>NC_137324.1:166803561-168003561 GCF_965287045.1 Carcharhinus amblyrhynchos
ACCAGCATAGGTTCGCTTAGCTTAGCTTATTTATTAGTGTCTCAAATAGACTTACATTAATACTGCAATGAAGTTACTGTGAAAATCCCCTAGTCACCACACTCCGGTGCCTGTTCGGGTACACTGAGGGAGAATTTAGCACATCCAGCGCACCTAACCAGCACATCTTTTGGACTGTGCGAGGAAACTGAGGCATCCGGAGAAAACCCAAACAGACATGGGGAAAACATGTAGACTTCACACAGACAGTGACCCAAGCCAGGAATTGAATCCAGGTCCCTGGCGCTGCGAGGCTGTAGTGCTAACCACTATGCCACCCCTGAAAGGTCTCTATGTAACATTTGCCAAGGATTCTAGTACTAGGAACAGTTATGATGAGGAGAAAAATGGTCAAAAGCTGTTCTCAGTGGAAGGTGTTAGCAGATAGACTGGAAATGATGTTAATCTGAATTGGAATTTGCTGCTTGTGTTTGTGAAAGAAGGCAGATTCATTTAAACAAAGTAAAATCAGAACTGCTTTAATGAAGGAAACATATCTTTCCCTTGGCGTGTTAGGTACAGATTCACAGATTCCTTATGATCTGTTTAACTGGCTTTCAGTAACATTCCACTTTTATGACTCCAGGAGGATGTCATCACATCATTTACTCTGAAAGTAAGGATAATTATAATACAAATATCACTTAGCACGTTAGTCTGGTGCATGGCCAATCAGTGCCTTGAGCTGACAATGCTCACTCCTGCAGGAACCATCTATCAGACCCCATTTACAGTGGGAATTCTGTTCACAGGATGGAGATGAACTTAAATTGTTTACAACAGACTGGTGCCTTGGGTTATTAGTCCAGGCAACTGGGGTATTAGTCCAGTAACATATCCGTTCCCCCACCCCTGGTACCAGAGCTGCCCTATTGATCTAGTTTCATAGCGGCCTAATTCACCTTTTGTTGCACTTTTCTTCATCAATTGATGTCACCGGTTGGCATCTCCGTGAGGGAGTCTTTGGAAAAATAATACTACGATATATCAGTTTTGGGAACTTCCTCTGGCACATCACAATATGAGATCAGATGGCAACTATCCTTATTTCCTTCACATTCTGCCTTCATATCCGAGTCTATCTCAATGAGTTGGTGACTATGGCCAGTTGGGTGTGTGTTCCGTGTTATCAGAAATTCAATTCATCCGATTAAAAAGCACTCATGCTAAATATTATTTCTTCTCTTCTTTTTTGCTTTACTGTTGCTACCTTAGCTGTGTATGTCCCATGGGTGTTCAGCATTGAATTGATGACGTGTAAACAGTTCCAATTTCACTCTTTTGATCTGTACAGGATGAGGCTGTGTAGAATCCTACAGTGCAGAAGGCGGCCATTCGGCCCATCAAGTCTGCACCAAACACAATTCCATCCAGCCCTATCCCCATAACCCCATACATTTACCCTGACACTAAGGGGTAATTTAGCATGGCCAATCCTAACCCACGCATCTTTAGAGTGCACTTTGCATTTCTTGCTAACACAACACCGGTATCCAACATTAACAAAAAAATCATAAAATCACACAGTGCCTATTGAATCTACATTAGCATGCGTAAAACACTTCAACTCCCACTTTATCTCATTTACCAGCACTTGGTCAGTAGCCTTGAATGTTATGTCGTGCCAAGTGTTCATGCAGATACTTCTTAAAGGATGTGAGGTAACCCACCTCGACCATCTTCCCAGGCAGCACATTCCAGGCTGTCCCAGTGACAAACTTTGTACAATATCAGTCCATGTTTGGGTCATGTGGTGTTGGAAACCAGGTTCAAGCTGCAGGCTCGAGAGGCCTGAAGCACAAGAACCAGAAGTCTCAAGTTCTAAAGATCCAAGATCCAAGGCAAAGAAATGTCTGTACTAGTTAGATGGGTCTGGACTCGTTAGAGTTTAGAAGGCTGAGGTGGGATCTTATAGAGACGTATAAGATAATGAAAGGGATGGATAGGGTAGTGGTAGAGAGATTCTTCCCGCTTAGAAAGGATAGCAGAACTAGAGGGCACAGCGTCAAAATAAGCGGGGGAGGGGTGCAGTTTAGATCAGAGTTGAGGAGGAACTTCTTCACTCAAAGGGTGGTGAGTCTCTGGAATTCTCTGCCCATTGAAGTGGTGGAGGCTACCTCACTAAATATATTTAAGTCACGGGTAGATAGGTTTCTGATAGACAAGGGAATTAAGGGTTATGGGGAGAAAGCGGGAAAGTGGAACTGATCCACTTCAGATCAGCCATGATCTTATTGAATGGTGGGGCAAGCTCAAAGGGCTAGATGGCCTACTCCTGCTCCTATTTCTTATGTTTTTAAAGCTTAGGTTGGAGATTCAGTTGTACTTTCTGCCAGACCTCTGCGACTCTTTGGAAATGAGGAGTGTCTCAGTGGAGGGTTCTAAAGGCAAATTCATGGATGCCCTATAGTCACAGAATCAGGGTGTTGAGTGCTCTTAGGAAACTCTGTCCTTCCCCCAAACCACCACTACACTCGACCCATTGGCTGACATCCTGCCGTATTAAATGGCATTGTAAATGACCTGCCACATTCGCTGGTGGGTGACATTCACTCGTGGCTGGGCCATGAAATCCTGGCCTGACTGCCTTTGAACAACTCGGCACAGGTTTGCTGTTGTAGTCACTACACAGTGAGTGTCCCTCCTCCCCCACTGGGTTAATGCCAGTGGCACTGGAACGCAGCCCTTAAGTGAGCATTAACTACTCAGAGGGGCAATAAAGCCATCCACTGGGGCTTTGTGTCAAGAATTTAAATGGGGTGAATTCGGAAAGGTGGTGGGGGGTCCCCCATCCACCATCCTCCCATCCAATTCAATGCCACCAGAACGTCACTGAATTCACCATGGGGGAGGGCATTTAATTCTGCCCATCTTTGACCATGCCATTGGTCCCCCCTGTGGTAAATCTTCCTCATGCTCCATGTGCACCTTTCTGTGAAGATCCCTTTATAAATGCAAATTCTTGTACTCCGATCTACATCCATTTTGTTTCTTGATCTACCGCTGTTCCACCACATGACTGGAAATGAAAACAGATTATCCACGCTTGCCTGAGTGACTGACATCATTCTACACATCCTCAGGAACAGCACTTTTATCTAAACCACTGTCTGTTGTCAGGAGTGTTTTTGACAGACAAGGGAATTAAGGGTCATGGGGAGAAAGCGGGAAAGTGGAACTGAGCCACGACAGATCAGCCATGATCTTATTGAATGGCGGGGCAGGCTTGAAGGGCTAAATGGCCTACTCCTGCTCCTATTTCTTATGTTCTTATGTTCTTCGGAGTGACCCTATAATTTGGGACAAGTGGGGCAATTGAAGATGTAAAACCTTGTACATTTTTTCCAGGATAAAACAACATTAAGAAACATTTGGGGTGGTTTTGTCACGATGATAATGTCACAGGATTAATAATTCAAAGGCCCAGGTTAATGCTCTGGGGTCATGGGTTCAAATCCCACCACGGCAGCTGGTGAAATTTAAATTCAATTCATAAATTTGGAATATAGAGCTAGTCTCAGCAATGAGGATCATTTTGACTGTCCTCATATGAACATGAATCATAGGTGTTCAATACTAACATCATAGGAGGAGGCCACTCAGCCCCTTGAGCTTGGCTGTATCATTCAATAAGATAGTTAGTCACAAAAACCATCTGGTTCACTAATCCCTTTTAAGGAAGAAAATCCTTACCCAGTCTGACTATGTGACCCATAAGAAGATGGCTAACCCTTCATTGCTCCTCTGGAAAGGCCTATCAAGCCATTCAGTTCAAGAGCAATTAGGGACGGGCAACAAAGAAATGATGGCCTTGTCAGTGACACCCACATCCCATGAAAGAATTTTTACAGATCTAATTTTCTCCATTTTGTTGTGTATAACTTCTAAAGACTTTAAAAAGTAATTGTAAAGACCAGCAGGGATGTTATAGATGGGAATCTGATAGTGCTCTCCGCCAGTATCCAAAATCTACAGCTACCTGTCACCCACTAATACAGACTTTGTGATGAGCTCTATCAGGCACTAGACCTTTGGCCTAACAATAGTTATACCCCACCTGAGGTGGAGAGCAATACATCAAAGAATTTTGCTTTCCTTTTTTAAGCGCTTAATTAAGAGTATTGTGGAAAGATTAAAGACTGAGTTTATTGCATTTCTCTGTATTGTAGAGGATGGGATTCAGACAATGACACATGTCAGCACTGCAGGGAAATGGCACATAAATAGGTCCACCCCCAGTAGGGATTCAGTAAAGTGCATACATTGAAGGGAAGTTCAACTTTAAAACTGTGCTAATAATAAAAGAATTATAGCCCAGATCTGGAGGTGATCAGAGAGCCCCATTCTATTACAGGCTGCAAAAAATAGCATGCTGCATTCACCTCTGAGAAGCAAAGCCTCCCAGAAGAAATTAGATCTAGCTCTAGGGGCTAAAGGGGGGGAAAACAGGATCAGGATATTGAATTTGATGATCAGCCATGATCATGATGAATGGTAGAATAGGCTTGAAGGGCCGAATGGCCTTCTCCTCCTCCTAGTTTCTATGCTTCTATATTTCTATCATTGTGGACAATTGATCAACTGAGATGCAATGGTCACAAACTGCCTCCCCCCACTTGCCCAACTTTTCTAAATGAAGTGCTTTGGGACGTCCTGAGATCATGCAGGGCAGCTTTAGAAATATAAATGCACCTTTCTTTCTGTCCCCAACAACCAAGAATGCTTTAGAAAGGCAATTTGACATGTTCTGGTATGGTGAGGTATGCATTTATGATTGCAATATCTAGTTAAAGGCATTTAGCATTTAATTACCTTTGCTGTAGGGTGGTGAATCAGTGGAATTCTTTACCACAGGGATTGTAGAGACTGGGCCATTAAGTATGTTCAAGGGTGAGATAGATAATGAAGGAATCAGGGTTATGGGGATAAAGTGGAGTTGAGGATTACCATTACTGGTTAGCACTGCTGCCTCACAGAACCAGGGACTAGGATTCAATTTCCGGCTTGGATCACTGTCTGTGAAAGTTGCACGTTCTCCATGTATCTGTGTGGGTTTCCTCTGGGTGCCCCAATTTTCTCCCACAGTCTGAAAAAGTTAAAGCTTATTTACTAGTCGAAAGTAAGGCTTACATTAACATTGCAATGAAGTTACTATGAAATTTCCCTAGTCAGCACAGTCTGGCTCCTGTTTAGGTCAATGCACCTAACCAGCACGCCTAACCAGGGGAGAATGTGCAAACTCCACACAGACAGTGACCCAAGCCAGGAATCGAACCCAGGTCCCTGGCGCTGTGAAGCAGCAGTGCTAACCACTGTGCCACCATGCCGCCCCGTGAGTCACGAGTCAGCTTACCTTAACACTGCAATGAGGTTACTGTGAAAATCCCCTAGTCACCACACTCCAGCGCCTGTTGAGGTACGCTGAGGGAGCACCTGGACGGAACCCACGCAGATACAGGGAGAATGTGCCGATTCCACACAGTGACACAGGCCAGCAATCGAACGTGGGTCCCTGGAGCTGTGAGACAGCAGTGCTAACCACTGTTTCACTGTGCCATCCATAATCCTCTTGTGATCTGTGCAGCATGATTCAAGCAATATGTAAAAAACAGCAGAGACGTGCATCTAATAAAGCAGGTTGCAATTTACAACAGAAGTTAAAGTAATATTTATTTGCCGGGATTCACTTATCCTGACTATCAATCCAGATTCAACCAGCTTGTTACTTGAAAAGTTGCCTAACTTCTAAACAGAAGTAACCCCCATGTTTAATGGATTATGAAAATTATAGTCAAGAATTTATTTTGCTTGCATTGGCCGGGAGACTTGTGCATCAGCTGGATGTCCGAACAATAGCTACTAGCTTTTCTCAAATGAAACACTGATGTCAAAAGATCACCCTACAAGTTTGTTTACGCTGCTCAAAGATGCACTGTAAGTAGCCTTTACCAAACCCTTTTCACGTCTATACAGATGACAGTAATCCCTAAGACACAAGTTGACACAAACACAACTTGGGCTTTTTTTAGTTACTGTGTGTGGAAGGTTTTGACGATCGAAGCCTGTCCAACAGACTTACCTCATACTGTTTCTTCAAATAATCTTTGAGAATGCTGTGATATGGGAACTTGCTTTGATGTAGGCCCATGAACGGATGAACTGTACTTTTCTTATGCCTATGGAAATAAACTTAAGCTTTTTTTCTCACTGTGTAAACAGCTAAAGTTTTCTAATGATCTGGGGACAAAATGATGTTGTGTAAACTTTTCAAGGAGCCGGTATCCCTTCTCTTGGGTCTGTGGGTTAGAGTTCAAAAAACCGTAGGAGCAAAAATCAAGCCACAAAGCATTCTCATCTGAACAAAGTTTGGTTCAGTAACATCGACTTAGAAATCCTGGGTGGAATTCTCCTCAATAAATTCCTGTCGTAACGGTGAGAATAATGGCGTGATCCGCGCTGGCCTTATCGGTGCAGTCTGTACCACAATTCACTGACACCCAGCGCACTGAAAGAGCCATCACATGAACAATGCTGTTATGAACCATAAAACCAGAAGACATAAGAACTTAAGAACTAGGATCAGGAGTAGGCCATCTGGTCCCTCGAGCCTGCTCCGCCATTCAATAAAATCATGGCTGATCTTTTTTGGGACTCAGCTCCACTTACCCACCCGCTCACCATAACCCTTAATTCCTTTACCGTTCAAAAACTTATCTTTGCCTTAAAAACATTCAATGAGGTAGCCTCAACTGCTTCACTGGGTAGGGAATTCCACAGATTCACAACCCTTTGTGTGAAGAAGTTCCTCCTCAACTTAGTCCTAAATCTACCTCCCCTTATTTTGAGGCTATGCCCCATAGTTCTAGTTTCACCCACCAGTGGGAACAACTCCTCTGCTTCTATCCTATCTATTCCCTTCATGATCTTAAATGTTTCTATAAGAACACAGGAGCAGAATTAGGCCACTCGGCCCATCAAGTCTGCTCTGCCATTCAATCCTGGCTGATATTTTTCTCATCCCCATTCTCTTGCCTTTTCCCCATAACCCCTAATCCTCTTTTCAATCAATATTCTGTCTATCTCTGTCTTAAAGACATTCAATGACTTGGCCTCCACAGCCTTCTGCAGCAAAGAGTTCTGTAGCTTCACCAATCTCTGGCTGAAGAAATTCCTCCTCATCTCTGTTTTAAAGGATTGTCCCTTTAGCCTGAGGTTGTGCCCGCTGATTCTAGTTTATCCCATTTGTGGAAACATGGAATTCCCAGTCATGTGGCCAGCCCAAGGTGTCCACAACTGTTTGGTGTTAATAAGTGGAAGCCGTTTTTAAATGCTTCCGCTGTGTCTGTTTTGTGAAAAGCTGTGTGATAATTGCATTCAGAAATCAATTATTTCCATTTATAACAAAACAATTAATATTGAAGGAGAATTAAACTGTTACTACTGTTGCTACATGTCACAGTTGTACATTTGGGATCATCTTTTGAATCTTTGCCTTGTTTGTAAACTTAGGAGAAAAGAGTTAGAAACATTCATCATCTTTGTTTTCAAATCTCCCCATTGCCTTGCACCACTCCCTGCACACCCCACAATATCTTTGTGATCTCCCTCATCCTTACAGCTACACCGCCACCCCCCCCCCCCCACCCCCCCCCACCCCCCCAACCCCGCAGGATCTCTATGCTCTGGGCAACTCTGGTCCTCCTACAATTTGCTGATTTTAATCACTCTATGTTGGGCAGCATTCCACCATCAGCCAAGGCCCTGAGCTCTGGAATTCCAGATCGCAACCCTCCTCCACTTCTCTTCTGCCTTTGAGATACTCCTTAAAGTCTACCTCTTTGAACAAGCTCTTGGTTACCAGCCTAACATTTCCTCTATGTTGCTCAACAGTAAACTTTGATAATGTTTGTGAATGCTTGAGACACTTTAGTATATAAAAAGCACTATATAAATGCATGTTATTTTGTTGATTGTTCATACTGAGTATGCTATTCTTGATGGATGAGTGCACTTATCCATCAGTGATGGATAAAGGGCGCCACGGTGCCACAGTGGTTAGCACTCCTGCCTCACAGAGCCAGGGACCCAGGTTCGATTCCCAGCTTGGGTCACTGTCTGTGTAGAGTCTGCATGTTCTTCCTGTATCTGCCTGGGTTTTCTCCGGGTGCTCCGATTTCCTCCCACAGTCCGAAGTACATGCTAGTTAGATGCATTGGCCATGTTAGATTCTCCCTCAGTGTACCCGAACGAGCATCAGAGTGTGACAACTAGGAGATTTTCACAGTAACTTCATTGCAGTGTTAATGAAAGCCTACTTGTGACAATAATAAATAAACTTAAACCTCTTCAACGCTTATATGTCTACTAGAAATTCTTAGCAGCGCTGATAAAAGTTTATAAGCCTTTGTCACCTAATTATTTGTTGAATCATTCAAATATTTTGTTTGAATACTACATAGCCTCCCATCTATCCCTTGTTACGTCACAATGCCTAGTTCTGAACTCACCCCCACCCAGATGCTAATTTGAGATAGACATCTATTTGCTCAACATTACAGGTTCCCAACTTCTCCCCCCAACCCTCCACCCTTTCCCCACTTGCCTACCCTGATTATCTAGAGGGGCACATGCTACCATTCAGTCTCCAGAGTTTGACAATGGGGAATCCCATTTGGACATCACTGCATATTCTTTTCTTTCTTCACGCGTTGCCTAGCCTCGATACTTAAGAAATGGGGAACAAAGCTGGTTTAGAGGCCATCGTTTTAGCTGCTCTGAACTTTCTATAAGTTTTTAAAGTTTTTTTTAAATTTAATTTATTAATCTGAAGAAGGCTTACATTAACACTGCAATGAAATTACTGTGAAAATCCTTTAGTCGCCACATTCCGGACCTGTTCAGGGCAGCACAGTGACATAGTGGCACAGTGGTTAGCAATGCTGCCTCACAGCACAAGAGATTCATTACCAGTTTTTCTTGAAGCATTTTTGATTCACGGCTTGGGTCACTGTCTGTGCGGAGCCTGCACATTCTCCCCATGTCTGTGTGAGTTTCGTCTAGGTGTTCCGGTTTCCTCCCACGGTCCAAAACACATGCTGGTCAGATGCATGGACCATGCTAAATTCTCCCTCAGTGTACCCGAACAGGTGCCAGAGTGTGACGACTGGGGGGTTTTCACAGTAACTTCATTGCAGTGTTAATGTAAGTCTTTTTGTGACACTAATAAATGAACTTAAACTTTTAAACTTTAAAAACTTTAAACTGAGGGAGAATTTAACATGGACTGTGGGAGGAAACCGGAGTACCCGGAGGAAACATACGCAGACACGGAGAGAACATGCAGACTCTGCAAAGACAGTGACCAAAGCCAGGAATCGAAAACACTTCATAATTTTAAGAAAAACTAATATCGAATCTCTTCTTTCTCCAATAGGAATAACCCTTTTATCTCCAGAAAAATAGAAATTACTCACTTCAGCAAACTCAGTCTACTGCATACATTATTGTATATTGCAGATATAGCAGCAGGGCGACATAATGGTACAATTACACATCATATCACACATCATATCAACATTATGGCATCTTGACACAATCAGGTTAATGTGTACATATGTGACAAGTAGCTGACAGAAGAAATAGCCATTCTGAGCAGTCTGCAGGTTGTTTCTTTTCTTCACAATTAAAAAAAATTCATGCATCTTTCTGAAATTTGCCCATTGGTCCATTGAGTGGGAAGAACATGGAAAAGTTGGACAAACCTATTATACGCGCATTCACGTTTACTTTTAACAATACCAAAGGACACCTTCTTTCCCCAGAGGTGTTCCGAGACCATATCCGAAAGAGTACCAAAGAAATCAGGCAGCTTCACACCTTCTCCTACAGGGTCTAAAATGCACAAGCCATGTTTTGGATATTTCATTAGTGAAAAGCAGATCTGACTCTAACAAGTGTAGTTGCCTCAGTGAACCAAGGACATGCACATTACAACCCTATCCTATTCCTCCCACCTCCCTGCAAAAATGGCAGAGGCCTGGCTCAAACTTATGAAGTAGAGATGCTGGTGTTGGACTGGGGTAAACACAGGAAGAAGTCTCACAACACCAGGTTTAAGTCCGACCAATTTATTTGATAGTAACCCCACAAGCTTTCGGAAACAGTGTTCCTTAAACCTGGTGTTGTGAGACTTCAATCTTATGAATGCAGGCCTCTACTGCCATTTTCGTGAAGATGAAGAGGGTGGGATTTTCCAGTTGTGCATGGCCCGAGGCTGAAAAATCCCACCCGAGGTCAACAGACTTTTGCGTGGTCCTTCCCCCCACCCCCCCACCCCCCCCACCCCTCCCCCACCACCACTCCTGCTATGATTCCCATGGTGGGTGGGACAGGAAAATTCCACCCAGAGTCTCTGCGACTGCATGAAAATACATTTTTATTTACAAAACCCGGGATGCTGTATGCCTTTTTAACTACTTTCTCAACCCAACCTGTCAGTTTCAATGGGATGCACATATCAGGTCTCCCTGTTCTTGCACCCTCTTAAGCACTGCTGGTTTATATTGCCTCTCTCTGTTTTCCCCACAAGATGTATTACTTCACAGCTTCATGGTTTAAATTTCATCTGCCGCATGCCCCCCATTCCACGAACCTATCTATGTCTTCTTGAACAAAAAGAGAAAATGCTGGAAAATCTCAGCAGGTCTGACAGCATTTGTGGAGAGACAACAGGGCCAATGTTAGGAGTCTGGGTGACCCTTTATCACAGCTGAAAGTGTGGTTCCCCCCAATACGTACATATGTCCTCTTGAACTTTTTTACTATCCTCCTCACAGTTCACTAAACTTCCAATCTTTGTGTCATCAGTAAATTGTGAAATATTAACAATATTTTTTAAAACCTTTAGCATGTGCCCAAAACCTTTGTTTCGAATATAGGAACCTATTAACCATAACAAGCCAATTCTACCTTTCTGTGTTAATTTCAGCTGATAGCCCATTCACTTCAGCTGTATTTCATTAGCTGTGTGTTCAATGCTAATATTTTGCGCATTATATCCTCATATGTAGGATGTGAAAAATACAATGTTGTTACAATGCAGAGGTTGACCCTCTTTTGAGAAGTCACGTTGAATTCCCCAAAGGGGAACCTAGCTTCCTAATCTGCTAGAAGTGTTTGGAAAGATGTGAACTGTTCTTCATTAATGTTTAGAGGTTCATTAACAGAAAGACCTGACACTCATTTTAAGTGGATAATTAACAAGTTATTTATTTAACCAACCGAATACTTTAACTAAACAAGTAACACATCAATTAAAGTAAGGTACTACAGGAATGCAGTTCAAATAAATGCAAGGCCCATTCATTACCCAAAAAACCCCCCAGAAATGTAGTCACTCTCAAAAAATATACAACCAGGTGTCTTGGCTTTGGAAAACCTTTGGAGTTCTTCTGTTGAATCCGCTGTCCATAAGCTCTTTCTGATTTTGGTATCCTTCATTAGATAGATGGAGAGTTCCCTTAAGAGATATTTTAAGCTAGCAGGGAGCCGCTCTTGCCCTCTCTAGGTGCTGAGAGGTGGCAGCTCTTCAGTTTAACTAACTGAACTGCAGGCAGGGAGTTGAGTTCCTCTTTTTATAACTATGATGATCTAATCAACTTTTCTATAGCAGGATTGGACTGATGTCAACAACAACAAATTCAATCTCGACTCCAAACATCAACTCTTTTTTCTCCTTACAGATGCTGCCAGACCTGGCTGAGATTGTCCAGCGTTTTCCTTTTTGTATTCTTTAAAGTGATAGGCTGCCAAAATTCGAAAGCCTATAAAGCCTGTTACCAAGGCAATCTTGATGCTTGGTCCTTGTTACAAATGTTACAATTTGTGTACTCTGCATGCCTCTGTATTTTAAACATCCCAGTACTGAACACAAACCAGCTTTTAAAGGAACCACACTTCACAACTCAACTTCACAACCTTGTCTCTTTACAGCAACTATAAAAATTGAACTTCCATTGGACAGGAATTTCTTCAAAGTTGCTTCTGCTCCAGTACTGTAACTTAACTAGAGTTTGTTCTGAGGTTACTGTGGTGATGTGGAGACAAGCAAATTCTCAGGCATCATTTTTACAATAATTTAACAAATTGCATATTTGTTTCATCCCTTTTGTGCAGAAATGATTTTGGTTCCTCCAAGGGTTAATTTTGCAAATCTTAATTCAAATTGTTCATTAGTGAGGCAAAGAGAATGCATCTATTTTGGAACAATGAATACTATCTGAAGGAAGGGAGTGTGAGCTGCAGTGGGATTAGACTTGGATCCCTCTCATCAAAAGGCACCAGAAACACAGTGAGCCTGATTGCCTCTTCTGTGCTGTAAAATGCTTATGATTCCACATCCTCCAATGTATATCTGTGATTTGCTTTGTTTGCAAGCAGCCCAACACACACAATGAACACTCTGCTCTCCGATTCCATGGCTAAGCAGCTCTAACATTAACTTATCCTCCTCCTCTTGTCTGTTGATGTGTTTTGGAAGTACGATTAATTAGACGAGATTGCTGCAGGGAAAAGCCTGAGTACATCACACTCTGACCCAAGTGCCTGACCCGTCAATGTAGGACCTTTGACTCTGTTTTTGTGAGGCACTGTCATTTCATGCACTCTTTCAGGGACACAAGTCAATGAAAGCTGAGTTCAGGATGTGGAGAGCTCTCAAAACTCATAGCTTCATTTTACTCAATATTATTTTTACTTAATTAATTGTAGGAACAAAAATGGTTATTGGGAAATTACTTTGCATAATGGCAAAATCTGTACCACACACGCGTAGAATAAAGATTTTGCGATGCTCTTTAATTTCATCATTACGAAATCGCCAAATCAGACAGAATTCAGAGCAGTATTCAATATCTCTAATAACTCTAATAGGGGCAGCACGGTGACACAGTGGTTAGCACTGCTGCCTCACAGCGCCAGGGACCCAGGTTCAATTCCCGGCTTGGATCACTGTCTGTGTGGAGTTTGCACATTCTCCCCATGTCTGTGTGGGTTTCCTCCCATAGTCCAAAGATGTGCGGGTTAGGTTGATTGGCTATGCTAATTTGCTTCTTAGTGTCCCAAGATTCGTAGCTTAGAGAGATTAGCGGGTAAATATGTAGGGAGACGGAGATAGGGCCTGGGTGAGATTGTGGTCAGTACAGACTCGATGGGCCGAATGGTCTCTTTCTGCACTGTAAGTTTTCTACGATTCTATGATCAGATATAAACTAACTGAATGAAGGAGCAGGTTTGAGGGTTTGAATTGACTAGCTCTTTGTAGGTGAGCAGGAAATGAAGGATCATCTGTTGTAGTGATTGCAATTTGAATAAAACCTAATTTCAGTTATTCTGGTAACTGATGATATTCTAAATGAGAAGAAAGCAAAAAAGAACATATCCATTGGAAAGGGTCCGACAGACCGTGATAAGAATGTGCCAGTATCTTTCCTATCTGCCAATCCCAGCAGTGGCCATGGAAACCATTGTGAATGAGAAACTCTTGTCACACCTCAATTGTGCCATTTGCTATCAAAATTTAAGTTCAGAGCAAATGAGATGAGTAATAACATTATCAATCGCTTGTACCAGAAAGAGTATTAGGTCAGTGCACCAATTCTTGGCATTTCTATTGAGAAGTCAACAGTAGCGCCTAATGAGGCACTGAACTTTGGAGCTATGGCAAGTAAGTGTTTGTCTTATGGCCTCATTATCATGGGGAACCCAATAAGGAATCCTGGAGAAGGTTCTTTGTGCAAAGTGTGGTTAGATTGTGAAATCTGTTACTATCAGTAAAAGTTGAGGTGAATAACCTCGATACTCCTAAGGCTAAATTAGGCTTTTAAGGCTAGATGGACTTACCTTGCATTAAGTTGATCTTTTTCTACACCCTAGCTATGACTGCATTACTACATTCTTCACTCTCTTGTTTCCTTCTCTATGAACGGAAATGTTTTGTCTATAGCATGCAAGAAACAATACTTTTCACTGTATGTTAATACATGTGACAATAATAAATCAAATCAAATAATAAATCAAATCAAAGATTAGTAGACGAGGGAGAACCACATGTTAAGAGAATGGGATGAAGTAGGACAGGAGGAGATATATCATAGAATACGTTGCAGAAGGAGGCCATTCAGCCAATCGAATTTGCACTGACCACAATTCCACCCAGGCCCTATCCCTATAACCGCATGCATTTACCCTAGCTAATCCCCATAAGGGGCAATTTAGCGTGGCCAATCCATCTAACCCGCACATCTTTGGACTGTGGGAGGAAACCAGAGCACCAGGAGAAAACCCATGCAGACGTAGGAAGTACTTGTAAATTCCACATGTACAGTGACTCAAGCCGAGAATCGAACTCCAGGCCCTGGTGCTGTGAGGCAGCAGTGCTAACCACTGTGCCACCGTGCCATCCAAAAACTGAATTGGTTGGATCTGAACTTCTCGTACTCTGGCTTACTCATCCAGACTGTTGTTCACTAGTCCAATAGCATAACCCCTTCACTACTGTGTGCAAAACATAAACATTGGCACCAACTAGTTGGGATGAATGGCGTTGATCTGTACTGTAAATTCTATGTAATCATGGGGATTTTTCAGGGAACCGACCCCGGCTCCATCAGATCCCTTGGTATCTAGAGAAATGCTAAACTGTTTTCAGGAGATAATCCTTTTTTATAGAGTGGTTAACTCTCCATCCAAATGACAAGCACCAACTGAAGTACTTCCAATGATTGGAAATGGTCAAAAGTTACAATAGGTGGAATTTTCCAGCTGCGCTTGCCCCAAAACGGAAAATCCTGCCCGAACTCAACAGATTTTTGCATGGTCCACCCTCAGCCCGCTATGATTCCCATGGCGGATGGAATGGGAAAATTCCCCCCCATTATGTTTAACATTGAAGAGTGAATGGAGATTGATTGTGATGTTTGTCACTCACCTTTCTCCTTTTCAAATATTTTGAATCTTGGTTTGGTGACTAATTGACGCTGATGAAAACATTAAATCTAATCAATGGTAAATGATCGTCAAGGAATGGGAGATTGAAGAAAGCCATTCAGTATTTCTCACTGCAAATAAATCAAAGATCCAAAATTCCTACTCAGTAATGGAATGTGGCACTCACATTGGCAGAACACAAAGCAAATCCATATCTTTGGCTTTGCTCCACTATAAAATATGAGCAAATAAAAAAGCATGAATTAAGGAAAGGTTATTGCTCTATCATTTCCACTCCCTTCTAAAGAACAAACTATCCTGTAATAGACCGTACCATTATATTGTATACAGAAGGCCATTTGGTGAAGGATGATACAGGACCCAATTTTTACTTTTATTTATAGAATGGATCATTGCCAATAGACATTTCCTAACTCAACCAGGTCACAGTTTGAATAAATATCTCTTTATATGCGCTCAAGTAGAACGCAAATAATGCCCTCCATCTGCATATAATTATGATATTCTCGCTAGACTATTAATCTAGATGAATTCCAATTTTAAAAATCTGAAATTAAGAATCTACTGATGACCATGAAACCATTGTTGATTGTCAGAAAAACCCATCAGTTTCACTAATGTCCTTTAGGGAAGGACAGTGCAGGTCAGTGCAGGCTTGGTAGGCTGAAGGGAATGTTCCTATGCTATAATTTTCCTTGTTCTTTGAAATCTGCCATTTTTACCTGGATTAGTCTACATGTGATATCAGAGCCATAGTAATGTGATTGACTCTCAACTGCCCTCCAAGCTCAATTAGGGATGGGCAATAAACATTGGCCAACCAACAATGCCCATGTCCCACGAATCAGTAAAAAAAACACAATTCATACACAATTGACACCTACCAGATCACTTTAATGCCCTTCTCCGTAAATACTCCAAAATCCCTAAAGGTTGAAAAACAAGGCTCCAAAATATTCCCACCTCCTCGCATCACTATTATTCATCTCTGAGCTGAACCTCCCACCCTAGTGACATAGCAACTATCATGTACAGTTTTGAACATATCTGTAGAATAACTACCGAGAAAGACATAGTTCAGTCTAAAGGTCTTAATAAATATAAGGACCTATTTCACATAAGTATTCGCTCTATACAACATCAGACAGAAGAGTCTAGGCTGATGATGATCTCTCAGATAATCATTGACATAGCTTAATAAGAATTTTTGTTGCTTTAGCTGGTCCCTCAGATACTAGGAACATAATGGCTGCCATGTTTATTAATCCATTATATTTGTGTCAAGCACCAGTGTTCTCTATGTAATTTTCCATCATTTATTCTGGAATTTAAATACAGATATTTGATTTGCTTTACTATTGTCACATGTATTATTATACAGTGAAAAGTATTGTTCCTTGCATGCTATACAGACAAAGCTTACTATTCATAGAGAAGGAAAGAACATATAACATAGAACACTACAGCACAAACAGGCCCTTCGGCCCACAAGTTGCGTCGATCACATCCATACCTACCAGGCCATAGAACTATCAGTAACTCCCAATCCCATTAGATCCCATGTACTCATCCAGAAGTCATTTAAAAGACCCCAGCAAGTTCGCGAGGGTGCAGAAGGTAGTGTTACAGTCATAACTAGGGTGTAGAGAAAGATCAGCTTAACATAAGGTAGGTCCATTCAAAAGTCAGTTAGTAACGACCGCAGACTTTTGTATCTTTTTCCCGACAGAAGAAGGTGGAAGAGTGAATGTCCGGGGTGCATGGGGTTCTTGATTATGCAGACAAAGAGTGCTAATTCCATGATTATTTACTTATTCGGCTTGAGAAGATGTGACAAAAGTGATACTACAAAAGATGAGTGTTTTCCCTTGATTTAACTCAAATTTTTAATTTATTCTTCGGATGCTGCCATCACCATTAAGGCCGCATTTATTGTCCCTCCCCAGTGGCCGGAAGAAGCTGGTGGTGGGTCTTTGCTTTGAAGCACTGCAATCCTGTGGTGGTCATTGTAGAGTTTCATTCATCTCAATGACTGGCTGGGCCCAATTCAGGCAGCAGTTAAGAGCCAACCACATTGGTGTAGGAGTGGAGTCACACTGGGTAAGGATGGCAATCGCATCAGGCGCAAACAAATGGGAAAATGCTTTACTTTGTGCACAATAGTGCCACCTGCTTGCTGAACGAGAGCTGTTGAGGCAATTGTCAGACTTCAGAAGATATATGACTTGGCGGTTTATTGCCCAGTGATTTGTTCAGTCTAATTAGGCCCAGTTGAGATGACATCTCTCTTTGTTATGGTTGCTTTCTGTTGCACTCTTGTTAGTGTGCCAACTAACATGAAGCATAATAATAATTGAACAATTCTGCCCCCAGCACTGGTGTTGGTTCACTATCTTAAGAGACCAGTACCATCATGTACAGTTAATTCTTGTTTTTGACATTGTACGAAAGGATCGATGAAGTGATTAATCCTGAACAAAGGATATATATATAATTCATTGAGATAAACTATTAAAATATAGCTGGATTGGTCTTATATTAAAATATATATTATATATATTATAAAATATAGTATATATATATAGAAAAATGTATTAAAACATGCAGAGTAGATCACTGTATGTGTTGTATAAATTCTAGCTGAAAAACTGCTATTTGCCATATTAGCACATGAATCCAACACTATCATAAGGCCTTTCCCAGACCATTGTTTTAACAGCGGCATGTAACACTTGTACTTTCTGCAAGTTAATGCCTCCATCACTAATATTAAAGGAATGGCTTGTGGGAAAATTAAATGTTCATACGTTTGCGGCTGAAACAGTCATTTCTGGCTTGCGATTCGCATACGCTACAGCCAAGGCCCTCATGAATTTGACATTGTCATTTCCAGACAATGTTTGCGTTTCAAAAATTCAAGCTGGAAAGAAAAGCACAGCTGAGCAACACAAATGTAATTCAGAGGGGCAAGGTTGGCTGTTTGAAGTGGGAGGTCTAAATGTACCCTGCGGGGATGCACACCAGGACATCTCATTAACCATATCATCAAAGCCTATCTTGGCAAATCATAACATTATCACTGACATTGCCACACAAATACAAGGTTCCTTACACAGTCTATAAACATGCCTGTACTAACCAATTCATTGCAGTTTGACACCCATGCAAGGGCTCGTTGCCCTTTGCCAGGAGGCATGAATGGTCCTAGTCATTCATCAAAGTTTCTTGGAGTGCATTTCACACAGCATTAGATTTAATTAAAGCGGCATTGACTGCATTGTAATCCTCTGGAGGTCCTTGGGAGAAATCACTTTCAGTCAGCTATCTATTCCTTCCTTGCTTATAATGAATTAATTGTACAAGTCCTACCTGGTACTTGTAACTAAACTAACCCAAAATTAATAGCTAAGAATTTTTGGGAACATGGAAAAGCAATGAGAGTCAAAAGGCCTATTTCTCTGTGGTTTACGTCAAACCCATTTACTGACATTCTCACCTTAGTCCCAACTCTCCAAGCACCTTTTTCTGTGCTAATCCAGCTATATAAATGCAGGTTGCAGTTGCTGTATTGAATCCATAATACCATCCCCAGCAAATTATTCCACAAGCATCTTAATCTTCGTACAGCGAAATTCTGCTGAACTCACATTCTTTGCATCATTCATAGAATCCCAACAGTGCAGAAGAGGCCATTCAGCCCATTGAGTCTACATTGACTCTCTGACAGAGCATCTTACTCAGGCCCTCTTTCCCACCCAATCCTTGTAACCCCACCCATTTCCATTGGCTAACCCATCTAACCTACACTTCTTGGAACAATAAGGGATAATTTACCATGACCAATCCACCTAGCCTGCATATCTTGGGGCTTTGGAAGGAAATCGGAGCACCTGGAGGAAACCCATGCAGACACGGGGAGAATGTACAAACTCCACACAGTCACCTAAGGCCAAAACTGAACCGGGTCCCTGGAGCTGTGAGGCAGAAATGCTAACCACTGTGCCACTGTGCTACCCCTTATTTATATATTCTTTATTTTTAATAATGGAGTCAGCTTATTGCTTTTCATTTCCATCAACCAGCAACTCTTTGAACTGATGGCAACCATATTTATGAGCAATCATCAGGGGAGGTGATGGTCTAATGATATAATCATCAAATTATTAATCCAGAAACTCAGCTCATGTTCTGGGAACCTGGCTTCGAATCCCGTAACGGCAGCTGGTGGAATTTGAATTCAATAAAAAAAAAACCTGAAAGTAAGAATCTACTGATGACAATGAAACCGTTGTCAATTGTCAAAAAAAAATCTGGTTCACCAGTGCCCTTTAGGGAAGGAAATCTGCTGTGCTTACCCAGTCTGGTTTTCATGTGACACCAGAGCCACACCAATGTGGTGGGCTCTTAGCTGCCCTTTGAGCAACTAGGGATGGGTGATAAGTGGCCCACCAGTGATGCCCATGTCCCATGAATGATGAATCAGTTGTCTCCCAGTCCAAAGGTTGTGACTTAAAATTGCAGTTGGGAAGGCAGCCAGCTCAATTAATTGAGTTTGATTTTGGGTTTGGGGCTGGAAGGGGTAGGGAAATGCGTTCAGTGGTAATCAGGCACTCCATATCATTGGGAAAGAGAGGACACTAATGGTTGGCACTTCCTGTCATTGAAAAGCTCAGAATGCAGGCCATCCCACCACCTCTGCTAGATCAAGACCAGCCATGGTGAGAACAATGGGGAAGAACTGACTCTTTGCCTCTCAAAAATTAAACCACCAAGATTATTACTGACGTACAGTTTAAAGTGACCCTACACCTCTCAGTCTGTTTAATGGTGTTGAAATGTCATGACAGTTTTGCAGTGCCCTTGGACCTTTTGAGTTAGACAGTGGATAAAATAGGTTTGTTCAATGACAGCCATTCCCAAGGGAACATGGCATGATATGATGTGATGCCATACTGTCCTTGCCCTCCCGAGGCCAAAGTTCAAATGCAATCCTGTTCGATGGGATGAGGTTTCCTCTCTATCAGAGTCCGCACCATCTGATTCCTGCTTCCACTGAGCTCCAGTGCAGTGCGACGGCAATTGAATGAAAGCGAAACTCCTTTTCATTCTAAATCTCTGGCTAAACTTCATCTGTAAAACTGTTTGCATTCATCACCTACAGGAACTGTGCTGAGTTTAAGTTTTTACATTCTCAGCTCAACTCATAACTTGCAACTTATTTATTCTGAGATTATTGCTAGCAAAATCATGAAATCGTAAAGACACATATCTTCAAAACTAGTTGATGGAACTATGAAAGGAGATGTATCAGGGTGGCATGGTGGCACAGTGCTTAGCGCTGCTGCCTCACAGAGCCAGGGACCTGGGTTGGACTCCTGATTTGGGTCACTGTCTGAGTATAGTCTGCACATTCTCCCCATGTCTGTGTGGGTTTCCTCCTATGGTCTGAAAGAGATGCTGGTTAGGTGTATTGGCCATGCTAAGTTCTCCCTCAGTGTACCTGAACAGCCTAGTGTGGCGACCAGGGGATTTTCACAGTAACTTCATCCAAGCCTCAAACGTCACCAAAAAAAATTGTTCCTTTGAAGTGTTAATATAAATCTTAGATTTTGATCACTTGAATTCTCAGCTATAACAGTGGAGTCTTATTGTCTTCATTGGAAAATGAAAGCACTGGACTGGAGTATAAGCTACAATGTGCCAGGCTGAGGGAAAGAAGGATTAGAAAGCCATTGGGGGTTACAATTAAAGCCACTGAGTTCAACAAGCCTGTCCTTCACACACCCTGCTGGCAGTGTGGCTGTATCAATAGTGGTTAAAAAGACTGTCTTCCCAACCCACTCCAATATTATGTCCCCTATTGGTCAAAAGGAAAGAATTTGCATTTATGTACTGCCTATCATGACCTCCGTACCTCATTAAGCACTTTACAACCAATGATGTGCTTTTAGAGTATGGTGACTGTTGTAGCACTAAGAAACATAGTCACCAAATTTGGCACTCAGCAATCCCATAAACGGCAATGAAATAATCTGTTTTAGTGAGGCTGGTTGATCAGGGCACCAGGGGAAGAAGCATTGAATCAGACAGTATTCAAGGAGGCCCTTTGGCCCATTGTGCCAGTGCCAGCTTTTTGTATGTTTTCCAATTAGTCCCTTCCACCGCTCCCACCCCACCCCGGTTTATCCTTCTAACTCCATAAAAGTTTCCTTTTCACGAACATATCCCTTTTCCTGTTGAAAGTTGCTATTGAATCTGATTCTACTACTGTAGTGATGCACTTTTACAGACTTCATTAGAAACATAAGAGATATTTATTAAAAGAAGAACTGTACAGATGTACAGCAGACATATGGCTGCCATTAGTCCCCTATATGTCTTCTGCCTAAGAGAGGACTCCGCTCCCTGGGGTGATCACCCACTCTCAGTTCCAATTGGTCCCCCAAGCCAGATCACCCTTACTCTGCTGTGTTGCCCTTAAAGGCACAACCATTACAGATCATCACAGCTACACTTTCAGGTAGTGCATTTCCGATATAGCATTGCTGCCTAAATTCCTTCTGGTTCTTTTGTCAATTGTCCTAAACCTGTACTCTCCGGTTACTAACTCACCTGTCAATGGAAACAGGTTTCTGCTCCATAAATGCCCTTCATAATTTTGAACATTTCTATTAAATGACATTGTAATCTTCTTTGCTATAAGCCGCACAATCCCAGCTTCTCTAATCTCTCACATAACTCCTCATCCCTGAAGCCATTAAAGCTCCGCTGTATAGTCTGTAACACTTGACAGCCTGTCTTTTGTTATTCATTCATAAAACAACTGGCTGGGCCAGCATTTATTGCCCATCTCTAAGAGCATTTAAGAGTCAACAACATTGCTGTGGATCTACATAGAACATTACAGCGCAGTACAGGCCCTTCAGCCCTCGATGTTGCGCCGACCTGTGAAACCAATCTAAAGCCCATCTAACCTACACTATTCCAATATCTCCATATGTTTATCCAATGACCATTTAAATGCCCTTAATGTTGGTGAGACCACTACTGTTGCAGACAGGGCATTCCGCGACGTTGCTATTCTCTGAGTAAAGAACCTACCTCTGACATCTGTCCTATATCTATCGCCCCTCAATTTAAAGCTACGTCCCCTCATTCTAGCCATCACCATCCGAGGAAAAAGGCTGGAGTCACATGTAGGCCAGACTGGGTAAGAATGGCAAGTTTCCTTCCATAGTGGGCATTAGTGAAACAAATGGGTTTTTATAGCAATTGATTCACGGTCATCATCAGACTTTTAATTCCTGATTTTTATTGATTTCAAATTTCACCATCTGCCATGAACATTACCCTGGGTCTCTGGATTAAAGTTTTTTAAAGTTTATTTATTAGTGCCACAAGTAGGCTTACATTAACACCTCAATGAAGTTACTGTGAAAATCCCCTAGTCTCCACACTCTGGTGCCTGTTTGGGTACAGTGAGGGAGAATTTAGCATGGCCAGTACACCTAACCAGCACATCCTTCAAACTGTGGGAGGAAACCGGAGCATGGGGAGGAAATCTGCGCAGACACGAGAGAACAAAGAACAAAGAAAATTAAGCGTGGGAACAGGCCCTTCGGCCCTCCAAGCCTGCACCGACCATGCTGCCCGAGTGGACTAAAACCCCCTACGCTACTGGAAAGAACAAAGAAAAAGAGAGCTGCAGACTCATTACCAGGTCTGGCTTGCACGTGACTTCAGACCAACTGTAATGTGACTGATTCTTAACTGCCTCTGAATTGGCTTAGCATGCCATTCAGTTCAAGGGCAATTAGGGATAGGTAAAAAATGTTGGCCTTGCTGGAATGGACCACATCTCATGAAAGAATAAAGAACAACAAGATTTTAAAGGAATGTGGCTAAAGGCTCTAAAAATAATAAGATAAAAAGAGAACGGAGAAAAAAATTAGCGCAGTGGGGTGGGGGAATCATGGCCCAGGAGCAGGACAATGAGTCAATTAGAAGAAGGGAAAGGTAGTGAAGTGGATAACTCTGGCTGAAGACACAGCCGCCAATTGTAAGGCCAATGGATTGGGAGTTTCCGGAGAGTTGGAAGAACATAAAGTTCTTGGAGGGTTGCACATCTGGTAGATGCTACAGAGATTGGAAATGACAAGAACACACCGGAATTTTGAAGATAATCATTTTAAAGTTGAGCCATTACTGGATTAAGAACTAATAAACATCAGTAAGGACATGGGACATGGGAATTGGTGCAAGTTAGGATACAGGAATAGTTTTAGATGAACAACTCTGATAAATTACAGGAGCTAAAACTGCCACCATGGAAGGCCAGATAAATGCCCTTCGGCTTTAGGAGCTAGTGCTGACAGGGACTTCCAGAGCATCACATCACTCCTGCACTCTGTTCTTGAGCAGAAGCAGCCAGTTTGTTTGCATGGTGGCATTTCTGGTGGCAGGATGACTCTCACTGTAGATCAGCTCTGCAGCTGTGCTGGGATTCCAGGCAGTTAGAATTGAATGTGGGACTGAGAACATCAGAGGTTAGACAGCAGCTGGAGAGAATCCACCAGCGCCATTATTCAATTGGCAAGTTTATCAAGCTGTGAGTCAACTGTTGAGAGCAGATCAATTCAGCAAAGGGTTCTACAGCAAGCTGTCCCACAGCAAGCTGACCCATAACATAAGCAAAAAGACCTTTGATGTGAAACTAGGAATTCAATTGCACCATGTCTGTTTTATAGGTAGAAATTGGGTCTTTAAGACCCAATAACTGTTAACAGCCTTTGCTTATTCCATGTCAGATGTACATCACTTGCCCTATTGGACTGAACTGCTCCACAGGCATCCAGGATAGCTGCCTGAAACTGGAGTTAGGCTTGGTATATGGGCAAATGAAGGGTCTTTCAGTAACGGGCCTAATTAATTGTATCAGGTGTCACACATGCTCACCTTAGCTTTCTCAAGTGCTCATTAGCTAAATCAATTAGTCCTTAAAGGGCCCTCAGAGACTGTCACCTGAAACGTAAGTCGCCCATTTTTAACTTGCCAAGAGGGAGGCAGGGAAACTCTTCCTGGCTCTTCATTAAAATGCAGCAAGAAGTGTCACAACACCACCCACCTGACGAAGGGACAGCTAGCGTTCCGAAAACTAGTGGCTTTTGCTACCAAATAAACTTTAACCTG
The DNA here is from genome assembly GCF_965287045.1 of Carcharhinus amblyrhynchos. NCBI lineage: Eukaryota > Metazoa > Chordata > Chondrichthyes > Carcharhiniformes > Carcharhinidae > Carcharhinus > Carcharhinus amblyrhynchos. The sequence goes on from NC_137324.1 coordinate 166,827,796, forward strand.
GTGTTGTGAGACTCCTTACTGTCTTCAGTATACCCTCAAGCCCCTTCTAGCCCCTTCTAGCCCCTGCTCAGCCCTGTCCCAATTACATCGCCGTCCCTCTGACTATTCCTGAGGCCTTTGGCTGGTGTTCTCAGCCATCCAATTTTGCCACTCTCCCTCTCCCAGTTCCTGGCCAGCCAGCTGCCTCTGGCGCACATGTTGCCCCAGAACATGTCAATACTTTAGTGAAGCTGGCAGACCATTATCCCATCATCCAGCTGCCACCTTCATGAGGTGCCTGCAACTGAACTGCACCTCAAATCACATGCAATCCAATTTCTCGGCTCAGATTTCAGTGTCTTAGTGAACGTAAAACATCTGTGAACATCAAACATCTGCTCCTTGGGAGCAATACTGTGCATTTTGAACAGTAGGCGGTACAAAAAACCAAAAAGGCTTCTAAGACAGTTCAAAATGCAAGGGTCACAAGAAAGGTATCAAATAAGGAGTTCAATGCAAAAAAAAATGCAATAAAGATCTCACAATTGTGATAAAGGTGGCATGGTGGCTCAGTGGTTAGCACTGCTGCCTCATATGCCAGGGACCCAGGTTCAATTCCAGCCTCGGGTCACTGTGTTGGGTTTGCACGTTCTCCCCATCTCTGCGTGGGTTTCCTTTGGGTGCTCTGGTTTCCTCCCACAGTCCAAAGATTTGGGGATTAGGTTGATTGGCTATGCCAAATTGCCCCTAGTGTCAGGCAGGCTAGCAGGCTAAATGTGTGGGGTTACGGGAATAGGGACTGATTGGGATTGTGGTCAGTACATGCTTGATGGGCCGAATGTCCTCCTTCTGTACTGTAGGGATTCTACGAAAAGCAGACACATGTCCACATGTAGCATCTATAGCAATAGTAAACTTTTTAAAAAATGAATTTTTATCAAGGTGGCTGGGCCTGCATTTATTGGCCATCCCCAACTGCCTTCCATTTCAGAGTATAGTTGAGAGTCAGTCACATTGCTGTGGCCCTGGAGTCACATGTAGGTCAGACCAGGTAAGGGTGGCAGATTTCCTTCCTTGAAGGATATGAGTGAACCAGATGGGTCTTTCCCCCCAACAATCGACAATGCTTTCATGGTTATCATTAGACTTTTAATTCCAGATTTTTACTGAATTCAAATTTCACCATCTGTCATGGTGGGATTGAACCCGGCTCCCCAAAGCATTACCCTGGATCACCAGATTGTTAGTCCGGTTACAATTCCACTGTGTCACTGCCTCCCCATTGTATATACACCACATGGAGAAGGGGATGAAGAGAAAATGGCATTGAATATCCTGAGAGTGTGCACAGGGTTAATAGGTACTCATCCCAATAAAACAAGAGGCTGACAGGAATTTTATTCAATGCTAAAGTTTGACAGGAAAAGATTCTAGTTTTAGAATCTATCTATTCCTAAAGGAAGTATTATCTGTCTTCATCTGCTCACCAACCATCACTCCCTCTCTCTATCCAGCCACCCAGTCATCTCTCCTCCCTCTCTACAGTTCTCCCAGATCTCAATTCCATCAAATTATGTTTGATAACACTCCTACAAGGTGACCTCAGCCCTTTCACTACATGAAAGGTGCTATATAAATGCAAGTTGTTGTTTAGTAGAGAGCCTATGTTTGGGTCACAGCAGCTTTCCCATGGTGCCATAGAAACCGAGTATTGATACTAAATTCCTAACTCTGCAGTGCGATGAGAAGGTATTTATCACTGCCTTGGCAGGCAGTATTAACCTGTACCAACTCAATGAATTACTGTCAATAGTAATGTCATGTTCGTTTAAGAAAGCAATGCTGAAAGCATCGGTTGAAAGTACAGTACATATAGAATAATCGATGGTGAAAAGAGAGTTACAAGGCTGTAATAGACTTCACCTGACAGTACTAAACAGAATGATGGTAAAAATACAGGGCGCAATAGTGTAAGTTTTTGGCAGTTCATTGGATATGGCGATGGGAGGAAGAATCAGGAGAGAGAGATTCCAGTCATCACAAAAGTTCATGAACTAAAAATGCATTAGCTTATTGTCCGTAAGAGATATAGTACCGCTTTCAATTTTCCTCCTCTATCTCATATCTCTATGCATGTATACCCCCCTGCAGTATCTTGTTAAGGATATTGTTGAGTTTGGTTAATGTCAATTACATTATACGATGGAGAGAAACAGGTGGTGGGTATTTTTTGTCCTTGAGTACATATAAATAGGCAATAGCTGGGACACTGGCCTGTACGGCCAGAGAGCTGTGAGACAGAACAAGCTAAGGTTCACTCAATTGATTCCAGAGATGAGGGGCTTGTCTTACAAAGAGGATTGGGCAGTTTAGGCCTATACTCTCTGGAGTTTAGAAGAATGAGAGGAGATCTAAATGAGGTGTACAAGATGGGAAGGAAGATTGACAAAGTAGACGGGGAGAGGATGTTTCCTCTCGTAGGCAATCTAGAACAAGTGATCATAGTTTTAGGATAAGGGGTGGCAGATTTAAAACTAAGAGAGATTACTTCTCTCAAACGGTCGTGAGGCTGTAGAATTCACTATCCCAGAATATGGTGAATGTTGGGACATTGAGTAAATTTAAGGAATAGCTGAACAGAGTTTTAGTTAGTATAGGGTTGAAGGGTTATGGAGAATAGGCAGGAAAGTGGAGGGTGATGAGATCAGCCCTGGTCATATTGAATGGCTCAAGGGTATAAACTGCCTACACCTGCTCCTAGTTCTTATGTTCTTTAATAAACTCGTGATAAAGAAAAACTCAGTGCCTTGTTGCAGCTTCACCAATTGGCTTGGATTGTAGTAACATCATCTCCAGGTCCCAATAATCAGCATACAACTTCAACCACCATCTTAGGCAGTAAATTCCAGACGCCCCCTCACCCTCTGGATGAAAGGACTTCTCCTCGTGTCCCCTCTAATCTGTTATTCTTGAAAAATAGAGATTGAGATTTGAGCTTGGATGAAAGGGGATGATCTCAATGGGGAGGGCAGGGAAGGCTTTAACTGACTGCTTCCATTGCCTCTTTGTGGCGCTGCTACTAACCACCGCCATATCGGTTTCAGGCACCTGTATGTTAAACCTGTATGTATATTGATCATCCAGCTGATCTGAGCACCTCATTATTTTATAGACCTCTATAAGATCACTACGCTTCCTATGCTCATAGAAAAAAGTCCCAGTCTATCCAGCCTCTCCTTGTAACTCAATCCATCAAATCCCAGTAACATCCCAGTAAATCTTTTCTGCACTCTTTCTAGTTTAATAATATCCTTTCTATAATAGGATGACCAGAGCTGCACACAATATCCCAAGTATGGCCTTACCAATGTCTTGTACAACTTCAACAAGATATTCCAACTCCTGTATTCAATGTTCTGACTGATAAAACCAAGCATGCCTTCTTCACCACTCTGTCCATCTGTGACTCCACTTTCAATGAGCTAAGAACATGTACCCCTAAATTTCTTTGTTCAGTAACTCTCCCCAATGCCCTACCATTAACTGAGTAAGTCCTGCCCTGATTCAATCTATCAAAATGCCTCACCTCGCATTTGTCTAAATCCATCTGCCATTCACCAGCCCACTGGCCCAATTGATCAAGAACCCATTGCAACTGGGGATAACTTTCTTCACTGTCCACTATGCTACAAATCTTAGTGTCATCTGCAAATTTACTAACCATGCCTCCTATATTCTCATCCAAATCATTAATACAAATGACAAATAACAGTGGGCCCAGCACTGATCCCCGAGGCACACCACTGGTCACAGGCCTCTAGTTTGAAAAACAACGATCTATAACCACCCTCTGGCCTCTATCAAGAAGCCAATTTTGTATCCATTTAGATATCACACCCTTGGTCCCGTGAGATTTAAGCTTATGCAACAATCTACCATGCGGTATCTTGTCAAAGGCTTTGCTAAAGTCCATGTAGACAACATCAACTGCACTGCCTTCATTTACCTTCCTGGTTATCCCTTCAGAAAAGCTCAAACAGATTTGTGAGACATGATTTTCCACTCACAAAGCCATGCTGATTTCCCTAATCAGTCCTTGCATCTCTAAATGCCTGTAGATCCTATCTCTCAAAATACCTTCCAACAGTTTACCCACAACAGATGTGAGGCTCACTGGCCTGTAGTTCCAAGGCTTTTCCCTGCAGCCCTTTTTAAACAATGGCACAACATTTGCCACTCTCCAATCTTCAGGCACCTCAGCCATGACTATCGATGATTCAAATATCTTGGCTATGGGACCCGCAATTTCCTCCCTAACCTCCCACAATGTCCTGGGATACACTTCATCAGGTCCCGGGGATTTGTCTATCTTGATGGTTGACTCACAAATGCTCATTTGATTTTGGGTGGCATGATAGCACAGTGGTTAGCATTGCTGCCTCACAGTGCCAGGGGCCTGGGTTCGATTCCCAGCTTGGGTCACTGTGCAGAGTCTGCACGTTCTCCCTGTACCTGTGTGAGCTATGAGGAGAGGTTGGAGAAACTTGGTTTGTTCTCACTGGAATGATGGAGGTTGAGGGGCAGCCTGAGAGAAGTCTCCAAGATTATGAGGGTCATGGGCAGAATGGATAGTCAGAAGCTTTTTCCCAGGGTGGAAGAGTCAATTACTAGGGGGCATAGGTTTAAGGTGCGAGGGGCAAGGTTTAAAGGAGATGTACGAGGCAAGTTTTTTACACAGAGGGTTGTGGGTGCCTGGAACTCGCTGCCGGGGAAGGTAGTGGAAGCAGATACTATAGTGACTTCTGAAGGGCGTCTGGACAAACACATGAATAGGATGGGAATAGAGGGATACGGTCCCTGGAAGGGTAGGGAGGCTTAGTTCAGTTGGACAGCATGCTTGGTGTAGGCTTGGAGGGCCAAAGGGCCTGTTCCTGTCCTGTAATTTTCTTTGTTCTTTGCTTTTTGACACAAACAATTGGGTTTGCGCTGCCAAATTAACATGTGCTTTTTTTTTGCTTAGGGTCAGAAGTTGAAAATGTTAACTTTCTTCTCAAATGTCCACCCTCAGAGAGAAAGACAAAGGGACGGAACAGCAACAGTTTCACCAATAGCTGCGCCCGGGTCTCAGGGTTCCACACGTCATTCTGGAATGTTTCAACTTCACCTCAGGAGGGTTCTCATCAGCAGACGGAATTATAGAAAGGGCTGAGACTGATTCATCAGCACCAGACAAATGTACAGGGTTATTCTGGATAATTCCCAAGCAGTAACAGTAAGGAGCACTCAGCCATCACTCTGTTCAAAATGATGCATTTCTGAACCCTGTTGTGCTTTTAATACCAGTGAGAGAATAAACAAGTCATAGAGATTTTAAAAATGTCAGTTTGTCTACAGGACTGTGTTGCACAATTTATGTAATGGTAATAAAGTCAGATGTATTCAATGTTGAATTATTTCCAATTAAACAAGGGAAACTTACTACTTAATTGCCTTCTCTAAACATTAATTATACTTCTATTCATCTATAGAAGATCAGAAGACAGAAACAGGACTATTATAGGGCATAAAATTTAGTGTTTAAGTAGATTAAGGGGTGTCTGTTCCAATATAAAACACGCTGAAACAACTCACTGTAATCCTCAGTATGAATGGAAAATGTTCAAATTCAATCTTAAAATACATGTTGGTTATTACACTGGAGCCAAACACCGATTTTAATTGCAGGTATTCATTCCAAAATGCAGCCTTTTAGCAGGTTTTGCTTTCCACTTGCTTAGCATCCAAGCTAACAGCTCACCAGTCTGCAATAATCTATCAATCTTGTTAATTAATGGTTTTGTGGTTACCACTGTGCTCCCTTCTTCTTCCAATTACACTAATATTCAAAACTGCTCCGAAAAAATTACAAGGAAGATATTTGGCTTCTTAAATATGACATAAAATTGCCATTTATTTTTGAAGATGGAGCTACATTTTCATCTATCATTCCTGCGGCATATGTTTAACTGTAAAAAAAAACATTAAGTTATTCCATTGAAACCTCCTGTATTAGATTGTGAATTATCCAATATGAAATCAGAAATCGAGTAGAATACACACGGCTGAAATTAGGATATGGGATTAGCTGCCTCGGATAACAAGGACGCTGATGTATCTCCTATGGGATTGCTGCAAAATTCAATTATTTGGAAAGGAAATCGAAAAACATATATTTCTCTCGTGATAAAATGTCATGCCTCCCTGACCCCATTTATGGTCCTTTTAGGGCATTTCTTACAGTTGATATTTTGAGATGTTGATGGAAGTGTATTCGAAGAGGATGGTCGCTGCTCACAAAGGCGAATGATAATTCACTGGCAGAATCTTTTGATCCTTGTGTCTGGGCAAATTCCAATTGGCAACTGAAGGTTGATTGCACTGGGGCACCGCTCCTCACAACAAGAGGAGCGGATACATGGCCAGGTGGTGGTTTGGGGAAAGGAAGGGATGAGAATTGGACAGGCCAAGCTCAGGCCTGGTCCTAACATAAACATAAGAACTTAACATAAGAAATAGGAGCAGGAGTAGGCCATCTCGCTCTTTGAGCCTGCCCCGCCATTCAATAAGATCGTGGCTGATCTGAAGTGGATAAGTTCCACTTTCCCGCTTTCTCCCCATAACCCTTAATTCCCTTGTCTAATTCCCTTGGTTCTCCCAGAACTGGCCAGTTACAAGTCTCAAGCAGAGGCTAATTATTCCAACTCAAGGTTAGGTTAAGTGCGTTAAGGTAGACTTCCATCTATTTCCATAGCTAGTAATTCCCAGAACAGGTCGCTCGTCTGTTGCCAGAGGCTTATGGCATGAGGAAGTGCCACTGCACATCAAGTATGCTGCTTTTATCACCAGCTTTCGCCATGTTTGGAAGGATTTACAGGTTGACACTCGATCTATTTGATCGTGTTAGGAACACATCTTCCTTGGCCATCAAGTCCTGGAGTGGGTATCGAAACCAGAGCTTCTGGCCCAGAGGCAGGGATACTATCTACTGTGCCACAAAACTTTCTAGGCTAATCATTAAGAGATAATTAGCCAGCAACATCATTTTCCATCTTTCAGTGTTGGTCATCCATTTGACGGGCGCTGCATTGAGGACAGTCAGAAGCCATCAGTTTCAAGTTACACACCATCCTGATCGAACAGATATTGCTGTGCATTTACGGTCCTCTATCCCTAATAGCATCACCGCAAGAAGGCAGTCCACCACCATCTTCTCAAGTCAATGAAAGATGAGCATTAAACTCCACTTTGCCAGTGTTGCCTACATAATGAGAGCAAACACAATGGTGGCAGGCCAATGCAAGTTAGTGGGAGCCTCTTGGACTTGAGATGTCCATCTGTCCCCTAGTGTTTGGAGCAGTAATTTGCTTTTATTTTTACTTCAAGTTGTACATTGACCCAAGTTAAAATGGTGTTGGGATAGAGTGCCGGCCATGATCATATTAAATGGCAGAGCAAGTTCAAAGGGCTAGAAGACCTACCCCAGCTCCTATTTCTGTTTTCTTAATCTGGAATGTGTCCTTTTGGGAGAGTGTGACAATTTGAATTCAGAGACCAAGTGGTCATATTTTATAGTATTTTATTGTCCATTTTTAAAAGAAAAGTCAATTCCAGAAACTTCCGTAGAAACATACATAGAAAACAAAAGCAGGAGTGGGCCATTTGACCCTTTGAACCTGTTCTGTCATTCATTATAATCAGGATTTATCCTCAAACTATGCCCCCCTAGTTCTGGACTCTGCTACCATCAAGATCATTCTTTCTGAATCTACCCTGTCTAATCCTGTTAGAATTTTGTAAATTTCTATGCTATCCCCTCTCACTCTTCTAAACTCCAGTGAATATAATACAATGAATATCATTTCATATTGAGTACAGTTTTCCTTTTCAAAGCTATGGGGGTGATATTACTGGCTTGCCCAATGGGTGATTGGTGCGGCCAGTAAGATAGTGAGAGAGGCAAAAAAATCGGCTTCGCACCCAGTTTAACACCTCTCATGATATCACTGACACTGTGAAGCCGACATGATCAGCTACAGACCTGGGAAGGGCTCGAGACTGATTATAATATTTAAATGTGAATTTAAATATTATTAGTGAGCCTGGGACAGAATCATCTGGGCTCACTTGCCTTAAATGTCTCTCCGGTGGGTATTCTCACCAGCAGTGATCATGTATGGTCCCCAGCAACAACGTCCAGAGAGGTTAGGGGTATGAGGAGGGGGGCGGGCAATATCTGGGAATGTGGGAGGAGTGACAGATCTCTCAGTTTTTAATGTGCACTGTCTACACAGAACACCAAGAAATCAAGGCACAAGTGCTTTGGCATCCTCTAGTCATCAGCAGCTGGCACTCCAGTAAGAAGAGACTCCACCCACTCCCCCTTCTGGTGTGAATCACACTTTTTTTGCACTAAATGGCATGAGATCATGTCTGAGAGCTCATCCAAAAAGGGTGTATTCTCTCCTATTTTCACGCTCATTTGACACTTAGAATATTTTTGGCAAATCCCCTACCATGACGTTGGCATGCCTTTATTGGGCATTACCGGGTTTGGATCCAGAGAGCCTGTATGCCTTCGAGCGGTAATGAGGGAAATTACAGAAGGCGTGGAGTATGGGGCTGAGTTCATTTTCCTGGATATCCCAAACTTTACAGAGCATTATAGTGAATGGATGGAGGGGTGTGGGGGAGCTGGGGTGGTTGGGTGTGGTGGCTGTGGAATGTGGAGAGCCACGTGTGCTCAGGTTGATTCGAGCATTCCACTGATATACTTCATTACACTTTTCAATTGGATATCAACAAGTTAAATGTGCCTACTTCTGATCCAAACCAATACACAGGATTTGGTTACAGAGTGCACGAGAACATCACTGATGTTCTACGCACTGATGCTAATACTGCATCCCGCCACCCTATCCGCACCACACCCCCTCACAGTTCCTGGATCAGGTTGACCAATTCCTTCATTTTAGTGGCTACCTTCCTTCAGTCATTGAGAGTTAGTGTTCAGTGCAGTTCACTCCAAGGTAGGTCACAGTGGGTCATGTCATACAAAATTGCCCACAGAAGGTCATTTCCACTGAAACCCTACAGAAGCAGAAGCAGGTCATTCGATCCATCCAGTCTGTACAACTCTGTAAAAACGGTATCTCACCCAGGCCCTCCAAATCACACACCACCCTGAATTGGAACTATATCACCATTCCTTCACTGTTGCTGGGTCAAAAACCTGGAACTCCCTTTGCAATAGCACTGGGATACCTACCTCACATGAATCGCAGTTGTTAAAGAAAGTGGTCCAACACTAACTTCTCAAAGGTAATTAGCGATGGGCAACAAATGCTGGCCTTGCCAGTGATGTTAACATCCCACTAAAAAAAAAAGAAAAGTCACATTTCATCTGTGCTGATAGTGGTGAGGCCTTTTGAGGTGATTGCGGTCATCGTCTGGTGTAATTCAAAACTTACTATTTCCGTTGAGCCATTCTTTTGTGCACTCCTCCAGTTTGGATGCTATGGATTTGGGCTGGACTTTTGTATCCTGTCTCAAAAGCAGCTTTAAGATGTTGTAGAAGGACTGGGCCACAGTGACTAGTGTTTGACATCTAGACCTTGAATGCACCCCATCCACCACTGGTATCTAGCTGTGTTTAGAGACTTGAAAAGGGCTGCCTGACCTGTACTGTTGATGTAGGTACCGGATCTCATTTGCCAATCAGGTGTTAACTTTTCCTTGGAAGTGACAGGAGATATTCTTCTCGGCAGCAGATGACAACATCCCAATATTGCAGAGATTCAGATCAATGTCCTCCACCTAGAATAACATTCCAATTAGTTTGTTCAGAAAAGAAGTGGTTACATTGGATCGGCTTTCTTTTATGTGGTCTCCATATAGTCAGATGAATGGGAGCCAGCTGCATACTATCCTGAACCCGCAGGGTTACCAAAATCAGTTCATTACAAAGCCAGTTACAGATGCCCGTGCCACTATACACATACATTGGGCAGTGCCAGGGGAGCTGGGCACACAATATTAGATAGACCACTGATCCTAATGGCCATAAACATAAAACTGTTTCTCTCTCCACCAATGCTGCCTGACCTGCTGAGCATTTCCACCATTGTCAATTTTCATTTCCACAATCTGTTCTGCAGTGGATGCCCTCTGTCTGACCTCTGATGACCAACTTGACCACTCTGACAACTGGAAGGCCAGCCTGCAGCATTAGTCAGGAAGTGGGATAATATTTGTCCTGTCGGCGCTCTCCCTGAGAAGGAAGTTGAGTTTAAAGAGGATGCCGCCGCTTATATACAGGTTTGGACGCAATGCTGGTGGGTCCCGCGTGCATTGCCCAGCAGACCTTAGCGCCGGGGTGAAGTCAGCAGTCGGGAGGCTGGGATCGTGGAAGTTCACTGAGAAGCTGTTACCTCACCTCTCCCAACGCCAGAGCAGTTGAAAGTCCCATCAATCAGAATCCTGTGCAAACTCGCAACCAATGGGAATCTGAATGCATATCCAATGTGGCTCCCATCAAACATCCTGCTATTTTCACCCCACGTGTCTCATTCTCCTTCATTTGTCTATTTAATGCTGAAATTCCCCGTGAAGCAGGTACAGGTGAAAGTTAGTCTGTATTGGGGTGAGATTACTGACCATTCACTGAAAGTATGTGGTCAATATGAATGGGCTATCAATAAGGCCACTCAAATACAACAACAACTTGCATTTGTTAAGCACATTTCATGGAGAAAAGATCAGAGAGGGGACAATGTAAACATAAAATATCATGCAATTCAAGGGCATTTGATCACAAATTGAAAAAGTTTACATCTTAAGCTTTGACGGATTATTGTTGACACCACATTTGGAATATCCTGAAAGATTTTGTACAAACGACCTGCAAAGGGACTCAGGAAAGAGTGACAAGCATGAATCCAAGATGTAGAACTTTAAATTACAAGAATCAACTCACTGACTGAATTATTTTCAAGGAAAAGAAAATCACTGAAGAGATACAGGATTCCAGTCCTTAAAATGCAAAGAAGCAGCGATAATGTAGAGCTAAGTCAATTATCGAATGCGCACTGTCAACATACAACTCAAGGTTGTAGCTTTAAAGCGAACAAGTCTCAGTGAGATGAGAAACAAGACATTCTCACGCACAGAATAGGTGAGCATATTTTTATTTAATTCATGGCCCATGAAGGGCCAACATTTATTGCCCATCTCTGAGGGTTTTTAAGAGTCAACCACATTGCTGTGATTCTGGAGTCACATGTACGCCAGGCCAGGTAAGGACAGCAGATTTCCTCCCCTAAAGAATGTTAGTGAACCAGATGGTTTTTTACAACAGTGGTTTCATGATCATCATTAGACTTTTTTAATTCCAGATTTTTACTGAATTCAAGTTTCATCACCTGCCGTGGTGGGATTCGAACTCAGGTCCCCAGAACATTACCCTGGGTCTCTAGTTTACTAGCCCAGCGACATAATCACAATGCCACCACCTCCCCGGGTCCTGGGAGAGTCCTGGCAAAAAAATGAAGCACTAATGTGTCATTAAGTTTGTCAGCGAAAGAACTGGATGAACATCTGACCAGAATAAGGGGTTGAAGCTTATCAGTATAATTGTAAACATAGAAGCATAGAAGATAGGAGCAGGAGGAGGCCATTTGGCCCTTCAAGCTTGCTCTGCCATTCATCACTATCACAGCTGATCATCCAACTCACTAGTCTAGTCCTGCTTTCTCCCAATAATCTTTGATCCTATTCGCCCTAAGTGCTGTATCTAGCAAACAGGACTGGGTAAATATTCAATGGAGGAAAGAATCCTGTGTTTCAGTGATCAAGTAAATTTGTGGAAAGCAACTGGCTTGGATTGACAGGAAGATGGGTGATGGATAGGCAATCCACAGTTTCCTCTGATTGCCAATTAGACAGGCCATTGTCCAAGGAGACTAGTTAAGTGGGTGCATAGCGTGTGATCTGGTAAAGGAACAGGTTTCATGATCCAAGCGTTCCTGATCCATGCTTTCTTATGTTCTTCCGGAATCTCAGGAATTTAGCTTTCCCTGCAAAGGAATGTATGTGTTGCTTGATGTGTAATGTTGCAGAGAACAGTCATGCTTGTGCAAGATTGTGCATCCAATTTTCTGGCCATGTTTGCCCCAAGACTGGAAAATCCCACCCAAGGTCACCCTTTGCATGGTCTGTGTCCTGCTCGCTACGATTCCTGTGGCAGACAGGATGGGAAAATTCCAGCAGAGCAAGCACTTATTGTGCTATCAATATTATCTGCCTGCAATAAGAGTGTGTCAAAAATCTTTCCTAACTCTTTGTTTCTCAAAACTAATTGTAATAGTCCAGAATAATTCTTATTATCCTTTTCATTTTTCACTTCAAGCAATGCTGACTAAACTGTGTGACTCTTCAAAGGTAAACATGGCTGTTTTCCAAATACCAACTGGTCAAACTATTAGCAGTTCCAACCCCTCTCTCTGCACCCTCTCCCAATAATCCCCTTAACAGATTTTTGATGGTGTGTATATTCCAGTGCTTAAATGAAAGGTGCACTTGGTTGAGATTCAAATATGTTAAGTCTGTCCTCTGAAATGTTACCTTATCTAGAGTGCATGTAAAAGGTCAAGCGCTAGAGACACTGGCCACGGTTCAAAAAGTAACTTTGGCCAATACATTCACCCATTCAATACAAGGTTGTTCGTGAGGGCCCCTTGCCCCTTGCCTGAGGTGTGGTGATCCTCAGGTTAAAATCACCACCAGTCAACTCTCCCCTTCAAAGGGCAAAGCCACCATAAGACCATAAGAAATAGGAACAGGAAAAGGCCATTTGGCCCCTTGAGCCTGCTCCACGATTCAATAGGATCATGGCTGATCTGACATTTCTCACATACACTTTCCTGTCTTTTCCCTGTAACCCTTGCTTCCCTTACCGATCTAGAATCTATTTATCTTAGCCTTAAAAAACACAACAGGGGTGGGGGGACGGTGTGCGGCGGAGGAGGAGGAGAGGGATGGGTGGCAACCTTACCAAAGATGTCCTGATCAAGCGTGAAAATGGGAGAAATGTGCCCCCCATTTGTTTGGGGACTTAAAAATTGAATCTTACCTGACTTTGTCAAAAAAAAGACAAACTTGGAATCTGCCAGCAGGGGGAGGGGACAGGGCCTAAATCACCCAAAAGCCAGTTGATAGTAGCAGTGGGTGCAATTGCACATGCGCAGATTTCTGTGCTCTGTGACCACAGAAACCTGTCATTGCTTTCCCCAGCTATAGCCAGCTTCTGTGACCCATCATCCTCCACCCCACCTCCCCCCACTATTGTGGGGCTCCGTGGCCAAAAGCATCACAACTCTACCCACCCACCCCCCCTACCCCACCGGCCCAGACCAACCACCACTCCGGACCCACCTGGATCAATTGCCAACCCCTCCCCACCGGACTGATTGCCACTTCCCTACCCGCCGGACTAATCGCAGACAAAACCAGTCTCCTCCCCACTGATCACTATTGATGGGGACCATACATGGTCCTCACTAATTCCATCCTGGGCTCACTTGTAATATTTCAATGCTGTTTCTCGGTGGATATCTGGTGCCAGTAAGATCACAGGAGACGAGAAATCGGGCACAAACCCCATTTCTTGGCTCTTTTGCAATCTTACTGACTAGCCCCATCCATCGGCCAGTAGGGCAAGGGAGTAAGATTGCCCCCAAGGACTCTGCGCCCAAAGATCACTGTGGCAAGGAGTTCCAAAGTCTCACAACTCTCTGAGAGAAGAAAGTCCTTCTCATTCTGCCCCTTTATTCTGAGACTGTACTCTCTGGCCCTGGACTCTCTCATGAGCCATAAAGTCATAGAGTCATAGAGTTTTACAGCATGGAAACAGGCCCTTCAGCCCAACTTGTCCATGCCGCCCCTTTTTTTTAAATGCGTAAGCTAATCCCAATTGTCCACATTTGCCCCATATTCCTCTATATCCATCATACCCATGTAAGTGAGGTGAAACATCCTCTCAGTACTTACCTATAAAACCCTGTAAAAATCCTACATGTTTCAATAAGATCACCTTTCATTCTTCTAAATCCCAAATGAGTCCCAAACCGTTTAACCTTTTCTCATAAGGCAATGCCTCCATACTGGGACTCATCCTAGAGAACCTTTTCTGAACTGCCTCCAATGAAATATCTTTCCTTAAACAAGGGAACCAAAACTGCTCACAATATTCCAGATGTGGTCTCACCAGTACCTTGTACAGATGCAGCAAGATTTCCCTACTCCTTTGCTCCAACTCCCTTGAAATAAGGGCCAAAGTTCCATTGGCCTTCCTGATTACCTGCTGCCTCTGTGGGCTAGCTTTCTGTGTTTCATGCACAAGTACCCCCAAGTCCCTTTGTGTTACAGCTTTCTGCAGTTTTTCTCCATTTAAATAATACTCTGTTCTTTTGTTCTCCCTTCCAAAATGAACAGCTTCACATTTTCCCATATTATATTCAATTTGCCAACATTCTGCCCATTTACTTACCCTATATCTCTTCGTTAACTATTTATATCCCTCTTGAAATTTGCCTTTCCACCTATTTTGCATTGTCTGCAAATTCGACTATTGTCCATTTGATTCCTTTTTCCAAGTCATTAATAAATATTGTAAACAGTTGTGGTCCCAGCACTGAATCATGTGGAACCCCACTGGCTACAGGTTGCCAACCTGAAAAAGAACCCCTTATCCCATTGACTGATTTTGTTTTTCAAGGTTATTAGATTAGTTTCACAAATAGGCTTACATTAACACTACAATGAAGTTACTATAAAAATCCCCTAGTCGCCACACCCCGGCACCTGTTCGGGTACACTGAGGGAAAATTTAGCATAGCCAATGCACCTAATCAGTACGTCTTTCAGATGTGGAGGAAATTAGAGCAGAAACCCATGCAGACACAGGGAGAATGTGCAGTCTCTGCACACACAGTGACCCAAGCCGAGAATCGAACCTGGGTCCCTGGCGCTGTGAGGTAGCAGTGCTAACCATTGTGCCACTTGCATTTCCTGCCCATTAGCCAGTTCTTTATCCATGTCAATATACTACTTCCAATACCGAGGGCTCCTATCTTATGACTTAACCTTTTGTGAGGTACCTTGTCAAATGCCTCCTGGATGTCCAAATACAACACATTTACAGGTTCCCCCTCCCTCCACTCTGGTTGAGACTTCCTTGAAAAATTCTAATAAATTCATCAGACTCGGTTTCCCTTTCAAGAAACCATGCTCTATTTAATTAGATTTTGATTTTCCAAATGTGCTGCTATAATTTCCTTAACAATAGATTCCAACATTTTTCCAACAATAGATATTAGGCTCATTGGCCTATAGTTAGCTGCTTTTCCCCTTCTCCCTTTTTGAATAGGGTGTCACATTGACAGTTTTCCAATCCTCCAGTGCTTCTCCAGAATCCAAGGACTTTTGGAAAATTACAATAAGTGCATCCACCATCTCTGTAGCTACTTCTCTTAGGATCCTAGGATGCAAGGCATCAGGGTCAGGAGACTTTAACACCATTAATTTGTCTAATTTTACTTCTCTAGTGATAGTACTTAATTTATAGATAGAATAGAATCCTACAGTGCAAAAGGAGGCCATTCAGCCCATTGAGTCTGCACTGACCACAATCCCACCCAGGCCCTATCCCCATTACCCCTGCATTCACCCTAGCTAGTCCCCAGACACTAAGGGTCAATTTAGCATGGCCAATCCACCTAACCCGCACATCTTTGGACTGAGAGGGGAAACAGGAGCACCTGGAGGAAAACCACACAGTCCCAGGAAAATGTGCAAACTCCACACAGATTGTGGCCCAATCTGAAAATTGAACCTGGGTCCCTGGTACTGTAAGGTGCTAACCACTGTGCCACCCTGCTGCCCATAATTCCTCCTCGATATCCTTTAGTATTAATAGGATATTCGAAGTATCTTCCATGCTAAAGTCTAATGCAAAATATCTGTTTGACTCCTCTGCCATTTTCTTGTTCCCCATAACTGTCTCCCCGAATTCTTTACATGGGGCCTATGTTCACTTTGACCGTTCTCTTTCTCTTAATGTATTTAGAAAAGCTCT
Organism: Carcharhinus amblyrhynchos; assembly: GCF_965287045.1. Lineage (NCBI taxonomy): Eukaryota > Metazoa > Chordata > Chondrichthyes > Carcharhiniformes > Carcharhinidae > Carcharhinus > Carcharhinus amblyrhynchos. The sequence goes on from NC_137324.1 coordinate 166,843,943, forward strand.
TATTGTCAGCTCTCATATGACCTATGGTCACCTGGGAAGATCATGACTTTTATTATTATTGTATACAGGAGTGAGTTAGCCAGGTATTGAAAAGTTATTCCATTTAGGGTGAATCAAGTCAGTTAATGTGAAGTTATTGTACAGAGGGAAGAATGATAAGCCATAAGAAAATTCAGATGAAGATGATTCTTGGTTTGGAAGGGGTTCTGGCATTCGTAAATTCTGGTATTTGTTTCCTGAAATGCAAGTTGAGGCTTTAGGACCCAACTAATTTGGGGGTAAATATGTCTGCATCGAATATCTGATCAATCCTGATGGGCTGCTGCATCCATTACTCATGATGTCCTCCTTCCTCATTAGATTCTGTTCTTGATCTCCAGAGTTGAAATGTTTAATACCAGGGGTCATGCACTTAAGGTGAGAGGGGGAAAGTTCAAAGGCAATGTGAGGGGCAATTTTTTTTACACAGAGGTTGGTAGGTATCTGGAATGTGCTGCCAGGGGTGGTAGTGCAGGCAAATAGGATAGGAACATTTAAGGGCTTTTAGATAAGCACATGAATATGAAAGAAAAAGCGGGATATGGACCAAGGGCAGACAGAAGGGATTAGTTTAATCTGACATCATGTTTGGCCCACGATATTGCGCTGAACATGACGCCAAATTAAACTAATCCCTTCTGCCTGCCCTTGGTCCATATCCAATATCATGGGCTTGAACCTGTGCTGCACTGTTCTATGTTCTATGATACCAATCTGAATACCAGCCTTTTTATGGAAAGAAATAAAACTCTGACCCTGACACTACACTGACTTCTGGCAGTGATGGACTCAAAAGAACAAACAACAGTCCAGCACAGCAATAGTCCCTTCAGCCCACCAAGCCTGCGCTGATCACATTGTCTTACCTAGACCAATTGCTTGTATCTTTCCATACCCCCTGTTCATATGCCTATCAATGTAAGTCTTAAATGTCGCTAACGTGTCTGCCTTAACCACCTCACTTGGCAAGGCATTCCAGGCCCCCATCACCCTCTGCGTAAAAAACTTCCCCCGCACATCTCTACTGAACCTTCTCCCCACCCCCCCATAACCTGTAACATGTCTTTTTAACCTCTGAAATTTTCAAATTGTTTCTTCCTCCCTTGCCACCTTCTTAACCCCTCCCAGCCACCTCTCCCGCCACCAACCAAAAACCCCCCTCTTCCAACAACAATTCAGAAAGGAAAAACAAGAGGTCAAACTGAGCTTTATAGTTTTGCCCTTAGTGGCAGGGGAATTAGTGGGTAAATATGTGGTGTTACGGGGATAGGGTCCAGATGGAGTGTTGTCAGTGCAGGCTCGATGAGCTAAATAGCCTCCATCTACACGGTATTATTCTCCCATGGGGGTGGCACACTGGTTAGCACTGCTGCCTCACAGAGCTAAGGATCCGGGTTTGATTCCTGACTTGGGTCACTGTCTGTGTGGAGTTTGCACATTGTCCCCATGTTTGTATGGGTTTCCTCTGGGTGCTTTGGTTTCCTCCCACAGTCCAAAGATGTGTGGGTTAGGTGGATTGGCCATACTAAGTTGCCCCTTCGTATCGGTGGGGGTGGGGTCCAGCTAGGGTAAAGGCATGGGGTTATTGGGATAGGGCCTGGGTGGGATTGTGGTCAGTGCAGACCTGATGGGCCAAATGGCCTCCTTGTGCAGTGTAGGATTCTCTGACTCTATATCATAGCACATCCTGGATCATTGAAAGAGCCAGGCTGATAATGACCCTATGCTTTGATGTGTCTTCATATCTTCGGCTCAGCACTACAGCCGCACTGAAATATGAGGATATCTTTATTGAAGCACATTGTGGATGGCATGTTCCTCCTCTGGTTGCAGCTGCAGTGGTGGCACAAGTTACAAAGCCATTGGAGCTGCCTGGCCTAGGCAAATAGGAAGACTAATGATTATTCAGGCAAAATGAGCCTGTGCGATGGGAAAGGAGCAAAGGAAAAACATTATAGCTGGAGCCTCTTTGAAAGGCGCTGACAGTTGACGGATGAGCATCCATAAAACGACAATGGTTCACTGTGTGATGTCCCCACGACCAGCACCTTCTCCCTGGGAAACTAATTACTCCCAACTGTCAGCGAAAATGTTATTTTTTCCGGTAATCATTTTCCCTTTTAAACAGCAAAATGACCATGAAACATTCTCTCCCTTCTTTTTTTTTTGACTAAACATACAACTTCTAAAGTTGATCAAACAGCTTTAACTGTGTGACAATGGGGTATATCTGTGAGAAATTGATAGCGGTTACAAGGGGCCTTAACTCAATGCCAAGCTTTCCGCAATAGACTGGTGATGTTGTGCTAGAATTAGACAAGGGAGACATTTGAAAACGATCTACATGTGAATGTGGCCCTAACTGACAGCGATCTGAGTAAGGAGTGGCGTGCTGGTATTAATGAAAAAACGAGTAAGAGAATGGGACAACAGAACAGAAGAGATGTAGGGAACACGGACAAAGGCAGCAGTAAGCGATGCATAAAATCATTAAATGTGAAGGGCTGGTCGACACTGTTCAGATTTATCTGCAAGTTAAATCAGAAAGAAGCACTGACAGCGGGCTGATAGATTTAAAGCCTTTGCATTTACACCACACACAATGGAGCTTGAACATTTTTAAAAGTATAAAAGCCTCTATTCCTGCAAGGGCCAATTTTTTTCATTCATCTTATTTATAGCTAAATGAATGCAACTTCATGATGAAATATTTATCTGGAAAGATTGAGAGGGGTTCGAGGTGGGCTTCTTAACTACGTGACTTCCCTCAAAACTGGTGAGATGATTTGACACTCTGTCTGTCTGGGCTGAAGGACACCACCTCAAACAGTTCCAGCCAGCTGTGCGCTGATGTTCCCTAGAATGTGGGTGCCCGGGATAAAAGTGCAATACCCCTGAATCTCAGGTAGTTAAAAGGCTGGAACCTCCAGGTCCATCTGAATCCAGGTGCTCTCTGAATCGCTCAAGAACATGAATGGATTCCCTCCTCTCCCTTGTATTCATGTCTATCTAACACCACCAGCCGCCTCAACTTAGATTAGCAAAGGCAACAGGGAGCACAGAAACACACCTCCCTCATGTAGACAGGCCAGGCAGATTCCTGTTAACATATTAATGGGAGCACTGCCTTTAAACGGACAACAAGGGCACACGTAACCCCCCAAGGCTCCTCCAACCATGCACACAGACAAACACAGGTACATATACAATTACATGCACAGATCTGTGTTTGTACATACACACAAACTTCACCCCTACTCTTCCAAATGAGCTGCCTCTTGCTGGGATACAGTTTCAAAGGAGCTGGCATCCCTCCCATCCTTATGTTGCTGGCCATTTATCATGCATGAGCCCAGAACATTAACTAACGACAGGATATTCCGCCACAATTAAATTCCCAAACCCAGTTTCCTGGTTGCCATTTCGGAAGGAGTGACAGGAGTTAAGAGTTGGTTCTCCTCCAGACGGGCCAGGGGAAGTTAAGGCTTGCTTCCCCCTAAACCTTTCACAGTCCATTTCACTGTGGGTTTGTTTTTAATCAAACCCGTTACTTTAGTGACTTATACCGGACAAGCATCAGAAACATTTTGAAAGTCAGAATATCGAATGGGGCTTTCTGCTAGATCGTGTGCCCATTTCATTCAGCACAGTTAGTTGAACCACTGCAACAGATCACAGGGTCTAAAGGACAAATTTACACTAAGCCCACATCGGATTTCAATATCAGTAGAGCTAGTTTAAAAAGTATCGCACTACCCACACAACAAGCCATGCACTTCAATTAGATGCAGCACCATTCCCTCAAATCGCACCCATTTGGGGCATTTTGAGTAAATTCTTAAAATTACGCTGTTCTTTTGCAAGTGCAAGGGCAGTAACAGGCACATTCTAAAAGCTTGGGAGTGTAATTTACTAAGAAACTGACTACTGCACACCAATGTAACCTGCATATGATTCTGCATAGTTTGCTTGAAGTCATTTTTAGTTATTAACAAAGGGGTTACTCACAGCTAACAGAATCGTAAAATCCCTACAATGCAGAAGAAGGCCATTCGGTCCATCAAGCCCACACTGACAACAATCCCACTCAGGCTCTATCACCGTAACCACATGTATTTGCCCTGCTAATCCCCCTGATACTAAATGGCGATTTAGCATGATCAATCAACCTAATCCGCAAATCTCTGGACTGTGGGAGGAAACCAATACAGACACAGGGCAAGCTCCACACAGGCACCCGAGGCCGGAATTGAACCCGGGTCCCTGGCAGTTGTGAGGCAGCAGTGTTAACCACTGTGCCACCACAGACAAGCTGCTGAGATTATTTATTTTTACGGCAATGAAGCCTCACCCAATTACCAATCTTCAGTCTATCAAAGAATATTATTCAATGCATACTTCTATTTTTTTCAAAAACCTTTTAAATTGTTGTCCAGATGAGCTGGCCCCTCGCAGATGTAATGTCTGGTGAAATGCAGATGTGCTTCAGCAGAAACCTGAGAAAAATTATGCTGCTTAAAACTTGCAGGATTTTGAGCATAACTTGCACTGTGATTGCTGGTGGCACCCCAAGTTGAAACACTTGGCCAACAAGTCCACCGGCTACCATTAATAGAGTCATAGAATCATACAGCACAGAAAAGGCCCTTCAGCCCATTGAGTCTACACAGAAAAGCCCATTTGGCCCATCATGTCTGTACCGAATAGGCCCTTCAGCGCATCGAGTCTACACAGAAAAGGTCCTTCGGCCCATCAAGTCTGTACCGACAGTAACCATCACTAAAGGCGCGCTAATCCCATTTTCCTGCACTTGTCCCATATCCTTAAATATTATGATGTTTCAAGTGCTCATCCAAATACTTTTTAAAGGTTTTAATGTTTCTTGCCTCCACTACTTTCCCAGGCAGTGCATTCCAGATTCCCACTGCCCTCTGAGTGAAATAATGTTTTCTCAAATCCCCTTTGAATCTCTTGCCACTTACCCTACCCTTAACATTGCAAAATCAACTGTGTTGATTTCAGGAAGAGTTTATGTTGTTAGAAATTGTTACCATTTTCTCTGCTGGAAGGCACATTAAACTCCTAAAGACCTTTCCTTGTCTATGGACTAAGAACTTCCAACTCACTCTTAGAGTCCAGCCTGAGATGATGGATTAGATATTGCTGCAGAAGGGCATTTCATCACCAACCCTTTGCTGTGACATTTTCTGTTACACCATCACCTCTGATAAATATTGTATGGCACTCCCACTGACAGAGAAAGTGTATGAAACACCCTAAAACCAATCCCTCAAAGTGGCATTACAATAGAGCTCTTGTAGGGGCTGGTACAGAGGTAGCTTACTGCACAGTATGTTCTAGACATCTACATCCTGTTGGTTGACTTAGTCCTTTGCAGTAAAGATTGAATGTGATGATATTGCAGAACATCACAACCAACTATTGCACTGATTTACAGTACTATAAAGAAGGACACCATAAAGATACAAGGTATAGCTACTGGAAACAGACTTAATATAGGTTATCAAAATAGCATCAAAAACTAAACTGCGCTGTGATAAGTCTTTAAGGAGGAGGCATGGTACATATAAGGCAGTGCAAGGTTTTTTAAAGGATCACCCAGTTGCCAAAAAAAACATCTTATTCATATTAACATACGGACATACCAATTAGAAGCAGGAGAACACTCAGCCCCTCAAGCCTGCTCCACCATTCAATAAGGTCACGATTGATGTGATTATAATTTGAACACCATAATCCAACCCGCCACCAATAACCTATCACAACCTTGCTTATCAAGAATCTACATCGTTCTGCCTTAAAAATATTCAATGACTCTGCTTCTACTGCCTTTTGAGAAAGAAAGTCCCAAAAACATACAACCCTCTAAGACCAAAAGCCTGTGTCCCCTCCCTGGCAGCCTTTTATTTTTAAACAGTAACTCCTCGTTCTAGATTCTCCCTCAAGAGGAAATATCCTTTCAACATCCACCCTCTCAAAGGCACTAAGGACCTTATTTGTTTCAATTAAGTCACCTCTTACTCTTTCTTAACTCCAGCAGATACAAACCTAGCCTGTCCACCTTTACTTATAAAGCAGCCTGCCCAATCCAAATATCAATCTAGTAAACTTCTCTGAATTACTTCCGATGCAGTTACATCTTTCTATATATAAGGAGACCAATACTGTACACAAAACTCCAGATGTGGTCTCACCAATGCCCTGTATAACTGAAGAGCACCTCTACTTGTGTATTCAATTTCCCTTGTAATAAATGATAAAATTCTATTAGCTTTCCTAATTACTTGCTGTACCTGCATACTAATCTTTTGCAATTCATGTATTAGAACACCAGATCTCTCTGTATCTAAGAGCTCTGTGCTCTCTCACCATATAGATAAAAAGCTTCTTTTTAATTCTTCCTGCCAAAATGTACAGTTTCACGTTTTCTAATATTATGCTCCATTTGCCAGATGTTTACCAACTTGGTTACCAACTTGACCCATTGTAGCCCTCCTATGTCTTCTTCACAACTTACTTTCCTCCCTACCTTTGTATCATCAGCAAATTTAACAACCGTACCTCCGACCCCTCCATCCAAGTCAATTATATAAATTGTAAAAGGTTAAGGCCCTAGTGCTGACCCCTGAGCACATCGCTCATTACATCTTGCCAACCAGAAAGCAAACACCCTCATGCAAAATTATATTCAAAAACTTGTACTTTGTAACCTCAAGACATCTCATAGATTCCCTACATTACAGAAGAGGACAATCAGCCCATCGAGTCTGCACTGACTCTTTGACAGAACATCTTACCCAGGCCAACCCTGCTGTCCCATCTTGGACGCTAAGGGGCAATTTAGCATAGCCAATTCACTTAGCCTGCATGTCTTTTGAATGTGGGAGGAAACAGGAGCACCCAAAGGGAACCCATGAAGACACAGGGAGAAGATGCAGACTCCACACAGACCAGAATTGATCCTTGGATCTTGGTGCTGTGAGTCAGCAGTGCTAACCACTGTACCACCTTGCCATCTTTAAAGCCTCAAAGTACTTCACAGCCATTAAATTGCCTTTTAAGCACAGTCACAGTTGTCATGTCGGGAAAGGCAACGGTAAACTTGTACACAGCAACAAACAAGTGAAAAAAATGCCTTATGGTAATGCTTGCTAGGAAATAAACATTGGCTAGGATACTGGGGAAAGTCCTCTGCTTGTCTGCAAATAACATTTATGAGATTTTTTTACATCTCCCAGAGGAACCTCAGTTTAATGTCTCATCAGAAAAAGGCATACTTCTGACAGCACAGCCTTCCCTCAATACTGCACAGAAGTTTCAAGTTAAAGTTTATTTATCAGTCACACGTAGGCTTACGTTAAAACTGCAATGAAGTTACTGTGAAAATCTCCTAGTTTGCACAATCTGGCACCTGTTTGGATATACTGAGGGAGTACTTAGCACAGGCAATGCACCTTACCAGCATGTCTTTCAGACTGTGGGAGGAAACCCACACAGACACGGGAAGAATATCCAGACTCCACACAGACAGTGACCCAAGCCAGGTTTCGAACCCAAGTCCCTGGAGCTATGAGGCAGGAGTGCTAACCAGTGCGCCACTATTTATTATGGGCTCAATGCACGGGACTGAGACAAGAGAACTAGCGTTGAGTCAAGGAAGACAGTCTCATTTCTGAACCAGCAACAAAATAGTAACGTAAAAATTGAAGTAATACTCAGGTTAAGAGGAAACCACACAGGAGATTAAAACACACGCTGGAACTGTTTCAACAGTTGCTGAGCACATTTCTCTATTGAATTACAGCTTCTTTGAATTATAGCCTAAGTAGACCAACAAAGAGTGACACTGGCCTTTAATCATTAGTTAATTATTTCTCTCAATGACAGTGTTAAAAAGGACTCATATTTCTTAGCAGCAGTTCTATTGTACGTCTCGCGAGTGCACTGATCTGACAGATATAGACTTGGGGGAAATGCATAATCAAAACAGAGTAAAATTGAACTGCGCTGCATTTGAATAATTGAATAGCTTTTGTGAAGCATAAATTTAAGTTCACAAGCTGGTGACATGAGGAGGGGCCACGTTCCCAATCAAAATTATCATTTTAGGGACGCAGGGGCGAATGAGTGACACAAAGTGCGAGGAGGGGTGTAAATAAAAAGTTGCCCTCCAGTCAAGGCAATGATTTTGAAATCTATTGCAGATCATAACTGGGCAGAGGGATTGCACAGCAGGGTAGTGGTGTCGTCACTGGACTAGTAACCCAGAGACCCAGGGCAATCCTCAGGGAGCCCTGGTTTGAATCCCTCCATGGGAAATTTGAATTCAATAAAAACCCAGAATTTTTTTTAAGAAGTCTAATGATAACCATTGTCGATCGTCATAAGAACAAATCTGGTTCACTAATGTCCTTTAGGGAAGGAAATCTGCCGTCCTTACCTGGGATGGGCAACAAATGCTGGCATTCACACCTCCTAAAAGAAACACTGATTGGAGCAGCACAGTAATACAGTGGTTAGCACTGCTGCCTCACAGTGTCAGGGACCTGGGTTCAATTCCTGACTTGGGTTAAATGTATGGAGTCTGCATGTTCTCCTCATGTCTGTGTGGGTTTCCTTTGGGTGCTCCGATTCCTCCCACAGTCCGAAAGGCGTGCTGGTTAGATGCATTGGCCATGCTAAATTCTTCCTCAGTGCACCCAAACAGGTGCTGGAGTGTGGCGACTAGGGGGTTTTCACAGTAACTTAGTTGCAGTGTCAATATAAGTCTATTTGTAACACTAATAAATAAATTTTAAACTGATGAATATACATGATCTCTGCTCCACGTCAGGTCCACAACTTGATGGGGTTTGGTGGTAGGGGTGGGTGGGTGGAGAGTAGATTCTGGAATGTCCCAGCCATTGATTCCCCCATATGTGTGATTATCCATTTTGATGAAATAGAAAGACATATTTCCATATAACCATTGTGTGAGCAGACTTTCTGTCTCTAACGTAGAGGTAATCTTATAGAAATGCAAATGCTATGTCCAGCACTTAACTGTAATTATTCCATTTGGTCTTGACATCCCCAGTGCAAAATTCCAGAGAAGGGTGGAATTGCATGTCTGAATTGTATTCCGAATTAGAATTTTCCCGAAACTGCTCACTGGCAATTCCACGTGTCAGGTGGCTTGTGGCAGCCATTTTTGGTCAGCGTATTTTCTTGCCTTTAAAATGTTGTATATAAACAGCTGTACATATGGTTGGTCACCATTGAAATTAATATCACTCATGCTCAAGTCACAACCTCATGACACTTCATAGATGCTGCCTGGCCTGCTGTATATTTTCTACAATTTATTTGCTATACTTGTTTGCCTGGATGATATATTTCCCCATTTATCTATGACCAATATATACCTACAATATATTTTTAAAAATTATTCACCCAGTGCTGGCACCATCTCACATTTCGAAGCACCTTGAATCATAAAATCATTTAGTGTAGGAGGCCATTGAGCCCATTCTATCTGTACTGGCTTTCCCATAGATAGTTCCACTTTGTTGCTGTCTACCCATGTAATTTTTTTAATGCTGCCTGCATTGAGCTTTGGAGGCTACTCTTGAATCTATCTGTCACCATTTCAAACAGTTCCTAACCACTCATTGCATAAAGGTTGCATTCCTCATGTTGCCTCTGGTTCTTTTTGCCAATCGCCTGAAATATGTGCCCTATGAATGTTGACCCTTCAACCATTGGAAAAAGTTCTTCTTCGTTTACTCGTGAGTTTTAATAAACCTACAGTAAGGAAAACAACATTTCTCTAGTCATTCTAACGCAGTTTAACCAACCTGTCAAATTTATTCTACCACACCCAATTTGGTCATTCTTCTAACAAGTTAGATAACTAACATGAATTTCATGTTCTCTATATCTGTGGCAGACCAAATTAAAGTCTAACAGGTTTATTTGGAATCACGAGCTTTTGAAGCACTGCTCCTATATCAGATGAGTGGAGAGGTAGTTTTTACAAACAAGGCACATGTAGACAAAGGCACAATATCAAGATAATGGTTGGAATGTGAGTCTTTACAGGTACAGACAATGTGAGTGGAGAGAGGGGTAATCACAGGTTAAAGAGGTGTGTATTGTCTCAAGTCAGGACAGCTAGTGAGATTTTGCAAGCTCAGGCCAATGGTAGGGGTTACATGTAGTCTGACATGAACCCAAGATCCCGGTTGAGGCTGTCCTCATGCATATTGAACGTGGTTATCAGTTTTTCCTGGCAATTTTGCCTTGGAGAATGCCAACCCGAAGATCGGAGGCTGAATGCCCTTGACTGCTGAAATGTTCCCCAACTGGAAGGGAACACTGCTCCCTGGCAATTGTCATGCAGTGTCCATTCATCCATTGTCGTAGCGCTTGTATTGTCAGCCAATGTACCACGTCTCGTGTTGTAAGACTTCTCACTGTGCCCAATCCAGTCTAATGCCAGCATCTCCACATCATGTAGTAGACCACACACACAAAACAAAACACAACTGTGATCCAAGCAACAGAAATGCAGACAGATGGAAACTTCTACATACAAAGCATTTCAATTCCTTCATCCCAAGAACATCTTGGCTCCACACTGCTCCCACATTGCAATTAAATTAATCAGTTGACAAATTTAAACTTTTAACCTGAAAGTTGACTCAATCCTGAACCATTCTTTTGAAGAAATCCCTTCTAGCTTTACGAGAACATGCACTTAGTCTATTTTACATGAAATAATATTCTCATATACCACACTCCTGAACTTGCCGCTTAGCTACATTGGCAAAACAATGAAACTGGTATGTCAGTGCAGACCAGATATCAGAGCGTCCTGATATTGCAGTCAGTATCACACTTTGTTACGGATTCAAGCCAATCTTTTAATAAAAAGGATTCCAGCTCTTTCTCATGCATGCTGTGTGCCTCTGACTTAGGATCAAAACTTTCACGCAATTTACTGTCAGCAGAGATTGCTGACTAAAGAGCAGTTAAGCTCAGAGCGGTCTAAAGTCATATTTGGTTATCAGTAACTGGACTTTCCTTGGCTGCAGATCTGCTGAATGTATTGTAATTCACGTGGTGAAGAATCTCATCCTTCTTAAAGTGACATGGTGACACAGTTGTTAGCACTGCTACCTCACAGTACCAGGGACCAGATTCAATCCCAGCCAAGAGTGACTGTCTGTCTGGAGCTTGAACATTCTCCCCATGTGGTTTCCTTTGAGTGCTTTTTTGATTGATTTATTATTGTCACATGTATTAACATACGGTGAAAAGTATTGTTTCTTGTGCGCTAAACAGACAAATCATACTGTTCATAGAGAAGAAGATGAGACAGTGAAGAATGTAGTGTTACAGTCATAACTAGGGTGTAGAGAAAGTTCAAATTAATGTAAGATAAGTCCATTCAAAAATCTGACAGCAGCAGGGAAGAAGCTGTTTTCTTGAGTCGGTTGGCATGTGACCTCAGAATTTTGTATCTTTTTCCTGAAGGAAGAAAGTGGAAGAGAGAATGTCCAGGGTGCGTGAGGTCCTTAATTATGCTGGCTGCTTTGCTGAGGTAGCAAGATGTGTAGACAGAGTCAATGGATAGGAGACTGGTTTGCGTGATGGATTGGGCTATATTCATGACCTTTGGTAGTTCTTTGTGGTCTTGGGCAGAGCAGGAGCCATATCAAGCTGTGATACAACCAGAAAGAATGCTTTCTATGGTGCATCTGTAAAAGTTGGTGAGAGTCGTAGTTGACATGCCAAATTTCCTTAGTCTTCTGAGAAAGTAGAGGCGTTTGTGGGGATCAGGATAGTTTGTTGGTGATCTGAACATTTAAAAACTTGAAGCTCTCAACCCTTTCTACTTCGTCCCTCTTAATATAGACAGGGGCATGTTCTCCTTTACGCTTCCTGAAGTCGACGACAATCTCCTTTGTTATGTTGACATTGAGGGGGAGATTATTGTTGCCGCACCAGTTCACCAGATTCTCCATCTCATTCGTGTACTCTGTTTTGTCACTGTTTAAGATCCGACCCACTACAGTGGTATTGTCAGCAAACTTGAAAATCAAATTGGAGAGGAATTTGGCCACACAGTCATAGTTGTATAAGGAGTATAGTAGGAGATTGAGAACATAGCCTTGTGGGGCACCAGTGTTGAAGATGATCATGCAGGAGGTGTTGTTGCCTGTCCTTAGTGATTGTGGTCTTTGAGTTAGGAAGCTCAGGATCTAGTCGCAAAGTGAGGTGCCAAGGCCCAGGCCATGGAGTTTGGAGATGAGTCTCATGGGAATAATAGTGTTGAAGGCTGAGCTATAGTCAATAAATAGGAGCGTGACTCAGATGTTTTTATTATCTAGGTGTTCCAGGGTTGAGTGCAGGGCCAGGGAAATGGTGTCTGCTGTGGACCTGTTGTGGTGGTAGGCAAACTGTAGTGGATCCAGGTAGTCTGGGTGTTCTAATTGACTCACGCCATGGCTAACCTTTGTTATCAGTGCAGCCTTATGGGCTGAATGGATTCTTTCTGCACTGTAATGATTCTATAACTCTAAACTGTGGACAATTCAGCTTACCATAACCCTGCAGGAGATCCCTACAACGTAAAACACAAAGGGCAGGAAAAGTTTGACTCGCCAACTATAAGGGCATTCAATGGATATAGGTCAGTGGATAGGCATATGGATAACATTGGAATAGTTTAGGTTAGGGGGTCATTAGATTCGTTCCACTGGTCGGTGCAACATCGAGGGCTGAAGGGCCTGTACTGCGCTGTAGTGTTCTATGTTCTAAGCTCACAACATCAAAGAAAAATTCTGAAAATGTCCTTTCTCATTGTAAAGTACTCATCAAAGCCACTGGAGATCGTGACTCATCATAATGCATCACCAAAATAAACTGCTCATCCATACCTGCAACCATAGCTCAGTTGGTAACCCACACGCCTATGAGATGGAACATTATGGACTCACGCCCCAGTTCAAAGACCTGAACACAAAATCCTCGGTGATGCAATAGAGTTGTGCTGGGGGAAGTGTTATTCTTTGGGGGAAATCCTCAAATCGAGGCCCTGTCTGCCCTTTCAGATGGTTGCAAAAGAACCCCGGGTACTACTTTGAAGGTGAGCAGAAAAGTATTCTTGAAATGATTTTTAACCCGCTCAACTATCTCATCTTACCTTCAAAACTTCAGTCTCTTCCCCCTCTGCCTGTGCACTGCAATCCTTGCTGACCTGATCAATATTTAATACTAGTAAGGGGACACAGTCTCAGGATGTAGAATAGGGCATTTAGGACTGAGATGAGGAGATATTTCTTCACTCAGAGGCTGGTGAACCTATAGAATTTTCTAATACAGAAGGCCATGGAGGTCCAATTACTGAAAATATTTAAGCAGGAATTAGATAGATTTCTAGTCACTAAAGACATCAATGGATATGGGGCGAGTGCATTGAGCTAGAGTATCAGCCATGAGCATGTTGAATGGTGACACAGACTCAAAGGGCTGAATGGCTGACTCCTGCTCCCATTTCCTATGTTTAGAACAGATGGTCATTATCACGTGCCTGTAAGACATTGCTGTGTGAAAATTAGTACATTGAAAAGCATGTAATTGGCTGGAAAGTGCTTTGGGATATTCCTGTGGCCAAGACAGGCTCTATATAAATGGAAGTCCTCTATTTATTTAATATCCTTGTTACTTGGGACCTGTCAAGAAACCTTTTGAAGAATAGTAACAATACCATGCCCTCACACAACACAGAGGTTACCTCCCACATCTCTGTAAACAGCAATATTACGGCAATGAGTCTAAGTCTTTGTATTTGAATGTTATATGCATGCCCCCCATGCCATCATTCTAATTGCAATAAGGTATTTAAGTATACTGTATCCAATTCGTCATCAATTTCCTCTGTAAGGAAAGGAAAATTGGTGGTGTATAACATCTGATTAATTGAATATCGCCTCATAACAACATAGCCCGAGGTTAAAATTGCAACTGCTCCCCTTCCTCATATTCCAAATAAAGATGAACCAAGTCCTCCTTTCACTTTGACACAGTATTCTTCAGTTTTTCCCTCTTGCCAAGGGTTGGTGTCTGTCTTCAGAAGCATTGTGCTTTTGATTGGACCATCTGACTCTTCAGTCATTCCAAATTTCATCCAATTAGAGGGTGATGTCTCCTGTCCATGACAGACAAAGCTGATGATACCCTTCCCTAAATTAACCCATCAGCTGAGGAAAGATACCAGGACATGCCCCCTGATGTGCATTACCAGCTGCTTTGGAGGCATAAGTGAGAATTGAAGACACTGTGGGATCCAATGGGCCTTATCCAGAATGTACAGCTGGCAGCGATTCAGTTCTACCAATCCTGTCAGAGAACGACTTCACACACCTCCTATATTGCTTTCCTGATTTATACACAGTGAGCCTAGCAACGCAACTTGAAGCCCTGTCTGTTTTATAATAATTTCCTGCACATCTTTACCAAGGTCTCTTTATTGACCTATGTGGTAGCATGGCCCCCTTAAGGAGGCATTCCCCGAGGGCCAGATAGTCGGGCCAGACTCTGTGGCGTGTCGAGGCAGGAAGTTGAACCAATCAAGTGCAAGGGTATGTATCCCAGTTTGGGAAGGATCGTCAGTTGGAGCCAGGGTGTACAGTCACTTAATTATTCTGTCAGACCCTATACATATGGTTAATCATTGTTCTGAAGGCTCATTAACTCACTCTCGATTTATTACACTGGCGACGAGGAAAAATGTTCCAAGTTCCTGGCAGATCGCAGTGCACAGCTAGAGAGGGATGAGACTGAAATTTCAAAGATAAGAGATAGTTGAACTGGTTAAAAATCAGTTCAACCCCTGACCTTCATTCATTATGTTGCAGTACAAATTTCACTCAGCAGTCCAAGAGTCGGGGGAGGCAGTCTCAGGCTTTGTGGCCAGATTGAGAGGATTAGCAGAGCATTTCAAATTCGGCTCAACTTTAGGAGAAATGTTGAGAGATCATGAGGTCTGTGGTAAGAATAGTCTGATTATACAAAAGAAGTTATTGGCAGAGACCAAAATTTCCCTAGACAATGCTGTGGGGCTGGCCCAGGCAACTGACTGTGCAGAACAGGGTGTAAGCGAATGGTTTGCGGCAGGAAACTCTTAATGTGAAGGTTAACCCAAGTACGGGTAGTGAGGAGTCACAGAATACCACAGTGCAGAAGAGGCCCTTCGGCCCATTGAGTTTGCACCAATGCATGAAATGCCCTGACCTGCCCACCTAATCCCACTTGCCCTCACTTGGCCCACAGCCTTGAATGTTATGGCATGCCAAGTACTCATGAGGCAACCCACCTTATCCACCCCTCTAGGCAGCACATTTCAGACTATCACCACCCTCTGAGTAACAAAGTTTTTCCTCAAATCCCCCCTAAACCTCCCACCCCTCACTTTCAACTTGGGTCCCCTCATAACTGATCCTGAACTAAGAGGAACAGCTACTCCCTATCCACCCTACCCGTGCCCCTCATAATCTTGAACACCTCCATTAGATTGTCCCTCAGTCTTCTCTGCTCCAACGAAAACAACCCACGTCTATCCAACCTGTTTTCATAACTTAAATAACTTCCAATAAAAGCGTACAGCAACAAGCACAGGAACTTGTTATCATGGTTAGAGAGAGCACTCCCAAGAATCCTGCCGATGTAGAAATCATGTATGTTTCAGAATGCACCAAGGAGGGTCTGTACCACCCTGGCTCCAACAAGTTGCCAGGCCGACGAAATTTAGGACAAGTTGACATGGGGGTTCCCCTCATATTTTTCTGTAAATAGTTGCTTATGTTAATAATTTTGTTTTGGTTTACTTATGAGGTAACTTCAGGAGTTGTGGGGGGGAGGAGGGGGAAGGAGTGCAGTAAAGTAGCCCCTTTAAGTGGGCGTTCCCTGAGGGCCTCATGATCAGGCCAAACCCCATGGAGTGTTAAGGTACGAAGTTGAGCCAATCGAGTGCAAGTGTGTGCATCCTAGGTCGGGAAAGATCGGCAGTTGGAGTCAGAGAGTAGTGTACAGTCACTTAGTTTCTCTGTCAGATCCTATTTGTATATGTAGCTGATCATTGTGTTGGAATAAAGCTTAAATAAAGTTCTGAAAGGAATAAAGTTCTGAAACCTCATCGAGTCACCCTTGATATATTAGAACCTGTTACCATTAATGGGTAGCTCCATGTAGTACAAACATGTGAGGACTTTCCTAATCCAACTGACTGGCACTGTGCTTGTCTATAAGTCTATAAATTGACTTATTCACTCAACATCTCTAAATTGGACTGCCACAGACTGGCTTGCATCTGATAAGTAATCTATGTTCATTTTTGCATCATTTGTGAATTTAATTATTGTCCCATTTAAACCTTCAACAACATAAGCAACAATTTACATGGGCAGCACGGTGGCACAATGGGTAGCACTGCTGCCTCTCAGTGCCAGGGACCCGGGTTCAACTCTGGCCTTGGGTGACTGTGTGGAGTTTACACGTTCTCCCTGTGTCTGCATGAGTTTCCTCCGGGTGCTCCCATTTCCTCCCACAGTCCAAAGATGTGCGAGTTAAGTGGATTGACCAAAACGCCTGAACTCTACCACCCCGTCCACCACGGAATTGGAGCGAGCGAGGGGCGAACAATGTAAATGTCCATTGGCCTGAGGTGGGAATTTCTGGTCTTGCTGAAGTGGGGCCGTAAAATCCCACCCTTACTATCAGGGGGATTGGCAGAGTTACTGTGTGAGGTTACGGGCCTGGGTGGTATTGTTGTCAGTGCAGACTCGATGGGCCGAATGGCCTCCTTGTGCACTGTCAGAATTCTATAATAAAGATCTTCTATTTTAAGATCATTAATAAAACCCTAACCAAACCCTGTGGAATTCTTCACAAAAGCAGATGACAATCTGCAGAAAACTACAACCCGCACCTTTAATAGAATGAAGGATCTGAGGTGCCAGAGCATTTTCAGATAAAAATTGACACTGTGCCAAAGAAGGAGACATTGGGCCAGCAAAATCTTGTCCAAACTGATATATTTTAAAGAGCATCTTAAAGTAGGGGGAGTGAGAGAGGGGAGGTGAAGTGGAGAGGTTTCGGGGAAGGAATTTCAGAGATAAGGGCCTGGACAGCTGAAGACACGGTCATAAATAGTGATTATGAAATTAAAGCAGAAAGTATTGGAAAATCACTGCTCCGAAGAAGAGTCATACCGGACCCAAAATGTCAATGTTTCCCTTTCCATAGATGCTGCCAAATCTGCTGAGATTTTCCAGCATTTCCTCTTTTTAGTTCAGATTTCCAGCATCTGCAGTATTTTGCTTTTGGTAAAGGAAATCAGGAGTTTACCAATCACCCCAGCTGGCAGAATTTGTTTTTAACTTTTTCATGGGATATGGGCATCTCTGGCAAAGCCCAGCATTTGTTGCCCATCCCTAATTTCTCTTGAACCAAGTGGCTTCCCATGCCGCTTCAGAGTCAACCATGTTGCCATGGGTCTGGAGTCACATGTAGAACAGAATAATTCCTTGCCTGAAGGGCGTTAATGAGCCAGATGGGTTTTTACAACAATCGGCAGTGGTTTCATGGTCATCATTGCTGAGACTAATTTTCCAATTCCACTTATTAATTTAAATTTAAACTCTATCAGCTGATCATGTTTGATATGGGGTCCTCAGGGACTGTGGGGCTAAAGGGGATTACAGACGCAGGGAGGGGGCAAAGTCATGGACATATCAACTCTCCCCAATAGTACGTGCAGGGTCCATTAATGCAAACAACAGTCAGAGCGTTCAGGTTAGGGAGGCAGCTTCACCCTCTCTGAAGAAATGGCTCCATCCAGTTGGAACTTTTCAAAATGGAGACCCAAAGAGGATAAGAAGGGCTTCTATGGAACTTAAGTAATTGGGGAAGTTTTCCTTCAATCAGGGGTGACAACACAATTAGTTAGAGGGTTTTATAATTAAGTGTTGAGGGCAAGGAACTGTCTGTTTCCAGTAGATGTAGGGTCTAGAGTGTGGAAATATAGATATAAAATGAAATGAAAGCGAAGGCAGGGGAAATGTTTTGTCATGAAAGAGGTTGAAGCTATGTATTGCACTTAGTAAATGGTCAAGCAGAAACCGTCAACCTTTAAGAATAGATTAGGTAGGCAGTTGAAGAAAAGCAGGACAGACACAATGGAAAATGATCCCATTGACATGGAGCACATGCTGGTTGGGCTAAGTGGCTTATTTTGGTTTGTGATTCCAAGTAACTCGCTCCCTCATAAATAACCAAGGAATACCCGAACAGTAGCACCACACCACACCACACCTTCGGCCCACCAAGCCTACACTGACATATGACTGAACAAAACTAAAGTCCCTCTATTCCCGACTTGTTCATGCATCTGTCATGATGCCTCTTAAACATTGCCATTGTACCTGCCTCTACCACTTCCTCTGGCAGTGCATTCCAAACACCACCTCTGTGAAAAAAAAAACCTGCCTCTCACATCTCCTTTAAAGTGTCCCCCTTCTATCCTAAACCAACGTCCCCTAGAAATTGACATTTCTACTCTTGGAAAAAGACTTTGACTATCCATGCCTCTCATAATTTTGTAAGCTTCTATCAGGTCACCCTCTCAGTTTCCAACATCCAATTGAAAATAAAGTTTATCCAATCTCTCCTCATCACTAATAATCTCCAAACCATGCAAATTAGTGAGAGGAGACATCTGATTCTCTTTCCCTTTTTTAGTTTTGCTCCATTATATTTGTTAAATGGATTCCCTAAAGGGTTACATCTTCAAATGATAATGAGGCTGCTGAGGGGGCACTGTCATAGGGCACATTGTCGTAGGGCAATGGTGACTCCGCCATCTCTTCTTATCATGTGGTCATTCCAACCTTTATTAAATGTTTTGGTTTAATGGCCCATACATAACAATGCATTAAACGCTATAGCCATTAATATAAAACCCAAAGGGTGGGTCCAACACAGTTCCTCTCTTATCTCCGCTTCCCAGTGTATTGTCCACAAAGACCAAGCTGTTTGTTTTGATTCACTTGTGCCAGGAATTAGTGCTTAGTTACTGTTTCAAATTTGTTTCCAAGCATTTTCTAAAAAAAAGTTATCCCTTGAGAAGTATTATTTTGTCAACAGCCTTGCAATAAAAATGTAGGAACTCCACTTAAGAGTAGAAGGATAGAATGGTGATATTTTACACAGGAGGTTTGGGTTATTCTGTAAAACGTTAAGTGCATTCAATAGATGGGGAATTATATCTATAGTTCATTTGTTTTTCAAACTTATTCTTTATTCCTAAAATTTGTCCAAGTACATAGCAGTTCCAATTTGACACGAAATTAAGTGCAATACAGTTCAAGTTCTTTCAATTACAGTACATGACACTCTGAGGTGCATCACTGCACTTACAATTACAGGACATATTTACGACATACATTTCATGGTGCATATAGCCCCAAGGGGTTTCACATAATGGATTACGATGAGCAGGCTTTAGACTGTGATCTGCAGTACTTTCCTGGAGTTTGACCTTACAGCCTTGGGATGGCACTGAGCTGGGATCAACTCCAGCCTCTCAGGGTGAAAGGCACTGGACACCTATAGGTTACTCGAAGGAGGCTATATTTTTGTAGCTGAGGAGATGATTGCCTGTATTGCGTAAAGATAACAGCTCCTATGTTTGTCTAGTCAATTGAAAAAGTTTTCCTTTATTTTGAATAAAACTTGTTTACGCCTTTTAAAAAAAAAATCAGCAGGGGCCTCTAAGCAGGACATTTCCTGGGCCTCTCCGTGGCCAAGCAGAGGGAACATCAAAACAGGAGGGAGAATATAAAGCTAAGGGCCTGTCTTTGGAAGATTCACTTGAGTATCTCGATTCAGTCATGAACCATGGCCACCGGCAGAGGTGGCAACGACATTGCACTTGTTACTAAGTGTTACCTCATCACCTTTCATGGAAATAAACATTCTGGAACCCAAGGATGTGACAAAACTTATAAAATTCTAACAGAGTTAGACAGGGTAGATTCAGAGAAGGTTCCCAATGGTGGGGGAGTCCAGAACTAGGATCATAGTTTGAGGATAAGGGGTAAATCATTTAGAAGTGAGGTGAGGAGGAATTCCTTCACCCAGAGAGTGGTAAATCTGTGGAATTCACTACCACAGAAAGTAGTTGAGGCCAAAACATCATGTGATTTCAAAAAACAATTAGATATAGCTCACGGGACTAAAGGGATCAAAGGATATGGGGAGGGAGGTGGGATAAGTTTGATGATCAGCCATGATCATAATGAATGGTGGAGCAGGCTCGAAGGGCCGAATGGTCTACCCCTGCTTTAATTTTCTACGTGGCATTGTTTCATGGGGAAGAAGAACATTAACAGACAAAAAGAAATGCTTAGAAAATCTACATATTTACTGTGGCACAATGACAATCGATGCAATTTGAGTCTCCATTTTGCTGTCTGGCTACTGGCTTAAATACCCTGCTCTCACAGAGTTACATGTGTGTAATGATTGGCAGGGTACATGGATACCTACGTGTGAACAGAGGGAATCTCATTGCGTTCGGCTCCAGCATCACTCCAGATTCACAGCAAACCCAGAGTGGGGTCGAAATGGAAATTGCTTTGTGCCGACTGTAAGATTGACGGGGGTGGGTAGCATAGGCTGGGGGCACCAGGAATGTTCTAGCTCCAAACGAAGTTTCTCCTTGTCAGTTGTCCCACATGGAAGTTAGCTTGACCATCGGGGGTGAAAGCCAGGGAAGGCAGGGAGGCTGTAGCTGTTCATGGAAGCATGAGGGAGCTAGGGGGATCCATTTGTCAAGTCTGGGGATCTTTGCAAGGTGGGGTCTGTGGGCGGTGGGGGGTGGTTTTGATGTGGACTTGGGGGGGCTGGGAGAAAGCATTTCAAACTCCCCCCGATTCAAAGCTGTCCTCATCTCCCTTCAGATGCTACATTTATCAAAGCTTGGAAACCCAATCTGCCATTGCTAAACCTCTTAAAGCAGATTAAATTAAGAAAGTCAGCCATCCTCAATACAATAGTGAAATTGCCATCCAACCTTCTGGGGAGTGGGTTAGAGAGCCATAGTCCCTTGTCCCATCTTCACAGCTTGGCAACTTGTTTGAGACTTTTCAAACTTTAACCTGACCTGAATCCCCCCTCCAAAATTCACCTCAAGGCTTCAGCTTAAACCCATTTTCAGTGCCAGCAGCTGTGAGTGGAATAAAAGTGGCATATTAACATCTCGAATCAGATACTGTTGATGAAGATTTCACAGTTAAGTGCAGCCAAAACCCTTCATTATTTTCCAGTCAACTTGGTTGAGTTAATTTGAATGAGTACAACTTTCACCATCATCTCTGATCATGGGAATCAATATTAAGTTTCATCTCTTGCAGCCTTTTCACATTATTCATGATAAAATGTGATTACTCGCAGTGCAGAGAATGATAGTTATTTTATCATGGCCATCTCTTTCAAGTATCAAAAGAAAAATAACTTGAACACTGTAGCCAGATATTCTGTTCTTGTTCCCCACTTATGCAATAATCGGACAAAGCTGCTGCTAATAAATTGAAAATATCTTACATCCCTTCTTTGCTTTCCAGATTGCTAAAGGATTCATGAGGTGGTGGGATATGCCTTTGGAAAGAACATAAGAACATAAGAAATAGGAGCAGGAGTAGGCCATCTAGCCCTTCGAGCCTGCCCCGCCATTCAATAAGATCATTTTCAATAAGAAAAGGTGAAAGATATTAAAATAGAAAGAGTGCAGAAAAGATTAACTAGGATGCTTTTGGGAGTTGATGGGTTGAGTTATCAGGAAAGGTTGGATAGACTGGGACTTTGTCTCCTGGAGTGTAGAAGGCTTCGGGCTGATCTTATAGGGGTTTATGAAATAATGAAGGACATAGATTAGCCAGACGATCAATACCTTTTCCCAAAGGTAAGAGAGGCAAAAACTGGAGGGCATTGGTTTAAGGTGAGAGGGTAGAGATACAAAAGGAGTCTAGAAGTGCAATTTTTTCACACAGAGGGTGGTGCGTGCCTGGAATGAGCTGCCAGAGGTAGTAGTAGAGGCAGATACAATTTTGTCTTTTAAAAAGCATTTAAACAGCTCCATTGGTAAGATGGGTATAGAGGGATATGGGTCAAACAAGACAACTGGGACTAGCTTAGTAATAAAAAAAAGGTGGCGTGGGAAATTGGGCTGAAGGGCCTATGTTCTTGCTATAAACCTCTATGACTCTATATTCTCACAGAAACCCAAAAACACACATTCAAATTATAGCATCTCTGGTCACGGATCACAAGTATGACCAGCCATAATATTTTACACAGAATTAACTGCAGAAAACAAACCACTCGGCCCAACTGGTCTCTGCTGGTGTTTATACCCCACATAAGCTTCCTCTTACTTTTCTTCATTTAACCCTATCAACATATCTTCTATTCCATTCTCCATCTTCTTGTTTGCTCTTAAAACAAATTTATGATTTATTTTATTCATTCATGGGACATGGGCGTTGCTGGCAGGCCAGCATTTATTGCCCATCCCTATTTGCCCGGGTGTCAACCATATTGCTGTGGCTCTGGAGTCACATGTAGACCAGGTAAGGATGGCAGATTTCCTTCCCTAAAGGACAATGGTGAACCAGATGGAAATTTTCAACAATGGTTTCATAGTCATCAGTAGATTCTTAATTCCAGATATTTTTTACTGAATACAAATTTCACCATCTGCTGTGGTGGGATTTGAACCGGGTCCCCAAACATTAGCTGAGTTTCTGGATTAATGGTCTGGCCATAATACCACTAGGCCATTGCCTCCTTATTTACTCCATGAGCTAACAATCTCCATATTCTAACCACCACTCTCTGGGTAAAGGCGTTTAGATGCAGGGAGGATGTTCCTGATGGTGGGGGGAGTCCAGAACCAAGGGTCACAGTCTGATGATTCAGGATAGACCATTTAGGATGGAGATGAGGAGACATTTCTGATTCCCAGCTCGGGTCACTGTCTGTGTGGAGTTTGCACATTCCCCTTTTGTCTGCGTGGGTTTCCTCCGGTTTCCTCCCATAGTCCAAAGATGTGCGGGTTAGGTTGATTGGCCATGCTAAAATTGCCCCTTAGTTTCCTGAGATGTGTAGATTAGAGGGATTAGTGGGTAGAATATGTAGGGATATGGGGGTAGGGCCTGGGTGGGATTGTGTTCGGTGCAGACTCGATGGGCCGAAGGGCCTCTTCCTGCACTGTAGGGTTCTATGATTCTATGATCTATGATCTATTTCTTCACATAAAGAGTGGTGATCCTGTGGAACTCATTTCCGCAGGAAGTAATTGATGCCAAAACATTGAATGTATTCAAGAGGTGGCTTGACATAGCACTAGGGGGCAAATGGGATCAAAGATTATGGGGAGAAAGCAGGATTAGGCTAGTGAGTTGGACAAGCAGCCATGATCACGATTGAATATAAAAGTAGGGAGGTCTTGCTGCAGCTGTATAGGGCATTGGTGAGGCCGCAGCTGGAGTACTGTGTGCAGTTTTGGGCTCCGCACCTGTGCAAAGATATTTTGGCCTTGGAGGGAGTGCAGAGGAGGTTTACTAGGCTGATACCGGAGTTGAGGGGGTTGAGCTATGAGGAGAGGCTGAATAAACTGGGCTTGTACTCGTTAGAGTTGAGAAGAATGAGGGGAGATCTCATTGAGACGTATAAGATGATGAATGGGATGGATAGGATAGAGGTGGAGAGACTCTTCCCGCTCAAAAAAGACAGTAGGACTAGGGGGCACAGCCTCAAGATAAAAGGGGGGCGGTTTAGAACGGAGTTGAGGAGGAACTTCTTCACTCAAAGGGTGGTGAATCTCTGGAATTCTCTGCCCGTTGAAGTGGTGGAGGCTGCCTCGCTAAATATTTTTAAGACGCGGGTTGATGGGTTTTTGATAAGAGAGGGGATTAAGGGTTATGGGGAGAGGGCGGGAAAGTGGAACTGAGCAGCGACAGATCAGCCATGATCTTATTGAATGGCGGGGCAGGCTCGAAGGGCTAGATGGCCTACTCCTGCTCCTATTTCTTATGTTCTTAAGTTCTTATGATGAATGGTGGAGCAGGCTCGAAGGGCCAAATGGCCTCCTACGTTCTATGTTACTATGGTCTCCTTCGGGATTTATTGGTGACTACCATTATATTTATGGACCTTAGATCTGGACTCTAGCAAACACAGAGATGACTTTATTGAATCGTTCTGCAAAGGCACCACAGTACGGCTTTAAATCCACAACTCTTGTTAAATACCTTGTATCTAAACAGGAGTCGAGTGCTTCTGCTGATTTCTACTGTGGGCCGATGAACTCATCTCAATGTTTCATACAGGAATCATCATGAAAGAGATGGATGTTTCCAAATCAAAGGCATTGTTGGAGGAAATATAATTCAACAGGTTAGTAAAGGTCATTCTCATGCATTCTTCCATAACAACTTCTGCACGCCTGATGCGTGTTTGTTTGCATCCTGGCTGGTGGATTGGCAGAGGATTGTCACAGTTTAATCTCTCCTTGTCAAATCGAGACCATATTTTATTCCACACAATCAGAAACAATATCGCAGGACACTTCCTGAGGGTGTCGGGTTTCTGAATTGGCTGATACACTGCAATTTCACAGGACATTTCAATCATACTGTTGGATTTGGACTCTTAATGGCCGAGTTAATGAAAACAAGTCGCAAGCACAGATACACAGCTGTGAGCCGCCGGGCTGGAATATTTCCCCGAGTCTGAATTAATTTTTTTGTACACACGTTTTGTTCTGAAGGCAGAGAAGCTTTTCCGTTTGGGGACAGGAACCATTACTAGCTGTTGAAAGGTGGAGGGAGAGAAAAACTATTCCCTCCCAATATCCCAGTCCTCTCCCCCTCCCCTCCCCATATCCCAGTCCTCTCCCCCTCCCCATATCCCAGTCCTCTCCCCCTCCCCATATCCCAGTCCTCTCCCCTCCCCTCCCCATATCCTCCCCATATCCCAGTCCTCTCCCCCCCCCCTATATCCCATCCCTCTCCCACCTCCCCTCCCCCAATATCCCAGTCCTCTCCCCCTCCCCTCCCCCTATATCCTATCCCCCTCCCCCCTCCCCCCTCCCCATCCCCCTCCTCCCTCCCCCATCCCCTCCTCCCCCCTCCCCATCCCCCTCCTCCCCCCTCCCCATATCCCATCCCCCTCCTCCCCCCCTCCCCATATCCCATCCCCCTCCTCCCCATATCCCATCCCCCTCCTCCCCATATCCCATCCCCCTCCTCCCCCTCCCCCCCTCCCCCCCAATCCCCCTCCCACCCCCCTCCCCCCAATCCCCCTCCCCACCCCCCTCCCCCCCAATCCCCCTCCCCACCCCCCTCCCCCCCAATCCCCCTCCCCACCCCCCTCCCCCCCAATCCCCTCCCCATATCCCATCCCCCTCATCCCATCCCCCTCTCCCCATATCCCATCCCCCTCTCCCATATCCCATCCCCTCTCCCCATATCCCATCCCCCTCTCCCCATCCCCCTCTCCCCATATCCCATCCCCCTCTCCCAATATCCCATCCCCTCCCCCCTCCCAATATCCCATCCCTCCCCCCTCCCAATATCCCATCCCCCTCCCCATCTCATCCCTCTCCCCCCCTCCCAATATCCCCTCCCCTCCCCCCTCCCAATATCCCCTCCCCCCAATATCCCCTCCCCCTCCCCCCCTCCCCCCAATATCCCCTCCCCCCTCCCCCCCAATATCCCTCCCCCCCTCCCCATATCCCATCCCTCTCCCCCCCTCCCCATATCCCATTCCTCTCCCCCCCTCCCCATATCCCATTCCTCTCCCTCCCAATTCCTCTCCCTCCTCCTTTCCCAGTCACTAACTGCTTGCGAATTTACACAAGCCGCCTGTATGAAACGTTGCGGCTCTCTCTCACTTGGAAGGCGGATTTGGAAAGCTCCGCGATGATCCAAGATTAATTGAGTCCTGCGTGTTTTCGGTTCGCTTTTGGCTCCAAGGAGAATGGGCTGGGGTGGGGGGGGAAACCAAAAGGAGCTGTATGCAAGAAACCAAAGGGATCTTCTCCTTAATTGCAGTTTGCAAAGTGATTAATTAGTCGGCGTGACAGTAAACTTTACAAGAGCACATGCTTTAACTGGGTTACGTGTTTGCACTTAGAAAGGAGGCAACCTCACATATCTCAGCCCCTGTCCAATCTCATCTGCTGCTGGAAGAGAGCAGTCGCCCAGCGCCAGCAACCCTCCCCAGTGATTGATAGCTTCTCTTTTATGTGTGGGTTGTATTCAGGGGATTTTTTCATAGCTCCGCCGCTTATTGGTACAGCGGTAATTTCCACTTTAACCACAGAATTGATTTGCAACATGAGTTTGTATATTTTTCTCATGGTGCCTGAGAGACAACCTGCCACAAGCAATGAGCCAGCGGCCCAATATCACTGGGCAACAGCCGGGTGGATTGATACCAGAGAATATACATATTGCGCGTTTGCTCAGAGTCAGAGCCCACGGATAATTTCATTAACTGGCGAAATAGCGGCCAGGGCAGAGCCCAGAGAATGGAAGGTCAGTCCACATATCAGACAATAAAAGGGCAAAGGTGACAGGCTTTAATGTCCAATTCATCAAGAGGCAGCGTCAATTATTTACCAAATAATCAATGCAGCAATCATTGACTGCTTGTCACACAATAATAACAATGAACAAGGACATGCTGCTTTAACTGGCTTGATGTTTCCGATGTTTAAACCTAACACCCATTCCCACTGGGATTGGCAACGTGCCCTTTCTGCGGTCTTGTGGAGTCCGAGGGCCACGTCTGTCTTCAATGTTGTAGGCTGCACTCCCCTTTTTGTTCGCTCAAAAACCTTTTTTTTAATTGATATTTTGTTTACACTTCGGTCCCACTCTCCTGATTTAGGGGCATCTGGTCAGACTTGTTGTGGAGATGCCAGCATTGGACTGGGGTAAACACTGTAAGAAGTCTCACAACACCAGGTTAAAGTCCAGCCAGTTTATTTGATAGTAAACCCACAAGCTTTCCGAAATGCTATTCCTTCATCAGGTGTGTGGAAAGTTCTGATGGAGAAGGGCATATAAAGTCACACACAGTTTACAGAATACTGATTTAGAATGCGAGTCTTTACAGCTAATTTGCTATTCAAATCTTAAAGGTGCAGACAATGTGAGCGGAGATAGCATTGAAGAGATGTGCATTGTCTCCAGACAGGACAGTAAGTGAGATGGTGCAAGTTCAGGCAAGTCATAAGATTTGAATGGCAGATTAGCTGTAAAGACTCATTGTTGCTATAGGAGCCCCATGTGACTCAAAGGAGTTTGGCTTTGTCACTGGCCCAATCCACGCTCAAATATTCCCCCTGTTTGACATCCGTTGCATGGTGGACTATGCTCTCCTGTTGCGCTATACCAGATACAACATCCCTCCAAATTGTGTAAATTTACTTTCCTTTGCAAATCATCCATCATCTTTCACAAGCTTAGTTCACCCTTCTGAAATGCCACATCTGGGCTCACTGGTTCCATGATGTGGAGATGACGGCGTTGGACTGGGGTAAACACAGTAAGAAGTCTCACAACGTCAGGCCATTGGTTTCAGCAGGCCTTCGATATAATCAAATTTACTCTTCATCTTCCACTTTTTTAATGGAACAGGTGACTGTCCAAGTGTTTTCTTCACATAGCCAGTATGGCACATTTTGTTGCAGTGGACAGCCTGTTCATAATTCAATGTGTATTTGCCGTAAAACTTTCTCTTGGTTTCATTTTCATCTTTGCTATTGGTCTCACTGACCTCTGTTTGTTCCTCATGCCTCCAGTCCTGGTTCCCCCAGTATTGTCTCCTTCACCTTTAGGATTCTTCCATCCAAACTGAACTCAGATCTTCCTTTCCCTCCCAGCATCTCCAGCTTGGTTTCCACTATTGACTTCCTTCTTCCTTGGAGGACAGTAGACCTCTCCAATAATTACTGCATAATACATATACACGGACAATAAAGCAAACTCCTGGGAGAGGCAAAAAGGATCCAGAAAAAGAAACCCATATGGAAAAAAATCTCAAAAATTTCTCTGCCACCATTTTAGACCACCAGAACATTTCCAGGACACTTGATATGATTTGATTTATTATTGTCAAATGTATTAGCATACAGTGAAAAGTATTCTTTCTTGCACGCAATACAGACAGAGCATACCATTCATAGAGAAGGAAATGAGAGAGTGCAGAATGTACTGTTACTGTCATAGCTAGGGTATAGAGAAAAATCAACTTAATGTGAGGTAGGTCCATTCAAAAGTCTGATGATAGTAGGAAAGAACCTGGTCTTGAGTCAGTTGGTACATGTCCTCCAACTTTTGTATCTTTTTCCCGACAGAAGATGGAAGAGAGTATGCATGTTGAGTCTTTAATTATGCTGGCTGCTTTTCCGAGGCAGCAGGAAGTGCAGACAGAGTCAATGGATGGGAGGCTTGTTTGCATGATGGACTGGACTTCATTCATGACCTTTTGTAGTTTCTTGCAGTCTTGGACAAAGCAAGAGCCATATCAAGCTCTGACACAGCCAGAAAGAATGCTTTCTATGGTGCAAATGTAAAAGTTAGTGAGAGATGTGGCGGACATGCTGAATTTCCTTAGTCTTCTGAGAAAGTAGAGGCGTTGATGGACTTTCTTAAGTATAGTGTCGGCATTAACGACCAGGACAGGTTGTTGATGACCTGGACACCTAAAAACTTGAACGATTTCTACTTCATCCTCATTGATGTAGACAGGGGCATGTTTTCCACTATGCTTCCTAAAGTCAATAACTATCTCCTTCATTTTGTTGACACTGGGGGAGAGATTATTGTCATCGCACCAGTTCACCAGATTCTCCATCTCTTTCTTGTACTCAGTCTCGATATTGTTTGAGATCTGACCCACTACAGTGGTGTCATCAGCAAATTTGGAAATCAAGTTGGAGGAGAATTTGATCACCCAGTCATAGGTGTATAAGGAGTATAGTAGGGAACTGAGAACATTGCCTTGTGGGGTATTGGTGTTGAGGATGATCATGGAGAAGGTGTTGTTGCCTATCCTTACTGATTGCAGTGTGAGACTGCATAGACCATGCTTATGTTAACAGATAAATTGCTTACTTTATGCAAGATGCAATCACTGCTACAACCAACCAAGTTCTCTTTTGAAGGTGTGGAGAGTATCACCAAACATGAGCCAAGAACTTATTCCAAAGGTTTACCATGCTCTAGAAAAAGACACATTGCCTAAAATCAAGCCTACTCCTGCTCTTGCATGGCTTAATCACAAGACCTGGTCACCTCAAGCCTGTCAAGCTGGAATTCTACCACAGTACATTACACACTGTATATCCTTTATCCGTGAATCTGAAAAAATGAACACATCCAAAATCCACAAGTTTTTTTTTGAACCTCATCAACCTTTAGTGCAGGAAATTTGACATAAGCTGACACAAACCTCACCATCAACATCTGATCTTTAGCGCAGGAGGTCTGACCCAAGACAACATGGCCCGAGCAGGCCACACCCTATCTTTAGCACGGGAAGTTGCTAACCTCAGCCAACACAAACCTGACCCAAACCAGAGAGCGGGAAGGCTCTGATCTAAGCTGACATAAATCTCGCTCATTGTACCCGACCTTTAGCTCAGTAAGTCTCTGTTCTGAGCTGACACAAATCCCAACCAATCACAACCAAACTTTAGTGTGGGAAGGCTCTGATCTGTCCCGAGCTGGCCGCAGTTGACCTTTAGTGCGGTAAGTCTAGTTATTCCTCTGCACTGGTTACCTTGCTCCTACCAAGCAGAATCACAAATGGTGCCATGGGTGGGAAGTTATTACTGGTACACTGGATTTATAATTTTGTTTTACTGGCTATTTTGTTTCCTTCAGACCAAAGCTACCCTCAGCTTCAGCCATTGTAATGTAAGGAGGCCGTGGCCTAGATGTAGTATCCAACAACCAAAACTATCTCAAATCTGAAATGCAACCAGGCCTGAGGGTTTCGGATAGAGATATTTGATCTGTATTGTATTTACTCAATCACGTCACCCCTAAACCTATAATGCTGTAAAGTGAAGCGTCTCAAAACTTTAAACCGATTGGTGTCACTAAGTATCTTTAAGCTGAGAATCAATCTTTTGACTTTTAGCTTTTCCCTCAATAGCTTTGAGGGAGTTGGTGGCACAGTGGGAATGTCATTAGATTAGTTGTCCAGCAGCCCCAGGCTAAAGCTCTGGTGACATGAGTTCAAATCTCAGCATGGCAGCTAGTAGAATTTAAATTCAATTAGTTAGTCTGGAATTAAGCTAGTATCAATCGATTGTTGTACAAGCCCATACGGTTCACTGATAGCCCTTTAGGGGAAGAAATCTATTGGCTTATATGTGACCTCATGCTGCAATGTGTCTGACTCTTAACCACCTCTGAAATGGCCTAGAAAGCCCCTTTGTTCAAGGGCAATAAGGATTTATTTTGGCATGGTTTTGTGTTTCAAGGTTACCATAGACTTTAATGTTGTTCTGTCAACCATGCAGGCTAGAACTGCCTTTAATTGTGTCTTCTTGTGTCCTCTAGAACTATTTTTGAGTCTTTCCATGCCACAGTTTGACCGCCAGATATATCAAAATTCACGGCTGTTTCATCCACGTTTCTGATGTGGCATTACGGTTGCTATTGCTTTCCTGCTGTCGGATGGTGAATCACTGGAATCTGGTCATTTTGGTATTGAGGCCTGTTGGGTGTCTCTGAGGATCTGCTACAACGTTGAACGTTTTCATGAGTGACTACACCCACTAGCTGTTGCTCTCAAATCTTTGTTGGACGGGGGGATTTGATCTACTCCACTTCAGTAGGTACACGCATTTCTGGTGACGATATAGCCACTCATGATTTTCAAGGAGCTATTCCGATACATGCTTTTCAAGTAAGAAGTCTCACAACATCAGGTTAAAGTCCAACGGGTTTATTTGGAATCATGTGTTTTCGGAGCACTGCTCCTTCATCAGGTGAGTCCTTCGAAAGCTCGTGATACCAAATAAACCTGTTGGACATTAACCTGGTGTTGTGAGACTTCTTACTGTGCCCACCCCAGTCCAATGTCGGCTTCTCAAGAAGATGTTCTTTGTTCTTTGTGACCTCAGACTTTTGTATCTTTTTCCCGACAGAAGAAGGTGGAAGAAAAAATGTCCGGGGTGCGCGGGGTCCTTAATTACGCTGGCTTTGCCGAGGCAGCAGGACGTGTAAACAGAGTCAAGAATGGGAGGCTGGAAGGGATTGTAAAGGTTGTTGCAAAGGTGATGAACTGGAGATATTTAAACATGAGGAAAAAAGGTTACAGTGGAGATATTAGAGGACCAGAAGCCAGTATAGAACAGCAAACTGTGTGCTGATAATAATGGGATCTCAGGTTTACAGGTAATGGACAAAAGAGGCCATCTGGGAGTTTATTGAAACAGATGAGTCTACAGACCAGAAGCAAATGGATGGCGTCGAAATGGCGATGGGTAATATTATTGAGCTGGAAGTATGCAGTCTTTTGATGCAAAGACATTGGAGTGAGAAGCTAAGCTCAAGGTCAGACGATGTGCTTCAACCTGCGACTGTGGCCTGGAAGGAGGTGGAATGGGTAGGAAGTGCACAGAGTCTGAGTGAGCACCAAAGACCAGAACTTCAGTACAACAGACGTTTACATGGAATAAATTCCAGGTCGGTCAGATAAACGGCCTGACAACATAGAGGCAATGAACAGGTTAGATGGTGATGTGGTAGAGCTAAGTGTTATCAGGACATCTGCAGTACCTGACCCATGTCTTCAGATGATGGCACCATGAGGAACATAGATGAAGATAAGAAGACTGAAGAGAGACCCTTGGGGTGATTCTGGATTTAACAGTACAGGGGCAGAAAGAGAGATGCCATTTCTGAATATGTTCAGGTTATATCTGACCTTGAGATGAATTTCAAGCCCCACATTCTTGAGACAAGCCTACCCAACAGCACCCTGCTTCACCCCCACCCATGGTGAAATCCTCATTCACGGCCGGAACTCTCCAACCTCGCCCGCAGCCGGGATTGTCCGGTCTCGCTGCAGTGAAGAGAGATTTGACTGAGCGCCAAATTTTCCATTCTCGTCATCGGTGATAGCAGGGTGTGCGAGACTGGAGAAATCTGGTCCATATCTTTGTTACTGCATACGTGATTACTACACTTGTCACAATTAGCTGCACACACAAATTGAACAGTAAGTCTTATTTCCTTACTATTCCTATGCTTCAAAATCCTCGCCCGCAGTGAAAAATTCCAACATAAAATTTTTATTTATTAGTCACAAGTTAGCCTTACGTTAACACGACAATGGAGTTACTGTGGAATTCCCCTATCACCACACTCCGACGCCTGTTCAGGTTAATGCACCTAACCTGCACGTCCTTCATGCTGTGGGAGGAAACCAACGCACCCAGGGGAAACCCACAGAGACACGGGGAGAACATGCAAACTCCACACAGACAGTGACCCAAGTTGGGCATTGAACCCGGCCCCCAGCATTTGAGGCAGCAGTGCTAACCACTGTGCCACCGTGCCACCTCAACATTACCCCCTGCTCGCTAGCTCAGAATTTCCAATCAACACTCTGCTCCTGCCTTCTTGTACGCCCTTCCCCTTTTCACATTTCTGCTTTGGCTGTGAAATTTCAGTTGTTTAGGTTCCATGTTTTGGAGTCCTCCACATGGAGTGCTCCTTCTGACATTTCTCCCAGCATGCAGCAGCACTCTGTAAACCACCTGCTGACCTCCATCTTTTCTTGGTCTTCAGCTATTTTTTCAGCCCGGTGAAGGACTTTGGAACTTTTCCTTAGGCCAGAGGTGGCCTTTCCTTCGGCCAGAAGTGTCTAAGAGGTGTGAGTGTCTAATTGAGGCCCTATTTGTAATGTTTCTGGTGCCTCCCGCATCAAAATCTATCCGCATTCTTTGACAGAAAAATGCTGGAAAATCTCAGCAGGTCTGACAGCATCTGGATAGAGAGAGTAGAACCAACGTTTTGAGTCTGAATGACCCTAGGTCGGAGCTGAGAGGAAAGAGAGTCAGCAGAGATTTATACTATGAGGGTAGGGAGGGGCGGTGGTATTGGACAAAGGGAATGTAAGTGATCATACAGAAGGTGTTGAAAGTGTCCATTTAGTGATCAGAATTCATGAATGGCAAGACGAAGGTATAGCTTGGTAAAGGACTGCCTGAGGAATGTGGCAGTTAGCCTGAAGTGGGGGAGGGGGTGGTGGAAAGAAGGAGAATGATAAAATGGAGAACGAGTTGAAACTAAATGAAATAAAATAAGTGAAAATGGGGCGGAAAGGAAAATTCATGCTCTGAAATGGTTGAATGCAATGTTCAGTCCAGAAGGCTGTAAAGTGCCTAATTGGATGATGAGGTGCTGTTCTTCCAGTTTGCTTTGATGTTTGCTAGAACATTGCAAAAGGCCAAGACCTATTCAATGACAACTGACTCGCATCCTTACTCCCTTACTTTCCACCACCTACAAGCCACATGTCAAGAGTGCAAGGACTACCCTACAGTTGTCTGAATGAATGAACACGCTGCCAGATACTCAAACGAAGCTTGGGACTATTCAGGATGAATCAGCCTGCTTGAGTGATAATCCCCCCTCCCCCTCCCCTTCCCCCAACCACCCATTAGTTTCAAAATGCTCCCACTTCACCACTGGTGTACTGTGACTGGTGTGTGTCAATCTATAGGATGCACTGCAGTTAAGTTGTCAATAGGTTGTATTCATATAGCACCCTGAACATTGTAAGGCTCTTCACAGAACAACGTAGAATACTGAAAGGCCTGGACAAGTGGACGTGGGGAAGATGTCTCCATTTGTAAAGAGGTTAAGATCTGAGGGCACAGCCTCAGAGTGAAGAGATGGCCCTTTGGAACAGAGGTGAGGAGACATTTCTTCAGCCAGAGGCTGGTGAATCTATGGAATTCGTTGCCACAGAAGGTTGTGGAGATCAGTTCATTGAGAGTATTTAAGATAGAAATAGATAGGTTCTTGATTGATAAAGGGATCAAAGCTTATGGGGAAAAGGCGGGAGAATGAAGTTGAGAAACTTATCAGTCATGATTGAATGGTGGAGCAGACTTGATGGGCTGAAGGGCCTCATTCTGCTCCTATAACTTAGTCTTAAAGCTTCTTCAGAACCTCCTAAACCTGCAACTAGCACCATCTGTAAGGACAATGAGATGGGAACAGCATCACCTCCATGTTCTGTTCCAAGTCACACACCTACTTGACCTGCATATAATATCATTCATCGGTGCTGGGTCAAAATCCCTGAATTCGCTATCCTATAGCCTCATGAAAATTCACCACGAGGACTCTATGGGTAGACAATGAAGTCACAGTGCCACCTTCTCAAAGCCAACAAGGGATGGTCAATGGATACCAGCCTCACCAGTGATACCCACATCCTAAATTAGTATAATCAACAATCTCGGAGGAGCTGTAGAAATGGTGACACTGGGAACTGGATATGCTCCACGAGTACAATTGGTGAGTAATCTTTCAAGACTATAGTGTAAGACAGACAATCAGATTGATGTTTAGAAGAATTGGGAGTGCTGGAAGTCAGCATTGGGTACTTGCAAACTGTTCGATTTCTTAACATCGACACTTTCCACCAAGCAAAAAAAAACACAAGTAAAAAACAAATAGCCAATACTCCAAAGATATTTGTGTCCTGAAATGTGCAGGGTCAACCTCCTATCCAACTGCAGGCCAGCTGTGAAGTTATTTCACACATGTGGAATATCATTTATAATCTCCTCGGCACAAAATAGCCTGCGGCGGAAAGAAGAGAATCCTCACAGACATTGAAGAAATGGGGTAGATCTAGTTAAGACAAATTTATTATTTAAACATATGTACTTTAATGGTCAGTTCCTCAGAAATCCACCATCTCAGCAGCTGCACTCTATATGAGTTGCTAAGACAAGTCCCAGCTGGGCGATCTTTAATGGCTTTCAGTTAGGGTAGTTGATGAGCGTATGCCCTGTAATTGTCTCCGAAGGATAATAAAAATATTGTAACTGATGTTCTTTTACCACTTGGTCTCCCATTAACTGGGCCAGTTTTAATTATCCATTATTTATGTTGTATCAATGAAGCAGCTGTTACTGCTGCTGCTGAACAAATGGACTCGGCTGTTGTTCCTGTTATGTACCAGCCCCGCGCAAAATGCAACCGTAGATCAACCAAACTGACAGCCTCAACTAGGGTATATCCAGCACCGGATTCACTAAGGACAAGGGCATATATCACCCTATATTCACTAATAGTCCTTAATAAGGCCTGCGCCTGACCTAGGTAGCATTCTCAGCGAGGCCCCAAAGTACTCAGTACGCCGATGAATCCTGGCGCGGTGATAGCTGCTGTTTCTCATCTACTTGGCTGGATTTTGAGTCATCTCCCTCACTCCTTCACACCGCATGAAATAAACCTCATTATTACATAGGAACAGGAGTAGGCCATTCAGCCCTTTGAGTCTACTCTATCAATCAACAAAACCATGAATGATCCGTATCTGAACTCCATTGGCCCATTGTGGTTCTGGAAGACAGCACGGTGGCACAGTGGTTAGCATTGCTGCCTCTCAGCGCCGGGCACCTGGGTTCGATTCCCAGCTTCTGTGCGGAGTTTGCATGTTCTCCCTGTGCCTGCATGGGTTTGCTCCAGGTGCTCTGGTTTCCTCCCGCAATCTGAAAAACGCGCTGGTTAGGTGCATTGACCCGAACAAGCGCTGGAGCGTGACGACGAGGGGACTTTCACAGTAACTACATTGCAGTGTTAATGTACGTCTTACTTGTGACTAATGAATTAACTTTAACCAAAATCTATAAAACGCGGTTTAGACATTTTCAACTTCGCATCCATGGGTATTTCTGTGGCGTGTGTACTTTTACAGTATTGATATTTTTCATATGAAGAACTGCTCTATATAAACATGCACTAATTTTAAGGTTATGCCCCCTCGTTCCAGAGTCGCTGGGCGGAAATTTCCTGTCCCACCTTCCACGAGGTTCGGAGTGCGCAGGACATGGATAATGCAAAGATCTTTTCAACTCGGGCAGGATTTTCTGATTTCTTTTATTCATTCATGGGACATGGGTTTTGCTGGCTGGCCAGCATTCGTTGCAGATGAGAGTCAACCACATTGCTGTTGCTCTGGAGTCACATGAAGGCCAGACCAGGTAAGGACAGCAGATTCCCTTCCCTAAAGAGCATTAGCGAACGAGATGTGTTTATCCGACAATCGACCACAGCGTAATGGCCATTAGTTAATTCCGAATTCCAGAATTTTTATTGAATTCAAATTCCATCCTCTGCTGTGGCAGGATTCGAACCCAGGTCCATGGAATATTAGCTGAGTTTCTGGATTAATAGTCCAGCAATAATATCACTATGCCATCGGCCCCCCCCCATAGGGCGATTACAGCTGGAAAATCCTGCCTACTCTCAATGAACTGGAAAATCCTGCCCACTGCCTCTCACTACTATTTCTCACTATCTACCTTTTCGTATCCTTTAAGTTAAAGCTTTAATCAACATAAGCACCTCCATTCAATCAACCCTCACTCTTCTATATTCAAAGGAGCGCAAGCACAGTCTGCAGAACCTGTTCTCATAACTTAACCTTTTTAATTCTTTATCATTAACAATAAGTTCCAAAGATTCACCACCTTCCACCTGAAAAAAATTCTCCTCATCTCAGTGTTAAAGGAGTGTCCCTTCACTCTGAGGTTGTGCCCTCAAGTCCTAGTCTCTCCCACTAGTGGAAACATCCTCTCCATGTTCACTCTGTCTCAGTGTCTCAGTATTCTGTAAGTTTCAATGAGATTCCCCCTCATCTTTCTAAACTCCGTCGACTATAGACCCGGACTCCTCAACCGTTCCTTATATGACCAATCCTTCATTTTTGGGATCGTTCATATGAACCTCCTCTGGATCTCCTCCAAGGCCAGCACATTAGGGGCCCAAAACTGCTCACAATATTCCAAATGGAATCTTTGTTGGGGCTTGCCCATCACTTTCCTGTCCACCCGTGAGCTGTCAGTCATAATGTGGGAGGCGGATAAGGCATCAATCATAAATAGCCAAATAATGGGCCACCTTCTGCCTTCAGTGCCATAAAACATTGGAAGGTGGAGGGAAAGTGGCCATTTCTGGTAAAAAAGCAGGAAGGGAGATGAGATGCCTCCTTTAGAATGGTCCCCTTTACACATAGGGGACACCACCCCAAGATGATACCCCATTCTTTGTGCTCTTCCAAAACCTAACACTCGCCCCCAACAACCCCCCCATCCTGTAGTCCCAAATCCTATTATTGTGAATCTGTGCCCTCAAGTTCTTGACCTCTTGAGTGGGCTCATTTTCTCACTATTTACCCTATCCGTACTCTTCAAAGTCTTGAATACCCTTGTCAAGCCTCCTGTCAGCCTTGTAACAGTAACAGCTGATACTACTGGACAAGTCAGATTCCAGGGTAGATCCTGGCTTGAACTATCCTAACTTTTATTTTCTGTTTTGAAATGTTGAGTGCCGCTACTGGACATTCACAGGAGTCTTCTGATAAATTTTTAACAAAGTAACAAATCATTCATTAAGACAGAAAAGATTAACAGTAATGCTCTATTCCTTCAGCCGCAAGTATATCTTTACAGATATATACAGATTTGTAAGGATAACACAAATTACAAAATTGTGTACTCTAATGTCTGTAGTAAGTGTGCAGTCCATGTATTAATAGATGACACACCACACTCTGAAACCAAGTGACAGATGCCAACCAATGCAAATCTCTGGATTTCACATCAACTGCCCCCAGATGCTTATCAGTCTGTGGGCCACCTGGTTTCATGAAAGCACTGTCCATTAATTTGGGCTTCCAACGTCCACTCTTGATGAACTCAACTTGGAATTTCCCCCCAACTTGGACATCTTCAACAGGGATCTGCCCCCAGGGTTTCAACCTCCCCATGTGATACTCATCCCCTCTGCCATTAGTTAATTCTGCATCACCATGCACATTCAAGTTTTGCCTTCCATGCGCACTCTCAGATGCTCAGCCATACCAACAGAACACCACTGCCTCACCTGCCCATAGTCAGGAGTCATCAACATTCAACTGTCTGCTCTAATCTTCTGGCTTCTCAAAAACCTATTTTGCTTTAAGTTTGCTTCCTACAGCTTTTCCTCTTTAATTTGGAGCCTTCCCTTCTACTATTTGCTTTAACTTCACTGAATTGGACTTATTTTCGACCCTGTCTTTGTTCCTTGACTTAGCTACTGTCTTAGGACCCTTTCCCGTCTTTCCCTGATTTTTAGAATCTCCTTCTTTAGTTTGTCTGTCCCTT
The DNA here is from genome assembly GCF_965287045.1 of Carcharhinus amblyrhynchos. NCBI lineage: Eukaryota > Metazoa > Chordata > Chondrichthyes > Carcharhiniformes > Carcharhinidae > Carcharhinus > Carcharhinus amblyrhynchos. The sequence goes on from NC_137324.1 coordinate 166,882,527, forward strand.
TTCATGTTCTGCCTTTTCTGGCACTTTCTGTGGAATGTTGCTTCCAACTGAACTAAAACTGTTCTTCTGTTTCTCCCTGTGTCTCTGAGCCTCATATTTCTAGGCAACCGCACAGTTTTTCTATTCTTTTATATCCTTTATATTTTCTCCCTTTGTTTCATGCTATCTCTCCATACTTTCCTTGCTAAAATGAATCACCTATGCTTCTCCGCACTGAACTTTATCTGCCGCTTGTCTGCCCAATCCACCAACAATTTCTGTGTCATCTGGAACTTTTCAAGTCTATCTCATCACATTTGACAACATTTCCCATCTTTCATATCAGCTGCAAATTTTGAAATCATGACCTGAGTAATAGTTTAAATCATTTATATCAGGAAAAGTAAGGGTCCTAACACTGACCCCCTGGGAAAGTACACTACAAACCTTCTTCCAATCTGAAAAATGAACTATTTATCACTACTTGCTCTGTTTTCTATCACTCAGCCAATTTCTTATACAAGTACCAACTTTCCTTTTATATCATGAGCTAGAATTGCGCTCACAAGTCCATTGTGTGACTCTGTATCGAATGCATTTGAAAAGTTAAATCCATCACACCAACAATATTGCCATTGTCACCTTCTCTGTTACCTCCTCAGCAAGTTAGTTAAACATGCTTTCCCTAAATGAATCCATGCTTGTTCTCCTTAATTATCTTGCACTTGTCTAAGTGACAACTGATTTTGTCCCTAACTATAGCTTCCAGGAGTTACACTTACCACTGAAGTCAAACTGACTCGTCTGTAGTTGCTGGCTTTATCCTTGCACCTACTTTCGAACAACATTGACAATTCTCCAGTTTCCTGGCACTTTCCCTGTGTCAAAGGAAGACTGGATGCTTATCACTGGTGCCTTTGCAATTTCCAATGGCTGTGGCTTCTGGAGACTGACGGTTTAGAAGGGCATTGAAAGAAGTGAGCATGAAAGGCTCAGCGGTCCAAGACGAGGACCCAGAGAAAGCAGAGACCAGTGAATTCTACACCTTATCATCCCTCGGCAATCAATACGGCAGAGTTTGCCATGCCAGAATTGGGGTTCTGAGCCATATCAGGAGATATTAAACCCTGAGCTAACCACCATGGTGCAAGTAATTCCCTTACAAGAGGAAAGGCTGCTCGTGAGAAACGTACGAGGGTAAATGCCATGAAGATCAGACAATTATTTTTTACAATGAGCAAGTGATCTAGTTTGCCGGATTGCTACACAGACCTGGGAGATGAAATCCTGCCCTGTTACTTGTGCCACACCGACTAAGGACTATTGCACCTCTTGTTAAACAAGAAGTAAGATATTCGGAACAGGAGCGCTTTGTGATGAAAGGATTAATTTTTAATATTCCTCTGCCACTAGCATCATCAGGAAAAATGAAACCGTGGAATGAAACCGGAACATTATAATTTCATGCTCATTGTTAGTAGCACATTTCGAGACTGCCACAAAAGAAGTTTGGTATCATTTATAATTAAAGTTTCAAGGTAAAGTTTGCTCTCCTCTGATTAAATTCGCAGAATGAAAATTCTGACCAAGCCTCTATCCTGATTGGTTAAGACAATGGTTTAGTTTTCACATTTCAGTGATCATCAAGTCTAACATTTCTGTCTCTGGATATCTGAGAGCAGCTGGAGATAGCTTCTAGCAGTCTCTCCCTTTGGAATTCCCAGAGAGCAGTTCTTGCTAAGTTGCTTTGTATATTTGGGGGCGGCACGGTGGCACAGTGGCTGCTTCACAGCGCCAGGGACCTGGATTCAATTCTCGGCTTGGGTCACTGTCTGCGTAGAGTCTGCACGTTCTCCCCGTGTCTGTGTGGGTTTCCTTCAGGTGCTCCAGTTTCCTCCCACAGTCCAAAAGACATGCTGATAAGGTGAATTGGCCGTGCTAAATTCTCCTTCAGTGTATCTGAATAAGCGCTGGAGTGTGGCAACTAGGGGATTTTTGCTGTAACTTCATTACAGTGTTAATGTAAGCCTATTTGTGACTAATAAATAAATTAGTTAAACTCAAGGCTCTCATTACAAGGTGTAGTCAAATAGCTTGGGCTTGTACCCACTGGAATTCAGAAGAATGGGGAGGGGGTTGGTGGCAATGGCAGTGCAGGATCTGACTGAGGTATATAAGATGCTTAAGAGGATTGATAAGGATTGAACAGATGTTCCCCTTGTGGGATAGTCTAGAACAAGAGATCATAGATATAAAGTAGCAGGAGGTAGGTTCAAAATTGAGATGTGGAGAAACTACTTCTCTCAGAAGGTTGTGAGCCTGTGGAACTCACTGCCCCAGAATGCAGTGGAGGCAGAATCAGTCAATGGATTCAAGAAAGAGATAGATATGTTTCTGATGAAAAGCGGGGTAAAAGAATATGGGGAGCTGGCAGGAAAGTGGAGTTGAGACCAGGATGAGGTCTAGAAGGGCTGAAATGGCAACTCCCACTATGTTCCCATGTGCAAAGAAGATCAACAGATTTTTGAACATTTGGGGAATCAGGGGATTTGGGATAAGGTGGAAAAGTGCTGAGGTAGATCAGCCATGATCATATTGAACAGCGGAGCAAGTTCAAGGAGCTGTATGGCCCACTCTGCTCCCATTTTCCATGTTATATTTACCTGGGGGGAAATATCCAGTTTAACTGGCAGCCCCACTCGCTAATCTCCAAACATGGAGACAGGTGAAGCTGGTGGCTACCCATCCAATGAAAGAACAAGGCAAGATGTTTCTAGGCAACAGCACAGTTTTTCCATTTTTAACTTCCCTAAAGTGGCATGGTGGCACAGTAGATGGCAGTGGGTTTGATTCCCAGCTTGGGTGGCTATCCATGAGAGTTTGCACATTCTCCCCCTGTCTGCGTGGGTTTCCTCTGGGTGTTCTGGATTCCTCCCACAGTCCAAATTTGTGCGGGTTAGGTGGATTGGTCAGGCTAAATTGCCCCTTAGTGTCCCAGGATACATAGCTTAGAGGGATTAGCAAGGTAAATATGTGAGGTTACGGGGATAGGGCCTAGATGGGAGTGTTGTTGGGTGCAGACTCGATAGGCCAAAAACTTCTGCACTGTAGGAATTCTACGATTTCTGTGTATCTTGGGTCAGTTCAGAAAGATCTAGGAATACACCATACCTGGAAAAAGAAAAGGTTTTGGCTTCTCAAGGTGGAACTGGTCAGGACCAGAGGGAAAGACTGAACAAGAAAGAGAATACTGAGCTCACTAACTGCAGCGATGCAGCATCTTTATTACTTGCTGTAATAATGCTGAATTAATTTGCGCTCAGCAAAATTTAGCATAAATGCTTTGCTGCCCGTTCACCTAATTGTTACACGATCAGTCTACATGTTGATCTTATACTTAGCAATGTTTCACTAAAATGCTAATCAGTCTGTTGTATAGAAAAGAGGAAAAGTGCCCACTTGGAGAAGCCAAAGTATCCAGTTCATGAAACAAGCAGATTCATTGCTACATTGAGCGAGGTCACACTGTCACATGAACAGAAACTTGGCAGTAAATGGTGGTAAAGAGCGCAGGGTCCATTTATGGGACAGAATAGTGGTATGGAATGGATATCAAGAGCTGATCCCAAATTTTTAACAGTTAAGAATAGAGCAATCTCATTTTAAAGAGCATCAGCTCATAAAGTGCGTGTAGGCAAATTGAGGTTTGGACAGCTAATGCGAGATGCAATCAAATAAATTGCAATTAAAAGCACCATCACTCAACATGACTATGACAGAAATGATGTGCGATTAAAAAGATTGCCAGATATTTGATTCTAGTAACATGCTCCTTTAAACAGATCTGAAAACAGGTACCAAATGGCCCGGAATTCTCCGGCTGTTCATGCCGGGGGGATTCTCTGATCCTGCCGACAGCACATCCCCGCCCGTGGATTTCCCATCGCCATGGGGGTCACGACAATGGGAATTTCCATTGGCAGGGGTGAGACTAGAGAATCCTGCCGCTAGCAAACAATGCGCCACCTCCCGCTGGCAGGATACCCGCGGCTGGGAGAATCTCACCCCCTGATCTTTTCTCGGCTGTCTTGTTGCTTTAGCTTTTGCAATGATGCCTGCCTTACAACCTAACGTAATATCCCAGAGTGAAAGAGAACTCAGCTCTCTCCCAGTTCCAGGCATGCCCATAGGAAACTGTCATTTGATCCCATTTTTCATCACTCAATAGAGGTGTAGGATTGGCCAGATGTTCAATCCCTCAATGTCCACTTTGAACTTTGTTTGCAGACTTTCCTTCTGTTCCACCTAGGAGAAATTTCTTCACCCAGAGGGTGGTGAATGTGTGGAATTCACGACCACTTAAAGCAATTGAGGCCAAAACATTGTCTGATTTCAAGAAGAAATTAGATATAGCTTTTTATTTTAAGAAATGTACTCAATCCTTGAAGTTACAAAGCCAGTGCTCAAAGTGGACCAGGCAAACTCAAATCCATTCCTCGCTTGCTCCAGAAACTCAATTCAAAATCCAATTCAAGGACCCCCCCAAGTGAGACAATCCAAGCTGACAAGATAAGGCATTCCATCCCATCTTGGGTTTGATCTGATGTTTAATATAGCCCTTGGGGCTAAAGGGATCAAGGAATATTTGGGGGGAGGGGGACGGGGGGAGCTGGGATCACAGTATTGAATTTGATGATCAGCCATGATCAAAATAAATGGCAAAACAAGCTTGAAAGGCCGAATGGCCCAGTCCTGCTTCTATTTTCTATGTTTCCATGTTACCAGGTAAATTCACACTCTACACCTGAGACTTACTTCAGCTTCTTCTTCGAAAGCGAGTTGAGTCAGCTTCTCTTTTTCATAATATCTCAGGTTACACTTTACTCCATTACGCTAGTAAAAAGCTCACACTGTCCAGGAAAGGGGATAGGGTAACTCTCTGCACTGTATATGGACTAGTCTGGAGCTGATTTGGTTTGTAGGCAACTCGCTGCTATCTGCAATGGGAGCTACGAAGTTTGCAACTGCAGTGGGTCTCCCCTCTTCCCTTTCATAGGTGTCTTCAAGTTAAAAATTCCTCTTTTGTCTTTTATTGTCTTTGAGTGATAATCACCAGCTTTGCTCCTTTAGTGACGCTTGTATCTGAGGTTTGAATCACCCCTGGACCTGAGTGTGTAACATTCCCATAGCACATTACCATCATTTTCTTGGATGAGAAGTTGCACTCAGATTCTCTTTATCTGTCCCTACTGGGACAGCATGGTGGCACAGTGGTTAGCACTGCTGCCTCACAGCTCCAGGGACCCGGGTTCAATTCCTGCTTGGGTCACTGTCTGTGCAGAGTCTGCACATTCTCCTTGAGTCTGCACAGGTTTCCTCCAGGTGCTCTGGTTTCCTCCCACAGTGCAAAAGACGTACTGGTTGGGTGCATTGACCATGCTAAATTCTCCCTCAGTATACCTGAACAGGCATCAGAATGTGGCAATTAGATTTTCACAGTAACATCATTGAAATGTTAATGTAAGCCTACTTGTAACACTAATAAACTTTAAAAACCCTGTGGTTTAACTGGACAGTTTGAAAATGAACAATTGCTACTTCTATTCTGGCTAACATTCCTTGTTAGCTGAGAGTTGATTAGGTGGTCATCCATCCAAGTGCTGTTTGTGGAATTTGTCTGTGTGCAAATTTGCTGCTGCATTTGCCAACACCACTGCCATTTCACTTTGGATTAATTTGTTGTCTGTGTAGTGCCCTAGAAATTTCTGAGACTCCAGCGCTCTTTCTAAAGTGAGGTTAACTAAACTCCAATCTAAAGAATCTAATGATGTCCGTAAAAACATTGCTAATTGTTGGAGATACCCATCTGGTTCACTGGGGTATGGCCTCGGTGGCACAGTGGTTAGCACTGCAATTTCACAGCGCCAGGGACCCAGGTTCAATTCCCAGCTTGGGTCACTGTCTGTGCGGAGTCTGAATGTTCTCCTCATAGCTGTGTGGGCTTCCTCCGGGTGCTCCAGTTTCCTCGCACAGTCCAAAAGTGGGTTAGGTACATTGGCCACGCTAAATTCTTCCTCACTGTACCTGAAAAGAGGATTTTCACAGTAAATTCATTGCAGTGTTAATGTAAGTCTACTTGTGACACTAATAAATAAACTTGATAAACTTAAAAAACTTAAAACTTTAGGGAAGGGAATCTGCTGTCCTTACCTGGTCTGGCCTAATGTGATTCCAGAGCCACAGTAATATGGTTGACTCTTAACTGTCCCCTGAAATGGCCTAGCAAGCCACCCAGCTCAAGTGCAATACAGTTCAGGGACCGGTTGAAGAATATCAATATTCCTCACATGCATACATACATGCAAATTATTACATACACAATAAATTGCGGGTGCATCTGCTAAAGCAGCATATTCATACACGCTCACCCACATACATTCATACACAAAACAGGCACATGCACATGTGTATGATTACATGTGCACATACAAGGGAGAAGTGAAAAGATTTTATGTCAGAGCACTTGTCAAACAGTGGTAGAATTGCCAGAGTCAGCACGGATTTACAAAAGGGAAATTATGCTTCACAAAGCTACTGGAATTCTTTAAGGATGTAACTAGTTGAGTTGCTGAGGGGGGGCCAGTGGAAGTGGTCTATTTGGACTTTCCGAAGGCTTTCAACAAAGTCACACATAAGAGATTAGGTGTGAAATGGGGATAGCATATTAGTACCATAGAAAGTTTACAGCACAGAAAGAGGCCATTCGGCCCATTTTGTCCACGTCAATTTTCAATTCCCCCTTGTATGTGCACGTTATCATATGCATTTGCGGCTGCCTGTTTTGTGCGTGCATGTATGCTGTGGTGAGCGTGTATGAATATGCTGCTTTAGTGGATGCACCTGCAATTTATTGTGTATGTAATCATTTGCATATATGTATGCATGTGGGGAGTGTTGATATTCCTCAACTGGTCCTTGAACTGTATTGCACTTGAACTGGGTGGCTTGCTCGGCCATTTCAGAGGACAGTTAAGAGTCAATGAAAGATGCCCAGATGTCTTTCTAATTCCATCTCCCTACACCCGGCCCATTGTCCTGTAGCTTACAGCACTTAAGGTGCAGATCCGGGTATTTTTCAAAAGAGTTTAGGATCTCTGCCTCCACTGCCAACCCAGGCAGCGAATTCCAGCCACCCACCACTCTGCGTAAAAATGTTTTTCTTCATGAGGTGGACAGAAAATTGGTTTTCAGACATGAAACAGAATAGGAACAAATGAGTCTTTTTTTGAATGACAAGCAGTGACTGTTGGAGTATTGCAGAGATCAGTGCTAGGACCCCAGCTACTCACAATGTATATGAATGATTTAGATGGAGGAAATAAATGTAATATCTCCAAATTTGCAGATGACACAAAGGAGCTGTGAGGAGGATGCAGAGGTGTTTCATTGTGATTTGGACAAGTTGAGTGAGTCGGCAAATGCATGGCAGATGCAGTATAACGTGGATAAATATGAGGTTATCCACTTTGGTAGCAAAAGCAGGAAGGCAGATTATTATCTGAATGGCTGTAAATTAAGAGAGGGAATGTGCAACGAGACCTGGGTGTCCTTATACACCTGTCACTGAATATAAGCATGCAGCTGTAGCAGGCAGTAAAGAAGGCAAATGGTATGTTGGCTTTCATAGTGAGAGAATTCAAATGCAGGGGCAGGGATGTCTTGTTTCAGTTATACAGGGTCTTGGTGAAGCCACATCTGGAATATTGTGTACAGTTTTGCTTTCCTTATCTGAGGAAGGAAGACGGAGTGCAGTAAAGGTTTATTAGGCTGATTCCAGGGATGGCGAGACAGACATATGAGGAGAGACTGAGTCAGTTAGGATTATATTCACTGAAGTTCAGAAGAATGAGACATGGATCTCTTAGAAACCTATAAAATTCTAACAGGACTAGACAGGGTAGATGCAGGAAGGATGTTCCCAATGGTGAGGGTGTCCAGAATCAGGGGTCATAGACTAAGGATACGGGATAAAACTTTAGAAAAAGGTTTTTTCTTAAAGAGAAATTTCTGCACCCAACGAGTGGTAAGCAGGTGCAATTTGCTTGCACAGAAATCAGTTATTTTCAAGAAGGATTTAGATACAGGTCTTGAGGCAATGGGGATCAAAGGATGCGGGGGGAAGGTGGGATCACACAATTGAGTTGGACAATAAGCCATGATTATAATAAATGACAGAACAGGCTCAAAGGGCCGAATGGCCTCCTCCTGCTCTTGCTTTCTATGTTTCTATGCTTATGGTGCTTGTAACAGTGAGAAAGAGGGTGAGCTAACTTAGTGAAGGGGAAGCTGAAATTGTATTTTCCCAGAGGAATGTTCATATTTACAGATTAACTCAGCAGTGTTTACATGGCAGGTCAGGCTTCACATTGTCCTGCAGTAATTTCCTACTTGCAATTCTTTCGCAAGTTCAGACATGTCTCACAGCGTGGTGAGTACAACATTGGACACTGATGTGAACATTCAGTTAAGAGGGAATGTAACAACACAACATTATTTCTTCCAGTATAAATGCAATGCCCCACACTCCCCTGTGCCAACCACGAGGCTTTTAGCTCTCTGACTAAGATAATCTCAACAAAATAATGGCAATGCACACATGAATAAAGTGAAATCAATGTCATGTGAAATAGTTAAACATGCAAAATACCACCACTCCTCAGTAGGACTCATGTTAATGGCAATAGTGTTGGGTAGGGAGTGTGGCTGTGATGTTTAAAGAAGAAGAAGTGGATGCCACGGTGGCACAGTGGTTAGCACTGCTGCCTCACAGCGCCAGGGAACTGCGTTTGATTCCCGGCTTGGGCCACAGTCTCTGTGAAGTTTGCACGTTCTCCCCATGTCAGCGTGGGTTTCCTCCAGGTGCTCCAGTTTCCTCCCACAGTCCAAAGATATGTGGGTTAGGTGGATTAGCCATGCTAAATTGCCTCACAGTGTCAGGTGAACTGCTAGAATAAATGCATGGGGTTATGGAAATAGAGCCTGGTTGGGATTGTAATCGATGCAGACTCAATGGGCCAAATGGCTTCCTTCTGCGCTGTAGGATTCTATGATTCTATGAAAAGCTTTCCCATCATGTGACCCTCGTGCATGGGAACGCACTGTATATTTTAACTGTAATCATACGGGAACCAATTAAAAGCAAGAGAGTGGAAGAGACGCCTGTTTCACTTTAGGTTAAAATTCTGCCCACAAACACATTCCATTTTAAGTGGTTTCTAGCCCAATTCAAAATGAGAGAAAAAGATACTCAGAGAAAACATCAGAGATCTGACTGATTTATGGAGAATCACAAAAAGCATTTTTAAATACATAATGGGATCTGTTTTGCCTGTCTTTTTCTCTTTCCGTAATTTATCTATTTTCCTCTGAAGTGAAGGGTTTTAGCCAACTGATTTGGGTTAGTGGCAGAAACAGCTGAATAGGAAAGAAGAGAAAATACAGTAAAGTTTATTTGTTAGTTACAAGTGAGACTTACATGAACACTGCAATGAAGTTACTGGGAAATTCCCCTAGTTGCCACAGTCTGGTGCTAGTTCGGGTCAATGTGCCTAACCAGCATGTCTTTCAGACTGTGGGAGGAAACGGGAGCAGCCGGAGGAAACCCACGCAGACATGGGGAGAATGTGCAGACTCTGCACACACAGTGACCCAAGCCAGGAATTGAACGTGGGTCCCTGGTGTTGTGAGGCAGCAGCGCTAACTACTGTGCCACGATACCTGGTGACACACATGTGTATTGTCCTCAGCCCAACTGTTAACTTATAGAACATAGAACATAGAACATTACAGCGCAGAACAGGCCCTTCGGCCCACGATGTTGCGCCGACCAGTTTTTTTAAAAAAAAGCACTGACCCACTAATCTATACCAATCCCTTTTCGTCCATAAACCTATCCATAGATCTCTTAAACACCCCCAAACTAGGCGCATTTACAACCGCAGTAGGCAGGGCATTCCAATCCCTCACCACCCTCTGGGTAAAGAACCTACCCCTGACATCCGTCCTATAACTACCACTCCTTAATTTAAAGCCATGCCCCCTCGTGCTATTATTATATTATATTATATTATGGGACAGGAAAACAAATGCTTTCCTGATTAAGGATAGTATCAAGGTGGTAGCAAGGGATGATATCGGAGCCAAAGAGCAGAACGTGGAATCGTTGTGGGTGGAGATTAGGAACAGCAAAGGGAGGAAGACGCTGGTGGGTGTCGTCTATAGGCCCCCGAATAATGATCTGGAGGTGGGGCGGGCTGTTAACACGCAAATAAGTGCGGCGTGCAGGAATGGGACGGCAGTAGTTATGGGAGATTTCAATCTGCATATTGATTGGTCGACCCATGTTGGACGAGGTGGGCTCGAGGAGGAGTTCTTGGAATGCTGCCGGGATAATTTCCTTGAACAGTGTGTGTTGGAGCCGACGAGGGAGCGAGCTATCTTGGATCTGGTGCTATGTAATGAGGCGGGTAGAATTAGGGACCTTGCGGTGAAGGATCCTCTTGGAGAGAGTGATCATTGTATGGTGGAGTTTCTGGTGCAGATGGAGGAGGAGAAAGTGGGTTCCCGGACACGCGTCCTTTGTTTGAATAGAGGGGAGTATGGTAGGATGAGAGAAGAATTGGCGAATGTGGACTGGGGGAGTGCGTTGGAAGGTAGGTCTGCTGAGGAGCAGTGGAGGATCTTTAAGGAGATCTTTCTTGGTGCTCAGCAGAAATTTATTCCGATGGTTAAAAAGGACAGTAGGAAGAGAGGTAATAAGCCGTGGATAACGAAGGAGGTGAAGGAAAGTGTTAAATTAAAAGCGGAGGAATTTAGAGTAGCTAAGAGCAGTGGGCGAGAAGAGGATTGGGAAAGGTTTAAATGTCAACAAAGATTGACAAAGAAGTTGATAAAGGAGGGTAGGAGAAGCTATGAGGCTGGGCTAGCACTTAATATAAAAAAGGATAGCAAGAGTTTTTATAAATATATAAAAAGGAAGAGGCTGGCTAGGGTGAACGTTGGTCCTTTAGAGGATGAGAAAGGGGAGCTAGTGGTAGGGGATGGGGATATGGCTAAGGTCTTGAATAACTTTTTTGTTTCTGTCTTCACGGAGGAGGACGTGAATAATTTGCCGGGTGTTAGCGATGGAAAGGTGGTAGGAATGGAGGGTCTTAATGACATTACTGTTACTAGAGAGGTGGTGCTCGACAGACTGGAGGGGCTGATTGTGGACAAGTCCCCAGGACCGGATGGAATGCATCCGAGGGTTCTGAAAGAAATGGCGGAGGTGATAGTGGATGCCTTGGTGGTTATTTTCCAGACGTCGCTGGATTCCGGGGAAGTGCTGGAAGATTGGAAAACGGCTAATGTTACGCCGTTGTTTAAGAAGGGTGCCAGGCAAAAGGCGGGGAATTATAGGCCGGTTAGTTTAACGTCTGTGGTAGGTAAAATGTTAGAATCCGTCATTAAGGAGGAAATTGCGAGGCATCTTGAAGGGAATTGCTTGATAGGGCGGACGCAACACGGTTTCATTAAAGGGAAGTCGTGTCTGACAAATTTACTGGAGTTCTATGAGGATGTGTCTAGGGCAGTGGATAGAGGAGAGCCGGTGGATGTGGTCTTTCTGGATTTTCAGAAGGCGTTTGACAAGGTACCTCACAAGAGGTTATTGCAGAAGGTCAGGGGACATGGAGTTGGGGGTAGGGTGTTAGCGTGGATAGAGGATTGGTTGTCAAATAGGAGGCAGAGAGTGGGGGTCAATGGGTGCTATTCGGATTGGCGGTTGGTGACTAGTGGGGTGCCCCAGGGGTCGGTGCTGGGGCCTCAGCTATTTACCATTTATATAGATGATCTGGAGGAGGGAACCGAGTGCAGGGTGTCGAAATTTGCTGATGACACCAAGATTGGGGGAAAGGCAAGTTGTGCGGAGGGTGTGGAGAGTCTGCAGAAGGATCTAGATAGGCTGGGCGAATGGGCCAGGAAATGGCAAATGGAATTTAATGTTGGCAAGTGTGAGGTGATCCACTTTGGTAGGAAGAATGGTAGGAAGGACTATTACTTACGTGGCGAAAAACTGCAGCAGGCGACGGTGCAGAGGGACCTCGGGGTCCTTGTGCATGAGTCGCAAAAACCCAGCTTGCAGGTGCAGCAGGTGGTCAGGAAGGCGAATGGGATGCTGGCCTTCATAGCGAGGGGGATTGAATATAAAAGTAGGGAGGTCTTGCTGCAGCTGTATAGGGCATTGGTGAGGCCGCAGCTGGAGTACTGTGTGCAGTTTTGGGCGCCGCACCTGCGCAAGGATATTTTGGCCCTGGAGGGAGTGCAGAGGAGGTTTACTAGGCTGATACCGGAGTTGAGGGGATTGAGCTATGAGGAGAGGCTGAATAAACTAGGCTTGTACTCGTTAGAGTTTAGAAGAATGAGGGGAGATCTCATTGAGACGTATAAGATGATGAATGGGATGGATAGCATAGAGGTGGAGAGACTCTTCCCGCTCAAAAAAGACAGTAGGACTAGGGGGCACAGCCTCAAGATAAAGGGGAGGCGGTTTAGAACGGAGTTGAGGAGGAACTTCTTCACTCAAAGGGTGGTGAATCTCTGGAATTCTCTGCCCGTTGAAGTGGTGGAGGCTGCCTCGCTAAATATTTTTAAGAAGCGGGTTGATGGGTTCTTGATAAGAGAGGGGATTAAGGGTTATGGGGAGAGGGCGGGAGGGTGGAGCTGAGCCACGGCAGATCAGCCATGGTCTTGTTGGGTGGCGGGGCAGGCTCGAGGGGCTGGATGGCCTGCTCCTGCTCCTATTTCTTATGTTCTTATTAAGCACTTAAAACTGAACTCAGTGGATTTAACAGTGATTAGATCGGAACAAAAGATTTTTTTTTACAAAGTCACCTGATAGGGTTCTCAAAAACCTAAATCATAGGGCTACTTTACTGGGCAAAAGGGTTTGTTCTGACTTATATCATACCAGCTTATTTTCTTACCATAGACTCCATACAGTGCAAAAGGAGGCCATTCAATTCATCAGTCTGTACCAACTCGCCGATAGCATATCTTACCCAGAGTCACCCTCCCGCAGCCCTACCTCATAACCCCATGCATTTACCCTGCTAATCCCCCTAACCTACAAATCTTGGGACACTCGGGCCAATTTACCTAATCTGCGCAGCTTTTGACTACAGGAGGAAGCCAGAGCTGCCTCAAAGGGCCAGGGACCTGGCTTTGATTCCTCGGGTAACTGTCTGTATTGAGACTGTCTGTGGGTCAATCCATCCAACCTGCACATCTTTTGACTGTGGGAGGAAGCCAGAGCACCTGGAGGAAACCCATGCAGACATGGGGAAAATGTGCAAACTCCACATAGACAGTAACATGAGGAATCAAAGCTGGGTCCTTGACCCTGTGAGGCAGCAGTGCTAACTACCATGCTGCTATTATTATTGAGGATGCACCAACAGTCCAGAATTACTTAGAATTACACAGAAATTGCAACACCGGAAGCGACCATTTAACCCAATGGCCAATGCCCCCCACCGTCTCCCCAACCCACGGTAGGCCCCACCATGGCAGGACAGGTGAATCCAGGCCTTAGTCTTTTAAAATTCTGTTCGGCTGGTCCCTTAACCAGCTCACCTTGACATATGAAAAAGAGAAGTGAGTGTAAGCAATCTAAGAGTGTGAAATGTAGCAAAATACTGAATAAAATCATTTTCAGCTACATCTTCTACATAGCATTTTTCATTTTTCAGTGCCACATAAATATATCAATCCCTAAACTCGAGGGCAAGGATTTACTGTAATGTAATTAAATAAAAAAGCTAAAAGGAGCAATCAAAATTTATAGCATTGAAGTTAAAAGGTGTCCTATTTTATTCCTTTTATTAAATTGACAAAATAAAACAACACCAATCAAGAGCAAAGTCCATTCACATGGCACCTGTCCAAAATGATTTAGTGGGTTTTCATGAAATCAAAAGCTTCCCTCCTGGTGATATGAACCGAAAAGGTGACTTTTCATTACTAAACTGTAGCAGAGTAACTTTTGCGCAGATTAAATTCTGCCTTTGTAATCTCTTTAGTCAGGCGCGTGTCGGTACACCTGCACCAACTGTGCAGAGTGATATTACAATTGCAATTCTTCTCACTGACTAATCCCATAATTTTGTGCTCGAAATGTGCTTCTTGTTGGAGAAGACTTGGTGGAAAAATAAATGGCCTGAAACTTATGTAAAGCCCTGGAAACGTAAAATTGTGTATCAAATCTGCGCAGAAAATCTGTCCCTTGTAAAGTTCGACACTAACACTGCAGAGTATTTGTTAATACATTACAAGAAACAGTCCCCCAAACTTCTTCATGTTGTATTAAAGATATACGCAGGCACTACCTGAGTAGATTATCATGAGTACAGACGGCACAGTGGCACAGTGGTTGGCACTGCTGCCTCGCAGCATCAGGGACCCAGATTTAATTCCCAGCTTGGCTCACTGTCTGTGCAGAGTTTGCATGTTGTCTGCTTGGGTTTCCACTGAGTGTTCCGGTTTCCGCCCACAGTCTGAAAGACGTGCTGGTTAGGCGCACTGGCCATGCTAAATTCTCCCTCAGTGTAGCTGAATAGGCGCTGGAGTGTGGCGGCCAGGAGATTTTCACAATAACTTCATTGCAGTGTTAATGCAAGCCTACTTATGACTCAAATGAACTTTAAAAACCCTGTGGTTTAACTGGATGGTGGCACAGTGATTAGCACTGTTGCCTCACAACGCCAGGGATCTGTGTTTGATTCCCAGCTTGGGTCAAAGTCTGCATTTCCTCCCTGTGTCTGCGTGGGTTTCTTCCAGGTGCTCAGGTTTCCTCCCACAGTCCAAAACACGTGCTGGTTAGGTGCATTAGCCCTGCTAAATTTTTCCTCCGTGTAGCCAAACAGGCGCTGAAGTGTGGTGACGAGGGGATTTTCACAGTAATTCCATTGCAGTGTTAATGTAAGCCTACTCGTGACACTAATAAATAAACTTAAACTTTAAACTTATCATTTGATTTGATTTGATTTATTATTGTCACATGTATTAACATACAGTGAAAAGTATTGTTTTTTGTGTGTTATATAGACAAAACATACCATTCATAGAGGAGGAAACGAGAGAGTGCAGAATGTAGTGTTACAGTCGTAATTAGGGTGTAGAGAAAGATCAACTCAATGCAAGGTAAGTCTATTCAAAAGCCTGACAACAGCAGGGAAGAAGCTGTCCTTGAGTTGATTGGTACGTGACCTCAGACTTTTGTATCTTTTTCCCGAAGAAAGAAGGTGGAAGAGAGAACGTCCGGGGTGTGTGGGGTCATTAATTATGCTGGCTGCTTTGCCGAGGCAGCGGGAAGTGTAGACAGAGTCAATAGATGGGAGGTTGGTTTGCTTGATCAAATGGATTATTTGCAGTGTGGGCTAGGCTGGGTGGGACAGACCTCCTTTTCCTATCAGTAATTTTTCTGTCTGATTATTTGCTCCTTACTGCAGTATTCCGTATGGGTGACATAACAAGGACTGAGGAAGAACAGGGAAAAGCTGCTTGCTCACTCTGCAGCCAACAACAACTGATCAACCAGGCAGCCACTGGTGATTAGATTAGCATCTGGAACGCCAAAGGAAATCATTTTCAGACTGGGGACAAAATATTTTTTCTGTTTGCGCTGAATGTCGAGAGTTTATTTTCCGAAAGAAACAAATCTCATCGGTTCTGGAATTGAATGCTGTCTCACTATTTCTTTTTGAAGCGGACAATTTTTCAGCCTCTAAATAAAAGATCTGGCCATCTATGGGATGTGAATTATATTGTCACAGCGAGAGTATGCGGTCTTAACTCATCAGAAAATCAGCAGAGTTGTGATTTTTTTCTCAGTCTTCTCCTGAGCCTTTTCACTCCCTGATGGAGCATAGACTGCGAACAAATTCTCTCCGTCCGATCCTGTTTTGGGCCACACTCCCCTGTGGTTGCCATGTATAGCCTTTGTCTCTCATCTCCTTTTCTGCATCCCCATCTCCATGTGTTTCTTGGTCTGCCACGCTTTCACTTTCCTTGTCACGTTCCATGTGAGAGGTTGCCGAGTAATGTTAGAATCTTAGAATCCGTAAGGTGCAAAAGGAAGCCATTTGGTCCATTGGGTCTGCACCGGCTCTCTGATATGTTACCCAGGCCCAACCCTGCCCTATCCCATAACCCCAAGCATTTACCCCACTAATCCCCTAATCTACACATCTTTGGATACTAAGGGGCAATTTAGTTTGGCCAGTGCACCTAACCTGCGAAGCTTTGGGCTGTGGGAGGAAACTGAAGCACCCTGAAGGAAACCTACGCAGACATGGGGAGAATGTGCAAACTCCACACAGACAGTCACCCAAGGCTGGAATTGAACTTGGGTCCTTGACACTGTGAGGCAGCAGTGCTAACCACTGTGCCGCCCCTCAAAGCCCCTCTGCACTTTTCTCAAAATATGGCCTATCCAAATCCAATTTCATCTTTTGATTTGGAGGACCATGTGGTCTTATTTTGTCTCCTCCCATAGCCTAATCTTACTGATGGTTTTGAGCCAGCGAATTCTGAGGATCTTTCTGAGGCATCTGTCACTGAAGAATTGAATTTTCATCAATAGTGTTTTGGCGGTCCTCCATGCTTGGGAGTCTGAAGACAAGGAATGAATACAACGATGATTTTAACAACAATTTGTACTTCTGATGTGCTCATTCAGAAGACAGCTGCTGTGGAGCTGTCTCTGGGAGCTGCTGACCAGTAATGAATAAATTACAATGGAGAAACACTACAATGAATTTCGTGGTAATACAGTACAATATTGGCTTTAAAATGGCTATTCTGGCTGAATGTTAAGCATGCTAGGATTTCCAGTCAACTTGTAACTAAAACCAGGTGCAGGTCCTAAAGTTAGGATCTGGCCTGGGAACTATGATCTGAAACTTCCTGCGTTGAGCAAATAAGGAAAGCTGTTTATGTTGAGGTAATGGGTTGTATGTGGAAGAAATGCAGTTTTAACTGAGCATAATGGCGTCGTTTACAAGTGATTTCATTGACAGTTTGAGCCATGGGTCAGTTTCTGATTACACAATTGGCTGGATGACAGAGAATCTTCTGGAAGCAAGTGGAAGAATTTGTAAATCAAAGATAGGTGTAGTCCTTTGTTTGCCAACAACAACTATATAGAGATTCACTATCATGAGAAGAGTGCCCTGAAGGAATTATTCAGAAAAGATGACAAAGATAGATTCTACATCGGGGATGTTCTTGGCCAAGACTTTTCCAAAACCTGGTGGTATCTATTTTCAATTAAATAGTTTAGCTTAATGTTCAGTTAAGAGTTCAGTAAAAGGGAACTGGTATTGAAGCTGTTTAGGTTTGAGTTGGTACCTAAATGTGTTAAATAAAGGGAGATTGTTGAATTAATTAAAGAGTTGACTCTCGTTCTGGTTTGTCTCATTAAACTGGAATGCTTGGAGGGTGTTTAAATTAATAGCTGAGTAATAAGCCATAAAAGGAGAACAGACCTTTCATTGGAATTGAAGATCTCTCTTGATTTCCAAATGCTGGAGAGAGTGATGAATGCTGCTCTATCTTTCCCAATTCTCATCTTTACATCCTTATCAGTCCCACTAGTAGTATTTGCAATGCCAACCAGAGAGGTGAAAGACATTACTTCACCCAGCTCAATGTTTCTTATCTTAATGGAGTGTTGTTCCTGGAGTGTGTACTTGCATCTTTTTTTTCCCCTCTATGTGGATAGTAAAGCCCAACTTTGGCTGATATTTGCACCAGGTGACAGGTTTTAAACCTTCCCAGCCTTTCCCAATTGCATTTCCCCACAAATTTAAATTGACTCCCTGTGTATTGTCCCAACATTCCTCAAGTACAATCCTGCTCAGAAACAATGCAAAATCAACTCAACTGATATTGTCCTTTGCCTTTGTCTTCAGAAGTTATTTTAAACTTATATGCCGACTTAAAGAGAAAGATTAGACTGATCAGAAACTTGAGAAATCTAAAAGAAGAAATTCTGATCCTATTCTCATTGAGGGAGTATACACTTTGCAAGTCTCCTCCCTGATTCCTTCAATAAAACGTACATCGAAACAGCTACAGGTGTGCCCAAAGCACCTTGAAGTGTTAGAAAATAGGACACTTCTCTAAGGTACGTGTTGATTCAGAAAGAATTCTTCCAGCATAGACAATAAAGATATAACAAAACTTAGAAATCAAAGAAAGGTTTAATACGGAAACTTCATTACTCTAAACTCAAGGCCTCAGCCTGAGTCATTCCAAGTTCCCCACAATTCCCAACATGTTCTAATTTATATTAAGTCAGCTGGTCAGCTGATCATTGTATCATTCTGTCATTGGTTACATGGTTTACTGGGTCAGCTGACCCTTACAGCTTATTACCACTGGTCACATTACAACAATGTTATTACCAGTTACATTCTAACGGATCGCAAGCGTGGCTTCTAAAATTTTCCACATATATTAAAAATTCTGCTGTTGTGAATAACAATTCAATTTTCCCTATCATTATAAAACAAACCTAAGAGTTATAGGAATAGTGCAGAACTGAGGAGACAAAGATACTTATTGGGAATAGGAATGGCCTTGTGCTAAAACCCAGGCTGATCTGAAAGATATGCAGACAGAGGGAATGATGTGACGTGATCATAGGTCAAGGTGTGAGCTATGAGTTTAGATTCTCAAATTCCACATCAATGGCATGCGATGAGAATTTTGGTGATTAAGGGTGTTGCTCTTTTTTGTTAATTTATTTTATCTTTTTGTTAATTTTTCAGATATAGGAGATGTGAATGTCTATGGCCCATTACTGATTCTTGCCTGGACATTTTGTAATGTTTAATATCAATTGATCACAGAACTCTAATGGAAACCATTGAATTGAATGCCTGGCTGATTGTTCATGTGGTATTAATTTTATATTTAACCACTCCACACAGTTCGATTTTTTTAAAGTTTATTTATTAGTGTCACAAGTAGGCTTATATTAACATTACAATTAAGTGAAAATCTCCTAGTCGCACATTCGTTTGGGTACACGAAGGGAAAATTTAGCCAATGCAACTAACCAGCACATCTTTCAGACTGTGGGAGGGAACCGGAACACCCAGAAGAAACTCACACAGACACAGGGAGAACATGTAGACTTCGCACAGTGACCAAATCCGGAATCGAACCCAGGTCCCTGGCGTTATGAGGTAACAGTGCTAATCACCATGCCATCGTGCCACCCTATTGTAGCTGATTATCTGGAATGAGCTACACAGAGGGTCAGTGGGGGCTGGAAAAACCTGTAAATTCAAGAAAGAGATGCTGAAATTTGCCCGTCGGGGCATGTGAGACACATTTTGGGGTTAAGTATTCCCCAGACACTGGGACCAGGCAGAACCCTGATCCTAGACCTTCCTGCTTTCCTATTCTTTAATTTGTTGTTTTACATACATTTGTCAGGCAAAATAATTCAGAATGTTCACCAAGATTACATATGATAGTTGAATATAAAATGAAACATTCCTGGTGTTGATCCTGCAATGTTTGGAGCATTTGTGTATTACAAGATATCATTCTTTGCAAGTTTCATTTTGTATATTTCCTCTGCATTTTAAATTTACGATTTGGCTTGGGTAGAGCAAGTCATTTATCATGTACCGTCAGTGTGAACATGGTTCTTAAACACACCGCAATACCATGTTCAAAATAAATGAATTCTATTTTGGCACTTCTTGAGCTTTCCTTGTTCTGAGTGCTGACTTTCTTTTGAGATTACAACATATATTAATGGAAGGCATCCAGCCACAGCCTGCCTTTGAACAGCTTGTCAAAACTTGCGTTACGAGTGCTCCTTTGCTACATTTGACCCCTGTTTCAATTCGCTAGTCAGGCACGTGACTTTAAAATGCACCTTTGTAAAACCTGCGTTGAGGTAATGCGATGCGAGAGTATTAATTACAAGGGACGCATTATGCAGTCCTGTCGTGGTGCCATTGGGACTGGGATGCAAAGGATAATTCTTGATCAAGGACAAAGAAAAGAACATTACCTTGAGAAACCGTCAACCACTAAGCCCAGCACCTCTGCAGCATCATTAAAACACAAAGAATGCAGTGGTGGGAGTGGTACACTAAATCAATGCAACACCAGCTATTGCACTGCCCTTAATGATAGGCTGGACACGCATATGTGCTCCTTTAGTTTACATATCAAGAGCACAAGGTAAGAATGAGGATGCCAACATGGACATCCTTGTATGTAACACAAATTAAGACAAAAACACAGGTTTCTTCCCAAGGTTCGGAGGTAACAACATTTAGTTCTTATATCTTACACAGCTAAATACTCTGCCAAATATGACAACTTGAAATGTGAATCTCCTGAAGCAATGTTCCAGAATTAGCATTCAAATCCTTATTCTTCATTGCTCTTCAGAAAAAGCATGCAGACATTGCCCAGAACAGTCAGCATCTCGCACCAGCCTGAAGATATTCCCAGAACAAGACAACACCTCACATCAGCCTGAAGATACTCACAGAACATTTCACATCAGCCTGCACCTCCCTTAACCCCGTTCACATAGAGCATGATAGCACAGTGTTTAGCATTGCTGCCTCACAGTGCCAAGGACCCAGGTTTGATTCCCAGCTTGGGTCACAGTCAGAGTGGAGTCTGCACTTTCTCCCCATGTCAGCATGCATTTCCTCCGAGTGCCCCAGTTTTCTCCCACAGGCCAAAAATGTGCGGATTAGATGGGTTGGCCACACTAAATTCTCTCTCAGTGTACATGAACAGGCACCAGAGTGTGGCTGCTAGGGGATTTACATAGTAACTTCATTGCAGAGTTAATGTTTGATTTGATTTATTATTGTCACATGTATTAGTGAAAAGTATTGTTTCTTGCACACTATATAAACAAGGCATACCATTCATAAGAAGAAAAGGAGAGAGTGTAGAATGTAGTGTTACAGTCATAACTAAGGTGTAGAGAAAGATCAACTTAGTGCGAGGTAGGTCCATTCAATAGTCTGATGGCAGCTGGGAAGAAGCTGTTCTTGAGTTGGTTGGCACATGACCTCAGACTTTTGTATTTTTTTCCCAATGGAAGAGGGTAGAAGTGAGCATGTCTGGGGTGCATGGGGGTCCTAGATTATAGGATCATAGAATCCTACAGTACAGAAGGAGGCCATTCGGCCCATCAAGTCTGTACCAACCACAATCCCACTCAGACCCTATTCACATAACCCTCACACATTTACCCTGCTAATCCCTCTGACACTAGGGTCAATTTAACATGGTCAATCTACCTAACTCGCACATCTTTGGTCTGTGAGAGGAAACCAGGGCACCCGGAAGAAACACATGGAGACATGGGGAGAATGTGCAAACTCCACACAGACAGCTACCCAAGGCCAGAATTGAACCTGGGTCCCTGGCACTGTGCCACCCAAATGCCTTAATGTAAGCCAACTTGTGACATGAATAAATAAACGTTAAAAAAAACCAACAGCCACACATAACCTTAAGATGGGAAATATTTACCAAATGAATTACAATGCAAGGTAAAGGAGGAACAGGAGTTTGATGATTGGTAGACAAGCAGTCAGCCACCAGCAACATTGATCTCTGAGAAAAGTGGTAGGATAATAAAATGAGCAGTTCCGTCGTGCTTCTGTTTATGGTGCAAATGGGTAGGAGGTGAAAGTGCAGTGACACCATGCTGACTGCTGTAAAAGTCACCATTTCCAGGTAACTCACGTAAAATGCTGCACGTCATCCTGTCAAGAGAGTAGCAAACGGGTAGATGGCCTTCATCTTGGGTCTGTGACATTGGGCCATACAACTCCATACCACTTGTGTAGATTGGAAGTCAATGTCTTTGGCATAAATAGAACAACTAAACTCACTGATTCAGAGTCTGGCATCTGCAGAGTCCTCCCCTCAGTCATTGCCAGTAAGTATTTCAAGTCTTACGAGTATGATTGATGGTGTAACAGTGGGTAGTTTTGTGCATACAGATCTTGCTGGCAATCTTTCCTCTATCCTGTTTTTTGTATTTGGAGTTCTTTGAAACTAACGATTTATACTGGAACACTTCAGGCCAACACGCATGGCCCATAAAAGGTAGGGATCTGGCAACTGCCATCTCCACTAACTTCCAATTACTCACTGCCCATTCCAGGACCACTACACAAGTGCCTGAATAATTTCCCTTCCCACAGTCAGCATCCAGCATCATTAAGTGTAATGATGAACTTTCATTAGTGAACCAAAAAGGTTTTATTTAGCACTCTTGTATGTTTGCAACTAACTCTAAAATACCTCTGCCTAGGAGAACTCCTCCTCCTGGGCCGACTCCCCCACTCAGAGCTGATTGGTCACCCAGGCCATGTGACACTTACTCTGCTGTGTTGCCCTTAAAAGGACAATCACCTCATTAAGCATCAAGAAAAACAAACAGGAATAAAATAGACAATTGCTAGTTTTCTTGCCTCTAGAATAGCCACACGGCAAAAGAAAACTACAATTCCTGCAGCCCAAAGTCAATGAATGAAAATATCCTTTCGTTTCTTCACAAAAGATTCCATCATATCCAGTTCCTCAAAAGACACACTTGTTATTTTACTGAGAATCCTCAGTGTTCTCGTTGATAGTTTGCTGGCTACAGAGTGTAAATGAGCTGCATTGTATATTTCCCTGACTTGTTTATCAGTCACCACTGGGTCCTTAGCCTGAGCCTGGGGGATAGGAAGGGTATTTATCATTAGGCTCACATACTATCAGTTAAAGAGAGAGAAAAAAAAATGTGTTCCCATCCTGCCCATTGTCCAAAGATTTTTCATAGAATCCCTACAGTGCAGAAGGAGGCCATTTGGCCCATCAAGTGTGCACCAACTTTCTGACAGAGCATCTTACCCTGGCCCAATCCCCGTAACCCCCTGTATTTATTCCACTATTTCCCCTGACCTACACATCTTGGGACACTGAGGGGCAATTTAGCATGACAGTCCACCTAACCCGCACGTCTTTGGTCTGTGAGCGGAAACAGGAGCACCCGGAGGAAACCCACAGATATACGGGGAGAATGTACAAACTCCACACAGAGAGTCACCCAAGGCCGGAATTGAACCTGAGTCCCTGGTGCTGCGAGGCAGCAGTGCTAATCACTGTGTCTCTACGCCGCATGTTCATTTGTGTGGACAGTTTGCATTAATGTAATACTTTGACACAAGCAAACTGTCCTGAGGCAGCTCACAGTAGCACTGTCAATTAAAACTTGATGGTAAGCCAGGTAATGAGAGGTCACCACAGGAGACCAAAGGCTTGGCCGAACAGGAAGGTTTTCAGGAATGTTCTAAAGGAAGGAAGGGAAGCAGAGAAGTTTACGGAGGAAGTTCCAAAGCTTAGATTCCAGGCAGCTGAAAGCACAGCCGCCCATTGTGGGGAAATAAAAATTAATGATGCACACAAGGCCAGAATTGGAAAGGTCTCGGAGCATCGGAAAGCTGGAGAATCATGAAATCCCTACAGTGCAGAAGGAGGCTATTTGGCCCATTGAGTCTGCACCGACCACAATCCCGCCCAGGCTCCATTCCCATAACCCCACATATTTACCCTACTAATCCCCCTGACACTAGCATCAATTTAGCATGGCCAATCAACCGAACCCACACATTTTTGGACTGTGGGAGGAAACCAAAGCACTCAGAGGAAACCCATGGACACACGGGGAGAACATGCAAACTCCACACAGACAGTGACCCGAGGCCGGAATTGAACCCAGGTACCTGGCACTAAGAGGCAGCAGTGCTAAATACTGTGACACCACGCCACCCAGAAAGTTACAAGGATAGGGATTATCGATTCAAAGCAGAAAGAGAGAGAGAAAAAACACATACAGCGACAAACACGTGGAAAGACAGAGAGGGGGATTTGGCAGCCGAATAATTATAATAATATAGAAGCAGTACAGAATTGCCAACAATGAACTGAAAACTGTTCTGATTAAACCCACAGCTATGATGTTAATCATCAATCTTGCGTTATGTACAGTGGCACCACGTGCTTTGCGGTGTCAGCAGTAGGTCTGAGTAACAAAACAAATCCAAAACAAAGCTCCTGGCATCACGTTAAACCAGCAGATTATCCAAAGAAAATAATAAACATGAGGGAATGATTTCAGCAATCTATTATCAGAGTTTGGTCTCCTTGTTTATAAATCCATCCACCATCCCACAGCCTTACAATCACTCCTTGGCTTCAATTATTCTCTCCTTATTCACTCGCTTGCAATGATCCAAGGGGCTGATAGAGAAAAAAACAACTATTTGTGGACAACTTGAACTGGTTTTCAGTTTTGAATACTGTTGAGAGATGAAACAGAATCAAGTCCATGGCAAAACAGTTGTACAGGGGCCAAAAAACGATTGGGAAAATTTGTGACAGGGGATTCTTCACTTAGGGGTACAGACACCTGTTTCTGCGGCCAAAGATGTGAATCCAGGGTGGCATGTTGCCTCCTGTCCGCCAAGGTCAAGGATGTCACTGATTGCCTGCAGAGGACTCTGAGGGGCGAAGGAGGGGGCTAGTGATCATGGTCCAGATGTTTTGTCCTCTATTTTGATATTTTCTGCTCCAGTCCCCTCCCTCACAAGGCCAGTCGATAATTTGTTATTACGGTTTTGCTTCCAGAGAGTGTTGACCCTTGTTTAATCTATGAACACATTCTGCTATCTGGTCTTTTGCCACCATTAGCACCTGCCATAGTCTTTAGCAATGCTATTAACACTCCCTTTGTTGTGTGTCCGTGTCATTAACTCTGTTTCCCCCTCCACTGATGCAGACAGACTTACTGAAATCTTTTTGGCATTTCCTGCTTTTATTTCAGAGCTGTTGTGTACCGCACTGAGAAACAACACACTCAACTGCAAAATACCCTGGGAAGAATGTTATTGTAATGATGTTAATCAGACAATCGCAGTGGGCCTGTTAGAATATAAACTCCCTGATTAAGGGCCAAATTGGTGGGTGAGTCAGTCTTTGTATTTAACCAGAAGTGTCAGTTTTTCTGGGACTCCTCATAGAACCCTACAGTGCAGAAAGAGGCCCTTCGGTCCATCGAGTCTGCACCGAACACAATCCCACCTAGGCCCTATTCCCATATCCCTACATATTATACCCACTAATCCTGCTAACCTACGCATCCTTGGACACTAAGGGGCAATTTAGCATGGCCAGTCAACCTAACCTGCACATCTTTGAACTGTGGGAGGAAACTGGAGTACCCAGAGGAAATCCACGCAGACATGAGGAGAATGTGCAAACTCCACACAGACAGTGACCCGAGCCAGGAACCGAACCCAGGACCCTGGAGCTATGAAGCAGCAGTGCTAACCACTGTGCTACCGTGCCACCCATACCGTGCTGCATCCTAGTGTAGATTGCTAACGGAAAGCACTCTGTCTGCTATTGTTGGACTTGTAAATGAAGGGATTTTGGTGAAGGGATATCTGCCTCCGAGAACTTATTCCAGTTATGTTCCCCCACTAGCAGGTCTGTAGATGGAGTGTGGCCATAAAATTCTGGGTGTGGCCTGCCTTGACCTCTCTGCAATTTTGTGATAGGATGAGTGAGGCTGAAGCCTTGTTTCAATTGAGGCCCTTAAGTGATCAATTAATGACCAGGTAAGGGCTGTTTCCCGCTTAACCTCTGTTTGCAGGCTGGTGGGTGGAGTACAGAGGCAGAGGCAAACACTGAAGAGTGACCCTGCTCAGACCTGAAGTGGAAAAGGTGGGGGCATCTTCATCTCAGTGTCCTTTCAACATTGGGCATCTCACCCCACCCTCCCCCCCACCTCCCTCCATCCCGCCTTCCCTACTGCCCCCCCCTTCCATCGCCCTAACACACACACACACACAGAAAACAGTCAAGTCCCTCAGGGCATTCACTGCCCCCATTGGCCTCTCCACCAACACCCGCTCTGCCCATCTCCCCACTCGGGCCTCACCCTCAATATTTACTTGGTCCTGGTCTCCTGGGAATTTAGGCCAGGATTTTCCAGATGGTGCAGTTCTCTTTCCTGCCACATTGCTGACAATGCTCACTGACCTACAGTCATTTAAGGAGGTGTTCAGGGGGAAGGGTGAAGCCTGAAAACTGACCCTGCTCGGGCCTCCATCAATATGGGCAGCATGACTGCACAGTGTTTAGCACTGCTGCCTCATAATGTCAGGACCGAGGTCTGATTCCCAGCTTGTCCGTGTAGAGTTTGCACGTTCTCTCCGTGTCTGTGTGGTGGGTTTCCTTTGGGAGCTCCAGTTTCCTCCCACGCTCCAAAAATGTGCTGGCTAGGTGGATTGGCCGTGCTAAATTGCTCCTTAGTCAGCATTCAAATTGCCCCTTAGTCACCATTCAACATGCTCCTTTCCCCCACCCCACCCTGCCACAAAAGGATTGGCCTCTGTGGGTGCTCCCTCCCCACCAGGCCTCTCCACAGCAACCCTACACCCAGCAGCCCATTCCCAGTGTGAGCTTCCCCTCTCTGTCCTGTGACTCCCAAAACTTAGACTCTGAGAACTTAGACTCTGCAGCTCCAGTCCTGTCCACTGCATCTTCTGGTGTTGCTGGTAGCAGAGAACTGTTGGGCATTAAATTGGACAGCAGCTCACTGAGGCAGGACTTCCTCCTCGCTGGAGAACCAAAAGACCTGCCCCCAGCCAATTAATTCCCCTTGGAACAAGAAACGACTGTGGGACACAGCATCGTCTGCAATGCGTTCACCATCATCTCCTTGGATGGCAGGAAGAGAAATTTCACCATCCAAAAAATCCTGGCCCATATTGAAGAACTTTATTGATGTCTTCCAAATCAAAGAGGGCAACAGAGAGTGCTCTACCATATCCTACACTCCCTCCCCACTTGAAAAAAACTTTGACATTAATATTCAACATATGTACATATTTTCTCAGAATACAATATGGCTGAGCCAATATCAACAAAACTTGACATTTAACCGGTTGGTTTGCAGATTTGTTTTACAGTAATCATAACCAAAGGATATGAGCAATATTACTAGAGTAGTTTACATGTTTAAAATATGCGTTTCCTTGACACAAGGTAGTGTTTAACCAAAATATCTTAATTTGACAAGAAATGATGAAAAGAACAACTTTTTTTTCTTTCTTCCTATTTACTTTCAATTAATCTACCTGTCTTCTTTCTCCTTCTATCTGGATTCTTGTTTCCATTTCTATTACTGTTCTCTCAACATCTCTGGTGGTGTCAAACCCTGAATTTTGACTTTGACTACTACTTAATAGACAGAACTTGACATTGATCAAGTAGTCTTAATCATAGGTCATGGGTGGGATTCTACGGCCTCGCTCGGGCGAGATTGGAAATTCCTGCCTGAGGTCAATGGAGATTTCCACTGTCAAACCCCCGCCCGCACCAATGCCATAGCAGGAGAGTGGTAGAGTTTCGGCCCATGACTCACTTTGCTCTGCAAGTGGATTCTATGACACCAACAACCTTTCAGTTTCTTTGTGGCTTTAATTTGGACTGTCAGAGAAATTCGGACTAGAGGAGGGTTATCGTGCCCTCCTTTCATCAGGATTCCACTCCCAAGCAAATGATCTACATGGTCCTGATAAGGTCTCTTTTGGTGCAGCCAGACTCAATCAAAGCTTTCAAAAGGGAATTGGAGAATTATCCGAATGGAAAGTAATTGCAGGGCATTGCAAAAAGGTAGAGGAGTGGAACTGACTGAGCTTTTCCGGAAGAGAAAGTCTTAAACATGAGCGACCCAGTGGCCTCTTTCTCCACTGTAGCCATTCTACAGTTGTATATGGATTTACCCAGTGCCCTCACTCATTTATCAGTGGCCACATTCCACTAATTGTACATTCAATGCTGTACAAACTGATAAGTCTATATGGGTAGAACTGAGAAATAAGAAGGGGGAAATCACTTTGATAGGTTTGTACTTCAAGGCCCCAAATAGTCGGCGGGAAATTGAGGAGCAAATACGTAAGGAGATTACAGGTAGTGGTAACAGTCAGAGATTTTAACTTTCCCAATGTTAACTGGGACAACCATAGTATTAGAGGGTCGGATGGAGAAGTGTAATCAGGAGGAATTTCTCATTCAATATGTGGATGGCCTGATTAGAGCGGGGGTAAAACTTGACCTCCTCTTGGAAAATAAGGAAGGGCAGGTGACAGAAGTGTTAGTGAGAGATCACTTTGGGACCAGTGACCATAATTCTATTGGTTTTAAGATAGCTATGAAGAATGATAGGTCTGGCCCAAAAGTTAAAATTCTAAATTGGGGCAAGGCCAATTTTGATAGCATCAGGCAGGAACTTTCAAAAGTTAGCTGGGGGAATCTGTGAGAAGGCAAAGGGACGTTTGGTAAGTGGCAGGCTCGGGTTCAGGGTAAACACATCCCTCTTAGAGTGGAGGGCAAGACTGGCAGAAGTAGGGAACCCTGGATGACTCGGGATTTTGAGACCCTGGTCAAGAAGAAGAAAAAGGCACATGGCATGTAAAGGCAGCTGGGATCAAGTGAATCCCTTGAAGAGTATGGGGGTGTAAGAGTAGAGTTAAGAGAGAAATCAGGAGGGCAAAAAGGGGACACTAGATTGTCTTGGCAGATAAGGCAAAGAAGAATCCAAAGAGCTTCTACAAATACATAAAGAGCAAAAGAGTAACAAGGGACAGAGTAGGGCCTCTTAAGGATCAAAGCGTAGGAGGCTGAGGGGGGATCTTATAGAGGTCTATAAAATAATGGGGGGCACAGATCAGCTAGGTAGTCAATATCTTTTCCCAAAGGTAGGGGAGTCTAAAACTAGAGGGCATAGGTTTAAGGTGAGAGGGGAGAGATACAAAACTGTCTGGTGGACAATTTTTTCACACAGAGGGTGGTGAGTGTCTGGAACAAGTTGCCAGAGGTAGTAATAGACGCAAGTACAATTTTATCTTTTAAAAGGCATTTAGACAGTTACATGGGTACAATGGGTATAGAAAGGTCTGTTTCCATGCTGTAAATCTCTCACTCAATGAAGTCCAGCTCATTGCCCCGAGAGTGCCCTGAGTCAGACCAACCACTGCGAGTACTGCTGCCTCACTGCGCCAGGGACTCAGGTTCAGTTCTGGCCTTGGGTCAAAGTGTGGAGTCTGCAAATTCTGCCATGTCTGCATGGGTTTCCTCCAGGTGCTCCGGTTTCCTCCCACAGGCCAAAGGTGTGTGCTAGTTAGGTTGATTGGCCATGCTAAAATGACCTGAATGCCAGGAGGATTAGCAGGGTAAATGGGTGAAATTATGAGACTAGGGTCTGGCTGGGATTGTAGTATAGACTCGATGGGCCAAATGGCCTCCTTCTGCACTGCAAGAATTCTATGATTCTATGAACTCTGCCAGTTCAGCTCTATTTTCGCTGCTTGAAGTAAAATGCACAGACACAGCTTCACGAGAGAGTCTATATCTCATTTGAACTGGAATAAACCAAAGGCACTGGGATATTGTCTCATCATGCATTCCAAATCAGTTGGTGTAGAAAATAATGGGGAGTTAATCAGATCACTGAAACTCTAATTCACTTGTTATTGATCCACGGATGTCTAATAGGACGGCAGACCAATTTCAAATTACAGTACACTCTCTCGCTCTGGAATACCAATGCCCCAATCCTTAAGTGGCCGAAAGATCAAAGCATTCAGGGTTTATCCTTCTTTCCTGTTCCTGGTATGCAAAGGACAAAATGCATTAATGTTGAGTTCGATTGCTATTAGCTAATTAATGCAGGACGCTGCGCAGCTTGGGTTCATAATACTTCATCAGTTTCCTTCATATTTAGAAGCCTGTATGTGAGAGGAGGTGACATTAATGACTATCAATATCCATTCGGAAGGGTCTGCCAATGCATCCCAGTAATGTTGCTAATATTGTACACACTAAGCAATCAGAGATGAGCAAAAATGAACAGGATTAGATTAGTATTGCAGTTTCCGTGCCACCGCAGGGAAAAAGGAAAGCGCCGCGTTAGCTGATCATCATTCTGCCCATTATTTAAGCAATAAATATCACAGATATAATCAGCCTATTGATTACGAGCACTGCTGTTTAGATGTCCAGCTAAGGCAGGGGCAGATACTTTTAGCTGTACCCTGCTAACTATATCAGAACGCAACATTATTAGCGATGTCATGGTCTGAGGCCCTGGAGTTCAGCAATCCACCCAACTGCCCACCTTTGAAACGACACCGTGGCACAGTGGTTAGCACTGTTATCTCACAGCGCCAGGGCCCGAGTTCGATTACCAGCTTGGGTCCCTGTCTATGCCGAGTCTGCACATTCTCCCTGAGTTTCCTCTGGGTGCTCTGGTTTTCTCCCACAGTCCGAAAGATGTGCTGGTTAAATTTTCTTTTATTCATTCGTGGGATATGCATGTCGCTGGCTTGCCAACATTTATTGTCCATCCCTACTTGCCCTTGGAGGGCAGTTGAGAGTCAACCACATTGCTGTGGCTCTGAAGTCACATATAGGCCACACCAGGTAAGGATGGCAGATTTCCTTCCCTCAAGAACATTCGTAAACCAAGTGGGTTTTTCCAACAATTGACAATGGTTTCATGGTCATCATTAGGTTCTTAATTCCAGATTTTTTTTACTATTGAATTCAAATTCCACCATCTGCTGTGACAGGATTTGAATCCAGATCCCCAGAACATGAGCTGAGTTTCTGGACTAATAGTCTAGCGATAATACCACTAGGTCATCGCCTCCCCATGCTAAATTCTCCCCCAGTGTACCCGAATGAGCGCCAGAGTGTGGGAACTAGGGGATTTTCACAATAACTTCATTGCAGTGTTAATGTAAGCCTACTTACATTATAAAATAATAAACTGTAAACAAAGTTTCTCATTGTTTAGCTAACCCCAAACGAGGAAGTCCCACACATTACCAAGGCGCCTGGCTCTTCCTCCAGGCAGGAAAAAGAAAGTATATCCCTTCGCACTGTTGTGACCTCTCACTTGCTCATGTCAAGTCTAAACAAACAACCCTGATTGCCATCTTTAAAGCAGGGCTGTACCCAGAATATACTGGGAGGAAGGGATTACTTCCCTGAGGCACAGTCACCACCTACTCCAATCCCTTACTGAGAAGGTTCTCTGTTCATGCAAGATGGCCACAGAGTTGGATGAGGCACTCCCAGGACTGTCAAGTGGCTAGAATTTGCAACTACTTTCTGACATGTCAGATCAAAATTGGATGGAAAATACTGGTGCGACAAGTTACAATGGTGAGTGTTGGCACAAAAAAAATACTTTTTTCATAGAATTATAGAACCATACAGTGCAGAATAGGTCATTCGGCCCATCAAGTCTGCACCAACACATTAGAAACATCTGAATTCCCACTAAATTCCATCTCCCAGCGCTTGGCCCATAACTGAATGTTATGATGTGCCAAGTGTTCATTCAGGTTCTTTTAAAAGGGGTGTGAGGCAGCCTGCCTCCACCACCCTCTCAGGCAGCACAGACCATCACCACTCTCTGGATAAAGAAGTTTTTCCTCACATCCACCCTAATCTTGCTGCCAACAGGAAATAAACAGGAAATAAAGTTTGTTGACCAGAAGTGAAAACCCTACGCAAAACCTTTGTAACGTGGGCTAAACTTCTCCCACTGGGGATTAAGTTCTGTGACAGAGGTGGGAATATGGAGTGTTTCTCATTGTGGTGACTGGCAGGAAAACACAGCAAATCTTCCAGTCCCAACCTCATGCAACTGGATGTTTTGTGCCATATTCTATGGCAGGGCAGAGCTGATGGTGTGTAATCCACTGCCCCATGCTGGCCGCCGTATTGAAAAGTCATCCAGCATCACTGAACCACTATTGAAGAAAGAGGTTGGAGCATCTGCAAATCAAGATCCTTCTCCAGGGACATCCTGAGGCTGGAAGATGGAGCCCCCTCCAGGACACAGAATCTGGAAAGTTTACCTGCAGATGCTTTCTCCAGCCACTGCCGTGTTGTTCCAGGGTTTAAGGTTGTCATCCCAAACTCCAGAGCAGCTCCAGGCATTTTTTTTTAACTAATTCATGGGAGGTGGGCATCGCTGGCTGCCCAGCATTTATTGCCCATCCCTAGTTGCCCGATGGCAGTTGAGAGTCAACCACATTGGTCTAGAGTCACATATAGACCAGACCAGGTAAGGATGGTAGATTTCCTTCCCTAAAGGACATTAGTAAACTAGATAGGTTTTTCTGACAATCAGCTATGGTTTCATAGTCATCAGTAGATTCTTAATTCCAAATATTTTTTATTGAATTCTAATTCCACTGTCCGCCATGGCAGGAATTGAACCTGGGTCCCCAGAACATTGGCTGAGTTTCTGGATTAATAATCTGGCGATAATACCACTAGGCCACCATCTGATATTGGAACTGAGGTGAGTTCCAACATCTGTACGCCATTTTGTTCCAAATGTATTCCGTGCCAGCATGTTTTCCTGCTGGTTCCATGGGGTAACCCCTCTGTAACTCCTGCTCTCCCCTCACACTAGGGAGATCCAGCCTGTCAAATCAAAGTTGGCCTTTGGGTGGGTCATCGATCACTGGCGTCACAGCTCTACAGCCTGTCCAGGAAACTTGAATAATGGCCTCTCAACAGCTTCCTGACAGTCCCATTCCCTGTGGGTCAGGAGGTAAAAATTCAACCGTGGTTTCTCACTTGAAACTCTGTATCCCTCCCCACGTAACCTGTTAGCGTAGAAACCAATATCTTAACCTGTGCGCCAATCTGTGCTCCAACAAATCTTCAAAGAATCACCCAAAAGTGACAAGCAATTCATAGAATCTCTACAGAGCAGAAGGAGGCCATTCGGCCCATCAAGTCTGCACCGACCACAATCCCACCCAGGCCCTATCCCCGTAACCCCATGCATTTCTCCTGTCTAGGTCCTCTGACACTAAGGGGCAATTTAGCATGGCCAATCATAGAAACGCTATGGTGCAGAAGGAGGCCGTTCGGTCCATCAAGTCAGCACTGACAACGATCCCATCCTAGGCTCTATCCCCACAACCCCACACATTTACCCTTCTAATCCCTCTAACCCACACATCCTGGGACACTAAGGGGCAATTTAGCATGGCCAATCCATCTAACCCGCACATCTTTGGACTGTGGCAGGAAATCGGAACACCTGAAAGAAACCCATGCAGACACGGGGAGCATGTGCAAACTCCACACAGACAGTGTCCTAAGCTGGAGTTGAACAGTTTAAATCCCTGCACTGTGAGGCAGCAGTGTTAACCACTGTGCCACCCTTCTGTCCTATAAGCATCGAGATTTAAATACTTAGACACACTTTTATCTGCTTCATTCGGGGAGGAAATTTTGCATCCCAGATTAACATGAAGCATCTGAATCAGTAAAGTGAGAAGGACACTGGTCTAATTAAAACATACTGCCTGTTCTCATGA
Source organism: Carcharhinus amblyrhynchos (assembly GCF_965287045.1). Taxonomy (NCBI): domain Eukaryota; kingdom Metazoa; phylum Chordata; class Chondrichthyes; order Carcharhiniformes; family Carcharhinidae; genus Carcharhinus; species Carcharhinus amblyrhynchos. Next base: position 166,916,072 of record NC_137324.1, read on the forward strand.
CAGGTAATTGTGGACAACTTCAGACTTTTGGAATTAACAGCAGTGCTGACTTGTTCCTGGTAACTTTCTCTGCAGGAGGAGAAAGCCTAAGCTGCAAGTGTTGAAATTCACTTGTGAAGTGGTCAGTGCTGAGAACCTGGGCTTCAGGAGCAGCTTGTGTAAATAGGTTTAGGGCTGTTATCCATGGAGGTTCCATGACCCCGCCAAGGACGCTACTCTCAAGGTCACTTCCAGGGGCAGCAGCACCATCCACGTCAATATCAAAGAGATCATTGGCCAAGGCGAGATAGACTTGCTTTGTTCCTACGCGGCAGGTCTACATATCTTAGCCTCACCATGTAGGTTATCGATGCGTTAACTTGGTTTACTTATGAGCTGTTACCTATCCTTGACATCTGTTGGAAAAGATACAATGGGGAGAAACAAAGTGACTTAAAAGCACCACACTTGGGTAATTTTGGAGCATTATTCACAAGGTTCTAAGAGTTCATTAAAACGTTTTAGTTCTCTCTTCCTGACCTCTCTTCCGTATGATTAAAGCATGGATCTATAGATGAAGGCCATTGTAATCAGCTAAAGTTAATGTAGGTGCTACAGTCTGTGCCAGGTGTATGCTGGTATTTCTGCACTTCCTTACTTCAATGTGATCTTTGCAAAATAAAGCTTTCAATAATTGTCTGATTAATTCATCAATAATTATTCCAGTCGTAATCAATTAATTCATTTTGATCAGTTATTCACTCTGGTGTGTTGCAAGGCCAAAAAGCCTCGAGGAGGAAAGCACTTTATAGGAGCGCTTAATTTACATTAGGTGGGTTTTTTTCTGCCATTTACATTGTTCCGTCCAATCTAATGGGAACGCATTTACATTACAAATGCCTCTAGGTAATATCAGATGCATTATTAAAGCCAGGAAGATGGGGTATAAAACAGTAGTGACTGGAGATTAAGATGTGACCACTGGATCATTATTTATCATCATTGTGGGTTAGCCCATTAGAGCAGATGGAGAAAAAAAAATCTCAGGCCTGAATTAAAAAGATAAAAGGAAAGCTGCCATTTCAGTTTGCATTCCACTTGCTGGTACAAGGATGTGGAACTGCTCTGAAAGTGGCTGCCCCCATCTACATTCACCAGTACGTGTGTTGTGGGGAAGAGAGGAGAGATGTGCAGTCTCATTATTGATACCCTTCACCACTATTTGCCTGTACTCAGTACAGATTTGACTCCATATCTGTTTGTTATTGGTCTTGGGGTTCCGAGTGGATAGGGGGTAGGGAGAATGCTTTTTTAAAATTCTTCTATGTGTATCATTGGTTAGGCCAACACTAATTTTGCCCATCCCTAGTTACCTTTGAGAAGGTGGTGCTGAGCTGCCTTCAGGTGTAGGTATGCCCACAGTGTCTTTGGGAAGGGAGTTCCAGGATTTTGACTCAGCAACAGTAAAAAAAAATTATATATTTCCAAGTAAGGTGTTTGCTTTGGGACATGTGTTCCCATATGTCTGCTGCCCTTGTCCTTCTACACGCTAAAGGTTGTTAATTTTTTAGTCATTCGTGGAACATGGGTTTTGCTGGCTGGCCACCTTTTGTTGCCCATCTCTAGATGGTGGTGAGCTGCCTTCTTGAACCGCTGCAGTCCACGTGCTGTGGGTCGACCCATAATGCTGTTAGGGAGGGAATTCCAGGATTATGCCCCAGAGACTGCAAAAGGACTACAATATATTTCTAAGTCAGGATGGTGAGTGGCTTGGAGGGGAACTTGCAGGAAGTTCCCATATATCTGCTGCTCTTGACCCTCCAGATGGAAGTGGTTGTGGGTTTGAAAGATGCTCTCTAAGGATCTTTGGTGAATTTTTGCACTGCATCTTGTAGATAGCACACTCTGCTGTTATTGAGTGTCAGTGGTAGAGGAAATGGATGTTAGTGGATGTGGTGCCAATCAAGTGGGCGGCTTTGTGCTTGATGGTGTCAAGCTTCTTGAGTGTTGTTGGAGCTGCACTCATCCAAGCAAGTGGGGAGTATTCCATCACCCTCCTGATTTGTGCCTTGTAAACGGTAGATAGGCTTCGAGGAGTCAGAAGGTGAGTCACTCGCCACAGTATTCCTAGCCTCTGACCTGTTCTTGTAGCCACTATATTTATGGACATTGTCCATTTGAGTATCTGGACAATGGTAACCCCAAAGACGTTGCCAGTGGGGGATTCAGTGATGGTAGCACCATTGATTTGTATTTGGAAAATGCTGTCGAAGGAGCCTTGGTGAGTTATTGAGTTGTTGGTGAAAAGTGGGAGAATGGTGGAGGTGGGTTGTTACTGGTGATGTCACTGGATTAAACATTCACTATTGCCTGTGGTCCCTACTGTGGACGTTCACTACTGTCTGTGACTCCGTGTCAGTAAAACATAATGTATACCTTATGAGCCAGGCATCAAATAATCAACCCATGTAACTTTTAGGACGCAGGCTGGACCAATGCCTTTGCAGAGCTATATTTAATTGTTGTTGGCAATGAACTTCATGTAATTATGTTCAGCCAGAACCCCTGTCATTCTCAATATCTTACTCAGCATCGATAGCACAGGCATAGATCGCTTGAGGTCTACTTCGAGACCCTCAACATCTATGGTGGCAGCAGACCGTAAGAGATCACAATAGTCACTGCATGCAAAAAGCAAGGGAACATCCTAAGAAACATGGTAAGGACAAGGTTAACTGAAGTGACTCCCTGACTACTGTTCAGCTCTCTGCAGACTGGTGAGGAAATATCAACGGTCATGGGATTAAAATGGAATATTGCAGTTTAATCATTTCAAGGCACTGACCAGTCCTTTTCACTTGCACCACTGGCCAAATCAATCATCATTATTCCCAGCTCATCCAACACAAGCACCATCTACAGGTTAGGAGTGTTACTGAATACTCTGTAACAACTCTGAAGAAATTTGACACCATCTAGGGCAAAGTGGCTCACTTGATCAGGTGCTCCATCCACCATCTTAAAGGTTCACTGCAGTGGCAGCAGTGTGTACCATCTGCAAGTCCAAAGATTTGCAGATTAGGATGATTGGCCATGCTAAGTTGACCCTAGTATCAGGGGGATTAGCAGGGTAATTGAGGATTATGGGAATAGGGTCTGGGTGGGATTGTGGTTGATGGGCCTAATGGCCTTCTTCTGTACTGTAGGGATTCTAAGATGCACTGCACCAAACTTCCTTTGACAGAACCTTTCAAACCTCAAGTTCCATTGCCTGGAATGACTAGGGCAGCAAGACACATGGAACATCACCATCTACAACTTCCCCCTCTCAGCCACATATCACCCCTGACTTGGAACCATGTCACATTCACTGTTGCTGGGTCAGAATCCTGGAACTCTGTCCCTAACAGCACTGTGGCTGCTCCTACTCCACATGGACTGTTCAGGAAGATGGCTTACCACAAGGGCCATGAAATTTAAGTTTATTTATTATTCACAGGTAGAATTATATTAACACTGCAATGAAGTTACTGTGAAAATCCCCTGGTTGCCACACTCTGGCGCCTGTTTGGGTACACTGAGGGTGAATTTAGCATGGCCGCAGCACTTAACCAGCACATCTTTCAGACTATAGGAGGAAATCATAGCACCCGGAGGAAACCCACAGAGACAAGGGGAGAACGTGTGGACTCAGCACAGACAGTGACCCAAGCCATGGATCAAACCCGTTTTAAAGTTCATTTATTATTAGTCACAAGTAGGCTTACATTAACACTGCAGTGAAGTTACTGTGAAATTCCCCTAGTTCCGGATCCCTGGTGCTGTGAGGCAGCAGTGCTAATCACTTTGTTAGCACTGGACTATGAAGAGAGACTAAATAGACTGGGTCTGTACTCGTTGGAGTTTAGAAGGATGAGGGGGGACCTTATAGAGACGTATAAGATAATGAAGGGGATGGATAGGGTAGAGGTAGAGAGATTCTTCCCGCTGAGAAAGGACAACAGGACTAGAGGGCACAGCCTCAAGATAAGGGGGGGCGCAGTTTAGAACGGAGTTGAGGAGGAACTTCTTCACTCAAAGGGTGGTGAACCTCTGGAATTCTCTGCCCGTTGAAGTGGTGGAGGCTACCTCGCTAAATATATTTAAGACACGGGTAGATAGGTTTTTGGTAGGAAAGGGAATTAAGAGTTATGGGGAGAAAGCGGGAAAGTGGAACTGATCCACTTCAGATCAGCCATGATCTTATTGAATGGCGGGGCAGGCTCGAAGGGCTAGATGGCCTACTCCTGCACCTACTTCTTATGTTCTTATTGGACAACAAACACTGGCCTTGCCAGCGATGCCCACTGTATACTGTTTAACATTCATGGCAAAATGCAAGAATGCAGAGTTCAGACGTGCCCTGCACTGTAAGGTTATGTGTGAGGCATATTAAAAATGACACAACAGTAGCACGCGACTACAAAGCAGAAACATGCATGCTCTTTGAAAACTTTGGGGTGTCAAAATGTCCCTTGGTTATTCATGTTACAGTGAACCACAGAATACACATTAATCCAATGTATACACATCCTCACGGTCAGTGAGCAGATCTAACCATTGTTCCTCGGAAATATAAATCTCTGAAAATGAGCGACCATGGGTGTCACATGATGTGCAGTGAAAATCCAAAGTAAATATCCCAGGAGCATGTTACGCTTGGAACTCTGTCCATGTTTCAACAGCATTTTCAAGACCGACTTTCTCGAAAGAAGCTTTTAATAGAGAATATCATTGAAATATTAATCAAAGCAATATTTGTTCAACTGAAATAATAAATTATGGGTGAACGATGTTATTTTTGGACTGGCGTCAAATCAGAGACAGAGTTCAGTCCTAAAACCTGCACGAGGTTTCAAAATTAAATCTCAATAATTCAAGTAAATCCAACTAAACATTTTTGTGTTTCAGATTAGTTAGTGGATTGGCACAAAGTATATTCGCTTGTGAGTCTGCAGCTTGTATCCATCCATAATTTGAGGGTAGTTTTTTTTCTAGTCTTGGAAGAACCTATATTTACATCTCTTTCAGAACGTGCCAAAGTGCTTCAAAATTGATCAATTGCTTTTGAAGTGTAGTCACTGCTGATGCGTAGAAAAACATCTCAAGCATTTTGTGCAGAGCCCGATCCCACAAACTGTGATTGAATCCTTTTTTCTCGATATATGCTGGAGCATTCTCTGCCAGGGCATCTAGAGAACTTACCCACTCTTCAGATTGTGCTGAGACATCAGGGAGAATTTTACCGTCCCGAACCGCCATGGGAATTGGAGCAAGCGAGGGACGGATCTGGTTTCAAGGTCGGAAAATCCCACCCATCCGCCTGGACAGCCAGGTGTGTTTTCTGGAACATGGCACCTCTGACAGTGTAACACTCCCTCGGTACTGTACTAAAGCGTCAGCTAAGTTATTCACTGAAACCTTGTAATGGGAATTGAGATACTTTAGGCTCAGATGGGAATGCTACCACTGATGAAGGTGATGCTGTAATTTGACTGGAAGGCTCCTTTTGTAAGCCTGGGCGTTCTCAGTCCTGTTACCATCACGTGTTGGTTTACAGAGCAGAAATTGGCATTAATTGGCAATCTCACTCCAAAAAGCCACGAAATAAGTGGCACTGGAAAACAGCTTGGGCAGAAAATGGTTGCAGAATGTCCCTGTGATTTATTCATCTGTACTGTAGGTAGAAGAGACTGTGCTGGCAACAAATCAACAGAAAGTCATACTTTACACATTAGCACCTTCTGTTAAAAGTTAAGGGGCAAGATTTTCTGCCGCTTGTTTTGCATTGGTGGAAGTGGTCCACTATTGACAGGCACAGGGATTTTCCAGCCCCGCTACTATCAATGGGGTTTCCTGTTGCTGGCACTTTTTGCTGCCAGGGACCCTGTGACACTTTAATAAAAGTTCTCTAGTGGGTCTATAGAATCATACCTGGAGAAAAACAGCTTATGCTCACCCTAATGCCAAAATTAAAAAATAGTCAGGATCTAGGCTAACTTCATAATATACATTTGAGTTCCTGATCTGCTCCCTGAAATTGGAAAGTGTTCCATTTTCCACGTCTCTATCTGTTCCCTACACAGCTTTCAAATAGGAAAAAGAGGATCCTGAAGGAGGCCATTCAGCCCATTGAGTCTGCACTGACCACAATTCCACCCAGGCCCTATGCCCATAACGCCATGCATTTACCTTGACAATAAGGGACAATTGAGCATGGCCAATCCACCCAAACCACACATCTTTGGACCATGCGAGTAAACCAGAGCATCCAAGAGAAACACACAGAGACATGAGGAGAATGTGCAAACTCCACACAGAAAGTGACCAAATCCGGAACTGAACCCAGGTCTCTGGTGCTGTGGGGGTAGCAGTGCTAGCCACTGTGCCACTGTGCCACCCAGTCACAATGTCCTAAGCACTAGGAAAGGAATCATTAATAGTCAGCTAACTTTGCCATTTTGTTACCAATTTTTAATGACTTCATTGGTGCTGATTGCAAGCACTGCACGTGCAGACCGTCAATGTAGAACTCCAACCCCAACGAGGGACCATAGAGCAGCATTCCATGTTCAAATCCCTGGACCAGATTTACAAGACCTCCGAGCTATCCTGTGTAATTGTTTAATTAAACTGTCCAACAATTGGGATGATTGCTCCCAGTTTTCACCATGGTTTCCGTTATATGCTTCATAACCAAAACAAGGGGAGGTCTTGCGGCACAGTGGCTGGTGTCCCTGCCTCTGAGCCTGTAACTCCAGGTTCAAACAGGAACAAAGGAAATTACAGCAATAGGCACTTCCACCCTCCAAGCTTGCACCAACTATGCTGCCCATCTGAACTAAAACCCCCCCAAGTCCCACTTCAGGACTTGACCAAGGAAGGTGCGGCCAGTAGGGCCAAACAGGTTGATTATCAACCTGCAAATCCTTCCAAAACATGCCAATGGCGGGCAGTAAGAGTGCAAGAGACTGCTGGTTAGCCCTGTGATGGGAAGGAATTGGAGCCTCTAACATCACAATGCAAGCTCAATACTAGTGAAAAGTGTATCTTGCCACAGCAACTTGGGCTTGTAACTTCCTCAGCATGGCAATCTCCAGTGGATTGCCACTCTTGATGGATTCACCCCAGTTAAAATTACAAAGCCCCTCTCTCGCCCCCCACCTTCCTCACTCAGGCTGGGTGAGACAGGAGCAGCAAAGCCCCCAGCTACATCAACAAGGTGTAAGCGAGGCAGGTGCAGGGATCATAGGAACACCCATTTTTACAGCACTAGCTGCCATGAAGGAGATGTTTAAAGGATCAATTTGAAGGGAGAAGGTATGTTTCAATGGTAAGTGGTTCAGATAATTGAGACGACACCGGGCGAGGGGAAAGAGGGCGGGAGAGGATGTTTTGGGGTTGGTTGGGTCAGGTGTAGGTGTGGTGTGGGGAATCTGCTGGGAGAGGTGTGTGTGTGTGTGTGTGTGTGTGTGTGTGTGTGTGTGTGTGTGTGTGTGTGTGTGTGTCTCAGTCTGTGTCTTTTAAATTGTTACCCTGGAGTTAGAAGTGTTTTTTTCCTTCTAACTCTTCCACAGTAACTGTCAGGATAAAATTGGCAGGACCATCCAAAATTAACAATTTAAATCACTTTAGTCAGATGGTTAACAGCCCAGTGCAATTGTCCAGTGGAATTTAGCACTTCTGAATAATTGAATCATAGAATCCCTACAGTACAGAAGGAAGCCATTCAGCCCATCAAATCTGCACCGACCACAAACCCACCCAGGCCCGATTCCCGTAATCCCACACATTTACCTTGCTAATTCCCCTGACACTAAGGTCAATTTTACTATCACCCTAACCCACATGTCTTTGGACAGTGGGAGGAACTCAGAACACCCGTAAGAAACCCACACAGACACAGGGAGAAAGTACAAACACCACACAGATAGTGACAAATTCCAGAAACGAACCTGGGTCCCTGGGGCTATGAGGCAGCAGTGCTAACCACTGGGCCACCTCAGGAATTAGGACTGTACTGCGGCCCGTCCCAACCCTGGGAGCTTTGGTGTATTGCAAATCCCTCACTTAAACTTTGTCAGATGGAATACAAACTGAGATAAACAGGTAGGTTAAAAATGGGTGATTTAGAATTAAGGGCCCCTCTTGGTATGGGGATCAGATTTAAGGCCACCTGAAATGTGACAGTACTTTGTTAACAAGTACAATTTGTGAACTTGAATTCATTAAACAAAGCCATCAATGTTAAAAGGAACTTAATGGCATGGGAAGAATACCCCCCCCCAAATACTCAGACAATTATAAGTCAGTCATGAAAACGCCTCTTCCCTGATCATGCTGCTCTTTATCACATTTTCGTTTCTTTGTTGAATATTACCATGTGCCACACATGGGTGGGAAAGCATTTTGTAGCGTGAGTAGCATCCGGACTACAGCGTGGGATATCAAATTCAATCATGCCTTTCAAAAGGGGATTGGATGAGAACCTGAACAGAAAATAAATTGCAGGATCCACATTAAAAGGGTCAGGAAAATGGGACTAGCCGTGTTGATCTTGCAGAGAGCCAGCATGCATCTAATGGGCTGAATGGCCATCTTCAGTGCCATAACATAGAAACTAGAAGGAGAAGTAGGCCATTGGGCCCTTCGAGCCCACTCCGCCATTCTGGCTGATTATCAGATTCAATATCCTGATCCTCCCTTTTCCCTATATTTCTTGATCCCTTTAGCCTCATTTTGTGATTGTGCAATTTCATTAATATTGGTTTTAAACTTTCTGAATAGAACAGCGCAGAAGTTTCTAGAATGGCCTTGTGATTTTTTTTTGAAAGAGTATTGGGAAACAAATGACCACACATAAATGACTTTCTAAGGTCCTTGTGATCCCTCATTAACATTCAGTCAGCATAAGTCTTGACTTTATTATTGACTACATAGAATACACAATACACTGACCTCTGCCATTTGCAACTAAATCTCTTCTTGGAGATCTATCAGAGTGATTTCATCAGCTGAGGACAGCAACTAGCAGCTATTTAGTCACCTCAGACCTTTGCTGCAGAGACTTTCTATTCCCCAGGAACACAGTGCGAAAAACTGAGGGAAACTTCAATGCTATTCCACTTCATCGACTTAAACTATAAAGCAATGATTATTCAATTAAACTAATACCTTCTTCTCCACGGAAAGCCAAGTTAAGATGGACACGAGAGATAATGATATTCGGGCTTTGCTTTGAAAGGGAGATTACTTCACACTCCTCCGCCAGTGCACAAAATATCTTCTCAATTTCACCCCCTGGGTCACAAACAATGCCATACATGACAAATGTGTTGCTAATGATGGAATTTTCCAAAACAATGGCAAAGTGTCCCGTTCTGACTGAAACATATATGTTTCTCCCCGGAAACACTCAGGTTTTCACTCCAGATCACTTGGTCACAAAAAAAGGAGGAGAGGCTAATACCCTAATCTCAAAGTAAAGTGACAGACCCCCTCTCCCCCACCCCCACCATGCCACTATGAACATCACGAGCCCTTAGCCACAAAGAGGCAACCTTACCCCCCCACCCCCACACTACTAAATGGTCGGATCACCCACCCCCTCCCATTCTCGCCGGCATCAAGTCTTCAGGGCATTGAGACACACCACCCATCCAAGCTCGCCGGCATCAGTTGTCACACCCCCCCCCCCCCCCCCCCCCCACTCCCTTTCCCTTAATTTACAGCATCAGGGACCTCCTCCCCACTGTCGCTCCCCCCCCCCCCCCACATAATGGGACCCCCCTCAATGGGGTTCCCTAGAAGCCCCATCCCCTGTCCCCAACCTCAGGTCACACCCCCTTGTAATGCCAACCTGGCAGCGTACCCTGGCTGTTCCAACCTGGCATTGCCAACTTGGCACTACTGCCAGTTTGGCACTGCCAGGATGCCTAGGGGCAGTGTCAGGGCGCTGCCCAGTCATGCCTCTGACCACTCAAGGGGCTGCTACAATGGCCTCAATGACCACTACTGGAGACCCAGTACTGTCCCCGTCAGCATGGCGTCAAGCAGGCGGTGGAGGGGGAGCATTCAACTCTCTCGGAAGCAACGGTGTTAAGCCATTTAATCATATGAAAACGTAGACAATTTCATGGTAATCAGGTTGGGCATGAACAAGAGCTGGCAGGGGAGGGGAAGGATCTCAAACTGAGACCTCCCTGCCATAAATCTTGTTAGGGCCTGCTTACAAGAGCTTCTGGCTGTAATGGTGGACAGACCCTGAGAATCACCCCAAAAAATAGGGTAGCGCGGGTAGAACAGTGGTTAGCACTGCTGCTTCACAGTGCCAGAGCCCCACGTTCGATTCCCAGCTTGGGTCACTGTCTGTGTGGAGTTTGCACATTCTTCCCGTGTCTGGGTGGGTTTCCTCCGGGTGCTCCGGTTTTCTCCCTCATTCTGAAAGACGTGAGGTGCATTGACCCAGACTGTGGCGACTAGGGGCATTTCTCAGTAACTTCATTGCAGTGTTAATGTAAGCCTTATTTGTGACTAATAAATAAACGTTAACTTTAAAAAATCACCACCATTCCAATTTGCGATACAGAATTAGTGAAATCATTGCCCTTTAAGTAATTAATTATGTTACAGCCATAATTTATCACAAGCCGCTACCTTCCGTACAACAACATCAACGATGCAAATCTGCTTTGCAGTTCTTACTAGTGAGTTCCATCCCTCTCAGTAAAATGCTGAGGTCACTGCAATTTGTAGTGTGTCATCGCTTTGCCTTGTTAAAACTGAAGTATGCAATTATTTGTCATTAGCTGAACGTTCCTTATTGAAGGTTCTTGTTGGAATTGAGTGATGATGGCACAACTTGGGAACTCAGAAGTCAGTGAACGCCATGTGAAGGAGTTGAACTAACATTAGCCGGCGGAAGTCGTTAACCTAACTTTATCTCATGCAAGGAAGTTGAATTAAAATCGTGATTGGGTTCAGTCCCTGCTCCGAGTCGCTATCCAAACAAGACATTTCCAGAAAAATCAATGGAATTACGGAAATCAACAACAGCACGGGATGGTCAACAATTCTTTCTCACTGAACATAACTCCCTTATTAAATGTACCTTCAGTGTCTGAAAGTGTATGAAATTTGTCTTGTTATATTTAAATATAACAGCAGCATGGTGGCACAATGGTTAACACTCTGCCTCACAGTGTTGCCAGGGACGCAGGTTCAATTCCAGCCTTGGGTGACGGTCTGTGTGGAGTTTGCACGTTCTCCCCACATCTGCGTGGGTTTCCATGATGTGGAGATGCCAGCGTTGGACTGGGGTAAACACAGTAAGAAGCCTCACGACACCAGGTTAAAGTCCGACCAGTTTATTTGATAGTAAACCCACAAGCTTTCGGAAATGCTGTTCCTTCGTCAGGTGTGTGGAAAGTTTGTGGGTTTCCTCCAGATTCTCCCGTTTCCTCCCACAGTCCAAGTGTGCAGGTTAGGTGGATTGGCCAAGCTAAAGTGTCTCTTATTGTCCTAAGATGTGTAGGTTAGGGAGATTTGTGGGGTAATATGTGCAGTTACAGAGATAGAGCCTGGGCAAGATTCCCTGTTGAAGGGTTGGCACAGGCCCAATGGGCCAAATGGCCTTCTTCAGCACTGTAGGAATTCTATCATTCTAAGTATATGCAACAGATATACGACTAATATGTGTACACACATCCTCAGCAAACTGCCAAACTGAACAGCCTCTGGCATATTAAAATCGCCAGAACATGTGGATGTAGATAATGGGGTAGATATATTTGAATTGGGAGTTCAGAGGGTAGTTTTAACCTGCCCCATATAAAAGGAACTTGATGTGTTCAGATCCAAAATTGATGCGGAGTGAAATGGGGCAGCCAAGCCAATCAATCCCTTCATGAAAGGTGGATTAAGATAAAATTGTCCAAATTCTTCAATGACTTGTTGCAAGAGAGCAGCAGAAAGAAGTGCACCAACTAGAATAAGCAGCCATGGCTGTAGGTCAGTCAAGGGGTCAGCAGCCAGACATTGAGTCCAATGCAGGAAGCTCTTTAATGATCTTCTAAGGTCTGGCAATGTTCAATTGGCAAACATGATGGGGGGGTGATTCTCCCAAAAAGATTCTAAGTGCCAAACTTGCATAAAAACTGGAGTAAATTCTGTTGATTTTTTAAATTGGGAATTTCAGAATTAATCTCTCACACTCTGAACACTGCAGTGCTCGCTTATGATTAGACTGAATATCCGTGGGCGAGGCCTATTCCTGCTGGAGAGGCTGGCAGCATAGTACTGAGCCTGCCGATCTGTCAGTGCCAAGATCAATGCATGTGCAGTAGCCACAATCCCTGGCCAGCTCTGAAACCCCACATTGCTGCCCCTCTCATCCCTCTATCACCCTCAATAGGCCCCACCCTTCAATAGGTCTACTCCCTCTGGCCCAACCCCCTTAGCGCTGCCCAATGCCTGGTGGACAACACCAAGGTGCTGGTTGGGCATCACCACTTTGTCCCTTGCACAGTGCCGGGGCCAAGCTGGCATTGCCTGGCTGGCACTACCCAGGGGGCATCTCCTGATACCTCCACTGACCTCCCTTGGAGTGCCTCCATGGCCTCTGTGCCCACCAGTGAGGTAGGTCAACCAGCTGTACCCCGTTAGTGGGGAGCAAGAGTGAACCCTGCTGGAGTGAACCACTCCTGGTTGGGGGGGGAAGGAGGGGTTGGGCCAGAGTGGTGGGGGGGAGATGCTGGCGGGCCTGGAGATTATCCCACTAATGATAGGGAAATAGCGATTTAAATATTTACATCAGTTCCACGCTGATTTCTGTCATGGAGCTGATGACTCCAAAGACGTGCAGAGATCACGGAACGCAGCAGGAAGCCCGCTAAATGACCTCCGCTGATGTCTCCCAGTCTGTGGCACTGCTAGAGAGTGTAGCAGACTGGGAAAATCACCCAGATATAAATACATGCTGCACCCACAGCAAGTAGAAGGGGCTCGAGACCTCACCCAAGAACATTTCTAACATGTATGCCCAATAACCATCACTAGGGAGAAGGTATTGAATAAACTAATGGGTTTAAAGTCAGATAAGTCCCCGGGATCTGTTGGCCTGCATGCTAAGTTTAAAGGATGTGACATCAGTGATAGTGGATGCATTAGTTGTTGATATTTCAAAATTCCTTGGATTCTGGTAAGGTCCCAGTGGATTGGAAACGCACTAATGCGGATGGCCCTACTGAAAAAGGGAGAGAGGCAAAAAGTTGTAAAGTGTAGGCCGGATAGCTTGATCTCTGTGGTGGGGAAATTGCTGGAATAAATCATTAAAGAGGAGGTGAATGAGCATTTGGAAAGACAAAGCTGAATCCACCATTGTCAGCGTGGTTTTATGAAGGGGAAGTTGACAAACTTGCTTGAGCTCTTTGAGGACATAACCAGCAAGGTGGATAGAGAAGATGTAGCGTATCTAGACTTTCAGAAGATGCTCGTCAAGGTGCCACATAAAAGACTAATCCAGAAGGTAAGATCACAGGGATTGGTGGTGGAATACTAGATTGGATTGAGAATTGGTTGACTGACAGAAAGCAGAGGGTTGGGGTAAATGGGTCCTTCGCTGGCTGGCGAAATGTAACTAGCAGGAGCCGCAGGGGTTAGTCCTCACACCTCAACTGTTTACAATCTATATAAATGATCTGCAAGCAGGGACAGAACGTAACATAGCAACATTTGTGGATGATACTAAAATAGGTGGGAAAGCAGGCAGTGAGGAGGATATAAAGATTTTACAGATGGATATAAATAGGGTCGGAGAATGGGCCAAAATTTGGCAGATGGAGTTTAATGTGGATATGTTGAGGTTAACTATTTTGGCAGAAAAACATAAAAAGACAAATTATTACCTAATTGGAAATCAAATTCAAAATGTGTCTGGGTAGAGGGATCTGAGTGTCTATGTTCATGAATCGCAGAAAGTCGATATGCAGGAGCAGCACGTAATATAAAAGGCAAATGGGATATTGGCATTTATTGCAAAGGGACTTGAGTATAAAAGTAGAGGAGTGTTGTTGCAATTGTATAGGGTGCTGGTGAGACCACAGCTGGAGTATACTGTCCAACTTTGGTCTCCTTATTTGAGAAAGGATGTGGTGGCATTGGAGGCTGTTCAGAGGAGGTTCACCAGATTGATTCTGGGGATGAGGGGGTTGACATATGAGGACTTTGGGCTTGTAACCACTGGAGTTCAGAAGGATAAGAGGGGATCTGATCGAAATATATAAAATATTAAAAGGGAGGAACTATTTCTCACAGAGGGTGGTTTACTTGTGGAACTCACTGCCGCATAGCGTGGTGGAGTCTGAATCATTGAATGGTTTCAAGAGGGAGATATCTTGAATAAAAAAAGAGAAAGAGGGATATAGGGAACAGGTGGGGAGGTGGATTGGGAGACCAGGGAGAGATCAGCCATGTTCTGATTGAATGGCAGAGCAGGCTCAAATTTGTCTACTTCTGCTCCTAACTATATATAACTAGAAAAATTCTGCAGCATTGACAACTCTGTGGCAGTCTTGGCACATCTGACATAGGTGCAGACAAGGGCAACCAGGTGCCTTCCCATCTTTGGTCAATGCAGAATTACAGTGGACCATGAAAAGCCTGAAGAGAACAGGGCTGCCCCCATGACCAAGGCTGCCCCGACACAGATACACAACATTGTCCTCAAGGGGTACCTGCAAGCATGAGAATGAATGCCACGGGCATCTCAGCAACCATGAAACACACTCGAGCAGCCTGCTTCCACATCTACTTCAGCCAGAGTGGGAGAACCGCAAATAGACATTCAGAAGAGAACAGAGAAGCATGGTTAACATCACTTCAGGGTACTTCCAGTTGCAGACTGTAATACTTATATTGATAGAATATATGTCTGCAGAATGAATTGGTAGTTTTTGCATATGTCATTTTTATAATATTGGGTCTTAGAACAGTAACATAAGGTGGTGCCTTGTGAGCAAACAGGGAGTGGATAGAGCTATTGTATGATTATTGGAGAAATACTGCTTGATGGCATTGTGAAATTGACCGTAGAGATCAGAGAGCCTGAGCTGTCAATCAGACACTCTTTTCTGTGAGAAGCAGGTGTTCTGTTATTCTGATAGCCATCTGAATTTCAGCAGTCAATTTCATAATGTTTGTTGACAAAGGTAAATGGTTTGTGGTTTATGAAACTTCAAAGGGCCCTGGATGATCAACGTTTTTATGAGCTTGCCCAGACTTATTTTAAAGCGTAGCAGAAAGTGATCAATGGTTTACACTTTTTCAAAGCTTTTTTTTTTCACAAACACCACTTTACACTGCAGCGTTCATTCATTCTAGAATGCATACAGTGGGTTTATGAGGGAAATTCTTGAGCTTGGCGTGGGGGACATGGGAATGGGAATGAGTGGAAGGACAAAGCTTGGCACATGGGGCATGAGTGGTCATGAGTAGTTATGAGATAGGGGGCATGAGGGGAAGATTTTGAATTTACCTTTTAAAAGGTCCCCACATGCAAACTAGGGTTGGTGACTCTTTTAAGGGGCTGTGAACTAGGACTCTTTAACAACCTGGCCCGACTCCATGAAAATTGCAGAGGAGTAGGAGATATCTACCTCAAGCCGGCCAGACCCACCTGCCTTTTTTAAAGGACTCCCAAGTCTACCTGACTCAGTGAAAATCCAGACCAGCGTAGGGCCCCTGCGCCCCTGACAAAATTGAAAAATTGATGTTTGTGTTGATCAAAGGACCTTTTATGTATGCTGATGGCTGTATACTTCCTGGGATCTTCACTCAGCTGCACTTGCACACATACCTGTGATAGATCAAGCTTTAAGAATCATTCACCTCTATTCAGAGCAGCATACAGATCCTCAGTTTTCTGTGGTAGATGGTGATGGACTTCCGGCAAAGGATTAATGGTGATTTTATAGTCACCACATATTCTGACAGAATTGTCAGCCTTCATTACTGGAACTACAGGAGCTGCCCACTCTGCAACTTCCTCAATTATCTGAAAATTTTCAAGCTGTTTATAACGTGTAGCGAGGAATGATGATGTTGATTTTATAGTCGGAGGACTAAATTGTGAAAAGAATCGAGAAAACTCCAGGCTTCTGAGCCACAGAAGCAGATGTCTGAGAGATGATTTTCCAGACGTGAATAAAATTATCACCAGAAACCTCCAAGCCAGCCCATTGCTGGGATTCACTGCAGTGAACGGAGTTTTGGCTGAGCACCAAGTTTTCCATTCTGGCTGGCAGCGGGGATGGAAATGAACAAGATTGGATAATCCTGCCCTCTAAATGGTATGGAAGAGCTTAAGATATCACTTTAACTTAGGCAGTAATTGGGAGTAAAACACAGGGAATGAGGTTTAGGCTGTGAAAGGTAACCTTCAGACTGATAGCCAAAAAGACCTTCATACAAATCAACACTTGGGATCCTGGAATAACTGAAGGAACAGTTCAGTGCAACATCTGGTTGGATGTATATATTGGCAACTGCTTCTGAACTGAACTGCCCCCCTACACAAAAGAGAAATACATCAGGGACTCTGACTCTAGCACACCCTACAGGTTGGTTTTCATATAACACTTCTTTTTAACTAACATGCCCTTTTATCAAAGCATAAACATCACACAAAAGAAGGTCAAGGACTAGAGGGCACAGCCTCAAGATAAGTGGGGGGGGGGCAGTTTAGAACGGAGTTGAGGAGGAACTTCTTCACTCAAAGGGTGGTGAATCTCTGGAATTCTCCGCCCGTTGAAGTGGTGGAGGCTACCTCGCTAAATATATTTAAGTCACGGGTAGATAGGTTTTTGATAGACAGGGGAATTAAGGGTTATGGAGAAAAAGCGGGAAAGTGGAACTGATCCACTTCAGATCAGCCATGATCTTATTGAATGGCGGGGCAGGCTCGAAGGGCTAGATGGCCTACTCCTGCTCCTATTTCTTATGTTCTTATGTTTGTTCTTATGTTTTTATGACCTCTCAAGTGTCTGTTCAATTATCCTAATTACCTGCCCCACTACGACCATACAGATAGTCACCCTCCCTGTCAAGTCACTCAAATGGGATTTTTCCCAAGGCATCTGACTATCAGCACAGCATAAACCTGCAGGAATTTGCTGGCTATCCACCTGCGAACCCAATTCCGCCTCTGTGGAAATGTCCCGCCCAATGAGTCAATAAAGGATGATGGAGGAAAGGGCCTTTGTTGCATGTCACACTTGAAGTATCATCACAAGCAGTCCCTGGGTGTGTTGAACTGCTGGAAACAAGGCACCCAGCAATTTCTAAATCTTTGTTAACGATATACAACTATGTATGGGGATTAATAGGCATGAGCCTCCTTTCAGGAGGATCTCTCCATGACTTCCAGTAATACATGATCTGAGATCATTGATACATCTGATTTTTCTAGCTATTTTGTTTAGTTTAAGGTTTATTACCAGTAGGCACCAGTATGTTTACATTAACACTGCAATGAAGTTATTATGAAAATCCCCTAGTCGCCACACTCCGGCGCTTGTTCGGGTACACTGAGGGAGAATTTTGCATGGCCAATGCAACTAAACAGCACGTCTTTCGGACTGTGGGAGGAAACCAGAACACCCAGAGGAAACCCATGCAGACATGGGAAGAATGCGCAGACTCCACACAGACAGTGACCCAAGCCGGGAATTGAACCCAGGCCCCTGAAGCTGTGAGGTAGCAGTGCCAACCACTGTGCCACCACTGTGCCATCCTAAAGTGTTGAAGGAGGTTCAGTTTTACCTCAGTGGTGGTAAGCAACTGGAGAGATTAGCGACAGCTTTAGGTCACTGGAGGACAGTTGGTCAGTTGGACATTGTGTCAAAGAGCATCCTGTGGCCTTGGACCTAAAATGGAGACTTTCTGGTGTATGGAGTGGAACAAGACCAGGGAACTGAATCATTAGAATGGTAAGAGTTGGTATCTGCAGAGCCAGTGGAAAACACATCTTGGCCCACTCCAAGAGAATCATAGAATCCCTACCGTGCAGAAAGAGGCCATTCGGCCCATCGAGTCTGCACCAACCACAATCTCAACCAGGCCCTACCCCCATATCCCTACATATTTACCCGCTAGTCCTTCTAACCTATGCATCTCAGGACACTAAGGGGCAACTTTAGGATGGCCAATCAACCTAACCTGCACATCTTTCGACTGTGGGAGGAAACCAGAGCACCCGGAGGAAACCCACACAGATACGAGGAGAATGTGCAAACTCCACACAGACAGTGACCCAAGCTGGGAATCGAACCCAGGTCTCTGGTGCTGTGAATCAACAGTGCTAACCACTGTGCTACCCTGCCACCCACAATTAGTAAGTGTTGATTGGCATGAAATGGGATTTCCGCCCTCAATCGGTATAAAGGCCTGCCTTGGAGAGCTACCACACAATCAGATTGGCTGGCAGATAGCCAATCCCTTCAGCAACAGCGCTGAAGTAGCCAAAAGAGGCAATGCAGAGCCTCAGTCCCAGGAACCCTAAGTCTAGGTAAATGTCAGGGGTCCCAGGGTGGGGAGGGTAGAATCATAGAATCCCTAGTGCAGAAGGAGGCCATTCAGTCCATCAAGTCTGCACTGACTACAATCCCACCCAGGCCCTATTCCCATAACCCCATGCTTTTACCCTAGCTAGTCCCTCTGATGCTAAGGGGCAGTTTAGCACGGCCAATCCATCTAACCCGCACATCTTTAGACAGACACGGGAGAGTGTGAAGGGAAGGCCATCCAAGAAGTGATCAGGGTCTTGAGGAATAGGCCTGGTTCACGGAGGTCAGGAGGTCACTGGGCTTTAAGGTGAGGTCGCCCTAGTCAGAGGGGAGCTTCTGATGGAGGCACCGCCTTTCCACTTGAGATGGATGTTCCTTCATTACTGGGATCATGCCTCCACGCCCCCCCCTCCCCCAACCCCACCACCCCCCCCACCCCCCCCCCCCCACTCCGAGCTGTGTCATCCACCTGCAGACTGAAAATTGATTGGCCACTTGGAGGCCTCAACTGGGGCAAGGGCAGGTTTTCCATCTGAGGCCTCACCCACCCCATGTGAGGTCACAACAAGTGGGAACACGGAGGGGATCCTACTCATGGGATTTCACACTCCAACCCCACTCCCCCCCCAGCTCCCTCCACTCCCCCCCCTGCCCTGGCCTACTCAGAACCTGCCTGGGAAGCTGGCGGGGGAACATGCAACCCTGGTGTAGGAGATCTGGCTACCTGGCTTGTATCACAGCTGGACCGGCACAGCTGGAGAATATCCCAGCCGAGCTTTTAGTTGGCATGAAACACTTTCGCAGAAATACCCTTGGCTTAATTTAAATATTGTAATTGATTTAAAAGAAAGCTTACGCACTATTTTGACCAATTCGGGCAGGAGTTGGCCGGGAGCTTCCTTCACCATCTGGAAGGGTCCAAGAGAAACTTAAAGAATAGAAGATCAAAGGGAATTCTTTTCCCACTTTACAGGATATTTTTAGCACTGGCTTCAGTTAAGATATGAAATCTTTTTCCTTCAGGCCAAGACCAAAAAAAACCTCTCAACATACTTTCAGGAAAGGAGAGAAAAATTTAGCAAATGGAAATAAATCACCTGACTCAAAGTTTACCACACAGTCAATTCACAAAATGCTCCCCTCTCCAAATTAAACCTGTTTCATTTATTATTTGGTGGTGCAATGACTAGAATGTTGCACTAGGTACAATTTGACATGGTTTATTCATTCTATTTTATTTTCCTTAACGTAATTTTTCTGTAAGCACGGCATGGAATTCCAGTTGCACTGATCCAGTCCGTCAAACGTCGTGCTGCAACTGAGCTGCCCAAAACCACTGGCCCAATGTCAACAAAATGTGTGAAAGCACGAAACCGCTAAAAGTATTCTTAAAAGAAATTGGATCAACAGCCGAGCACACCACTGTGCTTGGCTAACATACACTGCCAAAATTCATCTCCTGTGTGCCTCCTAACCTGTTCCCTGCACTCAACCAAAGCTTCCTAACTAAGGGAGACACTGTAAACGTTTAGCATTACCTAAATGTACAACTCACTCTTAGAGTGGGATCTTCCTGCCACGCTCACCCCAATTTGGAAAAGCCCACCCGAAGTCAATAGACCTGTGCATGGTCTACCCCACCCCCCCCCCCAACCCACTACGATTCCCATGGTGGGCGGGATGAGAAAATTCCACCCTTAATGTTTACGTCTGTAAGTATCAGGGCACCTAGGCACACACTGCCACCCAATAAAGAACCACTGTAAATGTTGCGGGTTCCCAGATCACTGATAGTAGGTACTTTCAACAAATGTGGTTCATTCACTAGCTGTGCAGCGAATACAAATCTGTTCTGCCCACACTTGTGGGGTTAACCTCCCCACGCTCCCAACGCGTGACCTCTTTTGTAGCCAGGTCATTATGTTCTCATGTGACCACACGGTCTACAGCCATCTTCACTCAATATTCATTTGGCAGGAACGTTAAACCTCACCTTAGTTTGGGACATCTCGATGAGCTGATAAATCTTTTTTATTCATTTGTGGGACATGGGCATCGCTGGGTGGCCAGCACTTATTGCCCATCCCTAGTTGCCCTTGAGAAGGTGGTGGTGAGCTGCCTTCTTGAATCGCTACAGTCCAATCGACCATTGCATCGTGACAAAGCTCAGCCCCAAATTTACAGAAGGGACTGTTTGCAAAGTCCCAGCTTCTTGTGGCCTATCGTATCTCGATACACTGTGACGTCTATTCCATTCCTGATGTCATTCTAGCTGACACTGCAGAGGGAAGGCGCTCTCACCTGCTTTTGCACTCAGTCTCGGATGGGAGGTAGAGAGGCCAAAAGAAATTAGGCCGTGTAATTGCGTAATTTTGAAACAACAAGACAGACGGAATGGGAACAGTTCGTCATCCCCTACCATGCTTTGTTCTTCAAAGAGCAATTTATACTTCATTGACTGTAGTTTATGCAAATGGTAACACAGGAATTAACATATTGGAAGTGGATGACATTTGTCCTGATATATTGAATCGTTAGCCTGACAGAATCACTTAAGCTGGATCCACTAACATCAGGTTTCCTCTCATTATTGACCCTTGCAGAGTAGGCCTGACAAGTGGAACTGCTGCAAAGTTCATTAATAATGTGGAATAAATCAATTGCTCAGGAAATAGTGAAAATGGATGGCATGGAATGGCTATTTTTTCCCGCAAAGTCAGCAGAAAGCTGGCTCTATCAAGGACGGCAGCAACACTGTCCTTTTTGACCCACACAGATGAATTCATCTCAATTCTTGTCCCATTTTCAGTCGATACGTGTATGCGCAGTCATTGTAAATAAATATGTTTAAGTGGAGCTAAAGGTATATTGAATCCTTGTTAAATCATGTTTACTCCATTAAATCTTTTAGCTTACGCATGAATTTCAAATTGACCCGAGATCCATGAAGTATAATAAGCAGAGCCAGTCTACCCCAATACAAATCTTATTCTCGCCATTTATTTTTTGCATGATGCACTGACTTTAATGTGCGTTGTTTCAGTGGGTAAAAGAGGGTATGATACTGGGCCTCGCGTACTGGGGAAGACTTCAATCCATTAGTTATTTAAACTAATGCGGCCGGAGGGATTCTACAGTAGTTTGCCACCTCTCTGAGCTAGAGAGTGAGTGTCCCCACCCCTGGGCACTACTTGGCAATCTCTGGTGAATATAAACATATGCACTTTAGAACCCAGTTGGGCTGCAAACATCTTGCCTTCTGGGTTCACATATGAAGAGTGGCCTGATAACAAAATACATTGAATTGGATTGATTTGATTTATTATTGTCAAGTTTATTGGGATACAGTGAAAAGTATTGTTTCTTGCGCGCTATATAGACAAAACATGCCATTCACAGAGTACATAGGGGAGAAGGAAAGGAGAGGATGCAGAATATAATGTTGTAGTTACTGATAGGGTGAAAAGAAAGATCAACTTAATGTGCCATAGGACCATTCAAAATGACAACAGGAAAGAAGCTGTTCTTGAGTTGGTTGGTCTATGGTCCTGGAAGGCCAACAACATTACTGGAAGCACCTGCATAAATAAAAAGGTATGATATTGCACTGGTTATGTTGGTGGATTAGTCTATCAGAGGCCTGGACTAAAAGCCTGTAGAACACAAGTTCAAATCTCACAGTTTAAGAATTGGACCATAGTCTTAAAAAAAATTGGAAGTAAAATGTTGGTGTCAGCAAAAGTTACCATCAAACTGTTGGGCTGTCGTAAAAATTCAACTGGTTTATTAATGTCTTTTAAGGAAGGAAACCCGCTGTCCTCATCTGCTCTGACCAATACGGGACTCTATACCATCACCAGATCACCAGACTCTGCAGTGGTCTACACAAGCACAGCCCTTGTACAGGATAATTTAGGAAAATACAATAAATGTGGCCTTGTCACCAACAGCCATAGTCTGAGAATGAATTATCATCATTTAAATGTTTCAAAAGGTAAAGCAAAACAACAATTTCACACAACTAACTTATGCCATGCAACTGCTGCTAACATGTAAGGAACCCATCTAATGCTTGTGAGCATAACCCAGTCCATCACACAAACCTCCCTCCCATCCATTGACTCCATCTACACTTCCCGCTGCCTTGGAAAAGCAGCCAGCATTATCAAGGACCCCTGCGTACTCCAGACATTCCCTCTTCCACCTTCTTCCACTGGGAAAAATGTACAAAAGTCTGAGAACATGTACCAACCAACTCAATGACAGCTTAGAATCATAGAACCCTACAGAGCAGAAGGAGGCCATTCGGCCCATTGAGTCTTCACCGACCACAATCCCACCCAGGCCCTCTTCCCGTAACCCCTCATATTTACCCTGCTAATCCCCATGACACTAGGGTTAATTTAGGATGGCCAATCCACCTAACCCCCATATCTTTGGATTGTGGGAGGAAACCAGAGCACCTTCATCCCTGCTGCCATCAGACTTTTGAATGGACATACCATATGTTAAGTTGATCTTTCTCCACATCCTAGCTGTGACAATATCACTACATTCTGCACCCTCTCCTTGCCTTCTCCCCTATGTACTCTATGAATGGTATGTTTTGTCTGAATAGCACACATGAAACAACTCTTTTCACTATATCTCAATGTGACAATAATAAATCAGATCAAATCAAATCACAAGGTATTAAGTAACACAGCAACAACTGTTAATTATTAGCTTAAACTTCACGAAGTATGAGGGTATAATAACCAGTTTCACACTAATACATGTAAAAGGAGGTATATAATACCCATGATCAAACTAATGCACACAGTCTGTAATGTTTACAACACAGAAACTGGCCATTTTGTTCATCTATGCTCATTATGAGCCCCCTGACTTTGGGGATCCAATGTAGGTACGCGTAACTCATCCTCCTGGCACCATGCCCACGCTGGTGGGCTCCATTAAATTCTACCTTGGATGTCTGTTATAAAAGAATAAGTTAGGGGCCAGTCTGTGATGCTGATGTGCTGGTAACATGAACAACAATAACTGTCTGAGCATATTACCTTGGAAACATAGGAACTAGAAGCAGGAGTAGGCCATTTGGCCCTTCAAACCTGTGCTGGCATTCATCATGATCATGGCTGATCATCAAATTCAATATCCTGATCCTGCTTTCCCCCATATCCCTTGATCTCTTTAACCCCAAGAGTTGAATCTAATTCCTTCTTCAAATCCGACAACATTTTGGCCTCAACTACTTTCTGTGGTAGTGAGTTCTACACTTTCACCACTCTCTGAGTGAAGAAATTTCTCCTCACCTCAGTTTTACGCCTTATCCTTAAATCATGACCCCCCCAGTTCTGGACCCCCCCACACCATTGGAAACATTCTTTCTGAATCTACCCTGTCTAACCCTGTTAGAATTTTATAAGTTTCTATGAAATCCCCTCTCACTCTTCTAAACTCCAGTGAATGTAATCCTATCCAACTTAGTCTCTCCTCATATTGTCCAACATAAGATATTAATTTATAAAAGCAAATTACTGCAGATGCTGGAATCAGAAACCAAAAGAGAAAATACTGTAAAATCCCAGCAGGTCTGGCAGCATCTGTAAAGAGAAAAAAGAGCTGATGTTTTGAGTCCAGATGACCCTTTGTCAAAGCTAAAATGCATAGAAAGTGGGAGATATTTATACTGCAGGGAGAGGGAATGAAAGATGAGTTGTAGCCACAGAAACCAGGGGAAAGGCTGCTAATGGCAGTCCACAGAGACAATAAAGGGTGTGAATGGCCAAATGGCAGAGAAGCTGAAATCAGAGGGTTAACTGTAACAGATAAAGATGTGGGGAGAGGGGGGAATTGGTGGGAGAGAGGTAAAATTTAGAAAAAGGGGAAGAGGGGAAGCAACGGGGGAGAAAAGATAAGGAAAGGGGGGATAAAGTAGGGGGAAAGAGTGGGGTGGGAAAAAAATGAAGAAAGACAAAAAGATATTAATTTTTCCCATCAGGAATGATTCAAATCTTGGGCTTGACAGATGCATTTTCTACCCTATTTAATGCAACTAGAGCACAAATCTTCAGGCAGCACTCCCAGCCAGTTACTTTTTTTTAAAGTTGATTTGAAAACATAATAATAGGAAGGTGTAGACCAACCTCTCAGAGCTCCCTCACTACATTCACCCTATTACTCAGCACCATGTGACGTACAGCCAACGTTTAAAACTGTGAAGGTTATTTCTGACAAGAGCTTTGAAAAATAATATACAAGATCAGGAAGCAGGTCATTTTTCTTATTTCCTTCCTTCCAATTTTTTTTTTCACATTAGAAATCTGGGAGAACGTGAGATTTAATGGAATGACAGGCCTTGGTCCGGTGCTAAGAGTTACCACTTACTCATTCTGATCGACTCCAAGACCCTAGCTGGGGTCGACTGGGTTAGCAGAAACAAAGTTGTGTTTTTCCCTAAGGTCAGTGCCACCACTCATGCTTTTAGTTCAGTTCTGCAAATACAAAAGGCAGTTCACACCAATGCTTTGGCCTGGTTCTAGCTGAAGGCCTCCGTGCTTTCACATCTTTTTCATTTATGGTAGCTCAGTCCTGGCTTGTAACTGGGCAATTTGTTTTCGTATTTCCACCCTCATCAAAAATCTCTATAGTCCTGTCACAACCAAAAGGAAAGAAATTTGATTTCATTGAATTACATTCCGGTTCCAATTTTTTTTTAATATATTATTCGTTCAGTTTGACATGGGCGTCACTTCCTGGCCAGCATTTATTCCCCATCCCCACTTGTCCCAGGGCAGTTGAGAGCCGACCACATTGCAGTGGGTCTGGAGTCACATGTAGGCCAGGCCATGTAAGGGTGGCAGATTTCCTTCCATAAAGGACACTAAAAGTTTAAAGTTTATTTATTAATGTCCCTAATAGGCACACAGGAATACTGCAATGAAGTTACTGTGGAAATCCCCCAGTCGCAACACTCCTGTTCAGGTACACTGAGGAAGAATTTAGTATGGCCAGTGCACCTATTTTCAATTTAACTTCATTGCAGTATTAATATAAGCCTACTTGTGACAATAATAAATAAACTTTAAACTTTAACCGGCACATCTTTCAGACTGTGGGAGGAAACCGGAGCACCCAAAGGAAACCCACGCAGACACAGGGAGAATGAGCAGACTCTGCACAAACAGTGACCTGAGCTGGAATTCAAACCCAGGTCCCTGGTGTGGTGAGGCAGCAGTGCTAAACACTGTGCCACTGTAAAATTCAGAGCCCATTGCTGTTTGTTGCTTATCCACAATGCCGTGACTTGGATTTGAACCGAGGTTGCTGCAACCACAACGCAGCGTACTCACCATTATGCGATCACAGAGTGTACACCGGCTTAAGTGTATTTATTAGTCACAAGTAGGTTTACATTCACACTGCAATGAAGTTACTATGAAAATCCCCTAGTCACCACACTCCAGCTCCTGTTCGGGTACACTGAAGGAGAATTTAGCATGGCCAATGTGCCTAACATGCACAACTTTGGACTGTGGGAGGAAACTGGAGCACCCGGAAGAAACCCACGCAGACATGGGGAGAATGTGCAAACTCCACACTGACAGTTGACCCAAGCCAGGAATCGAACCCAGGTCCCTGGTGCTGAGAAGCAACAGTGCTCACCACTGTACCACTATGCCACCCTGAGACTGAATGACCTCCTTCTGTACTGTAGGGATTCCATAATATATAATTTTTAACATATGCCTTCATTAAAATAACTAATTTTCCAAATGTTGAATACCATAACAGCAATTTTATTTTCCCCACAGTCGACCACATTGATGGTTAGTGAACCAGATGGGTTTTTCCAACAGCCAACAATATTTTCATGGTCATCAGTAGATTTTTATTTCTGGAAATCAAATTCCACCACCTGCTATGGTGGGATTCGAACCCACATCCACAGAATATTAGCTCTGTTCCTGTCTAGTGACAGTACCACTAGGCTATA
Organism: Carcharhinus amblyrhynchos; assembly: GCF_965287045.1. NCBI lineage: Eukaryota > Metazoa > Chordata > Chondrichthyes > Carcharhiniformes > Carcharhinidae > Carcharhinus > Carcharhinus amblyrhynchos. The sequence continues at coordinate 166,942,649 of NC_137324.1, forward strand.
AATGCAGGACACTGGGCTGTATGTTGAAGTGAAGCTTAATCCTTCAATCCTCTTCACTGTTTTACAAATGGAATTTGATGCTTTTTGTCAACATAATGAAGTTGCACATGGAAGTAATTCTAAGAGATATTTATTTAATTGTACAGTTTCTATTGGTATCCTGAAATGAGCCACCCTGAAATTTTGGCATCTCACTCTGTTTCCAGTGACTGTTGTTGTATTAACCTACACAAGTTAATTCTGCGCAGAATTAGCTTCATTTCTATTTAAACCAAACACAATATAGCTGATTTTAGCATGCAAACCCCTGTCACTTTCTTTTGTTCAGGCAGAAGGAACCAGACTCCAAAACCTGACAGAAGTTGATTCCAGTGGAAGGTTGCTAGTTTTTAACTTGCCAGGCAAACTTGGCTTGTACTGGTTTTGATTTGATTTGATTTTTGATTTGATTTATTATTATCACATGTATTAACTTACAGTGAAAAATATTGTTTCTGGCACGCTATACAGTCAAAACATTTCGTTCATAGAGAAGGAAATGAGATTTGGTGGATTGGTCATGCTAAATTGTCCCAAGAAGTGTAGTTTTGGGGGTTGGCAGGCTAAACAGGTGGGGTTACAGGGATAGAGTGGGATGGTGTGTCAGAGAATCGGTGCAGACCCGATGGGCTGAATGGCCTCCTTTGGCATTGTAGGGATCCTGTGATTTTTCTAGAAGCAGCAAATCATGATGTGAACAAGCAACGCATATTTAATAACATGAGTAAGCCAAAATGCATCCTGTACCCTCAAAAATCGCCTGACCGTACACCAGAAGAGTTAAATCCGACTTAATTTAAAAACAAACTTCCAGTTCAATCTGTTTAATTCTTGTTGTGCTTGTTTTATCATTTTGGTCGATTTGCTGTGTTTATCTCTTTTTTTTTCCTAAGAGCGCAAGAATTAAATTATTGACTTTTTGGCCTTGAATTTTTAATTAAATTTTGGACCTTTCGTGCTGCCATGGCCCAATACCGGACTGTCAGTCAAGCCACTTCACTTTGGTAAATCGTTTTGTACTATATTGATTATAATATGTCATCATTGCAAGTGATGGAAGTATTACATATAAGAGCAAAATCGCTTATAGTAAACGCAGTGAAATATCAAAAGACAGTAATGTGGCAACATTTCGGCCATGCTCCAACCAACAGCAAGGCCTTTCGCAACCCTTGCACTGTGAACAAAGATCAAAGAAAATTACAGCACAGGAACAGGCCCTTCGGCCCTCCAAGCCTGCACCAACCATGCTGCCCGACTTAACTAAAACCCCCTACCCTTCCGGGCACCCTATCCCTTTATTCCCATCCTATTTGTGTACTTGTCAAGACGTCCCTTAAAAGTCACTACCATATCCACTCCCACTGCCTCCCCCGGCAACGAATTCCAGGCACCGACTAATGTCTGTGTAAAAAATCTGCCTCGTACGTCTCCTTTAAACCTTCCTCCTCGCACCTTAAACTTACGCCCCCACGTAATTGACTGTTCCACCCTGGGGAAAAAGCTTCTGACTATCCACTCTGCCCACGTCTCTCATAATCTTGTAGACTTCTAACAGGTCTCCCCTCAACCTCCAGTGAGGACAAACCAAGTTTCTCCAACCTCTCCTCGTAACTAATGCCCTCCATACCAGGCAACATCCTGGTAAATCTTTTCTGTTCCCTCTCCAAAGCCTCCACATCCTTCTGGTCGTGTGGCGACCAGAATTGAACACTATATTCCAAGTGCGGCCTAACTAAGGTTCCATAAAGCTGCAACACGACTAAGGTTCTATAAAGCGCACATGAAGCTTTCTGTGCTCTCCACTTCCATTACTAGAAATCTCTCGTGGTCTTGAGAGATTCACCAGTGGGCATCCATTAATGAAACTTGCCAAAAGCCAGGAACCTTTTTTTTGAAACCTCTGTTCTGATCTTTGATTTGATTTATTATTGTCACATGCATTAACATACAGTGAAAAGTATTATTTCTTGCGCGCTATAAAGACAAAGCATACCATTCATAGAGAAGGAAAGGAGAGAGTGCAGAATGTAGTGTTACAGTCATAGCTGGGGTGTAAAGAAAGATCAACTTAATGCAAGGTAAGTCCATTCAAAAGTCTGACAGCAGCAGGGAAGAAGCTGTTCTTGAGTCGGTTGGTATGTGACCTCAGACTTTTTCCCAATGGAAGAAGTGGAAGAGAGAATGTCCAGGATGCGTGGGGTCCTTAATTATGCTGGCTGCTTTGCCGAGGCAGCAAGAAATGTAGACAGAGTCAATAGATGGGAGGCTGGTTTGCCTGATGGATTGGGCTACACTCACTTTTTGTAGTTTCTGTTTTTGTATTCCTATGAAATGAGGATTACAGTTGGAAAGAACCTTACCTCATACTGGTCTTGTCTTCAAATCACAGCAACAAATGGAGTCAATTGCCCCTAATTGGATGTTACCTGTTTTGAATTCAGGCCGTACTAAGAAGTTTCATCCACTTATTGTTTTATTTGTACTTTTAGTGTGTAGATTATTTGGAGAAAAACCTCTTTGAATTTGGAGTATCTGCAAGTGTTTTAAATCCTTTAATCCTTCCATGGTAATGAACGGGATTTAATGTTGTGTTACATTTTAATAGTGTGAAAGAGGTTTACAGCATGGAAACAGGCCATTTGGCCCAACATGTCCATGCTGCCCTTTTGTTTTAACCACTAAGCTAGTCCCAATTGCCAACATTTGGCCTATATCCCTCTATACCCATATTACCCATGCAACTGTAAACGCTTTTTAAAAGACAAAATTGTACCCGCTTCTACTATCACCTCTGGCAGCTCGTTTCAGACACTCATCAGCCTCTGTATGAAAAAAATGCCCCTCTGAACCCTTTTGTATCTCTCCCCTTTCACCTTAAACTTGTGTCCTCTAGTTTTAGACTCCCCTCCCATTGGGAAAAGATGTTGACTATCCAGCTGATCTATGCCCCCGTTGAATAATAAAAATATAGTCACGGGAAACAGAATTTGTAAAGACACTGGGCTGACCTGCCTGAGGAGGCCATTAGCAGAATGCCAAAGGATATTGCTTGAAATGAAGTACCATGTTCTCTCCACTGACAGTGCTGAAATCTCTAGTAAACTCAACTGAACGTGCTGCCTGTCGCAGACAATATCAAGTCAGCCAGCCTCTGGCAACCAACATTTGCTTTAAGATGGATAATGTCCATACACTGGACAACAAATCTGCATTTTAACAGGCAATGGGACCAAAGGCGCCAGAGCCTGTTGAAAACCAATACAAGTTCCTATACCCCAGACACTCAGATGTCCCCGGTGGAGCTTCAGTTTCATTGAATCACTCTGGTCTTTCAGTTTAGCTGAATCTTGGGATCCTCTTGTAGACAATTAACCGAGACAATTAATCTGAGAGGTTACTAACGTGTGCAACTTCGTATCCCCTGGTGCCCCTTTCAGCATCAGTGTTGATTGTAGGGCCTGGATATGCTATCTGCACTTGATTAAGCAAGAGTGCTTCTTCATCGCAGAGTCAGGGGAAGCCAAAACGCATATTAGGCCAATGCAAACACGTTGCTGACTGAAGTGGAAGGTAGCCTGATAATGTACGGTGTAATCAGGCCAGCCAATGCAACAGCTGCCACTCCCAGGGACATTACACTGTCTGAACGAGCTGCTATTTATGGATTTTGAGTGCATTATAGATCGACGGGGACAGGCAGGTGGATAAATAGAAGGAAGGAAAACAGCATCACGGTCTTGGAATGAAGGGAAGCGTTGCCACTGAAAGATGTTGCTTGATCCCTTTCGCATTACTCATGCAACAGTTCAGGCAAAAAACTTCCAACAACTCAGCATTTGTAAAGTTGCCAAAATAAAATGAATTTTCACATTGGCTGCACTAAATAGAGCTGTAGATGTCAAACCCTTCTGGAGGTCATCCAGACAATAACAAAGGCAGCGGTTACTGTAGATCAGGATCTCACTCTCCTGCTGACAGAGTACTAATCAGAAACTGTTTGCCATCAACCAGCTCTCCTGCCTTTTGTATATTATGTGTGCTCATTAGTTGAAATAAAGTGATGCAATTTGGAGTCGCAAGATAATAATAGATGGAGAAAGACATTCAGCCCGTGTTCATTCATCCAGCCAGAGAGATCTTAATAGCAACATCTCCCCCTAAACCCCCCACTCCTTCACCCACTGGGGGGTGGCATAGTGACATAATGGTTAACACTGCTGCCTCACAGCACCTGGGACCTGGGTTCAATTCCTAGCTTGGATCATTGTTTGTGTGGAGTTTGCACATTCTCCCCATGTCTGCGTGGGTTTCCTCTGGGTGCTCCGGTTTCCTCTAAAAGATGTGCTGGTTAGGTGGATTGGCCAAGCTAAATCCTCCCTGAACAGGTGCCAGGGTGGCAACTAGCGGATTTTTACAATAATTTCATTGCAATGTTAATGTAAGCCTACTTGTAAAGAATAAATAAACTTTAACCTTCTCCCAGTAGAGTATCTAATTGTTTCTTAAACTCTTCTCGGGCCTTTACCTTGACTAATTAATCTGATAGTTTCTTCTTCATCTACTCCTTTCTTGATTGAAGTTGAGTTTCTTTGGTCTATTCTTGTAGTATAATTTAAAATAATACAATGCTCTGGGTTAGCTTTCATTGTGCCCTTAACCATCCAGATCCCTCAATATGATCACCTCCCTATTGCTTCATTTTCAGATCTCTCCGGTCTTTTCACATTACTTAGACCTTTGATGCTGAGGTAAATCGGCCTCATGGTTCTCATTACTCCAAGATCCATTTGCAGCTAGAACTGGGCACAGTATTTGAGGTACTAGTCTGATTAGACCACTGTAAGGTTTGAAGCTCAACAGGGGGCGGCAGAGGCCTAGTGGTATTATCGCTGGACTAGCAATCCAGAGGCCCAGGATAGAACTCCAGGAACAATGATTAGAATCCCACCATGGTAGATGGTGACATTGAATTCAGTAAAAATCTGGAAAAAGTCTAATGACGACCATGAAACCATTGTTGTTAAAAAATCATCTGGTTCACTAATGCCCTTTAGGGAGGGAAATCTGCTGTCCTTATCTGGCCTACCTGTGACTCCAGACCCACAACAATGTGGTTGACACTCAAGTGCCCTCTGAAATGGAGGGCAGTTAGGGATGGGCAATAAATGTTGGCCCAGCCAATGATGCCCACATCCCGTTAAAATGAATAATTTTAAAAATTGCCCTTGTTGTTCATTGATTTGGCAATGAGCCTAATAAGACACTCTTCACACAGTCGTAGCATTGACATTTTTATCTTCCTGTCTGGAGCACTTTACATTTGGCTGCCTGAAATTCGATCTGTCAATCTTCCTACTTATGTGCTTAGTCTATCTCATTTGAACTCCTCATCTGCCACTTTAATTCTCCCAGTTTCATCCAAGTTTCAACAAAGAGACAAGTTATATTCCTTCCAATTTGTACTTTTTATTTGTCAAACATCTTCACGTCGCCACTGACACCAGACGGAACAAGGCTAGGATGACAATGATTAAACGCTGGAAATCCTTGGCAGGTCTGGCAGCAGATGCGAGGAGACAAACCGAGTTAACGTTTCAGCTCAGCGACTCTTTGTCAGAACTCAGAATGGCATCACAGGATCACAGAATGATTACATCGTAGAAGGAGACCATTCAGTCTATTGTGCCCATGCCAGCCCTTGCATCAATCCCACTCTCTTGGCCTCTCTCCAAGGCCCTGCAAATTACTTATCTGCCCATCAGTTGGTTTTCCTATTCCCTTTCGAAATTCCCAACTGTATCTCCCTTCTATCAAGTAACCCATTCCAGATCCTAATCGCTTGCTGCAGAGAAATACTTTCCATCATGTCGCTTCTCAGTCTTTTGCCTTAAGCCTGGTCCTCGATCCTTCCATCATTGAGAAAAGATCTCCCCTAATTACCTGGTCTGGGATCCATCATGATTTTGCATATCTCTATCAAATCCCTTCTTGCCTGGAACTTCATGACTTTTCTGCACCTTCACTTTCTTCCTAAAGTGTGATCTGCAGACTTAGGTACAATTGAGTAAATATATACAACTGAGTACATTTTAGAAAGGCTTACCATAATGTCCTTGCTGTTGCGCTGTTATAAACCAAGTGCAGGATCTCGTATTCCTTTTGAACCATTTTCTCAACCTGCCCTGCTGCCTTCAACCATTTGTATACCCAGGTCTCTCGGTGCCCTTTTCTACTGGGATGTGGGCAAAGCCAGCATATGTTACCCCTAAACTGAGCAGTTTGCTAGGCTAAACCAGAGGACAGATATGAGTCACCTGCATTGCTATGGCTCTGGAGAGTCACATGTAGGCCAGACAGTTTTCCTTCCCTAAAGGGCATTGGTGAACCAGATAGATTTTCACAACAATTGATGGTCATGTTCATGGTCATTATTATTGACACTAGCTTTATATTCCAGATTAATTGATTGAATTTAAATTCCGCCAGCTGCCATAGTGAGATTTGAACTCTTGTTAGTTAGATTACGCATATAACCATTACCACTGTGCCACCATCCTACACCCTCTTTACAATGGTCCCTCTACTTTATACTTCTTTCATTCTTTCAACCAAAACCTATCACTTCACATTTCTCTGCAGAAGTTTCATAGAATCATGGAATCCTTACAGTACAGAAGGAGGCCATTTGGCCCATCAAGCCTGCACTGACAACAATCCCACCCTATCTGGGTAACCCCACATATTTACTCTGCTAATACCCCCAAAACTAGGGTCAATTTATCATGGCCAATCAACCTAACCCACACATCTTTGGACTGTGGGAGGAAACTGGAGCACCCGGAGGAAACCCATGCAGATATGGGGAGAACACACAGACTCCACGCAGACAGTGACCCAAGCCAGGAATCAAACCCAGGTCCCTGACGCTGTGAGGCAGCAGTGCTAACCACTGTACCACCATGCCATCTTCATCCGCCTTGGGTCTACCAAACCTTTGGAAGTGCACCACTATCCTCCTCATAGATCACCAGAGTGTCAAATTTTCCATCTGGTGTAAGACTTCTTAAGAAGCAGGGAAAGGAGGAAGGGGGGTGGGGGGCGAAGAACAAAAGACTTGTGATTGGGTGAGAGGCAGGAGAAATTAAATAATGAACATGGATGATTCTTAAAGCAAAAGGAGATGCTAATGGGATAAGTAAAAGAACAAAGGATGGGCGGAATTCTCCCACAGAAGTTCTAAGTGTCGAATTTGTGTGGAAACTGGAGTAATTCACGCTGTTTTTTTCAGTGGCAGTTCAGAGAAGAATCTCCCACATTCTATGCACTGCAGAGACCGCCAGTGTGGATATCATTAAAAACCAGAGAGTGGGGCTGATCGACGATGGAGAGACTGAAACCAGCGCTCCAAGCGGGCTAGTGCGCATGCGCTGATCTGTCCGTGTCAAGATCGGCGCTTGCGCCTGGCCCCACACTGATGGTCTCCATCCCTGCTGGCTAGTTCAATAACCAGCAGGATGGGAGAATCGCGGCCAAGGTGTCCAGAGGAGGTGTAGCTGGGTGAAGAAGAAATAGTCTCAACATCAGCTGTTAAAAATAAAGTCAAGATTATGATCTGAAATTGTTGGATTCAATGTTGAAGTGGGAAGACTTCTGAAATTTCTGAACTCCTGATTAACAAGCAAGCCACCCTGTTATATTGAACGCAAGGGTACACAAAGAAAGTTCACCGGCATCTTTCAGGGCAGTAAATGCCAATCTGATAATGAGTGGAGAAAGCATTGCTGCATTATATTAAATCTCATATGCCCCCTCCACCCAGCAGGGATTACTGTATAAGAATCAGGAGCACACAGTGGTTTTCCCATTCTTTGACTGAATACAGCGATGTCATAACAGAGGAACATTGAACAGATCATTGCTAATTGAGATGTAACTGAATATAGTTTCATAATGCGCCAAAGAAGCAACTCAGGGGGTTTCATTATGTTAAAGAATGTGGATGGGATTTTATGGCCTTGCTCATTCTAAAACTGTCAAATCCCGCCCGAGGTTAATGGACCTTTCCATGGTCTGCCCCTCGCCTGCTCTGATTCCCATGGCAGGTGAGACAGTAAAGTTCTGGCCTGTAAGTTCTTCATAGAATCATAGAATGACACTGCACAGAAGGAGGCCACTGTGCCTGGGCCAGTTCTTTGGCTGGTCTACCCAATTTACCCCACGGCCCTGCTCTTTCCCAATCACCCCATACCTTTTAATCCCTCAAGTGTTCATTCAATCATCTTTTGAGTGTTACTCCTAATATATCCACCATCCATTCAGACAGCACATTCCCAATCACAACTACTAACCACGGAAAACAGGGCTTTGATTCTTCTGCCAATTTGCGCAATCGTGTCAACATGAAAGGTAAATCCCGCTCTCCAGTAATTTATTGGTGGCGTTAACTGGTTGATTGCAAGAGGGTTAAAACCTTCTTTAAAATGGTGCGGAGGGCAAATTATCATAAAAGTATTAAGTGTTCTCCGTAGCAGCAATAATGTAATCCTGGAATCACCAGGTCTAACAGAAAGTGGTATCATATGTACATATCTCTTACAATGAGCTTAAGGGTTAAAGAACATCCTCTTTCGACCTCAGTGAAGACACATTGTGTTTCCCAAACATGTGGCGTAAATAGACCAATCATCCTATCATTAATTGAATGGTAATGTTACTGTGGGACGTAATTACACAGAACTGCAGGGTATATTTACGGTCAATTTAACAACATCAGCTATCAACTGACCCTTGGCACTTGCCTCATCTACTAAAGAGCTAATTAGCTGTAAACTGCATGACAAGTCAATTGTACGAGCACAAAGGATGAATTTGTTGGAGCCGCATCGTCAATGGAAACTGCCTGCCTGCAAAAGATACACTTGTAATACTGTGTAATACATTCCTGGCTTCAATAAAGAGTTATTGCCGCAGTTTGTATGGGCTCGGTGGGAAGGCCTGAATCCAAAGTAGCCTAAATCAGGATGAGGGAGGACAGTGCCGGAGGCTGGTGATAACGCTTTCCAAGGCTAGGGCGGGAGTCGGGCACATTGGATTCAGTAGGAAGTGTCTAAACAAGAGAAAACCTGTCAGGTGACACCAGCCGGAAACATGGCCTAGCCATCAGCTCGTCCACATGAAACATGCGATATGTGTGTTTTTGTTTCCACGGGAACGGCAGTCCTTGTAACAAGATGCACGGCGGTCATCAACAGAGGACAGGCAGAAAAAATAGTGGGAACTCTCCAAAAAATTTATATTGATTGCCATTTTCATGACCCACTGGATGTTTTAAGGCAGTTTACAGCCAATGAAGTACTTTTGTTGCAAAGTGCACTCACTGTTGCAATGTAACAAGTGAAGCAATTAACTGGTGCACAGCAAGCCTCCCACAAACAGCTATGTGATAATGATAATCTGTCTTTTACAATGTTGATTGTGAGATAAATGTTGGCTGGGAATAATTCTCCTGTTCATAAGTTCTTAAGCTATAGGAGTAGGATTAAGCCATTGGGCCCATTGGGTCAGCTCTGCCATTTGATCATGGCTGATATGCTCCTCATCCCCATTTTCCTGTCTTCTCCCCATAACCCTTCAACCCATTACCAATTAAAAAATCTGTCTAATTCCTTCTTAGATTTACTCACTGTCCCAACATCCATCGCACTTTGGGGTAGCGAATTCCACAGATTCACAATCCTCGGGAGCAGCAGTTTCTCCTCAACTCTGTTTTAAATTTGCTACCTCTTATCCTAAGGTTATGATCTCTCGTCCTAGCATGCCCCACTAGCGGAAGCATCCGCTCCACATCTACTTTATCCATACCTTTTATCACCTTGTATATCTCAATTTGACCTCCCCTCTTTCTTCTAAATTCCAGAGTATAGGCCTAAGCCCCAGAGAATGTAGGCCTAAACTTTAAACTTCAAAATAATGCCATGAAACCTTTTACATGTGCCCAATTTGGCAAATGTGTTTATGTCTTATCTCAAAAAGAGCACCTCCAATGCAGCACTCCCTCAGTACTGCACCATTTTGTTCTGATTTGATCTGATTTGACTTATTATTGTCACATATATTGGGATACAGTGAAAAGTGTTGTTTCTTGCGGAAAAAGCATACCATACATAAAGTACATCGAGGAGAAGGAAAAGAGATGGCGCAGAAGATTGGGTGGAATTTTCATGTCCCACCTGCCATGGGAATCGTAGTGGGTGGGACACGGACCATGCAAAGATTTATTGACCTCCAGCGGGGTTTTGCGGCCTTGGGGCAGAACAAGGCTGAAAAATCCCACCCATAGTGTTACCGTCATAGCTAGGGTGAAGAGAAAGATTGACTTAATGCAAGGTAGGTCCATTCAAAAGTCTAATGGCAGCAGGGAAGAAGCTATTCTTGAGTCGGTTGGTACGTGAACTCAGACTTCTGTATCTTTTTCCCGACGGAAGAATGTGGAAGAAAGAATGTCTGGGGTCCTCGATTATGCTGGCTGCTTTTCCAAAACAGCAGGAAGTGTAGATTGAGTCAGTGGACGGGAGCTTTGTTTGCGTGATGGACTGAACTTCATTCACAACTCTTTGTAGTTCATTGCAGTCTCGAACAGAGCAGGCAGCAGGAAGTGTAGACGGAGTCAATGGATGGTGTCAGCTCTGACTTTTGTGCTGAAGCCTGGAGTGTGATGTGAACCCAGAAGCTGATGGTTCAGAGGCAAGGGTGTTGCAAACTGCGCCACAACTGCAACCTACTCTAGGCCCACCAGGTCTCTGACAGACACTGTCTGAGTGCCATTAGGAACAGCGTGGGCAATTGGAAGAGGGTGCGGAGAAAGGCAGAAGCATGGGGGGGTGGGGGAAGCTGCCGTTCTTACAGAACCTGCTTCCCTGGCAGGTGTTAATGGAGCAACCAGGAGCAGGAATGTGCAATGAGCCTCTAATGCTATGTCAGCTGCCATATCAAGAACAGCTGCTAATTCAACCGGTTATGTTAATAAATGACGACGGAATAAGAAAAGAGATGGGCAAATTTCTGATGTTTTCATTTGAGACGCAGAGGAAATACCACACTCCTCTGCATATGGCAAACTCTAGAAAAAGAAACAAGGGTCTGATTAAAGGGGCAGCAGTCTCCTGCTGGGGCAAGGCAGAGGGTTGTTATGGTAACCGCTAAAATCAGCCTAAGTTGTTCTGACCAGCGATGTCACAGGGGGTCAGACTGTGATTATCCACTGGGATGTTTTCAATAAGCAGTTTGCTGCAGAATCTTAACAGCGTGATGTCCGCACAGTGCCTCTATTTTTTTCCCCTGAAGTGCTCACTGTTTAAAATAATGGGCCAAGTGTTGTCGAAATGATTGTGTAGGATTTTGCTGCGCGATGAGATCTTTCGGGGATGCGAGCGCTCACCGCCAAAGTCAATTGCAGTCCATGCAAATGAAAGCGAGGGGAGACGCTGATCTGCTAGCTTTTACACCAGTGTCCAAAGTCAACATTACCCAGTACAAACCAGAAATTCCTGACAGGATTTTTCTTTTATTTTACAAATCAGAAATTCCCTCTGAGGTCCCTCCCAGAAAACCAGCATAGAAATCACAGAATCCCTACAGTGCAGAAGGAGGCCATTCGGCCCATCGAGTCTGCACCGACAACAATCCCACACCAGCCCTATCCCCGTCACCCCACATATTTACCCCGCTAATCCCTCTAACTTACACATCCTGGGACACTAGGGGGGCCAATCAACCTGACCTGCACATCTTTGGTCTTATTTTTAAATACTTCCAACTTTTTTTAAGCAAAGGAACCTTTTAACGATAGCATGGAGTTGTCAATTTGACGTCGCACGCCAAAGACGGGTGTGGCTAGGTTGACACTTTTTTTCAGTACAGAGCTAATTTTAACAAGAAAACAAGTTATATGCACTGTAGATAAATATACTTTTCATAAATATATAGAATCCCTACCATCATTCGGCCTATCGAGAGTGCATCGACTCTCTGACAGAGCATCTTGTCCAGGCCCTCTTCCCCACCCTATCACCATAACCCCACCCTTTTATCTTGGCTAATCCATCTAACCATGGGACACTACAGGGCAATTGAGCATGGCCAATCCACCCAGCCCACACATCTTCGGACTGTGGGAGGAAACCGGAACACCCGGAGGAATTCCACACACAGTCACCCAAGGCTGGAATTGAACCCGGGTTCCTGGCGCTGTGAGACAGCAGTGCTAAGTATTGTGCCACTGATCCGTCTAACTGTGATTACTCAATTAAAGTAAGAGCCAGTTTAGTAACAAAACAGTGCTCACTCACGTACCTACATACCTCTCTGTCAAGCAAAGCTACACTTTCAAAATTCTCATATTTATTTTCAAATCCCTCCATGGCCTACCCCATCCTTATCTCTATTACCTCCTCTAGCCCTAAGACCCTCCAAATTCTCTTTGCTCCTGTCAAGGGCAGCACAGTGGCCAGCACTGCTGTCTCACAGTGCCCTTGTTATAGGGTTATGGGGATAGGGCTCGGATGGGATTGTTGTTGGTACAGACTCAATGGGCTGAATGGCCTCCTTCTACACTGTAAGGATTCTATGAATTCTGCCTCCTCCTAATTCCTCATTCAAAACTGATTGACCGTAATTGGCCCCTGAAGCCCTGGAATTCTTTCCTAAAATCTTTGCCTCTTTATCGTGGCTTTCTGAAAAGAGCCCTCGATCTTACAATGAGTTTCAAGAAATTGCAGCATTTGTGCATTCACTCGCAATTAAACTTGTTGCAGAGAGATGGAGTTACTAATTTACAGTAATGATTCTTTTGTGATATGGATATTTACATTCCTTAGAAGCAACTCAGCACTCCAGACCAGAAAGGGAACGATTTCAGCTGTGAGTCTCATTCTATTAGGTAGTAAGATCACTGTTAATTTTTTTCATCTTTTCAAATTTACATTTGCTTTATTTTTTGATGGCACAGTAGGTTGGCACTGCTGCCTCACAGTGCCAGGGACCTAGGTTCAATTCCCAGCTTGGGTCGCTATTTGTGTAGGCTTTGCACATTCTCCCTGTGTCTGCATGGGTTTCCTCCCACAGTCCAAAGATGTGCTGGTTAGGTGCATTGGCCATGCTAAATTCTCCCCCAGTGTACCTGAACAGGTGGCAGAGTGTGGCAACTAGGGGATTTTCACAATAATTGCATTCCAGTCTACTTGTGATTATTAGACTTTAAACTTTTTTTCCTTCTGTCTCTTTTTTCTCTTAATCTGATCTTTCCGTCCCTCACTTTATTTCTTTCTAGAATCTTACTTGACCCTCATTTACCTGATTTCCTTCTCCAACTCCCCTTTATTCATTGATCCTTAAATCTCATTGATTAGGGAAACAGAATTCCAATTCTGGGTTTGATTCCCACTTGATGACAAAGAGGGAGCTCTCTCAACCTGACATAGTCAGATCATGGAATCATACCTTGTAGATAATGTCCCAGACACCACCATCACCAATCCTGGTTATGTCCTGTGTCACTGGTTGGGCCCTCCAGCAGAGGTGGCAACACAGTGGTTCACAAGCAGGAGGGAGTTGTCCCGGGAGTCCTCAACATTGACTCTGGATCCCATGAATTCTCATGGTACTAGATCAAACATGGGCAAGGAAATCTCTTGTTGATTACCACATACCAGCCCCTCCCTCAGCGGTTGAGTCAGTGGTCCTCCGTGTTAAACTACTGAGGGTAGTGCAGAATGTACTCTGGGTGGGGGTCTCCAATGTCCATCACCAAGCCTGCTCAATAGTACTGCACAAACTGAACTAGCTGGGTCCTAAAGCACACAGCTTCTAGACTGGGACTACGACAGGTGATGAGGAACCAACAAGAGGGAAAAGTGTACTTGATCTCATCCTTAACAAACTGCCTGCCTTAAATACATCTGTCCATTGGCTCTACACTGCTTTGGGATGTACCGAGGTTGTGACAGGTGCGATTTAAATGCTCCTAGAGAATAGAATAGAACCCTTTTGCAGCAGAAGGAGACCATTTGGCCCATCGAGTCTGCACCAACCCTCTGGCAGAACAACCCTACCCAGGCCTTATCCCCATAATCCCACATATTTAGCCACGAATCGCCCTAACTCACACATCCTGGGGTACTAAGTGGCAATTCAGCATGGCCAATCGGTCTGACTTACACATCTTAAGAACTGTGGGAGGAAACCGGAGCACCCAGACGAAACCCACGCAGATACGGGGAGAACACACAGTCACCAAAGGCCAGAATTGAACGCAGGTCCCTGGAGCTGAGAGGCAGCGGTGCTAACCACTATGGCCCTTTAAATGGAAGAGTTTGAATGACGTTCTCCGCGCCTACCTTCGAAAAATAATTCAATTACTCGTAAAGAATTTTCGGACGCCCTGAGGATGTAAAAGGCAGTATTTAAATGCAAGTTCTTTCTTGTCTTGTGATTTCTAATCTCTACTGTTTTGTTCTCCTTAGCCCCAGCATAGGGCTAACTTTCCTGGATTTGTCCAATAATGTGCCAGAATGTGTCTAATATTGATAAAGTCTGCACAGTACCAGAGGTATTAAAAGCAGAGCAGATTCTGTTGTGCATGAGCTCAGATGTAGCGAAAAACAACTGGAGTCTTGCAAGCCCAGAGCATGCTGTGTACAAATAAATACATCGCAGATGAGTTGCTGGGACCGTCACTGTGCCAACGCCAACCTACCCGAGCTCATACAACTGAGCATAAAAGATTCCAATATCAACAGTGGGAAGGAAAATAAAGTCCTCTGCGTGAAATATCTGAGAGGGGAAACTGTGAGATATTTAAACATGCTGTTTTCTTTTCATATACATGGGTGTTCTTCATTTCATGAACATTACCCAAGTATTACTCATATTATTTGAACAACTTTGATGTGCGGCATTGAGCATTTTGACTCGGGTTAGAGACATGTGGGGACCATGAATAAAAACACTGCTTGGTGACAAGCAGAATGTGTTCCCTTAACCCTTCAATCCCTGGGCACAAACAATGGTTCCATTTTAACACCAAAGGCACTTTGCGATGTATCAGCCGTAGAACAGCATAAGAACATAAGAAATAGGAGCAGGAGTAGGCCATCCAGCCCCTCGAGCCTGCCCCGCCATTCAACAAGATCATGGCTGATCTGTCGCGGCTCAGTTCCACATTCCCGCCCTCTCCCCATAACCCTTAATCCCCTCGCTTATCAAAAACCTATCAACCCGCATCTTAAAAATATTTAGCGAGGCAGCCTCCACCACTTCAACGGGCAGAGAATTCCAGAGATTCACCACCCTTTGAGTGAAGAAGTTCCTCCTCAACTCCGTTCTAAACCGCCTCCCCTTTATCTTGAGGCTGTGCCCTCTAGTCCTACTGTCCTTTCTGAGCGGGAAGAGCCTCTCCACCTCTATCCTATCCATCCCATTCATCATCTTATCCATCCCATTCATCATTTTATTGATGATGAATGGAGCGAAGGAGAGAAATATGTTTTATTGTAGTGGAAAGGAGAGTGTCTCAGCAAGAACGGGAGAAGGGGAACAAAGGCTCTGGGGAGAAAGCAGGATCAGGCTATTGAGTTGGATGATCAGCCATGATAGTAATGAATGGCTGAGCAGGCTCGAAGGACCGAATGGCCTCGCCCTGATCTTATTTAGGGCGGAACAGGTGACACAGTGGTTAGCACTGCTGCCTCACAGTGTCAGGGACCCAGGTTCGATTCCTGCCTTCGGTCACTGTCTGAGTGGAGTTTGCACATTCTCCCCATGTCTGCATGGGCTTCTTCTGGGTGCTTCAGTTCCCTCTCACGGTCTGACAGACGTGCTGGTTCAGTGCATTGGCCATGGTAAATTCTCCCTCAGTGTACCTGAACAGGCACTGGAGTGTGGCACCTAGGGGATTTTCACAGTTACTTCATTGCAGTGTTAATATAAGTCTTACTTGTGACTAATAAATAAAGTTTAACTTTAATTTTATTTTCTATTTCTAACAGAAAAGTGGTCCATGTACAAATATTGGGGTTTGTTTGTGAGGAATTTTAATTGCTGCTTGGCAGTTCGACAGAGGATAGAAAGACTTGCATTCATATAGCACCTTTCATGATCACTGAACATGCAAAAGTGCTTTATAGCCATTGAAATACTCTGTTGTCAGTGTTGTAATGTAGGAAACAGCACATTATCTTTTCACAGCAGGCTCCTACAAACAGCAATTTAATAATAACCAGGTAATTTATTTTATTTATTTGTCGCAAGTTGCGATGAAGTTACTGTGAAAATCCTGGGGCCTGTTTGGGTACACTGAGGAGAATTTAGCAAGGCCAATGCACCCAACCAGCATATCTTTGGACTGTAGGAGGAAACTGGAAAACCCGGAGGAAACCCATGCAGACACGGAGTGAACGTGCAAACTCCACACAGACAGTGACCCAAGAATTGATCCTGGGTCACTGGTGCAGTGAGGCAGCAGTGTTAACAACTGTGCCACCATGGCATCCCTATGATGTTGATTGAGGGATAAGGCCAGGACACCAGGGAATAACTCCCCTGCTCTTCTTCAATACCCACCTGGAAAAACAGATGTGGTCCTAAACGTCTCAACTGAAAAACTGTACCTGCAACAGTACAGCACTCCCTCAATACTGCACAAAGTGTCAGTGTTGAATTATATGCTCCAGCTCTTTCTGGGGTTTGAACCCCCAACATTGCAAATTAAAGATAAGAGTGAATCATAGAGTCATAGAAACCCTACAGCGCAGGAAGAGGCCATTCGGCCCATCGAGTCTGCACCGACCACAATCCCTACATATTTACCCGCTAATCCCTCTAACCTACGCAAGTCAGGACACTAAGGGGCAATTTTAGCATGGCCAATCAACCTAACCCGCACATCTTTGGACTACAAGTGCCACAAACTTAGCCACAGCTGACACTATCAGCACCAGGAAGAAAGAATTACCTTAAAATAAATTCTAATCTGAATACCTCTTTGTCTATTACTTTTTTTTTGTTTTTCTCATACTCGATCTATTTTCCACCAAATTAATCAATACTAAAAAAACCCTTTCTTTCTAAAGTGACAATTAGGCTTAAGAATTGGGTGAAAGCTTGGGTAAAAACCTTCGTCACATTTAAGCATAAATCCAACATACCAAAGATAGAGATCCTTATTCCACTTTGCTGCAGCTTGTTCCTTTTAAGATAGTGAGTGTGGGATCGTAGAGCAAAAAGCCTTTACAAGATTGTAAGCTCACATCGTATGACTATGGAGGAATTTTCCCGCCCCGCTTGCCACGGGAATCAGAGTGGACGATGGGAGGGAGGTGGACTGTGCAAAGGCCTATTGACCTTGGGTGGGATTTTCTGATTTTGGGGCAAGCGTGGCCAGAAGATCCCACCCTATATCTTAGAACTGTGCGCTATGCTTCCTTGTATGACAGGCTCTGTTCATTTATGAATGCAATTTGCATTGTTTCTTTACAAAATCTGGCAGTGACAAGGAGGGTTTATGGATATGGTGTTCTGTCTCGATGAATTAGGTAAGTGGGAGACAACAAATACATGAACTTTCCCACCTGATTGAGGAGTTAGTTGGAATTTTACTGCCTCACACTGGGGTGGGTGAGGCTCGCAGAACGGAATTCTCCGTTAGTCTTAGGCGGAATTTTACGAGTGACATCGTAAAATCCCAGCCATTGTATCCAATCAGACATCAAGGCCAGAGGCACTGGCTTAGCCTTTTTCACTTAGGCCTAAAAATATATGGCGCTGTTTTACCAGATTATGGTCCACCTCAGTTAAAGTGGCTTTGAAGTCCAAGGGCTTGGTGTCCTGACAAAGAAACAGTCTCAGCACCATGAGCCTTTCACCTGCTGTGGATTTTCTCCAGTGAGGTGGACAGCCCGCCAAAGGCCTTAAAATGGGCAACTTCCGGGAATATTCAATGAAGCTGCATCAAGGAAAATTGGAATGGTACAATTTTCCTTGCAGAGTTACGCTGATAGGTAGAATGCAGTTTCAATGCTGTAATTCAACCCAATTATCTGTAAATGACTCAAAAATAAAACAGGATGAGGCTCAATTGGTTTTTAGGCTTTGTTTGGGCTCTTTCTTTCTCTCTTAATAAGGTTCTACTGTAGATTCACTGCATCATTATCCTGAAACTTTAAGCACAAGGCTCATTGAATCTAAGAATCAGTGCCTGAATCTTTATATTAATTTGGGTTCCATCAGCAGTCTCTTCATAAGACAGAACAGGATTCTATGATCAGAATTTACCAGCTGGAGGCTTGGAGAATGGCATTCTCCATTGGCCTCGCATGGGATTGTATGAACCTTGGGCAGACGTGCCGGTAAAATTCAGCACTACGATTGTACTTTTCTTTACTCTTTCATGGGATGTAGATGTTGTTGGCAAAGGCCAGCATTTGCTGCCTGTCCCTAATTTCTCTTGAACTGATTGGCACTTAAGATTCAACCACATTGCTGTGGGTCTAGAGTCACAAGTTGGCCACAAGCTTAGTAAGGAAAGCTGATGATTTCCTCTCTGAAGGGCCAGAAGGGTTTTTACAACAATCAACAATGGTTTCATGGTCACCGTTAGGTTTTTGTTTAATTCAAATTTCACCATCTGATTTGGGATTCGAATCTGATTCCCCAGAATATTACCTTGGGTCTTTGGATTACTAAACCAGTGGCAATACCACTATGCCACCGCCTCCTACACTGTTAAAATATATAAATAAATGTGTGTGAATTGTGAGCCATAGTTGCTAGCAGTGGGAGTGACAATGAGGACACCAGTTACCAGAGAACCTCATAGCTTGGATACAATAGTCCTTGATCTACACAATGTCACTAGAACCCAATTGAAAAACTTTCTGACAATGTGTCTCCAAAATGTTCTTTCTTCATCGGGGAAGGATCTGCGTGTATCGTGAACATTGTACGTGCATCTCTCTCGAGGATATATTAGTCAACGGGGCAAATATGAATGTGATACAGTGACAGTTTACAAATTCTTAAGTGCACCACTGGAGGAAATTTAGGCAGAATTAAACCCCGGTGGTGAGGTCATTGCTTTCAGTACATCACTCAAGATTCTCTCTATTTAATTACTATGTCCTGTTCTCAGTGCTTTTCTGTTCATCTGCACAAAGCATGAGATTGATTGATTAATTGAGAAGTGTATCTGAGACAATGGGTGCTGCAGAGGATCCTGAACTCTTCAATTAAATTATTAGTTATACCTTTTATTTGGAACGGCAAAAGACTGGTTCCTTCCCAGCCTTTTGGCTAAGATCAAGGGGGGCGGAGCGGGAGGAGCAGGGGGGGGTCTTCCCATTCGTCGCGGGAATTGGAGCAGCCTAGGGACGGACCATGGAAAGATCCTTGACCTTGGGCGGCGATTTCTTGTTCCAGGGCAAGCACGGCTGCAAATTCCCACCCAGATCAAGCCCAAGGTAGGATCTTGCTTGTCCTTCTTGTGGGGACCGTGAATTGGATTCAATTGGAATTTAAATGTGGTTTTTGGAGCAAGCAAGGAATGGATCTGGGTTCGCCTGGTCCACTCTGGGCACTGGCTTTGTAACTTTAAGAATGGAGTAAAAAATTTTAATAGCATTGACAATCCAGAGGACTGAGTTAACGATCCAGAGATGTTTAAATGTTTAATTCCTACCATGGACATTGAGGAAGCTATAAATTAATCAGTAACTAGTAGATAGTCATGAAAGCCTATCTGATTTAGTACTGTCCTTTCAGGAAGGACACCTGGACCAGAATTTTCCAGCTGTTCACGCTAGCGGGATTCTTGATTTGATTTATTATTGTCACATATATTAACATACAGTGAAAAGTATTGTTTCTTACGCGCTACACAGGCAAAGCATATCATTCATGAAGAAGGAAAGGAGAGAGTGCAGAAGGTAGTGTTACAGTCATAGCTAGAGAGTAGAGAAAGATAAACTTAATGCAAGATAGATCCATTCAAAAGCCTGATAGCAGCAGGGAAGAAACTGTTCTTGAGTCGGTTGGTACGTGACTTCAGACTTTTGTATCTTTTTCCCAATGGAAGAAGGTGGAAGAGAGAATGTCCAGGGTGTGTGGGGTCCTTAACTCTGCTGGCTACTTTGCCAAGGTAGCAGGGAGTGTAGACAGAGTCAATGGATGGAAGGCTGATTTGTGTGGTGGATTGGGCTACATTCATGACCTTTTGTAGTTTCTTGTGGCCTTGGGTAGAGCAGGAGCCATACCAAGCTGTGATACACCTAGAAAGAATACTTTTCATGGTGCGTCTGTAAAAGTTGGTGTAAGTTTCTGGTCCTGCTTACAATGAATGGAGATTTGGCTGAGTGCCAAATTTCTGACCTCACTTGCAGCAGCAGTGAACGGCCAGAGAACTCCAGCCCTGTTCTCTTTATCCTACATGCAGAGCAAGGTGCTTGACTCTTAATTTGCCTTTTGAGTTGGCCTTGCCGCTCAGTTCATAGAATCATAGAACCCTACAGTCCGGAAAGAGGCCCTTCGGCCCATCAAGTCTGCACCGAACACAATCCCACCCAGGCCCTACCCCCATATCCCTACATATTATACCCACTAATCCCTCTAATTTACGCATCCCTGGACACTAAGGGGCAATTTCTTAGCATGGCCAACAACCTAACCCGCACATCTTTGGACTGTGGGAGGAAACTGGAGTACCCGGAGGAAACCCACGCAGACACGAGGAGAATGTGCAAACTCCACACAGACAGTGACCTGAGCTAGGAATCGAACCCAGGATCCTAGAGCTATGAAGCAGCAGTGCTAACCACTGTGCTGCCGTGCCGCCTGTTGTATTCAAAAAGGTGGCTCATCAGTATCTTCTCAAGAGAAAGCTGGAAAAGATGAAGAACAGGCACCAGAGTGTGGTGATTAGGAGAATTTCACAGTAACTTCATTGCAGTGTTAATGTAAGCCTTACTTGCGACTAATAAATAAACTTTTGTTTTACTCTGCTTGCTCAGCAGGCATTTTGCGGATATGAACCCAAACGTTCACCAAATGTTTACCACAGGGCAGCTGCCAGTCTAATTGCTCTTATTTCTCGAGACCATTCATCAATGTGAACCTATCTATCCCCGGCTTGCGTGGAGAAAACTTTGCTTTTCTGAATATTAAATATAGCAAATACACTGAGGACCTGAAACTTTTCAGATTAATGAGAACTTTATTGATTTTGTTTCACTTGTTCAACAAGAATCTGCTACTGTTGACAAAACGGTGCTAAAAGTACATGAGAAGCGCTGTCCAATATCTCTCAAGATCTTCAACGGCCAACACATATTGTGCAGCTGACAATTCCTCTGCTTATTGCAGAAGAGAAAGACAGCTATGCATTTATGTAGCACCTGTCATGATGTCAACTTACCCAAGGCAGCTGACAGCAAATGAATGAAGGACTTTTGAAGTGCAGTCACTGTTGTCACAAGTCACAAGAGGTTGTTGCAGAAGGTCAGGGGACATGGAGTTGGGGGTAGGGTGTTAGCATGGATAGAGGACTGGTTGTCAAATAGGAGGCAGAGAGTGGGGGTCAATGGGTGCTATTCGGATTGGCGGTTGGTGACTAGTGGAGTGCCTCAGGGGTCGGTGCTGGGGCCTCAGCTATTTACCATTTATATAGATGATCTGGAGGAGGGAACCGAGTGTATGGTGTCGAAATTTGCTGATGACACCAAGATTGGTGGAAAGGCAAATTGTGTGGAGGGTGTGGAGAGTCTACAGAAGGATCTAGATAGGCTGGGCGAATGGGCCAGGAACTGGCAAATGGAATTTAATGTTGGCAAGTGCGAGGTGGTCCACTTTGGTAGGAATAATGGTAGGAAGGATTATTTCTTACGTGGAGAAAAACTGCAGCAGGCGACGGTGCAGAGGGACCTCGGGGTCCTTGTGCATGAGTCGCAAAAACCCAGCTTGCAGGTGCAGCAGGTGGTCAGGAAGGCGAATGGGATGCTGGCCTTCATAGTGAGGGGGATTGAATATAAAAGTAGGGAGGTCTTGCTGCGGCTGTATAGGGCATTGGTGAGGCCGCAGCTGGAGTACTGTGTGCAGTTTTGGGCGCCGCACTTACGCAAGGATATTTTGGCCTTGGAGGGAGTGCAGAGGAGGTTTACTAGGCTGATGCCGGAGTTGAGGGGGTTGAGCTATGAGGAGAGGCTGAATAAACTAGGCTTGTACTCGTTAGAGTTTAGAAGAATGAGGGGAGATCTCATTGAGACGTACAAGATGATGAATGGGATGGATAGGATAGAGGTGGAGAGACTCTTCCCGCTCAGAAAGGACAGTAGGACTAGGGGGCACAGCCTCAAGATAAAGGGGGGGCGGTTTAGAACGGAGTTGAGGAAGAACTTCTTCACTCAAAGGGTGGTGAATCTCTGGAATTCTCTGCCCGTTGAAGTGGTGGAGGCTGCCTCGCTAAATATTTTTAAAAAGCGGGTTGATGGGTTTTTGATAAGAGAGGGGATTAAGGGTTATGGGGAGAGGGCGGGAATGTGGAACTGAGCCACGACAGATCAGCCATGATCTTATTGAATGGCGGGGCAGGCTCGAAGGGCTAGATGGCCTACTCCTGCTCCTATTTCTTATGTTCTTATGATGTAGAAATCTTAGCAACCAGTTTCTGCACAGCAAGCTGCCACAAATAGCAATATGACATTAACTGATCTCCTTTGATTTGGTGCATGTAATAACTTTAATGGGGCAATTGAGGGAATATGAACTCCCTGATTAAGGGTCAAATTATTGGTCTAGTCAGGGAGCCCCATGCTCTGTTTTTAAACAGGAGTGTCAGTTCCTCTGGCACTCCAGATGTGGACTGCATACTAAGAGCACTCTGTACAGTGTTGTAAGTAAATAAATTTTAGTGAAGGGACTTCCGCCTTCAAGGACTTATTACAGTGCAGTAGGAGCGCTTAGAAGGCAGACGCGGCTTATCTGAAAGCCGCCCCCTCCAATAGTGCAGTACTCCCCACTTTCCCCCAACCACAATGCAGTACCAATCTAGATTATGTGCTCAAAGTCTCCGGAGTTGGGGGGGGGGTTTAACCCACAACCTTCAGGCTTAAAGGTACAAGGATAGTCAGAAGCTTTTCCCCAGCCTGGAAGAGTCAATTACTAGGGGGCATAGGTTTAAAGTGCGAGGGACAAGGTTTAAAGGAGATGTACAAGGCACGTTTTTTTACACAGAGGGTGGTAGGGTGCCTGGAACCCGCTGTCATGGGAGGTAGTGGAAGCAGATACGACAGTGACTTTTAAGGACAAATACATGAATAGAATGCGAATAGAGGGACATGGTCCTGGGATGGGTTTTAGTTCAGTTAGGCAGCCTGGTCAGTGCTGGGTTCAAGGACCAAAGGGCCTGTTCCTGTGCTGTAATTTTCTTTGTTCTTCGATCTTGTTCTTTGATGCCACCCAGTACACAGCAGACGCCACTTGGCAATCCACTTAAGACACACCAGATTTTCAGTTGCAATTCATTTAAATGCGGC
Source organism: Carcharhinus amblyrhynchos (assembly GCF_965287045.1). Classification (NCBI taxonomy): domain Eukaryota; kingdom Metazoa; phylum Chordata; class Chondrichthyes; order Carcharhiniformes; family Carcharhinidae; genus Carcharhinus; species Carcharhinus amblyrhynchos. The sequence goes on from NC_137324.1 coordinate 166,966,267, forward strand.
AGATCAACTTTGTTCACGATAGTTTGCTTAGGTAATTTAATTCCCAACAAACTTGTTGTGGAGGTCAAACTGTGCTGGCGTATTGTTGTGTTTCTGACACGACTGAATTAAAAAAAAAACCTGGATCCTGAACGTGCAGCAAAGCAGGCGAAAGAGTGCACTGACGGATGGGCTTGACAAACAAAGCAATTGGGCTGGAAAATAACCAGCCCTTAAATTGCTGAGTAAAGATGTGTACTCTGAAGGTGCAGACGGCATATGTTGGCTTGACAGAGTTGGACCAAATTTAATTCTGTTAACAGTGAAAAACCTTGAATTGAATACTGAGTACATGTAATTTTATTAATGTTTGTTCCAATCATGCTTGTGAAAATAGTCAAATGATTATGGTAGCTGCCACAGTACATCAGGCTGACGGTATCACCTCTTTATTGCATTTTATTGCGCATTTTGAAAATTCCACAGATGATCACATTTTAAAATGCAACTTTTTTTACAGAATGCAGGGTCAAACTGGTCTGAAAGTGGCAGGATTGAGCATCATTGACAGGATTTACTGGCCACTCATATCAGCAGATCCTCTGGTCCTGCTCAACAAAGAACAAAAAAAATTACAGCACAGGAACAGGCCCTTCGGCCCTCCAAGCCTGCACCGGCCATGTTGCCGATCTGAACTAAAACCCCCTACCCTTCCGGGGACCATATCCCTCCATCCCCATCCTATTCATGTATCTATCAAGATGCGTCTTAAAAGTCGCTATTGTATCTGCTTCCATTACCTCCCCTGGCAGCGAGTTCCAGGCACCCACTATCCTCCGTGTAAAAAAAACTTGCCCCATACATCTCCTTTAAACCTTGCCCCTTGCACCTTAACCCTATGCCCCTTAGTAATGGACTCTTCCACCCTGGGAAAAGGTTTCTGGCTGTCCACTCTGTCCATGCCTCTCATAATCTTGTAGACTTCTATCAGGTCGCCCCTCAACCTCTGTCGTTCCAGTGAGAACAAACCAAGTTTCTCCAACCTTTCCTCATTGTCAATTGGGTTTTGAATAGCTGGCCACATCTGCCGTGGGGCAATGTGCCACAGCTGGAATCTCATTTTCCTGTTAGCCGAGGGAATCTTGACATAGATAGAAGAAATCAGCTATATTTCATGCAACCCGCCCCCGCAACCCCCCCCCCCTCGCCCCCACCTGCCCCCCCCCCCCACCCCCCGCCACCCCAATGCCCTTACTACCCGATCAGAGCTGGCACGCTCTTGCCCTCTCCCGAATCGAAGTCTGCAGTTTGTCCCTCTCACTCCCACTCCAACATTCAATGGCATCACTCCCTCACACCTTGTCCCCTGGGGATCGGACCTCTTCCCCCACCCCACCACGCAACCCATCAATGCAGACACTCTTCCCCTTCCCAACATGGTGGTACAGTGATTAGCATCGCTGCCTCACAGCACCGGAGACTTGGGTTGGATTCCCAACTTGGGTCACAGTCTGTGTGGAGTTTGCACATTCTCCCCATGTCTGCATGGGTTTCCTCTGGGTGCTTCAGTTTCCCCCCCACAGTCCAAAGATGTATGGGTTAGGTGTATTGGTCATGTTAAATTGCCCCTTGGTATCCCGGGATACATAAATTAGAGGGATTAGTGGGGTAAATATGTGGGGTTACGGGGATAAAGCCTGTGTGAGATTGTTGTCGGTGCAGACCTGATGGGCCGAATGGCCTCTTTCTACACTGTAGGAATTTTATGAGTGGCACAGTGGTTAACACTGCTGCCTCACAGCGCCAAGGATCCGGGTTCAGTTCCGGCTTCGGGTCACAAATTGGCCATGATAAATTGACCACAGTGTCAGGGGATTAGCAGGGTAAATATGTGGGGCTATGGGAATAGAGCCTGGGTGAGTTTGTATTCGGTGCAGGTTTGATGGGCCGAATGGCCTCCCTCTGCACTGTCGGAATTCTATGATTCCCCAAACATCAGACTAGAGTTCCATTTTAAGATATACTCTGTACACAAGAGCAAATTCTAAAATCTTGACAATGTTGGCACGAAGTACAAAGCTATAACGTACAAGTACCTTTAAAAATTAAAATCCTCCATTCAGAATACTGGAACAACAAAATGTTTTAAAATTCTCAACAATAAAAAGACTTTGATCAAAATAATGAAAGAAATAGCCCATTGTCCACTCACTTGGATGTGCAGAAAAGATCCCACTGTTTCAAAGGAGGTTCTTCAGTGTTCTGATCAATATTTAATCCCTTGATCAACATCATTAAGGTAGATGATTTGGTCTTTATTACATTGCTGTTTGTGGAAGCTTGCTGTGCACAAATGATCATTGAATTTCCTGCTTTACAACTTGGGGTCATGAAAGGCGCCACCTAATTGCAAGTCTTTTCTTTTATTGAGAACCCACAGTTGCCATAATGCATTTATTTATTTATTTGTTAGTCACAAGTAGGCTTACATTAACACTGCAATGAAGTTACTGTGAAAATCCCCTAATCACGACACATCGGCACTTGTTCGGATATACCAAGGGAGAATTTAGCATGGCCAGTGCACCTAACCAGCACGTCTATCGGACTGGGGGAGGAAACTGGAGCACCCGGTGGAAACACATGCAGACACAGGGAGGATGTGCAGACACTGCACAGACAGTGACCCAAGCCGGGAATCGAACCCAGGTCCTTGGCGCTGTGTGTGGTAACCATTGCGCCATGCCAGCCCGAGTTGCCAATGTAAATGGTTCAGTAAATATAACCCTGCAACATCAGTGTCAGACAAAACCTCCCATTCATATTTGAGCTGCAGTTACCTCTGATCAATCCTTACTCAGCAGTAAATCCTGACCCAGTCTTCACCTTATTCTCTCCTCAAATCCTTAAGCGGCAGTGGCAAGACATTTTTGTTGGTGATTGAGGCTTCGTTGCTTACGTAACAAGGCAGTTTAAGTCTCCCTTGAACTCTCTGTCATAACACAGGGAAAGCGGAAAACCTGAACACACAATTGCGCTCTGAACATCCTGTGACAAGTGTAATTAATGGGCTTGTCCTTCTCCTGATCCGCAATGTTCACCAGTCATTTCTCTATGGTTAATACATCCTTCACATCCCCTTTCAACTCATTGGAGTTCATGCAAATTGATAAGTGCCTCTATTCAGCTACACTGTCCTGAGTTAGACAAGTAAATAAGGCAGCAACTTTATCTACCACTTATCAGTGCTTACAAATCAAAAGCAATTGATAAATGTATGTACTACGCCAGTTCCAACACATCATTCTTCAGATAAACAGACAGGTTTATGACCTCCTAATAACACACCTGGTAGCTACTACCTCATGTTCCTTCTCACCATTAGCCCTGCCATCCTTGTCAAAAATACAAAGACACTTATTGATCAGTCATCTCGCACTCAGTCTCTGGATTCAGTGTGCGATATTAATCAAAAACATGCTGAACTCCATATATTTCAGATAATGTAAGCACGGGCTGATGTACTCTGCAGAATTTATTAACAGGCTGTCAAACTCCATTCATATCTACTACATTCCACCATCTGATACAGCCTCTATATTATCGCAAGAACTCTGATCCGTACCGGCAAAGATAAAAAATTTGTTCATTAATTCCAAGTAGGCTTACATTAACACTGCAATGAAGTTACTGTGAAAATCGCCTAGTTTCCACACTCCAGCGCCTGTTCGGGTACACTGAGGAAGAATTTAACATGGCCAATTCTTCTAACCAGCACGTCTTTTGGACTATGGAAGGAGCACCTGGAGGAAACCTACGCAGACATGGGTAGAACTTGCAGACTCCGCACAGTTTCCCAAGCTGGGAATCAAACCCAGGTCCCTGGGGCTGTGAGGCAGCAGTGCTAATCATTGTGCCACAGAATGTGGGTTAAAAGTTAATTCTGATAACTGAAATTTAGCAATTTGCGCCAATGAGATCAACTTAGCAAAGAGAGATCCCAATGAAGCAAACTGGATTAACTCAAGTCAATTTTCGTTATTCGTTCATGGGATATGAGCTTCGTTGGTACGGCCAGCATTCGTTACCCTCCCTGAAATTTTCCATTCTCTCTCACAACAGATCCCGCCATGGACAAGACTGGAGAAATCTCAGGCCTCCATTTCTCAGCTGATGGCTGGGAAAACGCTTGGGAGTGCTTTAAGCTCGGTAAGAGAAGATGGTACATGGTTAGAAGAACATTCCTGCCATTGAGACCACGGCTCAATGTAGCAGCAGAGTCCACCAGTGAAGGTGGCAGCAGAGTTTGCGGGTGAAGATGGCACCATTTCTAAGGTTTCTGGCTTAACTTTATCACAGTTTTGAGGACGCTGTAAGAAATGATTAAGTTGGGAGGGAAGGATTGGTGCCATAACTGTATTCGTGTTCATGGTATAACGGTCCAACCTAAATGCCCGATTGGAGCCCCACTTTGCACCATTGATTGGTCACCTCGCTGCAGGAAGCTGCTAAATGCCTGTCCGACATTTGATTCTCTGCACTGAGACAGCAGGGGCGTGAGCACACAGTCCATTCATTTTCCATTCTGCTCCCCCACGCTGCCGAAAACCAAGAAATCCGGTCCCGTGCCTTTGCGTGATGGTGGGGAACAGCAACATGCAGCAGAGAAATAGAAGCAGAACTATGAAGGAGGTGCATTGCAGAAGATTCCCTGGCTATCATTGGAGAGGTAACAGAGGTGCATGGTAAGGGCATACTGCTATGAAGAAGAGTCATATGGGACTCAAAACATTATCTTGCTTTCTCTCTCCACAAACGCTGACAGACCTGCTGAGTTTTTCCAGCATTTTCTGTTCTTAATTTTAGATCAGTAGTTTTTTGCTTCTCTTATGCCAAGTAAGGACGGTTCAACTCAACCGGAAAATGGAGGAGAGGAATTGGAGAAGGTTAATGTCGTTGACCCAGTCAATGTGTGATGAGAGGTCAAGAAGGATGAAGAGGAATATTGCACCACAGCCACTATCAAAGTACATCATTTGTGATTGTGACTGGGGCCATTTCAGTGCTATGTCAGGGGCAGAAGTCTGCTCAGAGAAGATCAAACATGGAAACTACATAAAAGATGGGTGCACTGGATGAAAAATAATTTTAGTTTGGTTTATTTGTTAACATCACAAGTAGGCTTACATAAACAGAGTGATGAAGTTACTGTGAAAATCCCCTAGTCACCACACTCTGGCACCTGTTTGGCCACACTGAGGGAGAATTTAGCATGGCTAATGCAGCTAACCAGCACCCTCTTTGGATTGCGAGAGGAAACCAGAGGACCCGGGGCGAATGTGCAAACTGCGTGCAGACAGTGACCTGAGTCGGGAATTGAACCCGGGTCCCTGGCTGTGAGGAAGCACTAGTAACTGCTGTGCCACTGTGCCGCCCCACATTATTAACTTACAGTTCTTTATTTACAAATTATATATATGAATTCCATTAAGTGTCTACTTCAGAAGGTGACGAACGTCAGCTGACAAGGCACCTCGGTAACAGATTAACACTTTGATTAACAGCTACCAAACCAGTTTAATTGTAGATTGAATCATAATCAAGTGGGCAACAGCAAGTTGTTAAAGCCAATTCCAGCAACGTAAGAGCTTTGAACAAACTCATTGGTAGATCAAACAAACGCATTTAGCAGTGAGTTTCTTTGTCTTTCTGTGCAGATCTTTCAAAGAAAAGATTGTTTTCTGAAAAAAGGAATAATTGGCCGATCCCTCCCTGTTGTAATGGTTCTAAATTTATGTCAGTTTTCCTATCTAACCATCACACCTCTGTGATGCTAGTAGTTACTATAAATAGTAACAGTGCCAGGGACCCAGGTTCAATTCCCGGTATGGATCGTTGTTTGGGGTTTGCACAGTTTCCCTGGGTCTGCTTGGGTTTACTTCAAGTACTCCAGGTTCCTCCCATAGTTCAAAGATGTGCAGGTTAAGTTGATCAGTCATGCTAAATTTCCTTAGTTTCAGGAGGACTAGCAGGATAAATATGTGCCATTACGAGGATAGGGCCTGTGTGGTATTGTGGTCAGTGAAGACTCGATGGGCCAAATGGCCTTCTTCTGCACTGCAGGGATTTGATGATTCTATATATACAAATATATATATATATCTATAGCAACTTGAGCCTGCGTTCGCTGTTCTTGGGAATGCCTGTGAGGGCTCAATATCCCATGAAACCCAAAATTGCGAATTCAAATTTATGCCCCCCTCCCTCACCAACACCATCAGATTCACATACACAATGGATGTGAACATGATTTACGTACAGTAACCTACATTACCGTATTATTAAAGACCTCCCCACACCCCCAGCCAGATATTGTGCCCCTGCTCTATATGCAAACCGCACCGATGTGACGGTTACAGCAGGTCCACCCAGACATGAACCTCTCATGGGGATTTCCCCAGGGTACAAGGGTGCGTATAGGCCCCAGGGGAGTGGGACGTGGCTAGGCCTCAGTCTAGTAGTGCAGCCGGGACTCAGTCAGTAACAGTCTCATCTCTGGGTATTCAATCCCCATTCCCGGAAGTGAGCACAAAAATCAAAGATCATACTGCCACCTTCCCAACAATACCATTCGAGGGAAGGCAGTTGCATGGTGGTATTGTTACTGAGCTAGCCATCCAGAAACCCAGAGTAATGCTCTGGGGGCCCAGGTTTGAATCCCATCATGATGAAGTGTGAATTCACTAAAAATCTGGAATTAAAATTTGAATTATGACCATGAAACTGTTGTCAAATGTTAGAAAAACCCATCTGGTTCACTAATGTCTTTTAGGGAAGGAAATCCTACCTGGTCTGGCCTACATATGACTAGGACATTACACTGGCACAGTTAGCACTGCTGTATCACAGCGTCAGGGACCTAGGTTCGATTCGCTGCTTGGGTCACTGCCTGTGTGGAGTTTCTTCCCATGTCTGCATGGGTTTTCTCCGGGTGCTCCAGTTTCCTCTCACAATTCAAAGGTGTGCAGGATTAGGTGAATTGGCCATGCTAAATTGCCCCTTAGAGTCTGAGGGACTAGCTAGCATGGGGTTATGGGGATAGGGCCTGGGTGGGACTGTGGTCGATACAGACTTGGTGGGCCGAATGGCCTCCTTCTGTGCTGTAGGATTCCCTGGATTCTATGATTCAGACCCGCAGCAATGTGATTAACTCTTAAATGTCTGAGCAAACCACTCAGGGGCGACTGGGGGATTTCCACAGGAGCTTCATTGCCGCGTTGATGTAAGTCCGCTTGTGACACTGATAAATAAAACTTTCAAACCAAGCCATCTTTTCACCTGCATTATTGGCTTTGAGCAAATCCTAACGTTCAAATTCGCACTTGGCGGTCGGCAATTAGTTCTTTCTGCAAAGTCTGTGAAAAGCCCGCATCCCAAAAGGAAGCGAGCAGTGATGAAAAACTAATTATTAATTTATTTTGGCCTCATAATAATAACCTTTTAATAGTATATGCACATAGGCCACTGTAGGACTGTTCGGTCTGATAGATTTTCGCTTCAACCTTGAAGGTTTTGGGCAATGTGCCAGTAATGAAGATGTATTAAAGCTTAATGTAGCAAGTGCCATATTCATAATTTACTGAACCTCTTTCTAAAACATTCAATTTATTTGAAATCTATATGGCTCTAAAAGCTACTAAGTCTGTGGAGCTGATTTAGTGTTCGAATGTCATTAATGCCAAATTGACAGATCCTTTAAATTATGCTAGGATCCTTACTAGATTGCAGTAGTGCACAGTAGGACAATTCTGCTGTTAACACTAAGTACTGTACGAGGCGTGTATACCCCAAACTGGCTCTTTCTTGCACAGGATAAAAGTAAATTGCTGCGGACGCTGGAATTTGAAAATAAAAATGGAAAATGCTGGAAAATCTCAGCGGGTCTGACAGCGTTTGTGGAGAGAGAACCTTTCGATTCTGGATGACCCTTCATCAGAGCTAGCTCCCTTTGCTGCTCCCCGTTTTACTGACATTTTTCGGGTGTATTTCAGGTGGTTTTCGTGCATCCATGGGAAATTTCTCAGGTTATTGACATGGTGACATGGTCACTTGTGGGTTAAAGTGAGACCTGGGTCCACTTTATGTAGCCACATTTAATGGGGAGAGAGGAGGATAGGGGGAGGATGAGTAGGCAGGGGCAAATAAATCAACTATTTAAGAATGTGTCAGGGCTTGTGCTTGAGTAGACATTTCATTCTTTACCAGAAAATTCCATCTATTAGCCCATGTGTTGTATTTAATCAAATCAAATTTAATTACTTATTTTATCTGGCTACTGCATCACTGGCAAAGAGAAACATAGAGGCCGGAATTTTACCATCCCACTCACCACGGGAATCGGAGCTAATGAGGGGCAGATCATGAGAAGGTCTGTTGACCTTGGGTGGGACTATATGATTTTGGGATGAGCGAGGTTCGTAAAATCTCTCCCAGAGGGTATGGTCTTACCAGCTCGCCATGCCCATCTATCAGGATGGTGAGTCAGGGAAGATAGCGTGAGAGGCCAAAAATCCAATTTATGCCCAGAAGTAGGGGGGATCATGCAGGAGTGGCCACAGAGAGGGTCGTGACAAGGGGTGGCATATCCGGGGTCGACCAGGGGACCCATCGGGAGAGCCCTAATGCCCCGGTTCTGGTGACCCATGTTGGTGTGGAGATGACAATGTAACAGATGGTGGGAGGAGGTGGTCTGATATCCGTTGGAAGGGGTGTGGGGCATGGGAGGAGGTCTCCTGGTTCACCAGCAGATCGGGGCGCCCTGCACCCTGTGCCTTGGACCCTGAGCTCTCTGAAGCTGGCTTCACCAGTGCGTATAGGCCCCTCCACACCCCACACCTCCACCCCACTCCTCCCTGTATTGGTGCAAAGCTCCCAACTGTCAAAGAAACAGAGTGCCAGAAGATTGCAGTGCAGGGCTCACCAAAAAGGCCAGCGTAAGGCCTCCTGTTTCTCGCTGTTATGGAGAACTTGGGGGGATAACTCCACCCAGACTGTTTTACTGTGCAATACAGCCTTGTGCCAACTGCTCACCATCCCTTCTGCAAAGACAACACAGAACACGATTCAGGATTGGGGTAAAAGTCCAAAGTACAGCAAACAAAACACAATATTTGTGCCAATACTGGGCTACACTGTGGGACACATCCCTCATCAAACTCATAGAAATTTTCAATTTTGCATTTTGGGCTCTGGTGTGCGAATCAAGTTTGTATCTCATTCCTACGTCCTCTGCTTTAACTGAAGTGTTGGAGAGAGATTTACAGAAGGGGACAGGGTCTCAACAACACCATTTCCGCACCTAAGTTCATCTTTCTCCAGCAGCTTTCCCCAGCTGAAAAAAGGAAGAAAAGAAAGTTTTCTTGGTACCTTTCGCAAACTCAGGGAACAGGATTTTACAGCCTCGCTTGACCCAAGACCAGAAAATCCCGCCCGAGTCAACAAACATTTCCATTGTTCGTCCCTCACCTGCTCTGATTCTGTGGCAGGCAGGATGGTAGGGTTCCGGTGTGGATATCTCAATGCCCTTTGCAGCCCATGGAGTACTGTTGAAGTGTGGTCGCTATCTCAGAAATGCATTGGAAAGTTTGAAGATAACTAATCATGTTCTTTTGGAACTACAGATTCTGGTCACCAGGCAAAGCTTACCTCTGTTTCCCCCATTCCAGAAGGCAGCATGGTAGCACAATAGTTAGCACTGCTACTTCACAGTGCCGGGGACTCAGGTTCAATTCCGGTCTTGGGAGACTCTCCTTGTTTGCACATTCTCCCCGTGTCTGCGTGGGTTTCCTCTGGGTACTCCAGTTTCCTCCCACAGTCCAAAGTTGTTTAGGTGAGGCGGATTGACCATGCTAAATTTCCCCATGGAGTCCAGGAAGTGTACTTTGGGTGGATTGACCATGATCAATGTGCAGAGTTGTGAGGATGGGGCAGGGGAGTGGGCCTGGGGAAGGTGTGCGCTCTTTTGGAGGGCCAGAGTAGACTTGATGGGCTGAATGGCCTCCTTCTGTACTGCAGGTATTCTATGAATTTATATGAAATCCCCAGCTCTTACCTCAGGAAGAATCAGATTGTTTGCAAAATGAGCGTACCTGAATTGAGCTTTCAACTTCATAATCCTCTCCGTCACATCATAGAATCACAGAATCCGTACAACATAGAAGGAGGCCATTTGGCCCACCAAGTCTGCACAGACAGCAATCCCACCCAGGCCCTATCTGCGTAACACTACATATTTACCCTGCAAATTTTCCTGTCACTAAGGGGCAAATTAACACGGTCAATCAACCTAACCCGCATATCCTTGGACATAGAGCAGCTATTTCTACATTCGTAAGTAGATTTATAAATCTGTCTTTTTGGTGTATTTTTGCACTCACCACTGACTCTCCAGGTTCAAGCACCACCCGCAGGAAGGTAAAGCACAAAATCTAGGCTGACATTACTCAGGAAGCCCTGCTTTTCCAGAGGTGTCGCCTTTAAAATAAGACATAAGACTGAGGCCCAGTCAATCTACTTAGTGGATGCAAAATACCCCAAGATGCTTGTTTTGAAGAAGAGAAAAGCTATCCCTGGTGTCCCGGTGCAATCGGTGTTACAAATTGTAACATGGTTAGCACTGCTGCCTCACAACTCCAGGAACCTGGGTTCGATTCCCAGCTTGGGTCACTGTCCGTGTGGAGTTCGCACATTCTCCCTGTGTCTGTGTGGGTTTCCTCTGGGTGCTTCGGTTTCCCCCTACAGTCCAAAGATGTGCTGGTTAGGTGCATTGACCCAAACAGACACTGGAATATGGCGACTAGGGGAATTTCACAGTAATTTCATTGCAGTGTTAATGGAAGCCTTACTTATGACTTACAAATAAACTTTAACTTTAATCTCTGTGGGAGTTTGCTGTGTACAAACCAACTGCTGCGTTTCACCACATTGTAACAGTGGCTACACTTCAAATAGGCTTCTATGTCTGCAAAGTGCTTTGAGATGTCCAGCGGTTGTGAAAAGCACCACTGAAATGCAAATCTTCCTTTCTGTAACATTGCCCACCACTGTCGCTCCTCTGCTGAAAGTCTCATCCATGCTTTTTCACTTCTGGGTATGACTATTCCGATAGTCCAGTCTGCCGTCCTTCATAAACACCAGCTCATCCTATCCCACGTTAAATCGCAGATACTTTGCACTATTGTCCTTGCTGTCCAACACTTAGAGATAATCCCTCAATGCCTTCAATTTTAAACTATTGCTATGATTTTTAAATGCCAGTCCTGTCATTGAAAACATCCACAACCCCTATTACTTACATGGTGCGGATCCTTAATGAAGTAATTAAATGATGAAATCTGTATATACTTCAGAGCTTGTAATACAGGAATGATATATTGGTTTGTAATTTTAATATAATGTGAATTCAACATTACCCTTCTTTCAATATCCTGTCCACCACTGATATCACCTACTGAATTTGCTTGTCTATTTTTGTTACACGGTGACATGCTTTTTTTAACCTGATTACTTAGTCTATAAATTATTATTTCGACGTCAGTTTACTGTAATTCAGCCTTTGGGCTGGAAATGTGATTCTTGAAGAGAATGCAAAATTTAAAACGGACAGTTGCTTCTACATCAGTCGACATTTGAAAAGCTATAATACATTTGCCTCAACATCAATTTCAAAGTTGCAGGTTATAGTGTCTTGTGATGACTTCTGCCAGGCTAATGAGGTTGGCTTGCTGGAGTATGAACTGCCTGATGAGTCCATCACAAAAAGAGGTACCTGAAGAGTCCTAATTGATGGTTAAATCAGGGAGCCTCATGCTCCCTATTTAAAGCAGGTATGACAGACTCCCAGCCTGCATTCAGCAGGGAGCAACTGGAGAGCTGGCTGTGTACAGACATATGGTGTAAATAAAGTAACTTGGTGATGGGACTTCCGCCTCCGCGGAGTTATTATACGTCTTTTGCACTGTTTATTTCAGGTAGACAAGCTGTGTTTTACTCATTAGTTCACTCCTGTCGTTGAATGGAATAAAAGAGCACAATCGAGGCAGGCTTTCCTGCCTCAATTATGAAAAGTTTTAAAAGAATGAACAGGCTTTTAAACTGGGGAATCAGTGATGGAGCTGGGGGCCCATCAATTTAAATCTGCCACTAAAGGTGTAATGGGAGTTGCTAATGGAATCAAGTAAAAATGTAGGGAAGTGCTGTTGCAACTGTATAGGGCATTGATGAGACCGCATCTGGAGTACTGAGCACAGTTCTGGTCCCCTCACTTGAGGAAGGATGTAAGTACATTAGGAGTGGTGCAGAGAAGATTCACTGATTCCACGATGAAGCACTTGTGAAGAGAAATTGAGCTGTTTAGGCCTATACTCACTGGAGTTTCAAAGAATGAGAGGAAATCTAGTTGAAGTATATAAGATGCTTAAGGGGATCATAGAACAGAATCATAGAATCCCTACAATGCGGAAGGAGGCCATTTGGCCCATCGAGTCTGCACCGACTCACTGGCAGAATATCCCTCTCCCCTGACTATCTCTCCTCTCCCCTGACTATCCCCATAACCCCACACATTTACTATGGCTAATTCACCTAACCTACCCATCTTTGGATACAAAGGGGCAATCTTAGCATGACCAATCCACCTAAGGCTGCATATCCTCGGACTGTGGGAAAAAACTGGAGCACCCGGAGGAAACCCACGCCGACACGGGGAGAACCAACAAACTCCACACAGTCCATTATCCAAGGCCAGAATTGAATCCATGTCCTTGGAGCTGTGAGGCAGAAATGCTAACCACAGTGCTGCTCTTGACAAGGCATTGACAAGGGAAATGTGGAGATGATGTTTGGACATTCTAGAATGAGAGATTATAGTTTTAGGCTATGGTAGCAGATTTAAAACAGAAATGAGGAGGAATTACTTCACTCAAAGGGTCATGAATCTGTGGAATTCTCTACCCAAGATTGCAGTGGATGCCAGAACACAAAACAAATTTGAGGAGATGGATAGGTTTTTAATTAGTAGGGGTGAAGGATTATGGCGAGTTGGCAGGAAGGTGATGAGATAGTCCATGATTGTATTGAATGGTAAAGTAGGATCGAGGCGCCTAATTGCCTACTTCTGCTCTCAGTTATAATGCTGTTATGAGAGGGGTTAGGAGAAATTTCTTCCCATCAAATTTTTTTTGGAGCTTAAAACACTTAATTCCAGAGAGTGTTTGAGGCAAAAGCCATCACAACTTTCAATGGAAACTTGGAGAAATAATTGAAGCAGAGGAAGGAACAGAGTTAGACATTTAGGTTTAGTCTGGGGAGAATGTGAGGCAGAAGAATCAATTTTTGGTTAATATATACAAAGTGAACACAGCAGTGAGATTAATTTGGGATAGACACAGGTCTCTAGGGAGAAAGTGGGACAGTGGCATTAGTTTAGAACTGATACAGGATTATGAGGATAGAGTGGGTAGTGGAATTCCTTTGGATTGATTCATAACTATAACAAAGAAAGAGTGCAAGGAAGGTGATGGCCTAGTACAGGGTTCTCCAAACTGTAGTCCACGGGCCACATCCGATCTGAGTTTGGAGATCGCTGGCCTAGTGGCATTATCGCAAGACCAGTAATCCAGAAACTCAACTAATGTTGCAGAGATCTGGGTTCAAATCCCAACCACGGCAGATGGTGGAATTTGAATTCAATAAAACAATCTAGAATTGACAATCTACTGATGACCATGAATCGATTGTCGGAAAAAGCCATCTGCTTCAATGATTCCCCTTTAGTGAAGAAAATCTACGGTGTTTACCTGGTCACCTGCTGTGACTCTAGAACCACAGCAATGTGGTTGACTCTCAACTGCCCTCTGAAATGGGATTTGATTTATTATTGTCACATGTATTAGTATACAGTGAAAAGTATTATTTCTGTGCACACTATAGACAAAGCATACCGTTCATAGAGGAGGAAATGAGAGAGGTCAGAATGTAATGTTACAGTCATAGCATTGTTAGAGAGTTTAAAAGAGTTAGAATGAAGTTTTAGAAGCAAAGAACGAGAGTAAAAGATAGAATTAAAAGGTATGCTGGGCACAGCTTGCAAGAAGTTATCTTGCTCCAGAGTCATGGACCAGCAAGCCACTCAGTTCAAGGGCAACTAAGGGTGGGCAATAAATGTTGGCCCAGCCAGCGATCCCATATCCCATGAATGAATAAAAGAAAGTAGGATTATTTGCAGATTGCTCTGGCAAGTATCAGATACAGTTAGGGTGGGCTGACTTCCCTCCCTCTGGACTGTTACCGAGTTTTATAGGCCCCCTCTTCTGCTTGGTCAAGCGAGTTAACTTTAAGTTAACTTTAAGCACTGCACTGTGGAGCCTGCGCGCCAGCACTCAGCACAAAGCACAGGGTCCAGGGAATGGCTTTTAGAAAAAGCACCTTTAAAATGACATCCACTTTCCAAGCCAACTTTTTACCGCCCAAGACTTTTCATCCACCATTATTAACTGGCCCTTATAGGTGTAATTGCCTTGCTCTTAACTCACTGGGTGTTAAATGTCCCACTCTGTAAATCACAGGCAAAAGCCAAGACAAAATAGGAAAAAAGGATAGAATTACGAAAGTTCGTGCTGTTAGCTTTTTGAAGCACCCTTATCAGCTTCCCCCTGCTGTGGCATAAAAAAGTTCTCAATTCTCTTAACTCCAGGAAACCACCCACACTCATGGTGAATGAGTCCTCTGGTAATGCCCCTTTAACAAGATAGGCTTGCCTTCAATGTGGACAAGGCTCCATTAACAGTGAGCCTGGAGTGCAAATGATGTGACTGTTATCTGTGGCTATTGAAACTTCCTGGTGCCTGAGTCCAGCAATAACAGCTGATGGCAGCAAATCCTAACAGATAGGGCTAACAGCCTTTGACCTCTCAGCTTCTGTGGCATTGTTGGTTGGTTTTATAGACAAGGTCTACAGCTGGGCTGGTACCATTGCAGGGGTGACTTTGTATTAACTGCACACACACAAACACACAAACACAAGTGAGTGATATAAGTGCCATACTAGGCTGCACAGACTACAGACGGTATTCACATAGACAATTCAAATTGTTTTGTACAGCACAGTTAGAAGACAATATCAAGCAGGATTAAATCAGAGCAAAGGAATGATGGGGTTGAATTTGATATTGCAAGATCTAGGCACAGTTCAGAGAAGAACATATGTTGTGTATTAATGTTTATTCTCGTTGGAACAAGGTCACTTTAAGAGTCCGATTAGGTGACGTATTTATGCATCAAATTTTGTAACATGAGAACAGGAAGGTCAGGAAGTGTCGGTAAAGAACTCTATCACCAGTGAGAAGTGAATATCAGTCATTGTCTTAGCACAGACAGAACCAGTCTCATACACCATTCAAACTCAGGATGATGTAATGTGGAGAAGACATGCTGATCTGCTTTTAGAAGTTTGTTTTGATTTGATTTATTACTGTCACATGTATTAGTATACAGTGAAAAGTATTGTTTCTTGCTCACTATGCAGACAAAGCATACCTTGCACAGAGAAGGAAAGGAGAGGGTGCAGAATGTAGTGTTGCAATCATAGCTAGGGTGTAGAGAAAGATCAACTTAATATACGGTAGGTCCATTCAAAAGTCTGACAACAGTGACTGAAGAAAAGATCTAACAGCTTGTTAATTAAAGGAATCCAAATAGTTTGAGTCTCGGTCATGTGACATTATAGTTTCAGGTTAACTAACGTGGCCCATGGTTGAAACCCATTGTGTGTGGGAGTAGGTAAGGATTAGGTGATTAACACCACATTGGATATGAGGAGTCACAAAGAGCTGCATTTGTTCTTGGAGGCACAGCATTGTCTGTGACCAGAATTCTTCTTTAGAAATGCAAAGACTCATTGTATAACTCCATGAAGGGGCATCTTTTTGAAAAAGGTAACAAGACTGCTGGTTTGTCAAAAGATTAGAAATGTGTCTGGTATGAACCATGACTGGTTAGGGGAAAGCTTGTCCATTTCAAAAATAAAAATAATAATTTTACGAAGTAGCCTGGTTAATGTGGATATGTATTTATTTCCCTTTCCATCTCAACCAGGACAATAGTCAAGTCCAATTTTGGCAGAAAGTGAGATGGTGAAGCTTATTAGTCATCCCTTCCCTAAACTCAACTGTCCTGATGGAGATCAGTGAGGGTTATATTGTGCTGAATATTTCTTGCCTCTTTGCGAACACTACATCCTCCAACCTCTCCTTTCCTCCTCTCCAATGTAACCTACGAACGATATATTTTGCCTTTATAGGGCACAAGAAACAATACTTTTCACTGTATGCCAATACATGTGATAATAATAAATCAAATCAAAATTACACTGGGGCAAGGCCAATCACGTGAATCCGTCCTGCCCATTCTATCGTCACGTCTAGTAGGTATCACAAGAGGAATGACAGTAATCACTGGCACAACAAAGGCCACAGTCCCTAAGTCCCTTTTCAGACTAAAGGACCCTTGCTGCCTCTCCTTCCCTTGATCGAAGCCCTGGTTTTCAGATTTAACCTGAATGCCAGTGGCACACTCACTAGCATCTACCCTGTACACGTAAAACATCCCCGTCACAGGTAAACAGTTAGTTCATGATGGTGGCTCCTGTTATAGACGAGAAATTAAAATCCAGGCCCATTTCTCATTACCATGGCTTAGACCAATGGTTCCCAATCTTTTAAATGTCACAGCACACCTCTATACTACACAAAACATTTCAGGCACACTTCTCTGAGCCGCCCTCCAGCAAAAGATTATTTTTGGGTATTATTCAGCCCACGTGCCCCCCAAGCCCACTTCACTTCAGGTCTAAAAGCAAATGACCACGGATGCTGGAATCTGAAACCAAAAGAGAAAATGCTGGAAAATCTCAGCAGGTCTGGCAGAATCTGTAAGGAGAGAAAAGAGCTGATGTTTCGAGTCCAGATGACCTTTGACAAAGCTTTGATGCTCTCACTTCAGGGCTGCTCCTTGCAGCATATTCTCTAATTGGAGGCTGTTCCTTCTTTTCTTCATTTCATTGGTTCCTGTTTCTCGCCTCTGTCTCCTTCCGCTACTGGGAGCTTCATTTTTAACTTCTCCCTGTTCTCTCCTTTTTACCACTTTCTGTCTCTCTTGCTTTTCATAGAATCGTAGGATGAATCATAGAATCCCTACAGTGCAGAAGGAGGCCCATCGAGCCTGCACCGACAACAATCCCACCCAAGCCCTATCCCTGTAACCCTATGTATTTAGCCCCATAATCCCCCTGACACTAAGGGGCAATTTAACATAGCCAATCCACCTAACCCGCACACTTTTGGAGTGTGGGAGGAAACTGGAGCACACGAAGGAAATCCATGCAGACACAGGGAGAACGTGCAAACTCCACACAGTGACCCATGGCTGGAATTGAACTTGGATCCCTGGCGTTGTGAAGGCAGCAGTACTAATCAAAATTCTCCCAGGATTTTTGTGCTATTTTTGAGTTCTTGCTTTTTGTTTACTCATTTATTTATTTATCAGTGTCACAAGTCAGCTTACATTAACATTGCAATGAAGTCACTATGAAAATCCCCCAGCCGCCACACTCCGGTGCCTGTTCGGGTACACTGAGGGAGAATTTAGCATGGCCAATCCACCTAACCTGCAGGTCTTTCCGACTGTGTGAGGAAACCGGAGAATGCAGAGGAAACCCACGCAGACACGGGGAGAACATGCAGACTCTGCATGTGGGCATATGGGACCTATTCTTCGGCTCCAAGTCCTGTTGGTCATGTGTATGGGCCTGACCAATGTCAATAATTTAAACCGCTCACGTGTAGCTCATTCCCAGCCAGCACATGCATGAGAGGCTTGAGGATCGTTGTCAGGTCCTGGAGATTCTGACCACAGAGCTGAAGGCAAAGGCTAGTTTTGGTCTAATTACATGAATTTTTAATCATTTTGAATCTTTTATATGGCACACTTTTGGGGGCATTCACAACACACCGGTGTGCCGGGAACCACTGGCATATACAGTGAGACAAAAGGGTGAGACAATGGCCAGAATTGTACACAGAAGCAATGGCCCCAACCCAACTGAAAACCAAGGGATGAACATGTCTCTGCTAGGCTGGGTCACTTCGCAGTGGCCACTGATGGGACCACAGCCAGTCTCCAATGATTACCACTGTCAGAGTCTGACACTCAGGAGGGGGTGGGGTTGCAATAGGATCATTCTGTCAGGCGCCAGTGAGGGGGGTAGAGAACTGGGTTAGGGAGGGCGAGGTGGGGAAGCGCACATGTATCATGGGGATGGTGAGGAGGCCTTCAATGGAACAGTATGCCTGAGCAGAGGGATTCCCACCATCAGCCCACAAAAAGACTGTCAAAGGCCTGGAAACCTCCCCACTACTGGTAAAATACCAATTATCTATTAATCTGTGGGACATGGGCAATGCTGGCTGGCCAGCATTTACTGCCTAGCTCTAGTTGCCCTTGGTGGTTGTTGAGAATCAACCATTTTGCTATGGCTCTGGTGTCACATGTAGGCCAGACTAGATTAGGATGGCAGATTTCATTCCTTGAAAGACATTCGTGAACCAGATGGGTTTTTTTCGACAATCGACAATGGTTTCATGGTCATCAGTGGATTCTTAATTCCAGATTTTTTTTTAAAAATTGAATTCAAATTCCAGCTCCTGCCGTGGTGGGGTTCGAACCGGGGTCCCCAGAACATTCGCTGACATTTCCAGGAATGATAATCTAGTGATAATACCATTCGGCCATCACCTCCCTGCATTTTCTTGTTGCTGTTGGAGGAGGCCCATAAAGCGGTCAACAGTTTTACAGTTCCCATCTGCCAACCCGCAGAGCATCGACGGGTGGTGGGGGGAGTTAAAATCCCAGCCAGTGTCAAACTAATTAAAATCAGTCAATTATAATTTCTGACGCAAAGGAATCCATGAGGATTGACTTGCCTCTCAACTGGCCCCTATTGATTTAGAATGCTGTTGTCAAATTAAAACATGTTTCAAGGTCAAATCTTTGCCATCCCAGATGCAGAAGAATTTGGGGAGGATGAGAATGCTTTTGGCGATTGTAGAGAGGCAGTGCACCATTCACCAGGATGTTATCGGGGTTGAGACTGTTTAAGTTACAAAGATAAAAATTGAGCTCCGTCCAATAAAGCAGAGTGGGTTTAAGAGGAGGGATTTAAAATGAGAAAGAGTCTTGATAAAAAAATTATTTTCAGTCATCAGCAAGCTGTGACGGAATTAAAAATTATTGCCAAAATTCAAATGAAGGGCAGGACAATTTTTTTATACAGAAGGATATTGGGAAATTTATTCTTAAATGGAAACAGTGGAAGAAGGGGATCTTACTGAAACTTACAGGATACTGAGGGGCTTGAATAGAATGGATGTGGAGAGGACGTTTCCACTAGTAGGAAAAACTAGAACCAGAAGGCACAACCTCAGGCTAAAGGGACGATCCTTTAAAACAGAGATGAGAAGGAGTTTCTTCAGCCAGAGAGTTAAAGTTAAATTTATTTATTAGTCACAAGTAAGGCTTACATTAACACTGCAATGAAGTTACTGTGAAATTCCCCTAGTCGCCATAGTCCAGCGCTTGTTCGGGTCAATGCACCTAACCAGCACGTTTTTTAGAATGTGGGTGGAAACCGGAGCACCTGGAGGAACCCCACGTAGACACAGGGAGAATGTGCAAACTCTACACAGACAGTGACCCAAGCTGGGAATCGAACACGGGTCCAGCCACTGTGAAGCAGCAGTGCCAACCACTGGTGAATCTGAGTGGAGAATCCATGGGATTTTTTGCCACAGAGGGCTGTGGAGGCCAGGTCGTTGAGTGTCTTTAAGACAGAGATAGAGAGGTTCTTGATTAATAAGGGGATCAGGGGTTATGGGAAAAAGGCAGGAAAATGGGGATGAGAAAAATATCAGCCATGATTGAATGGAGGAGCAGATTTGATGGGCCAAGTGGCCTAATTCTGCTCCTATGTCTTATGGTCTAAGTAACATTTATGACAGTGTTTAAAAGGAAACTAGGTAAATGTCAGCTAAAGAAAAATTTGGAAGTCTATTGGGAAAGGTCAGAAAAATGTGACAAATGCAGCACTCTTTGAAGAAGCTGACAGGAGAACACTGAACAAGATGGTCTCATTCTGTGATATAAGGTTCAATGATGACACATTACAGGTGTCCCAAAGCGCTCGCAAGGGAGATTCGCCAATGACAGTGTCATAAAGTGTACGACAGAGGAGAGGTTATCCATACTGATGCTCCCATCCAAAAAAAACACTAGGCCGGAATTCTCTGGCCATTCATGCCCCGCAGCCACTGCAAGGGAGGATGGGGAGTCTGGCACTCAGCCAAATCTCCGTTCACTGCAGCCGGACCAGAGAATCCCGCGAATGTGAATGGCAGGAAAATTCCAGCCTACATTAAATCTGGAGCCTGACCCAATGAAGCACTGAATATATTGCATGAAACTACAAAGGGTCATGAGTGTAGCCCAATCCCTCACGCAAACCAGCCTCCCGTCCATTGACTCTGCCTACACTTCCCGCTGCCTGGGAAAAGCAGCCAGAATGATTAAGGACCCCGCACATCCCGGACATTCTCTCTTCCACTTCTTCCGTCGGGAAAAAGATACAAAAGTCTGAGATCATGTACCAACCAACTCAAGAACAGCTTCTTACCTGCTGCTGGCAAACTTTTGAATGGACTTACCTTGCACTAAGTTGATTTTTCTCTACACCCTCGCCATGACTGTAACACTACAATCTGCACTTTCACCTTTCCTTCTCTATGAACAGTATGCTTTGTCTGTATAGCACGCAAGCAACAATACTTTTCACTGTATCCCAACACATGTGAGAATAATAATAAATCAAAACAAATCAACTCAGATTTTAAAGTTAACAACCTTGTCACGTCCACATACACTATTTTTGGATAAGAAATGTAATTTTGTCACAATGTGACTCGGGAAATCCCAACCATAGCCAAGATATCAGGATATATAGACCGGAATCCTCCGGCCATTCATCACTGCAAGCGAGGATGGAGAATTTAGCGCTCACTCAAATCTCTGTTCACCGCAGCGGGACCGAAGAATCCTGCCGGTGTGAACATCCGGAAAATTCCCCCATGGCGCTGCACCGCATTTATGAAGAGTTCGGCCCTGTTAATTGACCGATTAATCGACAGTCAAAAGAAGGAGGCTCATGTGGAGCAGAAACAACTGGCAGAGACCATTTCATGCACAGAAAGTTTGATGCATTCCCAATGGTCACTCAGGGTGGGATTTTCTGGTTGCGCCCAACCCAAGCCCAAAAATTCCCACCCAAGGTCAGCGGCCCTTTCAATAATCTGCCAGGTTTTCCGTCCTGTCCACAGCAACTCCCACAGAGGGCCGGCAGGGCTGGAAAAGAGTTGATTAAAAATTTTGCCGAGGTGTTCAAATCTAAAAGGGAGATACTCCATTGCCAAACGAGGGTGTCACAGACCTATAAAAGAGTTAGGAGACTACAAGAGAGCTAGACTTGGATAAGCTCACTTATTCAGCGCGAAGCCAATAATGCTCCAGCTCCTCCTCACAGTTCAACACTAATAAGAAATCCTGAGGCTTTTCTCATGTGGCGAGAGGTCATTAATGCCTGATTAATGATGGTAGCTGTGGGACAAAAGGGCGCGAGATCACTTTAAATCACTGAGGTGCAGCGCATCTGAAAAGGCAGCCATTTCTCAGTGCGGGAGCTTGCAATTAGCTGTTACTCGATGACAGAAAGGAAAGGCAAATAGCCACTAATAGGTCAGCCTTGTTCCAAAGTGGAATTTACTTGCATTCAATCCCAAGATTTGAGAAATTAAGGAGACTTTGACAAAAAAGAAACACAATTGCAATACTTTATCTCTTTCACTTGTGAGAAAGGGAACATTGTTAATGGCTGCGGCAAAGGGCAGCGTAGCAACCATCATCATTGCTGGTGGCAAATGGGCTGTTCTCATGGCTGAGCTTTGCTGTCGGAATTCTGGTGAGAACGAGCGAAAGAATAATCGATTTGTGGAAAGCAAAGCCAGGAAGAAGTGAACTGTCCTTGGATTTAGAATCATAGGATCCCTACAGTGCAGGAGGAGGCCATTTGGCCCATTGAGACTGCATCGACAACAACCCCACCCAGACCCTATCATTGTAACCCCGTACATTTACCCTACTAGTCTCCCTGACACTAAGGGACGGTTTAGCATGGGCAATCTACCATGTCACATGCTGGCATAGTGGTTAGCACTGTTGCCTCACAGCGCCAGGGACCCAGGTTCAATTCCAGCCTT
Source organism: Carcharhinus amblyrhynchos (assembly GCF_965287045.1). NCBI lineage: Eukaryota > Metazoa > Chordata > Chondrichthyes > Carcharhiniformes > Carcharhinidae > Carcharhinus > Carcharhinus amblyrhynchos. The sequence goes on from NC_137324.1 coordinate 166,988,664, forward strand.
GGGTCACTGTCTTTGTGGAGTTTGCAAATTCTCCCCATGTCTGTGTGGGTTTCCTCTGGGTGCTCCAATTCCTTCCCAAAGATGTACAGGTTATGTTGATTGGCCATGCTAAATTGACCCTAGTGTCAGGAGATTAGCAGGGTAAATATGTGTGGGGTTACGGGAACAGGGCCCAGGTGGGATTGTGGTTGGTGCAGACTTGATGGGCCGAATGACCTCCTTCTGCACTGTGGGGATTTTATGATTCTATGAACTTGCACATCTTTGGACTGTGGGAGGAAACAGGCACACTTGGAGGAAACCTACACAGACTTGGGGAGAATGTGCAAACTCTACACAGACAGTTACCTAAGGCTTGAATTGAACCTGGCTTTGAGACAGCAGTGCCAACCACTGTGCCACCATGCTGCCCTGTGTATGTGCGGTTCAGCCATCTCTGACATACTTTTCATTGCGTCAGTACAGGTAGGAATTGATACATGAATGAAAGAAAAATAGTGCCGAATCTGTGAATCTGGAATAAATATTTCTTCCAATAACTTATATTTATGTAGTTCCATTAACGTAATGGAACATTCCAGATCCATACTTCACCACATCTACCATCTCCTGGAAGGTCACCCCCCACCACCCCCTGCTCCCACCACCACCACCACTGTCCCGTGCAGTGCCCAGGCAAGGATTTCATGGGAGTTGCCCAGGAAGTTTCAACTTCCCTTTGGCAATTACTCCACATCTAGAGCCCTCTGAAAATTAATTTAAAGATCTTTCTGACTCATTTAGCAGAACCGCTGCCCAGGAAAAGTTAAAAGGATTAAAGTTAGTTCTAATTCCTGGGTCGTTGTACCACTGACATTCCCCATCTCCAACTGGACTCGCCAACTGAACTACCCGAATACGCCTCCATCTTCCGACTACTCCACCCCCAACTAAACCCCACACCTTAACTGCCCATCCTTCCCTTACACCCGATTAATCCTCACCATTCGAGTCCTCCCAAGTACCCTTCTCTAATTCCTTCAGGCCCCCTCCACCTCTATCTACCCACCCTACCCACAACTACCCACCAAGCCCTGACCCTCCTCAATCCATTCTACCCAGTAATTTATTTACAGTATACATATACCTTCTCTCCCAGTTTCTCAAGGTGGATGGGACTCAGACCCACTGATTTATGACAGTTCTGTTGAAAGAGGCCGGGACTTCACTTCCCTCAGTGCTATTGCACTGTACTGGAAAGACTCCACAGATTCTGCTGCACATTTCTCAGCAGATCTATATAGGCCAGACAGGTAAGGATTACAGATTTCCTTCCCTAAAAGACATTAGTGAACTAACTGGATTTTTTTTTACAACAATTGACAATGGTTTCATAGCTATCTGCCATGGTGGGATTCGAACCTGGGTCCCCAGAGCATTACACTGACTTGCTTTGATTTGATTCGTTATTGTCATATGTATTAAGAAACTGTGAAAAGTATTGTTTCTTGCATGCTATGCAGACAAAGCATACCATTCATAGAGTACATAATGGAGTAGGAATGGAGAAGATGCAGAATGTAGTGTTACAGTCATAGCTAGGGTGTAGAGAAAGATCAACTTAATGCGAGGTAGGCCTATTCAGAAATCTGATGGCAGCAGGGAAGAAGCTGTTCTTGAATCGGTTGGTATGTGACCCCAGTCTTTGTATCTTTTTCTCAATGAAAGAAGGTGGAAGACAGAATGCCTGGGGTGTGCAGGGTCCTTGATTTTGCTGGCTGCTTTTCCAAGGCAGCAGTCCAGTGACAATACCAGTATGTTACTGCCTCCCCATACACGATCCCATAAAATCTAAACCTCTGCCATTTAACTCCCACACCATTTATCTCTCCCAGTTGTCCCTTCCACCCCCGCACCCCCCCCCCCCCAACCCCACCCCACCATTGCACTGCTTCCACCTGGTGGCGAGAGGATCAAATCCCTTCAGTTGTTGCCCTGACCATCAAGGCTACCTCATCCCATCTCCAGAATTTTGTGTTCCTACCTCAGAATTGCAGCATCTGCAGTTTTCTTTGCCTCTTGTATCAAATGATTGAAGCATCTAAACTGTGGGAATGTGGGAAAGAAATTAAAACAGAGAGAAGGAGAAATGCAGAGATGTGTGAGACTGTGGGATTCACCAATACAGTTATTGATCGCAGTAGAGAATGGAGCCAACATTTGAGAAGAGATAGGACAGGGTTATTGAAAGAAAAGGGAACAAAGAGATGTGGGAGCATGGAGTTAGGATACTGTCCACCTGGGGGATAAACATCGGTATGAATCTTCTTTGAGGATAGAAGGGGAGGCTTACAGCTTGATGGCTGGAAGGGCGCTGGGTGTGGGGCTTTGGGGCAACTGGGTGGTGTCTGTCAGTGCTGTGCCTCAGGGTTGTGAAAGGGGGTGCCAAAGGAGTTGGAGGCAGAGGTGATCAGGTGCTGGAAGGCCATGGAATGTCAAGGAATGAATCAAAGTGGACATTCCAGACGCGATGGACGGGACTGATGCCAGGATGGAATGAACACTCATTCTTGCAGCCTGAACATGGTCATTTATTTTCTTGTGGCACTGGGTGCCAGTCCTCTGTGCCAATGCACAGGCACTGACAGCTGTTGCCACATTTGAAAGCCACATTGCCGGCTTGACGCTTGGGTCACTGACCATGATGGAGGAAGACGATGGCCCTCCTCCCCTCCATGGCATCCTGCAGCTATCCAAGCTCTGTGTAGAGTGGAGTTGTTTTTGCACAGTGCCATCTTCTTGGCGTGCCTGTCTGTGAGTGTATTGTTAGTGTTTAAATTCAGCTCTCCGTGCTTAACAGTGCACAGCTGTGGCCACTTTGGGTGAGTCATGTGACTGGAGCCTCCATGATGGCATGATTTACATGGCGGCTCCTTCATTGCACTATGTGTTGGAAGATTGCAATCCAGAGCTGGACCCAAGAGACCAGCGCAGAACACTCCTATTTTCTCACCATTACAACACTAAGAAATTTTGGGGAAAAATTCCACCCATTATTTCCATGCCCTCCAATGGACAACATTCCTCGTGTCCATAGATATGATACCATCAAATCACAACAATGTAATATGATTTTGTGATGCAGTTGGGTGATAGTAAGAACTGAATTAAAATGATTGCAAGTGAAAATAACTTTATGTCAAACTCCAGCATTACTTCTTGCTGATGAATAACTCGCATTTAAACAGGGCAGCAAGGGGAAGACAAGGCAACATTTTCACAAGTTAACAAATTTTTGCATGCCTTTAGTTCAAATTTGCAAATTAAAGCCACTTGCTCTTGATGCTGATAATTTTGTGTTTCATTTTTAAGAGCCTATGGCTCTTTGTTCGCCCACTGTAACAATGCCATCTGGTGTTAAAAATGAGCTCTCGACTGAAGTTCCGAACACAAGTTCTACAAAATCCCAACACTTCCCTATCCGCAGGTTCAACACATTCAAGCCAGATTCACATCTGTTCACCATTTAGGTTTCCGTCAGATTGCCAACCTTCCCGGAATCTTCAGAAATACTCGGAAACCTTCAGGAATTGAATGTGATTTCCAGAACGAGTTGTGCAAGAAACCTCTGGGGGGAAAAAAAATTGCAGGAGATTTAAACAATATTCATTTTTTATTCATTTGATCGGGTGGATTGCGTTATTGATCGGGTGAATTCTCAGAGGCTTTTTCCCAGGGCTGAAATGGTTGCTAAGAGAGGACACAGGTTTAAGGTGCTGGGGAGTAGGTACAGAGGAGATGTCAGGGGTAAGTTTTTCACTCAGTGGGTGGTGGGTGAGTGGAATTGGCTGCCGTCAGTGATGGTGGAGGCAAATTCGATAGGGTCTTTGAAGAGACTTCTGGATGAGTACATGGGACTTAATAGGATTGAGGGTTATAGGTAAGCCTAGTAGGTAGGGATATGATCAGCGCAACTGGTGGGCTGAAGGGCCTGTTTGTGCTGTAGTTTTTCTATGTTCTATGTTCTATTTCCTTGAACAATTCCAATTGTAAATAATGTTTGTTGAAAGTAAAAGGTGGGTAAATATACGCTGACTAATCTTGACCAGTTTGCAGTCACTCAGGTACGTTACATGACGAGATAGACAAAGAGGACAAGCATCAGGCGAAAGTCCAATGATTTGATTTTTTGATTTGATTTATTATTGCCACATGCTTTAACTTACAGTGAAAAGTATTGTTTCTTGCACGCTTTACAGACAAAGCACAACGTTCGTAGAGAAGAAAACAAGAGCGTGTACAATGTAGTGTTGCAGTCATAGCTAGGGTATCGAGAAAGATCAACTTAAGTTGGGGTAAGTCCATTCAAAAGTCTGACAGCAGCAGGGAAGAAGCTGTTCTTGAGTCGGTTGGTACGTGACCCCAGACTTTTGTATCATTTTCCTGATGGGACAAGATGGAAGAGAGAATGCCCGGGGAACATGGGGTCCTTAATTATGCTGGCTGCTTTGCTGAGGCAGTGGAAAGTTTAGATAGAGTCAACGTACGGGAGGCTGGTTTGTGTGATAATTTGGGCTCCTTTCACGAGCTTTTGAAGTTTCTTGCAGTCTTTATGCAACTTTATTTAACACTTCATCAAGGAAAAACAATATTCATTCTCTTCACAGGACTCTCTAAGTGAACGGATTCAAATCTACTCTAACTATCCACTTCTGACATGTGCTTCTGAGGAATCGCTACACACTATCCGCAGGTCCCTATCACCATATTTGAACTGCTTGTCTGAAGAGACCAACAATACCAATTCAAGAGAATAGCCACAGGAGACTCCTGCACTACCTGCCTGCCTCTTCTGGTAGTCGCCATCTACCTGACTGAACCTGTAGTGTGACAACCTCCTTGTAACTAGTGTCTATTACACTCTCTGCCCCCTGTATGCTCTGCAGTTTGTTCATCTCCATCTCCAACCAAACAATGCAGGCTGTGAAGAGCTGCAGCTCAACACACTTCTTGCAGACAAAGTTGTCAGGGAGACTAGATTGCTCCCTAATTTCCCACATCTGGCAGGAGGAGCATAAGAACATAAGAAATAGGAGCAGGAGCAGGCCATCTAGCCCTTCGAGCCTGCCCCGCCATTCAATAAGATCACGGCTGATCTGAAGTGGATCAGTTCCACTTTCCCGCTTTCTCCCCATAACCCTTAATTCCCTTGCCTTCCAAAAACCTAGCTATCCGTGTCTTAAACATATTTAGCGAGGTAGCCTCCACCACTTCAACGGGCAGAGAATTCCAGAGATTCACCACCCTTTGAGTGAAGAAGTTCCTCCTCAACTCCGTTCTAAACTGCTCCCCCCTTATCTTGAGGCTGTGCCCTCTAGTCCTGCTGTCCTTTCTGAGTGGGATGAATCTCTCTACCTCTCCCCTATCCATCCCCTTCATTATCTTATACGTCTCTATAAGATCCCCCTCTCATCCTTCTAAACTCCAATGAGTACAGACCCAGTCTATTCAGCCTCTCTTCATAGTCCAACCCCCTCATCTCCGGTATCAGCCTAGTGAACCTCCTCTGCACTCCCTCCAAGGCCAAAATATCCTTGCGCAAGTGCGGCGACCAAAACTGCACACAGTACTCCAGCTGCGGCCTCACCAGTACCCTGTACAGTTGCAGCAAGACCTCCCTACTTTTACATTCAATCCCCCTCGCTATGAAGGCCAGCATTCCATTCGCCTTCTTGATCACCTGCTGCACCTGCAGACTGGGTTTTTGTGACTCGTGCACAAGGACCCCCAGGTCCCTCTGCACCGTAGCATGCTGCAGCTTTTCGCCCTTTAAATAGTAATCCCTCCTACTATTATTCCTGCCAAAGTGGATAACCTCACACTTGCTAACATTGTACTCCATCTGCCAGGTCCTTGCCCACTCGCTCAGCCTATCTAGATCCCTCTGCAGACTTTCCACACCCTCCGCACAATTTGCTTTTCCACTTATCTTTGTGTCATCAGCACAAACTGCCCTAACTGCCCTTAAAACAGAAAGAAATCTCACAACACCAGTTTAAAGTCCAAACAGGTTTATTTGTAGCAAAAGCCACAAGCTTTCAGGACAGCCTGTCCCTTCTTTAGGTGGCTGGGAGTTCTGATCGTATAAACGACACAAAGGGGTCTGCCCTTATACAGGTAAAAGGATAAAAATTCTTAACTCACCTTTCCCTTGCTTGTGATCCTTACCATGACCTTTTCCTTTGGTTGGAGAAGCAGGTTGAGAGATAAACACCGAAGTAATGTTCGGGGTTTAACAGTCCCTTTACAGCAGCTCCTCCACAGATCACCTTCCAGAAGCAGTGACTGCACCTACTCAAATCTCCCCCCCACCCCCCCCAGCAGCCAATCAGCATCACTGCTCTTCTGCCCCCTGCTGGACGCTTGCCTTCACTCAAAACATGGAGGGTGTCTTCTGGAGGTCTACCTTCTGAAAGCAGTGAGGGCACCTATGCAAATCTTCTCTGCAACAGCCAATCAGCGTCACTGCTTTTCTGCCCTCTGCAGGCCGCTTGCCTTCTCTCGAAACACAGAGGGTGTCTTCCAGAGGTCCAGCGTCTAGAAGCAGTGGCTGCACCTATGCAAAACTTCCCCACAACAGCCAATCAGCATTGCTGCTCTGCTGCCCCCTGCTGGAGGGCAACTCTGCTATAGCTATTCCAGTTTCTAACTTCAATATAAGGATTTTCAAGATGAGAATTTGAATGTTTGCTGATGGGCAGAGGAATTTTCAGTCCACTTTTGCCTCCTGTACTGATTAAATACAAATTCCATTGAATATCAGAACCCGTTATGCCTAATATAGGCTTTTCCTACTTTTGTGTAAGGAATTCCAGCTTCTCCCATGGTTCTCTCCAGCCTCATCCTCCTGCCAACAATAACAATCGAAAACAGAATCTCCCAATCTATTTTGCCTGTGACAGCTTGAAATGTAAATGACATTAGGGTCCTGACAGCAACCTCCGACCTCTATCTGTGCAGATTAGTGAGAGCCCTCCCTGTTTCCGACATGACTTCTGATCTCCCAGATCAAGGTCTGCCTTAATATTGCAACAAATAGACCTCCTGAACATCTGTTTATGATTCAGGTCCATCAACCACCCCATAAGGGGGATGGCAGCTAGGAAAAAATCAGTCTCATGGAACCCACTCACAGAAATTAAGTAGGACATGTTCCTTCATCATTGCTGGCCCTTCCACCCTAACCAACAATGGGAGTGTTCCTTCAGTACATGGACTGCAGCAGTTCAAGAAGGCAGCTCATCACCACCTTCTCAAGGGCAATCAGGGTTAGGAAATAAATGGTGGCCTATAACCAGTGATGCCCACATCACATGAACAAACAAAAAGAATGTAAAGAACAGCTTAACTCGAAAGTCACACCTTGACGATATCGGCTGTACAGCTGTAACAATGGATGGTCAGAGTAAAAAGTCTGACAACACCAGGTTTTAGTCCAACTGATTTATTTGATAGTAAACGCACAAGCTTTCGGGTTAGTCCCTTCGTCAGGTGAATGGAGAGTTCTGGCCTCAGACAGAGCATATAAAGCACAGACTGTTTACAGATTACTGATTAGAATGCGAATCTTTACACATAACCTGCTGTTCAAGTCTTGAAGAGGCCGACAATGTGAGTGGAAGGAGCACTGATCACAGGTTACAGAGATGTGTATTGTCTCCAGACAGTACAGTGAGTGAGGTTTTGCAAACCCAGGCAAGTGTTGGGGGTTACAGATAGTGCGACATGAACCCAAGATCCCTGTTGAGACCGTCCTCATGTGTGTGGAACTTGGCTATCAGTCTCCACTCAGCGACTCTGTGCTGTCGTGTGTCGTGAAGGCCGCCTTGGAGAATGCTTACCCGAAGGTCAGAGGCTGAATGCCCGTGACCACTGAAGTGTTCGCCAACAGGAAGGGAACAGTCTTGCCTGGTGATTGTCGAGCGAGGTTCACCTGACAAAGGGACTAACCTGAAAGCTTGTGCACTTACTATCAAATAAATCGGTTGGACCAAAACCTGGTGTTGTCAGACTTTTTACTGTGTTTACCCCAGTCCAACGCCGGCACATCCACACAATGGATGGTAACAGCCTCCATTGTTCAATTCCATTTCACCCAGAATCACCCGTCTCCCATACTTTTCAGTTCACTTTTCTCTCCCTATAACTCCAGTTGTGAGACCAGAGGCCCAAATGCTGCTCCATTAACTTTTGAACTTCCAGAATACTCAATGAATTCTGGGTCGACAGGAAACAGTACAAAGTCATATTGCTCATCAGGTATTAGTTCCTTTGACTGATCCATTTCCAGCTGTCATTCTGACCATCCAAATAACACTCTTAATTCAAAAAACTGTTTGGTGGATAAGACCCTATTTACTCGGGTTAGGTGGCTATTTGAGACCCTCCTGATCTCACCTTCACAGGTTATAGAATTCAAAATGCATAGTTATATTTATATACAAATCAAGTCCTTTATTTACCCATATACAGTGATAATACAGTGAATATGCCATATTAGAGGGATTATAAAAAAGGATAAGGGTTAAAGGCAAGGAGATGAAATTGAAACAGACAACTCCAGCTCAAGAGCTGGCATAGGTCTGATGGGCTGACTGGCCTAATTTTTGCTGCAATTTCCATTATTCTATTAAGTCCCCCGCCATTAAGCTGATTTTTCTCTTCACCCTACCTGTAACTGCAACACTATATTCTGTAGCCTATCCATTTCCTTCTCCCCCTATTGGGGTGGCACGGTGCCATAGTGGTTAACAATGCTGTCTCACAACTCCTATGGCCTGGATCACTGTCTGTGTAGAGTTTGCACATTCTCCTCATGTCTGCGTGGGTTTCCTTTGGGTGCTCCAGTCTCCTCCCACAGTCCAAATATGTACAAGTTAGGTACATTGGCCATGATAAATTGCCCCTTAGTATTCCGGGATGCGTAGGTTAGAGGGATTAGAGGGGTAAATATGTGGGATTACGGGGAGAGGGCCGAGGTGGGATTATTGTCAGTGCAGAATTGATGGGTCGAATGGCCTCCTTCTGCACTGTCGGGTTTCTATGATCTATGTACACTATAAATAGTACACTTTGCCTATCTGGTACGCAAGAAACAATACTTTTCACTGTTTCCCAATACATGTGACAACAATAAAATCAAATTTATCCATTGTTGGGCAAAAGTTTTGCTCGAGCAATTCAGGGGGAGAATTATGATATAGTCAATCCCAGCTCAGTGCTCTTCAGACTGTAACTAATCATTACTAATGAAAACAATGCCATAAAGTCATTTTTCATTAGATGTGTAAAAAGCGTTCTCCATTAAGAAGAAAAATTGTGTTATTCTTAACAATATCATAAATATTCCCGAAACCAACATATCAATTCCAAACACAACTTCCTGCTGGGACATGCTGATTGCAGAGCTAAGACTAGAAACTGAGAGAGGGGAACTAACAGCAACAAATGATGCAAGTTAATTGCTGTGTAATACAGACTGGGGGCCTTTGCAAGCACAGGAAAACACATAAAGCATAAATTATCACACAGAATATCCCAATGCTTACTCCAATAAAAGCACATTTATAGAAATTGCCACATTCATTGAACCAGTCAAAGTTATGATTTATTTTTACTTCCCCCTTATTATCCCTGTAGATAATTTAGAATGAATCTAATGCTCATAATTGAAGGGAGGGACAGACAACACAAATAAAATATTGGAAGAGGTACATTGAAATAAATGGCAAATTTTATGAAGAAATTTGTACACGGTACTATGGAACGATATGCACCTTCTTTCTGAAATGTCCGCTAACCCGCTGCATACCAAATACACTGGATAAATTACTCTTCTGCCCCATAATATGTAAAAGTGATACACTGTAGCACAATGGTTAGCACTGCTGCCTCACAGTGCCAGAGGCAAGGGTTTGATTTCTGGCTTGGGTCACTGTGCTCCCGGCGTCTGCGTGGGTTTCCTCTGAGTGTTCTGGTTTCCTCCCACAGTCCAAAGGATAAAAAGTTTTTTAAAAAGTTTATTTATTAGTCACAAGTAAGGCTTACATTAAAACTGCAATGAAGTTACTGTGAAAGTCCCCTAGCCGCCACACTCTAGCACCTGTTTGGGTCAATGCACTTAACCAGCATATCTTTCAGACTGTGGGAGGAAATCAGAGCACCCGGAGGAAACCCACTCAGACACAGGGAGAATATGCAAACTCCACACAGACAGTGACCCACGCCAGGAATTGAACCCGGGGTCCCTAGCACTGCTAACCACTATGCCACCACCCAAATGGCCATGTGCTGGTTAGGTGCGTTGGCCATGCTAAATTTTCCCTCAGTATTTCCAAACAGGCGCTGGAGTGTGGTGACCAGGGGATTTTCACAGTTAATTGCACTGTTAATATAAGCCTATTTGTGACATCAATAAAATAAATCCAAAATATTTTGTTTTACTTTCTTTGTCCATTTTGTGCTCAACATACTGAAGTACTAAGGCATATAACATTTCCTATTCTATCGTCAGGATTGGGCACTACCAGCTAAAGTACAGTTCAGTACTTCAACGGGGCAATGGGCCTCATACAAACCTCATAAGAGCAGCATAGTCACACTCCTACTCTGCAAACCAGACATACCAGGGCCTCACTGTCTCAGAGTGCCAACTCAGTGCTAATTAGTACTGATCAGACAGTCTGTCTGTGGCACTGCGTTGAGACTGGCCAAATACAACTCCTTAAAGCAAAGAAAGTTCAGAAGAGGTTTTATAGAGGCTTTCAAAATGAGTACACATGGAAATAAGCTGCTTCCAATGGCAGAAGAATTGATAACCAAAGGACACAAATTTAAGGTGATTGATGAAGTAACCATAGGCGACATAGAGCAGGAATTTGTGGCCTCACTTGCCCCAAAACTGTAAAATCCCGCCCGAGGTCAACGGACCTTTCCATGGTCTGCCCCTTTGCCTGCCCTTGTGGCAGGCAGGACAGTAAAACAGTCACTTCAAAAAGGAATCGGATAAATACTTGAAGGGAAATAATTTGCAGGGCCAAGGTATTTAGGATTAGTTTGCTAGCTGCATAATGAGTCGGCCCAGGCATGATGGGCTGAATGGCCTCTGGCGCTCCCTGGTTCTATCTTTCTACGATAAGTTGATGCAGGACTGGAAATTTCACACTGACAGAGCTTAAAAAGAAAAAAATCGCTTTTATTTATATCAAGCTTTTCATGATATCTGGATGTTCCAAAGCATTTCACAGCCAAAACTGTATTTTTGGTGTGTATGCCTTTGTACTGCAAGAAACAAGGCACACCGGGGTGGTTAGCACTTCTGCCTCTCATCGCCAGGGACCTGGGTTCGATTCCTAGCTTGGGTCACTGACTGTGCAGAGTTTGCGCATTCTCCCCGTGTCTGCGTGGGTTTCCTCCAGGTCCTCCAGTTTCCTCCCACAGTCTGAAAGATGTGTGCATTAGGCTCATTGACCATGCTAAATTCTGTCTCAGAGTACCTGAATAGGCATTGGAGTCTGGTGACTAGGGAATTTTCACAGTAACTGCATTGCAGTGTTAATGTAAGCCTACTTGTGACACTGATGAATAAACTTAAAAGAGCAAGTTCCCATAAACAGCCACATTATAAAGACCAGATAATCAGTCTTAGGCATTTTTCTGCACACCAAGTGTGAATCACGTTCCTCTTCATATTTCAACATGAGGTTTTTTAATGTCCAGCTGAAAAAGCAGGCAGTGCCTTGGTTTAATTTCTCATCTGTTAAACAACAGCGCCAATAGTGCAATGTTCCCTTGGTGCCACACTGGAGAATCAGCCTTGGTTTTGAATGCAGGGGAGGGATTTTAGTTCCAGGGTGGGGATCCTGATATCACATACATTTTCTAACCCCCATAGTGTGTCGGTATCTGATGCCTGACCCAATGTTCTACAATCTGACCAATTAGTGCCCCCCCCTCCACCACCACCACCAATGATCTGTGGGAAAATAATCATTAAACAGCACTTAGGGGCGTTACAGGAAAGTGTGACAGCTGATATTAGAATTCCTAATAGAGCTTCTGATACCACAAGGAAATGTTACATAGAATCTTACAGCACAGTAACAGGCTATTCAATCCAATATTCGATTACTTGTGTTGTATACCAGCTCTGTCTCACAATGTAAATATACCATGCTACAAATAAGTGCAAACACAAAATATTCACAATGAAATTTCCAAAGGAAATGTTTACATAGCAGTTTTCAATACAGCCACACCTCTGTAAGAATGTTAATAATGATGTGGAGATGCCGGCGTTGGACTGGGGTAAAACAGAAAGAAGTCCCACAACACCAGTTTAAAGTCCAAACAGGTTTACTGAACAGAATAAACCTGTTTGGACTTTAAACTGGTGTTGTAGAATGTTAATACACAGAGGTTATTGGAGTGTCTGATGTTTGATTATGTACGTCTGCTTACTGTTGTCTGCTCACTGTGTGTGATTAGTTTAAACTTAGATATGGTCACTTCGAGAGAGAGAGAGAGAGGGGGACTGAATTGAGCCTAGCTACTCAAAACATGAGAACAGACATTTTATCGTATGATGAATAAAACTCCTCCTGGAAGTTTGATGAGGACTTGTCTGTTGAGGTAGTATGGGCGGAGATTAGAAATAGGAGAGGAGAGGTCACCCTGTTGGGAGTCTTTTATAGACCTCCTAAAAGTTCTAGGGAGGTTGAGGAAAGGATTGCGGAGACGATCCTGGTTAGGAGTGAAAGTAATAGGGTAAATGTTATGGGGGACTTTAACTTTACTAATATTGATTGGAATTGCTATAGCTCTAGCTCGTTAGAGGGGGCAGTTTTTGTACAAAGCGTGCAGGAAGGTTTTTTGACTCAGTATCTTGATAGGCCAACTAGAGGTGAGGCTATATTGGATTTGGTGCTGGGAAATGAGCCAGACCAGGTGCTGGACTTGGAAGTTGGTGTGCATTTTGGTGATAGTGACCACAATTCGGTTACATTCACCTTAGTGATGGAAAGGGATAGGCATGAACCTCGGGTCAGTAGTTTTAGCTGAGGTAAGGGTAATTATGAGGCTATTAGGAGAGAATTAGGAAGCATAGGTTGGACTAGGAGACTACAGGGACTGGGAACGTCTGAAATGTGGAGTTTTTTCAAGGAGCAGCTACTGCGAGTCCTTGATAGGTATGTCCCTGTCAGGCAAGGAGGAATTGGTAGAGCTAGGGAACCGTGGTGGACTAAAAAAGTTGATTCATTGGTTAAAAAGAAAAAGGAGGCTTATGTTCGGATGAGACTTGAGGGCTCAGGTAGTGCACTAGAAAGCTTTAGATTGGCTAGGAGGGAGTTGAAGAGTGAATTAAGAAGGGCTAAAAGAGGACATGAGAAGACTTTGGCTGATAGGATTAAGGAGAATCCTAAGGCGTTCTATAGGTATGTTAAGAACAGAAGGTTGGTTAGGGCAAGATTAGGGCCAGTTACAGACAGCAGAGGGAAGTTGTGTGTGGAACCGGAAGAGATTGGTGAGGCATTAAACCAATATTTCTCTTCGGTGTTCACGCAGGGGGACATGAATGTAGCTGAGGAGAACACTGGGTTGCAGGGGTGTAAACTAGACAGTATTGCAGTTGATAAGGGGGATGTGCTGGATATTCTTGAGGGTTTGAAAATAGATAAGTCCCCTGGTCCGGACGGGATTTACCCTAGGATTCTCTGGGAGGCAAGAGAGGTGATTGCAGAGCCTCTGGCTCTGATCTTCAGGTCGTCGTTGGTCTCAGGTATAGTACCGGAAGATTGGAGGATAGCGAATGTTGTCCCGTTGTTTAAGAAGGGGAACAGAGACTTCCCCAGGAATTATAGACCGGTGAGTCTTACTTCTGTTGTGGGCAAGGTTTTAGAAAAAATTATTAGGGATAGGATTTATAGTTATTTGGAGAGTAATGAATTGATTGGAGATAGTCAGCATGGTTTTGTAGCGGGTAGGTCATACCTTACTAACCTTATTGAGTTTTTTGAGAAAGTGACCAAAGAGGTGGATGGGGGAAAGGCAGTTGACGTGGTATACATGGATTTTAGTAAGGCGTTTGATAAGGTTCACCATGGTAGGCTTCTGCAGAAAATGCGGATGTATGGGAATGAGGGTAATCTAGGAAATTGGATCAGGAATTGGCTGGCAGATAGGAGACAGAGGGTGGTGGTTGATGGTAAATATTCGTCATGGAGTTCAGTTACGAGTGGTGTGCCTCAGGGATCTGTTTTGGGGCCACTGCTGTTTGTAATTTTTATTAATGATCTGGATGAGGGCATAGTTGGGTGGATTAGTAAATTTGCTGATGACACCAAAGTCGGAGGTGTGGTAGATTGTGAGGAAGGGTGTCGTAGTTTGCAGGGTGACTTAGACAGGTTGCAGAGCTGGGCCGAGAGGTGGCGGATGGAGTTTAATGCGGAGAAGTGTGAGGTAATTCACTTTGGTAGGAATAACAGATGTGTCGAGTATAGGGCTAACGGGAGGACTCTGAATAGTGTGGATGAACAGAGGGATCTAGGTGTATGTGTACATAGATCCCTGAAAGTAGGGAATCAAGTAGATAAGGTTGTTAAGAAGGCATACGGTGTCTTGGCGTTTATTGGTAGGGGGATTGAATTTAGGAGTCGCAGCGTCATGATGCAACTGTACACAACTCTGGTGCGGCCGCACTTGGAGTATTGTGTGCAGTTCTGATCCCCACATTATAGGAAGGATGTGGAGGCTTTGGAGAGGGTGCAGAGGAGGTTTACCAGGATGTTGCCTGGTATGGAGGGGAGGTCCTATGAGGAGAGACTGAGGGATTTGGGGTTGTTTTCGCTAGAAAGAAGGCGGCTAAGAGGGGATCTTATTGAAACATATAAGATGATTAGAGGTTTAGATAGGGTGGATAGTGATAGCCTTTTTCCTCGGATGGAGAAAGCTAGCACAAGGGGGCATGGCTTTAAATTAAGGGGGGGTAGTTATAGGACGGATGTCAGGGGCAGGTTCTTTACCCAGAGGGTGGTGAGGGATTGGAATGCCCTGCCTGCTGCAGTTGTAAATGCGCCTAGTTTGGGGGCGTTTAAGAGATCCGTGGATAGGTTTATGGATGAAAAGGGATTGGTTTAGGTTAGAGGGTCATTGTTTTTAACTGGTCGGCGCAACATCGTGGGCCGAAGGGCCTGTTCTGCGCTGTAATGTTCTATGTTCTATGTTCCTGCTGTATCACCTCTCTGCATAATGGTAATCATACAAAAACAGAAAATGCTGGAAAATCTCAGCAGGTCTGACAGCATCTGTGGGGAGGGAATTGAGCCAGCGTTTCGGGTCTAGGCAACCCTTCGTCAGAGCTAAGAGCCAAGATCCATTGGCCAATGAACCTAACTTCGCTCTGTCAGACCTGCTGAGATTTTCCAGCATTTTCTGTTTCTGTTTCAGATTCCAACATTCGCAGTATTTTGCTTTTATCTTAATGGTTCTCAAACATCAACTTACAGGAATTACAGATACATTACGTAGAACAAAAGTAATTTAAAGCAGCAGAATTTATCACAACAACTGATATGTGTATAGTGCCATTAAAATAATAAAACATCCCAAAGTGCTTCACCCAACAGTTTTCAAACAAAAAGGCACCAACCTACCTGAGGGAATATTGGGGCAGATGACCAAATGTTTGGTCACAGAGTTAGTTTTTTTAAGGAGCAACTTGAAGGATAAAAACAAGGCTTAAACTACAAATGACTCCCTTTGCGTCAATAACGTCTGCACCAGAAACCCCTCCATCTTCTTTCCCCCCCACTCCCCAACCACTGGGTTGACAAAGCGAGTAGTCACTGAGGTAAACTGAGGTAAACAGTGAACAGAATCCAGTCATGCCGAACACTTCGCGAATAAGTCCGGCTGGGTTTAATTATTCATGAATAAATTATATTTTTGAAAGGAATCAAGGTGAAAAAAATCCCAGCGTGGAAAAAGATTTCCCTCCGGACGGTTTTGCACGAACGCTGTAAGATTTGTTGCAGGGGAAGAGGCCGCATTTTCCAACGAAGCCATTTGACATTAGTGTTATTAATAGTTTGAGCTTTCTTTTTCAATTGTATCTTAATTCTATTTACATTGATGCTTATTTCGAAGCAGTTTCCTGTGTCACTGGGGAAAGTTGCATAACATCGGATCAGCTCGGAGTCTCCAGAGCCTTGGCTGAAACTAAAAAGCCAAATATTAGACAATTAGATCACAAGGCAACTGCATTTGACAACCTGTAATTAAGTCATGTCATGTAGCCAGATTTGACTTGGAAAAAGATGCCTGCGGTAATTGCATTTAGTTCATCTTGTAATGGTGCCCCATCAAAACTGTTAATTCAATTTTACATTCATTCTGCTAGCTCATTGCCATTAAGCACACATTTAATTACTTCCATAAAGGTTTTAATATGCAGTGCACAAAGGGAGACATGACACAATACTTGCAGTCTGCAGCTGCCCCTTCATTTACTGCTGAGATAAAGAATATCATTGGACAGCATAATCCTGTTTAAAATACATCATTATTAGATGAACATTCAGGGCCTATTTCACGCTTGTAATTCACCACTCAGCGTGCATATATCTCCCTTAGCGCAAAAAAAAAGAGCTGTAATATGTGCCTGACAGCCCTGCCATTGTTGTCTCCTGAGCTTCTTTGCTTGTAAGGTTGCTCTTATCTCTGCACCAAGCATGGGTTTACAGCGGTTCCATTACAGCATCCCGAGATAAGGGCCTGGCATGACATTATCCCTACCTCTGCTGCACCTCGCTGACAAGCGTACCATGTACAAAAGAACAACAAAGCACAACAGCGCCAAGACAGCCCATCAATTCTCCCCAAGATGTACAAAATCATTATTGCAAGGAAACAAAGGCTGGTGTCAATTGTGCAGTGTTATAAAGCAGTCGCTCAAATTAAAACCTTGTACGCAACTGCATCTGATGGCAGAACCTATTTAGTGGTGATTTTTTATGAAAAGCAATAACTGTTTTTATTTAATATATCTGTTAAGCCCAGCTGCTCTGGATAGCCCTTAATAGAAGCTGTCGATCAATGTCAACATTTGAAATAACTGCAGCAGACTGCCATAAACATGGAAGCAGATAACTGGCCGACTGATTGCCCTTGTTAAAAAGACACATCCTTTTCTCGCCCTGCTTTTGAAAACTCTTGTAAGTCAAAGCGGTAATTTCTTCGCCTTCTCTCACTCGCATACAAAACTTCAACGGGTTCCCAGCACATTATAACAAGGAAACGACAGCAACACTGTGCAAATGAGTTGCCACTTTCACTCTCCGACAGCCTTGGGCGACACAGTGGTTAGCACTGCTGCCTCACAGTGCTAGGGACCTGGGTTCGATTCCTGGCTTGGGTCACTGTGTGTGTGTGTGTGGAGTCTGCACGCCCTCCCTGTGTCTGTGTGGGTTTCCCCTGGGTGTTTGGGTTTTCTCCCACAGTCCAAAAGATATACTGGTTAGGTGTAATAGCCATGCTATATTCTCCCTCAATGTACCTGAACAGAAATGTGACAATTAGGGGGTTTTCATAGTGGCTTCATTGCAGTGTTAATGTAAGGCTACTTATGACACTAATAAACAAACTTAAACTTGGATGGAGTTACCTGCAATATTTAAGATGTCCTGTTGTTTTTGCTGGCTTATTTCACTGTTACTAGCTGCTAAATAAATTCCTTGTACGTGGAACAATGCTTTCTACAGAACTTATTGATCTTCACAACCATTAATGTATTTCATATCTTAAAAGGGGAACACATGCGTGGAATGGTTAGAGTGGATACAATATGGAACTTGTCAGCAGTTGGAGCATTCAGGCAAATAATGTGAAAGGAAGATTTACTTTTCCACAACCTCAAGTTTTATTTTGTGTGCGTTTATAAAATGTCGTTTTTCATTGTTACTACACAAATCTTTATGGTCTCCTTACTTGGGAAGGGATATACTGGCACTGGAGGGGATGCAGGGGAGATTCACTAAGTTGATTCCAGAGTTGAGAGGGTTGGCTTATGAGGAGAGACTGAGTAGACTGGGGCTACTCTCATTGGAATTCAGAAGAATGAGAGCGGATCTTACAGAAACATATAAGATAATAAAGGGAATAGATAAGGTAGAAGCAGGGAGGTTGTTTCCACTGGCAGGTGAAACTAAAACTAGGGGGCATAACCTCAAAATAAGGAGAAGTAGATTTAGGACTGAATTAAGGAGGAACTTCTTCACCCAAAGGGTTGTGAATCTGTGGAATTCCCTGCCCACTTAAGCAGTTGAGGTTGCCTCATTGAATGTTTTTAAGGCAAAGATAGTTAGATTTTTAATTCCTTTACTGTTCAAAAATCTAACTTAATTCCTTTCCTGTTCAAGGGTTATGGTGTGAGGGTGGGTAAGTGGAGCTGAGTCAACGAAAAGATCTAAACCATGATCTTATTGAATGGCAGAATAGCCTCAAGAGGCCAAATGGCCTTCTCTTGCTCTTATGTTCTTACCCCCTTGTCATTCCAACCTTTCACCAACACAGCACCACCGCTGCCCTGCTTTATGACAAATCTAAAACAAATTAAAGACATACCATTGTTCTCTCTTTAAAACAATTACATCCAGCTAGACCATGTGACCATCTTGTTGTGGGCTTAGGACAGAAAATAAAACTTGCAGTCATTTTCAGAAAGAAAGGCAAACTCAAAGCTGTGAATGTAGGAAATGCGCAAAGCAGAATCATGAGCAGCTGTGAAGGGTAAAAACAGATGAACATTTTGAGCGTCAGCTCTTAGTCAGCATCTCTGAACCTCACCCAGTAGATTTCACCTCTTGCCTGCGTTTACTAAACCCATTAATGTGCTGTGGTAGCAATTCACATAATGTACACTTGGTTTATGCTACTTGTTCCTCTCAACCCCTCTGTGGTGTCCAATGCTATAAAAAGGTTTGATTTTCTCTTGTTTCCAATTCTGATGAAGAATCTGAAAAACAATCTTGACTTGTTGTCTTAAACACTAATTGCCATGCTGCCTATCGTAGAATTGCCATAGCGCAGAAGGAGACCTATCGGTCCATTGAGCTATACTTATTCTCTGACAGACCTTCCCACCCAGGCCCTGACCCTGTAACCCCACGTATTTACCCACTTAGTTCCAGCATTCTCCCTATTTCGATGATTATAATTCAGGATGCTAGCATAACCATTTGATTGTAACCCACCTCAAGGGTCTATTATTATCAATTCAGCGAAGGATACCAGCGCTTCAACCCTCTTGATGTAGAAAGATGTTTAAACTGCAAATATTTCTTTCTCGCAGCAGCCATTTGGAACACACTCTCTTTGTTTAAATAAACATTTTCAAATTATAATTTAAAGATTCTCGAGAAATCTTTGGTTTATGATTGGAGCACACTAAAATAAATTTGATTTATTATTATCGCATGTATTAACACACAATGGAAAGTATTGTTTCTTGCGTGCTATGCAGACAAAGCATACCGTTCATAGAGAAGGAAAGGAGACAGTGCAGAATATATTGTTACAGTCATAGCTAGGGTGTAGAGAAAGATCAACTTAACATAAGTGAGGTTCTTTCAAAGGTCTGATGGGAGCAGGGAAGACGCTATTCTTGAGTCGGTTGATAAGTGATCTCAGACTTTTGCATCATTTTCCCGATGGAGGAAGGTGGAAGAGAATGGCGCAAATTTTACCATCCTGCCTGCCATGGGAGTTGGGGCGGGTGAGGAGTGAACCATCCGTTGACCTCAGGTAGAATTTTCTAGTTTTGGGGTGAGCGATGCTGGAAAGTCCTGCCCAGTATGTCCGGGGTGCAATGGGGTCCTTGATTATGCTGGTTGCTTTTCCAAGGCAGTGGGAATTGTAGACAGAGTCAATGGGTGGGAGGCTGGTTTGCGCGATGGATTGGGCTATGTTCACGATCCTTTGTACTTTCTTGTGGGTTTGGATGGAGCTCAAACTGTGATATATCAGGAAAGGATGCTTTCTATGGTACATCTGTAAAAGTTAATGCACCAAACACACAAATCTTGTATTATTCAGGTTAGGAAAAAGCTCAATTAAAACACATTCATTTGCAGGATGGAGTTTGTAATTCAATTCCAATTCTGAAGAACTGGACAATTCTTCATGTGGAAATGTGTATTTTTCATGCAGTCTTCTGAATTTAAATGTTGCTAGTTTTAAATTATTTTTATCCGCAAGTGTAACTGCGGGAGTGCAATGTTTTGAAATTATATTGTATTGGTGATAGTAGCTCTTTATTTGCTGTTCAAGGACAAATGATGGAATAAATAATGCAAATCAATTTGCACAGTGTGCTCAACAATACTTCAATAAAGGATAAGTGAAGCAACTTTCCAGCTGTAATGCTGGAAATACATGTTAAAGTTGGAACACAGGAACATAGAAATTAGGAGCAGAAGTAGGAAATTTAGCCCTCCAAGCCTGTCCTACCATTCAATCAGATCATGGCTGATCTCTCCCTGGTCTCAAATCCACTACCCTGCCCCTTCCCCATATCCTTGTAACCGGTCTTTTAAGTCAGAAATAGATCTATCTTCTTCTTGAAACCGTTTACTGATTCAAACTCCACCACGTCACGGGGCAGCGAGTTCAACTCATTGTTGAAATTCTCATCCTTGTTTCCAAAGTCTTCCATATTGCTCCTTCCTACCTTAGTAATCCTTTCCAGCCATACAACCCTCCAGGAGCTCCGTACTTCTCCAGTTCCGGTCTCCGGCACATGTCTTAAACTTACTGGGATTTCATGCAAGTTATAATGACATCATAGAATCCCTACAGTGCAGAAGGAGGCCATTCTGCCCATCGTGTCTGTGCCAACCATAATCCCACCCAGACTCTACCACTGTAGCCCCACATATCTACCTTGCTAGTCCACCTGACACTAAAGGGGAATTTAGCATGGCCAATCAACCTAACCCACACATCTTTGAAGTATGGGAGGAAACCGGAGCATCTGGAGGAAACCCACACAGAGATGGGGAGAACATGTAAACTCCACACTGTCACCCAAGGCCGGAATTGAACCCGGGTCTCTGGCGCTGTGAGGTAGTAGTGCTAACCACTGTATCACCTTGCCGCCCTATATGCTCAGTTATGAGCAAGATAACTAAAGATGGCATTGACAGTGTTATCAAGCAGTCAGTGACAAAACACTACAGATGTTAGGATTTTGAAATAAAAACAAAAAGGTGCTGGAAATACTCAGCAGGTCAGTCAACATCTGTGGAGAAAACTGAACTAATGTTAAAAAAATGAGATGATCTTCCTTCAGGACGTATCGCGTTCTGATGAAAGGCCATCTCCATCTGAGATGCGAACTTTGTTTCTCTCCATAGATGCTTATTTAGCAGCAGTCTGCTCACCGATGCTCTGTTTGGGTTCTCCAGCATTGCTTAGCTCCAAATACAGATGGCACAGTGGTTAGCACTGCTGCCTCACAGTGCCAGAGAGCCGGGGTCGATTCCTGGCTTGGGTCACTGTCTATGCGGAGTCTATACATTCTCCTTGTGTCTGTGTGCGTTTCCTTCAGGTGCTCCAATTTCCTCCCACAGTCCGAAAGATGTGCATTGGCCACGCTAAATTCTCCCTCAGTGTGCCCGAACAGGCGCCAGAGTGTGGTGACTAGGGGATTTTCACAGTAACTTCATTGTAGTGTTAACTTAAATCTACTTGTGACACTAATAAATAAACTTGCCTTTCTCCAAACATGGACAGACGAGCTGAATTCCCGAGATGAGGTGAGACTGACTGCCCTTGATCAGGTATAACACCAAGGAGCCTTAATAAAATTGAAGTCAACGTCAATCAGAAGGAAAACTCTCCACTGGTTGGAGTCATACCTAGCTCAAAGGAAGATGGTTGTGGTTGATAGAGGTCAATCATTTCAGTTCGAGGACATTGTTCACGAGTTCCTCAGATCATTTTGCTAGATCCAACTGCTTCATCAATGACCTCCCTGCCCTTATGTGGGGATGCTCGCTGATGGTTGTACAGTGGCCAGTTCCAATCACTACTCCTCAGATAATGAAGCAGCCTGTGCCCACATCAAGCATCACTTGAACAGCTTTCAAGTATGAACTGGTGTGTGAACTAATCCAGCACTTCCCCAGAGCGGAGAAGCTACAATATCTTGCTGCAGCTGTATAGGGCATTGGTGAGGCCGCAGCTGGAGTACTGTGTGCAGTTTTGGGCGCCGCACCTGCGCAAGGATATTTTGGCCCTGGAGGGAGTGCAGAGGAGGTTTACTAGGCTGATACCGGAGTTGAGGGGATTGAGCTATGAGGAGAGGCTGAATAAACTAGGCTTGTACTCATTAGAGTTTAGAAGAATGAGGGGAGATCTCATTGAGACGTATAAGATGATGAATGGGATGGATAGGATAGAGGTGGAGAGACTCTTCCCGCTCAAAAAAGACAGTAGGACTAGGGGGCACAGCCTCAAGATAAAGGGGAGGCCGTTTAGAACGGAGTTGAGGAGGAACTTCTTCACTCAAAGGGTGGTGAATCTCTGGAATTCTCTGCCCGTTGAAGTGGTGGAGGCTGCCTCGCTAAATATTTTTAAAAAGCGGGTTGATGGGTTTTTGATAAGAGAGGGGATTAAGGGTTATGGGGAGAGGGCGGGAATGTGGAACTGAGCCACGACAGATCAGCCATGATCTTATTGAATGGCGGGGCAGGCTCGAAGGGCTAGATGGCCTACTCCTGCTCCTATTTCTTATGTTCTTATCTTCTCTGCAGCCTCCAACATGTCATTGATGAAGACGACCATCTCACCACTTCTTGCCTTCAAACAACTGCACAACCTCAAACAGACCATCACCTGCAGAAAACTACCCAGCCTTCAGGAGCTCAGTGACCACGACATCACACAACCCTGCCATAGCAACCTCTGCAAGACATACCGGATCATTGATATGGGTGCCATCATCTCATGTGAGAACACCATCCACCAGGTATACGGCACATTCTCTTGCTACTCGGCCAATATTGTCTACCTGATACGCTGCAGGAAAGGATGTCCCGAGGCGTGGTACATTGAGGAGACCATGCAGACGCTATGACAACGGATGAATAAACACTGCTCAACAATCACCAGGCAAGAGTGTTCTCTTCCTTTTGGGGAACACTTCAGCAGTCATGGACATTCAGCCTCTGATCTTCGGGTAAACGTTCTCCAAGGTGGCCTTCACGACACATGACAATGCAAAATCGCTGAGCAGAAAGTGATAGCCAAGTTCCGCACACGTGAGGACAGCCTCAACCAGGATCTTGGGTTCATGTCACACTATCTGTAACCCCCACAACTTGCCTGGGCTTGCAAAATCTCACTAACTGTCCTGGCTGGAGACAATACACATCTCTTTAACTTGTGCTTAACCCTCTCTCCACTCACATTGCCTGTACCTTTAAGACTTGACTACCTGTAAAGACTCGCAATCCAACCATTATTTTGTAAATTGAGTTTGTGTCTTTATATTCCCTGTTTGTGAACAGAACTCCCACTCACCTGATGAAGGAGCAGCGCTCTGAAAGCTTGTGGCTTGTGCTACCAAATAAACCTGTTGGACTTTAACCTGGTGTTGTGAGACTTCTTACTGTGCTTATCAATGAGAACAGCATTCCATGACAAAATATAAAATTGTATTTTTGCTCATTTGTAATCCCACTGCATTTTAATGAATACACTGACACATTTATTTTCTTAACATTACAAAGCAGAATTGTTTCTCCAAAGGGTTAATAGTACTAACATTTCCTGTTTACCCACCAAATTACTCTAATTATTGGATTATAGCATGGCTTGTTTGCTGATTCACATTAACGCCTGTTAAAGCAAACACCATTAAAGATTCTCTCCTTCCATCTTCTGTCATTGTTTTCCATTGCAGTCAAACCCTAAATTAATTCCTATACCAACACAAGAAGGCCTGGGTCATTGCTACTGTGAGTACCTCTCTGGGCTACATCTAATTTAAATTGTTCTCTTCCTTATAACCTTCCGTTGCTTTTAGTTACCGCAGGATCAAGAATAAAATGAGTAACATTGTATAACCATGGAGTATTAATAAAACAATATAAAAAAAACAAACAATCCTCTTGGAGGACTGAAATCCAATATATTAAAGTTTTAAATTAATAGAGAGTTCTCTAAAGGTTCAATGTCTTTTCATTGTGTTGAGTTTCCACTGGCGCAGTGATGGATTACAATTCCAATTGTGATTGAGATGTCTGCTCACTGGCCTATATGTGTAATGAGTTTTGTAAGTTCTGAGGTGGAGTACCCCATCACGAGGAAGAAGTGAAGAGCACACCAACAAAAAAACCTGAAGTTGAAAAGTCAATGGTCCTCATTACATTCACAAATTGTTTCTATCCGCACACTCAATTCACAAAACAAATATCCAGTTGATTCATATGATTGCGCTGGTAAAAGGAACATAGAAAATAGAAGCTGGAGGAGGCCATTCGGTCCTTCGAGCCTGCTGTGCCATTCAAATTCAATATCCTGATCCTGCCTTCTCCCCACATCCCTTGATCCCTTTAGTTCCAAGAGCTATATCTAATTCCTTCTTGAAAGCACACAACGTTTTGACTTCAACTACTTTCTGTGATAGTGAATTCCGCAGATTCACCCCTCTGGGTGAAGAAATTCCTCCTCACTTCAATCCTAAAAGGTTTCCCACTTATCCTCAAACTATGACCCTAGTTCTGGACTTCCCCCATCATCGGGAACATTTTTCTGAATCTATCCTGTCTATTCCTGTTAGAAGTCTCTATGAGATCCCCTCTCACTCTTCTAAACTCCAACGAATATTATCCAGACTGATTTAATCTCTCCTTATATGACAGACCTGCCATCCCAGGAAACAGCCTGTTAACCTTCACAGCACTCCCTCTATAGCAAGAACATCCCTCCTCAGATATGGAGACCAAAGCTGCACACAGTACTCCAGGTGTGGCCTCACCAATGCCCTATACAATTGCAAGAAAACATCCCTATTCCTATATTCATGATACATAGGTGTTTTCTCCTGCCTTTGTATTTCATTCAATTCTCTGCTGCCAGTTAGCAGCTCTGATGTTCTGCGCCCTCCTATTCTTAGTTAATCACTTTTCATTCTCAAACTGAAATTTGTAGGGTTAATTCCACTAGGGGCGGCACGGTGGCACAATGGTTAGCAGTGCTGCCTCACAGCGCCAGGGACCCAGGTTTGATTCCCGGCTTGGGTCGCTGTGTGGAGTCTGCACGTTCTCCCCGTGTCTGCGTGGGTTTCCTCTGGGTGCTCCGGTTTCCTCCCACAGTCCTGGTTAGGTGCATTGGCCATGCTAAATCAGTGTACCTGAAGAGGTGCCAGAGTGTGGCGACTAGGGGATTTTCGGAGTAAATTAATTGCGGTATTAATGTAAGTCTACTTGTGACAGTAATAAATAAAATTGTTTAAAGTGTTCTTTTATTTTAGTTTTATGACTGAAGTTGGCTGTTATTTAATATGCACAAATGAACATAGAAACTGAAAATGTAATTGAGAAGAAGAGTGGTCAGAACTTCTTGGACCTGGTTTGGATACCTGAATGACGTTGCGCAAAGGAGAGTTCACATTTTGGGCCCTGGAAAATCTAAACCATACTCTTCTGTCTTGTTTACTTCATTTATAATTAATCATATTTAAATATGTTTTGATGTTTCAATAAAGCATTTGTACAATTTTATAAAGTTAATGGAAAACATTTATTAACAAAAAAACTTTGATACCAAATTAACATTTAACTAAACATTTAACTTTAGCAATTGCACTGTGACATTTCATTTAATTGTCTCATCTTCTGCAAATTTCTTGCAATAAAGCAATTTTTTTCTCTTTACCACAAGGTAAAGATAGGGGAAAAGGAGGGAAAAGAGAAGGGAGCATGCCCCATGTCCACTGGACACTTTGCCCCTTGGGCAGTGCCAGGGGCACAGGCTGGCACTGCCAGGTGCCCATGCCCATGGGGCTCCACCCCCTCCCTGCCCAACCCGCTAAGGGGCCCCATTATCCCCCCTTCACTCCAGCAGGGTCAGGCCGCTCATTCCCCGTTAGTGGGGAGCTAGTCTGAACCCCACTAACAGGAGGGGAGCGGAGTGAAATACTCCAGGTGGGGTGGGAGAATTCAGTCCTGGGCCCGCTAACAGCATGTAACATTCTATTTAAATGCTAGCCTCGCCTCCCAGCCGATTTCCGACATCACGCAGACGCCACCAGAAATTCGGGCCTGGGAGACTCAAGCGCAGCGCGAACACTCACGGGAACCCTGCAAATCGACTGACGAGCAATTCTCCCAGCCTGCTGCACTAAAAAATCAGCGCAGCGGCATGGGAAAATCATTCCTTTGATCTATACTTATTTTATCAATCCCTTTTTCAAATTTTATACACCTCGATCAGATCCCCTCTCATCCCTCTAAGCTCCAGCTAGTATAACCCCAAACTGTTTAATCTCTCCTCACACGTCCACCCTTTCATCCATTGTTGTGGTTTGGCTGGAGTGTTTATCCAATGCGAGGAGTGTTACATTTCGGGAGTTGGATGAGTTAGTCTTTGTCCATTTCAAAACTGCTTAAAAGCTCCCAGAACTGCCATCATGTGATCAGCTGCAGCCATTTTATCAGTCCAGCCATCTGTCCTTATTTTTAAAAACACAATTTAAATAAGAGAATATGGAAGGGAAACACATTTCTTTAGTTATGTCTTCTTGGCGGGACAGCACTATTTCCTCTGGATGGGGACCATGAGCAACGAGGGACACAATCCTAAAACTAAAGTGAGGCCATTCAGAATTGAAATCTGGAGACAATTTTCCATTTCAAGAGACGTTGGAAATCTGGAATTTTCTCCATATAATAAGGTAGACTCAATTGAAATTTTCAAGACAGGGATCGATAGAATTTTATTAGGTTAGCGTAAAATAAGATACATATATATATATGTTGCCAGGATTCGTGGGGCCGAGTTATAGGGAGAGGTTGGCCAGGCTAAGACTTTATTCCTTGGAACCTAAGAGAATGAAGAGTGACCTTACTGAGGTGTATAAAATCATGAGGGGCATTGATAGGGTGAACGCACGTAGTCTTTTTCCCAGGGAAGGGGAATTGAAAACCGGAGGGCAGAGGTTTAAGGTGAGAGGGGAAAGATTTAAAAAGGGACCCGAGGGGCAACTTCTTCACGCAGAAGGTGGTGTGTATACGGAATGAGCTGCCAGAGAAAGTGGTTGAGACAGGCGCAATAGCAACATTTAAAAAAACACTTGGATAAGTACATGGATGGGAAAGGATTAGAGAAATATGGGCCAAAATATGGGCAACTGGGTCTAGCTGGTAGGGCACCATGGTCAGCATTGACCAGTTGGGCCGAAGGGCCTGTTTCTGTGCTGTATTTCTCTATGACTCTATAAAGGTGGTAGTTGAGGGACAGATCACTGTGATCTAACTGAGTAAGGGAACGGACTCAGAAAACATGGCCTACTTCTGTTTCTCTGCTGCACCTGCCGGTTGTGGGGGGGATCATTTGATTCTCTTTTCCTGACTTTCTATTCATTGTTTGAATGCGCTCCCTCCTGCCCGTTAACTAACAGGGATAAATGCACTCAATTCTGAAGGACATCATTACACAATTAAGCTGGGCCTGTCCTGAAAGTTTCAATCCAAGGCAAGGTCCCCCAGACCATGGCACCAACCCTCCAGCGTTTTCAGCCCCAGAGCACACCTAAGGAATAATAATCCAAAAGGCAAAAACTACACTTTCCCATTCCGAAAACCCTTCACATATAATTCCCCCTAAATTCTATCTGCCCAAATGCTGCTGTACAATGTATCAGTGGATGACAGCGAAGCTAATGATATTACGTATAAATTCAACGATAAAGAAATGTTTACCTTTGACCCAAAATTGCGGCAGATTCGAGGAGTTCACTATTTATGGTGATTACGTATGCAGTCTCTACCTTGCAACAATTCATCTCTTTGGTTAATGCAAATTTAATTTAATTTGGTTCAACCACACAAAGGCACCTTCAGGTCTCAGTTGCTACTTCTTTTAATTACATTTGATTAATGTATTCCAGTAAAAGATGATTTTCTCAATGGTTAGATGGTAGCTTTCTGGATCTTTTGATAGGAACCGTTGTCTGATAATTCTTGTCATGTAGGGAGTTCAGTGTAAAGTATGCACTCACTGGATGGGATTTTCTGACCAGGCTTGCCCCAAAACCGGAAAATCACGCCCGAGATCCACAGACCTTTCCATGGCCATCCCTTGCCCGCTATGATTCCCATAGCAGGCAGAATGGGAAAATTCAGTTAACTATGTGTTTTAGAGTACAGAAGGAGGCCATTCAGCCCATCAGGTCTATGCTAATCACAATCCCACCCAGACCCTATTCCCATAACCCTATGGATTTACTCTGCTAATCGCCCTGACACACTAGGGTCAATTTAGCATGGCCAATCAACCCGCACATCTTTGGACTGTGGGAGGAAACCAGAGCACCCAGAGGAAACCCACGCAGACACGGGGAGAAAGTGCAAAGTCCGCACAGACAGTGACCCGAATCCGGAATTGAACCTGGGACCCTGGCGCTGTGAGGCAGCAGTTTTGATGCGGTCTCTGGCCTACCAGTGTGTAGAGAAATGACAGAGAAACTATTTCCACCCGGCACTGAAGCTGTCCGCTGGAGGAAAAGTTACAGGAAGAGAATGCCCCCAAAGTCCATTCCTAGTCCATGCCCCCAAAATCACACTGTAAAATAGTCAGTACCTTCAACTTGTTTTCCAAGGTGTCTGCTTGGCTTATCACATTCCTGTTCACTGGATCTTGCTGCATGCAAAATGGCTGCCACATTTGAAGTCACTGCATTTGGACATTGCGCCCATTTGAAGTCACGCATCCATTGAACTTTTTGAACTACGTTGAGATGTTTAGGCATTATCTGCATCCAAGATTTTACAGTGTCAGGTTTCTGACTGCCTTGCTCTACAGTTCTTTAGTGGGACTATATCCATCTATGGGTTCTGAAGAGTAAATTTCCCCCAGGTGCTCCAATTTCCTCCCAAAGTCCAAAGGTATTCAGCTGGATTGACCCTTAGTGTCTCAAGATATGTAGGTTGGGGGATTAGCCATGGTAAATTTGGGGGGTTCCAGGGATAGGGCAAGGGGGTGAGCCAGTGTAAGATGCTCTGTCAGAGAGTCGGCACAGACTCAATGGGTCGAATGGCCTCCTTCTGCACTGTAGGGATTCTAGGAAGGGGTAGAGAATTTAACAATGTCCTTAGCGGGGACTTACCTGATGCACAGAGAAAATGACCTCCTCCTTCTTTCCTTGCAAAGTGGCAGCTGTGCAGAGTATGGAAGGGACCAGGGTTCCTTTAGTTTGAAGATGGGAACACACCCATACATTGAAATGTCTACAATTGAGAAGACGATTTTATGAACAAGATTTAACCACTTGCCTGAAAATGTCCTCATTAATATTAAGTATACCTACACGGATGCCTCTCCGTGCTTTATTTTCTTAATAATTTTCTTCCAATTTGACCCAAAAGCTTCCTGTTGATGGAGACACTGGTTCACCATTTATAAGCTACGAACAGATAGAGAATAAAATGCATTGACATTGTAACTGATGTCAAATGCTCATAGAAATTACTATTAATGGATCAAGTTCCTTTCTCCTTCATTTCCCCATTCCCAAAACTCGATCGGAGTTTGGGCTGATGTGCCTATCAATCTAAACAGCCAACTAATAAACTGACTCACGTCAACTGGACAATAACGGGGGCTTTTGTCACAATGAATGTCACAAATTGGACACAAGTGTTGCTTTCCATTGGCACAAGCTACGCGCGCCGGGCTTGGTATAAACAAAACCGTGCCCATCACATTTTAACGTTGTTTAGATTCCTGCCCTACGCCGACATACCTCTGTAGTAAAGCTCTGACCTTAACCACTTTCACTGTCCATTAATCATGATTATGGTGGTTTACAATTATCTCTATGGGGAGAAACAGATCATTGTGCCTTCAATATATCACAATAGCTTGACGTCTGAAATGGTTACTCACTTAGAATAAATAAGGAACACGTTAATTAGAATATAAACATAGTCAGGTCCTTGACAAGCAATATTGTAGGTCTTGAAATTATCAATGTTAGTGAACTTTATTTTTAAGACATGCCTCTACTAATCATTTCTTCATTATTGTGTTCTCATCAAATGAGCTATGTCAGTCCTGGGCAGTGGCACACTTTAGTAAGTAGTCTCACAACACCAGGTTAAAGTCCAACAGGTTTAAGTTGTGTGACGAGCTTTCGGAGCACTGTTCCTTCCTCAGCTGAGGGAGCAGTGCTCTGGAAGCTCATGATACCAAATAAACCTGCTGGATTGTAATCTGGTGTTGTGAGACTTCTAACTGTGCCCACCCCAGTCCAACATCAGCATCTCTACATCGTGATTTCTGCTTCAAGCATCAAATGCCAGTATTAAGCACTTTCAGGTCAACTGCTCTACCCATCAGTGTGCACTGAGCCTTTAACTCCAGAAGAGGACAGTTTTATGACACGAGTGTGATGTTTCTCTGTTTTCGCCATCAGTCTTTCCCTGGAGCATCCCGCAGTCAGGTTGTCACTTTAATGCTAGTTTGTGGGCAGTTTTAGCTGCAGGTGATGCCTGTTCCAAATGGGTTAGAGTTGCCTTTGCTAATGTCATGGGAAACTTTTATATTAGCTGGCACCCCCAGCATGGTGGAGCTGTCTGTAGTCCCAGCATTAGCCATCATGCGTCAGTGGCCGGAATTCTATGGCAGTTCATGGCCAGTGCTGCAGCCAGCGAGAACGGAGAATTTGGCGCACAGCCAAATCGCCATTCACTGCGGCGGGACTGGAGAATCCTGGCTGCGAGCGAAGCCAGGAAATCCAGCCCAGACACTGTGGTACAATCTGCTTGGCTGTGGTAGCTGTCACGTTTGAATAGCTGGAAATTGTGTGCAAACTGTGAGATATGAGGGTGAAACTTGCAATAGCACTGAGCGTGAGGATGAGGCAAACAACATTATTAATGGGTATGAGTCCTGACTGATAGAC
The DNA here is from genome assembly GCF_965287045.1 of Carcharhinus amblyrhynchos. Taxonomy (NCBI): domain Eukaryota; kingdom Metazoa; phylum Chordata; class Chondrichthyes; order Carcharhiniformes; family Carcharhinidae; genus Carcharhinus; species Carcharhinus amblyrhynchos. The sequence continues at coordinate 167,019,886 of NC_137324.1, forward strand.
ATTGTTGGTCTGTGAGTGATGGGTGTGAGCTGATCTAAGAACTGGCTGAGGTCAGCGATATGGTTGGTAGGATATGGATTATAAGATGATGAATGGGATGGATAGGGTAGAGGTGGAGAGACTCTTCCCGCTCAAAAAAGACAGTAGGACTAGGGGGCACAGCCTCAAGATAAAAGGGGGGCGGTTTAGAACAGAGTTGAGGAGGAACTTCTTCACACAAAGGGTGGTGAATCTCTGGAATTCTCTGCCCGTTGAAGTGGTGGAGGCTGCCTCGCTAAATATTTTTAAGACGCGGGTTGATGGGTTTTTGATAAGAGAGGGGATTAAGGGTTATGGGGAGAAAGCGGGAAAGTGGAACTGAGCCACGACAGATCAGCCATGATCTTATTGAATGGCGGGGCAGGCTCGAGGGGCTAGATGGCCTACTCCTGCTCCTATTTCTTATGTTCTTATGTTCTTATTTGTGGCTGCATTCTCCACATTGGTAACTTGATCTGGATACTTAGAGCTTGACTCCTGGCATTGCCCCCCAGAGATATCTGCTTCCACTGTCTTTAACACGTCTGCTGGAGTGCTCCTTCACCTCTGTGATGCATGAAGCTTATGAACAATGTGATTAGCACTGGTTCAACATGGAGGTCATTCAAGTAAAAAGGTGGTGTGAGCTTAGCACAAGATATGCTTTTAAATCAACAAGTGTTGTGATCCCTGTGTCAATTTTTGAGAGTGGTTCAATAAAATTAGTTTTTATTCATTTGTGGGACACAGACGTCGCTGGCTAGGCCAGTATTTATTGCCCATCCTTTGTTGCCCTTGAGAAGGTGGTGGTGAGCTGCCTTGCTGCAGTCAAGGTGCTATGGGTTGACCCACAATGCCGTTAGAGAGGGAATTCCAGGATTTTGAACCAGCGACTGTGAAGGAACAGCGATATATTTCCAAGTCAGGATGGTGAATGGCTTGGAGAGGAACTTGCAGGTGGTGGTGTTCCCATGTATCTGCTGCCCTTGTCCTTCTAGCTGAAAGTGGTTGTGGGTTTGGAAGGTGCTGTCTAAGGATCTTTGGAGGATCGCTGCAGTGCATCTTGTAGATAGTACATACTGCGGCTACTGAGCGTCGGTGGTGGAGGGAGCGGATGTCCACTCTTTGTTTAAATGGAACAAGTTTGAATATTCCATACCAGGAGAGATGTGGAATACTCAATGATGAATGCTTGGCCGTGCCATCATAATTGTGATGAGCGACTGGCATCAATCTAATTGCCAGCTGAACATCTTGTGGGTTACCATTGACCAGAAACTGAACTGGATGAGCAATGCTCTGACAACAACGTACAAAACAAAGCAACCTTTCTGATCATCACCTCATCCACCAATTTAAACATTCACCCCCTCCCCCCCCACCACTCCCCACACCACCACCCTTCCAAGGCTAACACACAGTGGCAACAGGGTGTACCGTTTACAAGATGCACTGCAGCAACTCACCAATGTTCCTCCAACCTTTCAAACACACAAACTTCTGCCACCTGAAGGACAAGGGCAGCAGACACATGGGAACACCCAAGCCTGCAAAGTCTCCTCCAAGCCACACACAATCCTGACTTGGAACGGTGTCGTTGTTCCTTTACTGTCGAGCTCCCTTCCTAACAGCACTGGTGGTTGTACCTACACCAGATGGACTGCAGTACGGGGTGCACAGTGGTTAGATCTGCAGCCTCACAGTGCCAGGGAGCTGGGTTTGATTCCCGGCTTGGGTCACTGGTTGTGTGGAGTCTGCACATTCTCCTCGTATCTACATGGGTTTCTCCGGGTGCTCCAGTTTCCTCTCATTGTCTGAAAGACGCAGTGGTTAGGTACATTGGCCATGCTAAATTCTCCCTCAGTGTACCCAAACAGGCGCCGAGTATGGCGACTAGCAGATTTCCGCAGTAACTTCATTGCAATGTTAATGTAAGCCTATTTATGACACTAATAAATAAATTTTAAAATTTTAAGAAAAGGTGACTCACCATCACCTTCTCAAGGGCAACAAATGCTGGCCTTCCCACATCACACGAAAGAGTAAATTTTATAAAGTATCATGGGTGAGTTTAGAGGGCAGGCAGACAAGAGGGATAGTGACAAGCATGTGGCAACAGTCACTACAGTCTTATTATGGAGCAGACCTGACTTCACATTAAGATAAGCTATAAAAACAAGGATGCAGGCTTCTTCCTTGGACTCCAGCCATCCTTTCGGGAGCTGGAAATAGGTGTTGGTCCGTCATTCCAGAATTGGCCCTCTCCGTTTCTGGCTAAAAGGCCCACGCTGAAATTAACAGCAGCCCAAACACCCTCGAACATTGCGCTAAATGGCTCATCCATTATGCCAATTTCAAGGCATAGAATTGAAGCATCAATGTTGAATTCAGACCCTGAAAAATAAATCGATGGTATTGACGTGAATATACACCGATATTACATTTTTGATGATCTCCAGAATTCGAGTCTGCACTAAAATGATTTCCACAAAACTGCAGTGCTCATCTTTATAGCGCATTGTGCCACGCTGGAACATTGTTACTGAGAAAGATTAAATGCTCCTTCACATTAGTAATGTCAGCACTAAATGAATAGCTTCTCTGAATAATTTATTTAATTCAATCCTTGCAGCATAATTCCCTTATCCATTTTTGCCTATTCCCATAGATGAAAGGGGAAGAAGGCTGTAGGCTTTGAAAAGCTTACAGTAAGTTTTTTCCATCAATCAATTAAAAAACACTTACCTTACACTCAACATGATTTATTTCTTGTTAATACAATTTTCTCACTATATCCCTATATTATTATATCCTTAATTCCATTAGCCATTTCCCTAATGGTGTTTCTGAAGCTGACCTCCAGAGAGGGCAAGATAGGGAACTTGGACCAATAATAGTTCTGCCAATAAAATGCTAGACACTCTTCTCTTAAAACCGTGTAGGTCACACACAAGACAAGTCCCAGGATGTAACCAGACATATCGTCCCCTACAGTCAGCAGGCAGCATCATGTGGCTCTGATACAAATCTTTAACAAGAAAGGTTGCTGGTTACTTAAGGTTGCTCGGCTAAAGTGAAAGCCTCATTATCCTATTATTTTTATTAACTTGTGGGACTTGGGTGTCGCTGGCTGGCCAGCATTTATTGCCCATCCCTAGTTGCCCAAGGGCAGTTGAGAGTCAACCGCTTTGCTGTGACTCTGGAGTCACATGTAGGCCAGACCGGGTAAGGACAGCAGATTTCTTTCCCTAAAGAACATCAATGAACCAGATGGGTTTTTCTGACAATGGTTTCATGGTCATCAGTATATTCTTAATTCCAGATATTTTTTATTGTATTCAAATTCCACCATGTGCTGCAGTGAGATTCAAACCCAGAAATTAAACTGAATTTCTGGATTACTAGTCTAGGTATAATACCACCAAGCCATTGTCTCTTCTATTGCAGTTATATCACATTTTTCTTAATGACATTGATTCCACCCCTCCCACAGAAGTACAAGGACTATTTCCATTGCTTCTTTTTTATATATTCAATCATGGGGTGTGATTGAGGCTGACTAGGCCAATGTTTCATCCTAATTGCCTTCAGAAATGTGATCGTGAGCTGCCCGCTTGAACCACTGCAGTCCCTGTGCTTTAGGTAGACACACAGTCCTGCTCTGGAGGGAGTTCCTGGATTTTAACCCAGCGACGGTGGAAGAATAGCGAGGCTGGAATCGAATCCAGGTCCCTGGTGCTGAGAGGCAGCAGAGCTAACCACTGTGCCATTGTGCCTTCTCATGATTTTCAAGCCTTTTGTTTTCCAGACGTCGCTGGATTCCGGGGAAGTGCCGGAGGATTGGAAAACGGCTAATGTTACGCCGTTGTTTAAGAAGGGTGCCAGGCAAAAGGCGGGGAATTACAGGCCGGTTAGTTTAACGTCTGTGGTAGGTAAAATGTTAGAATCCGTCATTAAGGAGGAAATTGCGAGGCATCTTGAAGGGAATTGCTTGATAGGGCAGACGCAACACGGTTTCATTAAAGGGAAGTCGTGTCTGACAAATTTACTGGAGTTCTATGAGGATGTGTCTAGGGCGGTGGATAGAGGAGAGCCGGTGGATGTGGTCTTTCTGGATTTTCAGAAGGCGTTTGATAAGGTACCTCACAAGAGGTTACTGCAGAAGGTCAGAGGACATGGAGTTGGGGGTAGGGTGTTAGCGTGGATAGAGGATTGGTTGTCAAATAGGAGGCAGAGAGTGGGGGTCAATGGGTGCTATTCGGATTGGCGGTTGGTGACTAGTGGGGTGCCCCAGGGGTCGGTGCTGGGGCCTCAGCTATTTACCATTTATATAGATGATCTGGAGGAGGGAACCGAGTGTAGGGTGTCGAAATTTGCTGATGACACCAAGATTGGGGGAAAGGCAAATTGTGCGGAGGGTGTGGAGAGTCTGCAGAAGGATCTAGATAGGCTGGGCGAATGGGCCAGGAAATGGCAAATGGAATTTAATGTTGGCAAGTGTGAGGTGGTCCACTTTGGTAGGAAGAATGGTAGGAAGGACTATTACTTACGTGGCGAAAAACTGCAGCAGGCGACGGTGCAGAGGGACCTCGGGGTCCTTGTGCATGAGTCGCAAAAACCCAGCCTGCAGGTGCAGCAGGTGGTCAGGAAGGCGAATGGGATGCTGGCCTTCATAGCGAGGGGGATTGAATATAAAAGTAGGGAGGTCTTGCTGCAGCTGTATAGGGCATTGGTGAGGCCGCAGCTGGGGTACTGTGTGCAGTTTTGGGCGCCGCACCTGCGCAAGGATATTTTGGCCTTGGAGGGAGTGCAGAGGAGGTTTACTAGGCTGATACCGGAGTTGAGGGGGTTGAGCTATGAGGAGAGGCTGAATAAACTAGGCTTGTACTCGTTAGAGTTTAGAAGAATGAGGGGAGATCTCATTGAGACGTATAAGATGATGAATGGGATAGATAGGATAGAGGTGGAAAGACTCTTCCCGCTCAAAAAAGACAGTAGGACTAGGGGGCACAGCCTCAAGATAAAGGGGGGGCGGTTCAGAACGGAGTTGAGGAGGAACTTCTTCACTCAAAGGGTGGTGAATCTCTGGAATTCTCTGCCCGTTGAAGTGGTGGAGGCTGCCTCGCTAAATATTTTTAAGAAGCGGGTTGATGGGTTTTTGATAAGAGAGGGGATTAAGGGTTATGGGGAGAGGGCGGGAAAGTGGAACTGAGCCACGACAGATCAGCCACGACAGATCAGCCATGATCTTATTGAATGGCGGGGCAGGCTCGAAGGGCCAGATGGCCTACTCCTGCTCCTATTTCTTATGTTCTTATGTTCTTATGATACATTCCTATGAGCTGATTTAGGACAAGCCTGTGTGAATTCAACTCCACATTTAACAGTAAGGATGAATTAACATACAAACACTGCATTCTTTCATCTTCAGATCTGGGATTCAATTCTAATTTGTTCTTGCCTGGTTATCATAGAATAGAGTAATAAAATCCCTACAGTGCAGAAGGAAGCCATTCAGCCCATCAAGTCTGCACCAATCACAATCCCACCCAGGCCCTTATCTCATTAGCCCACATATTTATCCTGCTAATCCTCCTGACACTAGGGTCAATTTAACATGGCCAATCCACATAACCCGTGCATCTTTGGACTGTGGGAGGAAACCGGAGTACCCGGAGGAAACCTACGCAGGCACAGGGAGAATGTGCTAACTCCACACAGACAATGACCTGAGGTCAGAACTGAACCTGGGTCCCTGGCACTGTGAGGCAGCAGTGCCAACCATTGTGCCACCGTGCCACCCCTTAAGGGTTTGGGCTTCACAGTACACAACTACTCAAAACATGGCTGGAAATAGCTATTGTGGGACACGATGGCTCAGTTGCTGAAAGTTCCTCAGAACATCATGGTAGGGGAATATGACTGATGCTGCATAAATTTTATTCACACTGTACTCAGTCTGGTCAAACAACCCCGAAGCAAAGATTCCCAAAATGATAAAGAAGTTCTTGCAGCCTCGCTCATCAAGATGGCAGGCAAAGCACCACTGGTGGGTAGAAAGGAAGAAAAGTATAAAGGGGGAGAAATTACTCATGTTAATATCTCAGGTGAAAGAGTAATGTGAAGCAAAATGACGACAGCGGTTTCCTGCCATGGTCCCTCCTGTCCAGTTTCCTCCAGTGCATCAACTCCCAAAGTGAGAGCCAGTGACTTCCAAACAATTGGGAAGATTGTCTGACATAGACCTTGAGTATGCCATGCAGTTTAAGATCCCATTGCTAAACCTGGCATCAACTGAGACGTGCCGACTCCAGTCTGTTTTTCAGTGTCTGCATTGGCCTAAGCTGGTAGAGGCTGCCATCTTATTCACAATGCTTGTGGAAATTCTGAAATCGTTAATGACAAGCATTCTTAGATTCCAATTTAGTGCAAGTAGGGGCAGAACAAAGAAGGAAATGGATTGAAACATTCTCCTAAAGACGCTGGCTCAAGGCTCAATGCATATTAGGCCTCAGTCCCCATAAAAGCAGTGGGCTGCTGTCACCAACTGGCTCTCCTAATGCAAGTCACCGAACCTTCCTGCAGAAAGGCCCCAGCACTGTGGCGGGCCACACTGGGCAAACTGGGGACAGCAGCAATCTGCAACACTTCTGTTCTTGCATATCACACGCTGTATTTCTCTAACTCCAGTTTCTTCCTTCATCCACCAAGCCTTCAACCACATAGGCTGTAAAGCTCCGAAATACCCTCCAGAAACCTCTCTGCCTCGCCACCTCTCTTCATCTTTAAGTTACTCCTTAAGATCTATACCTTAGACCAAACTTTTACTTACCCATCCTAATAGCTACTTCTTAAGCTCAGAATCTATTTTTATCTCATTTCTCCTGAAGAGCCTCGGGATATTTTGCTACATTAAAGGTGCGACATAAATGCATGTTATTACTTGAATGGGAATTTGTCCCAGACATGGCATTTTCCCAGAAGTTTAGACAGAGAAATAGGCAACAGTACTTTCTTCATTCTGTTAACAGCACCTTTCAGAAAATCTTTGAAGCTTTGATTTGATTTGATTTATTATTGTTGTCTTTAAGAGGATGACTATCTGTTTGTATACAAAGCTGGAAGGGAAATGATATATGTATTATGTGTTCCAGTTTTAGTTTCATTTCTGCTCTAAGCAGCAGAGCTACCAACACTTCCAAGCTTCACAACAATGTCAGAATGTTCCCGTGTGCCTGTGCCCACAATGTGTTTATCCAATCCCTTATGAGTGTTTTGGTGACTCATGTCTCGCACAGTAAATAAGCTCAATTACATATATCATCGTAAGAACACGACAGAACGGAACCACTATTTCACAAAGGTGAGAACAACTTCATCAGCTGTGAGGCTGTTCCCACCCGAAGTCAACAGACCTATAAATGATCCACTGTATATTCTGTCCTGCCCGTGACGATCCCCGCGGCGGGCAGGGATGGGAAAATTTAGCCAAAGGGTAGAGCAGCATGGTGGCACAGTGGTAACACTGCTGCCTCACAGCGCCAAGGACCCCGGTTCAATTCCCAGCTTGGGTTACTGTCTGTGTGGAGTTTGCACATTCTCCCCGTGCCTGCATGGGGTTTCCTCCGGGTGCTCCAGTTTTCCCCAAAGATGTGCGGGTTAGATGGATTGGCTGTGCTAAATTGCCCCTTAGTGTCGGGGGGACTAGCCAGGGTAAATACTTGGGGTTATGGGGATAGGACCTGGGTGGGACTGTGGTCGGTGCAGACTCGATGGGCCGAATGGCCTCCTTCTGCTCCGTACAGATTCTACGAAATCACACTGGAATTATAATGTTAAGACATGGTAACTGGGGTGGAGTACCCACGCAACGTACTTGCAGATTACTTGAGGTGGAGAGGCATTAAATATCTCAGCCTGTTGAAGATGTCCTCGGTCTGAAGGCTGTACTCAACATGCAGAAGCTGTTTAATGCTCTCAGAGCTCCTAAATTCTAAAATATATCGTTGCTGTAGAAGGCGATAAACATTGAAAGATTGTCCTCATGAATATTAAAAAGCTGAAGGAAGGTTTAGGTTTCCACCTCTTCTGGCAGCATCTGAGAAGAGCTTAGCTCGAGCAACTCTGTACCAAGCAACGCCATGGGAGATACGCAATGTCGAGTAACATCCAGGGCTCCAAATGTGCGCTGTTATAAAACTTTATGGCATCCTTTGAGAATATTATCTTTTACAATATCAAAATATTTAGCCGCGGTTCAAATTTATTACCCTGTTGTTGCAGTGTTAGACAGAAGCAGCTTCTTCTTTGCTCATAGAAAGTATTCAGCTGAATAAATTAGCATTTTTATCGGCCGCCTTGGAATTAGAGACAGGTTTGCTCATTTTTGAGGGATCTTTCAACGTTTATTATTCTACAACAACAATATATTTCAGAATTAACGGGCTTTAAGGGCATTAAACAGCTTCTGCTATTGGTTACCTCAAGTGCCATAAACCCGATGACTAACACTGGAGGAAAAAGTTTTAAATATGGCAACTGATTATTTTAAGCATCTGGATTGCCTCAGTTATTTCCTCGATAATAACGGCTTGGTACAAAGGTCGGGGCTTGTTAAACATTGTTAACCATTCATAAGGAGGGAAGGAAAGAGTTACATTTTATATAGCACCTTTCCAAAAATTGGTTTCTGCACCAATGGAGTTAGTCAAGCATGACGTTGGATGGTTCTCACCCTGATTGAGTATGAGATAGAAGAGTATTTATTGGTTCACCCTACTTTCATGTTAAAATTTTCCAAAAAGTCATTCTTGGGATGTGGATGCAAGGGCACAGCAGGCACTTCTTGCCCATCCCTAGCTGCCCTCGAGAAGGTTGTACTTCCTTCCCCTTGAACTACAGAAATCCGTGAAGTAATAATGCTGTTAGAAACAGAAAAAAAAGTAGGCCACTAGGCCCTTTTTGTCTGCTCTGCCTTTTATTATAATCATGGCTGATCATCCAATTCAGTAATCCGTTCCCACTTTCCCCCTTTATCCTTTGATCCCTTTAGTCCCGAGAGCTATATCTAATTCCTTCTTGAAAACACACAATTTTTTGGCCTTGTTGCACATTCCACTCTCGCAATCTATAGTCTTTCAGATAATCATCTGTCTTCCTCTTTTTGCTACCAAAGTGGAGAACTGTTTTGAACCCCGGTGATGTTATCCAAGAGGGTATCCCAACTTGAAACATCGGTTCGTGGCGGTGTATAGTTTTGTTTGTGGAATGGTGTGGAGTCACGTAATGAGAATAACCTAGTGAGAATGACCAGCCCAGCCATTGTAAAACAACTATTAAAGACTATTAAATCAAAGACAAATACACACAAACAAGACTACAATACTCTAAAGCAATTAAATATATGAATTAGTAAACACATCCAGAGTTTATATAGAAATTAACTCTCATTCCAAAATAAATCGATGGTCACTGAACTCCTTAATACTTCCCCCTTCCCAAACAACACCAAAATTAAATAAATCTACGGGTCAAATCCAGCTTATAGTTACCATAAAATACAAGGCTGAGGAACAAGTCTTGGAAATGTTCCTTTCTGGTCCAATGAAGATATTTAAACTACCTTCATATAGGTTTCTGCATTGCTTTAGTTCTAAGAGTTAGATGTGAACCTAGCCTCCTGGCTGTGAATTGTGGAGTGGCCTCTCAGACTCTTAGATGCAAACTCACCTCTCCACTGTTCAACACTGATTTCCCATCTGCTTCTGGGAGTGCTGGCAATTCTAACAGTTTTTTCTTTGATTCTTCGCTCTGTCTATTTGGCTGTTTGTATCTCTCAAACACTGGAAATTAGCATGTGCATACCTCCACTGATCTCTCATTCATCTAGGTAAGCTGTTTCCGACAAATAGGGTGATTTATACCTAGTCTAAGTGCTTGCTAATCTTGTTACTGGGCAAATCACAGGGGCAATTCTCCAGCTCACAGTGCTGCTCTAATGGGAGACATCAGTGGAAGCCATGTAGTGGGGTCACTGCAAGGTGCCACAGCCTTCGGGACAGGATTTCCAGGGTTGTCAGCTCCACGCTGGCAGTCCCCATGTAGAGTTGACAACACCACAGGGAGGTGATTTAAATATTTAAATTCAAAATTGAATCCATTAGCGAGCCCAAGACTGAAGCCTCTGGGCCTGCTAGCCTCTACCCCACCACTGCCAGGAATGGTTCAATCCAGCAGGGTTTATAACAGCTCTCCACTAATCGGGATCTGGTGACCCACCCCTCCTGGAATAAAGGGTCGAGATTAAGGGGGATACACCCAGGCATTGGAGGTCTAGCATTGCCTGTCTGACCCCCCCAACATTGCCCAAGGGACAAAGTGGCAATGCCCAAGGAGCACCTTGACACTGCCCACTGGGCAGATTGGGGCTTTGGTTTAAAATCTCATGTGAAAGGCAATACTTTCAACTACACTGCATTACATGACACGTCTTTGGCGTGGGATTATGGATGACATGTGTAGATATTTCTGGTTGCTAGCTGACTGGATTTCTTCCGGATATTGTGTTTTGTGCCTTGGAGTCATGCAGAGATGACACTCATCTATCCCTATGTGTAAACATGAGCTTCTATGTGTCTGCAGCCTTATGCTTCTCTTGGTTTCAGTTTCTTTATACCACACCCACAGACTGGACTGACAGACTCACACAATTGCTCACAGCCAGTGGGATTTCCTCAGTAACATTCTAAGTGTCAAACGGGCAAAAAACAGGAGGTTTTCTCGCCCGCTTTTCCAGGATGATAAGTGGTGGTAATTTACGACAGCAATACAGAGGCTATTATGTGATTCCTGCCAGCAGGGGGAGCGGGTGGAGCCTATTCATGTTGGGAAACCAGCTGCAGATTGCTAGGGCGCCATTGCGCACGTGCCCTGTTCTGCAAGTATACTGGAAGATCTGTCATCCGTGCCCCCTCCCCCAACCCGGCCATGGACATCGCAACCACCCACCCATCCACAGACCCAACATCCCCGATCGCCGCCCAGCCCCGATCACTACCCCCAACCACCATGTTGCCCAGCTGCGTGGCTGATTTCGCTGGCATAACGGGGCCAGCAATATCAGGAGAGGCAATAAATTGGACGCAAGCCCGATTTTTCACCTCTTGCTTATATTCCCCCCCACCCCACCCTTGCTACTCAACCAACCCAACACCTGTCTCCGGCCTGGATGCCACTGAACAAATCAAATGGTTCACTCCTGAAGATTTTGTGACTGGGATTCGATGATACCTCCCATGTCCCGGTGTGCGCAGTATCTTTTTTCACTGGAGGAAATACTGTGGTGAGCAAATGTAACCTTCATTCTGAACTGTAGAAGCTGGCTTAGACCATGTCAAATTAATAAGAGGGTGAGAGCCACCTTAAAAAGAGAAAGGCAAAAAACAACCCTCTAATCATCCCTTTGCAGTTTTGTGGATCTAAACTGATCTTAATGGCAAGTGACAGAAACTGAGATCAATCTGGGGAAAAGCATCTGCATAAAGTCACCTCTGCTTGGCTGAATCATGATTATACACACATCTTTTTAAAGCCTCCTAAAGAGTCGTACTAGGTTCATGGGTTCAAAGGCTGTAAGAACAGGGGAGCAAATTAAACATGAAATTTTAAAAAGCAGTAATTCTGTCTCTCTCTTTCTTACTATCGGTAAGCAGTGACGGTAATCTTACAGTGATCAAGGCAGGTAATTGCATTAAAAGTAACAGAATGTAACGCCTCCTTCTTCATTGTCAAACAGGCATTCAATCACAGAATCCCTATGGTGCAGAAGGAGGCCATTCAGCCCATCGAGTCTGCACCGGCCACAATCCCACCTTGGCCCTATTCCCACATATCTACCCTGCTAACCACCACCCCACCTCCCCGATGCTAGGGTCAATTTAGCATGGCCAATCAACCTAACCCGCACATCTTTGGACTGTGGGAAGAAACTGGAGCACCCGGAGGGAACCTACGCGGGGAGAATGTGCAAACTCCACATAGTGACCCGAGACCGGAATTGAACACGGGTCCCTGGCGCTGTGAGGCAGCAGTGCTACCATTCTGTTACCGTGCCGCCCGTCCAATGTTCTGTTGTTTGTTGTGGGTGACCACAGTCACACACTGGGAAGATCCTGACTTTCCATTTCTGCATCTGTTACCATGTTTGCAGGAATGATGTGAGAAAGGACTTGGATACGTGTGGGATTTGATGACAACAGAATTGATTCTCCAAGTAAGAGAAACCCTAAAACTCATTAACTTCAGCCTTTTACCTCCTCTGAGTTAGAGTGAAATGGAGGTAAGATACAGATGACATGCTACAAGCAAGAAAATGCAGCCTTATAAATATCTAGTTTAGACAGCTCTTTATTATGTCAGAATCCAACCCAGCACACAAAAGATGGTGATATGAAATATTATAATAATAAGCAGTTTGTCAATTATAAAATTATCACTATTTCATTGTTTGTGCTAACATAATGAGAACATTCCAAATGCTGGAGTTCCTTTAAGATTAAATCTCATTTGTAGAGGAGTAGTTGGTTTTAGACCCCAGCTGGATCTTAATAAATATTATTTAACTGGCATGGAAAGGGTGGAAAAGTCTGATACTTTCTATCAAGAAATCTTGTTACCGATCCTGTAGTGATTGCATAGAGGGGTGCTCATTGTTGCAGAATGTGAGCCGAGGCAAATGGAGCCTAATGGTATAATGGCTGGACTTTTTAATCCAGAAACTCGGCTAATGTTCTGGGGACCCAGGTTCGAAACCCGCCACGGCAGATGGTGAAGTTTGAATTCAATAAAAAATATCAGGAATTAAGAATCTACTGATGACCATGAAACCATTAAAATAAAAGCAAAATACTGCGGATGCTGGAATCAGAACTAAAAACAGAAAATGCTGATATATCTCAGCAGATCTGACAGCATCTGTGGGAAAGAGAATAGAACCAACAGACCCCCTTGGGTCTATTCATAAGAAATAGGAGCAGGAGTAGGCCATCTAGCCCTTCGAGCCTGCCCCGCCATTCAATAAGATCATAGCTGGTTTATTAATGTCCTTTTGACCCAGGTTCAAATCCTGCCCTGGGGGCCAGTGGAATTTGAATTGTATAAAAAATATCTGGAATAAAGAATCTACTGATGATCATGAAACCATTGCTGATTGTTGGAAAAACCCATCTGGTTATTTTGGCCTTGGAGGGAGTGCAGAGGAGGTTTACTAGGCTGATGCCAGAGTTGAGGGGGTTGAGCTATGAGGAGAGGCTGAATAAATTAGGGTTGTACTCGTTAGAGTTTAGAAGAATGAGGGGAGATCTCATTGAGACATGTAAGATGATGAATGGGATGGATAGGATAGAGGTGGAGAGACTCTTCCCGCTCAGAAAGGATAATAGGACTAGGGGGCACAGCCTCAAGATTAAGGGGGGGGCGGTTTAGAACGGAGTTGAGGAGGAACTTCTTCACTCAAAGCGTGGTGAATCTCTGGAATTCTCTGCCCGTTGAGGTGGTGGAGGCTGCCTCGCTAAATATTTTTAAGATGCAGGTTGATGGGTTTTTGATAAGCGAGGGGATTAAGGGTTATGGGGAAAGGGCGGGAATGTGGAACTGAGCCACGACAGATCAGCCATGATCTTATTGAACGGCGGGGCAGGCTCAAAGGGCTAGTTGGCCTACTCCTGCTCCTATTTCTTATGTTCTTATGTTCTTATTATGTTCACTATTGTCCTTTAGGGAAGGAAATCTGCTGTCCTTACCTGGTCTGGCCTACATGTGACTCCAGGGCCACAGCAATATGATTGACTCTCAACTGCCAGGGAACTAGGGATGGGCAATAAATGCTGGCCAGCCAACAACACCCATGTCCCACAAATTGATAAATAAAAGGGCTGGAAGCAAAAATCATTGTATATAATATAAACGTACATAATGTCACTCCTATATTTTGAAAGCACTCAGTGCATTACTTGGACTAAACTTAAGCCCAATAACTATGCTGCTTGAAACCTTTACCTTACCCAGAGTTGTCCAATCACCTCAAGCTTCTCACCCAACAGAATGCATGGGGCCACAGGATGGCATTTATCTACAGTGAACGCCCCCTTATCCAGTGTTATTCCCAGTACTCATTGCCAATAAATGAATAGATTGTCCCTCATCCCAGATAAATTATTTCAGTCTAAGAGAAAAGGGTAGGAGTATAAATGGAAGCTGTCTCTTCAAGCAGAGGAGAAGAGTTAAGCTGGCTCAGAGCATGCCCTGCAGAACTGCCACTGATGCCTGGACACAAAACCTTCAAATTAAAGCACAATGGTTAATCCACAAAATGTTCTGTAAAGATTTATCCACAAGCACCTAATGTTGACTGTAATGTCCAAACTACATTAGAGCTTGTGGATTTTAAACAAAAGGAAATGTGGGTTGCACACTGTGATGCTACAGTGCCTTTAAGAATTGTATTTTAATCCTGTTGTCTGCAGTTTTACAAACAGGCCTTTTTTTGTTATTGGCACTGTGTTGTCTGTAGTGACATCCTTTATTGTTGCTAAAGCCATTTAATGGGTTTTTTGTTTATTTTTAATCTGGGCCTAATGCAGCATTCTGAAGTTTATGACCCGTTTGGGAATTCTTGATTTGCAACTGATTGACAGTTTCTTTTCTCTCACAGGATAAATCCAAAGAACTTTTACTTTCAGTTTGGCAGAAGCTGTTGGGACTGCAGACCGAAAACAGTGTTTGTGTCTCTCCCCATAGTATTGGAAATTCCGCTCTTGATGGTTTGCTGGCTGGAAGCTAGAGGCAAGCAGTGGCTCTATCTCTATCTCTCGAAGTGTGCTGAACATTCCAATGGAGGAAGGGCTCAGCATTTCAATTCCATATCCAAAGAACTGATTCATAACAGGTGTTGCAAAGCTGCAAGATCCAGCATCACATGAGCATACTTGCTTTCTGTGCTATGTTTGTAGGGATGTCTGTGTTGGAACAATATTCTTAGCCGTTAAGGTTTATACAATGTTATTGTTGTGTTTTTGTAACTGGTAAAGGTTATTGCTAATTTTCTTACTATGTGTTAAATACACTTTGTACAATAAAAGCTCCCCAGTGGGTCATTTGAATCACATACCTGGAGTGAAACATCTTGTGCTTACCTATGCCAAATTCAAAGTGCAAAATCTACGGTTTAAATTGACTTTCTAAAAACACCTTGGAGTTTCTGGCCTGGATTACAACAACACATAGATTCAAACTAACAACAACAAGATTTATTCTAGGAGCTTGTGATTGTACAGAGTAAAAAGTAAAGTCACCATAGACCCAGATGACCATAACCTGCTAGTGATGACTGGTGGTGATTTAATCTGAGGGTCACTACACCCCAGTTGAGAGGCAAGGTTCAGAAAGGCTTTCATGAATAATCTCACTGGTACAGGAATTGAACCCACACTGTTGGCTTTGCTCTGCATCATTACGATTAGGGACTTAACCATTTTCTACAAGGGCCTCTTTAGAGATCCTTGTGGAAAATGGTTAAATCCCTAACTGTACAATAGGAAGTGCTGGGTTTTCATGTGCAAAGCCCAGCATGAGTGCAAAAATACATCCAGTTTTTAGACCAGTTTCCTGGTCTTCTTTCTATTACTTGGTTATATTCATCAAATGACTGCTAACAGTGCCTTATATATTATGTATGTGTATTATAACCATAGATGCTTACAGCATGGGGATAGACCATTCAACCCATTGTGCCTGTGCCAGCCCTGTTCTTGAGCAATGCAAAATGAATTCCACCAATTTGTACTTTCCATGGACTTCTGTATTTCTTTCTGTTTCCAACATTTGTCCAATTTTTCTTCAAAAGATTCTGTGATCTCCGCCTTAACGATTTCCTATGACAAAGGGTCGATGCTCTGATCACCTTCTATGTAAAGACTTTTTCCCTAACCTCTCTCACCACTTTTTTAACGACAATTTACATTGCTGAACCAATGTTGCTAGCTTCCAAATCAAGGTTATTCACTTTGTTATGGTTCAGGTCAGAAACTCCAAAGTGTTTTATGAAGTCCACCCGGATCATAGGTTTTGCATCTCGGATTTGGTGAGGATAAGCATGATACGTGTCACTCCACCAATCTTTGTGTCATCTGCAAGTTTACTGAACAGCCCTCCACTACGTTTCCTCCAGATAATTTATATATACTACAAACAACAGAGGTCCCAGCACTGGTTCCTGCGGAACACTACTAGCTACCAATCTCCCTTCTGAAAAACATCCTTCCACCACCACTGTCTGTCTTCTATAACCAAACCAATTCTTTATCTGTCTAGCAAACCCACCCAAATCCTATGTGATTTTAGTTTTTGGATTTTGCACATTCTCCCCGTGTCTGCGTGGGTTTCTTCCGGGTGCTCCGGTTGCCTCCCACAGCCCAAAGATGTGCAGTTTAGGTGGATTGGTAGTGCTAAGTTACCCTTTAGCTGTGTAGGTTACCCAAAATGTGTAGGTTAGTTAGATGATGAATGTGCAGGGTTACGGGGATATGGCCTGGCTAAGACACTCTGTCAGATAGTCAGTGCAGACTCGACGGGCTGAATAGTTTAATTCTGATTGTAGGGATTCTATGATCCTATGGGGATGGAAATGCTCATGATATGTCCTCATCTTGGGCAGTGCCAAGGTGGTACAGTCCATTCAAAACAAAATGAAAAAGCACCAATATTTAAAATAACCTCCAAAGCCTGGCCTCAAAGCATCTGATTTATAAAGTCACAATGAAGATTTGTCATTCAATAACACATTAACACCATTTATTTTAAACATTATACTTTTAAGCGAATATTCAAAATGTTGCACTGAGATCCATATTTTCGTGAAGCCTTCGCACGCTTTAATGCGACAGTGACTGTTTACGAGAGAAACATTGAGTTTGATGCAGGAGCATTTCCAACAGGTCGAGAGCACCATCGCAGGAAAGTGGCCAGAACTGGTACTGCAGCACTGACAATAGGACTGAGTCAGTACCCATGAATGAAGGATAATAATGTCTTAGAAAAATGCAGAATTGATAGCTTAAGACAAGCCCTGTTAGATCAATGTTCAATTACTCTCACTATGTGATCAATTAAATTTCATTACCTTCATAATGCAGATTAGGGACTGGCTTTGTGACAATAAAAAAAACTCAACTCACCTGCTTCTCTCTCTTAAAAAGATAATAAAACATTTGCATTTCTCTATGTTTTACCACGTGGAATAACAATGTGTCTAGTTTGCACAGGCAGTTTCAATTATAACCATGCCGGTAAGTTGTTGACAGAATCATAGACTCTCGACAGTGCAGATGGAGGCCACACGGAGTTTGTACGGACCACAATCCCACCCAGGTCCTACTCCCATAACCCCACGTATTTACCCTGCTAAACCCCCAGACACTAGAGTCAATTTAGCATGGCCAATCCACCTAACCCGCACATCTTTGGACTGTGGGAAGAAACCGGAGCACCCGGAGGAAACCCACGCAGACATGGGGAGAACATGCAGTCAGTGACCCAAGCTGGGAATCGAACCCAGGTCCCTGGCGTTGTGAGGCAGCAGTGCTAACGACTGTACCACCGTGCCACCACCATTTGAAAGTGTACACAGATGTGAGACTTTTCATCTAGTATAGGTTTGTTCTTCACTCATTATCATTTAGCACCATAATTCCATATTTTATTTAGCTTTTTATTTGCTGAAAATATTTCTGTTCCCGAGCTTTTCTCACTCAAGAATGATTTTACTGGGGACTTGTCGCTGGGAGTTCTTACTTGTGAAATGTACAAAATCTATCAAATGAGTCTCTCCACTTAAACTGAAACAACTTTCTTTGTAGACATTTAGCTTCTTAGAAGCAACCATGCATTGCCACTTGCAATGTGCTTACATTGGTGCTAGATTATGAATTCCAGGACTGGGTTAATACCTAGCTTTGACAAAGCGTAATCTGGACTCAAAATATCAGCTCTTTTCTCTCCTTACAGATGCTGCCAGACCTGCTGAGATTTTCCAGCATTTTCTCTTTTGGTTTCAGATTCCAACATCCGCAGTAATTTGCTTTTATCTGGGGTTAATACCTGTTTTCCATAGTCGCATGCTTAAAATCTAATGCACCATTTTTTTGGAAATCAGAACTTAATTGCTACACAAAACATGAGCTTTCCTTACTCTCTCAGCCCCGCTGAACTTTCAACTACTTTCAGTTTTACATCAGAAGTAATATTCGGTGGTAATTTAAAATAATTCAGAAAAGAGTATTGCAAGGGGGCTTTTTATTTGCTGAAAGTATTTCTGTTCATGAGCTTTTCTCACTCAAGAATGATGTCACTGGTGGCTTGTCGCTGGGAGTTCCTACTTGTGAAATGTACAAAATCTATCAAATGAGTCTCTCCACCTAAACTGAAACAGCTTTCATTGCAGACATTGAGCTTCTTAGAGGCAACCGTGCGTTGCCACTTGCAATGTGCTTACATATCAATAATCAAAACATGAATAAGCATCTGAAATGTAGATGCGTGAAATAATCCAGAGGCGAGCCAGATACCATTTGCACCATAAATATAGAAAGGGGGCTCACAGCAGCTTTAACGTGTAACACTATAAAAGGCGCAATGATTGATCTGAAAATAATCATAAGTCCTATTTCATGTGAAGCTACTTTGTGCTGTGACTTGATATATTTGCTCTGTATCAGCGCTAAGGTGTGAAAGCACCGTAGCTGAAACCAGCTGACTTGTGCAAATAAATTAAAACTACCTTTCTTTTTGTTTGTCAAGGGAAAGGGGGGGGGGTCCAGAGGTGACAGATTTAAGACAGAATGGCCAAACAGACAAGAGGAGGGAACCAGGAGAATTTTGTTTTGTGTCATGATCTGGAATATGATGCCCCGAAAGGGAGATTCAATGGTACTTTTTGAAAGGGAACTGGATGTATAGATAAAAGACAAAATTTGCAGGGCTATGGGCAATCGTAGAATGCCTAGAATGCAGGAGGCCATTCGGCCCATTGAGTCTGTACCAACCACAATCCCCCCAAGCCCTAGTCCCATAACCCCACATATTTACACTAGCTAATCCCCCTGACATCAGGGTCAATTTAGCATGGCCAATCAACCTAACCCACACCTCTTTGGACTGTGAGAGGAAACTGGAGCACCCAGAGGAAACCCATGCAGACACAGGGATAATGTGCAAACTCCACGCAGACAGTAATCCCAAGGCTGGAATTGAACACGGGTCTCTGGTGCTGTAAGGCAGCAGTGCCAACCACTGTGCCGACCGACTCAAGAACAGCTTTTTCCCTGCTGCCATTAGACTTTTGAAAAGACCTCCCTCGCACTAAGTTGATCTTTCTCTACACCTTGGCTTTGACACTACATTCTGCACTCTGTCCTTTCCTTCTCTATGAATGGTATGCTTTGTCTGTATAGCGCTCAAGAAACAATACTTTTCATTGTACACTGATACATGTGACAATAGTAAATCAAATCAAAGCAAATCAAGAGCAAGAAAACAGGAATAATGGGATAGTTTTCTCAATGATCCAGCATAAGTCTGATGGAGCGAATGGCCTCTTTCTATGCTGTATAATTTGAAGAATCTATAACTGGACGGAATTCAACAAGGCAGAATAAAAAATGAGAATATAGCAAATATGGAAACGCTCATAGGGATTCAGAATAAACTTTGGCTTCAATAATTTTTGGTTCATCAAGATGACAAATATTCATGCTGGGGAGTTCTGTCATGTACTCCTGCTCTGATATACCATAAGCAGATGAACTAGAATTCTCCTTCTATTCTGTCCTAACACTGTAACTTAGTCTATCAGAACACGCTACTGCACTTTTGTAACCTATCCTATAACCAAAACCAGACACCTTCACTTAAATATTTCCTGAACAAGATGCCATTTTCATGAGCCAAAATCACAGAATCCCTACAATGCAGAAGAGGCCATTCGGCCCTTTGAGTCTTCACTGACTCTCTGACGGAATATCTTATACAGGCCCTCTTCCACATAAGGATAAATATAAACCCACACATTTACCATGGCTAATCCATCTACCCTACACATCTTGGGACAATAAGCGGCAATTTAGCATGACCATCCACCTAACTTGAACATCTTTCGACCGTGAGGGGAAACCGGAGCACCCCGGGAAACCCACACAGTCACGGGAATAACATGCAAACTCCACAACGACAGTCGCCCAAGGCCGGAATCGAACCCGGGTCCCTGGAGCAGTGAGGCAGCAGTGCTAACCACTGATGCCACCGTGCCATCCATAATGTAGGCCACTCTTTGCTGCAGACTCACATCCACGAAGAGTTGGCTGGGATTGGACAAGGATGAACCATCTAGGCACTTTGCAACAGGCAGAGAGCAAATCCAATTCATCTATCTTAATGAGATGCAAACTAATGCCTCTTAGCTGAAATTAATTCACCTCCTGCACTTCCCAGTCTCCCGTTCTGCCATTTCAAATCCCCAAGTCCGCTCGCTGAATCACGAGTGAAAAGTTTAATATTTTATGTGGCTTTTTTTTTAAATAAATGGAAACGTAGCAATATTGTCACAGGACAGTAATGAGGTATTCAATCTCATGGGAGATAGTGGGGGAGGAAATGTTGAAGACTGATATTGTCCAGCCATAGAGAGTCATTTATATAGTGCACAGAGTGCAGCACAGTTAACACTAACCGATTATCTTAAAACTGGAGGAGACTACATAAATAAAATAGGAGATAAGTATCTCGGCATTAAAAAACAGGTGGCATGCATGATGCACTAAAGTTGTAGATCAAAACACACACGGTATTGACTTCCATGCATTTTCTAGTTAAGGTCCTGATGTTCTGAGGTGCGAAATGTGACTCACACATCTGAACGTCTGTCTTTATCCTCAACAGAGCAGATTCCCTGAGGATGTATAAACACAATGAACCTCCACGATCAAAAAAAGAAGGCATACAAGTTATTTGAACAATGCAGACAGCATGAGAATATCATCAACGTGGCTGATGCATTGTCAAATCCTGACACCATTTACACAGAAAAGATATTCAAAGGGCAATGATGCTGTGTTCTTAGGCGTCATGTTAACTCAATAATTACGCCACATATTTTTAAACTGCTCTACAAAGTTGTTCAAACAGAAATCCCTAATAAATAGATCTGCTATGCTAAAAACCTACCGTTGGGAGTTTTAATTTCAATTTAAAATTCTCATGCTGCAATTTTTCAGAATTTCATAGAATCCCTACAGTGCAGAAGCAGGCCACTCAGCCCATCGAGTCTGCACCGACCACAATCCCATCCAGGCCCTATCTCCATAACCCCTTGCATTTACACTAGCTAGTCCCCCTGACACTAAGGGGCAATTTAGCATTACCAATCCACCTAACTCACACATCTTTGGAGTGTGGGTGGAAACCGGAGCACCCGGAGGAAACCCACGCAGACACAGGGGGAATGTGGAAACTCCACACAGACAGTCACCCAAGCTGGGAATCGAACCCGGGTCCCTGGCGCTGTGAAACAGCAGTGCTAACCACTGTGCCACCATGCCGCCTGTTGGTTTAGGAAAGCTAGGTGATAGGAAGGTAAGATTTATGCTTTCTTATTTGACTGTTTACCAGTAAGCACCAATCTTGTGAAATCTTCAGAAAAAAAAACAAACAGAAGTCAAGACATTAAGTCAGACATCATAAATGTGTATTTTTTTTATCATGGCTTTAGAATTAGCCGCATTTCTAAGTTAGATTAATTAATGATCCAGTTCTTTAAGAATGTGTGGATTGAATTGATTGGCCATGCAAAATTGCGGGGTAAGGGAAATAGGGCCTAGGTGCGATGGTTGTCAGTGCAGGATTGATGGGCCGAACGGCGTTCTTCAGCACTGTAGGGATTCTGTGATTCTATGAGAAATGCAATCCAAATTGTTGCCAGGTTACCCGGAGCAAGCTCGCTCGGGGAGGCTCTGTGGGGAGGGGGAATGCGCAGACAATTCAGCACACAACGGGTTAATCAGATGCCAGCGTGTTTACTGAGCCACTATCAGCAGAAAGCCCACACAAGCTGCAGTTTTCTCTGTGCCTCCACCAAAGTGAATTGATGAAATGACCTGGACTTGATCTTCAGGGCAAAGTGTCTGATGGTACGGGCTGGATTGATAAATTGATTCAAAACTATTACCATGGAAAAAAGCAATAAGGTCATAAAAATTGCATTCGCTAGCTAAGTAAATCCTGGCATTTCATGAGAAGTAATGCAGCAGATTCGCAAGAGAATCTGGGCATGATGCTGAATGAGTAACCAAGAAATGACTTGAAGAGCTCATCATCTCCAATCTATTCTTCCTGCCAGAGATTCATGCCTCCGCATAGTGGCACTTCATTATGGTGAAATAACTGTACACTTATAGCATATTCCTGGGCTCCCTGCTAGCCCCTGGAGGACCCTTAGGTGGTTAATACCTCATCACTGGCTTCATTGAACACTTTAATCTGCACTTGTGTGATCAATAGAATCCTGGTGTAAATTAAAAGGACAATTTCACGTAATCAAGCCTGTTAATGCTCATTTTGAAAACCATTATTTGTGGAAGGCATTTAGGAGAAAATTACAAAGTGACAAGCTGATGCACTCAGATATTATTTTAGGGAAAGCTTCGCAAAGGGCTCCATTAGTAGATGGGAATGCATGAAGTGCAGCAGAATATCTGGCTGCACACAGGGAGAAAATGAAATTTTCCACCATTCTATTCCGGCAGCAAATTCAATTACTGCAGGGACTTGTTCAAAGCACTGTAACTTCCAGGGGCAGAAATTGAAAACCGAGCAGCTAATGAAACAGCAAATAACTAGTAAGTTCTGACAGCCACCATCACAGAGATCAAAACAGCCGCAGGCGACGGTGCACCAGATCTTTGGCAACTTATTATTGCTGATGTTTTATATCCAAAGCAAACTTTCTCCGCTGCTGTCCCACTAACTCTCAGGTCCCCCCCCGCTTCCTTCGATACAGGGGAATTACGGAGAAGGGCGGCACAGTGGTTAGCACTGCTGCCTCATCGCGCCGGGGACCCGGGTTCGATGCCAGCCTCGGGTCACTGTCTGTGTGGAGTTTGCACGTTCTCCCCGTGTCTGCATGGGTTTCCTCCGGTTTCCTCTCTCAGTCCAAAGGCGTGTAGGTTAGGTGGATTGACAATGCCAAATTGTCCCTTAGTGTCAGGAGGTCTAGCTAGGGTAAATGTATGGGGTTACGGAAATAGGGTGTGAGTGGGATTGCGGTCAGTGCAGACTCAATGGGCCGAATGGCCTCTTTCTGCACTGTCGGGATTCTATGAAACCCGTGCATCAAGGGAGTTCAAAAATATTCACGTTAGCAAGGCCACTGACTCAACAAAGGAGGGGAAGGTGATGGCCTAGTGGTATTATCGCTTTTCATCCAGAAACTCAGCTAATGTTCTGGGCACCCTGGTTTGAATCTCACCACGGCAGATGGTGGAATTTGAATTCAATAAAAAAAAATCTGGAATTAAGAATCTACTGATGACAATGAAACTTTGTCAATTGTCGTAAAAACCCATCCGGTTCACTAATGTCTTTAGGGAAGGAAATAGAAACATAGATAGGAGCAGGAGGAGGCCATTTGGCCCTTTGAGCCTGCTCTGCCATTCATCACGATCATGGCTGATCATCCAACTCAGTAACCTATTCCTGCTTTTTCCCCATAATCTTTGATCCCACTTGCCCCAGGTGCTACATCCAGCTGCCTCTTGGATACATTCAATGTTGTGGCATCAACTACATCCCATGGTAATGAATTCCACAGGCTCACCACTCTCTTGAATCTGTCATCCTTACCTAGTCTGGTCTACTTGTGACTCCAGAGCCTCAGCAATGTGGTTGACTCTTAACTGGGGCAACTAGGGATGGGCAATAAATGCTGGCCAAGCCAGCAACGCCTGTGTCCCATGAATAAATTTTAAAAAGCGTTCCTCGGCCTCTCGGTGTTGTGTGGGAGATGACCTGGAACTCCTTTCCATCATTTCAGTGGCCGTTTGTGGACAACAACAACTTACATTTTTGCGGCATATTAAAAGGGTGGAATTCTCCTCTGGCTCATTGGTGGGTTCAGAAGCAGGGACGGGGTGGGAGGATGGAGGGAGAATTCAGCGGGAATTTGAAAACTGTTTGCACCCTGAGACTCCCTAAGGGTTCTTCCGCTGTTGCCTGCCACGATGGATCGGAAAACATGGTGTGCAGGCTGGCGTGAAACCAATTTGCATCCCGCTAATGGAACGCAGATGAAGGTCCAAGTTGAATCTTCATTCAACCTTTACTCCATTCAACCACAATGCCAGTGGGAAAACACACCGGTTCAGAACACATGTGGGGTGCAGATGTTTGGGATTCATCTGAAGAAGGTATGGGGCTGCCTCCAGAGTTCAGGATGAGGTTGCCAGCGACCCTAGATCCACAGCAGTAGGTGGGAGAAGCATCCACTGGCCGGTGGACCTTCCAGATTCAGTGTCGCTCACCTGATGAAGAAGCAGCGCTCCAAAAGCTCACGATTCCAAATAAACCTGTTGAACTTTAACCCGGTGCTGTGAGACTTTTTGCTGCGCCCACCCCAGTCCAACACCGGCATCTCCACATCACAGAGTCATCAAGAAGATCCATCGTCCAGCTTCAGAGTGTTACTGGAGATCCATCTTCTTTTTTCAATGGTGGGTCAGTGATGTTGGCCAATTTTGTGTCCAAATATGGCGCATGCCATCATGCCCGCCTCACCGCAGAATATGGCACAAAACCCCTGGGTGCGCAATTAATGAGGTTGGGGCTGGAGGATATGGCATCATTTCCTGTGACCTCTGCCCCCACCATAGGACTTGATCCCAGTTGGGGAAATTCCATCCAAAGACTCAAAACGCTTCCCAGGAAATTTAACAAAAGTAGATGAAATTTAACAAACTACACATGCATCTGCAGCCTGACATTACACTCCAACGCTGTGTTTATCTATTATCCCAGACACTGGGATAAATCTGATTGAGATCAATGCCAAATAACACATCTATCCAGTCTCCTGCTTTATCCAAAATCAATTAGCCCAACCAATGAATGTGCAAGATCAATCTTTCCCAGATCGTCATATTTTGCATCTACATCCTTTACTAGTCCCAGGCAATGTCCAGGATTCAATTTACTAGTAGAGGCAAAATTGGATGTACTCCCATCAGAAGTGGAATATCTCACTGGCGACCATAAGTTGCACTTGATCATAACCAGGGACCAACCCACACAATGAACAGGAAGATTTAGGTGGCATGGTGGCACAATGGTTAGCACTGCTGCCTTGCAACACCAGGGAATTAGCAGGGTAAATGTGTGGAGTTAGGGGAATAAGATCTGGATGGGATGCCGTTGGTACAAACTCGATGAGCTGATAAACCTCCTTCTACACTGTGGGGATTCTATGATTTGCATTTAAATAGTATCTCTCATGTACTCAGCGTGCCCTGAAGCACTCTACTCTCAATGAGGTACTCTTGACATGTAGTTACTGTAGCAATATAACTTGAGGTTGGTTTAGCTCAGTTGGCTAGACAGCTGGTTAGTAATGCCAAGAGCACGGGTTCAATTCCCGTACCGGCTGAGGTTACTCATTAAGGTTCTGCTTTCTCAACCTTGTCCCTCACCATAGGTGTGGGGATCCTCAGCTTATAGTCATCTGGGATTATGGCAACTTTACCTTTTATAACTCACGTGGAACAAATTCCCACTAACATCACTGAGCTAATGACTAGATAATCTATCTTTCAGTAATTTTAATCAAGGACTAAATATCAGACAGGAGGAACAGAGATCGTCAAGGCTCTTTTCCAGAGTAGCACCATTTAACATCCAACTATGAAGGGCTGGCAATTCAAAAGACAGTAGGTGGGATTTCCCAGTCCCACGTGCCAAGGGCCAGAAATTCCTGCCCAAGGTCAATGAACGAGCGCAGGCTCATTGGGCCGAAGGGCCTGTTTCCCATGCTGTGTTGTTCTTTGTTGATCTTTGTTCTTTAACCTTTTAATGGTCCGTTAAATTACCCATCCCACCCACAATGATTCAGCAGGCAGGACTGGAAAATTTACCCAGTACCTCTGACAGTGCAGCACTCCCTCAATGCAGCACTAGTGTGTCAGTCTGGATTTTGAACTCTGACCTGAGACCTGAACCTGGGACCATCTGACTGCAAAATGCTGCTGCAAAATGACAGCTATTGGTTAGGCCACTTAAGTATCCTGAACAGGGCAGGCCCGAGGGGATCTAAAACAGACACGAGGCCCTTCATCTGCCTGTTACGGACCTACATCTCTTTCAGAGCTAGGGGCACCCGATGAGTTGTTGGACCTGATTGCGGATTGGACAGTGTCTGCAAATGCCTCTCGTTCCATCCACTCTGCCACTCATATCAAGGGCGCTGCCATTCATCACTCTTACAGCCTTTGTTTAGCCAAATGCCTCCTCGAGGTTCCCAGAGGTTTCACCACCGGTGCAGGGCAGCAGGGATTTTGTGGCACTCACCTTCCACACAGCGAAGCGCGGCAGTTGGCAGCCTTGCAATATCATCGCAGCTTCATCATCGGTAACGACTCCACATCTCATTTTTCAGCCTTGACATCAGATGCCATTTCCACTGACATCAGCAAACCTCTGCCGCGCAAAATGACAATTTGGCAAATTGCTGAGCGCTGTATGAACTGTGTCCTGCCAAAATATCAAAGTGTCCTTGATCCGGTTGCTTCTGTATGAATAGCTTCCATTTCCACTAATGGTCAAGCAAAGATTAAAACACAATTACATTTTGTGCCCCTCCTGTGTGTTTAAGCAGGCACTGGCTTTCTCTTGTGCAAGAGCAAAATGCTGTACATATTGATAATGCAAAATAGAGACAGAGAACAGTGGAAATACACAGCAGGTCAGGCAGCACCCGGAGAGAAAAAAAAAACAGAATTAAGGTTTCATCAGAACAGCTTTACTATTCCATTGAAATTATTAACATGCTTTACTTTGCAATGTCATTGCACGGGCAATATTGCACCTATTTTTCCATTCATTCATGGGATGTGGGTGTAATTGCCGGCCCCAATGATTTTGCCCTGTCTTAATTGCCCTTGCCAACATGGTGGTGCCTCCCTCAATCACTGTAATCCTATGGTGTAGCCACGTCCACAGGGCTGTTCAGTAGGGAGTCCCCTGACTTTGACACGACAGTGAACCAGCAGCGATATATTTCCAAATCAGGGTAATGTACAACTTGGACGGAACTTGGAGATGGGTGGTGAGCCTGCTGCCCTGATTCATCAAGGCAGGAGAGATGGCACTATCTGTAACCCCCATGATTTGCCTGGGTTTGGAAAAGCTCACCTACTGTACTGTCTGGAGACAACACACATCTCTTTAACCTGTGCTTAACGCTCTTTCCACTCACATTGTCAGCCTCTTTAAGACTTGAATAGCAGGTTAGTTGTAAAGACTCGCATTCTAATCAGTAATCTGTGAACTGTCTGTGCTGTTATATGCTCTGTCTGAGGCCAGAACTCTCCATTCACCTGAGGAAGGGGCTAACCCAGAAAGCTTGTGAGTTTACTATCAAATAATCGGTTGGACTTAAACCTGGTGTTGTCAGACTTCTTACTGTGTTCACCCCAGTCCAATGCCGGCATCTCCACATCATGATTACTCTGCAGTACTGGGGGAGTGCTGCATTGTTAGATGTTAAAGTGGGATCATGCTGTGCACTAAACCTGATCCCAAAAATGCGAAAGTCACTGTATTGCTTTTTTTTTGAGTGATTCCCCAAAGTGAACTATCAGCCTCGAACTGAACAAGGTCACCAAATCCTGAAAAGTATCACTTTTTTTTCAAAATTATACAACGTGTCAAATTAAATCAATTCAACTGAACAAATAATTATTCAAATGAATTAAATATAGCGCGTGACACATTCAAGCAGAATATTCTATAAATTAATGGCACAAAGTGGATAAGTCAGTGTAATTTGATACAATAAGTGACTGTTGCATTCCTTTAATTAAAAAGGAGCAACAAGAGTTGATCCATTTTTAAACATATCTGATGGAACGCTGTGGTATTTCCAGCCTACACTCAGATGGGGAAAGGCTACGAGACAGTGCATAGCAGCTGTCCTGCTGTCTACTGCTGGTGTATACAACAGAGAGACCAAGCGAATGTTTTAAATAACAAAACGCACCGTTCAGTGAAACTCAGATGAATAACATCTCACGTCAAAATTAAACAATGCCCAACCCATAAGAAAAGACAGACAATGCTGGAAAAACTCAGCAGATCTGGCGGCATCTGTGGAGACAGAAAGAGAGTTAACGTTTCTCATACATGTGATTCTTCTTTGGAACTCTAGTTCCAGGCTCGACATGTACACCAATGAGAAAAAAACCGGCTTGACTCCAATTACAGGGGCGGGGGGAGGGGGGTGCAGGGGCTGCGGCACAGTAGTTAGCAGTTCTGACCTACTATGCCAGTGACCCAGGTTCAATCACCGTCTTGATTAACTCTTTAGATGAAGTTTACACATTCTCCCTGTGTCTGCGTGGGTTTCCTCCCATTCCAAAGATGTGCAGGTTAGGAAATGTGGCCATATCAAATTGCTCCTTAATGCTCAAAGATGTGCAAGTTAGGTGCCTTGGCCATGTTAAATTGCCTCTTAGTGCCCAAAGATATGCAGGTTAGGTGGTTTGGCCATGCTAAATTGTCCCCTAGTGCCCAAAGACGTGCAGGTTAGGAGGCTTGGCCATGTTAATTTGACCCTTAGTGCCTAAAGATGTGTTGATTAAGTGGATTAGTCATAGTAATTTTTTTAATATGTTCATTTGTGGGACACGGGCATTGCCGACTGGCCAGCATTTACTGTCCATCCTTGGTTGCCCTTGAGAAGGTGGTGGCGAACTGTCTTGTTGAATTGCTGTAGTCCACGTGCTGTGGGATGACCCCCAATGCCATTAGGGAGGATGCACAGGCTTAGGGAGATAGGGCAGGGGTGGTGGGCCTGGATAGGATGCTCTTACAGAGAGTCAGTGCAGATTCGATGGGCCAAATGCACTGGGGGGATTCCAGTTGGTTGATTAAGGAGACTGACTGATAGCAGACACCAGGCTGCTGTCAGGCCAATGGAGAGTCAGGGGAGGAAAGTGAGAGAATGACGCCTTGTGAGAGAACAAACATATTGCAAAGTGAGATTTATTTTTAGATCAGCCCCGATTCCAGTTATCTTGCACTGTGTTATTGATAAATTTATATTATTCAAAGATATAATCTGAAGCCTGCACACTATCCTAATAAGAGACAACTGAGTGAGCATGTTGTTTATATACTTGTCTATTCGCAGCAAGGCTCTGTCTGATGTTTAAGAGGCAACTCGGTACAAAGCTCAATGATTTCAGGTAATGACTAATGACATTTGAGTGGGAAATCTCAGTACACATCAGCACAATAGGTGTCAGAAACACATTGTAACTCATCTTAATCAGAGTAATTGTACACACAGAAGCCACAAAGAGGAAATGAATACCTCAGTGCATGCAACAATGTGGTTTAATTTAACCTTAATGACCCAAGCAGCAATATCATTTCCAGCCTCCACACACACACACAGGCTGATGTCAAAACAGCTCTCATTTGCAATGTATGACAATTTCCCGGCATCTAAAAAGACACTGCCACAAGTCAATAGACTATAAATTGCACTTGGAAATGGGATCACCTTAACTAAAGCCTGCCTGAGTCTCGGGAGACGGGAGGCTGCCCCCTTTTTAATAATTTGTATGTTTAGGTGTTTGGTCAATTTACTGTGTAGTTGTAATGTCTTATAGCTGAGACCATCAATCAGGCTCAATGTGACAAAAATATCCTGCTACAATATTACAGGCTATTAAATCAGTGATAGGAAATGCTGCCTGCATTCTCTAGTACGGCTGTTCATTTTAAAAAAAAACACTGCCACGACCTAATCTCCATGATTTATCTTCTGGCCAGAACGCAACAGGTCCAGAGTGTCGAAGATGCTGGTGATCTGTTTCGTCAGAGCCCTCCGCCTTTTTTATATTCATTATATCGCCTCATTATCAGCGGCTATGTTTTCACAGCAAGGTGCCAGGGAGGTACCAGTGGTATTATCACTTGACTATTAATCCAGAAACTCAGCTAATGTTCTGGGGACCCGGGTTCGAATCCCGCTGCAACAGATGGTGGAATTTGAATTCAATTTCAAAAAAAATCTGGAATTAAGGATGTACTGATGACCGTAACACCCGTCAGGTTCACCAAATGCCCTTTGGGGAAGGAAATCTGCCATCCTTACCCAGCCTGGCCTACATGTGACTCCAGAGACACTGCAATGTGGTTGACTCTCAACCGCCCTCTGAAATGGCCTAGCAAGCCACTCAGTTGTTGAAGAAGGCAGGCCACCACTACCTTCTCAAGGGCAACTAATAAATGCCAGCCAGCCAGCGAACGCCCATGTCCAATGCATAAGTGGCAGGTTTTGCCTTTGTAAGACATAGTACTTGATCAGAGGAATGGCTGACGGACAGAAAACCTTGGGGTGAAATTGACAGCGGGGTCAGCATGAGACATGGCGGGGAAGGACAGGGGGATGATCAGCATGTGATGTGAGCTGTTAGTGAGACGTTAAATACCATTCCTTAAACGTGAGAGCCACTGTTAAGGCCAGTATTTGTGTCTGGATGACCCTTTGTCAGACAACCTCTAATGCATGGTCATTCAGACTTGAAACGTTGGCTCTATTCTCTCTCCACGAATGCTGCCAGACCTGCTGAGGTGTTCCAGCATTTTCTGTTTTCGTTGCCAGTTTTGGAGTTGACCTGTTTTGAACTACACTGAACTACATGCAGCTATCTTGCAGTAGAAATCAACAGATTGATCAGATAGGTACTGAAAAGGATAAAGTCTGACTCTTGATGTTAGAAGCTTCTTTCAATATGCTTTTCTTTCCCTTTCGCGATCCGCTGCCACTTTCTGCCTTCTTTATTTATTCAAGAAATCTCATACAGAACTAACTTTTATAAATTATGTGAATGGGATATGTTTACTCCGGAACTGTGAAGCTTTCTTAGATTCAGCTAAGGGTGGCACAGTGGTTAGCACTGCTGCTTCAAAGCACCAGAGACCTGGGTTCGATTCCCGGCTTGGGTCACTGACATTGCAGAGTCTGCACATTCTCCTCGTGTCTGTGTGGGTTTCCTCCGGGTACTCTGGTTTCCTCCCACAGTCCAAAGGTGTTTGAGTTAGGTGGATAGGCCATGCTAAATTGCCCCTTAGTGTCTGGGGGACTAGCTAGAGTAAATGCATGGGTTATGGGGATGGGTAGTCGGTGCAGACTTGATGGGCCGAATGGCCTCCTTCTGCACTGTAGGATTCCATGACTCTGTGATATTGCACCGTTGACCTCTGAACCCCTGTTTACTTCAACCTCAGCTCAACTAACTTGCCCCTTGGCTACCTAAAATCTGCCCTAAACTAATGTGCTGTTCTAATTTTTCTTCATCCTTATCCCTTTCCAGATGGATTTGATTTGATTTATTATTGTCACTTGTACTGGTATACAACAAAAATGTTGTTTCTGGCATACTATACCATTCATAGAGTACATAGGGAGAAGGAAATGAGAGAGTGCAGAATGTAATGTTACAGTCATGACTAGGGTGTAGAGAAAGGTCAACTTAATATGAGGTAGTATTGTGGACATCATCTCCAAAGTGTAACCTACATTGATCACATCTGTCTAATTTAATACATTCTTCATAGACAGATTTAGAAACTTGGTACATGAATGCAACAATATTTTCAGTGGCTTTTCTAAGTTCCTCCAATTTGCCTGGTCCTTGGTCTTTGAGGGGCATGTGTTTTTTTCCCCTTTATTATTTTGCTAGCAAGGCCAGCACTTGCTGCACAAACTTAATTGCCCTTGAACTGAATGACTTGCTAAGTCATTTCATTTCAGTCAATTACACTGCTGTGGCTCTAGAGTCACATGTAGGCCAAACCAGGTAAGGATGGCAGATTTCTTTCTCTAAAGGACATTAAAGTTTTAAAAAAAGTTTATTTGTTAGTGTCACAAGTAGGCTCACATTAACACTGCAATAAAGTTACTGTGAAAATTCCCTAGTTGCCACACTCCAGCATCTGTTTGGGTACACGGAGGGGCAATTTAGCATGGCTAATGCACCTAACCAGCACCTTTCAGACTGTGGGAGGAAATCAGAGTATTCATGTAGACATAGGGAGAATATGTAGACTCCATACAGATAGTGACCCAAGCCGGAATTGAACCCAGGTCCCTGGTGCTATGAGCGAGCATTGCTAACTGCTGTGCTGCCCATAGTGAACCATATGGGTTTTTCTGACAATCAATGATAGTTTCATAGTCACCATCATTGAGACTAGCTTTATTTTCCACATTGATTAATCAATTGCATTTTAAATTCCACCAGCTGCTATGATGGGATTTGAACCCTTGTTCCAAGGGTACTAGGCTAGGACTCTGGATTGCTAGTCCAATGACATTACCACTACACCACCATCTCCCCATGTATTAACCCAATAAAAACAAATCAACTCTGATCTGGCCTGGATCTGCACCACTTCACTGCCTGAGCCACTCTGTATTTCAGTGGCACCTGTGAGATGCAACCCTCTTGGCTCAGGCAGGCATGGGTTCATACGAACAAGGTGAAGGCCATTCGGCCCCTTGGGCCTGCTCCCCCGTTTAATGTGATCATGGTCGATCTGATAATGACTTAAATCTGTACCTCACCTACCCCCCGATAACCTATCACCTTCTTGTTCGCCAAGAATCTATCCTTCTCTGCTTTAAAGATAGCCAAAGACATTGCTTCCACCGCCTTTTGAGGGAGAGAATTCCAAAGACTCTCAAACCTCTGAGAGAAAAGAATTCTCCATCCCCATTTTAAGTGAGCAACCCCTCACTTTAAAACTGTGACCTCTGGTTCCAGATTTTCCCACAAGAGGAAACGTTCTCTCCCTGTCCACCCTGTCAAAGCCCCTCTAGATCACCCCCCCTCCCCTCCCCTGCAATAACAGCCCCTTCCAGTGACACACCCAAGTGTCAGTAACCCCCAACTTCCCAGGTGCAATAAGTACATAAATTGGGAGCTGAATACTCTCAGAGAATCATAGAATCTTACAGCGCAGAAGGAGGCCATTCCATCCATTGAGACTGCACCGAGAACAATCCCATCCAGGCCCTATCTCCGTACCTCCATATATTTACCTTAGCTAGTCCCCCTGACAATAAGGGTCAATTAAGCGTGGCCAGTCCACCTAACCCGCGCTTCTTTGGACCATGGGAAGAAACCGGAGTATCCGGAGAAAACCCACGCAGACACAGGGAGAACATGCAGACTCCACACAGACAGTGACCCAAGCCAGGAATCGAACCCAGGTCCCTGGCACCCGTGAAGCAGCAGTGCCAACCACTGTGCTGCCCATCACCCACATTCCAAATACAAATTGGCAGAGATAAATGTATAGACATTAACATTCACATTTGCCCTGATTTTCATGATTATAGCAAGTTAACGACCTGCCCTGCTATCTTTGCTACTTAGTTACGCACTTGTCAAAACTATTTTCTTAATATCATAGAATCCTTTCAGTGCAGAAAGAGGCCATTCAGCCCATCGAGTCTGCACTGACCCTCCGACACAGCATCTTACCCAGGCCCTATCCTCGTAACTCCACGTACTAACCTCGCTGGGCCACCTAACCTTTACATCTTTGGACACTAAGGGGCAACTTAGCATGGACAATCCACCTAACCTGCGCATCTTTGGAGTGCGAGAAGAAAGCAAAGGAAACTGGGAAGATTACTGGACAGCTCACACTCCTTGCTGCTGCTTCATTACAGGAACTGAGAAATGCTCTAAAGCCTGCTCAAAATATTGTGCATCCAACAATCAATAATGTTTGCTCACCTGAAAGAGGGCCAAAGCTTCGGCCTCTGCTCCCAGTGTTTGCTGAGCGCTGACGCTCAAGGTAAACATGTGCTCTCTCTCCCCCTCTAGTGACCATTTCATTCCAGTGCATGCTGTACTGCAAGCTCCTTTGATTCTCCCCCACAGCAGAGCTCAGGGGGTCCCTGACACAAGAAAGGACTTAAACATTTGGTGGGATTTTTTAGATTCAATCGCCTGGAAATGTAAATTCTGGAAATGCTGTGCGAGGAGAGCAGAAATTTTAAGGGTGTGTTACTCTAAGTAATAACCTTGATTTAACAAAAAACCAGGAGAAATATTTTTGGCGGTGTCTGTAAGGAGAGAACGGAGCAGAAGTTTCGAAACCGGATGACTCTTGTCAAAGCTTTTACAGAGGCTGACAGACCTGCTGAGATTTTCCAGCATTTTCTTTTTTGCTTTCTTCGAATCATAGAATCCCTACAGTGTAGAAAGAGGCCATTTGACCCATCGGGGTCAACACTGACAACAATCCCACCTAGGCCGTATCCCCATAACCACATGTATTTTACCCAACCAATCTCCCTGAAACTGAGGGTCAATTTAGCATGGCCAATCCACCTCACCTGCATATCTTTGGAGTGTGGGAGGAAACTGGAGCACCTGGAGAAAACCCACGCAGACACGGGGAGAATGTGCAGGCTCCACGCAGACAATGAGCGATGATCAAACCCGGGTCCCTGTTGCTGTGAGGCAGCAGTGCTAACTACTGTGCCACCTTGCCGTCCACAGTTTCAGATTCCAGCATCCGCAGTAATTTGTTTTTATCCAATATTACAGGAGAGGCAATTCTGCAGGCACCAGGGAAGCCAGTTCAAAGAGCTGTTATCCTGGAAGAAAATATATAGGTTTTATTAAAGGATAGCACGCATGCACAGAAGGGCAGAGGATTGTGCCCACCTTCATTGCATTATGCAGACGGCTACATCCATATTCTGCAAGTTTATATTGCTGCCATCAAGACAGTAATATAATACAACTGGTCAGGAAGGATAAGTACCAAGGGAGCAATTAATAGATCAAGCGTGTGAAAATATCCCAATATCCAGGGTAGGCGATGGCCTGGTGGTATTATCACTAGGCTATTAATCTGGAAACTCAGCTAATGTTCTGGAGATCTGGGCATGAATCCCACCATGGCAGCTGGTGGAATTTGAATTCAATAAAAAAGAATCTGGATTTAAGAATCTACCATGAAATCATCGTCAATTTCCGGAAAAAAAACATCTGATGTCCTTTATGGAAGGAAATCCGCCTTCTTTACCTGGTCTGTCCTACATGTGACGCCAGATCCACAGCAATGTGTTTGACTTTCAATTGCCCTTGGACAGCTAGGGATGGGCAATAAATGCTGGCCAGCCAGCATGTCCTAACGAATGAATAAAGAAAAGTCACAGGAAGTGCAGCCATTGAGTCTTGGTGTAACATTGCACAACAATACAAAAACTCAGAATTCCCAGCCTGTCCTCTGGTTAGAACAATGGGCCACATTTCACCAGCTGTATCTGTTACAGCAGGGAACGTTATTCTTGGTCATCCCCAGTCACACTCACCTCAGTCCATTGCTTATTTTAACTATTTATTTATGAAGAATGCCAATGTTTGCCCTGGGAACTGAATTCTCTGGCGTGAAGGATATAAGGCTGAAATTTTAACCTCTCGATTCTTTCTAGTTGTTGAAAGATCGATGTGTTTATCTCCGACATTTTTTGTGGCTTATTTCTGGGGTTTTTTTTAAATTTTCTAAGTGTGGTAGTCTTTCTTTGACACAAAAAGCAGCACACCAAACTCTCCCACTGATTTCAAAATCCATCGAAAGGTCCTCAGCTTTGAAAAAATCTACCTTCTGTTTCCCTTTCCCTCTGCCTGACCTGCTGAAATGTCCGTGTATTTTATTTCAGATTTTCTGCATCCTCAGCATTTTGCTTTCAGTTTTAGCTATTCAAGATGATTGTGTGTGTGTGTGTGTGTGTGTGTGTGTGTGTGTGTGTTCCCCTCCCCACCCTGCCAGGAGAGAGTTTTAGATTGGCTGTCAGGGGATTGAAGCTATTGCAGCGTCCATGGAAAAGGCAGGGCCCTAATGGTCAAACTGGAGTTACCCATTGCCATAAATTGATTTTCTCCGAGGTTAAATGTCTGGCTTGCCAACTAATTTCCCAGACCACTGCTCAGGAGGGTGTACACTTCTGAACAATGCTCTATGAGGGTTGTGAATGTAGCCCAGTCCATCACACAACCCAGCCTCCCATCCATTGACTCTGTCTACACTTGTCACTGCCTTGGAAAAGCAGCCAGCAATAATCAAGGCTCCCCACGCTCCCTGGACATTCTCTCTTCCACCTTCTTCCATTGGGAAAAGGATACAAAAGTCTGAGGTCACATACCAACTGACTCAAGAACAGCTTCTTCCCTGCTGCTATCAGATTTTTGAATGGATCTAACTCATATTAAGTTGATCTTTCTCAACACCCTAGCTATGAGTGGAACACTACATTCTACACTCTCTCCTTTCCTTCTCCCCTATGTACTCTATGAAAGGTATGTTTTGTCTGTATACTTTTCACTATATCCCAACACATGTAACAGGAGGAAACCCACACAGATACAGGGAGAACATGCAGATTCTGAACAGACAGTAAACCAAGACAGGAATCAAACTCGGGTCTCCAGCACTGTGAGACAGCAGTGTTAACCACTGTGCCACTGTGATTACAAATTTTACCCACTAGTGAAAATAGTGTAACTGTAACATTCCCCACAGAAATAGCAATGGATCCAGAGAACAGGCGGATTTTATCCACTACGAAGATATTATTATCTTGAAAATGTTATCTGTATGGAGTCTTCCTCTGATGTTGAGCATTCAAACTCAGACACTTGTATCAATCAGTGGAAGAGTTCATAGGAAAACGGAGGAGGGACTTTAATTTAGGCAACAAAATTTAGAGGATAGATTCAGGATATTGAAGTCATATACTGCTCTTCATCAACCTCTAGCTGTCAAAATTGTCAAACTTTCCAGATAGCTGAGGGATTTACTTTAATCTCTATCTAAAGTGCAGTCTCTGGTCTAATTCAATGATACACGACTATATTTTCTTCTGCATTCCCAATGGCATTACTGTTTCAAAGTCAATACCAAGTTAATTTTTGGAACCATGTAAGATTTCAGTAAGGTTTGTTCATATATTTATGACTGTTCTTCCCAGTCATCGCTATAAACCGCCCTCGTTCATATATTTTGTACGTCCGGTCACATGCACACACACACTCACCCTCGCATATACACTCATGGACCTTTGCACATATAAACATGCCCACTCACACATGCACACACCCACGCAATATGTGCACACCTGCTAACACACATGTGCAGATAGACACACATCCTCATACACACACATACATGGACCCTGTCAACATGCGCACCCTCACACTCGGACCCAGACACATGCACATAAGCATTCATTCACACATGTAGCCATCCTGACACACACATATACACATCTCCCACCAGCCCTCAACCCAATAACAGCTCAATCTGAGATGTGTAACATTGCCCAGTCACTGAGTTCTGACTCATAGAGTTATGAACCTGTGGAATTCTCTACCACAGAAAGCTGTTGGGGCCAGTTTGTTAGATATGTTCAAGAGGAAGCTGGGCATGGCTCTTGTGGCTAAAGGGATCAAGGGGTATGGGAGAGAAAGCAGGAGTGGAATGCTGGAAGTGCATGGTCAACCATGATCATATTGAATGGTGATGCAGGCTCCAAAGGCCGAATGGCTTATTCCTGCACCTATTTACTATGTTTCATGGATATGTATGAACATATGAATTAGGAGCAGGAGTAGGCCACTCTGCCCTTCTATCCTGCTACACCATTCAATGAGCTCTTGACTGATCTGATTGTAACCTTCATTCCACAATCCTGCATAAACCCCGACAACATTTCATCTCCTTACTTGTCAAGAATCTTTCTACCTTCTGCCTTAAAAATACTCTATTTCCACCACATTTTGGGCCAAAGAGTTGGAAAGATTCACAAATCCCTGAGAAAACAATTCTTCTTTTCACTGTCTGAAATGCATTATCTCTTGGGTGGGAATTTGCACCCCCCCGATCCCTCACCCAGGTGGTATGTTTTGTGGCGGTGATGGCAGTTCACCGTTGGCAGTAAGCAGGATATTCTGGTCCCACCAATGTGAGAGAATCATAGAATCATAGAACCCTACAGCGCAGAAAGAGGCCCTTCGGCCCATTGAGTCTGCACCGACCACTATCCCACGCAAGCCCTACTCCCATATCTCTACATATTTTACCCGCTAATCCCGCTAACCTAAGCATCCTACTACGCTAAGGGGCAATTTTAGCATGGCCAATCAACCTAACCCGCACATCTTTTGGACTGTGGGAGGAAACCGGAGCACCCAGAGGAAACCCACGCAGACACGAGGACAATGTCTGCAGCATTTTCCATGGCTCCCCTGTCCTGTCAAGGGGAACCCACCATGGGCGGGGGGTGTGGAGCCACTTCGGCAGGACTGGAAGATCCCACTGGTGGGAAGAACTGGAAAACCCTGCCCCTTATTTTTAAGCAGTGACACCTAGTACTAGATTCTCTCACATCCTTTCCACATTGACCCAATCAAGACTCCTCGAGATCTTATATATTTTTTAATTCATTTGTAGGACATGCGTGTCACTGGCTGGCCCAGCATTTATTGCCCATCCCTAGTTGTCTGAAGGCAGTTGCGAGTCAACCACATTACTGTGGATCTGGAGTCACATCTAGGTCAGATCAATCAAGAGCAATTTCAATAAGCTTTAGGCATCTCTCAACTCTGGGTGTTCTTGCTTTTGAAGCTTGTGCCATCTTTAGTTTGCTGAGGATATGATTTGTGACAGGTTACCTGAGTGCAAGAAAAATATTAATATTCTTCTGAAATTCTCCAATACATTCAGAAGATTGATACCTATTTATAGACAATTCAGCACAATTCAACTCTTCCACCAAGTATGGGTTTTAGTGAGTTAAAATTGGGCCTGTACAAACCTCCAACACGCTATCTAACTTAATTGAGTGAAAACTCAAGAGAAGCAATGGCAAGTGGTTTAGAGTCTTCCTACTGTCAGAGGACTTTGACCTCATGGTACTGGATGCTGGCCTGGCTACCACAAAACAAGGGTAAAGCTGCCAAGAAAGGTGGTAAACCATCAGAGTTCCTGAACCATCCTGGCCAGCGAGCGAAACAATGACTACTGGCACTCACCTTCACTGTGATGGAGGATAGCCACATTCCCCAAGTCTGGTGTAAGGCGATGATAATAGACTTTCCAAACCCAGAAAAGCCAACAGGTGATCCTGAGAGCTTCAGGTCCATCCCAGTGCTCTGTAAAACCTGGAAGAACCTGGAGTATTTCATTCTGTTAAGAATTCAGAATGAGCACAATCATCAAATCCCCAGATAGTAGGCTGACTTTACAATCATAAAATCCTACAGTGCAAGAGGAGGCCATTCAGCCCATTGTGTCTGTGCCGACCACAATCCAACCCAGACCCAATCCCCGTAACCCCATGTATTTACTCTATCTGGTCCTCCTGACACTAAAGGGCAATTCAGCATCGCCAATCAACCTATCCTGCACATCTTTGGACTGTGGGGGGAAACTGCAGTACCTGGAGAAAACCCATGCAGACACAGGGAGGATCTGCAGATTCCACACAGACAGTGACCCGAGGCCAGAATTGAACCCAGGTCCCTGGCACTGTGAAGCAGCAATGCTAACCACTGAGCCGTCCTGCCGTCCCCTTTAGGCCCTAGCACAGTTGGCTGTGTCTAAGTCTTGTTATCACCACAAACACTGAGGCTGATTTTTATCACAAGCTCAAATCTGGAGACTTCTTCTTAGATGTTCCCTCAGCCTATCATGCTGTGTGGAAATATGGACTGATGCTCAAACTGTCCCTACTGTAGCTTCATACTA
This sequence comes from Carcharhinus amblyrhynchos, assembly GCF_965287045.1. Taxonomy (NCBI): domain Eukaryota; kingdom Metazoa; phylum Chordata; class Chondrichthyes; order Carcharhiniformes; family Carcharhinidae; genus Carcharhinus; species Carcharhinus amblyrhynchos. The sequence goes on from NC_137324.1 coordinate 167,060,056, forward strand.
AACTACTTTGGCTGCTGTGGACATTCCTGAGCAACAGAGGGACAAAGCTCCTACAAGACAAGGTCAACAGAATTACGGAATCCTCTTCAGCAATCACTTGCGAACAAATAAGATTGTTCCACTTAAAAAACTGTGTGTCACTGGTCATGGGTTCTATGTGTCCTTGTGTGGCTGATGAGCCCAATCAATCATAGAACCATACCTTCGACAGCACACTAGGCTGGTGTATGCAGGAGATGGGTTCAGTCCTTGGACTCTAGTATTCCTTTCTCTAGCTCCCTTTCCATGCCGCCTTTTGTCGTCGGGTGCCCTTGAAGAATTGTGTCCCTTCAACCAGCGCGTTCCTCCAAGTAGGTGTCTTCTGATCAAGGGTCTCCCAGGTGTTGACGTCTATGTTACATTTCTTGAGATAAGCCTCAGGGTGTCTTCAAAACGCTTCCTTTGTACTCCCCTCGATCAGGAGCCTTCCTTGAGCTAGGTGAAGAAGATGTGATTTGGCAGTCAGTATTTTGACAACCTGTGTACTTGATGGGCCCAGCGAAGTTGGTTTCGGATGATTGTGGCCTCGATGCTGGCGTTCTTGGCTCCTACAAGGACTCTGATGCCAGTACATCTGTCCTTCCAGCTGATGCGGCTAATCCGTCTTAGATAGAGTTGATGGTTCCTCTCCAGGTCCTTGAGATGGTGTCTGTATGTCGTACAAGTTTCTGAGCCATTTACAAGAGTTGGGACTGCCTGTTCCATGAGGATCCTAGCGTCAGCACAAATGTTGCGGTCATCGAAGACTCTCACCCTTATACATCCGAAGGTAGTGCTTCAGTATAATGTCGGATCTCTACATCAATGTCAGCCTTAGATGAAAGGTGGCTCCCCAGATTGAAGAAATGTTCCAAATTTGGTAGAGTTTCTTCATTGATCTCGATGAAGACAGAGAGAGAGAGAGAGACCAGATCTTACACTAGGGTGGGTTGGGAAAGGATTTTAGTCTCCTTGAGGTTGTGATTGAGATCAATTCTTTGGTGTATTTCCACAAAGGTGTCAAACATGGCTTGGAGATTCTCTTCTGAGACCATGGAGATAGCAATGTCATCCACGTACTAAAGTTCCACGAGCAATGTCAATATTGTCAGAACCACAGGATGGTTACCACATAACACCCCAAGAACATTCAATAACAGTCTCCCACAGGGCAGTTCTGTTTTTTAACACCTACATAAGTGATATGCCCACTGGCTCATCACAAAAATTTATTTATGCTGATGATATTGCCTTGACAGCTCAGGTAACATTTTCCCAGCGTATGAAGATCAGGCTGAGTTCCAATCTGTCAAAAAATGGTTGAATATTTCTGTAATTGAAATTGCGACCAAGCCCAGCCAAGTGCACCGTCCCTGCATCCCACCTTGAAACTCGCAAGGTACACAATGCCCTAAATATCACTTTCTATGTAGAGAAACATTGCGGCGTGACCTGACTCCCACCTATCTCGGAGTGACCCTTGTCTGGTCTAGAACTTACTGCCACTATCCCGGAACGACTGCTGAAAAGACCAAGACACAAGTGAACATCATCCGCAAGCTCACAGGCACAAGCTGGGAAAACCACCACCCTCTGCACTTCTGCCATAGCTGTGTGCACCATATGGGTGTCAAGTCATCACCCCAAATTCATAACACACATCTTCACTCAGCAATGCGAGTAACCTCTGGAAGTCTTGAGTTAACCCCAGCTTAGCAGTTATCGATCCTCTCAAATATCACTCCCTCACTCTATTCGATGGGACACAACCTCATACAGAGAATTGGTTTGTATTTAGGAATAATGTTCACCTCCCCATCCATAGAGATCTTCAAGACTCCTCTCAACCTGCCACGTGGTTCCCGCGAAGCCCCTTTTGGGAACATCTCCAGCTCCTTAGCACCAATGAAACCTAGAGGGAAAGTTGGGTAGAAATCACCCTCCCAAATAAATAGATTGTCTATCCAATATCTCAGCATCCGGGCATCAATCTCCCCCCACGCAACACTCTATAGAGTAAGGACTCAAAGACAGTCACTCTCACCTTGCCTCTGGACTTGCAGTTACTCTCACCTCATCTAATGTCTATGTTTGGAACTAGTTTGATGTCCATGTTTGACCTATGCTGCCTATCATCCTGAATGCTGCATCGCTTCCTTTCAATACCACTCCCCCACAACCCTCCCACTCACCCCCCCCACCCACCCACCTCCCCCCCACCCCACCCATCTCCCCCCCACCCACCACCCACCCCACCCCCACCCACCACCCACCCACCCACCTCCCCCCCACCCACTTCCCCCACCCCACCCCCACCCAACCCCCTCCCCCCCACCCACCCCACCCACCCCACCCACCTCCCCCACCCACCCGCCCACCCACCTCCCCCCCCAACTCACCTCCTCCCACAAAACCCCCCCTCCCCACCCCTTGCAGGAGGCAGTGGCATAGTGGTATTGAGGCTGGACTAGTAAGCCAAAGGCACAGGGTAATGCTCTGGGAACCTAGGTTCAAATCCCATCACGGCAGATGGTGAAATTTGAATTCAATAAAAATTTGGAATTAAACGTCTAAAGATGATCATTCAACGATTCTTGTCAAAAACCTATCCGGTTCGCTAATTTCCTTTAGGGAAGGAAATCTGCTGCCCTTACCCAATCTGGCCTACATGTAACCCCAGATCCACAGCAATGGGGTTGACTCTTAAATGCCCTCAGAGATGGGCAATAAATGCTGGCCCAGCCAGCCATGCCCACATCCCATGAATGAATAAAGTAAATGAAGCTGTATATGTAATCCAATCCTTTGGTGATCTAGATCAGCCTTTAGCTGCACTGTGTGAAATGTCCTTAAGTCCTGGCGAATGAAAGCATCCTCAAGGTGTGTTTGCGTTCATCTATAAAGTCATTCAATTTTGTCCACACAGGCAAGCTATTGGGCTTGTTATCAATCCCAATTATATACTCAAATGTACATAGGGGCATTGTAGTCGTGAATTGTTCCGACTTCACCAGAGAGAGAGGTTTTTATTGTCTGTTTAATTTTTGCTTCAGCCCAAAACAGATCAAACCGAATTACAGAATAAATAATGTATTTCCTCCTCTGTTATTCAGAGCCACTAGGAGCTGAAACAACACACTAACAGCTCCTTATTAATCAGCAGAACATTTGCTGCTGCCTTCTGCCAACTCTTAACTGTGCCATCTGTTCTCATCGGGCATCAACACGACCCAACAGAGGGCATTGACTAAACAAACAGCAACTATTGTTGCCAATTCATCTGTGTAAGCACTCAGATCATCATCCAGTAAAGCAGTCAGAGAAAGCCTGAGCTAAAAGATAGATTCAGGCCAGGTGGAATCGGTTTCTTCGGTCTTAGGTCGAGCATCAACAGAGGAACATAGGACTTAGGAGCAGGAGTAGGCCATTTGGCCCTTTGAGCCTGTTCTGCTGCCATTCATGGCTAATCTGATTGTGGTCTGAACTCAACTTTCCCATCTACGCCCCATAAGCCTTGAGGCCCCCGTGTATCAAAACTCTATCTAACTCAACCCTGAATTAATTTAATGACCCAGTCACTGGGGAAGAGAATTCCATAGAGTAATGACCCTCTGAGCCAAAAGCCGGAATTTTACTACCACACCTGCCCCAGAAACGGGACGGGCGAGGCTCACAGAACGGAACTCTCCATTGGCCTCGGGCGGGATTTTACGAGCCTCGACCGAACGATATATCCTATATGTTTCGATAGGATCACCTCTCATTCTTCTAATGCAATGATGTCCTTTTTCAAATAAGGAGACCAAAAATGTACACAATACCCTAGCCATGGTCTCACCAAAGTTCTGTAAAGCTGTGGTAAATGCTTCTGCTTTTATTTCCATTCTCATTGCAATAAACATCAACATTCCAATTGCTTGAATAAAGGGGGAAGATAACTTCATTCATAACTAAATGTATATTTGGTTTAATTGGTCAGAACACAGGAGTTGGGACATCTTGTTGAAGTTGTACAAGAAATTGATGAGGCCACACTTGGAATACTGTGTGCAGTTCTGGTCACCCTATTATAGAAAGGATATTATTAAACTAGAAAGAGTGCAGAAAAGATTTATTAGGCTGATACCGGGTCTTGATGGTTTGAGTTATAAGGAGAGATTGGATAGACTGGGACTTTTTTCCTTAGCATGTAGGAGGCTTAGGGATGATCTTATAGAGAACTACAAAATAATGAGGCACATAGATGAGGTAGATAGTCTTTTCCCAAAGGTAAGGGAGCCTAAAACTAGAGGCCATAGGTTTAAGGTGAGAGAGGAGAGATACAAAAATGTCCAGAGGGGCAATTTTTTTCACAGAGGGTGGTGAGTCTCTGGAACAAGCTGCCAGAAGTACTAATAAAGACAACTTTGTCCTTTGAAAAGCATTTAGACAGTTGCATGGGTAAGATTGGTATACAGGGATATGGGTCAAACATGGGCAATTGGAACTAGCTTAAGGATAAAAACTGGGTGGCATGGACAAGTTGGGTCATGCTGTAAACCTCTGTGACTGTTCCTCCATCTCATGTTCTCAGCTAACTGTTGAACTTCACATGCTGAGACAGCAAAGGATAAAACTAGATGCTAATCTTTTCACAATTTTAAGCTTTCATTTGCACAGGCACACATTACAAGCGTGCGCCTCTCGATCTGACAATTTCAGTCTGTTCCTATATAATGGTAACAACTGAGGCCCCAGTTAATACCCACCGCCTGAATACAGTTAAACACTAAATTAATGTGCATTTAGCAAATCCATTGGTATTTTCTTGAAATATAGAATCATAAGATAATGCAACATCAAAGGAAAATGTAGTGTGTTGAAAAGTTCATTGTGAATTTCGTCCATTTATACGTACACATATACCAGAAGAAGGAGCCTTGAAGGAGAATAAAGGAATCCATGTACATGCAGTTCTGATTCCAAATGCTTATTCCTAAGTCTTGCCGTTTCTTCCCAAGAACATCTCAGAGACAATGTGGTCTATCATATTCCTGCCAGATCACTGAAAGAGCAGTCTAATTTGTCCCATTCCTAAATATTTTCCATAAAATCCACCAAATCGTTTGCTTTCAAAATTATTCCCAATTGCCTTTTGCAAGTTATTGTTGAATCTGCTTCTATTGGCCTTTTAGATAATGCATTCCAGAGCATAACAACTTGTGTAAAAAAAAGAAATTCTCCTCATCCCACCCCTGGTCCTCTTGCCAATTACCTTAAAATCCCAACTTGAGATGCAACCAATTACTCTTCCATTGCTTCCTGACAAAATTGATGGAAGAGGTTTTTCCTCTGCAGTTTGCACATTTGGGGTAATTTGTTTAAGCAATATTTAGTAACATAATGCGATGTACAAATTGACTCTAATGGAAACAATAATGAAAACACAAAGCAAGCAGGAGCAATAATTATAACCCCTGTGCTAATCCCCCTACTATACGTTGTACGAATAACATGCGCTGAGATTCTCTAGACTCCCTGTGGCATTTTTCTTGGTGGCAGGAGGTGGTACACCCTTTGTCTTTGGTGGGACCTTCTGGCACCGCCGCAGTCAATAGGATTTCCCAGTGATTCCACCTCCATGCTGCTGGGGAACATGTGGTGGGGGTGTGCCGTAGGTGAAACCAGAAGACCCCACTTACGCGAAGAGCTGGAAGATTGTGTCCATGGTTATTTGTTATACCATCTTTGAGCTAATAGCCAGGCTAATTGACACATTGGTAGCACTCTTTCTCCTAACTTCTGAATATTTCCAGTTTAAATCGTACCCCTGGTCTCGAGTAAGTAATCCAGGCTGATTCTTGAGCTCAATATTATATCGTTGGTGATCCCGTCAAAAATCAACATCGCCATAAATACCTTGTTTGGTGATTCACTTTGTTCTGTTTGTAAAACTTCCTGTGCATAAAACAGTTGCCCCATCTCACTCTGCTCATACAGAGTCCAAGGGTTACTAATCAGAGCTCAAAGCTGCCTTGATATCGTACTGAGGCCAATAGAAGAGACAAGCCCAAAGAACCATCCCAGGTTATTACAGATTCTGTATCCTTCCTTTCACCCATACACTGAATCATTCGAGCTAATCAGCCATGTTTCACTGCAAGGTGACTGAATTTCGCACCTCAAGTACAGATTTGGACATTTTGATGCACTTTACTTTACTCATCAATTCTCCAGGCAGAATCTTTAACATCTCATGCTGATGGCTTGAAGGTGGATCAGAGATCAGAGCAGTGGATTGATGTACATCTTCTTCTTCAGATAGTCATCCAATTCCCTCTTGAATTCTTTGACTGAACCTGCTTCCACCACATTCACAGGCAGCGCGTGCCACATCTTAACCCTGGGCTGTGGGAAAAAGTTTCTCTGAAGCCATTGCATCTTTTGTCAATTACCTTAAATCCGTGCCTTCTCGTTCGCGATCCTTCTACCAGTGGGAATAAGTTTTCCCTATCTTTCTGTCCACACTCCTCATGATTTTGAATCAATCTCCTCTCAACCTCTTCTCCAGGATGATTGTAACAGAGTGTATGGTGTAGACCTTTGCAAGTTTCTAAGTGGTGCTGACTGCTAAGTGTATTTTATCAGCATGAGATTCCACCCTCTGTGTTGGCTTTACTGGATCAAAAGCCCTTCATTAAGGAATATCTGTCACTAGTCACCTCACTCATGAAAAATCAACCATCCTCTGCCTCCCCCATCATACAGAATTAAAAATTGGCAGGAAGAAATGCTCTCCTGAGCAGGTCTCACAACACCAGGTTAACACCCAACAGGCTTATTTAGAATCATGAGCTTTCGGAGCAGTGCTCCTTCACTCCCCTGATGGAGAAGCAGCGCTCCAAAAGCTCAAGATTCCAAATAAACCTGTTGGACTTTAACCTGGCATTGTGAGGCTTCTCACGGTGCCCACCCCAGTCCAATGCCGTCATCTCCATCATCTCCGCCAACTCCATCATCTACTGAGCTGGCATTTGGGGCGTGTAGATTGGTCATTTCAATTGGGTTCAATCCCCAACAGCGTAATTCAGACATCAAATGAAATGGCTCATCATATTCCCAGCGTGTTGCCACAAGCGGTTGCTGAATGAGTTGGTGCCCTTTGCAATAGTTTGGCGTGTAATTGAATTATTAAATATTTGAGTGTCTATTGAAGCAGTTTAATTTCACTCAGTAATGGATTCCTTGGTACAAGGTTTTGCAGCAATTTGGAAACACGGCAGTGAGGGCAGAGATTCCAAGATTAATTTCAATCATACATTTACCAAAGGTGCATAAAAACTAATTCTGCAAGTAGATTTTTTTCAGTGTCAGAAGCTATTAGATTGCGCCTTACTTACTTCCCTCCTTGCACAGCTTCATTATCTTACCGCTACATCATTTTTAGCACTGGCCTCATTTGAACAGTGACTGATAACTGATTCCAAAGAAGGCCACAATAGTAACTTGAGAAAGAAACACCCTAAACAGCAGATTACTCACTAGCACAACAAGGTTTACATTCTATATTGACTGTGGTTTTTTTATTTCACCTGCCCACTTAAATGCATTTTTGCATATATTATTTGGAACGCATTTATTGATATTACTCCTTTCTGACACAGTTAAACCTTAATCTACTTCATTAGAATAAAAAAGAAACAAAATACAGAAAGGCAATTCAATCAAGCTTGATTCTTTCACCCACCATATCCTTGTAAAGTTTTGTCCTTGCAGAGTTTCTGCCCTAGCCTGACCAAAGGCAAGCTTACCAATATCAGTCCAACATTACAATGAACACCATTTGACTCTGGCCTGCAGCACTGCAAGACCAGCGTGTCTTTGTTCAAAGCTGGTCAAGGACCATTGCATTTCAGGAAATGTTTGATCAATTATATCCATACTTACCCTGACAGTGTACAATCTGGCTCTCAATCAGGCATTGCTCCAGTTCCTTTTTTTGCAATAGACATAGTGTTCATTTCTTCGGCTGGAATCTATTTCTCTAATTCTTTGAGGACAAAAAAGTTCTCTACCTCCTCGGTTCCTAATAGTAGTTCTTTAGATCCGCAATTACTGTCCAGCTTGGTATGGCCCCTACTCTGACCAAGATGGCTAAAAGGATTGTAAGCAAAGACCAACCCATCATGCTAACCAGTCTCCCATCCATTGTCTCCATCTACATCTGTATTAGCCTGCTTAAGTCTACATTTTCAATGGCTCATTTGGGTCCTGGTCATTATTGATTCATTTTTCTAAAACATACTGATAAAGTTCCCCATTCATTGTGGGATCTTTCTCCTAACATGGTTTGCTGGAAAATAAAGGTCTTGTCGAGGTGGTAATGGGAGGGATGCCAGTGCAAGAGCCTGATCACTGGAAAGAAAATCGGTTTTAAAATATTGCCTGTCTATGACCGAAAAATATTCAGCTTCTACAATCATGTGACTGTCTCTCAGAGAAAACACACAATATCCCGGAAAGCTCCATCTTAACCACTTAGTTAAAACTGTCCATTTCATCTTTATTGTCGTACATTCAGAGGCCGAGTAAGGTCATCACCTTTGTCATTGTTGTCTGAGAAACACAAGCCACAATATTTATGTCAGCGTTCCACATTGAGTTCACTGCTGTTCGGGCTGGCACATTGATATTGTTGACACATACCCAAACGAGATTGCACCAAGCTCATTCAAGGAGAGAAAAATTACACACTACATCAACTACAGTCAGTAATGTAATGTATAAATGATGAGGAGCTATTATGAAACAATTATTCCTAGAAGATTGGTGCCAGGTTTTAAGGAAAATGGAAAACTGAATAAGATTCTGTATGAAAGGACAGACTAGATGGACCGAGTGGCCTTCCCACATTGATATATTTTATGTGGGTTCCCCCACCCACCTTGATCTTACTTGATTTCCTGCCTCTTTCTCAGCAGCCCTCCCTGTGCAATGTGCGATTCTATGAGTGAAAGATTAAACAAGGGACATACTCCCAACTCTTGCTGTTCATCCCGTTACTCAAATGTAGATAAGAACGGCCAGTAATGACCAGCTGGTCTTCCACCCCTCAAAGTGGATAATGCCAAGCCCCCCTCAGCATAGAGCCATGATCAGCAAATCACCTCAACTAGGAACATTGGAACATCGGAATTAAGAGCAGAAGTAGTCAAATTCAGCCCTTCAAGCCTGTTCTGTCATTCAGACCATGATTGACCTCTCTCTGGTCTCAAATCCACCTCCCCACCTGTACCCTGTATCCCTTTTTTATTAGAAATCTAACTATCTCCTTCTTAAAACCATTCAACATTTCAGACTCCACCGTGTTCTGGGAGAGCGAGATCCACAAATTCACCACCCTCTGCGAGAAGTAGTTCCTCCTCATCCCAGTTTTAAATTTATTGCCTCGCAACCTATACCTGTGACCTCTTGTTCTAGATTGCCCCATAAGAGGAACCTTTTGGTCTACATTTACTTTATCCACCCCTTTTAGTATTTTAGGTATCTCGACGAGATCCCATCTCATCCTCCTAAACTCCAGCGAGCACAAGCCCAAACTGTTCAATCTCCCCTCGTACGTCAATCACAGCAGATTAAAATTTTGCCACACTGTGCTTCGCAGGGCTTGACTCCAGAGGTAACAAGGTTGAACTTCCCTCTTTGAATCTAATGATTTTATCAACCTAAATCACTTTTTTGTGCACTCCGGCAGATGGGGAGGTTGTGACTGTCTCGAAAACATGCCATGAGACTGAAACTAATAACCATTTTTATAGAGTGAAACTCTCTCTTGATAAAACAAAAAATGTCTATTGCAGCAACATAATGCCGCGCAACTCTCCTCATTCTTTCCGGTTTTGATCAAATCGAGACGGAAAATCAATCCTGTCTTATGCAAATATGATCCCGATTAACATTGGGAGTAATTACACATTTTAATTGGGAATTTGCATTTTAAGTAATTTTCTAATTAATCACAATGTTCATCTGGAAGAAGTCATTGCAGGCTTCAGCAAGTGTTTTTTTGTCCATTCGCGGGAGATGGGCATCGCTGACTGTCCAGGATGTGGAGATGCTGACGTTGGACTGGGGTAAATACAATAAGAAGTCTCACAACACCAGGTTAAAGCCCAACAGGTTTATTTGGTAGCAAACACCACAGTGGAGTGGCTTTTGCGACCAAATAAACCTGTTGGACTTTAACCTGGTGTTGTGAGATTTCCTACAGCATTTATTGCCCGTCCTTCGTTGCCTGAGGGCTGTTGAGTCAGCCACATACCTGTGGCTCTGGAGTCATACATAGGCCATACCAGATAATGGCAGCAGATTTCCTTCCCTAAAAGGCATTCATGAAACATGGGTTTTTCCAACAATCGACAATGGTTTCCTGGTCGTCAGTAGATTCTGAATTCCAGATTTTTTTTATAGGATTCAAATTCCACTAGCTTCCATGGCAGGATTCGAACCCAGGACCCCCCAGAGTTTCTGGATTAACAGTCTAGCCATAATACCACTAGGTCATGGGGGATGGAAATGGTAGCATGAAACGTGTAATGACTACAGCTTTAAATTGAAACGACGGATTCCAGTGAGAATGGGGGATGGTGCTGGGGCAGGGTGGGGCTGGGGTTTGTTGGATGAGAGGGCCTGATAGGATAAAGGCTGAAGAATTTGTAATGGACTGAAGGTAACAGAAGGTGAAACCAGCCAGGAGAACATTAAAGAAAGAGTCTGGTATGCAATGCTCGATGTTATAGATGTACAAATAGAAAGTCAGCAATGGAGAGAATTTGAGGACCAGGAGCCCCCTTCAGAGTTGAAAAAGAGACAAAAAAGAACATTGTGTTATTCCAAAAGAGTCATTTTCTTAATTGTCTGTCTCTAATAACAGTACCCACCAGAGATGCTTATTTGTGCCCCGACAGGTGTTGGTACAGGGTGAGTGTTGGTGCCAAATGGCATCATATTATTGTCTGAAGGTTGGAGGCTCCATCTCTGGATGTGCTCCAGCATCTTGAGTGATTTGTACAGTAATTAATTCCTGGCATCGGATCTGTCAGAAAATAAAATTGGGAATGCAGGAAGTAGGCACACTCTACAAAATAATTGAAGTGTCCAAAGATGTGTGGGTTAGATTGATTGACCATGCTAAATTGCCCCTTAGTGTCAGAGGGATTAGCAGGGTAAATATGTAGGGTTCGGGGAGAAGGCCTGGGTGGGATTGTTGTAGGTGCAGACTCGATGGGCCAAATGGCCTCCTTCTGCACTGTATGGTTATGTACACAGAACAGGATCCCATCTCTCACAGACAGCTCTTGTTCTCTCTGCTATCAGCAATAATACACTTTAGCCCTGATTTTACCGGCACGCCTGCCCCAAAATCAGGGCGGGTGAGGCTCATAGAATGGCATTCTCCATTGGCCTAGGGCGTGATCTTACGAGCCTTGGGTGGGCATGCCAGTAAAATTCTGGCTGCTGTCTTCATCACAAGAACAGTAAGATCCCCATTTCTAGTCTATATTCGATGCAGCTGTACAAATAGAATGCCTTCTCTGAAGGACATGGTCATGGACTGATCAATACATGAATCCTCTTAGACTTCGGTTTTTTGCATTCAACTCACAGAGCCACAGAATAATTCAACTTATAAAAAAATTTTATTCCATTCAAAAAATCAAATTCAAATTGAATCCAATTCATCATCCCCACAAGACGGAGAAACAAGATGCTAGCTGACAGGATGAGGCATTGCACCCCATCCTGGACTTGAACAAAAATCTGAGATCATGTACCAACCAACTCAAGAACAGCTTCTTCCCTGCTGCCATCAGACTTTTGAACAGACTTACCTTATATTAAGTTGACCTTTTTCTACACCCTAGCTAAGACTGTAACACTACATTCTGCACTCTCTCCTTTCCTTCTCCCCTATACTCTATAAACAGTATATTTTGTTTGCATAGTATGCAAGAAACAATCCTTTTCATTGTATCCCAATACATGTGACAACAATAAATCAAATCAAATCAAAAAAAATCTGAAACTTCATCTTAGCCCACAGACCGAGTTGGCTTTGAAAAGTTTTATCAGGCGATGCCTCAGTTTAATCTCATTGGCTACCCTGATCCTTTACTCTACACTAGCCAAGTGCATCAACTTGCCTGACTATTGACATTCCCCTGCCATGTATGTGAGTTGATGTAATGTGAGATGCTAACTATATCAATTAAGGTTAAGTACATAGAGGTGGAGGACATTGATTGTAAGGTTACTTGAGCACATGTTGAGAGAGACTTACTGATGCAGCAGTGCTAACCACTGTGCCACCGTGTCATCCTACTTGTTGGGCAAGTGGCCACATCTTCCCCGACCCATCCCCAGTGGGTTGAGAGTTGTTCAGACATTCTGTGGAAGGTTGAAGGCTGCAACTTCGCCACCTGGATCTGTTACCAAGTTGTGATTGATGACGTTTGCAGTCAACCAGGAGATGCGCCATCAGGAGGTGGGACTGCTGTCAGTTTGTAGGGGAGAGTGTGTGTTCCAGTGGGATTTTCAGTGGGTATGTGGAGTTTGTTTTTGTGGTCCCGAGTCAATGGGACTGTTTTGTCAGCTGTCAAGTGGTGTTCTTCAAGAAGGATGTATTCTCTGTGGACAGCTGGAGGTTCAATGTGTGCTAGTATAAGAAGCCACTCAAGTCATGTTTGTTGCAACATTGCAGAATCCTCATGTCTTCCCGGAGGTGGATATCTAACACCTCCACTGGCACCTGAGCCAGTTTGGCAACAGTATTCTGCTGTTTGGTAAAATGGGGAGGGTGAAGAACTGCACCCTTGGCTCTTCTATGCCAGTTGGTACCCACCAGTGCCCATATGCAATCCACTCTCGTCTTAACCTTGACTCCAGTGTTTTTGATTTGATTTATTATTGTCACATGTATTGGGATACAGTGAAAAGTATTGCCTCTTGCGCTATACAGACAAAACATACCATTCATAGAGTACATAAGGGAGAAATGCTGTGCAGAATATAGTGTTGCAGTTACAGGTAGCGTGAAGAGAAAGATCAGGTTAATATATGATAGATCTGGAGGTGGGGCGGGCTGTTAACACGCAAATAAGTGCGGCGTGCAGGAATGGGACGGCAGTAGTTATGGGAGATTTCAATCTGCATATTGATTGGTCGACCCATGTTGGACGAGGTGGGCTCGAGGAGGAGTTCTTGGAATGCTGCCGGGATAATTTCCTTGAACAGTGTGTGTTGGAGCCGACGAGGGAGCGAGCTATCTTGGATCTGGTGCTATGTAATGAGGCGGGTAGAATTAGGGACCTTGCGGTGAAGGATCCTCTTGGAGAGAGTGATCATTGTATGGTGGAGTTTCTGGTGCAGATGGAGGAGGAGAAAGTGGGTTCCCGGACACGCGTCCTTTGTTTGAATAGAGGGGAGTATGGTAGGATGAGAGAAGAATTGGCAAATGTGGACTGGGGGAGTGCGTTGGAAGGTAGGTCTGCTGAGGAGCAGTGGAGGATCTTTAAGGAGATCTTTCTTGGTGCTCAGCAGAAATTTACTCCGATGGTCAAAAAGGATAGTAGGAGGAGAGGTAATAAGCCGTGGATAACGAAGGAGGTGAAGGAAAGTGTTAAATTAAAAGCGGAGGAATTTAGAGTAGCTAAGAGTAGTGGACGAGAAGAGGATTGGGAAAGGTTTAAATGTCAACAAAGATTGACAAAGAAGTTGATAAAGGAGGGTAGGAGAAGCTATGAGGCTGGGCTAGCACTTAATATAAAAAAGGATAGCAAGAGTTTTTATAAATATATAAAAAGGAAGAGGCTGGCTAGGGTGAACGTTGGTCCTTTAGAGGATGAGAAAGGGGAGCTAGTGGTAGGGGATGGGGATATGGCTAAGGTCTTGAATAACTTTTTTGTTTCTGTCTTCACGGAGGAGGACGTGAATAATTTGCCGGGTGTTAGCGATGGAAAGGTGGTAGGAATGGAGGGTCTTAATGACATTACTGTTACTAGAGAGGTGGTGCTCGACAGACTGGAGGGGCTGATTGTGGACAAGTCCCCAGGACCGGATGGAATGCATCCAAGGGTTCTGAAAGAAATGGCGGAGGTGATAGTGGATGCCTTGGTGGTTATTTTCCAGACGTCGCTGGATTCCGGGGAAGTGCCGGAAGATTGGAAAACGGCTAATGTTACGCCGTTGTTTAAGAAGGGTGCCAGGCAAAAGGCGGGGAATTATAGGCCGGTTAGTTTAACGTCTGTGGTAGGTAAAATGTTAGAATCCATCATTAAGCAGGAAATTGCGAGGCATCTTGAAGGGAATTGCTTGATAGGGCGGACGCAACACGGTTTCATTAAAGGGAAGTCGGGTCTGACAAATTTACTGGAGTTCTATGAGGATGTGTCTAGGGCAGTGGATAGAGGAGAGCCAGTGGGTGTGGTCTTTCTGGATTTTCAGAAGGCATTTGACAAGGTACCTCACAAGAGGTTATTGCAGAAGGTCAGGGGACATGGAGTTGGGGGTAGGGTGTTAGCGTGGATAGAGGATTGGTTGTCAAATAGGAGGCAGAGAGTGGGGGTCAATGGGTGCTATTCGGATTGGCGGTTGGTGACTAGTGGGGTGCCCCAGGGGTCGGTACTGGGGCCTCAGCTATTTACCATTTATATAGATGATCTGGAGGAGGGAAACGAGTGCAGGGTGTCGAAATTTGCTGATGACACCAAGATTGGGGGAAAGGCAAATTGTGCGGAGGGTGTGGAGAGTCTGCAGAAGGATCTAGATAGGCTGGGCGAATGGGCCAGGAAATGGCAAATGGAATTTAATGTTGGCAAGTGTGAGGTGGTCCACTTTGGTAGGAAGAATGGTAGGAAGGACTATTACTTACGTGGCGAAAAACTGCAGCAGGCGACGGTGCAGAGGGACCTCGGGGTCCTTGTGCATGAGTCGCAAAAACCCAGCTTGCAGGTGCAGCAGGTGGTCAGGAAGGCGAATGGGATGCTGGCCTTCATAGCGAGGGGGATTGAATATAAAAGTAGGGAGGTCTTGCTGCAGCTGTATAGGGCATTGGTGAGGCCGCAGCTGGAGTACTGTGTGCAGTTTTGGGCGCCGCACCTGCGCAAGGATATTTTGGCCCTGGAGGGAGTGCAGAGGAGGTTTACTAGGCTGATACCGGAGTTGAGGGGATTGAGCTATGAGGAGAGGCTGAATAAACTGGGCTTGTACTCGTTAGAGTTTAGAAGAATGAGGGGAGATCTCATTGAGACGTATAAGATGATGAATGGGATGGATAGGATAGAGGTGGAGAGACTCTTCCCGCTCAAAAAAGACAGTAGGACTAGGGGGCACAGCCTCAAGATAAAGGGGAGGCGGTTTAGAACGGAGTTGAGGAGGAACTTCTTCACTCAAAGGGTGGTGAATCTCTGGAATTCTCTGCCCGTTGAAGTGGTGGAGGCTGCCTCGCTAAATATTTTTAAGAAGCGGGTTGATGGGTTCTTGATAAGAGAGGGGATTAAGGGTTATGGGGAGAGGGCGGGAAAGTGGAACTGAGCCACAACAGATCAGCCATGATCTTATTGAATGGCGGGGCAGGCTCGAGGGGCTAGATGGCCTACTCCTGCTCCTATTTCTTATGTTCTTATGTTCTAAAAGTCTGATGGCTGCAGGGAAGAAGTTATTCTTGCGTCAGTTGGTACGTGTTTCAGACTTTTGTATCTTTTTCCCGACAGAAGAAGGTGGAAGAGAGAATGTCAAGGATGTGTGGGTTCCTTGATTATGCTTTTCCAAGGCAGTGGGAAATGTAGATGGAGTCAATGGCTGGGAGGCTGGTTTGCTTGACGGATTGGGCTATGTTCGAAACCATTTGTCGTTCTTGCGGTTCTGGTGGCATTAGCTGTAGGTCAATAGATGGTCAAGAGTAATGCCAAGGCATTTTGGCATTGAGGCAGTAGGTGAGTGGTCAGCCACAGAACTGGACATGAAGTCCTTCCCTGGCCTCTGAATTGCTCAGATGGAAGACTAAAGCAAAGATCATTAAACAAAATCTTAATAAGGAATAAACCAAATGAAAACCTGAAAACAGTGCACTGACAAGCACACACTCTGCAAGAGAAAGGAACAAGAATGGGGAAACTGAACAGTTTAGACTAATTAAATGTTGTATTGAATACGCAAAACTCAAGAGGAAACTGGTTAGATACTTGGCTGAGAAAATGTTCGTGGCCCTCCAGAATGGTTTAACGTTGGATTTGTTTTGAACTTTGGGCTGGAGTCAGATGCAGCTCTATGTTCCAAAGATTGAGAGTAAAAGTCAACCTCATCACAATGAGAGATGCCAAAGAGATAGAACAACCCACTCGCGGTACTGGCCCCAATCCCCTACTGAAACATGTGAACAGGATGAGCCAGAAGGCAATCCCATCCCCTTCATGGTGGCAGAGCAGTTACCATAGCTGCCTCACAGCGCCCGGAACCCGGGTTCAATTCCGGCCTTGGGTGACTGTGTGGAGTTCGCATGGGTTTCCTCTGGGTTCTCCGGTTTCCTCCCACGATCCAAAGACATACAGGGTAGGTGGATTGGTCATGCTAAATTGCCCCTTAATGTCCCAAAACATGAAGCTTAGGGAGAATTGTGGGGTAAATATGTGGGCGGAAGCCTCCCATCAAACCTGCCACTGAAATTTTAGCGGTCAGGTTGTGGAGAATGTGAAATGCCGTTGACAGTCAGGCGGAAATTTTCAGCTTTTAGACTAGCATGGCTGGAGAATTCCGCCCGTTGGGTTTCAGGGATAGGATCTGATTGGGATGCCCTGTCAGACGGTCAGTATAAACTGGATGGACCAAATGGCCTCCTTCTGCAGTGTGGGGATTCTATGATTCACTCTGTGTAATCCAATATCATAGAACCCAACAGAGCAGAAAGAGGCCCTTCGGCCCATTGAGTCTGCACCGAACACAATCCCACCCAGGCCCTATCCCATATCCCTACATATTATACCCACTAATCCCTCTAACTTACGCATCCCTGGAGACTAAGGGGCAATTTCTTAGCATGGCCAATCAACCTAACCCGCACATCTTTGGACTGTGGAAGGAAACCGGGGTACATGGAGGAAACCCACGCAGACACGAGGAGAATGTGCAAACTCCACACAGACAGTGACCCGAGCCAGGAATCGAACCCAGGACCCTGGAGCTTTGAAGCAGCAGTGCTAACCACTGTGCTACCATGCTACCCTGAGTACCCTTAGCAAGCCGCTCTGACAAAGGGTCATCCAGACTCAGAACATTGGCTCTATCCTCTCTCCACAGATGCTGACAGACCAGCGTTTTCTGTTTCTGTCCCTCAGCTCTTCTGCAGTGGAAAGCTTGTGTGTCAGTCATCGTCAAAGGCTCCTGAAGATGATGTAATGCAGCGTAGGGGCACAGAAGGTGAGAACACTGAATTACTGAGGCCCAGAAGCGAGTGAGTAACTGAATCCAACACATGACATCATGGGTGGGCAGCTGAATGGAGCAGTTCATTTGAGCAGGCATAAATCTGGGAAAATAAATGTTTGATTACAGGCAATCCCATTTCAAAGTCTATGAACAATCCCTCCATTTGTCAGAATTTAAAGAGCAAACAGTGTGCTGTTACCTTGGGAATCCACTTGAAATCCCTGGGCCTGGCCTTTGAACTTGGGACCTCATTAAAAGGTCAGTAAACCATCCCTACTCTACCAGCCGTCAGAGCTCCTGGCTGCGAAGTGTAATCTAAATGTACCACCAAATAAGGCGAGGTTGTAGATTTGAGTGCCTTTTTCATTCTCGGAAATGATACAAATAAACATCAAACGGCAAAGTTGTCTTGCCTCCTGTTGAATGAGCATCAGTGATGAGACTTCTGTTATTGCAAATTGCAGCCACTTGAGTTTGCCTGCGCTTTACACAAAGCAAGGTCACGGCAGGTGACTTTCAATTTCGAGTCAGCAGGAAGAGAAAGAATGGAACAAACTCATTTGCACAAATTTGAATAATCCTCCCTCCTTTTTCAGGCTGATGCCGCACCTTGAACAGTCATTTAAAACTCAGGATATTAGACTTGTATAAGGAGGGTAATGAAACAGACACGACATATGAATCCAGGTGTTAGAATAAAGCTTTCCGCTCACCAGGGAATTTGTGTTGCCTCTGGTGAGCTCTTAAACTTATCATAAATGTATCAAGATTGCCTTGGGCCATGAAACAGCTGTAGACAATTAATCTTCCACAATTCTTCACCAAAGAATTGGTTTCTGAAACAACATCTGCTGCAAGAGGTGATTATTCAAAGGCAATAGGAGCTGCAGTACTTTATGCATAGTGTGATCATTGCCAATGAAGCAAAATTTATCGTTTCTCTGGTTCAGTGGAATAACATTCAGCTACATTAAAACATCATCCATCAGAATTGCCCCTGAGCTGGGCCAATATCATCTGAAGAAATTAAAAAAAAAATGCATTCAATTTAACAGAAACTTGTGATGCTCGCAGTAAGATAGCTTTCAGATACCCAGGAGCAGCTGCACATATAATATATATATATAAAAAAAAGGAGAATGCGGTGAAGCTAGCGATTAAATATAGCAATAAACAGTCATGACATCCCAATTACAGTACTTCTGTTCTTAATGTATTCATTGCTTGAAAATACTTAATCAAAGCTCCTGCCTCGCTGAAAGTAAATGCAGCAACTTTTATTCAGTGGAGTGTTATTTTTGCATAATCCAGATGATCATCTTTTAATAACAGGAGTTTACAAAGGAAATATAGTGTCGCAATGGCTTCCTAAATTGTATCTGCTTCTAGATCCTGTACATCAACAATCGACTTAAAGAACTCTTTTCAGCTCTTGATTAGTGAGAACAGGATGTTTGGGATATGAAAGTAACGAGAGCAAAGCTGCGACAAAGTGAATGTCCACAGTGGTTTTTGCTCAGTCATTAAACAGCAGTTTAAAGCAGCCTCATTTACTGTGGGCTAGTTCCAGACTTCCCATGCTGAATGGGCCATTTGATACTTCCCCTCTGCAGTTTACCTCTGTCAATAAAACCGTTTAGTTTGTCGTGGCAGCCAACTGTACGCCATCGCCTGAAGTGACATAGGAGGCATGACATGTGTTCAGTTGAAAGGGAGACCCATTTAGCCTAAGGCGTGGTCCTTCCTATGTACTAAGTACGGAAACTTAAATTTCAGATTATCGCACCTTGGGAAACTGCCCTTTATCTCAAGGAACATTGGAAATTTATTATCAACCATTGGCCTAAATTCTCTGATTGTTTAATTTTTCTTCAGGGTCAGTGCCCAAAGGCATATGATATCATTCTTACTCAATCATGGGACATGGGCGTTGCTGGCTGGCCAATATTTATTGCCCATCCCTAGTTGCCCAAGGGCAGTTGAAGATCAACCACATTACTATGGCTATGGAGTCACATGTAGGCCAGGCCAGGAAAGGATAGCAGATTTCCTTCCCTAAAGGACATTAGCGAACCAGAGAGATTTTCCAACAATCGATAATGCTTTCATGGGCATCGGTACATTCTTAATTCCAGATATTTTTTATTGAATTCAAATACCACCATGTGCCGTGGTAGGATTCAAACCCAGGCCCCCAGAGCATTAATTGAGTTTCTGGATTAATAGTCTAGCGATAATACCACTAGGCCATCGCCTCGCCAAAGAAATGATGTGGAGTTGCCAGCATTGGACTGGGATGGGCACAGTAAGCAGTCTCACAACACCAGGTTAAAATCCAATAGGTTTATTTGGTAGCACGAACTTTTGGAGCGCCGGTCCTTCGGAGTGCTGCTCCTCCTGGCACTCACTTGATGAAGGAGTGGCGTTCCAAAATCTTGTGCTACCAAATAAACCTATTGGATTTTAACATGGTGTTGTGAGACTATTTACTGTGCCCAAAGAAATTTATTGGTAGAAATTTAACGAAGGGTAATGGCATCTGATGTTACTCAAGTCTGACTTGGTAATATGCCTTTCTTGTCATTCACTCCAAAACCTTCCATTCCCCTGAGCTGCAGTCACCATGGTAAGTGCAGAGTATTCCATCACACTCTTGATTATGCTTTATAGATGGTGGCCAGGCTGAGGTGAGTCAGGTGGTGAGGTACTTGCCACCGAATTCCAAGCCTCTGACTTACTCCTGTCCCTGTTCAGTTTCTGATCAATGACAAACCCCAGTGAGTCTAATGGTTGAGATTCAGGGTGAAATGCCTGTGCTTAAATCATATTATTAAAGCATTGTTACTGCCTGACTGCTTCCACAACCTGTCACTATCACAGTCAGGGGGCTGCTCCTGCAGAGAGTTGTCACAGACTTGATAGGCCAAATGGCCTCCATCTGCACTGTAGATATTATCATTCTATGGTTTAATATGGTGGAGCCTATAATAAATATTATGAACTTTATTTTGCTTCATCGCACCGTGACTCCTGAGGTCTGTCCATAGTGGATATTGGATCGGTTAACATGGCAGATGTAAAGGCTAAATGTGGTGGATGAGGGACATGGCATAGTTGGCACTAAATTGGCATGGGTGAACAGGGACCATGGGGTGGACAGACGGGCATATGTTGGCATGGCAAGTATGAGAGGCCATCGGGAGGTGAACGCAAGGGCTTGGGTTCGCATGAGTGTGACATGTGTGGTGGGGGTGGTTGCTGAGGGCTAGAAGACCTCAACACGACTGGGTCAAAGTGTTAGTGCACAAGGTGGACCTCTTATTCAGCATTCAGCAGCTCTGTGGCCACTTCCAACCTGCACACCCACCTCAGGGACAAGATCTGGGCCATTAAGTGACTGCATCAACCTACTGAAAGACTTGAGAAGAATAGATGCTTAATGATCTTGTGTATAATTTGAAATGCCGTTGTTGTTCTTACGTTTGAAAAGGCATCCCAAATGAATCCAGGAATGAATTATGACATCAATCATTTCCATAATGTATTGCAGACTTTCCTTTGTCAGTCACTTGACCTTTCTTTTGGCTCATTGAGAGTTATTGTATGATTATGCTGCTGTGATGCCCTCTGGGACATTTTCACACATTAATATTGTTGTTGCCAGAGAAAATAGTGTCAGGATCAGATGTGCTGTAAAAGCTGTTTTAAATAATCCTTTGTAGGTTAAGGCAATAACTCTTTGATAACTATGTGTTCCTACAGTGACACTGACATCAAAGCATTACAGGCACTATATAAATGCAAGTTGTTGGTTTTGTTTTTGCATTTCTAAATCAAACTGAAGCACCAGATTTGCTGATATTTGACCAATCCAGAAGGGAACATCTAGCTGCTACATATTGCCACCATTCAGGAGCTGTCCTTCTCTAGTTAATTGTTACTTCTGTTACACAGCAGATACACTGGGTGGGATTTTCCAGCCTCGCTCACCCCAAAACTGGAAAATCCTACCCACTGACTACTTTCACTAATTGGAAGGGGATTCATAAATGAAATAACAGCCATTCAAAAATCCATTCTTTAACAAATCATTAGGAAATTTGTTGCAATCTTGTCAACTTCAATGCTGAATATGAAAGAATGTTTGCATTATAACACAACAACATCAGTTCTATTAAATAAGAAATATTCTCTTTGGTTTGACATAGCATTTATCATACTAGGCATAATAAGCATCATACTGAGGATGCATATAAAATACTGTGAGATGTGTGATGATACTGTGCCTTTAAGAAATGCATTTGAGTCATGTTTCTGTGCTGGATTTTTCTTTAACAGTCTGTTTTAACATGGGTGCTGCTTGGTCTGTAACTGACAGCCTCTGTTGTTACTGCAGCAGCATAATTGCTCCTAATTGCAAAAATTTTGTTTTAATCTGAGCTAAATCTACTAGGCTGTGAATAACATCAATCATAAGAGCAGAAAGCAATATAGTATAACGGCAAGTAGCAAACACACATTCTTAACTAAAAAAGCAATTGACATCTCACTACTCAAATCCTTTCACTTCTCTGAGCTCCCTTTGTTTGATTAACACCAATCCTTTAATTCTGTTTTTCTATTAAGTAGCTGCTCCTCTTCGCACCACAAATTGAGTTTACATGACTAGTCCATTCATATCCTTTTCCACAAGGAGACCAGGCAGAATTACTCAGCCCACTACCTCAAGCAAACATGGGTGGAAGGTTACTAGCCCTACTAGCCACACAGGCAAGTTGCGTTACTAGCCCTACCATAACCCCTCCAGAAAATATAGGAACAATTCATGTGCCGCTGATTGATTTCTGCCCCTACATCAATTCAGTCTTGTT
Organism: Carcharhinus amblyrhynchos; assembly: GCF_965287045.1. Classification (NCBI taxonomy): domain Eukaryota; kingdom Metazoa; phylum Chordata; class Chondrichthyes; order Carcharhiniformes; family Carcharhinidae; genus Carcharhinus; species Carcharhinus amblyrhynchos. The sequence goes on from NC_137324.1 coordinate 167,082,405, forward strand.
AGCGGAGTTTTCAACAAAGTGGCAAATATATTCAGGAAACCAATGTCACAGTATAAAGGTAAAACTTAATTAAAAACCAGCGGTCAATGGGAGAAATTATATTGATAGTCTCGAATACAGAATATGCGGACTGCTCGAAATGTTCTGAAGTTGTCAGTAAAAAAAAGGGCAGTTATACATTTTCTCAATCTGATTCTCCACCTTATTCTCCACCTTATTCTCCACCTTATTCTCCACCGTATAAAATTAATTTCATTTAATGTCAATCCATCAAAATAAATCTTTGACATTCCCTTCAGCCAATTGCTTAGTACTTTCCAGCATAATGGTTTCTTATTTGTCCATTACTAACCAGTTGTTATTCCCATACTGGCTCTGACTACTTGCCTGTTGCCTGGATATGGCAGCCATTACAGTATGGTCCAACATGGAAGTTCCAACCATCTCACCGCCAAGTCGGACTAAACATCTGTCCCCGTGTCCAGGATTATGTCTAATCTGTGTCTGGGCTGCGAACCGACTATTCATAAAGTTGCAAAATATGTTCCCTTGTAATGATCTTCCACATATAAATATGCTAGCTAAGATTCCCAGGCATATGGCTCTTAAACTATTCAACTTTCCCATTATGTTTTTCAGTACCTTGCATAGATTAGAAGTTTAATCACTTTGAAATGCATTTAAAATATCAACCAAAATGTCTTAAAAATCATAGTTAGTTGATCCAATTATCTTGTTGCATTAACATATGGGTAACATTCCCTTACCTACTGTTAACTCTGTCAATGTCCGCATTCTGTCTAAACAAAGAGAAATCTAAAATAATCACTTTCGAGTCCAAATGCACCATCATCCTAACTCAATTCAGGGTCTTTACATTGATAACACATACCTCACGTAAAAGAATACATCAAAACACTTGAAGACAATAGCTCAGATTATGCAGCTGAAGCCTTGAAAAAAGTTGCCTACAAAGATTTAGCTACCTCGGTGGCATAGATTTCACCTTTCCCAATGTTAATTGGTTATGAATAACCAGAGGGGACCTCTGGAGTCCTGCAACAAAGATGTCATCAAGCATGCAATCATATTGAAGAATTCTCATAGACAGCAAAGCAGGAAGTAAAATGTATTATCTTCTCGTCATTTTTCAGGGAGCGCGATAAATATTGAAATATATACTTCAGATGTAAAAAAAAATGAAATGTCCGAAATTTTCAACAAAGAAAATGTTATTGTATTAAAATATTCATGATGGAATGAATAAACCCAAGATTCCACAAATATTATAGTCATTTTTCAGGGTGAGAGAGATTCTGCAGAAGTAATTATGAATTATTAGGAGGCTAAAAACCATGTTGTACCTCATTCAAAAAGGCATAAATACATCAAATTGTTTGAACAGTGAGGTAGAATTATAAAAGTGTAAGTTGCCATCAATTGAATAAATTTCTAAAGGTTTTCATCTGTGAGGCAACACTTCAATACTACCCCCTATGGAGGAACTAGGGAATCAACAACAGAAATATCTGGGCTTCTGCATTAAAACTGTACATGTGTGGAGGCCAGAGGTTGCTGTGAGTTTCACAATTATAATTATCATAAATATTAAATATGAATAAATCATTGAATCATATAGTGCAATAGGAGGCCATTCAGCCTATCAAGTCTGCACCGATCACAATACCACCCAGGCCTATCCCCATGCATTTATCCTGACACTAAGGGGCAATTTAGCATGGCCAATCCACCTAACCCGTACATCTTTGTATTGTGAGAGGAAACTGGAGCACCCGGAGGAACCCCATGCAGACACGGGGAGAATGTACAAACTCCACACAGACAGTGACCCAAGCCAGGAATCAAACCCTTGTCCCTGGCGCTGTAAGGCCGCAGTGCTAACCACAGTGCCACCGTGCCATCTTTACAATGACAAAATCCAGGCTAATGAGATTATCGCAGAAGACAGGAAACTCAACAGGGGGAGGAAATAGAGTCAGAGAATTGTTACAGCATATCAGGAGGCCATTTGGCCCATTGAGCTCATGCCAGCTCTCTGTAGAGCAATCCAGTCAGTCACATTCTATCCACATAGTTCCGCAAGTTTATTTTCCTCACTTGCTCATCCGATTTCCTTTTGAAATCATTCCAGCATGGAATCATTCACCACATAAATGGTGAGTTCTAAATTATTACCACTTGATGCATAAAGAAGTTCTCTGTGCATTCCACTATATCTCTTGCTCAAGACCTTAAATCATCTCCCCAGTCCTTATACCATCTGTTAATGGGAAAATGTCTATCTCAGAGGATTTATGTATCTTTTCAGGAAACACAGCGATCTTACTGGCCGCTCACACCTCGTTCCTGCTGCAACGATGTCAGAGAAATTGGTGCCCAGCCAAATATCAGTCCACTGCTGCGGATTGGGAAAATCCCGCTGGCGTTAATGCATATCATTCCGGCCTTGGCATCTCCCATTTCAGATGGAGATAAGAAGTTTTTTTCTCTCTCACAGGACCATGGACCATTGGAGCTCCTTTCCCTGGAGAGTAGTGGGTTCAGGGTCACTGAATATTTTTAAGGCAGATAGATTCTTCACCAACAAGGGAGTCAAAGGTTATGGAGATGGGAGGGTGAGTTGGCGGTTTAGGTTGAATGTGGATTTGAGCCCACAATCAGATCAACCACAATCTTATTGAATGGCGGAGCAGGCTCGAGGGGGCAAAATGGCACCCCCCCTGCTTTGGATTTGTAAATTTGTGTGAAGGCAAGGAAGAAACTAAGAGAGAAAAATGTTTTTAAGAGAGCAGAGGTGTAGTGACTGGTGGATTGGCCATTGCTGGTGCACCAGGTTCAGATACAGTAACAGAGTGTAATCGAAAGTCTGAACCAGTAATCAAACATTGAGAGTATAAAGCTCACCAGGATAGTTGAGAAATTTAAATTCAGTTTATTATGTAAATTTGGACTAGAAAGCTAACATCAGTAATTGTGACTATGAAATTGCTAGATCGTTGTTAAAAACCCAACCGGTTCAGCAATAACCTTTTTATTTTTATTCATTTACGGGATGTTGGTGTCGCTGGCTGGGATCAGCACTTATTGCTCGTCCCTAACTCCACTCCATTTCAGAGGACATTTGAGAGTCAACCTCATTGCTGTGGATCTGTAGGCCAGACCAGGTAAGGACAGCAGATTTCCTTCTCTAAAGGATAGTAATGAACCAGTTGGATTCATGGTCATCACTAGAAGTTTAATTCCTTTAAGGAACGGATTGTCCTTTATGTAACTCCAAACCACTGCAATGAAGTTGACCAAATACCCTCTGAAATGGCCCAATGAACCAGTCTGTGGTGTCAAAAAACTTGCATGAGAAAACACAGGCTGCAATAGTTCAAAAACGCAGCCCATCTCCCCCTTCTCAAGGACAAGCAGGGAAAGGCAAAAACTGCTGGACTTGCCAGTGACATTTACAAACTGTGAATGAATAATGAAATAACGATCTTCAGTGGGCAGACGTGGAAACCAGAAGGGAACTACGGCTTTTGTTACATTCTGACGAAATGAATAGAAATTGTTTCATTATTGGTGATGTTTCTCTCCCTAATGACGTTTACGTAATCAGTGCCTCAGCTTATGAAGGTCTATATCACACATCTCTCTCAGACTTTAGATTCCTGGAATGGTCACTTCATTGCCATTTATTGTACTAAACTCAAATCAATACTATGAAATGTTACTTGCTGAGTGACCTGTGTGGCATCGCTGAAGAACATCTCCTGCATTAAGAAGCACTTTCGACGCAACCAGAACACAGTCATTGGAAAAATGGTGCTAATAACCACCTGGATGGAAGGAGCAGCACTTTCAAATTGGTCACCGGGGAGTTACAGCGCATAGATGAATGTGTTGGATGAGTAAAGGAACCTTTTGCAAGATTTTAAACTGCAGAGCAATGGATTTTGCACTAAAGCTGCCTAAAATCATGCAATTCACCAGTGCTTTCAGGTCGCTGATGATTGGGCAAGGTTATTTCAACAACTGGAATTAGATTGTCAATCCCATTTAACCAGCGGGAGTCCATCCCATGTAACAACTGACAAAAGGGATTTCTGTGTTCCAGGCAAACATCAAAATACGAATGAAACATTAGGTGCAGCCAAATATGTGATTAAGATCCTCTCAAAAAATCTTCCCAATGGCTCGTAATTCCAGCTATCCTTTATTCAGAGCACACTGCTCAAAACCCTTACCATCTGCTATTAACTGCTACTATCTTAGGTTGATTATACATCCTGCACTAGATATACGGTTTGTACATTGGATGGGACGAATCAAATTAACTTGAAGAGGTAAAACTGGTTCAACATTGTTTCACCAATTCCTCGTGCCTCCAGTTACCCCGCTGTTGATCTGTCTCTGCTTCCCGTCCGCAGGAAACCTGCCATCATCATCACCCCAACCTCTAACCTTCCCCCATTTCTGCCAACCACAAACAGACCCGAAAGAAAAGATGATTTACTGCACAAGCATTCACATATAAAGAATTTCCCTACCTTCTGAGGCTTGTAAATTGTCCTGAAGAACCGCTACCATCCATTAAACAGGGATGATAGGAGTAGAAGTCTTGTTCAACATACACTGGGCTTAATCACAGAATCATATAGTGCAGAAGGAGGCTCATTTGGCCCATCGGGTCTGCACCGACCACAATCCCACCCAGGCCCTATCCCCATAACCCCATAAATTTACCCTAGCTAGCCCCCCCAACACCAAGGGGCAATTTAGCACAGCCAATCCACCTATCCCACACATCTTTGAACGGTGAGAGAAAACCAGAGCACACAGAGGAAACACACGCAGACACGGGGAGTATGTGCAGACTCTGCACAGACAGTGAGTCAAGCCGGGAATCGAACCCAGGTCCCTGGCGCTGTGAGACAGCCATTGTGCCACGCTGATGTTCAGTATGTTTCTACTGCTGAAAGGCTGAGGGCACTGTAATTATGATGTCCACTCAAAGTCTCTGCCATGACAGGCTCATGCCAGTTTGAGGATAGAGCTTTGCACCTCTTAGATTTAAAGCTAGATATTGTATTATTAAATTTAATCTGGATCGTTTTCAAATTTCTACTTTTGACATGCTGCAGCAACTCACAAAAAAATGTTTTCGACAATCGAATTAGTAAACATCACAGCAAGAGGTATCCGGAAACCAGATGGTTTGCCAACCATCAGCCAAGATGTCCATGGTAAGATTAACCCCAACCAAACTAATGATAAGATCATTGGACCCCTTAAAACTCAAATGCAGAGGTCCACACCACGGCAAGATGGCACAGTGGCTAGTCCTGCTGCCCCACAGTGCCAGGAACCTGGGTTCGATGCCCGGGTTGTGTCACTGTGTGCGGAGTTTGCGTGTTCTCTTGAGTCTGCGTGGGTTTCCTCCAGATGCTCTTATTTCCTCCCACAATCCAAAGATGTGTTGGTTAAGTCCATTGGCTGTGTTAAATTCTGCCTCAGTGTACCCAAACAGGTGCCAAAGTGTGGTGACTAGGTTGTTTTCACAGTAACTTCATTGCAGTGTTAATCTAAGCCTACTTGTGACACTAATAAATAAACTTTGAACACACATCACAAAGAGAAGGCCGATCCTCAGATAGAAGGAACATGGGAACTACCCAGAAGAATCCTGGATCTGCTCATCCCACAGTTCTATCAATGAGGCAGGTTTGGGAGTTGAGAATTGGTACATGGGAGTATCTGTTGCAGCTCCTCACAAGGGTTCAGATGTTCTACCTCTTCTGATATGCAACAAACCCAACCGCCTCCTGGACAGTCATCAAAGAAAATTGTGAAACATCCTTTGTTTTTCGTTTATAGAATGCTCTAGCCTATCCAATCACTCAATTCAATGTCTTAATCATATTTTACAATGTATTGGCCACGTAACCTGAAATACCTTTCAATGTCAGCTTACTTTTCAAAAATTCTTTCATGGAATGTGGGCGACCCTGTCACCATCCCTAATTGCCCTTGAACGGAGTGGCTTTCCACACCATTTCAGAGTCAATCACATTGCCGTGGATCTGGAGTCACAGATCAGTTAAGATTTCCTTTCCTAAAGAACATCCGTGTACCAGATCAGGTTTTACGACAATCGGGTCTAGCCTAGCAGGTCCAAAAGTAAACCACATCAACTTAAGCAGTCAAACAATTACGGTGGGGAACAGTTAAGTTCAGCTCTTACAATGGTCCACTTTACACTGATGCACTGTAGTGGTTTCAGCTTCTCATGGTCCTCTCCAAGAGTCAGCATTGTGGCACAGTGGTTAGCACTGCTACTTCACAGCACTAGGCATCCGGGTTCAATTCCAGCCTCAGGTGACTATCTGTGTGGAGTCTGCACATTCTCCCTACGTCTGCATGTGTTTCCTCTGGGTTCTCTGGTTTCGTCCCACACTCCAAGGATGTACAGGTTAGGTTGATAGTCCATGCTAAATTGCCCCTTCGTATCAGGGGCACCAGCAGGGTAAATGTGTAGGGTTACAAGGATTGGAGCGGAGCGGGATTATCGTCAATGCAGGCTCGATGGGCCAAATGGCCTCCTTCTGTACTGTAGGGATTCTATAATATTCTATTAAAAAAAGAGATTCAGCCTCCGATGACTCTCTTTATACTTATGTCACACAGACAAGTTGGTTGTGCCTCTTCCTTCCAACGCACATTGGGCCATCACAGCCTACGCTGCGTGCCATAGATCCTGAAACTCAAATGACCAATGACTTGGAAGATGAGATGATATTTTCAAATTTCACCTTAGCTCACGATCCTTTGTACTGCCAGAAAAAAATAACTACAGATGCATGTGTGCCTAACCAATTGATGGCTTTGCAGTAAGTGGGATTTTTGTTATTAATAATCCGAATCTTCCACATTTCCCCTGTTAAATTCTTTCCGAGGGTTGCCATACTAAGCTGTGTGCATGTGTAAGGGAGTGAGGGGGCAAGCTTTACATTGGTAGCGGGCTACACTTCTGCAGTCATTCAGACGTTGGACTGTGATCCCTGCCACTGTGCATTAGAAACCAGAAGTGGAGATTGTATTTAAACCCAGACATCTATTGTTAAATGTGACATGCTCAATTTATCATTAGTTATGAAGAGAGAACGGATGAATACACATTCAATTTAGTTTGGTCGCTTTCTTCATTTATCACCAGGCTTCGTCATCCATCATTCCTTTTTCTCTGATGCAACTAATACACAGTTTCATAAGTTTAATCTAATTAATCATAATTGTAATGTAATTTTATTTTAATAAAGCATGCATCGGGATTCATAATGTTTATTGTAATTCGATGAAATGTGCTCACGGTCTTTTTTTAAATTGAAACAGTAAATAGTTTAGTAGTTTCCATCAGCAGCCAGACAGGTCACGCCAGCTGTTTATTCCAGCCACTACCATGTGAAAAACCATTGATATTTCAAATAGTCACACAAACATACACACACACACACACACACACAGAAACACATACACATACATACACACACACACAGAAACACATACACATACAGACACACACACACGGATACACACACACACACATAAAGATACAGATACACAGACACACGCAGACACATACGCGCATACACACATACAGATACACACACACAGGCACGTACTCTCCTGCACATATACAGATATACACTCATGCCGACACGTGCACACACGCACTTGTGCACACACACACCTATATATGTGCACACACACAGACGCACACACACACACACACACATACAGATAAACACACACTTGCACACACACATCCAGACATACATGCAGATACACACACACAGACACACAAACATATACACATGCGTATGCACACACTCACATGCATACACATACACACACATACACAGACACACACACATAGATACATAGATAAATATACATATGCACACACACACATACAGACACGCACACACACACTTGCACACACATACAGACACACACATGGAGACACACACACATACAGACACACACACATAAAGATATAGATGGACACACACACACTTGCACACACACATACAGATACACACACAAGCAGACACGCGCACACACTTACGCACATATAGATACACACACGTGCACACACTCTCGCACACTTATACAGACATACACACATGCAGACATGTGCACACACACACTTGCACACACACACCTACGTATGTGCACATACACACAGACGCACTCACACATACATACACAAAGGGATACACACATACTTGCACACACACACACACATGCACACAAACATATGCACACATACATACAGATACACACACAGGCACACACACATATACACGCATGCATGCACACACTCACACGCATTCACATACACACACATACACAGACACATACACAGATACGTATACACATGCACACACACACACACACACACACAGATACAAGAAGCAATACTCTTCACTGACAATAACAAACTAAATCAATATATCACTCTCCTCCTCATTGACTACAATAGGTGGAATTTTCCATCCATTGGGATTTTCCATTCCCGCTGAAGTCAATGGGTGTTTGAATGGCTCAGCTACTTTTGCCAGCCTCACCCTCTCTGTGATGGGCCCAATATCTGCATCATCCTGCACTTTTATGAAGACAGACACAAAGTATTCATTGGGATTAACGTCTTAGAGTTTGCCTCGGTTTTGCTTGCCAATATCCTCTCATCGCCTCTCTTTACTCTCCTGATTTCCTTTCTGATGTCACCACTGTAGTTTCGACGCTCCTCTCAGCTTTGAGTTTTCTGTGTCTGATATAAGCTTTCCTTTTCTGTCTTATCTTTACTCTGTAAGCTCCTTGACATCCCGGAGGCTCTACGTTTGGCTGTCCTACCCTTTCTCTTTGTGGAAACATGTTTAGTCTGGACACATTGCATTCACCCTTTGAATGCCTCCATCTGCCCTGACACTGATTCACTTTTGGGTAGCTGTTTCCAGCCCATTTTTGCTAAATCGCCCCTCACCTTGGCAAAATCGGCCTGACCTCAATTTAGAATCTTAACTCCTGTTTTGTCTTTTCTCGTCCTTTGCCATGAATTATGTTAAAACTAACTGAGTTATGACCACTGCCAGCAAACATCTCCCACTCCTACACCTTCTACCCACCCAGTTTCAAAACTAAGTCCAGAACCATCTGGAGAATACTTAACGCACACACTTAGGAGTGATGGTGACATAAAGGGAATATCACTGGACTAGTAATCCAACAGTCCAGGCTAATTCTCTGGGGACATGGGTTCAAATCCCCACACAACAACTGGTAGAATTTAAATTCATAGGGCGGCACAGTGGTTAGCACTGCTGCCTCACAGCGCCAGGGACTCGAGTTCAAAACCCGGCTTGGGTCACTGTTTGTGTGGAGTTTGCATGTTCTCCCAGTGTCTGTGTGGGTTTCCTCCGGGTGCTCCAGTTTGCTCCCATAGTCCAAAGATGTGCAGGTTAGGTTGATTGGCCATGCTAAATTGACTCTAATGTCAGGGGCGATTTGCAGGGTAAGTATCAGGCATTACGGGAATAGGGCCTGGATGGGATTGTGTTCGGTACAGACTCGATGGGCCTAATGGCCTCCTTCTGCGCTGTAGGGATTCTACAAATCTAAATCAATGGGCATTGTGGAGTTGGATGTTGCCTTTGAAGATATGATCATGTCATATTTTATTATGAACGTCTGTGAAAGGGTTACTGTGTTCGATAGGATGCCCAGTTCTAATTAAGATCCCACCCAAAGTATAAACCAATCTTCAGTTCAAGTGCTGACTAATCTGCTCGGAAATCCAGTTCTTTTCCTTACTTTCCATTCAACCTTGCAATTCAGATAATGATTCGACGCTCTTCTATTTTTGCCATCATAACTTAAGGCATCGTGGAAACAGCTTGATTAGATTATTATCTTCCAATATCTGCTCTTTCTGTAGAAGCGTTTATCATGCTTGTAAATCAATTACACAGAGCAGAAATCCATCGCCTTTCAGTTCGGGAGTCTAAACTGTTAATGTTCTGACTGACGCAATCCAGTTATATTGAACACTCTGCATTTTCCAATAATTCGCTGTTGGAAAGTAAAATGGGTATTATTAATAAAGTCCAATTCATGTGATGCCTTCAACATTAAGCCCCTGATCACTGCTAATCTCAGTGCACTTCCATTTCTAACAGGACTAGACAGGGTAGATGCAGGGAGGATGTTCCCCTTGGTGGAGGAATACAGAGTAAGAAGTCTGACAACACCAGGTTTAAGTCCAACCAATTTATTTGATAGTAAACTCACAAGCTTTCAGGGTTTGCCCTTCATCAGGTGAATGGAAACTTCTGGCCTCAGACAGAGCATATAACAGCAGGAGGAGTACAGAACCAGGGATCACAGTCTAAGGATTCGGGGTAGACCATTTAGGACTGGGATGAGGAGACATTTCTTCACCCAAAGAGCGGTGAGCCTGTGGAAGTCATTACCACAGGAAGTAGTTGATACCAAAGCATTGGATGTATTCAAGAGGTGGCTAGATACAGCACTGGGGCAAATGGAATCAAAGCAGGATTAGAATTGGACAATCAGCCATGATTGTAATGAATGGCAGAGCAGGCTCAAAGGGCCAAATGGCCTCCTCCTGATCGAATCTTCTTTGTTTCTAATCTTCTATGTTTTGTTCATACAGCCCCCACTGCAGTTAACAAGCACATACAACGATAATGGGATTTAAAGTTCATTTTATGGTCCATTTTAAGAAACTATGGAATACAAAGAATTGAGTGCCTGTTGGTGTGTGGAACATGCTGCATTAATCTTACTGTACGGTTGATGTAAAAAGTAGAAAGGCTCCCTGCTTTTCACAGACTGGGCGTCATCAGAGATGGACTATAACCTTTGTTCTCATTGCGGCCTCACACACATTACACCCTGGCAGAATTCCACACTGCTATACACGGTAGCCAGTGCAGCAGGCTAGGACAGGACAGTACTGATGCTCAACACTCACCACTTCCCTATTATTTCCCACTGAGTCATTGCTCCCACGGAGACACCAGATCCAAAAATTTAATAAATAATCTATCAGAGCAGTAATAAAATGTCCGATGAGTAATTTAATGAAGTGGCAGATCAATGGAGCTCGTTAACATCTCTGACAAATATTACTTTTTCTTGTTTTTTGCTAAATTTATGCACAAATGATTACAATACTTGGATTCTGAGGTAAAGATTACGGAATCTGTATGGAAAGTACACTTGCGCTGAGAAACAGTAGATAGTTAATCTCTAAAGGTTGTGTAATATGTGGACCCTTAATATTCTGACAATGATTTACAAGGCAATCCTCTTTTTTTAATTGGTGTCTTTGAAGCATTTTATTGCAGTATTGATCACTCCCCACTCAGTGGCTTTCAGTGGAGAAGCACAGAGCAAAAGAGAGTTCAGTTCCCAAGGTTCAGTTTACCAGGGGCGAACCCTAATTGTCGGGACAACACAATGAGACAGACGCAGCTCCCCTAATAACACAGCAGGTAAATCATGAGGGTAATGCCAAAACATACTGCAAGGATCCCAAGGTTCGGTCCTGATAACACATGGCTGTGGGTAGATATAAAAGATCCCATAGCCCTGGCTGAAGAAGAGAAAGGGAGTTTTCCCCAACATCCTGGGTGGTATGCATCCCTAACCACACCATCAAGTTACTGCGGATGCTGGAATCTGAAACAAAATCAGAAAACGTTGGAAAGTCTCAGCAGGTCTGACAGCATCTGTGGAGACAGAACCGAACTAACAATTTGAGTCTAGATGACTCTCCATCAGAGCTGTCAGAGACAGTACTCATTCCCAAATTGGCAAAAGAAGCCATGGCATCATGACAAAAACCTTTTTCACGCTGTGAATAGTTAGGACCTGGAATGCACTATCTGACACTGTGATGGAGGCAGGATCAATTGAGACTTTTGAAAGCGGTTTAGATCAGAGCTGATAGTAATACAGATTATCTGTTCATTTGTTTCAATGCTGCTTTGGGGAGTTTGCTGTAAGTAAATTGAGTGCCGTGTTGCCACCAATTTTGCAACAATGGCGACACTTTAAAGAACTTAATTATCTGTGAGACAACTTTGGATCATCCTGAGACTGTGAAAGACATTACATTAGTCGTATTTCTTTCTAATCCTTATCCTATGTGCCCACTCTGGCCCACTCAATGTTCCCAATCAATAGGAATTCTTGTGCATGGTTGGTTTTTTTAATGCACAGCTCCCTTCAAATTCTTTTGCACCGCCGCGCAGAATCATGGGCAAGAATTTTCCTGTCCCGCCCACCACAGGAATCATAGCAGGTGAGATATGGGCCCCCATGCAAAGGTCTGTTGACCTTGGGTGGGATTTTCCGGCCTTGGGGCGAACGTAGCCGGAAAATCCCACCCATGGTGTTTATAATGAAACGACTCAGGTACATACCAGTTTGCTTGCGCAGTCACCCGCCCTAGCGGACATGGATCTCTTTAATTATTCGGTCCCCAGTCTGACAAACACCCTCATTTTTCCTGCACTCTGTCATAAATCTCTTACGTTTGATCTGATGTCCCTTTGCTCCATACCCCTTCAAGCACAGGGGAAAGTTGCTCCTTTCTCACCTTAGCATCACACCAAAAACTCCTCGGTTAAGATGAAACAGACAGACTTTGAAGTCTGTGCATTTGTATTTCCTCCTAGTATCTTTGTGAACCTCACTATTGTCTTAATGTTTCCTTCCTGAAGCATGGAGTCCACAACTGCCCAGTCCTCAGAGGTGATCTTACTAATTTTCATATCGATTCATTATTGTGGTTGGGATTCTCTGGTCTCATCCATGGCCGAACCCATTGCGAGTGAGAACGAAAAATTTGAGTTCCAACCAAAAGTCTATTCACTTTCAGCGGCAATAGAAAATTCCAGCCGCAAATGGGGACAGACGATTTTGGCCCATATCTCAATTGTACTGTGAGGGTCCTGAACTAAAATCCAAGTTACATCAGGAAGCCAGACTAGATCCCAACAATTTTTCTATTTTGACATAAATATGAGGACAAGATGCCTCACTCCAGGGTAATTCCACTGACAGATTAGGGATCCTTTATAGTAAAACAAACTTTATTTAATAATACAGTTTAAATATAACTTTAACAAATGAAGCACCTTACCTCTTAAGAGTTGCACAATATTTACAACTATAAGGAAACAACCTAAATTTCTAACTTATGTCAATTTCCGTTGCAAAGAAGCAGGCTCAAAAGCCACTTCAAATACAATTAGCAACCATAAATATACTTGCTATAATAAGGGAAGGTGGTCTTGAAACTCTACAAGAGAGATAATTAGTTTCAGCAGTTTGCAGTACACCTCGGGTAGAACTGAAAAGCTGTTTCTCTGTTACAGAACTAGAACATCCCATTAACCACATCATCACATGATTCTGCATACCGAACCCACATTCCTTTAATCAAAACCCAGGGGAAATCTCCATCTATAAACAAAAATCTATCGGCTCAATCCAAAGTAAACGCTGCATGGCTAAAATTAGTAATTAGCCTGTCCTTCTGGCATCTGAGCTCAATGTTTTCCAGACACACCAACTGTTTGTAGAATAGAACTGAATCTGTAAATAGTCCCCATAGCACACTATTCCATCTCAAACCATAAAAATAAATGAACAAGCAATATGAAAAGATGGCCTGATTTTTCATAAGCCTCCACTTTTTCTGCTTTATTAGTACTCTGTAAGCTATATCTCTCATTACATCTCCACATGCAAATTTAACAACGGTATAGTTCAGTTCAGTCTTCTTTTCCTACATTGTGCATTCCATATCTTTTACATAACATAATTGTAATAAAACATCTGCAATCATGTTCTCTCTTCCTGCTATGTGTTTAATCTTCAAATCAAATCACTGTGACAATAAGCTCTGGCTGTGCATTTTTAGCCTGAAAATTTTGACAGAAATTTCAATAGGTTATGTTCATTGTACATAATTGTCTCTGATGAATAGCTGGCAACAAAAATGTTGCAATGTCAATGTCAAAGTCAATGTCTCCTCCTTGATGGTCGAATATTTCTTTTGATGAATATATAATTTTCCAGAAAAATAAACCAACAAGTCTTTCTATCCTTTCGCCGTCTTTTTGTAACAGTACAGCACCATCGCCCACATCACTTGTGTCAATGGTCACCTAGAATTGTTTTGCATAATTCGGTGCCACCAAAAGTGGCATGCGGTTAACCCAGTTTTCAAATGCCTCCCCACACTCAGACATCCACTGAAATTTCCTGTGCTTTCTCAGCGGTTCAATCAATGGAGCAACCACGCACTGCTAAAATGTGGCACGAATTTCCTGTAGAAATCACTCATACCTCTGAATCTCAGCATCTCTCTACTCACTGACAGTATTGGGAACTCTCCAATGTTCCTCAATTCAAATCGAGGGATGGGACACAAATCTGACTGTGTAACCGCACTGATTGTTCTATAGTCCATTCATAATCACTGTGTACCATTTGGTTTAGGTACTATCAAAATAGGTCAGCTCCACTCACTTATTTCACATTCAATGAAATAATTCTTGAGCCTGACTTTGCTTTTTCAGTTCCAAGTTCAGAAACTTAAGTTTCTGAAGTTCAAATGCTCTCTCTCTCTTTCCCTTTTCTCTTTCTTTTTCCTTTGCTATTGCCACTCTCTTTTGCCTTTGTTCTGCCACTGCCTCTATCTCCCTCTTCCCTTTTGTTCTGCCATACTTCCCTCTCTTTCCTTTGCTTCTAATTCAAGCTGTCTCATTTAATCAGCCTTTTTCATCTATTCATTCGTGGGACATGGCCGTCATCGGCTGGCCAGCATTTATTGTCCATCCCTAGTTGCCCTTGAGAAGGTGGTGGTGAGCTGCCTTCTTGAATCGCTGCAGTCCATGTTCTGCGGGTTGGCCCACAATGCCATTAGGAAGGGAATTCCAGGATTTTGACCCAGTGAAGGAACAGCGATATATTTCCAAGTCAGGATGGTGAGTGGCTTGGAGGGGAAGTATTAGGTGGAGGTGTATCCATTTCTCTGCTGCCCTTGTCCTTCTAGATGGAAGTGGTCATGGGTTTGGAAGGTGCTGCCTAAGGATCTTTGCTGAAACGCTGCAGTGCATTTTGTAGATAGTACACATTGCTGCTACTGTGCTTCAGTGGTGGGGGGAGTGGATATTTGTAGATGTGGTGCCAATTAAGCGGGCTGCTTTGTCTTGGATGGTGTTAAGCTTTTTGAGTGTTGTTGGAGCTGCATCTGTCCAGACAAATGGGGAGTGCTCCATCATACTCCTGACTTGTGCTTCATAGATGGTGGATAGGCTTTCGGGAGTCAGGAGGTGAGTTACTCGCTGCAGTATTCCTAGCCTCTGACCTGCTCTTGTAGCCACTGTGTTTTTGTGGTGAGTTCAGTTGAGTTTCTGGTCAATGGTAACCGCAAGGATGTTGACAGTGGGAGATTCAGTGATGGTAACACCAAGGAATAGTGGTTAGAATGTCTCTTATTAGTGATGGTCATTGCCTGGCATTTGTGTGGTGCGAATGTTACTTGTCACTTGTTAGCCCAAACCAGGATATTGTCCAGATCTTGTTGCATTTGAACGTGGACTGCTTCAGTACCTGAGAAGTCGTGAATGGCACTGAACATTATGCAATCATCGGCAAACATCCCCACTACTGACCTTATGATGGAGGGAAGATCATTGATGAAGCAGCTGAAGATTGTTGAGCCTAGGACACTACCCTGAGGGATTCCTGAAAAGATGTCCTGGAGCTGGGATGACTGACCCTCCACAACAACAACCACAACCATCTTCCTATGTATCAGGTTTGAGTCCAACCAGTGGAGGGTTTGCCCCTGACACTTATTAATTCCAATTTCGCTAGTGCTCTTCGACGCTACACTCCATCAAATGAGGCTTTGATATCAAGGGCTGTCACTCCCATCTCACCTCTGCAATTCAACTCATTTGTCCATGTTTGAACCAAGGCTGTAACGAGGTCAGGAGCTGAGTGACCCTGACGAAACCCAAACAGGGCATCACTGAGCAGGTTACTGCTAAATAGGTGCTGCTTGATAGTACTGCTGATGACCCCTTCCATCACTTTACTGATGATTGAAAGTAGACGGATTGGGCAGTAATTGGCCAGGTTGGATTTGTTCTGCTTTTTGTGTACAGGACACACCTGGGCAATTTTTCATCTTTTTCTGTGGATGCCAGTGTTGGAAGATATTGGCTAGGGGCAAGCTCTGGAGCACAAGTCTACAGTACAATTGCCAGAATGTTATCAGGGCCCATTGCCTTTGCAGTATGTTTCTTGATATCATGTGGAGTGAATCAAATTGGTTGGAGACTGGCATCTGAGATGCTGGGGGCCACTGGAGGAGGCTGAGATGGATCATCTACTCGGCAATTCTGGCTGAAGATTCTTGCGAATACTTCAGCCTTATTGTTTGCACTGATGTGCTGGGCTCCTCCATCATTGAGGATGGGTATATTTGTGGAGCCTCCTCCTCCAGTGAGTTGTTTAATTGTCCGCCACCATTCACGACTGGATGTGGAAGGACTTCAAATAGAACTGATCCATTGGTTGTGCGATCACTTAGCTCCATTTATTACTTGTTGTTTGTGCCATTTGGCATGCATATAGTCCTGTTTGGTAGCTTCACCAGGTTGACACCTCATTTTTAGGTATATCTGGTGCTGTTCTTGGCATGCCGTCCTGCACTCTCCATTGAACCAGAGCTGATCTCCTGGCTTGATGGTACTTGTTGAACAGGGGATGTGCCAGGCCATGAGGTTACAGATTGTGCTGAAGTATAAATCTGCTGCTGTAAATGGTCCACAGTGCCTCATGGACGCACAGCCTTGAGTTGCTAGATTGGTTCGAAGCCTGTCCCATTTAGCACGGTGATAGTTCCACACAATATGATGGAGGTTTTCTCAATGTGAAGGCGGGACTTTGTCTCCACAAGGACTGTGCGGTAGTCACTCTTACCGATGCTGTCACGGACAGACGCATTTGCAGCCGGCAGATTGGTAAGAATGAGTCAAGTATGTTACTTCCTCTTGTTGATTCCTTTACATAAGAACATAAGCTGCAGACCCAGTCCGGTAGTTATATCCTTTAGGACCCAACCAGCTCAATCAGTGGTGGTGCTGCCGAGCCACTCTTGGTGGTGGACATTAAAATCCCCCTTCCAGAGTACATTTAAGTGTTATTCAACCTAGCGGAATATTGATTCATCAGCCGAGGGAGGACGGTACCTGGTAACCAGTAACAGGTTTCCTTGCACATGTTTAATCTGAAGCCATGAGACGTCACGGGGTCCAGAGCCGATGTTAAGGGCCCCCAGGGCAGTTCCCACCTGACTGTATACCACAGTGTGCTGCCACCTCTGCTGGGTCTGTCCTGCTGGTGGGACAGGACATATCCAGGGATGGTAATGATGGTGTCTTATCCGTAATGTATGATTCTGTAGAATGACAAT
The DNA here is from genome assembly GCF_965287045.1 of Carcharhinus amblyrhynchos. NCBI lineage: Eukaryota > Metazoa > Chordata > Chondrichthyes > Carcharhiniformes > Carcharhinidae > Carcharhinus > Carcharhinus amblyrhynchos. The sequence goes on from NC_137324.1 coordinate 167,100,001, forward strand.
GTCAGGCTGTTGTTTGACTAGTCTGTGTGACAGCTCTCCCAATTTTGGCACTAGATGTTAATAAGGAGGACTATGGAGGATCGACAGGGCTATGTGTTTTGCTATTGTCTTTTCAGGTGCCTAGGTCAATGCCAGGTGATCCATTCAGTTTCATCTCTTTGTTGAGCCTTTGTAGCAACTGTTACAACTGAGTGGTTTGCTAGGTCATTTCAGAAGGCAGTTGAGAGTCAACCACATTGCTGCGGCTCTGGAGTCACATGTAGGCCAGACCAGCTAAAGATGGCAGATTTCCTTCCCTAAAGGACATTAGTGAACTCGGTGGGTTTTTCTGATGATTGACAATGGTTTCATGGTCATCCGTAGATTCTTAATTCCAGATATTTTTTATTGTTCAAATTCCACCATCTGCCGTGGCCAGATTTGAACCCAGGTCCCCAAAATATTATCTGGGTTTCTGGATTAATAGCGAGCCACCAGGCCATCACCTCCCCTGTTGGAACTATTTCATTTATAATTGAATTCTAGCCAATTCCAATGATTCAGACTGTGTCTCTGGCAAATTTAAATTCTGCGCTATCACTGAAATTATCTCTGCCTCTTTTCAGTTACAGTCAACTGAAGCCTGTTTGCTGACTCCAAAAGCTTTGTTTTAACCACTCCTTGTAAACCACTCTGAGCAACCTCTTCCATACCCTGGAAAAAGTTAGCTACTGAAACAGCTATTTTTCACAAGACACCCCCCAGTTAAACTAATTGAATGCAAAACCTGAAAGAGAACACCAGCTCTCCACACTGGCTATTTATAAGCTCAATAAGTCCAAACCAAACAAGGAATGGTGTTTTTTAATCCTGGACAAACCCCAATTATATAAGGACGCCAGACTAGCCTCCAACAATTTTTTATATTTTAACACAAATGTGAGGATGGACGCTTCACTACAGGAGTAATTCCACTGACAAATTATGGATCTCTTATTGTAAAACAAACTTTATGTAATAATGCAGTTTAAATATTGCTCTAACGAATGAAGCAGCTTAACCATTAACAATGAACAATGTTTAAAGATGAAAGGAATCAACCTCAGTTTCTAACATATATCTGTTTCAGTTCCAAACAAGCAACATTCTCCTTACAGGCTCAAAGGACATTTTAAATATAGATAGCAACCATCAATATACTTGCTATAATAAGTGTAGACAATCCTGAAGCTTTCAGAGAGAGAGAGAATGAGGTACAGCTGCTTGCCAAAAATATCTGTCGTCAAGCAATTCCCAGCCAGAACTAAAAAGCTGTTTCTCTGCTACATACCTAGCTCCTCCCATTAACCACATCATCACATGATCCTGCGAACCAAAACCCACCTTTATCAAAATGCCAGGGGAAATAGCCATCTGTAAACAAGTGTCCATTAGCTCTATCTTAAGTAAACACTATATGGCTAAAATGAGGAATTATTCTGCTCTCCCAGCATCTCATAGAATCCCTTCAGTGCAGAAGGAGACCATTCAGCACATCCTGTCTGCACTGACCACAATCCCACGCAGGCCTGTCCCCACATCCCCATATATTTACCCTAGCTAGTCCTTCTAACACAAAGGGGCAATTTAGCATGGCCAATCCACCTAATTCACACATCTTTGGATTGTGAAAGGAAATCGGGTGACCCGGAGGAAACCCACACAGACATACAGAGAATGTGCAAACTCCACACAGACAGTGACCCAAGCTGGGAATCAAACCTGGATCCCTGACACTGTGAGGCAGCAATGCTAACCACTATGCTACCTTGAACTATTCTCATTGACAGCAGTGAGACCAGAGAATCCCGCTGCTGGCGAACAGCATACCACCTCCCACTGACGGGAAATACATGGCAGGGAGGTCAGAGAATCTTGCCCACATATGGGCATCTATAGCAATAGCACATCACCACCACAACACCCTTTTCTATGCAACCAGATATCTCACTCGCTTTCTCTGTAACATTATCCACTTGAGGTGATGCATCTAATGTCTTGAAAACTTGCACCCCAGTTCCCTCTATTATACCACATTACTCAACTTCCTGTGATTCAAAGTAAAATTATTTTTTGTTTTACCAATATGTTTCATCTCATACTTGTTGATATTGGTTTTCATCAGCCACTTTTTAGCCTATTGTTTCCCTTTGCAGCCTCCTTTGGTTTTCTTAAGTCTTAACTCCAGTTTTTATTTTGGTATTATCTGCAAATTTCAAAACTATTCCTCATTATAGAGCTATATACAAACCATTGATATACACAATGAACAGAAGTGGTGCCGCAAATGAGCCACTGCTGCTCATTTCTACCCGCATGAAGAAACTGCCCTAAACATCTACACTTTGCTTTCTTCCATGTAACCAGTTTTTAATCAAAATTACTTCCATTCCCTCAATTCCGCACCTTTTAGTTTTCTCCAGCAAGTTCTTGCACAATCCCTTGTCAAATGCTTTCTAGTAGTCCTGGTACACCACATCCACCACATTTCCCTATCCACCACGTCTTTCACCCTCCCCTCTCTCTTGCTCTCTCAGGTTAGTTGTTATTGGCTGTGTTGGCATTAGGAATTCTACAGTTGACCTCTTTACCCTTCCACACTGGAGTAAGACAGAATTCCAACTATTGGTTGCAGAGATTCCCTCCCCCCAATCTGGAAAGTTAATATTAGTGCAAAAGGAGGCCATTTGGCCCATTAAGTCTGCTCTGACTTTCCAAAAGAGCATCTTACACAGGCCTACAGTCCCCAGCCTCCCCCACAGCCAACCTATCCCCATAGCCAGTGTAGATACTCTGTCTTATCCACCTAATCTACACATCTTTGGACACTAAGGCCCAAGTTAGCATGGTCAAAGCACCTAACCTGCACAGCTTTGGACAGTGGGAGGAAACAGGAGCACCCAGAGGAAACCCACGCAGATACAGGGAGAATGTGCAAACTTCACACAGTCACCCGAGGCCAGAATCGAACCCGGCCCTCTGGCACTGTGAAGCAGCAATGCTAACCACTATGCCTACCATAATAGTGAATAAGATTCTGGTGAAAGTAGGATTGAACACTGTGTGAAGCCTCCCATGGCCCAAAAGCTTACTAACACTCCAAGAAGCATCACAGATGAAAGATGCTCACTTAGTTGAGGTAAATGAGTGGGGCAGCTAATAGCCAAGTGCTTTATTCCATTTGGAAAAGGAGGGGTGAACACAGTGCATGGGAAGACAGTATCATCGCAATCCCTTTCAGAAGTCAGACAATTGCAGAGAATTAACATTAACTTCCTCATTGGTTTCCCAAACTCATCATTTTAGGTTTAAAACATGTTTAGGCAGAGAGTCCAGATGATTTTTCTGAGCAGCTGGTTTAGAGGTGTTACCGTGGTGTGAGGTGGCGGAATTAATATCAGTAAAGATATCAATTATTAAATCCCATTAGTTTTCTTAGCTTCAGCAGAGCAGGTTAAATCAGTTGTCTCACGCAATTGGCTTGGTAACTCCCGAGAGTCAGAACATGATATAACCTCCTCAGCGTTTGCTTAAAAAATATTCAAAAATATCGCTGTGACAAAATCAAACATTGAAATTAATGATAATATCTTAAAACTATTTCCTTTTTTAAAAAAAAAGTGGTCTTGATGGTCAAATGAATAATGTTGATTATTAATCACAAAAATCAGATGGTCTGAGATAGCTTCCAAAATGGATACTTATTTCAGAAAGTTTTATCTTTGATAGACATCATTGTGTCCTCCCAGCTAGTCCCAATTGCCTGGGTTTGGCCCACATCCCTGAACTTATCAAATGATTTTAAATGTTGCAACTGTACCTGCCTCAACCACATTCCCTGACAGCTCGTTCCATACACGCGCCATCCTCTGGGTGAAAATGTTGCCCCTGGCATCCCTTTTAAACCTTTTCCCCTCTCACCTTAAACCAATGCCCTTTAGTCTACAATTCCTCCACCCTGGGAAAGAGACTACGGGGCAAATTTTCCCATTCCGCGGGAATCGGAACAGGAGAGGGGCAGACCACGGAAAGGTCCGTTGACCTCAGGTGGGATTTTCCAGTTTTGGGGCGAGCACGGCTGGAAAATCGCACTCCATGTATAAATAAACACTAAACCTCTACTATTAACTTCGCATTTGTATTGTGATAATATTTCTAAATATTTTTGATGCAGATTCAAAAATTGCCACTTTATAGTTATCACCATCAGTCACAGTACCGGAGGAAAGTCTCGCTCCAGAATGAGAATGCATTTTAAAATAGGCTGGGTTTTTAATACTAATTGAGATTCATAATATTCACAGTCTGTTAGAAAATAAACCATCATGAAATAGCAAAGGGAACTGGGACTGAAATATCCAGCAGCCCATGTAATGATGTTATACGCTCACAGTGCTAACCTAAGTATCCCCTTTGAATATATCAGCGTTCACTTTAGAAACAGCACAATTTTTTTAAAAGAGGAAAACAATCTGAACCGAGGTAGAAAGAGTGGTAGATTTATTGTGACTTGTTTTAGCTTTATTTTTCAAAAGGTGCATTGGGTAAAGGGCTTACATTACTCGGTGTCCTTTCTTTATTGACTGAGACCAGGACTGTTCTATAGCCCCTGTGATCATTTGCACCTTGAAACTTGCCAGGCATGGAACAACAACAACTTGTGTTAACATAATACCTTTAACATGACCTGCATGAATGAAAGGGGCATCACAAACCAAGGTATCACACCGGGCCACATAAAGTGGAAACTAGGGTTACTAAAGAGGTCAGAATTGGAGGAGTAAGATTTCAGGGAAGTTTTTTTTTAAGCTTATTGGTGTCACAAGTAGGCTTACATTAGCAGCGCAATGAAGTTACTGTGAAAATCCCCCAGTCGCCACACTTTGGTGCCTATTTGGGTACACTGAGGAAGAATTTAGCATGGCCAGTGCACCTAACCAGCACATCTTTTGGACTGTGGGAGGAAACCGGAGCACCCAGAAGAAACCCATGCAGACCCGGGGAGACTGTGCACATTCCATACAGACAGTGACTCAAACCGGGAATCGAACCTGGGTTCCTGGCACTCTGGGACAGCAGTGCTAACCGCTGTGCCACCGTGCTGCCGTTGTGGTGCCAGAAGGGACAGCAAGGTCATGGATGGACTGCAGAACAAGGATGAGAGCCTAATGGAGATTTTAGAGCAGTTGGAGATTACTAACTAGGTTGGTGCTTGCTTTCCATGACTCCTTCATCAGACGTTTCAACCTCCCCTTCTCCCCATCCATCAAATGGAGTTAGCAACACTGTCCCATTTTGACTGATCCTTCTTAACAAAAAAGTCTACTTATTAATCACAAGTGAGATTTACATTAACACTGCAATGAAGCTACGGTGAAATTCCCCTAGTTGCCACAGTCTGGTGCCTGTTCAGGTGAATGCACCTAACCAGCACATCTTTCAGATTGTGGGAGGAAACCGGAGCAGCCGGAGGAAACCCATGCAGACATGGGGAGAATGTGCAGACTCTACACAGACAGCAACCCAAGCCAGGAATTGAACCCAAGTCCCTGGCACTGGGAGGCAGCAGTACAAGCCCACTGTGCCACCGTGCCGCCCAGCCCTGATAGAGAGGATCTCCCTTTAAAGTGGCCTTTGTTGCCTTTCGGAAAGCATCCTGCGGTAATTTATCTAACTCAGTATTGGGCGCCTCGTGTGGAATGAAATCACTCAGGTTGGGAAGCTCTTTGAATAAGCTGTAGAATACGATGAAAGGAGTGACTCATCATTTTTTGCAGCACATTTGTTCAAGTCGACAATGGCTCTATTCACCCGGCCTTGATAAATGAGTAACTGCATCGAAACTATATCATTTATTTTGGCAGTTTATTGCTGTCCCTGCATCCTCACTGGGTCGGAATCCAGGAATTCCTGGCCTAACACCACCAGGGAAGCAGCATTACCAGCAGCTCAGGGCTGGTGCAAGAGTATTGAGTGTCCTAGAAAAACCTTCAACCTTGAATGCCTGCCATGACCTTGCAAAACTGAATACTGCGCTTTAGGGAGCATAACAATCCCTAGAATCCCTACAGTGCAGAAGGAGGCCATTTGGCTCATCAAGTCTGCACTGACTCTCCGATAGAGCATCTTACCCAGGCCCACCCCCACACATTTACCCCACTAATCCTCCTAACCTACTCAACTTGGTACACTCAGGTGCAATTTAGCACAGCCAATCCATCTAACCTGCACGATTTTGGACTGTGGGAGGAAACCGGAGGGAATGTACGGAGACACAGGGAGAACATGCAGACTTCACACAGACAGTGACCCAAGCCATTCTCTCTTCGTTTGTCTGGAAAATAATACAAAAGTCTGGAATCACGTACCAATTGACTCAAGAACAGCTTCTTCCCTGCTATGATCAGATTTTTGAATGGACCGACCATATATTAAGCTGATCTTTCTCTACAGCCAGCCTCTCCTTTCCTTCACCCATATATACTCTATGAATGTTATGTTTTTGTCTTTATGGCATGCAAGAAACAATACTTTTCACTGTATTCCAAACATGTGACAATAATCAATTAAATAAAATCAAATGAAGAATTGGACGAAGGGGTGCAGTACACTGTCTTGGACACACAAAATGCTGGAAACAATTAGCAGGTCCAGCAGCATCCGGGGTGAGAAGATGCCAAGATTCTTCAAGTGTAGACCCTTCACCTTGACTGGTACAAATTGCAGAGCAATGTTTAAAAAGGAAAAGAAAACAGAGGGAAGAGAGACGGAGGGGAAAAAGACACAACTGCACACAGGAAAAGAGGTATAAAATGGCCTGCAAAGTGCTGAAGTGGGAAGAGGGAATGTGCTCCAATAGAGGACAGTCACCTCAAGCACAATATAATAAATATGAGACAAAATAGGAGAAAGTGTGAAATAAGAGATCATAGAATCATAAAGGTTTACAGCATGGAAACAGGCCCTTCAGCCCAACTTGTCCATACTATCCTTTTTTAACCACTAAGCTAGTCCCAGTTGCCCATCTCAGCTAAACCTACTATTGTAACTATCTATTTCCTTCCCCTTCATATGTTGGTGATTTCTGTAAAAGGCTGAGGAAGGAAACCTACCATCCTTGCCTGGCCTGGCAAGGCCCAAAACATTCACTCCAGGTTAAGCAGCATTTCACTTGCACCTCTTTCAGTTTGGTCTATTACATTCGTCATTCCCAATGTGGCCTCCTCTATAGCGGAGAGATCAAGTGTAAACTAGGTGACAACTTTGCTGAGCACCTTCAGTCTGTGCGCAATCAGGACCCTGACTTTCAGTTGCTTGCTATTTTAACACACAATCCTGCTCCCTTGCCCACATGTCTGTCCTTGGCCTGCTGCAATATTCCAATGAAGCTCAACACAAACTGGAGGAACAGTATTTCATCCTCCGGTTCGGCACTTTACAGCCTTCCGCTCTCAACATCGAATTCAACAACTTCAGATGATTAGCTCTACCCCATCTCAAATCCTTTGTTTTCATTCTTTTTTTTACTGTTCTCTACCTTTTATTTCTTTATTGTCTTTCTTCATTTTTCTTCTTCCCCCCCTCACTCTTTCCCCCTACTTTATCCCCCTTCCCTCACCTTTTCTGCCCCTTTGCTTCCCCTGTCCTAAATTTTACCTCTGTTCTATCCATTCCACCCCCCCTCAACACCATCCCCCACAATATCTTCATCTGTCATGGCTTACCCTCTGATTTTAGCTTCTCTGCTGTTTGCCATTCACACTCTCTATTCTCTTTGTGAACTGCCATTAGCATCTCTTTCCCTTGGTTTCTGAGGCTATAACTCATCTTTCATTCCCTCCCCCTGCAGTATAAATATCTCCCACTTTCTATGCCTTTTAGCTTTGACAAAGGATCATCTGGACTCAAAACGTCAGCTCTTTTCTCTCCTTATAGATGCTGCCAGACCTGCTGAAATTTTCCAGCATTTTCTCTTTTGGTTTCAGATTCCAGCATCCGCAGTAATTTGCTTTTATCCCAATTGCCCATGTTTGGCCCATTTCCCACTATACACATCTTATCCATGTTGCTGTCCAAACGTTTTTTTAAAGACAAAATTGTATCCACCTCTAATACTACCTCTGGCAGTTTGTTCCTGATGCTCACCGCCCTGTGTGTAAAAAATGCCCCTCTGGACCCTTTTGTATTTCTCCCCTCTCACTTTAATCCTATGCCCTCTAGTTTTAAACTCCCCTACCTTTGAGAAAAGACTCCTTGTAGAGTGTTGTAAAGAGTAACAATACAGGAGTTAAAGGGGAAGTGAGAAGCAGGCAGGTTCCTGCAATCTAGAAGAGCTCAGAATAAATTAGGTCACAGCAAGGATGCAGAGAAACCTTACAGACATGTTCCAGTGGATGACACTCACCTCAAGCACCAGTCCCCGAATTTTCAGAAATGGTAGCATTCCCACCCACATTCCCAGCAAAATACATTTTAACAACTCCTGAGTCTCACATTGACATATAACCACTTCAGACCTGAACTGTAGCTCTCCCTTTCTTTGCATGCATCAGCCAGACTGGACTATTAATTCACCTCTACTTGTCCATCACCATCATCTAGAATGCCATCAACGCCACTTAAAGCAATCCTACTCAGCACTGACACCAATAACCTGGGGAGAGAAGCCTTCATCCAACACGACCCATCCCCCAGTGCCCAATGCATCAGTCCCACCACTGGAGATGAACACATTTCACATGCTCAGAAAATGCTGGAGAAACTCGACAAGTCTGACAGCATCTGTGGAGAAAGAATAGAGCCAAAGGATATACTGGCACTGAAGGAGGTGCAGAGGAGATGCACTAGATTGATCTCGGAGTTGAGAGGTTTGGCTAATGAGGAGAGACTGAGTAGACGGGGGGTATACTCATTCGAATTCAGAAGACTGAGAGGAAATCTTATAGAAACGTATAAGATTATGAAGGTTATAAGATAATAAGATAAGATAGAAGCAGAGAGGTTGTTTCCACTGGCAGGTGAAACTAGAACTAGGGACCATGGCTTCAAACTAAAGGGAGCAGATTTAGGACTGAGTTGAGGAGGAACTTCTTCACCTAATGGTTTGTGAATCTGTGGAATTCCCTGCCCAGTGAAGCAGTTGAGGCTGCCTCATTGAATGTTTTTAAGGCAAGGATAGATAAATTTTTGAACAGTAGAGGAATTAAGGGTTATGGTGAGGGAGCGGGTAAGTGGAGCTGAGTCCACAAAAAGATCAGTCATGATCTTATTGAATGGCGGAGCAGGCTCGATGGGCCAGATGGCAACTCCTACTCTGAGTTCTTATGTTCTTATGTTAACAATAGGATGTTAGATCATCCTGACTCAAAACATAGGCTCTATTTTCTCTCCATGGATGCTTTCAGATTTCTTGAGTTTCTCCAGCATTTTCTGTTTGTGTTTCAGATCCAGCATCTGCAGTATTTTGCCTTCAGGTTTCACATGCTGTAGTAGTGAGATAAAGTTAACACTGGACTGAGTAGGCAACCTATCCTCTGCCACTTCACCTGAGTGTTGGTTTGCAGCTTTGTGTGTACAATGTAACAGCCCTGCAGGAATAAACTTAGGATCTAGCGATAACTAGGTAAGTGCATAATTATTTTCTGAATGGAATAGTAGGCGATCCCACCACAAATCAATCAGCTCCCTACTCGTTGTGGCTCTGACTCTATCTTAGCTCAATCAAAAAAAAATCAATCAAGGCCAATTATAGTCAATCTACTTAAAGTATGCAAATAGAAATCAGCAGAAAACAAGCTCTGTGTTCTGCACAAGCCCGAGAAGGTGTAGTCGGAGGACTGTAAAAGTGTATCATTACTGGCCTCTAGGGGTCTGTGTATAAAATGTGCATCAACCTCTGGCTGATTCTAACCAGAACTCAGACTATGGCAATAGTCTGAGGAGAACTTCTTTTCAAGAAGCTGTGGCAGTGACGGTTTGCCACATCAACGACCAGCCCGAAGGTTAGGGTGGGAGACAAAGGGGGATCCAACTCGCATCCTGATGAAAAGCTACCTGAAGTCCTGAATTGATAATTGCCGTGATAAGTAACAAACCTCAATATCACAGGGCACAAGGCAAGTGGCACAGTTAACGTTCAAAGGAAATATCAACACATTTCAATGCCTACCGTACATGGACTTTACAATTAAAAGCTACGAGGTCATCACTAATAAGTCCACTCGCGATTTCAGAAGGAACTTTAAATATGGAATGGAATTGCTTAGCACAAGAAGGCGAAAATCATAGATGGTGGCACAATGCAAGGTTTTGGCTCCCATCTCTTCAGCTGTATTACATATTATGCACAGTGGTTAGCACTGCTGCCTCACAGCGCCAGGGACCTGGCTTCGATTCCCGGCTTGAGTGACTGTCGGTGTGGAGTTTGCCAATTCTGCCCGTGTCTGCATGGGTTTCCTCTGGGTGTTCTGGGTTCCTCCAAAGATGTGTGGGTTAGGTTGATTGGCCATGCTAAATTGCCCATTAGTGTCCAGAGAAATGTATATTAGAGGGGTTAGCAGGGTAAATATGTGGGGTTTCGGGGATAGGGCCTGGTTGGGATTGTTGTCGGTGCAGACTCGATGGACCTCCTTCTGCACTGTAGGGTTTTTATGATTTAAGGGGAAGTTCTTAAAGTATATGTGGGAGGAAAGAATAGAAGGCTATGCAAATCGAGGTAAATGAAGAGGGGTCGGAGGAGGCTCAGGTGGAGCATAAACCTGTAAACATTGATATATACTATAATTTTCAGCCCAAATTAAAACAAAATGGCAGCCATCCAACAAACCCAGTGTAAGCCTTTAGGATAACTCGACCTCCATCAAAAACTTACGTCATATCTGTTTTTATTCCTCAGTGTTCCACAGCTATTTTCGATCAAAAGAGTCTCAGGGTGAATCATTTCAGGTCCCCAGGGAGACAATGGCCTAGTGGTATTATCTTCCACACACCTGACGAAGGAACACCGCTTCTGAAAGCTTGTGAGATTACTATCAAATAAACTGGTTGGACTCTAACCTGGTGTTGTGATTGACCATGCTCAGTTACTCCTTAGTGTCAGGGAGATTAGTAGGGTAAATACTTGGAGTTATGGGGATTGAGCCTGGGCGGGATTGTTGTAGATGCAGGCTCAATGGGCCAAATGGCCTCTTTCTGCACCGTAGAGGTTTTATGATTCTAAAAGAGTTCCTGAGATTCACGACCCTCTGAGAGAAAATGTTTTTCCTAATGCCCATTTTCAACGAGCAGCCCCTTATTTTTAACTGCGACCCCTAGTTCTAAATTCTCCTACAAGAGGAAACATCCTCTCCACTCCCAGGTCAGCTGGATTAACAACTGGGCCCAAAGTGAGATAAAAATGGCAGATCCCTCGGGCTTTTTTTGGCCCTGGAGGGAGTGCAGAGGAGGTTTACTAGGCTGATACCGGAGTTGAGGGGATTGAGCTATGAGGAGAGGCTGAATAAACTAGGCTTGTACTCGTTAGAGTTTAGAAGAATGAGGGGAGATCTCATTGAGACATATAAGATGATGAATGGGATGGATAGGATAGAGGTGGAGAGACTCTTCCCGCTCAAAAAAGACAGTAGGACTAGGGGGCACAGCCTCAAGATAAAGGGGGGGCGGTTTAGAACGGAGTTGAGGAGGAACTTCTTCACTCAAAGGGTGGTGAATCTCTGGAATTCTCTGCCCGTTGAAGTGGTGGAGGCTGCCTCGCTAAATATTTTTAAGAGGCGGGTTGATGGGTTTTTGATAAGAGAGGGGATTAAGGGTTATGGGGAGAGGGCGGGAAAGTGGAACTGAGCAGCGACAGATCAGCCATGATCTTATTGAATGGCGGGGCAGGCTCGAAGGGCTAGATGGCCTACTCCTGCTCCTATTTCTTATGTTCTTACGTTCTTATGTTCTTTACAGAGGGAGGATCTTACACCACTGTGAACACTGGGATCAGACTGTGCACTGATCACCTGTTCGGTTGTTAAAGGGGCGTTGGCATCCATTCAGATGGCAGGCAGGGAGTTGTATGATCATTGCAACACCACTGGGGTCTATAGAGCCATAGGGCATGATCTTACCAGCTGTTCACACCTCGATCCTGCTGCAACAAAGTCAGGGAATCTGGCGCCCTGCCAAATCTCCGCTCACTGCGGTGGGATGGGAAAATCCCGCCAGCGTGAATGTCCGTAACATTCCAGCCCATAGGAGAAGGAGAGCAGAGGAGGAGGCCCTTCAGCCCATCTTGGCTGGGTCAGTAACATTACTTTTAACTTTAGCTTGATGAACTCGGTCAATTTCTTGCACTCCAATCTCCCTCGAGGACTGGCATGCAGAGCTTCGAGGAAAGGGTGGCAAACATTATTTTCAAATTACTCAAACCTCAGTACAACTAGAGGAAGGAACAGCTGGTTTGTGTGTTGATTTTCAGGACAAAAGTTAAAGATACACAACAGCCGCAGCCTGCATTTACATAGCAACTTCAGCACGGTAACATAGCTGGAGGGGCTTGGCAGGTGCATTAGCAAACATAATTGACAAAAAAGTTGATAAAGGAGGGTAGAAGAAGCTATGAAGCTGGGCTAGCGCTTAATATAAAAAAGGATAGCAAGAGTTTTTATAAATATATAAAAAGGAAGAGGCTGGCTAGGGTGAACGTTGGTCCCTTAGAGGATGAGAAAGGGGACTTGGTGGTAGGGGATGGGGATATGGCTAAGGTATTGAATAACTTTTTTGTTTCTGTCTTCACGGAGGAGGACGTGAATAATTTGCCGGGTGTTAGCGATGGAAAGGTGGTAGGACTGGAGGGTCTTAATGACATTACTGTTACTAGAGAGGTGGTGCGCGACAGACTGGAGGGGCTCATTGTGGACAAGTCCCCAGGACCGGATGGAATGCATCCGAGGGTTCTGAAAGAAATGGCGGAGGTTATAGTGGATGCCTTGGTGGTTATTTTCCAGACGTCGCTGGATTCCGGGGAAGTGCCGGAAGATTGGAAAACGGCTAATGTTACGCCGTTGTTTAAGAAGGGTGCCAGGCAAAAGGCGGGGAATTATAGGCCGGTTAGTTTAACGTCTGTGGTAGGTAAAATGTTAGAATCCGTCATTAAGGAGGAAATTGCGAGGCATCTTGAAGGGAATTGCTTGATAGGGCAGACGCAACACGGTTTCATTAAAGGGAAGTCGTGTCTGACCAATTTACTGGAGTTCTATGAGGATGTGTCTAGGGCGGTGGATAGAGGAGAGCCGGTGGATGTGGTCTTTCTGGATTTTCAGAAGGCGTTTGATAAGGTACCTCACAAGAGGTTACTGCAGAAGGTCAGAGGACATGGAGTTGGGGGTAGGGTGTTAGCGTGGATAGAGGATTGGTTGTCAAATAGGAGGCAGAGAGTGGGGGTCAATGGGTGCTATTCGGATTGGCGGTTGGTGACTAGTGGGGTGCCCCAGGGGTCGGTGCTGGGGCCTCAGCTATTTACCATTTATATAGATGATCTGGAGGAGGGAACCGAGTGTAGGGTGTCGAAATTTGCTGATGACACCAAGATTGGGGGAAAGGCAAATTGTGCGGAGGGTGTGGAGAGTCTGCAGAAGGATCTAGATAGGCTGGGCGAATGGGCCAGGAAATGGCAAATGGAATTTAATGTTGGCAAGTGTGAGGTGGTCCACTTTGGTAGGAAGAATGGTAGGAAGGACTATTACTTACGTGGCGAAAAACTGCAGCAGGCAACGGTGCAGAGGGACCTCGGGGTCCTTGTGCATGAGTCACAAAAACCCAGCCTGCAGGTGCAGCAGGTGGTCAGGAAGGCGAATGGGATGCTGGCCTTCATAGCGAGGGGGATTGAATATAAAAGTAGGGAGGTCTTGCTGCAGCTGTATAGGGCATTGGTGAGGCCGCAGCTGGAGTACTGTGTGCAGTTTTGGGCGCCGCACCTGCGCAAGGATATTTTGGCCTTGGAGGGAGTGCAGAGGAGGTTTACTAGGCTGATACCGGAGTTGAGGGGGTTGAGCTATGAGGAGAGGCTGAATAAACTAGGCTTGTACTCGTTAGAGTTTAGAAGAATGAGGGGAGATCTCATTGAGACGTATAAGATGATGAATGGGATGGATAGGATAGAGGTGGAGAGACTCTTCCCGCTCAAAAAAGACAGTAGGACTAGGGGGCACAGCCTCAAGATAAAGGGGGGCGGTTTAGAACGGAGTTGAGGAGGAACTTCTTCACTCAAAGGGTGGTGAATATCTGGAATTCTCTGCCCGTTGAAGTGGTGGAGGCTGCCTCGCTAAATATTTTTAAGAAGCGGGTTGATGGGTTTTTGATAAGAGAGGGGATTAAGGGTTATGGGGAGAGGGCGGGAAAGTGGAACTGAGCCACGACAGATCAGCCATGATCTTATTGAATGGCGGGGCAGGCGCGAAGGGCCAGATGGCCTACTCCTGCTCCTATTTCTTATGTTCTTATGTTCTTATAATACAACACTGAGCCACCTGAGGAGAAAAGCTTGCTAAAAGAGGTTGAGCTTCTCGAAGGAGAAGAGAGCTGTGGAGAGGTTTAGGGAAAGAGTTCCATTGGACTTGTAGGCAGCTCATGTTACTAAAATTGGGGATGCACTGGGGCCACAATTGGAGGGTAATTGAGATCTTCGAGGGTTGCTGAGCTTGAATGGCTAACAGAGCTAGAATTTAGTACACTTATTTGTGTCACACGTAGGCTTACCTTAACACCGTAATGTTTCTGTGAGAATCCCCTAGTCGCCAGCACCTGTTCGGGTACACTGAGGGAGAATTTCAGCGTGGCCAATGTACCAAAACAACACGCTTTTCAGACCATGGGGGGAGACCTGAGCACCCGGAGGAAACCCGTGTAGACATGGAGAGAATGTGCAGACTCCACACAGACAGTGACCCAAGCTGGGAATCGAACCCGAATCCCTGACGCTGTGAGGCAGCAATGCTAGCCACTGTGCCACTGTGCCGCCCTTGGGGGCAAGGCTGCAGGGGGATTAGAAGACAATGATGAGAATTTAAAAAGCGATTTTGAAGTTGCGCAGGAAACTAGCATAAGGGAATTAAAGGGAGACAAAGACATGGTGCAGTGACCACGATCTGCTCTATTTCCCATTGTGCTGGAACATTTCCAGACAGTATCACTTCTCAAGCCTCACATATTAGACATGCAGCTCTCAGACCTTAAGCCCCTGTCATGCTCTCACATACAAATTTGTAACTCTCATGCCAAACCACTAGTGTTGTGAATTTATTTGATCTTGTCAAGCAAAACAACCAGCAGTGTCTGAAACGGTGCGTTACACTGTAAACGTTCCAACTAACCATTACCTTAACTTAGCACGAGCCAAGCTTTCAGACTACGCCCCCACCTCCACCAGTGTCACTTTCTACATGATCATATACAAGCCTGCTGAAACAGGGAGTCTTTAAGGCGTATCATTCTCACACGGCGTACAGAATTTTAATCAATTTTAGTAATGATCGATATTTGCTAACAGTCATTACTGTATATTAGGAGGCATCATTTGGGTTACAAAATGACAATCACACTAAATGAATCCCACGATGAGTTGAAGGGTATAAATTGCTTAATGAATGGCATCATAGATCCATTAATCCTCCTCATCCAGCAACAGTGCAGTTGAAAATTTTAACAAGCAATCAAAAATGGCAGAAGTGGACTTTTGCCAAGATTATTGCCTGTTCATTTAACCTCAACGCAGTGAATACTGCCAACTCATGGACATTTCTTTGAGGCACAACTTTAAATCTTTTCAACAGGATGGAGCAAAAATTTTCTTCAGAATCCGTAATGGTATTTAAAATGTGAGAGGATTTTCTACATTGGGGTGTTTTTTTGCTTTAATTTACTGCCAGGGTTTATTAGGCGTAATTAACATTGTTAGGAAGATGCTTTGCAGGTTTGCTTTCAGTGCTCAATAAGCCTGATGATGTTTCATGGATTTTCCCATTTGCTTTTACGCATTCTCCATTATATGCTCCGTTATTTATGGGTAATTAAGAGGTCTGCATGAGATATTGTTTCTTAAACTATGCTGCGTGGTTTCTTTGCAACAAAATATAATTTACTGCTGTATAGCTCATAATTGTGAATAATGAATTTACCAACCATACTTTGACTTAACAGAGTTTGTTTTAAATAGGACTTACATCAGCCAACTAGATCTGCATTATTGGACATATAGTTATTCACTTAAGATAGTAAATAGAGGCCTCCTTTGACTGTTTAAATGGCTGCAAAGCATCCCACATGGCACGATTCAAAAAACAAGGGAGCCCACCCCATACCTTGACCAATATCGATCCCTCAATCAACACCACCAAGATATACCATATGAATGATCCATCTTTCACTGTCTACTTGGTAGGAAAGGTGTCCAGTCTTAGAAACAACACTTCCGAGGATCCATTACTGAAGAAGAAGGAACTAATCAGGGTAGCACATTGGCACAACGGTTGGCACTGCTGCCTCACTGTGCCAAGGACCTGTGTTCAATCCCAGCCTTGGGTAACTGTCTGTCTGGAGTTTGCACATCCTCCCCGTTTCCTTCGAGTGCTCCGGTTTCCTCCCACAGTCCAAAGATGTGTGGGTCATGCTGATTGACCATGCTAAATTGCCCTTTAGCGTCATGGAGGTTAGCAGGGTAAATACATGGGGATAAGGCCTGAGTGGGATTGTTGTTGATGCAGGCTCAATGGGCTGAAGGGCCTCCTTCTGCACTGTAGGAATTCTATGATAGTCATTTAGCCTGTTGGTGCTTGCGGGATCTTGCTCTGTGTTGTTTGCTCATCGGTAACTATGCTTTAAATAAATAATGGCTGTGAAATTAATAGGAAAGCCTCAGAACATGTCAGTAAAAGTTCCTTCAGTGCCTTGTGGAGCTCATTTTACCATCAGTTCTGACCATAAACCATTCTTGGGTCTTTTCAAAGAGGACAAGGCAATTCCACCAATCGCCTCAGCAAGAAACCTGACCATCTATGAATATACTTTCAAGCACCACCCTGGGATACACATTGTGAATGCTCTTGGCCACCTACCCTAGCAAGAAAGTATCACATGTTCTCCAGTAGTACAAAAAATCAACATAGCATTAAATCTTTTAGACATATTGCCAGTCTTGGTGAAACAGAGCAAGAACTGAACCAGTCAAGATCCCCTTCCATCCAAAATGAGAGAGAAAATACTTATAGGATGGGTAAGTGAGTCAGTTTCTGAGGAAATTAAGCCACTCTATGCCCGCACGAATGAACTGAAGTATCCGATGGCATCATGTTCTGGGGAGCAAGAGTGGTTGTTCCTGTACCAGGCAGAGAGCTGCTCTTAACTGAATTGCATAGTGTTCTTCCTGGCATCTCTAAGATGAAGATGCCTTCTAGGAGTTACATTGGTGGCCTGGCATTAATGCTGATATCGAGAAGCTAGTCAGCAGTGCCAACTGCAACAAAGATTGCCTGCCACAGCCCACTGCCCCCTTGGGAATAGCATGGCCAGCCATGGCTACGAATCCATATAAATTATGTTGGTCCATTCCTGGGTACAATGTTCTTGCTCGCGATTGATGCACATTCTAAACGGATGAACATTTTTGAGATGAAGTCACCTACACCACATCAAAAGATTACGCCAGTGTTTTTCAACTCATGGATCACCTGAAGGCATGGTGCCAGATAATGGAATCGTATTCACAAGTCCTGAGTTTCAAAATTTCACCCCCTCAATGGTATTAAACAAATCAGGACTGTGCCTTACCACCCAGCATCAAACAGCCTAGCTGAGCAAGCCATCCAAACTTTCAAGTCTAACCTAAAGAAACCATCAGGAGGAACCTTGGAGACCACAATCTCACAATTGCTCCTTAGCTATTGTATCATTCCACATACAACAACAGGACTTCCACCAGCAGAGCTGCTAATGAGACATCGTCTCAGAACAAGACTGGGATTCATGTTTACAAATTCGTCAGGGAGAGGAGAAGCCACCCAAAGTAGAATCATAGAACGCTACAGTGCAGAAAGAGGCCCTTCGGCCCATCAAGTCAGCACCAAACACAATCCCACCCAAGCCCTACCCCCATATCCCTACATATTATACCCACTAATCCCTCTAACCTACACATCCCTGGACACTAAGGGGCAATTTCTTAGCATGGCCAATCAACCTAACCCACACGTCTTTGGACTGTGGGAGGAAATCGGAGTACCCGGAGGAAACCCACGCAGACATGGGGAGAATGTGCAAACTCCACACAGACAGTGACCCGAGCCGGGAATCGAACTCAGGACCCTGGAGCTGTGAAGCAGCAGCACTAATCACCGTGCTACCGTGCCGCCCCTAATGAGAAAGCAGGACTAACATAATACAGCACGATCATTCAAGTGAAGGTGTTTAACTTGAGAAACGTCAGTAGTGGATTAAGCTGGATACTCAGAATTGTTCCTGAGACCAGGCCCCCTTCATATCAAGTGGACATGGAGGAACGGACCTCCTGAGGAGTAGAGAGACACCTCAGCAGTCAGTGTCACCATCAAGAAATATTTTCAAACTTGTAAGCATCAAATACCTGATTGACCTGTTATAGAAATAATTGATGTCTCTGTGGAAGCAAATAGTGATGAATGGCCTGTACAATCTATTGCAGTTCCTATTAACATTGATCCTGTGGAAGCATCTCAGGCAACAAAATCACACCACTCTTACAAGAAACAAAAAATCCCCTCAGAGACTTCATTTATAGTTGACCAGCTGGTGTATATAATGTTTTAGTTAATATCTAGGACCGGGTGAATTCGTTTTTGAAAATTGTATAAAGGGCCTAAAGGGGGAGGGATGTGGTGATTTACCCTTTAAGGATAACACAACAGAGTAAGGTTTACGTGGTCTGTGTGACTGATCAGGACTCAGAGTGTGGAATTGCCCCATGGGGAGACAGGCTCCTAGAAAGAAACATTTTGGGAGCTATATCTATTGCCATGAGGCTGCTGTACAAATATTTAATAAATAACTACCTTTTTGGTCACTAATGAAGTCCGTGAAAGTGTGTCGTTACATGATGGCAAGATTATATGTATACGTATCAGGGAAGCTAATTAAAGCCACAATTGGATGTCAAGAATGTATTGGAAAAAAACTGATCAGGAGATATTCCTGTGGTAAAGTCAAAGGGTATGAGGGCAGATAGGTGAGGGAAAGAGGGTGTACGTGCAGTTGGGGGGGGGGGAGCTTGTGCGGGGTAGAGCGTGTTGAGGGAGAGGATGTGTTAAGGGAGAGTGCATGTGTGGAGTTGAGGGAGGGTAGAGAGCATGTGCAGGGGTTGGGACGGGAGAGCTTGTGAGGGGGAGAGAGAGAGTATGTGTGAGGGTTAGGGGATGAAGCGACGGGATGTGTTTCGGCATTTGGGTCCTAGGAAGGTGAAAATGAAGTTGGGCGCAGAGCCCCACTAACTAATCCACCACTGGCCATAAGCCATCTTCCCAATGGGTACCCCTTGTCACCCAGCAACCAACCATCCAACCGAGCCGGAGCCACGAACAGTCTTGGCACCTGGAGTATCACAGTATGTATACATCATGGATAGTCAGAAGCTTTTTCCCAGGAAGAGTCAATTACTCGGGGGCACAGGTTTAAGGTGCAAGAGTCAAGGTTTAAAAAAGATGTACCATATAACCCAAATATAGTCACACTATTCACATTCATTACTGCAGCAGTTACAAAACCCTGGAAATTATCCCTTGATAACCTATCGCAGTGTCTCTTAGCTTCAGTGGCACAGTGGGGTGGCACAGTAACACAATAGTTAGCACTGACGCCTCACAGTGCCAGGGACCCAGGTTTGATTCCCTGCTTGGGCCACTGTCATGTGGAGTTTGCACATTCTCCCTGTGTCCATGTGAGTTTCCTCTGGTTTCCTCACGCAAGTTAGATGCATTGGCCAGGCTAAATTCTCCCTCTGAGCTAAATTCTTACTCAGTGTACCCAAACGGGCTCCAGAGAGTGGCAACTAGGGGATTTTCACAGCAACTTCATTGCAGTATTAATGTAAGCCTACTTATAATTAATAAACAAACTTTTACTATGAGCGTCATCGCTCTGGGGCTCATGTTCTTTTTACAGTTGCCATCCTGTTCTTTGTACTTCCTTATATCAAAAGATAGAACCTATTGCCTCAAATTATAACACATTTAATCTGTCTCTGGATGGACTGATTCCCTTAATTACATTACACAACCATCAGTATCATTGTCTCACTTTTTTTGCAAAGTGTGCAGAAAGATACAGGTCAAGTTCATCAGCTGAAGAAGCAGCCAATTTTAACACATTCTTGTGATTAAAGTCTTTGAATCAATGTCAAGAATGCATCAACTCTAAGCTGCAGTGACTTCGAGTTCAGCGTAACCAAACTTCTGCTTCTTCTAAACTAAGATAGTTATTGGAAGCTGTGTTCACAAAAACAACAGCAGCTCAACATTTGAAAGCATCTTGAACATAACCAAACATCCCAAGTTGTTTCACAGGAACTCTATCAGGACAAGTCAACATTGAGCAAAGAAGGAAATTTTAGCACAGGTGATCAAAATGCTTAGTCAAAGAGGTAGGATTTAATATTCAACTTAGAGAAGAGAGCAATGTGATGGCCTAGTGGGGTGGCATTGTGGCACAGTGGTTAGCACTACTGCCTCACAGCGCCAGGGATTTGGGTTCGATTCCCAGCTTGGGTCACTGTCTATGCGGAGTCTACATGGCCTTTGTGAGTTTCCTCCACATGCTCCTGTTTCTTCCCACAGTCTGAAAGGCGTGCTGGTTAGGTGCATTGACCCAAACAGGCACCAAAGTGTGGCAACTCGGGGATTTTCACAGTAACTTAATTGCAGTGTTAATGTAAGCCTACTAGTGACTAACGAATAAACTTAAAAACTCTCGTGGTATTATCACTAGACTATTAATCCAGAAACTCAGTTAGTATCTCAGGATCCAGGTTTGAATCCCACCACCACAGATGGTGGAATTTTTATTCAATAAGAAATATCTGGAATTAAGAATTTACTGATGACCATGAAACCATTTTGATTGTTGGGAAAACCCACTGGTTCACTAATGTTCTTTAGGGAAGGAAATCTGCCATCCTTACCTGGTCTGGCCCACATGTAACTTCAGAATCACAGCAATGTGGCTGACTCTCAACTGCCCTCCAAGGGCAATTAAGGATGGGCAATAAATGCTGGCCACCCAGCGACGCCCATGTCCTATGAATGAATACAAAAAAAAAGGTAAAATGATGTAGAGAGTGAATTCTAGAACCTAGATCACTAAAAGTACAGCAACCAATGGCAAGACAAATATTGTGGAGGATGTACAAGAGGCCAGAGTTTTGGGATGACTCTAAGGTTGGAGGGAGGTACAGAGAAAGGAAGGGGTGAAGATGTGGAGAATTTGAACACCACAAGCTTACAATCAGTATGAAGTGCATTTATTCTGCATCAATATTACAATGAGAGGAGAAATGCTAAATGATTAGTTATTGAATACAGTGGAGTGAATAGGGGACCTCACTCCTGCAGGTTTTAGTCACTCTTGGTCTTCCTATTCAATTTAAATACCTTTAACTTCTCAGCAATTCTAAATTTTTTTATTACTGTCACGAGTAGGCTTACATTAACTGTGCAATGAAGTTACTGTGAAAAACCCCCAATGAGAATATTTGTTGTATCAATTAAGAATACCTTTTGAGGTTCCCAACACTGTTCAATCCTGCACTTCAAAGAATTCCAGGACCTTAGTTGTTTAAAGTACTTTCTTTATTTGTATCACAAATAGATTTATATTAATTTTGCAATGAAGTTACGATGAAAATCCCCTAGTCGCCACACTCTGCCGCTCGTTTGGGTACACTGAGGGAGAATTTAGCATGGCCAATTCACCTAACCAGCACATCTTTCAGTCTGTAGGAGGAAACCAGAGCATCCAGAGGAAACCCACATGGACACAGGGCAGACTCCACACAGACAGTAGCCCAAGGCCAGAATTGAACTGGGTCCCTAGTGCTGTGGGACAGCAGTGCTAGCCAATGTGACACTGTGCTGTGTTCCTCCTAATCCCTGAATGGGAGTAGAATGAGACGAGGACTGTGTGTGATCAGGAATGAGTGCTAATTAGGGAGTCTGATGCAGGTCGAAATTCAATGCAGAGGGTTGTGGAGGTGTTCCACAACCAGCTGATGGGTGTTCTTTTCTCTCCAAGCTATGAGACTCGCAATTGCTTTAGCTATGGTCATTAACAGCTAATTGACAACGAGATAAATATAAGACAGCTGTGGAACAGATGACAGCAACATGTGAGAATCTGTGGAATGCATTTCAGACCCAGATTATCACATCAGATCTTACTGGAGACAATATATCTTCACGTTCTTTTAAAACATATTATAGTCAAGTTGCATCCTATTGCGTAACAAACCCTTTTGTTTTCCAATTGGCAAACGAAGGCAGTAAATCATAAGGCCAAATATGTTGGCTGACTAATGGCTGAGGATAAGTCATGTGGTGAAACTTCAGGAATATATTTAATCTAAGTTGGAAATCCTAAAGCCAGGAGACATTAAATGACAAAAAGGGGCAAATAAAGATAGAAGTCATAGAATGATGACTTCTAGAAAGATAGAAGTCATGGGCAGCATAGTAGTTAGCACTGTTGCTTCACAGCCCCAGGGTCTTGGGTTCGATTCTCGGCTTGGGTCACTGTCTGTGTGGAATTTGTACATTCTCCTCTTGTCTGTGTGGGTTTCCTCCAGGTACTCCGGTTTCCTTCCAAAGATGTGCGAGTTAGATTGATTGGCCATGCTAAGAAATTGCCCCTTAGTGTCCAGGGTAGTGGAGGTTAGAGGGATAAGTGGGTACAATGTGCAGGGATATGGGGGTAGGGCCTGGGTGGGATTGTATTCGGTGCAGACTTGATGGGCTGAAGGGTCTCTCTCTGCACTGTAGGATTCTATGAAAGATGGATCCAGGGGATCTGTAAATGGCAACAGCAAAATGATTACCACTTCATGCTGTCTAAAAATGTAGGAGTAATAGTTATGATCTGGGGCCTAAAGCTCAAATGTCCACTGTTTTCTCCACAGATCCTGACTGATCTGCTGAGTTTTTCTTTTCTTGCTGTTATTCTTGCTGAGTTTCTTTACAAACGTGCTCTGCCCCTTAATTCAGGGCTTCTTCAGAGTGCTGAAGAAGGCGAGTGATTTGCTGGGAGCTTCAAACCTTTTGTGTTTCTGTTGCAGACTTTTTCCTGCATCTGCACTGTTCTTGCCTTTCATTTAAATTCTGGACTCGGATCACTCGGATCAATATCCTGACAGGAACATTCATCAAGGGCACCAGATGAATCTTTTAACTCCTCGAAGAGCCATCCCAGGCTTACCACCCAGTCTATGCCCAGGAGTTCATGAAGCCTAAATATCGGCTCACCAAACTGCTTTACGTCAAACAGTCGCGTTTCTATTAACATTTACACCACCAATCTTCCATCACCATTCACATCGTGTGAATGAATTTACACTCTCGCCAACTATTAAGGAAATCAGGCAAAAAGTCATGAACTAACAAATGTTTATTAACCTTAGAATCAGTTAGCAGCACTTAAAACACAGAATGTAAATAGCTAGTAGATAAAGTTAATAATTAAATAAATACTGGCATACACAAAGACATTTTAGCTATGTCAGCGATTAACTTCTCGTGTATTTACAGTGGAGTTTGTATCTGATATTGAAATAAATTGGTGACAGTAATTTTTGATTAGATGCTTTAGATAGCTGGCTACTTGACAGCAAAGAGCCAGCACACTGACTGAAGTCTTTCAGCAGAATTCTGCCACCCCACCTGCCACGAGAATCGAAGCAGGCAAGGGGCATACAATGGTAAGGTTCGTGGACCTGGGGCAGGATTTTCTGGTCTTGGGTCAAGCGAAGCTATAAGATCTCACCCTATGGGTGGGATTTTGCAGGCTTGCCTGTCCTGAAATAGTAAAATCCCATCTGAGGTTAGCGGACCATTCCGTGGTCAGTCCCTTGCTCGCTCTAATTCCCGCGGGTGGACAGACTGGTAAAGTTCCAGCCTATGTATTAGTTAGGGATATTGACTAAAGTCGATTCCCCTGATGTTAGGGATATTTTCTGAATTTATGCAAGTTCAGCCTTTGAGTTTGCATGACATTACTCATTAGAATGGCACTAACCTTGGAATCATAAAATTATAGAATCCCTACAGTGCAAAAGGAGGCCATTCAGCCCATCGAGTCTTCACTGACAACCACCCCATACAAGCCCTATCCCCATACCCCACAAATGTACCCTGTTAATCCCCCTGACACCAACGGGCAATTTTGTATGGCCAATCAACCTAATCCACACGTTTTTGGACTGTACGAGGAAATCGGAGCACCCGGAGAAAACCTACACAAGACAAAAGGCAGAACATGCAGACTCCACAATGTGACTTGAGTCCAGAATTGAACACGGGTCTCTGACGCTGTAAAGCAGTAGTGCCACCACAGTATGATAAATCTCTGATGGTAGAGGTGCTGTTACCTCTTCCTTCTGGATCAGTTCACCTCCATACTGGTAGCTGTATGTGAACAAGTTGGCTTAGATATCTCACCTTCCTTGATCATGGAGAAACTTGCGCATCTAAGTGATGGACTTGCATCTGCCTGTTACAGCCATCCAATCTCCTGTAACCTTCTACTGTAACACCTACAAATGCCAAATTGCTCATTTATCCCCTAGCTTCTTTGCTCACACTAGATCAGAAACCAAGCCAGATAAGGAAAGACATTGTTATGTCCTGTTTCAACAAGTGATCCATTGTTGGTCAAGCCTGCAATCTTGATTACTCATTTTCTAACCCAGGTAAGGATTGTATTGACTGTCCTTCATCACTCATTCAGCATAAGCCCGTTTCTTTTCTAGCATTCACTCTAACAGAAATTTAAGGTCACATTTTTATGGCATCCCACCTACAATGCTTGTAGAAATGGTGTCCAGACTTGAGAATGGTAGAAGTCTTCCATTTGCTCCTCTGTAAGCATACTTGTGATAAAAGCAGAAGTCACACCCTAATCATGAAAAAAAATACATTTTGTTTCTTATTTCAACTTGGACATGATGTGGCGACACCAGTGTTGGACTGGGGTGGGCACAGTACGAAGTCTCACAACACCAGGTTAAAGTCATCGCCTGAAGAAGGACCATCGCTCCGAAAGCTCGTGATTCCAAATAAACCTGTTGGACTTTAATCTGGGGTCAAATCGGGCAAAGATAAACCTGGCAAATCAGGGAAAGATAAATTTAAAATGGATTTCATTAGCTGTGGCTGAGGCAGACATTTTTTGTCTTGGTGTCACGGACGATTCTGGAACTGTCTGATCCAAAATAAATCAGGTTAACTTTGGTTCATTAGCTTCTCGCACTTCTGATACATTTTTTGTGTGCAACCTTCTGAACTCCCAACAGTGAGTGAGAATATTTTCAGTTATGGTCAGATCGCAAATATTAATTCTCCCCTAGGATTATTTACCAAGTGTCTCTCTGCCTTTAGGCTTTTCTTCTGGATGTCAAAGAATATTACACAAGTTATCTTTAATATTATTCCCTCATTACTCCGCACAAAACTGCAACATAGAAGCATTGACAAAATTTACTTGTGAGCTACAGGGGGGGAATGTTAGGTCACCAAAACCAATGGGTAAGCAGGACTTAGCGTGAGTTATAATGGGGGCAGCAGAGTTTCAGATGAGCTCAGGATGATGTAACATGAAAGATGGTACGTCAGCCATAATAGCATCAAAAAGGTCAAGTGTAAAGATAATAAATGCACAGCCGATAGTTTGAACAGCGTTGAGCTGAGACACAAGTGGAGTTGGGTGATTTATGGAGGTGGCAATCAGGCGTCTGGCAGAGTGGGAGCACCACTCCAGCACCTCCAACCAGGGAGAGGGAAAGGGGTGGGGGTGCAGATGGTTCCAAACACCATGGGCTGGCAGGAATAGAGAGCCTGGGGCTTCATGTTTTAAACCAAATTCTCATCATGTAGGCTGAGCAGCCAGAGATCAGAACCTGACAGACTAGCTTTAAAAAAATAAACGTTCAGTTTTTGAAGCCAGGCGGTCAGGACAATTTCACACCTGCTGCACTGCAGGGAGAGATGGGGTGGAGAAGGGAAGAAGGATTGAATTGTGTTGGGGGAGGAGAGTGGGGTAGTAAGGTGGGGGGGAAAAGAGTAGGGTAGTAAGGGGGGGGGGAAAGAGTGGGGGAGGAAGTTGGAGTGAAGGAGGAGATTGGGGGAGTGGGTCAGGTGTTTATGAGGCAGGGAGGTTTTTGGAGGGAGAGGCGAGGGGAGGTCATTGGAGGGAGGGGTAAGGGGAGGTTGTTGGAGGAAGGGGTGAGAGAGAAGGTGGTGGCAGCGGGAGCACTAATATTTTCATTTAAAAAGCATAGATTTAGGGACTACTGAGGACTCTAATGATTAATATATAAGAGAACACATAATCATAGATTTAGAAGTGAAATGGCCAACACATTTTCTCAGAGCTCCAGCATTTCAAAATTTGGCACTATGCTCCTGGTGACAGTGGTACCGGTGTGTGGACAGAAGCTCTGCTCAGGATCAAACATGACACCAAACATACAGATCGTTTGGTTCACCTTCAAATCAGTAGCCAGGGAGAGGAATCAGTGGCCAAGGAATGGGGGTTGTGGTGGGGAACCAAAGACAATTATTTTGGTCTATCCAATTTTTTTTCAGCAAGAGGAAATTTCTGCTCATCCGGCACTGGCTCTTACACGAGCAGAGTGCCAAACCAATGAGAGTGTGTGGAGGCAGGGAGGTCCAATAGGCGTGTTGCTGAGGTAAGGCTGGGCACCATCAGAATGCACGAGGAAGCTGAAATGCTTTCAGGTAATATGGGGCAGCAGGCACATGAGACATAGGGTGGGTCAGGGTGGATCCTTGTGGACGAAGGTATGGAAAGTAAAGTCATTTCAAGCCGTATAAACAAGTGTAAAATTCACAAACAACGGTCAAAATCCTCCATCCTCAATTATTGGCTGGGATTTTTCCGATGCCAATGATATTGAGTGGAATTTTGACAGGCAGGCCAAATTTTCTGTTCTCACTCACAATGGGTCCTCCCACAGGCAAGGCCCAGAGAATCCTGCCCTATATCTTTTTTCCTGTCACGCTTTCCTCCTTCACCTACATTAGTTTGGTTTATTTATTAGTGTCACAAGCGTACGTTAACATTGCAATGAAGTTACTATGAAAATCCCCTAGTCGCCACACTGCCTGTTCGAGTACACCGAGGGAGAATTTAGCACGGCCAATGCACCTAGCCAGCACGTCTTTCAGACTGTGGGAGGAAATTGGAGTACCTGGAGGAAACTCACGCGGACATGGGGAGAATGTGCAGACTCCATACAGAGAGTGACCCAAGCTGGGAATCGAACCCGGCGCTGTGAGGCAGCAGTGCTAATCACTGTGCCACCCCAGCATGTTTAAACCGCTCAGCATGTTAATTGTGAGCTCAGCTTTTGTGACGTTTCCAAGGTCTAAAGCAAAACGCATCAAGTGCCCCGCTTTCTCTTGGATAAGGGGACCTGTGCTACTCATTCCTTTCAGTGGTACATAGGAGAGAGGGGGGAGCCAGGACAAAGCAGGTTAACATCACAGTTCAACACAGTCTTGGAAACACATCGAAGGTGAAGATCTTAACTGAGGCCTGCCACCCCATTGCATTTATTAGACTGGAGCGTTGCTTCATAGAGAGCACAGGCCAACTAGGAAAGACACATTAATCACCTACCGATAGAATAGAGATTTGCCATAAAACAAAACACATTTGGATCATTATCATTTATAGATATTGTTCAATGTGGGGCTCAATGTATAAATTTGCTCAGTTTACAAAAATAAACAGAAGACATTCATGGAAATCATAAGTGATTGTGAAAATGTAAACAATGACCAGAAGGACAAACATTTCATTTCTCTTCAGCTGATTTCTTTCCCAAAGATCATCCTGCTGTAGTATTTCTGCTGCAGTTCTTTCATGCTGTCTTTAACTTTGGCTCTTTTCAAAGCTCCATCCCTAGAGGGAAAGAAAATATTCAGTCTCATCTTCTGAGATTCAGGAATTTACAAGGACAAGGCTTGGATTTACTAGAAACCTCTAGAGATCCCAAATAAAACAGCAACACTTGTGCCAGATACTCATCCGCGGATGAATTTTGATAATATCCAAATCCATTTGAAACAATCCTTTTGTTAGCTTAAGATTAGATCTGCCATGTTTGGCAGGATTGCTAAGAAGATATTTGCTGCGTCTTGAAATTGATCACTAGGTTATTTAGCATGTTATAATCTTCCACATAATTTTGAAGATGCTTTGCATCCACTATGAATCCCTTCACCATCCCCCTCTTCTACTCGCGTGACATTGCCTTTCCCTACACCCTCCAACCCCTACTGCCCCAGAGGATTGTGGCAGATGCTCTGATATTTGCTGAAGAGAGACAAAGACAGACAGTTCATTCTGGAAAAACAGTGAAACAATAGATAGACAGAGATAGATAGGTTCTTGATTGATAGTGGGATCTGGGGTTATGAGGAAAAAGCAAGAAAATGGAGATGAGAAAAATATCAGCCACGATTGAATGGCGGAGCAGATTCGATGGGCTGAGTGGCCTAATTCTGCTCCTATGTCTTATGGTCTCATCCAACCTAAGGTGCGTAACCAAGGGTTTAAGAAACATATTTACTAAGCAAGGAAGGATGAGGTTCAAAGGGGTGATAGAGGGCTCAGTTGAGGGTATAGATTTTGAGAGGGTTTTTAATGGAGGGGGCAAATGTGGAGGGAGATTGAGAGGTAATTTCATCGCTGGCTTCAGGATTACTGAAGGCCTGATTACCATGAAGAGATAAAAGGGGACAGGGGAAGCATCCAAGGCCACAGTGAGAGGAATAGGCACGATCATGAGGTGGAGATAAGGAAGGTTGCAGGGTAGGACCTGGCCATGGGGGGCTTTGAAGATAGAAACCCAGGTTTGAGGCACTGGAGAAAAAATATAGATCAGCAAAGACAGGGCTAATGGGTGAGTAGGACTCGGCAACCTCTATCATTAAGTAATGGAAAGAAAATATTCCAGCACACAAGAAAGGAGAAACAAAATGAACATCTTTTTCATGTCTATCCCTCGCCAAGGCATTATAAAATTTGACTGCTACCCAACTGCATAAAGAATTCGCTTTACAGCCCCTTTCCTGGAAAATAAGAGTTCAATCAAAAGTCCTCCAAAGAATCACTCCATTTTATTATCCATTTAAAACATTTGGAAGAGTTAGTTACCAAGCGAGATCCACTAAGCCTCCCTGCTGAGCTATAGCTGCTTTGACTCGATTGGCAAACTGCACAGCATCTTCACCCTCCTGTAAAGCAAAGGGAGAGACAAACCATTACTCGGCAATCACTCAACCCCTGACGGGGAAAACTATGCACGAGTCAGTTCTTATTGGAAAAATACAAGTTGAAGATGATGACTCTGAACAGATTTTTAAAGCATTTCATTTTCTAAATTGCTATCTCCACCCTTTATCCTCATTACAAATTTGAATGTTTTGCAGATTTAGTGACGTCAGTCTCTCACCTAAGCAATCTGGCTCTTATTAACTGTTTAATGTGATTCTCCATTGTGTATGGCACCAGGTCTCCTTGTCCAAACACGTGCATGTCTTTATTCTCTCTAAGCCAACATTTGTGAGGTACCACATGAACCCACAGTCTTTATATGGCTCTGGCTAACTGGTTTCTGGCGCCTGTATTGATTTTCCATGAGCTTGCACCCTTGAACCAAGAGATCAAAAGATTATACTAACAGCAAGTTGTTCAATCAATTATGCTCTTGAACATCCAAACAACGTGAGATAGTTCAGGATCTTTGTAGTGTTAGGGACAAACATCGATGTAGTGTTATTAACCAACATCTATGTAGCATTAGGGACCAACTCAGAAACCCCAATGGAGTTATACCAGGCTGCAATTTTTTTTTAATTTTGGCATGAGTGTGAGTATAAAGTGTTTTACTCCAGGTGTGATTCTATTGACACGCTAGGGAGTTTTTATCAAAATAAATTTTATTTTACAATACAGTTCAACTATAACAAATGAATTAGCTTAACTTTTACCAATTGAAATATTTAAACACTAGAAGGTACAATTCTTAACTGCTAATCTCTCTCTGTTAATTCCAATGTAAACAATGCTCCTCATAGGCTTAAACTCCTATTCAACATCAGTTAGCAAACAATACAGGCTTACATGCCAATACATTGGCTCCCAGCCCTCAAGGCTTCAGAACACCTCTGCAGAGAGACAGACCAATTTCTCCTCACAGGTCCCAAAGAACAGACTCCAGAGACAGGGCAAAGTCTCTTGCTTCTTTCAGAACCAAGGAGAAACTGTCTTTCCCTGTATGTTTATTTCCTCTCATTAGCACATGATTCTTTCTCTTGTCAATCAACCTAACCAATCCTACTCTGAAACCCTGGGCGGGGGGGACCAAAATTAAACAAAAATGCATTCAGTCAGATTAAACAAACATCCAATTTATTCTCTTGCATTCTCAGCATGGAGCTGTCTGGTGCAGACAAATCAGCACCTTGTAAATAGGGCTGAATTCTAAACATACCCCTTACCAGAACATGATATCATTACATTTCTTCAAAAGAAAAAGCATCATCACAAAAGCTGCCCATCAAACAAGTGGCTGCTGTGACTCAGTGGTAGCATTGCCTCCCTTCAGTCAGAAGGTTATGGGTTTAAGTCCCAATCCAGGGACTAAAACACAAAACGTGCACAAACATTCCAATGCAACACTGAAGAAGTGCTGCACTGTCCAAGGTGCCATCTTTTAGATGAGATGTTAAGCTTGCCTGCCTTCTCAGGGGAACATAGAAACACCCCAAGACTATGAATTAAAAGAAGGGGCATTCTTTCCAGTGCCTTGGCCTATCTTTATCATTAAACTATATCAGTAATAAAACAATTAACTGATCATTATTGCAGTGCTGTTTGTAGGTGCTTGCTACGAACATCCTGTCTGCTGTGTTCCTTATGTTTCAGCAATGGCGACACTGCAGCAATGATATCATTTGCTGCAAAGTATGTTGGGATGTTCTGAGTTTATGAAAGGTGCTACGTAAATGTACAGCTTTCTTTTTACTTAACTTGCCTCTTGGTTGCCTATCGATGGCCAACCCAGCATTGAACCTTCTGAATAAACACCGAACTTTGTTTTAAATAGACATCTGTCTAAAGGCTTAGTCATTAAAAAGCACAAAATTCTGAAATGTGACGGTCTTGTATCTTTCACATGTCCTCTGACCACCGATCGAAATTACGTCCTTTGTGTATTGCTAAAACTTCTTCTGTGGTGAAGCTCAACTTCCTCTTTCACAACGAATAATTCAAATGCACTTAATTTTATCTTAGAATATCCATAGTTCCCCTACCCTAGGAATCCTGTGCACTCTTCCGACACACAGTGATACAATCTCTGACTAATCCTTTCCCAACACCTCAAAACCATGGAATTCGTCAATAGTTTTAGTCTTTTAAAAGCCAGATTTGGTGTCACCGAGTATCTTTCCCATAATCAGCTATTTTTTTCTCTTCCTGACCTTGGTGTAGTCTGCAGTCCGAACCCTGACTGTACAACTCACCTTCTTCATTTAAAAAAATAATTGGATGAAAAGTTTGGCAAAACTCAAGTCACAAGTAAATCTGTTTAAATTGGTTTGCTTTGTCAGCAGTCAGCAGAGCCGATAGTTGCCCTGTGCAAGTTCCTGCAGGGACACGGTTAAAAGGGGCATGAAACTTCGACATTACCGTCACCCAATAAAAAGAGGAAGTGACTGACTGTTCAAAAACCTCCAATTATTGCAATTCAAAATGGCTTAGATGAATTAGGCTATTCAGAGAGAGCTCACATGACAATTAATGGGATAGTCACAAAGGCGTAACAAAAGCTGTTCTAATGTTGAGAACGTAGCACATTATTAGGGCAGCACGGTGGCACAGTGGTTAACACTGCTGCCTCGCAGCGTCTGGGACCCAGGTTCGATTCCTGGCTTGTATAATTGTCTGTGTGGAGTTTGTACATTCTCCCCGTGTCTGCGTGGGTTGCCTCCGGGTGCTCCAGTTTCCTCCCACTGTCCAAAGGTGTGCGGGTTAGGTGGATTGGCCATGATAAATTGCCCTTTAGTGTCGGGGGACTAGCTGGGTAAATGCGTGGGGTAATGGGGCCTGGGTGAGATTGTGATCAGTGCAGACTCGATGGGCCGAATGGCCTCCTTTTGCACTGTCGGATTCTATGATGGGTGAATTAGTGAGAAATTTGCTCTGTAGCTGATCCCTTGCTGTACCCGCCCTGGAAATGTTTGCTGGGACAGTGTAGAGGGAGCTTTGCCCTGAATCCAACCCATACTGTAATTGCCTGGAAGTGTTTGTTGGAATGGTGTAAAGGAAACTCGTAGCAGATCCATGGCTGTTTGTTGGACTGTCTTGTTAAAACTTTCAAGAATGGGAGGAAAAAGGAAGAGATTCTCCCACCAGGGATCCTTGCTATACTAGAAAGCCACATCAGGAATCTTCAACAAAATGTGGAGCTGGAGACCTTTGTGGGTCAGAAAAGATAAAGCACGTGAGTTTCATTCCCAGATTGAGATGAGAGAGCCAGTTGGGTTTACAGGGAATCAAGTGACTGTTAATGTCATTTATTGGTGTCAAGCCACAAATTACCAAATCTTTTGAGTTCATTTTTGCCACTTGCCCTGGTGAGATTTGAACAGGTTGTTAGTAGGTACTTGAACCATTGGCTAAAGTGAATGCTGAGATATTGGGAACTTAAGACGTTATGATAAGAACACTGCAAACACCATTTGCAATCTTCGTACAGAAGCTTATTGTTGGATTCCTCAACAGTATTATTGGAGCGAATGCTGGACAATGCTGTTAGTATATTGTACGCACAAGTTAATTGAATAGATTACTCTTTGCTCAATTTCTCCGCATACAACCAAAAACAGGTCCCTATCGCCTGTGCCTTGGACACTGTCAAAAGTTTATGAAACATCACTGCAATTTCTTGCCACACACACACACACACCTACAATATATTAATATATCAGCAAGTCATACACCATTTCTTTATTTTTATATTTCAAATTCCTAAATTCACAAGTGTAATGAAAACTGGCTGTGCAAACCTGGCACCCTGTATATACATTCTCACGATGTGGAGATGCTGGCGTTGGACTGGGGTAAACACAGTAAGAAGTCTGACAACACCAGGTTTAAGTCCAACCCATTTATTTGATAGTAAACTCACAAGGTTTTGGGGCTTCCGAAAGCTTGTGAGTTTGCTGTCAAATAAATCGGTTGGACTTAAACCTGGTGTTGTCAGACTTCTTACTGTGTTTACATTCTCACACCAAGAATAGTGCTGTAGCCCCACAGTTTGCACTTTCCAATCTGAACGGCAGAGAAATCTCTACTTTCCAACCAGCCCCACTTTCTTACTTCCCAAGTTACCACATGTTTTCTTCTTTAACTGGGAGTAATAAAATGAAAGTCTTCTATAAAAACGTGACGATAAAATTGAGAATGAATTACACCCATACTCCATTTCTCTCCTACTCTCTAATCCTGCTTTACTTGAAGCTTTGATTATCCAATTACAATGCCACAGGAGGACAATTAGTTACAAACCAGTCACCTACCTGTTTGGTCATTGGAGGCAGATACCACACGTTGCACACTATAGCCCAGCTGGTCATCATCTGGAGCAAGTAGGATACCATCCCATATTTACTGCTGTTCCAAAAAGCATCACCAAACTGAGGGTCATACTGCAGAAAAAAAACGACAATACCAGCTCACAATAGTCCCACTATTCCAGACAATGCTTAAAGAGGGCAATTGCAGCAAGTAAGAATGTTAGGTATTTAAGAAACCAAAATCTTACAATTAACCTGCTTTCCAAGAAGGTAGCCTTTTTCTCCTCAGCCTAAAGATACGGAAGTCTTACAGGGAAACATAGGAGGAGAATGGTGGCGGGGGGGGGTGGGTTTAATGGTTCAGAGAACAAGCAAAGGAACCAGACTCCTGGCGATTCTGTCTTGGAAACTGAGCGCCTGTTTTATCATAATTGACAGCTGAAAATTGGAGGAAGCAACATGTCGTCGTGAAGGGTTTTGGAAGCGTGAATAAGGAGAAACTGTAGCCACTGGCAAGGGATTCAGCATGTGGGAAGACATGGATTTAAGGGAATTGACAAAAAAGGCCAGATGTGAGATGGGTGCCGGGGGGATTATTTAAACATCGTCATCTGAAAGCACAGCATGAAAAAGTGGTTTAAGAAGATTCAATGTGAATTTTCAAAAGGGAATTGAATGGAGAAGACTGGAAGGGGGAAGAGAAAATGGCAGGATATAGGGAAAGATTGGGATTAATTTGCTGTATGGTCTCTTGCAGCTCCTGTGCCTGATTAATCTACGCTCATTTGAATTATTGCTTTATGTCTCAAGGTTGTTGAGAGAGAGAGAGCCTGGAATATGTTGACCATTTGCCAGATGGCAAGACTGAGAATAAAGAGAACAGAGATCTGATAAACATTAAAATATTAATAGAGGACTCCTTCAACAAATAGGACATGCAAATACATCCTTCTTGCTTGGCAAAGCAGACCGAAGCCTAAAGAGCTGCAGACAATAGGCCTGCAGTTTGGAAAACTGAGAATAATACAATGAACACAACTTGGAACAAGACACTAACTCTTTTCAGGAGGAAAAAACTGTGAATAACTTCATATATTCTTAGAATTGGGGGCATGCATCCTATTGAACAAAGCTTTGGACCAAAACATTTCCCTGGTGCACTGATATACAAGCTGGACATTCCCTCCTGGCTTGAGTACTGAGCGAGTGCAGGCACCTCTCTATGAACAAGAGACGTTATTTTTTTTAAATAACTACAAGCCAGCAAAAGCAATTTCCTCCCATTGATTCGTGCACCAGAAGGAATGAGGGATGGGATTCCCCAGTAGGAGCTCCTTGATCAGTTTGAGACTGGGTAGCACACAGGCTGTTGAATATCTCGAGAAGTCAAACATTTTTTTTTAAAAACGAAATGAAAATCTACACCAGGTTACCTTGATTGCAACTGGATATATCGTCCCTCCAATTTCAAAACTTCCTTTCTTAAACATCATGACAGAGGTATTGTTAATGCAGGTACCTGGAAACAAGTTTCATATTCAAGAATTAATTCGCAAACTTACGCCAAAAGGGAACAGCAGCTTGCAATGCACAACACTGCCAATCAAGCAAGATAACATCTAAAGTGACTGCAATAAGTGCTCAGAGGCAGAAGTCCCTTCATCAGAATTCTTTTATTTACAAAGTCTAACAACACTATACAGAGTGCTGTCAGCCGACAGTCGATATCTGGAGAGCCAGAGGAACTGACACTCCCAGTTAAATACAAAACAAAGGCTCCCTGATTAGCCCATCACATGACTCCTTACTCAGGGACATCTTTTGATGTCCAACCAAACAAACAAAATCAAATTAACTTAGTGACAACTCAAAAGAGAGGGAACCACCCAAAACAGCAAATTAAAATGTGATTAAAGGGGTCAATAATACCCCGTCCCTAGCAGGCACAGAAGGCATTAATAGTGAAAGAGTAAGACAGTATTAACTTGCAGAAAAGGGATATTACGCCCTGTGCAATACGTTACTGGAATGTGATGAAGGAACTATTGGGATTTGAACCCAGGATCACCTGTTCACGAGGCAGGTGCTTTAACCAACTACACCACAGAGCCTGATGACTTCTTAGTCAGGGAATACATACTCTAATAGGCCAACTTCAATGGCCTGATTGAAGTCATTACAGTAACACCCACTCTGCCTCAACATTCAACCTTTTTGTTTCTAGGTATAAAGTAAAATACTGCAGACGCTGGAATCTGACAAAAACAGAAAATGCTGGAAAATCTCAGCAGTTCCGACAGCATCTGTGGAGAGAAAATAGAGCCAGCGTTTGGAGTCTGGATGATCCAGGTGATCGAAACATTAGCTCTATTCTCTCGCCACAGATGCTGTCAGACCTGCTGAGATTTTCCAGCATTTTCTGTTTTTATTATTCATTTCTGTTTGAGGGACAAGAAAATTGAAAGGAAGCACTTCAATGTAAATAACAAAGAAAGCTTCCTGAATGGGTCAGCCAATGTAAAACT
Source organism: Carcharhinus amblyrhynchos (assembly GCF_965287045.1). Classification (NCBI taxonomy): domain Eukaryota; kingdom Metazoa; phylum Chordata; class Chondrichthyes; order Carcharhiniformes; family Carcharhinidae; genus Carcharhinus; species Carcharhinus amblyrhynchos. Next base: position 167,136,419 of record NC_137324.1, read on the forward strand.
TGTTCATTGGCTGAAGAACATTGGCTGGAGAACACAGTGCCAAAATATCAATGAGCAAATGCAAGGGAAGGAAAAACGTTCAGACTTACAAGCAATGCACTTCTTCAACTAAATTACAGGACAGATATGCGCATTTGTTTCTTTGAAGATGACACGTAATTCAAATTAAGTTGCTCTTGCACTTTTTCAGGCTTTCAATAACTATGAAGACTGAAACACGCCGGCCATAAAATTATCCTTACCTTCAGGGAATATTAAAATCGGTAATTTTGTCTTATCTGCAATATGATTGCTTAGCCTGTGAACAGAAGAGAAAGTTTATCATGCAACAGAGAGCACAATCTTCCTTAAGCTACTTGAAGACTATCATCTCTCAACGTTTACAAATCCTTCCCTTTCTCTTGCCTTGGTTCAGTCTGGTACATAAACAACAGGCCAATTATTCGTGGGTGTCAAAAACCACAAACTCAAGGCTACTCCATCTCACCCCAAAAGATATCTGAGGCTACAAGCCAATTGAAACATCAAAATTGAGATTGATTGACTAATTTTTGTTAGGCAAGGGCACGCTGAATATAACTCCAGCTACTTGTCTTGGATTCAAGACAGACGCAGTGTGTGGAGGGCAGCACCGCTGCCTCACAGCGCAGGGACCCAGATTCCATTCCAGCTTTGGGTCACTGTCTGTGTGGAGTTTGCACATTCTTCTCCCCGTGTCTACGTGGGGTTTCCTTCGGGTGATCCAGTTTCCTCCCACAGTCCAAAGATATGCAGGTTAGGTTGATTGGCCATGCTAAATTGAACCTAGTGTCAGGGGACTAGCAGGGTAAATATGTGGTGTTACGGCAAAAGGGCCTGGGTGGAATTGTGGTCGGTGCAGGCTCAATAGGGCCAAATGGCCTCCTTATGTCCTGTAGTGATTTTTATGAACAGATACAAGAGGTTGAATTGTCTACTTGTGCACCTATGTTCCATTCATATACATGTCCATTCATATAAGGCAATTAACTGGTTGGATCAGCGTTTGTTTTCTTGAAATCTAAATTAATAAAGGCACATTGGGGAGTCGGCATGGTGGCACAGTGATTAGCACTGCTGCCTCACAGTGGCAGGGAGCTGGGTTCAATTCCCAGCTTGGGTCACTGTCTGTGTGGAGTTTGTATGTTCTCCCAGTGTCTGCATGGGTTTCATCTGAATTCACTGGTTTCCTCCCACAGCCTGAGAACTGTGCTGGTTAACTGCACTGACCATGCTAAAATTCTCCCTCAGTGTACCTAAAGAGGCGCCAAAGTGCGGCGACTAGGGAATTCTCACTGTACCTTCATTGCAGTGTTAATGTAAGCCTACTTGTGACAATAATAAATAAACTAACTTTTCCCTGGTGTCCTTCAGGAGCTAAGAATGTGCCGTAGAGAATGAAGTACATCACGGTTGTCAGGCTAACAAATTCAGCTGATATATTAGCACACAACAAGCTTCCAACACCAAGGTCCCATGGTTTGTTCTGGTGATGCTGGTTAAGGGATAAGTATGGGTCAGGGGGAGAGGCCCACCTTTCACTCCCTCAATATTTTAGTGTGGTTATCAGCCTGGATTATGATCGCAACTCTCTGGAGTGGGAAGTAAATTCACACTCAGAGGCCAGAGTCATCCCAGGAGTTTCAGCTGTCAACCTGAATGACAAACCTTTTTTTTCCCAATTAGTGCAGTGGTACAACCTTGACTTACAAGCACCAACTTTGAAAAAATTTAAATCCGCAAGTATATTGAGACAATGGAATGGCGGTGGGCAGATTTATTATGTCAGGGTGGCACAGTGATTAGCACTGCCGCCTCACAGTGGCAGGGGCCCAGGTTCGATTCCCAGCTTGGGTCATCACTGTCTGTCTGGAGTTTGCACATTCTCCCCGTGTCTGCATGGGTTTCCTCCAGTTTCCTCCCACAGTCCAAAAGACAAAGAACAAAGAAAATTACACCTCAGGAAGAGGCTCTTTAGTCTTCCAATCCTGCACCAATCATGTTGCCCATCTGAATGTTCAGGTTAGGTGCATTGGCCGTGCTAAATTCTCCCTCAGTGTACCTGAGCAGTGTGGCGAGTACAGGATTTTCACAGTAACTTAATTGCAGTGTTAACATAATCCTACTTGTGACACTTATAAATAGATAAATAAGTTAAGCAGATCGTTATTGCTGCCCCCAATATTTCTCCACATTTAACTCCTCCAGTCAGTACCGAACTCCTGAAACCAGTGACTGGGAATGAATACCAGTTCAAGAATGCTACACATAACAACCACCGCAACTAACCTTTTTATTACAAGATGGCGGTCTTTCATTTCGGATCGCTCAAACCAGACGTGTGGGCAGGCCTTTACCATAGACCGTTGAATGATTCCCATGAGTCCACCGTGCACCTGCCCAACCTAGTTAGAAACAGGCCAATTAATTTTTTGCAGCCAATTTTGCTTCTCCCCAACATCAAAATGGAACACATTGAAAGAAATACAACAAACAAAGCATACAAAAATGACAAATTTCTAACAAAACACCCACAATAAATTTTGCCAACCAGTTCAAACTCTTAAGTTAGACATTAAAATTACCGACGCAACGTCAGATTGATGTTCATAAAGCAACAGCCAAACCCATTATAGTTATTCCAAAGGAAATGAAAGTAAGCGTTAAAAGAAATGCCAGTGTCAGACCATGAGTGGAATTTTATCGGTACGCCCACCCAAGGCCAACAGGGAATGCCGCCCTCCGAGGCTCGCCCGCTCCCAGAATCGAGGAGGGCATGCCAGGAAAATTCTGGCCCATGAGTTTTTTAAAATCTCACTGCGTGCTTACAGGGTTGGTATGAATAGCCTGGGAGTCCACATTTGGAAGGAGGGATCAGCAGTGGATTAGTGCAAACCATTCTCTTCCCAGGTTTTGCAAAATTTATGACAACGTTGGATTGAAATGTTGGGTGGCACAGTGGTTAGCACTGCCACCTGGCAGTGCCAGGGACCTGGCTTTCATTCCAGCCTTGGGTCTGCGTGGGTTTCCTCCGGGTGCTCTGGTTTCCTCCCACAGTCCAAAGATGTGCGGGTTAGGTTGATTGGCCAGGCTAAATTGCCTATTAGGTGTCCCAAGATGTGCAAGGAGGAGTAACGGAGTAAATATCTAGGTTACGGAGTCTGCACCGACTTTTCAAAAGAGCATCTTATCCAGGCTCTGGCTAAGATGCTGTTTGAGGGTCGGTGCAGACTTGATGGGCCAAATGGCCTCCTTCTGCACTGTAGGGATTCTAAGATTCTACCAACTAAAGAGGAGGAATCTCGAGGTGGCAACATGGTCCATTGATTAGGTCATCCATATTTTCAACTTAAAAATTGGGGGCACAAAGCCCAGCACTCAGCCACACTATCCTATTACATGGATAAGGCCTGTGTGGGATTGTTGCTGGTGCCAACTCAATGGGCTGAATGGCCTCCCTCTGCACTGTCATCCAAGGCTACATAGCAAGCTGGGCCCTTGCTCCTGAAATACTTGCATGTCTTGCCCCAGCTGTCATTCAATGGTCCAATTACTTCAGGTATTTTAGCTCTGAGGACATTTTCCCTTCAATCAAATTTCAGGAAAAAAGCTGCACACCATCTAGGGACTGTCCCAGGATATTGGGGGGTGGGTGGGTGGACCCACCATTACTAGGGCAAAGATTTGAGGCTGAGTTTCCCAAACAAGGAGTATTAGTTGCCCAAGGCAACTAATACTCCTTATCGTTAATAAAAAGGGGACGTATGTTCAAAGTCTTTTGAATTCTCTACCTTATGAGGGTTGCAGATGCTCCATCGTTGAAGACACTTGAAGCTCATGAAAAGGAAGATTTTTGATCTCTCAAGAAATTAAGGGATATAGGGTATGGATGAGAAAATGGAGTTGAAGCAATCATATTGAATGTTGGAGCAAGCCCACTGTGGAGCACATAGTCCACTCCAGCTCTTATTTGTGTTCCACCAATGATTCAGTGCAATCCTCGGAACGAAAGATTGCTTCATTTGAATTGTTTCTCAATTTGAGTTTATCAAAAAACTAAATGGCATCGCTGCTGTTTTTACTAAAACAGCTTCATGCCAATTACTGTCGAACAAACTACTTAATCAACTGGAGAAGATTGACAAGCATAACATGTTACATTTGATTGAGGAGCAAAAGTTGTTCATGAAGGAGATCGCCAGGACGTTGCCTGGTCTTGAGGGCGTTGGTTATGAGGAGAGATCAAACAAAATAGGATTGTTTTCACTGGAAAGACAGAGGCTGAGGGAAGTCCTGACAAGAGGCCTACAAAATCATGAGAGGCCTCGACAGGGTGGATAGTCAGAGGCTTTTTCCAAGGGTGGAAATGTCATTTACAAGGGGGCACAAGTTCAAGGTGAGAGGGGGAAGGTTTAAGGGAGATGCGCAGTGGGAGGTTTTTCATACAGAGAGTGGTGGATGCCTGGAAAGCACTGCCAGGAGAGGTGGTGGAAGCAGGCACATTAACAACATTTAAGAAGCATCTGGATGGGTACATGAATAGGGAGGGAATAGAGTGATATGGACCGAATAAGGGCAGAAGATTTTCTTTTTAGTTTAGTCATGGTGTCATGATTGGCATGGGGCCGGAAGGCCTGTTCCTGTGCTGAACTGTTCTTTGTTCATCAAAACTGTAGGGAGCAAAAATGAGCATGAGGCGGAAAAATAGTGAAAGAAAGAGATAGAGAGTGAGGTACAAAGGAGTAAAAGGAAAGAGGGAAATGAATGGTGTATAGGGAAGCATACAGAGAGATGAGGAAAGAAACGTTCTCTATTTGGCCCATATCAGCGGACTAAATTACTTCAAACTCTAATTCATTAGTGGAAGGTTTCTTAATACATATTTTTCTTGCTATTTTTAAAGTAGAAACCATGTGAACAGCTTAAACTGCTCGATATGAGCATCATCCTTCTCACCATTGCATAGCCTCCGTCATTGGCTAATATGACGACATCTATTGGTGACGTGTGGTTTGCTACACATATTCCTCCTCTCTTTGGCTTGTTTTCCCTGTAATCACAAAGTATTCATTAAAGTTTTCCCACATTAATAGTCAACAATCCCCAGCACCTCCAATCCTCTCATTCATGTCACACCAATCACAGCCAATAATGCCAAAGCCTTAAATTGTAAGACCTCCAGATGCTCCAGTTTCCTCCCACAGTCCAAAGATATGCGAGTTAGGTGCACTGGCCGTGCTAAATTGCCCCTTAATGTTCCAGGATGCGTAAATTAGAGGGATTGGCGGAGTAAATATGTGGGGTTACAGGGATGGGGCCTAGGTGCAGACTCGGTGGGCTGACTGGCTTCCTTCTGCACTGTAGGGATTCTATGATTACCAATGCAAAAATGTAGCATTCGTGCTCGGAATTCAGACCCAAGCCTTCGCAATACCATCTGCAACCAGCAGTCTTAGAGACTGCTTTCCTTAGAACTTCCGCAGCCTACCTGAAACTGCCTTCTGTACTGTGGCCCTATCCTCTTCTAACAAAGGGAACTAAACAACCTGCCACTTTCCGCCCCAAGGACAGAGTGGGCACTCATTTCCAGACAGGACATATAAATTAGGAGTGGGTGTGGTCCACTCGGCCCCTCGAGCTCATTCCACCCTTCACACTCCTGCTTGTTCCCCCGATAATCTTTCAACCCAACACCCCATTTGTTAATCAAGAATCGATCTCGCTCTGCCTTAAAGATATTCAAAGGACGGAATGGTCTCATTATTTGGCAAAGTGGGCAGGAAAAATGGGATGGAAGTCACCAGCCCCTGGAGCAGCTTCCTCTGCCATAATGTGGGCCACTTGATGATGAAAAGCAGCAAGAGTGAGGCAACATGACAGAGTCCATCCCACCAGCAACTTCACAATCAGGGCATCCTTTTTAAAGAGCACCCTGAATTGAAAAAAAATAGAAATACTACCACCCCCCCCACCCCTCCATAAACCACAGAACTCCCATCACACTGCCAAACCCCTACCCATCTCCCCAACCCTACTGGAACTCTTACTTCCCTCCCCGACCACAGAAGTGCCAGGGCAGTGTGCCAGTGACAAGTATCTGGGCATGACCCTCCCACCAGCTCCATTCCCCTAGCCCACCCAGCGGGCTATACCCACCTGTGCCTCCGATGGGTTCTGCCCACCAGGTGCACCTCGTGAGGGACCCGTCGTGATTGAAGTCAGCATGAATGGATAATTTGATGCTGGGTGGGGGGGAGGCTATCAGATGGAGTACAATGTTGGTAAATGTGACGTCATCCACTTTGGGAGGAAAAACAGCAAAATGGACTATTATTTAAATGGTAAGAAAGTGCAGCGTGCCGCTATGCAAAGGAACCTGGTGTCCTTGGGCAGGAATTACAAGAAGTTGGTTTGCAGGGGCAGCGGGTAATTAAGAAGGCAAATGGAATTTTGTCCTTCATTGCTGGAGGGATGGAGTTTAAAAACAGCGAGGTTATGTTGCAGCTGTATAAGGTGCTGGTGAGGCCACACCTGGAGTACTGTGTACAGTTTTGGTCTCCTTACTTGAGAAAGGATACACTGGCACTGGAGGGGGTATAGAGGAGATTCACTAGGTTGATTCCAAAATTGAGACGGTTGGCTTCTGCGAGACTGGGGCTATACTCATTGGAATTCAGAGGAATGAGGGGAGATCTTATAGAAACATCTTTTCCCTTCATAATCTTATAAGATAGAAGCAGGGAAGTTGTTTCCACTGGCAGGTAAAACTAGAAGTAGGGGTCATGGCCTCAAAATAAGAGGGAGCAGATTTCGGACTGAGTTGAGGAGGAACTTCTTCACACAAAGGGTTGTGAATCTGTGGAATTCACTGCCCAGTGAAGCAGTTGAGGCTACCTCATTGAATGTTTTTAAGGCAAGGATAGATAAATTTTTGAACAGTAGAGGAGTTAAGAGTTATGGTGAGCGGGTGGATAAGCAAATCGGAGTCCATGAAAAGATCAGCCATGTTCTTTTTGAATTGCGGAGCAGGCTCGAGGGTTCCAGATGGCCGACTCCTGCTCTTAGTTTTCATGAGGTGTAAAGGCCTGATCATGACATTTAAATGTATTCAACTTCGGGATACCTGTTACATCATTGATGGCAGGGAGGGACAACTGATCGGGGACATCCCACCAGCATAAAGGATTCCTGTGGTATCTTCCATGATTGATGGCCTTTGGGTTTTGCTCTTCCCCACAAATAGCAACAATCTGTGTACACTCCATCAAAAACCTTTCAGAATTTTAAAAGATCTCTATTAGCTTATTTCTCAACCTTTCAAAAAAGAATGCGGGGAACAAAAATAACGTGACACAGCTTGCCGATCCTCTCTTGCTGGCTATAACTCCCCAGTTCAGGTATCATGTGAATCTTTCTGACCTCAAAGAAGAACAAAGAACAATGCAGCACAGTAACAGACCCTTCGTACCACCAAGCCTGCGCCAACACACAGTTTCTATCCTTCTGTGGGCTTCCCGTTCATGTGTCTATCAAGATAGATGTTAAACATTGCTGACATGTCTGCTTCCACCATCTCCACTGGCAGCACATCTCAGGCATCCACCATCCTCTCTGTGAAAAACATTTCCCGCACATCTCCCCTAAACTTACCACCTCTCAGCTTAAACCTGTGCCCCCTTGTAGTCAAATCTTCCACCCTGGGAAAAAGCCTCTGGCTAGCCACCCTTCCTAGTTTTATAGACTTCTATAAGGTCGCCCCTCAGCCGTCATGTTTATCCAAACTCTCTTCATACCTAAAACCCTCCAGAGTAGGCAACACCCTGGTAAGCCTGGAAGAACCCACTCCAAAGCATTGAATCATAGAATCCTACAGTGCAAAAGGAGGCCATTCAGCCCATCAAGTCTGTACTGCCCACAATCTCACCTACGCACTAATCCCATAACCCCACATATTTATCCTGCTAATCCTCTGACACAAGGGTCAATTTAGCATGGTCAATCAACCTAATCCGTAAACCTTTGGACTGTGGGAGGAAACCAGAGCACCCAGAGAAAACCCACGCAGACACAGTGAGAAGACACAGACTCCACACAGATAGTGCCCAAGCTGGGAATTGAACCTGGGTCCCTGGCGCTTTGAGGCAGCAGTGCTAACCACTGTGCCACCATGCCACATCAGCAGTGCTAAGCACTATGTCATTGTGCCTGTCCTCATACCTAAAACCCCCCCAGACCTGGCAACATCTTGGTAAACCTTCTTTGCACCGTCTCCAAAGCATCCACACCCTTCTGGTGGTATGGCAACCAGACCTGCATGCAATATTCCAAATGCGATCTAACTAAAGTCTTATACAGCTGTAACACAACTTGTCAACTTTTATACTCGAGAAAGTGTACTCTTCAGTGCCTCAATATCTCTTTTATAATACAGCAGGCAGAATTGTGTGCAGTACTCCAGGTGTGGTACAGCCAGGCATGATACAAATTTAGCATAAGCTCTCTACTTTTCAATGTTATCCCACTGAAAATAAACCCCAGTGCTTCCCACTCACACTGACACACAAATGGAGCCAACGTTGAACTAGGAACAGCAGCGTAACAAGCCAAAATTATGGGCATCACAATTTTGTTGTCAAACGCATGGGCATTTACGGCACTAATAAAAATTAAATGGGAAAACAGAAACTATTCTTGTTGGTAAGCAAATGTTTGTTCACCGTGACCTCACCTCCGACAACCTTAGGAAAAGCGAAGGGCAAACATTCGGAAATCACGAGCATAAAAAGTACAGCCAGCCCATTGAGCCTGCCTTGCACCAAGCTGCCTCGTTGTCTGTGACAAGATGTTCCCCACTCTTCTACCATTGTGTAATCATGGGAGATGCAACAAACCAGAGGAAGAAACAAAATGTGTGGGTTGAACATCTGGAAAACGCCTCTCCAACTCTCAAATAATCAAAATCTCGTAGGTAAAACAGGGAAAGAGATTTCTAAACGAAGACCTGGTTTCTAAAACAAAAGGTTGTCTCTCCAAAACACTTTAAATCATAGAATTCCAACAGTGCAGAAGGAGGCCATTTAGCCCATTGAGTCTGCACCGACTCTATGACAGAGTGTCTTACCGAGGCCCACACTCCCCCTGCCCTATCCTCTTAACCCAACATACGGACCCCTCTGATCCTCCAACCTACACATCTTGGGACACTACGGGGCAATTTACCACGGCCAATCCACTTAACTGCACCTCTTAGGAGTGTGTGAGGAAACCGGAGCACCCAAAGGAAACCCACGCAGGCACGCGGAGGAAGCGCAGACCCCACACAGACCGGAATTGAACCCGGGTCCCTGGTGCTGAGAGGCAGCAGTGCTAATCACTGGGCCATCACGTCGTCGTGGTTTTAACTAAGAAGTTGGAATTGGAAGCCTCATGGCAAAAGGGGGGTTGTTGTGAATGGTGGGTCATATGGAATGAACGAGCTGAGATAGGCCAAATGCCCCTCACCAATTAGAGCTTGCATCAAGAAATCTCACACCAAGATTGGAATAAAAGTCACGAGCCCCTGTCCAGTAACCATAGCCAGCCGGCACATCAATCATATTCGTTATGTCAAACAACAATGTGTGGTGTTGATGAGATAAGGTATTACATGAAGACAGGTATTTCCGTGTATGCCACAGGAAGACGACTCACACAAAAAGCACACTTGTTTCAAAGAAACAGCATTTTAAAACAGACATGTACTGCGAGGGCCAATGCAGCTTATTGTGTGGCACGTGTCATCAGTTTTCTGGTTGAATTGAGTGCAGGGACAAACTGGCTCATGGAGAAACGCCAACAGAGGGTTGGGTGAAATCTCCTAGTTGACCTTCAAAGATCAGAGCACTGACTCTGGTAATTAATTCAAATGGAAAACGAAAGCCAGATTAAGTCCACACACTGCAGCGTGTGCAGCACTTGTTTTGGAATAGCTTTAGACATTTTAATCAGGGTGGAATAAAATGGGTAGTTGTTTTTCTTGTAATTAAATTAAAGTAAAGCTCACTAGGAATTCAGTGGAACAAGCTGGAAAACAGAAAGACTATTCACAATCTGTTAAGTTGAAATAAGTTGCCTGAAGTCTAAACAACAAACAAAGCACACGCCCACGGGCAAGGCGGGCCATGCACACCCACGGGCAAAGCAGGCACATGCGCGCGCGCACACACACACACAGGCAAGACGGGCACACACACACACGCAAGGCGGGCGCGCGCACACACACACACGCAAGGCGGGCGCGCGCACAAATGAGTACACAAGAACACACAGGGCATGCCATGTGCACCCCCTCTCCCCTCAGGCAGCGTGTTTTCTGGCAGCAGAGGCACACTCACCACCGGCCAAATCTTCCATTCCCACCAATGAAGGATCACCCATCAGTAGATCCCACTGATGTGAATGACTGGAAGACTGGGCCCAGAGGTGCAAACACAGGCAGGCAGGCAGGCACATGCACACGGGTGTTTCACACACTCAGACACATGTATGGCCAGCCACGTCCCTGGCTGTTTAGTATCCTGACTAAATTAAAATTGCCTGGGGTTATCAAAACCTTGGCTGTTGCCAATTTCTGTTCCAATTCCACTTTCAGTTCCCATCACTCTTAAAAATGCAGTTTTCCCCAAAATACACTCAATATTCATAGCGTCTGAAAGATTGGTTTTCTTCACAAAATCTGGCCATTGACGATGCAAGTAGAAATTGTGCAGAAATGAAACGCGGTTCGGAAAGGCCCCACAGCAGGAAGAACAGATATCAGTTTAGGAAATACATTAGAAATACAAAAAAAATTATAAATGTTTCAATCAACGCAATTCTCAAAACCAGATTAGTCATTACTGAGAAAAACTCAAAATCTTAAAGAAAATCTTAAATCTTAGCGCAGCACAGTGGCTGGCACTGCTGCCTCACAAGCCAAAGACCCAGGTTCAATTCTGGCCTCGGGTGACTGTGTGAAGTCTGCATGTTCTCCCCATGCCTGCGCGGGTTTCCTCCAGATGCTCCAGCTTCCACCCACAGTCCAAAGATGTGCAGGTTAGACGGATTGGCAGTGCTGAATTAGCAGCAGAATTAGGCCATTCGGCCCATCGAGCTTGCTCCACCATTCGTTAATGTCCGATATGCTCCTCATCCTCATTCTCCTGCCTCCTCTCATAACCCTCGATCCATTATTGATCAAAAACCTGTCATAAAGACACTCAATGACCTGGCCTCCACACCCTTCTGTGGCAATGAGTTCTCTAGATTCACCACCCTCTGGCTGAAGAAATTCTTCCTCATTTCAGTTTCAAGGGTTCACTCGGAGGCTGTGCCTTCGAGTTCTAGTCTCTCCTTCTAGTGGATCGACGGGCCGAATGGCTTCCTTCTGCACTCTATGATTTTATTCTTTCATATTAAAATACTTGCTGGCTGGCATCACGATTTTAAGATGTGGAGATGCCAGTGTTGGACTGGGGTAAACACAGTAACAAGTCTCACAACACCAGGTTAAAGTCCAACAGGTTTATTTGGTTGCAAAAGCCACTAGCGTTCATGCCAGCACTGCTGTTGCCAACTCTGATGTATGTCAAAGACTCACCCTGTAATTTACAGGAATGCTGCGCTGAACACTGTTTACCCACGATTATATAATGAAAGACCAGAGGTCGCTGAGCTAAAAGCTTAACTCTTCAACACTCCGGACAAGCCCCAGGGCCACCAACAAGTTTACCAATTGGTGACCAGGTTAAGTCTCACATTCTGTTCTTTTGATAGTTAGTTTCTAATAGTGAAAACCCAGCGTTCATCTCCAGGCAGACTGGAGTCGGGTGGTAGGGGGAGCAGAGAAGAAAGGAAAGACTTTAGAAGGAGTTTTTAAATTAGAAAATGGTTAGAGAACGGTGATTCATTTTAGCTTTCTCCCAGAAGCTTTTTCCCAGGGTGGAAGAGTCAATTACTGAGGGGCACAGGTTTAAAGTGCAAGGGACAAGGTTTAAAGGAGATATACGAGGCAGATATTCTTTTTTTACACAGAGAGCAATGGGTGCCTGGAACTTGTTGCCAGGGGAAGTAGTGGAAGCAGATACGATAATGACTTTTAGGGGCGGCTTGATAACTGCACAAAAAGGATGGGAATAGAGGGATACGGTCCCCAGGAGGGTAGGGGATTTTAATTCAGTTGGGCAGCATGGTTGGTGCATACTTGGAGGGCCGAAGGGCCTGTTCTTAGGTGAAAAGAAAAGGTTTTTTAAAAATACGTAAAAATCAAAACGGGACATGGTTAGAAAGAAAGAATAAAAAGTACAAAAAGGTGCCAGAAAAGTGTCAACCTGAATGCAAGAATCATAGAATCCTAACAGAATCCTAATGGCCCATTGAGTCTGCACCGACTACAATCCCACCCGGACCCTATTTCAATAACCCCACATATTTACCCGACTAATCCTCCTGATACTAAGAGACAATTTAGCACGGAGGGCAGCATGATGACACAATGGTTAGCACTACTGCCTCACAGCGCCAGGGATCCAGGTTCAATTCCTGGCTTGGGTACTGTCTGCGTGGATTTCCTCCGGGTGCTCCGGTTTCCTCCCACAGTTCAAAGATGTGCAGTTTAGATTGATTGGCCATGCTAAATTGCCCCTTAGTGCCAGGAGGAATAGCTAAGGTAAATGTATGGGGTTATAGGGATAGGACCTGGGTGGGATTGTGGTTGGTGCAGACTTGATGGGCCGAATGGCCTCCTTCTGCACTGTAGGATTCTATGTATCAATTTAACACGCACATCATTGGAGTGTGGGAAGAAACCAGGGCACCGAGAAAACACACACAGGCACAGGGAGAACATCCAAACTCTACATAGATAGTGATCCAAGCCAGGATTTGAACCTGGCTCCCTGATGCTGAGAGAGAGCAGTACTAACCACTGTGCTGCCTTTTTCCTTTCAATATCTGTGATTATTTCACTGTTCTTACATGAGCTGAAAAGCACTGTTGTTTGGCGACGTCCCTGAACTTTCAGCTCATCTCTCTCCACCCCCGAAATTTCCCCAATCTGCCACCTTCCACCCAGGTCAACAATGGAACTCAAACTAGCTGACTTACAAAACCCAACATAATCTACAACAGGTATCTGAAATGAAACAAGAATACACACGGAATGACATTCTTTCATAGCATTGAAAAAATTCAATGAACAAATTATACCCTGTAGCTATTAAAAACTCATTTGTACTTTGTTAACTCTTGAATCAAATTACAGGAGGGGTATTGATGAGACACTGATTCCATTATCCACTCCAGCACAAAGACCATCTATCCCAATGCCCACCTCCATCCCTGCCTCAGGCAATCAGCTGCTGAAAGCTTTGTCCAACCCTCTTGCCTCAACTATTCCCCCCCATTCCCTGACCTTCTTCCCACTGTAAGAAGTCTGACAACACCAGGTTTAAGTCCAACTGATTTAGTTGATAGTAAACTCACAAGCTTTCGAGGTTTCCCCCTTCGTCAGGTGAATGGAGAGCTCTGGCCTCAGACAGTGCATATAACAGCACAGACAGTTTACAGATTACTGATTAGAATGCAAATCTTTACACCTAACCTGCTATTCAAGTCTTAAAGTGCCTAACAATGTGAGTGGAAGGAGCACAGGTTAAAGAGATGTGTATTGTCTCCAGACAGTACAGTAAGTGAGGTTTTGCAAACCCAGGCTAGTCATGGGGGTTACAGATAGTGCGACATGAACCCAAGATCCCTGTTGAGACTTCCCACTTTCCATCCACTGACATGGTGGGACAGTGATTAGCACTGCTGCCTCACGGCGCCAGGAACCCGGGTTCAATTCCCGACTTGGGTCACTGTCCTTTTGGAGTTTGCACGTTCTCCCCGTGCCTTTGTGGGTTTCCTCTGGGTGCTCCGGTTTCTTCCCAAAGTCCAATGATGTGTGGGTTAGATTAATTGGCCATGCTAAATTGCCCCTTAGCGTCAGGGGGACTAGCAGGTAAATACGTGGGACTGGATGGGATTGTGGTCGGTGCTGACATGATGGGCTAAATGGCCTCCTTCCGCACTGTAAGCATTCAATGATTCTAACTTACCCAAAACTCAGCTGCCCAAATCCTAACTCTGGACAGCAACCCCCTTCTTGGTTCTACAATGTCAATGTGTGTCCCTTAATTCCTCCCTCTCCACCCCCCAAGAGTTGGGTCACCCCTCCTTTATATTTCTACCATGACTCCTGGCTAATCGCACCTAAATTTTAAAACTCTCAACTTTGTTTTTAAACCCTTCCTCAGTCACGCCTCTTTCCATTCCAATGACCCTGTGAGATCTCTGCATCACTTCAGTTCTGGGCTTTTGCCCGATTTTAATCCAAAATTGGCAGGAATGCTTTCGTTTGCGTATGCTCCAAGCTCTGGAATTCCCTCCCTCAAGGTTCATCTCTTTTAATTCCCTCTCTCCTATAAGACGCCCCTTAAAGTCTCTCTCTTTGACCAAGCTTTGGGTCACCAGTTCCAGCATCTCCTTGGGTGATGCAGTGTCAATTTCCCGCGAAGGTACCTGAGGTATTTTACTGCAGAACTCCATTTGTTTGTTATGTTTAAAAGAAACCAGATGAAAATCAAATCCAGTTGAGCATTAAAACATATACCATGGCCAACACCATTCTGTGCAATCCAAAAAAAACACACTTCAGGCTACGAGAGTGATATTGTGCCCAGACTGTACAATATTGCTACTTAACCCTGAAGCTCTGTCAAATCAAATCTCAAAATGCTCCAATTTAATCAAATTGATGATGTATTTAACCTACATTCAACATTCCAACAGGCTGGAGGTGGGACCTCTGATCCCAATTGGGAGGAAGTCCCAACTTAGAGAGCTACTGGACAAATTGATTTGGTAGCTCTCCAGCCCCTGTAGCAGACAGCACTGCAACGGCAAACGTTCCTCCAAGCCTAAGTCTCAGGAGTTCAAGGTCAAGTAAGATTTGGCGACCAGGCCCTGAGGCTCGAATCCGGTTTATGTTGGGGTGGCACAGTGGTTAGCACTGCTGCCTCACAGTGCCAGGGACTCGGGTTCGATTCCCAGCAAGGGTCGCTGTCTGTGTGGAGTTTGCACATTATCTCCGTGTCTGTGTGGGTTTTGTCCAGGTGCTCTGATCTCCTTCCACAGTCCAAACTGGCTATGCTACATTGCCCTTCAGTGTCAGGGGGACTAGTAGGGTAAATGCATGAGTTATGGGGATAGGGCCTGGATGGAAATGTGGTCGGTGTAGGCTTGATGGGCCAAATGCACTGTAGGGATTCTATGTTTGAGCTTCCCTCTTCCCTGGAACAGCTCCTGTCAGCCTCAAATTTCATGATGGGAAACAACCCTTCAACAGTCAACAATTAGCCACTTAAAGGCCTCCAGCTAGGACAAGGGCAGGGGGGGCCTTTCTCAACCTCACCCATTCCAGTGTAAAATTGTGGAGAGGTCAGGAAATTAGCGGGAAGCTCATCCAGAAAGTTTTCCGTTCATTCCCCGTGCCAGCAAACAGCAAGGGAAGGCAAAATTTTGCCTCATGTTATTGTTGCTTTTCTGCTGAATCTGATGAACATTTTGCTCAAAGTCACAAATCACTGCTGCTGAAGTGAACACTCTCACACCCGGCAGCATGAACTGATCCCTGACAGTCAAAGTACAAAATGGGAAATCTCTCACCTTTTCTAAGAGTTTTCTGGTAAAATTAATGGGGAATTATAGTCCAATGTCACAATGAACCACTCCCAGATCTGTTATTGTAGATTCAACGGAAAGAAACTTTCTCCAATATCGTAGCATAAACCCAAATCCCCCACCTCCATTACAACAAAGAGAAAGATGTGCATCTATGTCCTACTTGTCATGACCAATGATTTCTCATAGTGCTTCACAGCTAACAAAATACTTCTTGAAATATAGTCACAGTTGCAACATAGGAAATGCGGGAACCAATTTGTGCATAGCAAGCTCTCACCATCAGTAATGTGATAATGGCCAGGTAATCTATTTGGTTATGTTGATCGAGGGATAAATATTGGCCAGAACGCCAGGGATTACTCTCCTGCTCTTCTTCAAAATGGTGCAGCAGAACCTTACACATTCACCCAAGCAGACAGGTGGGGACTTTGGTTTAACATGTCATCCAAATTCTACAGCATCGCCTCACCATTTCATAGAATACTTCAGCGCCAGAGGCCAGAGGCCCATCTAGCCTACACTTACAACAATCCCACCCAGGCTCTTCCCCGTAACAATGGCATTTACCCTGTTAATCCCCTGACACTAAGGGTCAATTTAGCATGGCCAATCAACCTGACCTTCACATCTTTGGACTGTGGGAGGAAACCAGAGCATTCGGAGGAAATCTACACAGACATGGGGAGAACATGCAAACTCCACAGAGTCACCCAAGGCCGGAATTGAACCTAGGTCCCTGGCAGGTGTCACCCCAGACTCAGGTCTCACTTTGATGCCAAGTGTTCGAAATTAGGAGCAGGTAAGAGCTTTGCTGTTGAGGCCTTTCGGAACTGGACAAGCTTGAGATTGGCTTAAATTCTGTCATGTGAACCAATACTGTTAGTGGAGGGAGACGGTCCTTCCATAAAGGATTTGAAACCTTTGGCCCCAAGGGTTAAAAGAACCCAATGTGTCAATCTATTGTATCACCTATCCCCACCAGTCTTCTTGCAATAGAGTCACAAAGGTACAGAAGGAGGCTATTCAGCCCATTGAGACAATGCTGGCTGTGCTGTAGAGAAAATAAGACTTAAATAGAATTATTTGTGTGGTCCTCATATCAGTTCAACAGGACATTACATCTTTGCATTTTATCGATTTTTTGTTTCTTCTTGGATGAAACTGCCCTTTCTTAAATTGGCCTTTTATTTAAATAATCACTTATGTGGACTTTTGACCATTGCAGACTCACTTGTTGTGGTAGCGGATCATTGCAGACAGTCCTCGTGCACATATTCTATAGCACATCAAGTGAACAAGTTCACTGAGCCATACCTTCACACTGCAGGGATGAAAAGAGAAGGGAGAAACTTCAAGTTACTTCCATTTTAATTCATATAGAAACATAGAACATTACAGCACAGTACAGGCCCTTCAGCCCTCAATGTTGTGCCGAGCTATGTCCAATCCCAAGGTCAAGCTATCCCCTCCCTATAAATGAAGCTCATTACCTCAATGGATAAATTGCATAAAGTTTGAGCACAGGGATCACTATCTTCAATGTTTATTAGGAAACAGGTTAAAGAGAACTTTGACAACAGCTCCAATGTGGCAGAGAGTGGACTTTGGTATATGCTTGAAAAACTCAAGCATACCAGGTCAAAGTAACTTTTGCACAGAGGTGTGGGGAACTAAATGCTCGTTTGTTTGACACCGAGAAGCTAAGATCCTGGTTCCAAACATGCAACACAACAAATTTCAAAAATGTTTGCAGTTTTTAAAAGGTTTATCTATTAGCATCACAAGCAGGCTCAAATGAACACTGCAGTGAACTTGCTGTGAAAATCCCCTAGTCGCCACTCTCTGGCACCTGGTTGGGTACACTGAGGGAGAATTTAGTACGGCCAATATACCTAGCCAGCACGTCTTTTTGGAACGTGGGAGGAAAACAGAGGAAACCCACACGGGGAGAATGTGCAAACTCCGCACAGACAGTCACCCAAGCCGGGAATTGAACCCGGGCCCCTGGCGTTGTGAGGTAGCAGTGCTAACTGTCGTGCTGCCCCAATCACCTTCTGATGACAAAAGATGTGCAACAGTCTCTGTTTTGTTTTATGATATTCTGTATGATCGGTGATTGGATTTTAAACTTAAGTCTAGAAATATTGTCGGTGATCCTAGTTTAATGCACTCATATGATATCCTTTTGCCCAATACCTCAACTAAGGTGCTTACTTTGAATAGGCAAAGGAATATAAAACCATCGTATCAAAAGCATCCCAAATCATAGCATCATTTCAATAACAGTGACAATAATGCCTAAGCTCAAAATAACATCATTAAAATGATTAAGAAATTATACAATGTACGCATTCACTGTCTGGTTGCTCACCCAGCTGTAGATATATATGCTCACGCACAAAATATTTCACGTAAATTCTGGAAGATGTTATTAAATGTCAATGTGCATCCCCAAGGCTGGAAGTTTCTGCTGATCTGCCAAATTTTCTGTCTTGTCCATTACGATTCCTGGGAAATTTTCGGCCAATGTTGCTGGATGCACCCAGGTAAGTACATCCCCTATATTAAGTGTATTCACTTTAAAAACTGCCACTACCCCACTGCTTGTGCTGGCATGAGTTCAAGATTTTATATCTAAAATGATCTTTGCTCCAGTTCATTGGTTCAGCATGGGAAGGATTTTTTCAATATGTTTTGGAGATTCTGGGCAGGATTTTGTGGCCTTATTCATCCCACAACTGTAAAATCCCACCCGAGGTCCAGCCCTCGCCCACTCTGATTCCTGTGGTAGGCCTGATGGTAAACATCCTGCCTCAGCGTTACCCATGTATCAATTGGTAGCACTCGCCCTCAGAGTCAGAAAGGTGATAGTTTAAGTCCTAGATCAGAAAGCTGAACTGAAAAAAAAGCTAGACTAACCCTCCAGTGCAGTTCGGAGAGAGTGCTACACTGTCAGAGGCACCCTTTTTCAAAGGAGGGGTTAAACTCGAGCTTAATCTCCTCTCTCAGGTGAACGCAATAGATCCCATACAAGGGTTTGGAAGAAGAACAGGGAAGGTTTTGCAAATGCCTAATCAATGTTTATCCCTCAAGCAATATCACCAAACAAATTCTCTGGTCATTATTACATTTCTTTAAACAGGAGCTTTCCCTGAACAAATCGGCTACAGTTTCACTGCATTGGCTGTAAAAGCATTTTGGGACGTTCTGAAGGGCACTATATAAATGCAGACCTGTTTTTCCTCCTTTAGCAGCTGCACCCAGACATGCTTCCATGTCAGGATTTCATTGGGTAAGCCAAGCCAACAGCAAGGATGAGAAACAAACACACTATTGTAGCACATGAATAGGAGCAGGTCACTCACAGCAGAGAAGCTGAACTACGAAGCATTCTGTTTGCACCTCCGTAAACAAATGCATTGTGAGTCTCCACCTGCACTCTGCCCATTAGTTACACACTGCATTTCTTGGGGTTTCATTGCGCGGTGTCTCAGTCTTAATATTTTACAAGTCAGTTCTCTATTCCCCCCAGATCAGGTGTGACACCCACCCCCTCCTCTTACAGTATCCCACAATTCCCATCTCCAGAGCTTTGACCATTGGACAATTTATAGGCCAGAGGTCAACGGCCATGTACAAAATCATAAAAAGTGCAAACAAGCAGCTTTCTCACAGATTCTCCTCTTTCCTTGCTAACTTTTTTGCGTCTCTCGCTTTCTCTCTCTCTCTCTTGTTTTGCGTTTCTCCAGCTGTGAAATTTTCATTTGCGTTCCCCTGGTGGGAAACTAGAAAATCCAGGATATTGTGACGGGCTAAGGAGCCCATTATTGAAACCCACAGGAGCAAACTCTGTCGATAACCTCAAATGAGTTTATCCAGCGAGCTTAACCAGAAAAGTTTCAATTCAATCATCTTTTTGTCAAGTGAACTCAGTGGTGGCAAAGGTGGTCCCGGTATTTCAAGACGGGTGGAGAGGGTTGGGTACGAATCATAAGGGGACATTTCTCCTCCTGAGGATGATCAGTAACCTCCCCCTCCCCGCTGAAATGATACACATCTACAACATGCACTCTTCCTTACCTGCTGTTTGGCAGCTGTCCTACTAAAGTGGTCCCAATCACCAGCCAGCTAATGCCAATCAAACCCAAAGTGATCCTGCAGAGAGAACATGTTGGATGGTCTTGTCACTAATTCACTGCATGGCAGAAGATAATAACCATTGACTCATACTTCATGCAAATGACCAGTAAATAAATTGCACTTGTTTGCAGTGTTCTAGAATTTCAACACTGCTTCACAGCAGTAAGGCTGCAGGTTCAGCCCTGGAGAGGGGAGGGCTGCAGGCTGCAGTTAAGGGTAGGGTGGGGTAGGGAGGGGCAGGGCGGATGCAGCGCTGCAGGTTCAGTCCGGGAGGGAGGGGGTGTTGCAGTCCCTGCTGGAGAGTGCTGCGAACTAGTTGGATTGCCAGCTCTGCATTGCTACAACAGTGCAATTCATGTGCAATTCTGTGTTAACCAGCACTTCTGTAGCGGGGGTGGTACACTGAGGGAGACTTTAGCACGGCCAACGCACCTAACCAGCACGTCTTTCGGGCTCAGAGGGGAAACCGGAGCACCTGGGAGGAACCCAAGCAGACACAGAGAGAGAACGTTCAGATTCCGCACAGATAGTGACCCAAGCCAGGAATCGAACCCAGGTCCCTGGCGCTGTGAGGCAGCAGTGCTAACCATTGTGCCACCATGCTGCCCTATGGGTTGGTGCTCTCAGTCAGCTTGTTGTTGTTCCACACTCTTATTCAGCTTGGACACAAGTTTTCTCCATGTGTGTGCTGATTTCAGCATCAAGTGCTAGAGATTGTGGAGTCTAGATGTCTGAAGCTTTGTGAAGTGGGAGGCAAAATAACTGGCACTGTAATCCAAATTATTAAACCCCTTTCAATTCCATAAACCTAATAACCATGTTCACAATTTCACTAGCGCTGAATAGCTTCTGCTTGAGAACAGATTAACAATATTTCGGACTCAAATCAAAACTGAGCAGCAGCAGCCCAACGCATACAAGCAGGTAGTGAAAATCATTGTCTGCACATTGCAAACTGGGTCGGCTTTGAAATGCCCTGGATCATTTTGACCACATTAAAACGTGCTGATGTGTTACACAAAGGTGCTGATCTTGACACAGGGTTTCCAGGTGCTAGACCTCATACCAAGTTGGAGATGTGATAGTGATACAGACATCCTCAGGTCTCAAAGCAAAGCAACTGCTGAATTATGCAAACTTAAAATAGCAACATCTGATCCAGAACCTAACAAACATAAGAGTAGAACCAGAAAGCCCAAGAATGTGTGCTTGGTCAGCGAGATAATCTGAAATTGCTACAATGCAGGTTAGAGACAACATGCAACAGCAACCATCAGCACAAAGCTGGGATAACACTCCACCCATTTATATTATGATTCAACCATTTAATCCCTGGCCTACTCTGCAGTTTGATGGACAGTAACGAAATAATAAAGACTTTCCCTGGTGAGTCATCGCTGTGGTCCCAGGTGAAGTAAAATGATAAAACAGATAAGTCCTGCACAAGGAACCTCAATGTCAGACAGACAATGAGAGCACGCCAACCAGCTAAGAGTCCAACCTCACTACAAATGCTACATACACAACATACACCATTTCTGGACTTTCGACACCATTTCAAGGTGAATGCAAGATTTAAAGGGTTAAGCTATTGGGACAGATTGCATAAACTGGCTTACTTTCCATTGCGTCTAGAAGGCTGAGCGTAATTTGAGTGAGGTGTTTGAAATGATAAGGTGCATAGAGAGAAGCCACTTCTAAAGTCAAGAGCGAGGGAACGTAATCTTCAAAGAGGATGCTTAGGAGCGAAATCAGAAAGCACTTTTCACATAAAAGGATTTTGGAAATCTGAAGTCAATCGATGTTTGTTAAGGAAGAGTACCAAAGCAAATAGAACAAATGTGGGCAAATAAAGTTGAGGCACAGCCATTGTAAAGAATGATGCACAAACCATTTCTGACATCCCAGCAGAGAACAGCTTAAAATACAGAGACATGGGACACATGCCTTCTAGCAGAATCCATCACTAGCCATCATTACAAGGTACTCATTAATAATTCAGTAGAAAGTCAGTTTTTTTCCCCCAAGGGTGGACAGTCAGAGGTTCTTTCCTGGGGTGGAAGTGTCAATTACATCGGGGCACAGGCTCAAAGCAAGAGGGGAAAGTTTAAGGGAGATGTGCAAAGGACGTTTTTCATGCAGAGTGGTAGGTGTCTGGAACGTGCTCCCAGAAGAGGTGATGGAAGCAGGCACATTAGCAACATTTAAGAGGCATCTGGATGAGTACATGAATAGGGAGAGGATAGAGGGGTACGGACCGAGTAAGGGCAGAGGTTTTTTTTAATAGTTTGGGTTAGTGTATCATGATTGGCTCAGGCTTGGAGGGCTGAAGGGCTA
Organism: Carcharhinus amblyrhynchos; assembly: GCF_965287045.1. Taxonomy (NCBI): domain Eukaryota; kingdom Metazoa; phylum Chordata; class Chondrichthyes; order Carcharhiniformes; family Carcharhinidae; genus Carcharhinus; species Carcharhinus amblyrhynchos. The sequence goes on from NC_137324.1 coordinate 167,158,655, forward strand.
GTTCCTGTGCTATACTTTCCTTTGTTCTTTGGTTTTAACTCCTTTACCCAAAGAGGCGAGAATGTGGAACTTGCCACCAAAAGGAACAATAGTGGCAAATAACACAGCTGCATTTAAGCGGATGCCATTATCTCACGTGAGAACACCATCCACCAGGTACACGGTACAAACTCTTGTGACTTGGCCAACATTGTCTACCTGATACGCTGCAGGAAAAATGGTGTCTTGTAGCATGGTACATTGGCGAGACCATGCAAACGCCAATGGATGAATGGACACCACTCAACAATCATCAGGAAGGAGTGTTCCTTTCCTGTCGGGGAACGCTTTAGCAGTCAAGGCCATTCAGCTTCTGATTTTCCGGTCAACGTTCTCCAAGGCGGCCTTCATGACACACGACAACGTAGAATCACTGAACAGAAACTGATAGCCAAGTTCCGCACACATAAGGATGACCTCACCCCGGATCATGCCACACTATCTGCAACTCCCACATCTTGCCCGGGTTTGCAAAATCTCACTAACTATCCTGGCTGGAAACAATTCACACCTCTTTAACTTGTGCTTAACCCTGTCTCCACTCTCATTGTCTGTACCTGTAAAGATTTGATTACCTGTTAAGACTTGCATTCCAACCATTATCTTGTAATTGAGTTTGTGTCTACAGTTGCCCATTTGTGAAACAAATCCTACACTCTCTTGATGAAGGAGCAGTACTCCGAAAGCTTGTGCAACTAAATAAACCTGTTGGACTTTAACCTGGTGTTTGAGATTACTTACTGTGCCTGCCCCAGTTCAACGCTGGCATCTCCCCACCTTAAATAGAGTAGGAGGCTGCTTATGAGAATCACAAACACTAGCATGGATTAGTTGGCCAAATGGCCTGTTACGGTGCTGCACATTCTATGTAGATCTCTGCGCCTCTTGTTACTGTGGGGAGGGAGGAATCAGCTGTGATCATCAACTTGCTTCATCAAATGGGAGGGAGGAAAGGAGATGTTAAGAAGGGGAAGCACAAAGGAAAATTTGCAGAATCAACATCAACAGAAAATGAAACGGAAAATGCACCACTCACTGACGACAGAAAATTGAGTCCATGTGCCATGTCGTCCATTTTTGGTGACTGGCTGAAACACGACAAATTTTACCAAGCTGCAGCATTTCTTGATCACAAAATCTCTATATCCAAATCTTCTTCACTCCAGTGAATGATGTTTTGGCACAGTGGTTAGCACTGCTGCCTCACAGGCAGTGACCCAGGTCCAATTCCCACCTCGGGTCACTGTCTGTGGGGAGTCTGCATGTTCTCCCCATGTCTCTGTGGGTTGCATCCGGGCGCTCTGGTTTCCTCCCACAGTCCAAACATGTGCAGATTAGGTGGATTGGCCATGGTAAATTGTACCTTGCTGTCCAAAGATGTGTAGGTGAGGGGTATTGGTGAAGCTAAATTGCCCCTTAGTGTCCCAAGCTGCATGGGTTAGATGGATCTGCCTCTTGAGGCAGTCCCCTCGAAAGCTTGTGAGTATTATCAAATAAATCGGTTGGACTAAAACCTGGTGTTGTCAGACTTTTTACTGTGTTTACGCCAGTCCAACGCCGGCATTCCCACATCATGACTACTTAGATGGATCAGCCATGGCAAATGTGTGGGGTTACGGTGACAGGGTGGGGGAGAGGGACTGAGTAAGATACTCTGTCAGAGAGTCAGTGCAGACTTGATGGGCCAAAATGACCTCTTCTGCATTGTCCGGATTTTATGATTGTATGAACATTGTACCTCGGATCCATTAAAATATTTTTGTTCATTTGAATCGTACTCACAAACTAGTGTTGAAGCACTGTACAAAACCTTTGGACTTCCCTTCAGTTTTATTATGCACTCACCGGAGAGGCAGGAGGACTCCATAGCGAATTCCCACTCCCAGACCCCAGAGTATCGTCAGGCGAACACTGATGTGCTGGAAGTTTTTGTTTGTTCTCGTTAACAGGTTCCACAGGACCAACTCTTCCGAGCTGAATCGAGTGGTCACTTCATCCTCGACAATGGCTTCAAATCCTTTCTTTGAGAAATAGAGCACGTCGGACATGTCAAAGTCTGCTTCGTGCCAGGGCCTGTTCATGTTCGAGTAGCGTCTCAATTCCATCATCTCTTCTTCCATCGACACTTTATCACGCTTCTCGATAATTTCTGTCAGTCAATAATAAACACTTGTCAGTTCTAATGAAATGATAATTGGCGGAGAATAATAGCCAAAATTCAATGTGTGCACATACATTGTGGGGAGTAGTGGCCGGAGGGTGGAGGAAGAGAAAGACATATGATAGAACCTCTCCTATACTTCAAAATGAAAGTGTATAAAAGCATTTCCCTAAAGAGTTCTAAACACCAATTTTGGTTTTCTGTGTGGCACGTACAGATGGTCCATCCACGTGGAGTTAACAGTCGAGCATTTAAATACACAAATATAACAGGTGCAGCGCAGATATCAAAGCAGAATAAGTACCAATGGGAAATTATAAACTCACTCTCTCTCTGATAAATTGGCTTCTGAATATCCAGTTCGTTTTAATTAGTTGCTCCTGGGAGGCAAGCAATGCTGACAAATTGGCACCGTTTGCCTATCCCCAATGCCCTGAGGTGGTGGTGGTAGTGGTGGTGAGCCAGTTATTGAAACCATTTCTTGGACTGCTTCAAAACCTAAGAGAACTGCCGGCAACCCGGGTTACGTCGGTAACTCACTCAGATGACTTTGGATAACGCCACATCAAAATTTTTGTGTGAAAATCTAGGCCATCACGTTATTGGTGCAAAAGGAAACTGACATGAGCTGATCCTTTGCCTGAGGGAAGGGTTAAAAATGAGCCCATTCAGCCCCAAAGCTGGGTCAACGACCAAAGAAATCTGCAAAACAGCATAACTCAGTTACAAACATGTTTTCCTCGCAAGAATCTATTTTACATTCCAGTTGTGCTAAAACACCCCATGAAATCCCAGGTGTACTTCCTTTTTTATTCGTTCATGGGACATAGGGGTCGCTGGTTGGCCAACATTTATTGCCCATCCCTAATTGCCCAAGGGCAGTTGAAAGTTAATCACATTGCTGTGGCTTTGGAGTCACATGTAGGCCAAATCAGGTAAGATTAGCAGATTTCCTTCCCTGAGGACGTTAATGGGATTTTCTGACAGTCAACACTGGTTTCATGGTAATCACTAGATTCCTGATTCCAGATATTTTTATTGAATTCAAATTCCACCATCTGCTGTGGTGGGATTCGAACCCGGGTCCCCAGAACATTAGCTGTGTTTCTGGATTCATAGTCTAGCAATAATACAACTGGACCATCACCTCCCCATATCACCTCCCACTTAGATCAATTCTGGTCACCTACAAGTCTGCTCCTACCACACTGGCTACAGTTTCTTCCTCCGTGCCACAGAATTCATTCTTTTTCTAAATTCATTCTTGTGGTATGGGCATTACTGGCAATTAAGGACAGCATTTAATGCCCATCCTTAGTTTCCCTCAGAGTGTCAATCTTTCAGCTTTTTTCAAAAAAGTCCTTTCCTGGGATGCAGACATCACTGACAAGGCCAGGATTTTTATTGCCCAACCCTAATTTACTTTTTCAAAGACAATTGGGGATGGACAACAGAAACACTGACCCGGCCAGCAATGCCGACATCCATCTTTTAAATGAGCATTTTGAAGCAACTGAGTGACTTTGCTTGGCTACTTCAGTTCAGCTACAAGACTGGAGTCATATCAGGTCAGGATAGCAAGTTTCTTTGCCTGAAAAACCAGTTGGCTTTGTCAGATAGCCACACTCTTTATTTTGTTTTCCCATTCAAATTTTCAAAGTGCCATTGTGGGCGTGATTTGAATTCACTCCTTTGAAACTTTTTAATTTGTTCACACATTGTTGCAAAGCCAGTACTTACACCCATCCCTAATTGCCCCGAAAGTGAGCCGCCTTCTTGATTGCAATTGAGTGGCTTGCAGACACTGTTGAGCGTCTGAAGTCATACCACGCTAAAATGCCATCCCTACTACCTTCCACGGGAGGTCACCTTTGTTATCCTGACAGCAGTTTACATTCCACCCCATGCAGACGCGAACTTCCTAACGCACAGACCACAATCCATAAGGATAGGCAATAACAGCTCCTCCACGATCATCCTCAACACTGGTGCCCCACAAGGCTGTGTTCTCAGTCCCCTACTATACTCCTTATATACCTATGACTATCTGGCCAAATTTCCCTTCAATTCTATTTTCAAGTTTGATGATGACACCGTCATACTGGGACAGATCTCAAACAATGACAAGACAGATTACAGGAATGAGATGGAGAATCTGGTGAACTGGTGCAGCAACAATAATCTCTCCTTCAATGTCAACAAAACGAAGAAGATTGTCATCGACTTCAAGAAGCATAAAGAAGAACATACCCCTGTCTACATCAGTGGGGGCGAAGTAGAAAGTGTCGAGAACTTCAGGTTTGTAGGTGTCCAGATCACCAACAACCTGTCCTAGTCTCCCCCATGCCGACACTGTCGTTAAGAAAGCCCACCAATGCCTCTACTTTCTCAGAAGACTTAGGAAATTCGGCATGTCAGCTACGACTTTCACCAACTTTTATAGATGTTCCATAGAAAGCATTCTTTCTGGTTGAATCACAGCTTCGTATGGCTCCTGCTTTGCCCAAGATCGCAAGGAACTACAAAAGGTCGTGAATGTAGCCCAATCCATCACACAAACCAGCCTCCTGTCCATTGACTCTGTCTACACTTCCCGCTGCCTCAGCAAAGCAGCCAGCATAATAAAGCATAACCCCAGACATTCTCTCTTTCACCTTCTTCCATCGGGAAAAAGATACAAAAGTCTGAGGTCACGTACTAACCGACTCAAGAAGAGCTCCTTCCCTGCTGCCATCAGACTTTTGAATGGACCTACCTTACATTAAGTTGATCTTTCTCTACACCCTCGCTATGACTATAACACTACATTCTGCACCATCCCTTTTCCTTCTCCCCTATGTACTCTATGAATGGTATGCTTTGTCTGTATAGTGCACAAAAAAAAATACTTTTCACTGTATGCTAATACATGTGACAATAATTAAATCAAATCAAATCAGGGCAAACCAGATAAGGGGTGACAGATTCCCTGACCTTTCCTATTAGTGAAGCAGATGCAGTTTTCCGACAATCCCATCATTGCAAAGGCTCCCTCTCACTTCCCTGTGCTACGCTAAACTAAACGGGATGAGCCTGTCTAACAGCTTTTACAAATTGCCCTAATTATCAAAAGCAAGCCCAGACAGCACCAATCTGAATTGTGAATGTGCAGCCTTTAAGAGAAATAAGAGAGTTACAAAAAAAGGAGAAAAAGTTACAATGTATAGCTCCATTCTTGACAACAAAGAAAACTCAATGGTGATGCCAGTTAGGTGTCCAGTTAACCATCAGTTACTGGTTCCCACAAAAGCAAGACAAAAACTGATACCAGTTCATTCTCCCTCTAATTATTCAAAGCCAAACTTCAAAGACGAGAGGTGGTTTGGTATTAACAGTTGTAAATGAGCCGAATCCTTTCTACTTCATCTGGTTGGGACGCTAGTTGGAAAAATGTGATGCATAACATTTGATCAGAAACTATTAACCATAAAGAGATAAGCTCTTATGTTGCACAAACGCAACATAAGAGCTTATCTCGTGCACGGGTAGTGAGTGACAAGTGGCCACCGTGCACGCCTGCAATATAAATTTTGCAAGATTGTACAGCAAGGTAACCATCTTCACTAATTATCATTTAAATCTGTGAACAATACAGCTTTATCTAATCACATTCACTGGTGCAGTTCGAAGTGCAACTTGAGTATGGGTCCTTGTGGGCAATGGCGATTAATGGTGTTGGTAGAGTAGTATTTCATTTTGCTTTAAGTGATAGTGTATTACACACAAGATGCAACAGGTGCCTCCGAAGGCACGGACAGCCACCCTCCTGGAGTTTATAATTATGGGGCCTAATCAGCTGCCTTCAGCAATGTTGAATTCCACAAGAGGGTTGAACGTTCACCTAAATAGGTAGAAAGTCTAATCTGCACATCACTGACTTGTGTGGAACTCTTCCCCTGACAACTGGAAGGACCCAAAGCCGGGAACACAAACTCCCCAACCAGACGCACATTTTGGTGATGCCACTTGTGTTCTATATTACATGATGTGGGAATGCCGGCATTGGACTGGCGTAAACACAATGAAAAGTCTGACAACACCAGGTTTTAGTCCAACCGATTTATTTGATAATACTCACAAGCTTTCGAGGGGACTGCCTCTTCGTCAGGTGAATGGAGAGTATATTACACCCAGCAATGGAAACATCGCCAGTAAGGACACATCAAAGCAAAATAAGATTCAAGATGTGATCGCTGATGTCACGTACCAAACCACATCTCTCTCACTTTATAATCACAATAAATTCAAAACACTGTGATTACATTTCCCCCGTAAATTCATCCAGGTTATTAGAGAGTGTCTAAAAGGAATTAAAATGATCATGACACAAGTCAGCTCCTCAAAGCTTTCTGAAGCTATTTGAAGATGGAAGTGACAGCCAGAATCTTACGGCTGTTCACGCCGGCGGGATTTTCTGATCCCGCTGCAGTAAATGAAGGTTTGGCTGGACGCCAAATTTTCCATCCTCGCTGCAGCAGCGGGGCTTGAACAGCTGGTAAGCTTAAATCTGTAGTGTGTAACATTGTACACAAGTTGGATTACCAATTTTGCGGCATCAGACTCAAGCTACCCCAAATGATGCCGAATAACCTGCAATCATTTCCTGTGAAACTACACAACAGTCCTTAATAATACAGGGCGGTGAGTATCCTCCATTTATAAACCCGGAAACTGAACATATCCAAAAACTGCACCATTTTAAAAACCTCATCAACCTTTCAGCACAGGAAAGTCTAAATGCTTCTCTACACTGTTTACTTTGTGATTTTTGTAGTGAACATCTCAAAAAGAAACTTGTTGCAGGTACCCTGTATCAATGAATAATAAATACATCTTATTTTGCAAGCCATTTTATTTATTTTAGAGTGTAGGGGACCCCAGCTTAAGCTATTGTAATGTTGGTTTATATGGATTATCTGAAAACCAAAATTATCCTAAATGTAACTGGAGGGGGGGGCTGGTTTCAGATAAAGGATACTCAAAGTGTAGTATAATTAAGAGGTACATCACAGCAATGATGTTGAATTTTATTCAGATTTTAAAACTCTCCCCCATACACCGCTCTTCATGCCTGTGAAACTCTCTCTCAGGCAGGCAGCGTTGTCCCAAATGGGCAGGTCTGAAGGTTTTAGTGTTACCATCAGCTAGTAAACAAGAGTTGTTGGATGGAGTTTGCACAGCAGGAAAAAAAAATGAACTTGGATGTTTGCTTTGTTTTATTTTATTCTCAGCATCCATCAGGGTCAATTCCGGTGGGAGTTTGTTCCCTGTGCCATCTAATATACAAGCCCAAAAAAAAATTCTCTTTCCCACATGTAATCCTCAGGACCAGTTCCCATACACAAGATCAAATGAAACTTCCCCTCATCAGGTTAGACTGTAAACTTATCAAACGAAGATGTACACTGACTTTGAAAATGGTTGTTAGCCCTAGAATTATCTGAGGAGCTTGCCTGGTTAAATTGCCACAATAATTCAGAAAATGCTACGAACATCTATGAAATGAAAGATAGATTCCTGAATATCATTTCTGACATCTTGCTCAAATCTAGTCGCGATGTCTGGACTGAAATGAGATTTTCATTTACATGGTGTTTTTAAAGTTGAACCTAAAAACAATATATTCTATATTTCTGCTTTGTCTCCCAACACATGACTGCTTTGAGCGGACGAGTATACAGTGCTGGGTTCGCAGTAAAGCACAACATTTTCTTTTAAGGTGGACGTGGTCAGATTCTTGTTAGGCAAAAGAACCAAAGGAGATGGGAATGTGGAACTCAACATCAACAGATCAGCAGACAGAGGAGGCTTGAAGGACTGAATGGCTTACTTCTGCTCCTATTTCATATGTTCTCTCATTGTTTCTCTACCCAAATGGATGGAAGCTCACCGAGTCAGCTAAAGGCTGGACAGTGACACTTACCGGAACCCCACAACAAGACCTGTCTTGCTCTTCTGCTGGTCAAACTAGTGTGCAGTCCTTATAAGGCATAGCTTTAATGAGAAAAGAGAAACAGGATGCTTCCCATAAAATATAGGAGCAGAATTAGGCCACTCAGCCCATCGAGTCTGCCCCACCATTCAATCATGGCTGATATTTTTCTCATCCCCATTCTCCTGCCTTTTCCCCATTACCCCCGATCCCCTTATTAATCAAGAACTGATCTATCTCTGTCTCAAAGACACTCAATGACCTGGTCTCCACAGCCTTCTGCGGCAAAAGAATTCCACAGATTCATCGCTCTCTGGCTAAAGAAATTCCTCCTCATCTCTGTAGTACACTAACATGGTATCTCAGGATAATTCAGAGCCACTCCATATTTAGATTTTGTACAAACAAAGCTTGTTGGTCAGTTCACAAAGTACTCTTTTTAAAAGTGCATCGAAGTCGTGCCCTCAGTCATTCCATCCAACAATACACATTTTGTCCATGTGCTATTTGAGTTATAAAATATCACATTTCCGTCATTTTTTGCCATTTCTAGAGTGGGGAAGTAAGCCTCACCATTGGAAGGAGAATAAGGATGGCCTGGCAGTTCCTGCACTCTCTTTTGTATTTTTCGAGTCGCCCACTGAAAGAAAGCAGATGACACTTCGGTTAGGAGAAGCTCAGAATGCAATTAGACATTCCCATTCTACAGAATGTCTGGGACTCGCATCGAACGGATGTTACTCCCCACCAAATCCTTACACCAGCAAACCAATCACAGAATCTCTACAGTGCCAAGGGAGGCCATTCAGCCCAACGAGTGTGCACCCACTCTCCCGAAAGAGCATCTCACCTAGGCTCATCTCCCCCATCCCCAGAGCCCCATGCCTTTGCCACGACTGACCTTTGGACACTAAGAGGCAATTTAGCATGGCCAATCCACCTACTCTGCACATCTTTGGACTGCATGAGGAAGCCGGAGCACTGAAAGGAAACCCATGCAGACATGGGGAGAACGTGCAAGCTCCACACAAACAGTCACCCAAGGCCGGAATTGAACCCTGGTCCCTGGAGCTGTGACACAAGAGTGTGCCACCATGCCGCTGAGTTATGGAGTTTCTCTCTGACATCATCTCCCAGCTCTTTGCTCTGTAAATGAGGACGGGTGCTGTGAGGGTGTGATGATAATAGAAGGATTTGCGAAGGTGTGATATGTATATGCGTGTGGGGGGGAATTGGGAAGGGGTGCTACTGTGCATGTTTGGCACAGCAGGAGGCCATTTGACCCATCAAGTCTATACCGACCACAATCTCGCCTAGGCCCTATTCCCGTATTCTCACGCATTTACCCTGCTAACCTCCCCAACACTAGGGGAGGTTATTGGCCAATTTAACATGGCCAATCAACCTAACCTGCCCATCTTTGAACAGTGGGAGGACGCTGGAGTACCTGGAGGAAGACCACGCAGACATGGGGAGAACATGCAAATTCCACACGGACAGTGAACTGAGGCTGGAATTGAAACTGGGTCCTGGCGCTCTGATGCAGCAGTGCTAACCACTGTGCCACCCCCAAAGGATGGTGTGTGAGGGTGAGGAGGTAAGGGATTGAGAGTTAGTGTGCATGTTAGGGGCAAGCTAGATACTCTCCACTTTCCCTCTTTGTTCGGCATTACTTTCAAGTAGTTATTCACAAAATCAAGAATGGTGAAAAAATCCTTGGCACCAACCTGTTCCCTATAATGAACAATTTCACTGCTTCAGAGGTTTATTTGGCTTTGTTTTTAAGAGACCAGAGCAAGTTACACCTTAATTCTACCTGAGCCATTGCATCACTCACATTCCAGACACAAAATTACATCCCACTTCAAAGCAGCTCTCCCGCAACTTAAGGGGCTGAGAGATTGAATCCGTTCAAGGTTCTGTATCTCAGTCTTGAGCTTACTAGCAGCGATGGAAAGTTTAAAATAAGCTGCCAAGAAGTGCCAAGGCAAAAGTGTAGCAATATTTATCAAGGTCCGTTCCCCTTTCAAACTGTTCACACCATGTTAATAAGGTTAAGGGATGAAATGTTTTTTGGAATGAAGGGCAGATTGTGGGTTCATGAGGCCAAAATGATATCCAAGTGGCAGTTTACATCATGGAAGATTTTACAGGCAATCCATCTTTTTACTTTTGGACAGTGAGTCTTATTTTCCTTCAGAGAACACAACAACTGCATGATGGAAACACTCCTTTACAGATCATATTTCACTTAAATAAGAACAGAAGAACGTTCGGTGGCACAGTGGTTAACACTGCTGCCTCACAGCGCCAGGGACCCGGGTTCAATTCCCGGTTTGGGTCTGTGCAAGGTCAGCACATTCTCCCCGTGTCTCTGTGGGTTTCTCTCAGGTGCTCCAGTTTCCTCCCACAGTTCGGAAGACATGCTGGTCAGAAGCTTTGGCCGGCTAAAAGTCTCCCTCAGTGTACCCGAACAGGTGTGGATTCTCATGGTAACTTCACTGCAGTGTTAACGTAAACCTACTTGTGACACTAATAAATAAGCTTTACGTTGGATTGGTTTCTTTTAGTTTGTACTCGTCCTCATCTTGTTCCTGGACTGAACACACACCAGTTACTCCAAGTGAAAGCAATATTACCCAAAAGGTACAATGATAAATGTGGGAGCAAGGAGAAGTGGGCGGAGTGAATGTGGGGAGTGAGGAGCCTGACCTGGCCAACATCCAGCTGCATGTATTTCCAGATGTGGTCGCTGGATAGTTATCAGCAGAGAAGCTTGCAGCATTGAGGATAATTCTAGTCGCACCCCGCCCCTTAAAGCAAACTAACAACACATGGGAAACCCATCAAACCAGATGTCTGAACAGCTCGCTCCTCATTACACAAACCCATTACAGATCAGCTTCCATTTAAAACTGGGGGGAAAAACGAGAGCACTTTAAAATTACAGTGCATTCCACTTTGTAAATAAATGCCATACAAACTTGAAATGCATCACTGGGGATCGCAAGTGTTGTAATGGACAATAACTGTTGAAGAACCTTGAGTTGAAATAGGGTCGTGTTCCCAGCAAGTCCCATTTTACCCCTTTAGAAATACCTGTCGTTGCTTGAGTGCTTAGTTGGCTCTCCAGCAGCATTCCTCTGCCTTTCTGTTTTTATATTATTACCGCCATTACTGGTGCAATTAGATGGGAATTGGGCAGGGTGGGTGCCAAGGGTAGCAGTGGCTTGTCCCCTGGCCACGGGGAGCCCTGTAAACAGTCGCATTGGAATGTGCTGTGTGGATTTGTTTGCCAGACAAAATAAGAAAATTTTCAATAGACATCAAACAAAAAGAAATACCTGTCCCCAGAATTCTCTTCTAATATTAGACACAGCCCCACAACTAAAGGCAAAGTGTCTTCAACTGACTTGTGATGTATCCCCTATCGAATAAAGGCCCTCACCTCAAGAGTCTTGATTAAAATCTTCATGTAGATCTCTGTTATTCCCAATGAAACTCCAAACATGGCAGGCAGCATAATGAGAGTGATCCCAAGAATCAGCCATATTGACAGCAACTTCAACAGAAATCCCCACAAATCCTCCATCCGCTGCCGCTCTCCGCTCTCTGCAACCAAATTGCACGGGGGCCCAGCTCTGCAGGCCAGATGTTAAATGGAGATTAATAATGGGGACGCTCTCCTGCACTCATAGTCGCTGACATTTTAACATCTCATTCTTTCTGTGTAACCTTGCCAAAAACAATACTTACACAAGCAACTTACATTGGTATAGCACCTTGGATGTAGTACAATATTCCAAGGTACTTCACAGGAGAACTACCAAGCAAAATTTGCCACCAAGTCTCATTAGGAAACAATAAAACAGGTGTATCAAAGGTTGGTCAGAGCTAGGCTTGAAAGAGTTCATAAGTTTATAAGATATAGGACCATTTGGCCCATCGAGTCCACTCTGCCATTCGATCATGGTTGATATGCTCCTCATCCCCATTTTCCTGCCTTCTCCCCATAACCCTTCAACCAATTACCAATTAAAAATCTGTCTAACTCCCTTTAAATTTACTCACCGTCCCAGCATCCACCACACTTTGGGGTAGCGAATTCCACAGATTCACAACCCCTTGGGAGAAGTAGTTTCTCCCCGACTCTGTTTTAAATTTGCTACCCCTTATCCTAAGGTACGACCTCTCGTCCTAGAATGCCCCACAAGAGGAAGCATCTGCTCCACCTGTACTTTATCCATACCGTTTATCATCTGGCATACCTCAATTTGATCTCCCCTCATTCTTCTGAATTCCAGAGTATAGGCCTAACCTGTTCGATCTTAAAGAGAGAGAAATGCAAAGTGACATTGGCAGAGAATCGCAGAGGTCAGGGGTCAGGCACAGCCACCAACAGGAGACTGAACAAAATGGAAGACGAGCGCGAGGCAAGATTTGGAGAAGTGGAGTGATTGCAGAAGATCGTAGGGCTGAACAGGGTACAGAGTACAGGAAGGAGAGTTCTACGCTGGATAATGGGCAAAAGGAAGAAATGAGAAGAGGCAAATATCCTATCCCTTCCTCCCGCCCCCACCATATAGATCTAAGGACCCACAGCTGTGCCAGTATTATGCACAATTGGGATATAACACAAATACTGTGTCCCAGTGAAAACCAGCAATATATTTGCCCCTGACTACCATCCCCTAACCCCACCATGGCACATTGCAGGACTGGAAACCCATCATATATATACCCCCAAACTCCTGTCCCGTCAGGATCGGGAGCTAAAAACATGAAATTGAGATTAGGGATTGGAGAATCCCCAGCACACCCAGGAGACAATGGGAATTGCAGGCACCCTATGCCCTCCACCCTATGCCCTCACTGAACCTGGTGATGAATACCCCACCCTTTGGGGTGCAGGAAGTGGGTGGCAGGAAATTGAAAAGTCAGGAGTGGACACCGTAAATGTAGACCACTGCAGTGGGATTGGAGACCCAACCATTCTCCCTCCTCGAAGACACCAAAGGGATGTTAAATGGGACAATGCACAGGCTGACCAGTAGCTAAGGGAATATCTGATTCTACCCAGCTACAGAAGCCTGGATGAAGGGGGTGCAGATTCACAGGCAGGAGAGTACAGGAGCTTCCCTCCTTCCTCCTACCCTCTCGTTGCATATCGGCTCTTACTGCTGCCCCTTATTTTGATTTCACTCACTCTTTCTCCATTAGACCACGTTTGCTCTCTACACCTGCTCCTTTCACTCCAGGTTCATTTGTTTGTTCCTGCTCGCCTTACTCTGAGCGGCTCCTTACTCCTCAATCATTACTCCCGGTCCATTCCTACTCTTGTTCAACATTTCAGGTTTAATCTTAAACCCAGCCTCCCTCATTCCGAGTTCCCTCTTACCCCCAGTCCCTTACACTTCGGATTCACTCTCACCTCCAGTCCCTCTTACTCTGGATTCACTCTTGATCCCAATCCCTGTCACACTCCAGATTCACTCTTACCCCCAGTCTCCCTCTCCACTCCGGATTCACTCTTACCCCCAGTCTCCGGATTCACTCTAACCCCCAGTCTCCGGATTCACTCTAACCCCCAGTCTCCGGATTCACTCTTACCCCCAGTCTCCCTCTCCACTCCGGATTCACTCTTACCCTGAGTCTCCCTCTCCACTCCAGATTCACTCTTACCCTGAGTCTCCCTCTCCACTCCAGATTCACTCTTACCCTGAGTCTCCCTCTCCACTCCAGATTCACTCTTACCCCCAGTCTCCCTCTCCACTCCAGATTCACTCTTACCCCCAGTCTCCCTCTCCACTCCGGATTCACTCTTACCCCCAGTCTCCCTCTCCACTCTGGATTCACTCTTACCCCCAGTCTCCCTCTCCACTCCAGATTCACTCTTACCCCCAGTCTCCCTCTCCACTCCGGATTCACTCTTACCCCCAGTCTCCCTCACACTCTGGATTCACTCTTACCCCCAGTCTCCCTCACACTCCGGATTCACTCTTACCCCCAGTCTCCCTCTCCACTCCAGATTCACTCTTACCCCCAGTCTCCCTCTCCACTCCGGATTCACTCTTACCCCCAGTCTCCCTCTCCACTCCGGATTCACTCTTACCCCCAGTCTCCCTCTCCACTCCGGATTCACTCTTACCCCCAGTCTCCCTCTCCACTCCGGATTCACTCTTACCCCCAGTCTCCCTCACACTCCGGATTCACTCTTACCCCCAGTCTCCCTCTCCACTCCGGATTCACTCTTACCCCCAGTCTCCCTCACACTCTGGATTCACTCTTACCCTGAGTCTCCCTCACTCCGAGATCGCTCCTCGCTCCGGTTCCAGAGTTCAACCTTTCCTTACCACGCCTACCCGGAACTCCTGGCTCGGTCCCTCCCCGATTCCAGCCAGCCGCTGGTGGCCAGGGATTGCCCCCTGTCAGTACTCCTCTGGAGTGGGCATCGCCCTGCGGGAGGGGCAGATATTTACCCCCTTGCACCAGCCTCTCCCTGTCCCCGTGAATTCTCCCCCTGCCTTCGTTTCCAATGTTCAGTCTTCCTGTCCTCACTCTGACGCCTTTCCCCCTCGCAAGTGTTTTTTTTTAACACATTTCAGACCTGTTGCAGGACAAGTGGAGCAAATCATTCTGGTTATTCAGCTAAATATTCACATATTCTGCTGCTGTAGATCTGTTTCTCCTGAAGTTACTGCATTGTTTTGAGTCCCAGCAAACACAAGAGGTATAACATTAAACATGCTTGATTTAAATGATTCTGGGTTGATCGTAACTTTATTGTTACACGCATTTACCCTAGCTAGTCCCCCTGACACTAAGGAGCAATTTAGCATAGCCAATCCACTTATCTACACATCTTTGGACTGTGGGAGGAATGATGTGGATGTGCCGGCGTTGGACTGGGGTAAACACAGTAAAAAGTCTGACAACACCAGGTTTTAGTCCAACCGATTTATTTGATAGTAAAGGCACAAGCTTTCGAGGTTTCCCTCTTCGTCAGGTGAAGAGGGAAACCTCGAAAGCTTGTGCGTTTACTATCAAATAAATCGGTTGGACTAAAACCTGGTGTTGTCAGACTTTTTACTGTGGGACGAAACCAGACCACCCAGAGAAAGCCCACGCAGATATGGGGCAAATGTGCAAACTCCACACAAGACAACGACCCAAGCCAAGAATAGACCCCGGGTCCCTGAGCTGAAAGGCAGCAGTTCTAATCACCGTGCCACCATGGTATCTCATGTATTCGAACATGTATTATTATACAGTGAAAAGTATTGTTTCTTGCGCACTATACAGACAAGGCATACCATACATAGAGAAGGGAAGGAGAGTGTCATAACAAGAGACTGGCGAGAAAGATCAAGTTAATGCAAGATAGGTCCATTCAAAAGTCTGATGGCAGCAGGGAAGAAGCTGTTTTTGAGTCAGCTGGTACATGAGCTCAGATTTTTGTGTATCTTTTTCCTGATGGAAGAAAGTGGAAGAGAGTCTGTCCGGGGTGTGTGAGGTCCTTAATTATGCTGGCTGCTTTTCCGAGGCAGCGGGAAGTGTAGACAGTGTCAATGGTAGGGGGGCTGGTTTGAGCGATGGACTGGGCTTCATTCATGACCTTTCATAGTTCTTTGCTGTCTTGGTCAGAGCAGGAGCCATACCAAGCTGTCATACAACCAGGAAGAATGCCTTCTATGATGCATCTGCAGAAGTTGGTGAGAGTTGTAGCTGACATGACTGATATGCTGACATGATAAGACCATGACTGATGTGATTGTGTCTCCCCTGTCTGTAACACCTGCCCCCACTCTCCACCTCCTCTTAACATTTGACTCTCTTGTTGACCAAAAATCTAATTGATTGGAGATATTTAATGACCCAGCTCTCTGGGGAAGTGAATTTCATAGACTAACAGTCCTTTGAGAAGAAAAAATTCTCCTCATCTCAATCTTAAGTGGCCTTAATTTTCAAAAGTATCCTTCGATCTAGACTACCCTACAAGGGGAAACTTTCTTTCAGCATCCACTCTGTTACATCCCTCTGGATGTTGTACCACATTGCCCCAAGGAAACAAGATCTGTATACAATATTTCATATATGACCTCATTAAAGCCCTATACAATATACACATGCATTAGTGCATAAATTAAGCTGATATGACATTGCAGATAGCACTGAAGGAGTGCCATCATAACACAAATAAGATATTAAATAAGTTGAGGCCCTGTCTATCTGTCCTTGTCATAGAATCAATACAGAACAGAAGCAGGCCATTTGGCCCATCAAGTCTGTACTGAATACAATCTCACCCATAACCCTCATATACTCTGCTAATCCCCCTGACATTAGAATCAATTTTGCATGGCCAATCAACCTAATCCACATATCTTTGGACAGTGAAAACTGAGGAAACCAGAGCACCCAGAGGAAACCCACCCAGACACCATCCAAATGGACAATGATCCAAGGCTGGAATTGAACCCAGGACCCTGGTGCTGTGAGGTAGCAGTGCTATCCACTGTGCCACCTACATACAGCAGGAGCTGGGGGAACATCTACACATGGGCTGATAAGTGTTGAGTAGCATTCATGCCACTTAAGTCATTGGCCGGAATTCTCCCATCCCGCCCGCCACTTGAATTTTAGCAGATGGGTTGTGCACAATTTGTCTAACTTGCAATTTGCCTTATTTCTTCTTACTGAGCATAAAATATTTCCATCTCTAGGAATAGTATGAGCATTTAAAAGTCACTGGACACACAGTAACCTTGGCCCATCCTGAGGATGTGATAAGATAAGGGCTGAAATTTTCCCACTGTTCACACTAGCAGAATTTTCCCATTCCACTGCAGTGAGCGGAGATTTGGCTTTTCGCCAAATTTTCCGTCTTCGCTGCAGCTGGAGTGGGGCATGAACGAGCAACAAGATCATACCAAGTTCTTTATTTGACAGGACGTGTCTTGAAGCTTAAACTAAATAACAATAACATGCAAATAAAGTAAAATACTTGTTACACCTCAAACATTTTCCAGTTCTGACGGCAGTTCACAAACCTATAACGTTAACTCTGTTTCTCTCTCCACTATTGCTGCCTGACTTGCTGAGTATTTCTAGCATGTTCTGGTTCTGATTTTCTTCTCTGCAATGTTGTGTGGCAACAAAACACAATTTTGAGTCTCTCCAACTGAGAAAGAAAGAAGAAAAAGCAGAGAGAGACTTGCATTTACACAGCACCTGTTACAATCTCAGGATATCCCAAAGTGCATTTACAGTTAATAAAATACTTTTAAACCATAGTCACTGTTGTACAGAAGAAAAAGTGTGGAGAGAAGCAAGTTAAGCACATTTCAGATTTTATTTCCAACTCATGTAGCTGAAAAAAGGCCTTCCCTCCATTAGCTTCTATTTTATATTTCCTTTGTCAGAAATGGCATTGTTCGCTGATGAGTTCTGTTCCATTCACAACTCTCACTGAAATAGTTCATCCCACATGGAGCAGGAGCTGGGGAATATCTACTTGGGCTGATAAGTGTCGAGTAGCATTCATGCCACTCAAGTGCCTGGCAATGTCTTTTATCAACAAGAGAATATCTCATCTCCTTCCCTTAAAATTCCAATAGAATTACCACCATCAAATCTCCTACCGTCAACATTCTGGAGCATAACATCGAACAGAAGCTTACCTGGATCAGACACTTAAGCACCGAGGCTACAAAAACAGGTCACGGGCTGCATATTCTAAAGTGAGTGACTTGCCTCTGAACTCCCCAAAGCCTCTCCACCACCTACAAGGCAGGATCTGATTTAATAATCTCCCCTTGTCTGGACAAGCGTAGCTCTGATAACACGCACAGAGCACAATAACATTAAGGGGAAAAGGGCCCATTCAATTGGTATCCATCTACCATTAGCGCACCATCTACGAGATGCGCTGCAGCAACTCACCCAGACTTCTTCAACAGCACTGCCCAAAGCCCACCATCTAGAAGAACAAGAGCAGCAGATGCATGGAAGCACAATCCACTGAAACTCTCATCCAACTCGCACACAATACTATCTTGAAATATATCACTATTCTTTCACTGTCACTGAATGAAAATGCTGCAATTTCCTAGAAAACACCTTCACCACGTGGGCATCAAACGTTCAGGGAGGTAGCTTAGCACTATCTTCTCAAAGACAAATAGGAATGGACCATAAATGCTGGTCTTATCAGCGATCCCTACATCCATTAATGAATAAATGATTAGAAATAAAATTCCAGAAAAAGTCTTGGGCTTGGGGAAAATATTAAAGTTGAGCAATGTCATAACAATTAAAGGAAAGTGTATTAAATCAAAACGGTTGAGAGATATAATTTGCAATTTGAAAACAATTGAGATAAACAGCAATTAAATTTTTCTTTCTTCCACCATTGTCAATTTGTAGTATAAAAATAAATTAATGCAGATGCTGGAATCTGAAACAAAAACAGGAAATGCTGGAAAGCCTCAACAGGCTTGACAGCATCTGTGGAGAGAGAATAGGGCCATCGTTTCAAGTCTGGATGACTCTTCCAGAGTTTTATAAACTCATAGTTTTACTTGTGCCTAAACGTACATAATTTGAGATACAGAAAATTGTGATTCTTAAGGTTTGTCATTCAAACTAGGCAATAAAGACCGTGAGGAATCAAACTGCTTAATCTGAGTGCATGCACCTACCTCCACAAGAAATTTCAAATGATTTCAATGGTGCTTCAGTTCATGATGATCAAATAAAAAAATAAATATAACATTTCAATGCATGCAAGTAAATCATCAGGCTAAACTATTTACTGAATAAATCAAACGCCATTCACTGGAATTAAATCTCATTGTTGTAGTGAATGACAATATTCTCTGTGTCACAAAGAATCATTGTGATGCAAAAGACAAAGTTTTCAACAGTATCGGCCATCGCTTTACCCGTATTATGTTTGTTAATGCCCCATGACCATTGCAGCCCCTAGTACATTTGTAATATCTCTTTGCTTTTGCTTAAATTGGCAATGACATTTCCCTCCTCAAACTTTCTTAAATCCCAACTGCTCACAGCGTAGATTTCTTTCCACTGTACTTCCCGTGGCATTTTTGAACTATTTGCTTTAAACAACTTTCTCTTACACACGGTGGCGCAGTGGTTAGCACTGCGGCCTCACAGCTCCAAGGACCTGTGCTCGAATCCCGGCTTGGGTCACTATCTGTGTGGAGTTTGCACGTTCTCCCCGTGTCAGCGTGGGTTTCCTCCGGGTGCTCCGGTTTCTTCCCACAGTCCAAAGGTATGCGGATTGCTCATGCTAAATTGCCCCTTAGTATAAAGGGGACTAGCTAGGGTAAAAACACATGGAGTTATGGGGATTGGGCCTGGCTAAGATTGTGGTTGGTGCAGACTCAATGGGCTGAATGGCCTCCTTCTGCACTGTAGGATTCTATGATACATATTTCAAAAAATGGGAAAGATTATGATCAACTCAAAATAAGCCATGAAAATGAAGCTGAGATGCTATGTTACTGCAACTTTGACATTCAGAAGTGAGTGTTGGACAATCAATGAGCAATGCAGAGAAAAACTAAGGCATCAGAGTTGTGGTTTTTGAGATGAATAATCAAGATATCTTGGACAAGTCACATTACCGATGAAGAGGTGTGAGGAAAGTTTGAGACTAGAAGGATTCTGCTGATCAAGACCAGGAGGAGACAGTTGGAATTTCTTCAGCATGTAATAGGAAATCATGATTTAGAAAGTCTGATGGTAGTGGGAAAGGTTGATGGTAAAAAAAATGAGGTAAATAAACAACAATCTTTCTAAAGAACCTCACAACTGGATGAATGGACCACCAGCCAAGAGCAAGAATAACATGAAGGACCATTGTATCCAACTCCCCCTTAGGGCCTGATACTTGAAGAGAAAGAGAATCTATATAAAACATTAGTGTCACATTTGATCCCAAGATGAGCTTCCAACTTCATTATCACACTGTCATTAAAACTATTTCCACCTCCACAACATCATTGAATTTCACTCTGTCTCAGCGTAGCTACTGCTAAAACCATCACTTGTGCCTTTATTACCTCTAGACCTGACCACTCTAAAGCACTCCCAGCTGGACTCCCACATTCTACCTCTGAAAACTTGAGATAATTCAAAATTCTGCTGCCCCTGTCTTAACTCACACTAATTCTGTTCACCTGCCACCTCCGTACTGGCCATCGCCCCCACATTGGTCCCTGATCAAGCCACCCTTTGCTTTAAAATTCCCATCCTCCTTTCCCAATTCTGTCATGCGCTCACCCCTCCCTATCTCTGCAATTTCCTCAAGCCCCACAATCTTCTGAGGAACCAGAGCTCCTAAAATGCTGACCACTCCATTTTAAACTCTCCATCAATGGGGGCCGTGCTTAGGATCTAAGTGCCTTCTACTCCTTTCCACCTCACAATTTTAGTTTCCTCTCCGAAGACACTGCTTAAAAAGCTACATCTTTTGCAAACTTTTTGTCATCCGATCCCACACACTTGGACATTCTCTCTTCTACCTTCTTCTGTTGGGAAAAAGATAGAAAAGTCTGAGGTCATGTACCAACCGACTCAAAAACAGCTTCTTCCCTGCTGCCGTCAGACATTTGAATGAACTTACCTCGCATTAAGTTGATCTTTCTCTACACCCTAGCTATGACTGTAACACTACATTCTGCCCTCTCTCGTTTCCTTCTCTATGAACGGCATGTTTTGTCTGTATAGCACACAAAAAACAATACTTTTCACTACATGTTAATATTTGTGACAATAATAAATCAAATCAAATCAAATCAAATTAATGGGTGAGATTTCATGGCCTTGCTTACCCCAAAACAGACCTCTCCGTTATCCACCCCTCACCCGCTGAGTAGTAAACACTGGCTAATATCTCCTTATGTGGCTCAATGTCATATATAAAGTTGCTATGAAGCTCCTCGGCACTTTTTGTTATAATAAGGGCTACTATAAAATTAATTTGTTGGTGTATAACATTGAAATGTGTTCTCCACTATTTGACCTTCACAGTTGTTATTTCCAAATGACCACATTGCAGCCTAAGAGTGTCCCATTCTACAGAATGATTTCTCATCCTTACTCACCTTGTTTACCTTTAGTGATCCCAGCCCTTTCGCTCCGGTACAAAGGTTCCAGACGCTGAGGCAACAACCTTGGTTGACCACAGCAGAATCAGATCACACTGTGCCTTGTTACGTATAAAAATATACGCAAGTTACAATGCTGAAATGGGTCTTTAGATTTATCCAATCACAGTCACTGTTTACCCTCCATGAAAGCAAATAGTTTTAATTATGTTTATCCATCATGTTTCCATATCCCTTTATCCACATATCTAATCTGGTCTTTAATGTTGACACCACTTCTCCTTTAAACACTAATCCTGGAGGTTCCTCGACCTTCTGTGTATAAAGAAGTTTCACAGGCTGTCTTTCTAAATTTCTGAGAAACTGATTGTAGAATTCTAGTGCTCAACTCATTTTAAGAATCTGCAGTGTTGTGGTAAATCTCTTTTACACTTGTATAAACTCCAAAACATCGAAAGACCTCACACATTGCTGCAATTCATCCAAGCCTTTGTAAAGTTTATTTATTAGTGTCACCAGTAGGCTTACATTAACACTGCAATGAAGTTACTGCAAAAATCCCCGAGCCGCCACACTCCGGCGCCTGTTCGGGTACACTGAGGGAGAATTTAGCATGGACAATATACCTAACCAGCATGTCTTTTGGACTGTGGGAGGAAACCAGAGCACCCAAAGGAAGCCAAACAGACATGGGGAGAACATGCAGACTCCACTCAGACAATAACCCAAGCTGGGAATCGACCTAGGGTCCCTAGCGCAGTGCTCCGAAGCAGCAGTGCTAACCACTGTGCCACCCACAGTATGAATTATAAATTTAAATTTTCTTTCCTTGAATTGATATGAAAGGTTATTCCCTACGTTTCATGCTCAAGTAACACAATGTACACTTGTTTTCTTCATCTTTATGTTTGTTTTTCAACTGTTTATATTCATCCTTGCAACAAGCTGCACTTACTGCAGTGATATGTTTACTCCAGAGTAACTCTGATTGGTATAACATGTTACTTGTTACACATAAACAAAAAGACATATATACTTTGTTATATCTACAAATAACATTAGTATCATTTTGCCAGGAATTACATTTTACAAATGTTATTATGGTACTTGGTACTTGGTAATGTTTACTTCCATATTCTTCCACGAGGAAATGTTCACCGGAGGTACAGTCAATGATCATATGAATTTCAAAAAAGTTAAAGAGATTTTCCTTCATTGAGTCCTTAGAAGAAATGGAGATTAACTTTGTGGGAAATAGTTCAAGTTCTTTATTGTTCTTGAGGGAAAAGGAGTTGGCAAAGAAAGCACGTTGGGCTTTGTACAGCTGGAGCTGTTTGTGAAGTTTTTGAGCTTCAATATTGAGACATCCGTACTTGGAAGACATCAGACGCAATTCTCCCAAAACATTTTTAAGAGTCATAACGGCGAGAATAATGGAGTGATCTGTGCTGGTCTCTCAGACACATTCCACACTGCAAACCTCCCATACGCAGGCACTTTTTTGGAAAGTTGGGAGTTCTGCGCTAGTACGCAAGTGAGCGCTTGGGTGCTGTTCCGTAAGGGCACCCCAATTTCACAGTACAATGGAAGACCCCTTCCCTCACCCCATGGACATTGGGACCTCAACCTCCCCTCTCTCATCGGCGGCATGTTCCCTCACCCCCTCCATGGATCCTCCCCACCTGAACCCTGACATGCCCTCCCTCAGGACCCCTGACATGCCTCCCTATCAGAATCCCCAGCATGATCCACTCCTGTGTTACCTCCCCATCATAGCCCTCCCTCATCATAGGCCCTGTTTGTCATAGGCCTTGTTTGTCATAAGCCCTGTTTGTCACACCCCACCCTCTTGGCATCCTCCCTGACACACAGGCAGTGTCCAACTGGCACTGCCAAGTGCCTGGTAACAACTGCCAGTCTGCCGGGTGGTGCTCCCTAGGTTAGCACTGCCTATTGGGCACTTTCCAGCCATGACCCTACCCCCCGAGGCTTCAATAGCTACCGAGCTCCCTTGTGGAGACCAGTATTGATTTGCACCATTATGACGCCATGCCAAAAGGCCAGTGGACTCTGTGTGCTGAGGTTTGAATGGGCTATGAATATTTATATACTATTTTAAATATGCTAACTGGTCTTGCACTTTTTCTGGGTGCAATCCAGCTTGCGCCATTAGAAAGGGGCCAGAGGAATAGCAAACTCCTTGGCACAGGGTGCGAAATGGATTTTTGGGCTCCCTTGCTATTCCCCCAGATCGGTGCGATTTAGGTCATGCATGGTGAGGTCAGAGAATCATCCCCATTGTACACAGAACAACCTGCAGCAAAAGGACCAATGGTGCAGAAATCATTGATTGGATGAGGGGCAGGAGTTATGATATATGGATAGGAGCTTGCACCAGTACAAATTACTGAAACCTGGTGAGTTGGCATTACGGTTATTTCCCTTTTCTCAGACTGCAATTCTTTCTCCTGAATGGGTAGAACTGGCTATAAACAAATCAAATGGACTGATGGGAAGGAAGTCCAAATCATCAAGTGTTTTTCCAGCTCCATCCCCTGATCATATTGGTATATATTGGTATGGCATTTCACCCATAACTTTATTGGAGTGGGGAGAAAGTTGCAAGGCGGCCATACCTTATTGCAGCCTCTGGCTTTATGTGCTGTTGTGTGCCAGGCAGAAGCAGAATGAACACTGTAATTCAGCCAATCTCTTTGATCACTAACAAGAAGACTATTTTCATTTTGAGCATACTAAAGGTGCAATAACATTTGCCAGTAAGAACACTTACTGATGTGATCTCTCCCAAAATATCAAACAACGTTGGAATACTAGATTTGAAGTTTATTTACTAATGTCACAAGTAGGCTTACATTAACACCACAATGAAGTTACTGTGAAAATCCCCTAGTCACCATACTCTGGCACCTGTTTGGGAACACTGAGGGAGAATTTAGCTTGGCTAATGCACCTAACCAGCATCTCTTCTGGGCTGTGAAAGAAAACTGGAGTACCCAGAGTAAACCCACACAGACATGGAGAGAACTCCGCCAAGACAATGACCCAAGCCAGGAATCAAACTCAGGTACCTGATGCTATGAGGCAGCAATGCTAACCACTTTTTTTGTTGTATTTTTATTGTATTTTGGGATTGGATCAGGTCGATGACAGTCAGCAGTTTGATTTGAATGAATAAGATGATGCAAATATCTGTTCTCTGGCTGAGGAATCGAGTTCTAATGCAACCAAAGCCAGTGACGGCACAGAAGTTTGCAAATTAAAATTCTGAACATAATTGTGTCAGATAAACAATGTAATTATTTCAACTTCCATTGTATTACACAACTTGATGTTGATTTCTTCCGACTCTGTTTCCTTCAGGGAGATTGCTAACTACATTTGATGCTTACACTTTATATTGCGTGACCATGTGCTGGCTTCATCGTTGTGTTGCTTTGGGGTATTATTGCTGGATCTTGTTGTCACTGCGCAACAATCTCATTCTTATTAAAGTAATTATTTTCTGCTTAGCACAAAGAACTGGAATAGCTCTGAAATGTGAAATATGAACATTGTGGCTTTGCCAGCTTTAGGGCAATTGCAAACTGCTCAGCTGATCCAACATGGAGACATATAGGTGTAACCAAAGGGAAAGGCATCCTACCCTAAGGGTAATGCAAGAGATCAGTTTTAAAACATAGGAAAGCAAGAGAACTGGAGAAAAAGATAGTTCTAATGTAATGTGATGTATATCATTGATGTCATCTCTTGAAGATCTTTGGTTGGACCTCTGCTGTCTGTAATGTGCAGGAATTAATTCTATATCAAGCCCAATCGTAAACTTAAAATGCTGGGAACAGAATTTGGGGTGGCACAGTGGCAAAGTGGTTAGCACTGTCACCTCACAGGTGACACAGGTTCAATTCTGGCCTGTCTGTGTGGTGTTTGCATGTCTTGTCATGTCTGTGTGGGTTTCATCCTGATGCTCTAATTTTCTCCCACAGGCCAAAGATATGCAGGTTAGGTGGATTGGCCATGCTTAATTACCCCTTGATGTCCAAAGATGTGTAGGACAAGGGGGGTATTATTAGAGTAAATACATGGGTTC
This sequence comes from Carcharhinus amblyrhynchos, assembly GCF_965287045.1. Classification (NCBI taxonomy): domain Eukaryota; kingdom Metazoa; phylum Chordata; class Chondrichthyes; order Carcharhiniformes; family Carcharhinidae; genus Carcharhinus; species Carcharhinus amblyrhynchos. The sequence goes on from NC_137324.1 coordinate 167,184,070, forward strand.
ATAGTGATGGGGCGGGGGTAGGACTGGATAAGATTCTATGTTGAGAGTTGGTGCAGAGTCGATGGGCCGAATGGTCTCCTTCTGCACTGTAGGGATTCTATTATTCTACCATTCAGCAGATCATGTAGCCGGAACAAGAAACAGAATCAATGCTTGAGGTCATTAAGAACATAAGAACATAAGAAATAGGAACAGGAGTAGGCCATCCAGCCCTTCGAGCCTGCCCCGCCATTCAATAAGATCATGGCTGATCTGTCGTGGCTCAGTTCCACATTCCCGCCCTCTCCCCATAACCCTTAATCCCCTCTCTTATCAAAAACCCATCAACCCGCGTCTTAAAAATATTTAGCGAGGCAGCCTCCACCACTTCAACGGGCAGAGAATTCCAGAAATTCACCACCCTTTGAGTGAAGAAGTTCCTCCTCAACTCCGTTCTAAACCGTCCCCCCCCCCTTTATCTTGAGGCTGTGCCCCCTAGTCCTACTGTCTTTTTTGAGCGGGAAGAGTCTCTCCACCTCCATCCTATCCATCCCATTCATCATCTTATACGTCTCAATGAGATCTCCCCTCATTCTTCTAAACTCTAACGAGTACAAGCCTAGCTTATTCAACCTCTCCTCATAGCTCAACCCCCTCAGCTCCGGTATCAGCCTAGTAAACCTCCTCTGCACTCCCTCCAAGGCCAAAATATCTTTAACTTTTCATGATGATTGGAACATAATAGAGATGAAAGCCTTTGAGTAAGTAAAGGTGCAGAGTCAGAGAGAGGAGAGGGGGCGGGGATAGTGGGCAGGAAGGAACTTTCGTAAGACCAGAGGAAATAGGAACAGGAATAGGCAGTGCAGCCCTTGAGCCTGCTCTGCCATTTAATAGGATCATGGCTAATCCAACACATTCCTTGCATCTATTTTCCTGTCCTTTTCCCATAACCCTTGATTCCCTTCCCGATCAAAGGTCTATCTATCTCAGGCTTAAATGCACACAGGAACTCTGCCCTGACAGCTCTCTGCAGCAAGGAGTTCCAAAGCCTAACAACCCTCTGAGAGAAGAAATTCCTCATTAGCTTAAATTGGCACCCCATTATGCTGAGACTTTTTGCCCCTTAAGGCACCTTGTGTTTCAATGAGATCACGTCGCATTCTTCTAATTCCAATGAGTAGGGTCCCAATTTGTTTAACCTTTCCTCATAAGACAATTGTTCCATACTGGGGATCATCCTAATGAACCTTCTCTGAACTGCCTCCAATGAAGTAATGTCTTTCTTTAAATAAGGGAACCAAAACTGCTCACAGCACTCCAGATGTGATCTCACCAGTGCCTTGTATAGAGGTAGAAAAACTTCCCTTATACTCTAACCCCCTTAAAATAAGGGCCAGCTTTCCATTAGCCTTCCTGATTACCTGCTATATTTGTGTGCTGGCTTTGTGTTTCGGGAGAGGTCTGTGATAGAGTGGAGGGAGACATGATTGGATGGCAAAAGGGATGGCAGCACAACAGCCAAAAGAGCTAATAACAGAAATAAAAGATGAGGGAATGCAAATATTTACAGCAAAACAGCAAATGGGGAGGGAAGCATGGAAACATTGGCAAAAGGGAGAAGGAACCTGTGCTTCATGAATGCAACAGAAGATGGGAAGATCACAGGGTTGCAGAGAAAATTGGTCTTGTTATGATCCACGTAACTATCCAGTAATTGTAGTAATGTGGATGCGGAGTGAGGTTATTAATTGCAGGTTGAGATGGTAGGAAGGCAAATGCAATGTTAGCATTCATTTTGAAAAGACTCAAATACAAAAGCAGGGATGTACTGCTTTATTAGGCTCAGATTAGACCACATTTGGAATATTGTGAGCAATTCTGGGCCCCGCGTCTAAGGAAGGACGCGCCAGCCTTGGAGAGGATCCAGAGGAGGTTCACAAGAATGGTCCCAGGAATGAAAGGCTTGACATATGAGGAACATTTGAGGTCTCTGTTTCTGTATTTGAAAGAGTTTAGGATGAGGGGGGATCTAATTGAAATTTATAGAATATTGAAAGGCCTGGTTAGAGTGGATGTGGGAAAGAGGTTTCCATGAGAAGGCAAGATTGGTTCTGAGGGCATAGCTTCAGAATAAAGGAATGACTCTTTAAAACCAAGACGAGGAGGAATTTCTTCAGCCTGAGGGCGGTGAACATATGGAATTCATTGCCACAGGCGGCTGTGGAGGCCAGATCATTAGGAGTATTTAAGACAGAGACAGATAGGCAGTTCTTGATTGGTAAGGAAATCAAAGGTAATGGGGCAAAGGCAGGAGAATGGGATTCAAAAACACATCAGCTGTGATCAAATGGCAGAGCAGACTTGATGGGCCAAATGGCCTAATTCTGTGCCTATATCTTATGGTCTTATGATTTTATGGATAGTTGGGCTGACACAAGAAGAAACCTGACACCTCCCCCCCACTGCAGCTGAGGATTGCAGTCTGTGCCACAGGAGAAGGAAATTATAATGAAAGAAATTTTCTGGATGGCAGTATTCAGTTAAATTTAACCAATATTCAGGTGTTAGATATACCCAGTATCAAGGTAGATCTACCCAGGATCCAGGAGTTAGATTTACTCAATAACCACGAGGTAGACCTATTCACTATCCAGTAGATCTACTCAATATCCAAAAGGTAGAACCAGTATCCAGGAGGTAGATATGCCCAGAATTCAGGAGATAGATCTATTCAGTATCCAGTAAATAGATTTAAAGCTAAAGTTTCGTTTATTAGCCATGAGTAAGCTTACATTAACACTGCAATGAAGTTACTGTGAAAATCCCCTAGTGGCCATACTCGGGCTCCTGTTCAAATACACTGAGGGAGAATTTAGCATGGCTAATGCATCTAACTAGCACGTCTTTGGACTGTGGGAGGAAACTGGAGCACCCAGAGAAAACCCATGCAGACACAGGGAGAACATGCAGACTCCACCCATATAGCGACCACAACCAGGAATCAAACCCAAGTCCATGGCGCTGCGAGGCAGCAGTGCTAACTACTGTGCCACCGTATCCAGGAAGGAGGTCTACCCAGTATCCAGTTGAATTATAGAGACCCTACCATGCAGAAGGAGGCCATTCAGCCCATCAAGTCTACCTCAACCTCAATCCTGCCCAGGCCCTAGACCTATTCAATCCAATGGTTGCAATACCATTTTGAAGAACGGAGCATTTAAGAGTGAAATGTAACAGAGTTACAGAGATGAGGTTATGGGCTGCACGGTAGCACAGTGGTTAGCACTGCTGCCATACAGTGCCAGGGACCCGGATTCGATTCCTGGCTTGGGTGACTGTCTGATTGAAGTTGGCATGTTCTCCCCATGTCTGCGTGGGCTTCCTCCGGGTACTCTGGTTTCCTCCCACATTCTGAAAGGCATGCTGGTTAGGTGCGTTGACCCAAACAGGTGCCGGAGGGTGGCGACTAGGGGAATTTCACAGTAACTTCATTGCAGTGTTAACGTAAGCCTTACCTGTGACAAATAAATAAACTTTACTTTATAAACTTTTTAAAACAGAGGAGGAGTGGATTTCGCCCTGGGTTTGTTGGACTGACCCAGGGGCAGACAGTCCCCAGTGTGAGAGGAAGTCCTGCAGCGGCCAAGCTGCGACTGGGCGTGGAGCCGGGAATGGCCAGAGGGGGCGCTGCAGCGGCGCGGTGCGCGCATGGAGCGGGAGCGCCCGCCCGCGCCCGAGTGTGTCGGGGGCGCGCCCGCATGCGCGCGGCGCCCCGGCCTGGGATTGGCATGGCGGCGGGCAGGGAGGCCGGAGGCGCCGTGTCTGGCTTTCTGTTCGGCTCGCTCGCCTTCCAGCACCTCAACGCGGACTCAGACACGGTGAGTAAGGCGGGAGGCCGGCCCTGCTTCAACCACCTCCCTCCCCGGCGGGAAAACCGGCTCCGAGATACCGGGCCCGGGGAGAGAAGCTGAAGGGCTGCCCCCCCCCCCCCCCCCTCCAGCCCCCCCCCCCCCCCTCCAGCCCCCCCCCCCCTCCCCAAAAACACATCAGGGCCTTCAGATGGAGAGGGTACCGCCACCTTGGGTCCTGAGTAGGAGGGGATATGTTTCCGTTACCCTTTCTGGGTCTAGGGTGGCCCCCCCACCCTCCCCCCATCTGGGTCTAGGGTGGCCCCCCACCCTCCCCCCATCTGGGTCTAGGGTGGCCCTCTCATCAATCTGGGTCTAGGGTATCCCCCTCCCCCCATCTGGGTCTAGGGTGCCCCCTCCACCCCGCCCCCATCTGGGTCTAGGGTGCCCCCTCCACCCCGCCCCCATCTGGGTCTAGGGTGCCCCCTCCACCCCGCCCCCATCTGGGTCTAGGGTGCCCCCTCCACCCCGCCCCTATCTGGGTCTAGGGTGCTCCCTCCACCTCCCCCCCCCCCGAAATCTGGGTCTAGGGTGCTCCCTCCACCTCCCCCCCCCCCCCCCGAAATCTGGGTCTAGGGTGCTCCCTCCACCTCCCCCCCCCCCCCCCCGAAATCTGGGTCTAGGGTGCTCCCTCCACCTCCCCCCCCCCCCCCCCCCGAAATCTGGGTCTAGGGTGCTCCCTCCACCTTCCCCCCCCCCCCCCCCCCCCCCCGAAATCTGGGTCTAGGGTGCTCCCTCCACCTCCCCCCCCCGAAATCTGGGTCTAGGGTGCTCCCTCCACCCCCCCCAATCTGGGTCTAGGGTGCTCCCTCCGCCCCCCCCCACCCCCAATCTGGGTCTAGGGTGCTCCCTCCACCCGCCCCCCCCCCCAATCTGGGTCTAGGGTGCTCCCTCCACCCCCCCCCCCCAAATCTGGGTCTAGGGTGCTCCCTCCCCCCCCCACCCACCAATCTGGGACTAGGGTGCTCCCTCCCCCCCCCCACCAATCTGGGTCTAGGGTGCTCCCTCCCCCCCCCCCCCCCCCACCAATCTGGGTCTAGGGTGCTCCCTCCCCCCCCCCCCCCCCCCCCCCCCACCAATCTGGGTCTAGGGTGCTCCCCCCCCCCCCCCCCCCACCAATCTGGGTCTAGGGTGCCCCCTCCACCCCCCCCCCCCCCATCTGGGTCTCGGGTGTTCCCCCCACCAATCTGGATCTAGGGTGCGCACCCCTCCCCCCATCTCAGTCTAGGGTGCCCCCACCTCTGGGTCTTTTCAAAGTAAAGGATTTAAGATTTTCTACTACCTAATTGTTGTCTTCCCAAACTTTAGAAGGGCAGTCAGGTTCTGCTTCAACAACAATAACAGCTTGCATGCGTACACCGCTTCTAATGCCATAAAGCTATCCATGGCCCTTCCTGGGCATTTCAAAGACAAAGTATGATACTGGTCCACTTTTTGCCATATTGCAGCAGATGACAAAAAGCTTGGTGAAAAGGTTAGACTTTTAAGTTAGTTGCCCATCCCTAGCTGCCCTTTGAAACTGAGTGGCTTGCTTGACCATTTCAGAGGCCCTTAAGAGTCAGCCGCATTGCTGTGGTTCTGGAGTGACATGTAAACCAGACCAGGTAAGGATGGTAGATTCCTTGCCTAAAGGTGATTGATGAATCAAATTTTCCCTACCAGTTGATATCCAGCTGTGAAGTGAGCAGTTACCTGGGTCTGCTTTATCACTTTTTTTTACCTCACAGCGCCAGGAACCTGGATTTGATTCCTGGTTCGGGTCAGTGTCTGTATGGAGTTTGCACATTCTCCCTGTGTCTGTGTGGGTTTCATCCAGGTGTTCTGGTTTCCCCCCAGAGTCCAAAAGACGTGCTGGTTAGGTGCAGTGGCCATGCTAAATTCTCCCTCAGTGCACCTGGAGAGGTGCCAGAGTGTGGTGACTAGGGGATTTTCACAGTAACTTCATTGCAGTATTAATGTAAGCCTACTTGTGATACTAATAAATAAACTTTAAAAACTTCAATCGTAGTCTTGTGTCCAAGCTAACATGAGTTCCGCTGCAATCATTCACTGCTTTCCGAATGGCTGGCTGAACCTTCAAGTCTCATCCTTTTTGGAGAAATATTATAACCATCCTTGGGACTTTAGTTCTTTTGAACCCTGTCCACTTTTCTAGCTATATTGATCACTTGTTCTACTTTTTTAAAAAATGCAGCTTAAAAATATTTGCTGCAAAAACAAATGCCGCAGGATCACAGCAAGGCTGAAAACTCTCCTGTGAACTCTATTCTGGCTCAGCAGTTGACTAAAATCAAAACATCTTCAGGGACTCAAGAATGTAAAAAAAGCTCCTCAAGCTTGACACAGTTCTTTAAACAAACCTTAATTGTGGCTGAGTAACAATAAGTTGTTTGACGTATTCCCTCATGAATTTTGCTGCTTCTATTGAATGAAGTACAGACCTGGTGCGGTAATATGAAGGCACATTAATGTGAATTGTATTATTATGTAGGCTTATAGTTAAAGTAAGGTTTGAACTTTGGCTGTAACATGTTACTGCAAAAGCAGCAAAATGTCAACTCCTGTGAAGTTTCCAACAAGTGGCACAGTGGTTAGCACTGCTACCTCACAGTGCCAGGGACCTGGGTTCAATTCCTGGCTTGGGTCACTGTGGATTTTGCATGTTCTTCCCATGTCTGCATGGGTTTCCTCCGGTGCTCCAGTTTCCTCCCACAATCTGAAAGATGTGCTGGTTAAGTGCATTAACCCGAAGAGAAACCAGTGTTAATGTAAGCCTTACTTATGACTAATAAATAAACTTTAAGAGAAGTCGAACAAGCGAGTGTTATATGAGCAAATAAGTAGTCGACCAGAATGGGGAAGATTTAGTGGACCAACTTTGAAGTATTAGTGGGTGAAGAATTGCAGTAAATGAATATTTATTTTAAATTTAATATTTAGAGCATTAACTTGAATAATCCAATACCCCATATATAATGTATGCGAGAAATCATGAAGCAAAGAAAATAAATATAGATAGTATCAATTAATGGAGCAACGGCAGAATGCTTTATAAAGCAGAATAATTAAATGCTCATAATCTGAAAGGGTTAAAATCTAAATTATGAGCTTAGTTTTCAAAGATTTAAAACAAAAAAAAATTTTTGTCTGTGAAGAGAGAGAGTTGACATTTCAGATCAAGACCTTTTGTAAGAGCTCTCTGTGTAAAAACTTACCACAGTGTAATTATACCCTCCTGCCCATGGTGGTTCTTGAGCTCAGTTTTGCATTTCATGATTCTTTTCAGACCTTATTACAGAGAACCTTAAAAACATCTTTGAAAATTGCAGTCTCCAGCAGCTACGTTGTTTTCATGTATCCTGAATAATTTCCTGTGTTGAAATTTGCCAGTGCCATAGATGTCAATTACAAAGGCACTGCTGAAATTGGATTCAGTAGGTCTGTTATTGTGTGGGCCATTCACGCAGCTGTTTAGTCACCTTGCATCCGCAGCTGTTTGCCCTGTGGCACTGCTTATTCTTTAGGAACTTGAAAATTGACGAGAAGTTTTATTTTGCTCATGTAAAGTGATTCTGTTGAGTGTAATTGTGATCACAGTCTATGTTCTAGTTAACAACAAACTCCAAATCAGTTCAAGCTTCCAGATGTCTTGGATCCAGCAAGATGGGGAACCGAGAACTATCTGCCCCAAAAGATACTGAGCTCAATCATACATTCCCTTCAGCATTTCCTGGAAACGATATTCTTTCTTGCTGAAGATTCTTGATAGATGAGAGTCAGTGAGGAAAACAACTAGCCACCAGGTACTCAAGCCTGCCCCAACATTTTTGCCCACACTTTGGAAGGAAGTGTGTACTCTTTTGAGCCAAAGTATTCTTCACATTTCTCTTACAGTGCTCACAGCATATAGTGGACAAACATTGTTACTGTCAACACATTTGCTATAAGCGGAGCAGGCTGTACTTGTGTCTGAGGGATTTTAGGTACTTGGTTACAAATATTGCCTATAAAAATTGGCCAAATTGTGCTTCAAATAGAGGATTTGTCACCAGAATGCCAGGCCTGATTAGACTGCGGCAAGAAGTAGATATAATTTTCTTTAGTACTTGTTGCATTTGGACTGATTCAGAAATGATTGTTACTTCAAGCTCTCCAGAAGATACAGCAGTCAAAACAATTCTGGGTTTAAAAGGCCCTATGTGGCTGTAAAACGTATGATTCATATGCATAATTCTGCAAATCGGCAATAGAGCTGCATGGCTGTTCTGTGTTTAGTAATATCAGTTGTGCAAATTAATGGCAAAGTTACAGAATCTGTTTTCTGATTTTTCTCTTCTCAGGAGGGATTTCTACTTGGAGAAATTAAAGCAGAGGCAAAAAATAGTATAACTGATTCCCAGCTGGATGACATTGAGGTGGTGCACACCATAGGTAAGCTGTTTCATCTGCAACCTGCTTTCCACTCTACTGCCATGGTAAAAGCTGACAACTTTATTTCAGTTAAGTGAGACCTTTCAACTGGGATTAGTCATGTTTTCATTTTTTTGGAGTGATGTGAATTTTAGCTGTTATTAAAGTGGGATGTTGTAACCGCCCCTCCCAAAACAGGCATCTTGGAATGTACTATGTGTCACTGTAGTCTCAAAAAGTCATTTTTAGAGAAACATAAATAAACTTCCAAAACAGAGTCCTATCCATAGCTATGGGAATGGCTTCACAGCTAAATCTCCTCTAATAGTGCACAATGTTTTGTGGTGAATAGCTGTACAGATTGAAACGTACCAGTTATGATTGTTGCTCTCAGTTGGGCAGTTATCCCACTGTTACAAATGGCTGTATTCATGCATATGTGTGTGTACAGGAGGAGAAAATGTGCCAGTTGAGGGCAGGATCAAACTCTGGTGAGGTGTTCCTTGTGATCAAATTGCCTTCTGTCCCGAACCTTTCAACTCAGACATGATGGACAGCCACGGATACAGCAGGATGTCTGTGGAGCCATGTCTCAGTGTGAGACATTGCCAACAACTTGCATTTATAAAACACCTTTAATGTAGTAACCTGTTCCAAGGCATTTCACAGGAGCGTTATCAATTAAAAGTTAACATTGATCTGTGTGAGTTTTTAGGTGAGCAGAAGTTACTTCAAAGAGATAGGCTTTAGTGAGTGTTTTAAGTGGGGAGAGAGAAATGGGGAGAGGCTGATAGGGTGGGAATTGCAGAGCCCAAGGCTGCAGAGATTGAAATCAGGAATATGCAAGAGGACAGAATCACAGAGATCTTGGTGGATTGTTCAATAAATGGTACAATTTAAAAACAAGAATGAGAATTTAAATATTGAGGCAATGCTGGAAGCCAGTGTAGGGGAAGATCAGCAAGCTGTCGAGACTTGTGGCCATTGGAGGGGGAGAACATAAGAACATAAGAAATAGGAGCAGGAGTAGGCCATCCAGCCCTTCGAGCCTGCCCCGCCATTCAATAAGAAATAGAAATAGCTTAAAAATTGTTTTTAGATGCAAAATGTCTCTGAAGTTCCCACTTATGCTCCTGGTCACCTTGTAATGGAGTGAGAGGGAGGAGAAGAAAATTTGGAGGGTAGTTCATCCCTCAATTATTGAAATATAATAACCAAGCCAGATTATCATTAAATACCTAGAGCCAGGTTCTGCCTGGAGCTACACAAGCCTGGTAATTAGGGGACTGGGAAGGGATTGTGACATTACTTTATGGTGATATTTTATCTTCCTTGTAGTGTCTTGTCTGAAGTCAATCTGTAGTTGTAATTAAGTGTGCCACGAATGGTGGAAAGCTGCACTCCTATTGTGACTTTATCTCAATTATAATCTGTCTTGATTAACGAGGAGAATTCCTAAGATGCACAGTTTTCAGATAATGCTTCCATTTTTGTGTTTATTTAAGCAAGTGGGAGTTTTTACCAACAGTCTGTCAGTGAGCTTATTGAATTGGATATTGCGATTTTGTGATCATTCATATATCATCCACAGGGCATTGACAAGTTGCCCATTAAGTCACAAACTTTACAGATCCATCTTTCATGTCATTTCTTAGTTTGTTGTTTTAACTTGCACTAACAGATTAAAGAGCCAATCACACCAAACATACCTTTTCAAAAATTGAACTTATTTATCCAAAATCTATTTTCTTGTGTGTGGTTAGTCATTTAATGAGCACTGTTGTCCTTGTCAGAAGTGACTTTGGAGGTTACAAATCCCAACAACCTGAGAGATGCAGAACACCATGTAACTCATAATATTGCTGATATTAATTGAGCTCCCTCACAATGTAACTGTGAATGGCCTTTGAGGGAAAAGGAAGCAATATTATATATGAAAAACATTAACCCCTCTGATCTTCAGTATGTACAGTTTCCCTCCTGGAACCAAGTATTAATTGTGGAAATTATTATTCCCCTCTGAACTTTAATGTGTATTTTTCCCCTCTAGATATACAGAAACATATTCCATGTTACTGGCTATTCAGGTACGTGAGCTCAGTTGATAGCTACTCAGTCCTAAGAATTTTAAGACTGTTGTGTCCGTTGGGAATTGCTCAGTCACTTTTCACTTGATTCATACATAAAAGGTTAATGGAACCAATAGTCCCGCTAGGTCTTCTGTTTGACTTTATTAGTAAGCGCAGACTGCATCTGTGGAATGTATGTCGGTTAAATGAAATCTGAACTTGGTGATTGGGAAACAAAATCCCTTTGTTTTAATATGCTGTGATGGGAAAAACTGAGTAAAAGGGAAGTGCCCTGTATGTATACCTTAGTTATACATACTAGCATTCCCAGGTGGCTAGAACTATGCTCTTACTGGATGCAAGAGACTGCAGAATCCGCACCAGGTTTCTGTTTGCGCTGTTTCAATCCTACAGTAAGGCTAATGTTAATTCAGACATTGAATGTAAAATGGAAATTGGGTTAACCACCATAAGTTATGACAGGCTTAAAAGTTGGCCATCGCAATCTGAGCCACAATATTACTAGTGGGATGAGGTTTACATAGCAGACATTAGTGCAGCTTTCCAAAAGAAACAGGTTAAGCTTTTGGCTATAATGCCACTAAAAGCGCTATTAAATCTTGACAACATAAAATAGAAATAACAGAGTGTGTCACAAAATGTTATGTCTGTTTGCAATGTGACCAATTCTTCATTGCTACAAGTATTTAGCCACTTAATAAATCAGCTTTAGCGTGCAGGTATAAAGGTACTTTTGCACCCTGGTAGCTCTTTTGTTAACATAGAAATGATTTCCCTTATGTCAAATCAATGTTATTTGTCTTTTCAAAATTACTGAAAGTGGTGGTGGTGTTATAAAGTAAACAATGCCAAGTTTTGTTAATGAGGACAATGTGGTAGAATAAAGATAGAAACTAACACTGTTAGAAAGCAGGAGTTAAGTTACACAGTGCTTTGTGGATTGAAGTCACATTACCAATGTCCTGTCCATCTTTTACAGTTTCTACAATTCTGCTGGTGAAGTGGACGAGACGGCATTGCAGAAAATACTGTTAAATCAGGAAAAGGTATTGTCAAGAACAGCCATGCAAAAATAATTGTTGTAAAGTTTTATTCTGGACTGACCGCTGTCAAATCATTCATTTCTTAATTTTATATCCTGTTTGTTTTTAAAATTGGCTGGTAATTATACCGTTAAACAAAAAATCCACCAGTGATGAAATTTGGAAAATAATATGTTAAGCAAACACCAAGTATCGTAATTTTATACTGATTTAAAACAACTTGGGTGAACATCTGTAGGAATTCCAAGCTTCTGGATTGAGGATCTTTAATTCTGCAGGTGGTTGGCTGTTTAGCTCGATATTGTCTGCAATATTCAGTGGTGTTTGATGTGGTGTCGATAATATGTAGCTTCCAAAATGGCACCATGCGTAATAGATTGATGACAAGAGGCTGGCACATCACATCACATCGAGAATGGTTTCAAGATGTTGCCAAAAATTATGCGTTTTAATTCACTCATACTTTGGGTCAAATGCCTGTGCCTTCTGTCCAGGTTAGAAGTGACCCGAAGCTCTCGGCTGAAAGTGCCACTCAATATAAAGGTCCACGTTTGTGACATTTAATGACATTCATCAATAAATAGTGTCACGTTCAGAGCAAAACACGCACTACAATTCAAGCAGGATGCTGTTTGACTGTCATTACTAACTATTATGGAACGTCGCCTTTGATATCTGTAATGGTTTGAGGTATTGAAGGTGTTACTAAAATACTCTCCTCTTCAGTTGAGTGTACCACTTTTATTTGCAATCAGGAATTCAGTGTAAGTTCACAATAGAGTTCTTAGTGACATATGAAGACTGAAATTCTTTTAGCTTTGATCTGCTGTGTTGTGTTTTTATAAATATATTTCAGCTGCAAATTTTGTGGCTTTTTTACCCTGAAACCTACAGTTGTTCGACTAATCAGGATATTCCATGTGTTCTTTGCTAAGAAATGCCTGGATTAGCATGTCTTCTACTTCAAGCCACTTGGTGGTATCACTGGTTTGTTTCACAGTCTGAATCTGAACAAGTTCCAAACATTTTTGACTGTAGCACCACCTTTCACAAATGCTTTCACGTATTCTCTCAGGCCTGACGTGAGCTACTTTCAGAGGCCTGTTGACACAGAAGACTAGGATAGTTGTGTAATGTTGAATTCATTAGTGGGATGTTGTAACTTGCAAAGATTTTTAGATTAATCTATTTAATGATCAGTCTAGGTAGGAGTCATTCCTCCGATGTTTTTGGTTTGCTTAATGTGAATGTTCGTGTGTGATGCTTAATGATGAGATGCTATTGTTAAGAATGGGAATGCACCCATCATGTCTTTGTCAGCCTGATAACAGTAGTGTGCCAGTGATGATTAGTTGACAGTCATTACATTTTATTATCTAGTCGTCCTTTTCAATGTAGCTGTTTGAATTACCTAACCGTATCAACTTATCAGCTTCATATAGCGCAAGTGCTGTAATAATGTTCTCTAAGTCTGCTAAAAGATTTAACTTTGCTTTTAACATTAGAGGGCATATGTGTCCTGAAGAGAGGAGCAGCTTCCCTTGAAGTTAATAGCATTGCCCTTCAATAGTCTTTGACACTTTATGTGAGAACATTTATATCACGTTGAAGAATATGAAACAGAAGAGCATCTGATTCTTCAATACCAGTTGTTGACCTGCTGATCTTGGTGAGCCAACCTGCGCTGGTTGATTCAGTTTAACTTTAGGCTACACATTTGATCCTGAAACACTTTGGTTTCATGATAATTTTCTTTCTGAGCAATTGCTATTTGGGTTTCGACTAAAAGTTTCCATCCGCCGCAATATTAGGCAAATAGTTCAGTGTATTAAATTGCTTGATTGTGACGAGCTTCACTCCGCAATGTTGTCTAGGCTAAGAAGACAATGATACCAAGTAGCTTCATGTTTAGGGTGATCTTAAACAGGGCTCTCCAATCACCAGTGATTACCAAGCGGTGACATTGCTGCATCGTGACCAAAAGTCTGGATTGACTATATGCAGGGTAATGCTCTGGCAGCAAGTATTTTCTGTAGCTGCTGTTTTGCCAGTAGGATTTCCTCTGTCACTTGCAAAGCATCAAACTTCATTCTCAAACATTACAGTTATTTGCAAGTGGATTTAAGCAGGATAGTTAGTACATTGAGGCTAACATATGTTCTCCACCTCATTCATTTTGATTATGCGCACAACTCCTAACCAGCGATGGACAGCATCCAACTTGATCTCTGTGACCTTTGAACCTTCACCCCCTCCTGTACCCGGAATCTTCCAATTCTGCCTTTCTGTGTATCCCTCCCTCTACCTTTTAAAGGTGTTATATAACTATATGTTGCAGTTGTGACTTTGTGGTGGACAGCAATGAGTTTGTGTCTACACTGAAATCTTAAATACATCCCAATTCTTGTTGCTGCAATGGGATTTAACTGAGATGTTATGACCACTCCTGTATTCTTTATGCACTGGGAAGCTAAATGTCATCTTCAGTGGTGATTTTCATCACCAATTATCCTTGCCATTTTATTTCAGATTTCTCAATAGTGGTGTTCTGTAATGCGATAAATATTGTGCTCAAATGATTGTTTAGAGCCAAAAATGAGAGCTGGGCAGTCAAAGATCAACCTGCAGTTTTTGAGCAGTGTATATGTCGGGAGCTGTACAGCTCCTGAACATCCAATACTCTCTCCAACCCTTAATGTTGGAAAAAGTGAGTTATCTATTACATGAGATATTTTAAGAACGTAAGAAATAGGAGCAGGAGTAGGCCATCTAGCCCGTCGAGCCTGCCCTGCCATTCAATAAGATCATGGCTGATCTGAAGTGGATCAATTCCACTTTCCCGCCTGCTCCCCATAACCCTTAATCCCCTTGTCTATCAGAAATCTATCTACCCATGACTTAAATATATTCAGTGGTATTTTGGTATTTGATATTTTGGTTTGCTATGACAAATTTGAATTTCATTGGGAGTTTTGGGGGTGTGTTCTGTCCTAAATCTCCTTGCAACTTAATCCCCCACCATCTTCTCACTCCCCCTGAAACCCCTCTCAGTTCCAGCCAAGATGTGATGGCATACCACTGCAAGTGACCTCAAGAAAATCAGAATAGCTGTTTTCTCTTCAGAGTAGAGTGGCCAAAAGATGAGAATACTTTACAAAAAAAGTAACATTAATGTGAAAGGAATGGATATTTAGAAAAAGGGGAAGAATTTCAAATCTGGCTTGAATCTTGTCTAGACTGCTGGATGAGATGCTTCTGTTCGCTAACGATGAGAGGCATTTGTTTCAAAACAGCCCTTAATGGGCTGACTTGCCCTGAACGTGGCACTCATTGGCTGTTAACCTCTGAAGTGCTCAGGATGCATTTAAAACATGTTGTTATAATTGAACAGAAGGGTTTTATATCAGACAGCAGTCCTGACTTGGGAATGCTTATTATTACAATTGCCCAAAGCGGGTAAAGTGTTAATTTTTTAGCGTTCATACAAAATTTATCAAAAATAATGTTTAATTTTTTTAATGTAATTTCAATCTAACCAAAGTTTGCTGCACCATTTGTTTAAAAACATATATATGGTGCATAAGTGGTTGCTTTTAAAGCTTTTTATCTGGGATTTGTTGAATTGTAGTGTATAACGTGCACACAGATAGTTAACTGAATTCTAATTACAGAATCCCTACAGTACAGAAGAAGGCCATTTGTCCCACCGAGTCTGTACTGACCACAATCCCACTCAGGCCCTATTCCCATAACCCCACACATTTGCCCTGCAAATCCCCCTGACACGGGTCAATTTAGCAGGGCCAATCAACCTAACCCACACATCTTTAGATTGTGGGAGGAAACCGAAGCACCCAGAGGAAACCCACACAGATATGGGGCGAATATGCAGACTCTGCACAGACAGTGACCCATGACTGGAATTGAACCCTGACACCGAGGCAGCAGTGCTAACCAATGCCACCATGCCGCCCCAACTGCTGTGACGTATGCTTGTTTGACTTCATGCTGTGTGACTGGTATGCAAGTTATTAATGGCTGGGCAGTATGGATGAAGGAAGTCAACAACTGACGTACATACAGGTAATTAAATGTCAGGTGACTTGCATGTAGTTAGTTATCTGCTGGGTGACAAGTAGTTAACCTTTGGGTAGTGTTTAGTTATTGACTCAGCATTAGTATTAACAGTTTATTTGGTAAAAGACTTAAATTTCAAAAGTGATATTGCTGTTCCACATTTCCCACCTTTTTTAACTTGGGTCCAGATCTAAACCTACTTGTACTTTTTCCCCCCTTAGAATGTTATTGGTTGGTATAAGTTCAGACGTAACACAAATCAGACCATGACATTCCGAGAACGTCTCCTTCACAGGACCCTTCAGAAGCATCTGAAAAATCAACAGCTGGTGTTCTTTCTCTTTACTAGCAAGTTAAGCAGAGAGAATGGTTCCACGCACAGTCTGGAATATACACTGTATAAACCCCAGGAAAGGTGAGCAATATTGGCAGCCGGTGCAAGCTTGGGAAATGTAGCAAGCATGAAACATTTTACAACCCATTTTTAACAACTTGTACAGCTTAACGTTTACATTCTTCTCAATTTAGTTTCATTCAGCGAATACCTATGTCCGTAACCAATCTAGGAATGTCCGAACAACAGGACTACAAAACGTTTTCGGGACCAAGTACCGCTGGGGGCTACTGTCAAGCAATGAAGAAGCACAGGTAGAAAACACAGCTGATCTTGCCCTGAGTGCTGTTTTAGCTGACACTTAATGGAGAATATGACCCTACCACGTCAGGGTTTTGACTGGGGGCTGGGAAGAAGCGGTGGAGAGGTTTTATTATACTTCAGCTCAGTAATGGGATTACGTCTTGCCTTAACTAGTAAACATTAATATGATGTCGGCACCTGTCAAGTGACCTCAATAAATAACACAATTTTTTCCTTCAGAATAGACTGATGCAGGGATGTATCCCTTTCTGGGTACAGTTTGCACTGAACAGATTTCAGCCATTCTAAAATGCTTCCAAATTGTGAAATGAAACTTACTTCACTATACACTGCTTCCAAAGTTTCCGATCAATAGTATCGCTTCATTCTATTCAGTTACTCCTTAGGAAGTGCAACAGTTCAGCCTTAACCTTACAACTAGAGATAGAGACTCTGGTCAGGGTCTCACAGGCAAGATAATATTTGGGAGTGTATTATCCAGTGTAAATTATAGAAGGTAAGCAGGGCAGCACAGTGGTACAGTGGTTAACGCTGCTTCCCCACAGGGTTCAATTCTGGCCTCGGTAGATTGTCTGAGTGACATTTGCATGTTCTCCCCATGTCTGTATGGGTTTCCTCTAGGGTGCTCTGGTTTCCTCCCACAGTTTGGAAGATGTGTTAGTTAGCTGTATTGGCCATGCTAAACTACCCCTTATTGTGCCCGAACAGGTGCCGGAGTGTGGTGACTAAGGGATTTTCACAGTGACTTCATTGCAGTGTAAGCCCACTTGTGACTAATAAGTAAACTTTAACTAAAAGGGCTCATTTTAGGACATTCACGTTTTGTGCTGTTACGAAATTGAATACAAAGTTTACAAAATAATGTGGTTCTATAACATGTCACTTCTGGTCGGATAAATGTGGAATAGGGAACAGACTTCTTGAATGTGAACAAAGATTGAAACCTTTAAGAAACTTGGGGGTGATAACTGTTTGATTTGGTATCAGTTTGTGAAATTAGGGCAACATAGGCCAATGCATTTGTTTGTACTGCCGGAAACACACTTGAGATAGCACTGTTCAATCTGCTGTGCCGCGAATAGACCAGAAATTGTTTTGCTGCCATCTTCTGGGTGTAGCCGGTCCTGGCAATTTAAAATAGCTTTGTTTGATAAACTTTGAATATGACTGGTTGCTACAGCTTTTAGATCAGATTGCATGGGAAATATTTTTGAAAAAGGATGCACATCAGTTTGGAAATTAATGGAGGAAGGTTAGATTTTCATTGCGTTAGCAAGTCTTCACTTCTGGCCTTTCTAACCAAGTTTAATCTTTATTGCTGGTTATTTTATGCTTTGTCTTTTTTATTGATAAACTAAGATGAAGGATTTAGGCCCATAATGCGGGGTATTCCATAATTAAAAGGAATGAAAGATGAGGTAAATCAGAAAGCATTGCTTAGATATCATCAAGCGTAAGGCTTGGTGGCGCAGTGGTTAACACTGCTGTCTCATGGCACCAGGGACCCAAGTTCGATTCCTGGCTTGGGTCACTGTGCAGAGTCAGCACATTCTCCCTGTGTCTGCATGGGTTTCCTCCAGGCATTGTGCAAGACATGCAGGTTAGGTGCATTGGCATTGCTAAATTCTCCCTCAGTGTACCCAAATAGGTGCTGGAGTATGACGACTAGGAGATTTTCACAGTAACTTTATTGCAGCGTTAATGTAAGCCTACTTGTGAAGGTACTATATAAACTTTAAACTTCTAAACATTTTTAAAAACATGAACATCTTGGCAGAAGTCTAGCAGTTTGCAAATCTGAAAAAAAATCATGCCAAGGACTGTTCTATATGGGATATCTGCTCACAAGCCATCTGACTAGTAACTTAAATGTATGCCACTAGAATAAGAGGCAACTGAGATGGAAATATTAGGTAGTAGCTCTGCACAGTGTTGATAGTATTTTTGGAAATCTTAGCGTATGGTCAGAATGTATGCATTACAGGGCTCTTGAGCATTTATGAAAAGGGCAATATAAAGGAATGTATGGTGGAAAGAAACTTGCAGTAGCATTATTATTGGTACAAATCAAAACCTAGTGGCAACTTGTACATTTTGAGCAGAGTTCAGCAAGATGTGATGCGCATTTGAAGTATTTTGGAAAGAATATTTAGCTCCAAAAGGCAAGGAGAAATGGAAAATGGTCAGAGCGTGGTGGAATATCTGCTTGAACGTTGGCGTTGAATGTGTGCAATTTAGTTTCCATTCCTTCACTCGAGCTTGGCAGCTGGTTAATAATAGGCACCAACTGTTCACTTGAATCTTTCTCCACTGCCTCCCCAACGCCCTTTCTATTTCTTCTTTATTTGGGAGTTATTTCAGAAGTTCTGATTTTCCCAAAGGGTGTACATAGACTGTAGATCTTGCAGCCACAGAATCATTTAAAGGTGAGATTCATATGCTGCAGAAACTCCTTGCAAGAATTAGACTAGATAGAACTATGAGTTAAACTATCCGAAAGGTTAGAAACCAGTAGTATTACTTGCCTAGATAGATTCACAGAATACTACGATGCAGAAGAGGCCCTTCAGCTCATTGAGTCTGGACCGATACATGAAATGCCCTGATTTGCCCACTTAATCCCACTTGCCAGCACTTGGCCCACAGCCTTGAATGTTGTGGTGTGCCAAGACTCATCCAGGTATTTTTTTTTAAAGGATGTGAGGCATCCTGCCTCCATCACCCTCCTGGGCAGCGCAGTCCAGACCATCACCGCCCTCTGGGTAAAAACGTTTTTCCTCAAATCCCCCCTAAACCTCCTACCCCTCACTTTTAACTTGTGTTCCCTCGTAACTGACCCTTCAACTAAGGGGAACAGCTGCTTCCTATCCTGTCTGTGCCCCTCATAATCTTGAACACCTCAATCGATTAATGTAGTTTGTTTTCTATTGTTAAATTGTCCGTGCGTGACTGAAATTGAAGCTGACAGAGCACTACTAAGCTTGCACAAAAAATAATTTGACAGCACTCAGAATTTAAACATTAAAATTTATTAGTTATGTTGAGTATAAATAAAGAAAACTCCAACGACACATGTTATAGTGACATCTGAATTACAAGTGGGGGAATTCTCTCTCAGATGTTCATTGGATGTGTTATTTAATGGTTAAGAGTGAACATAATTCATATGAGGGACCCAGGTGCTGAAGGGTCATAACACGCAAGTTGTCCAAACCCCAAAATAAATTGCACCTCTCCACTGTCTAGAAATGATGGGTAAAAGTGTCACCAGAATTTGGCCTTGGATGCACCAGCCACAGTGTACCAAACATGGAAATGAATTCAAGTACAATATTAATAACAAAAGGAATATTCCATTCTTATTCACCAAGACACGTTATTGAAAGAAGCTGAAAGAATTTGTCCTGTAAAAGTTCTGTTGATTCAGTGAGACAGTGGATAATTGAGGTCCTCATTGTATTAACTGCCTTGTTAAAATAAATTGTTGAATCTGTTATATATTGATAGACGCTTCATTGATTAATCCAGTGATTTCATTGGAGATGAATATCAATACAAAGTTAAAGAAATGAAGAACAATAATTGACGTTAGCTGATGTCTGAATGCCACAGGAACCGAGATGGATTTGATGGTTGTCACAGTCTGAACCTTTTTGCTATTTGGTTTAAAAAGGGATTTCAGGTTACTTTAGATTAAGCTACCTTCAGTTAAGTGCAGGTCACTGTGTCAGCAGCATTTCCAGATATGAGTTAGGACCATAAACTGGACTAGATGAAGTGGCTAACAGAGTTGTATTTCAAGCATGCCATTTCAGTTTGAGAAAGTGGTGTTCTTGGGTGTATTTTAGAGACACTACGACTTAATATCATTAGAATAGCTTCCATTTCTTAACTTCTGGCTTGCCAGGCAATGTTCTGCTATGATCCTTTACCAAAGTGGCAGTTTTGATTGGCAGCTCAATCAGCAGATCCTCATGCAGAGTAATAGGGAAGATGGGCAGAGATTATGGTTTTTGCCTTCACATATTTTCACTGTAAAACTTGGAATAGGGATAGAGTTTAAAACAGAGGGGCAGGAACCTCTCTCTTTTCCCAAATGTTATTTCAATGAATGCTTGCAAAGTGGAGCTAGGGCAGTGCCAAAGCCTATGTTTGCTTGAATAGTTTTAATGTTACAGGTTGCAGCTGGAAACTAGATTTAGTTTCACAGAGTATATTCTGTTCAGTCATGTACCGAATATAAATTACGCCATTGTGCTTGTTTCCAATTGGCCATGCCTCTATGAATGCACATCTTTCAGCAGATGGGAGAATTGCCCTTCAGTGAATTGCCAGGACACAGTACTCTTAGCACATGGTCTTGTCACAGTCCAGGGTCACACTCGTTTAATCGTATAATTAGATATTGAGTGGTAAAGGTATTCTCCAGATCATGGGAATGTGAGGTGCGTTTCTGGAAGTGATCAATAATATTAAACCCCAGACAATAACTAGTGTAGACCCGAAACGTTCAGCTGTTGGGCGAATAGATTGGTCAAAACACTTCCCGAGATTTTGGGAGGGGTGCGGGCGAGTCCACTTTTTCTCCTTAAGCTACTTTTTTCATCAGTATAATACGATCGTTCCTTTCTGGTCTGGCATTTAAAGATTTGTAAAGTATACATTTTAGAAATGTGATGATGAACAGATGGATAGAAGAAATTGCAAATTACAATGGATGTAATTGCTGTTTTTTTTTCTCTCACAGACCTGTGTTTTTTGATCAAGATGGGTCCTTAAAAGAGGTTCAGAGAATTAAAGACATGTATGGTACACTGCAGGAAGAATTGAAGGTAACTAGGGACATAAATCATAGACTTGTTCAACTGAACTATTCCAACATCAGTAACAGCACAGAGGTTGGGTGTAAATGCTGAAGATTTTTAGTTGTCTGGGTGTTGTTTTCCAATAAATTGGTAATTTGTTTGAAATTCTATTATTCCTTTTACAGTGTGCTATGTAATTATTTCAAATACATCCAGAGTTTACCAGATCTAAACAGTCTCTTTGAATTCAGTGCTTAAACGAAATCAGTGGCGATTAGAATGTATTTCTTCAGTGTATAAAAGAAATGTTCAATCTCTGTCTATCCCAACCTTTGAAATGCACTCACCGCACCAAGACAGTTGTTCTGTGACATTTGGTACTTTTTCTGAAGCCAAATATGGTTTAAAAAAGTAGGATACGACTGACAACAGTCACATTGCTCAGAGCTAGTTGTTGATTGGGTGTGATTTAAGCATATCAGCTTACATCAAAAAAAAATCAGTGAAAAAGATGCAAAGGATAGCTCCCTGAAGGCTTAGATTTTCTAGAAATTGGCGTGTGGGCTATTCAGCCCCTCGAGCTTCTTCCCCACTCTGAGATCATGGCTGATTTCAATCCTAATTCCATCCAGCTGCCTGGCTCCATTTCTTGTCCTGCTTTTTGTGGTTGAGAGCTCCACGCCACAACCACCAATTGCATAACAAGGTGTTTCCGAACTCTCCCCCCCTCAGTAGCCTGACTCTGATTTTAAAGATATGTGCTCTTGTCCCAGACCCCCTCATTAGCCCCAAGATAAGGACATTTCTAGGTTTGCTCCCTGGGCCATGTTGGGTTAATCAACCGGCAGTGATTGAGGTGATACCCTTGACTTCAGTCACCTTTGTGTTGGAGGGAAGATTGGTGGGGAGGAGGAGGAATGGGGTCATGAAGTAACAATTCTTTGTCAAAAAACGCAAAGGTAGGTAGTAAAGCAGTTCTCAACATCAGTAGGGGAAAAAGGCCTAAGGGATAAGCTGTCTGCAGATCCCTTACAAAGAACCTGCTGTACTCTTCAGAATCACTTCCAACTTCCTTATGGTGCTTAACAACCTTGGATATCCAAGCATGGCAGGACAGCAAACAATCTGAGTAATGCACTACCTCTTTATTTGAATGTGACTTCCCATTTTAGGGTGAATACTTCTGCTTTTTACTGGATGTCATGGAAATGGGTTGGCAGAAGTGGTCAGGGAACTAACATAATGGGTTTCCTGGCCTGCTCTGTCCAACCAGCTACCACCTAAGAATCAACCAGTATGCCATTGAAAAACATTGGGAAAATCAAGAACATTACGCTTAACACCTGCCAGCCAGCTAAAAGGTGGCAGTGTGGGAGCATATGTCCTGTCTTAAACCTGATGCACCATTAAAAAAACTCACTAAAATGTAGGGGCTGGATTTTCTCAGTTATTCCAATGGACTCCCATCACAATTCCAGTGACACAACTGCATTTTAATCAGAATGTGTCTCTTATTGCTCTAATCAAGTTGGTGCAGAGAGACTGCTGGCCTTGGAAGTTCCTATTTCCTGGGCTCTAAAAGTCATACACTCATATCAGGTGAAATGTGCCAGGCACAAGAGGGCAGCAAGTGTGAAACGTCAGGGGCAAATCCAGTTAGAGCTTTGAAGATTAAAATGAATTTTTAAGAAGAAGGCTGAAGGAGGGAGATGCCTATTTGTAACCTTCAAGCAATCAGTCTGTGCCAGCCATCATGCCTCTAACCTGATGTGCCCCCCCACTGTCCTGTCTGATTTCCCTGTTTGCCCACAGTCTTTTTATCCTCCAAGTTTTTCCACCCACCTTATCTGCACTAAATTTTCCATCCATATGCCCGTTCCATGAAGCTGTTTGTTGTCTTGAAGTCTCTTACAAAACCTCCTCCATTTTTGTCCACAATTATTTTAATAAAACATTTATAATAGTTACTGATTATCCAGTATCTATACAGACTCTATTCCACAGATCTTGCTAATATCTTGACCATACTGTATTATTGTGCTCAAGACTATATAGGACCAATACCTTCCTTTCCTGCTCCCAGACTCTCAGCCTGTCTATCACTCTAGCTATACCTACCTCCAAACTTGGCAAACAAACTTCTCCTTTGTGTAAATACAATACTACAAAACACAGTGCACCCTGCTGCTGGGATCATTTCTGCAGCTACTGAGTGTGTGGAACACTGATTCTGCCTCCAGATCTCCATGAAGGTTGAGCAGGAAATGAAAATGTGCCAGACTCATAGACAAAGAGTCAGACTGCAATTACTGTGAAAATCCCCTAGTCGTCACTCTCCGGTGGCTGTTTGGATACACTGAGGGAGAATTTAGCATGGCCAGTGTATCTAACTGTGTCTTTTGGACTGTGGGAGGGAACCAAAGCTCCCGGAGGAAACCCACACAGATACGGGGAGAATGTGCAAACGCCACACACAGTGACCCAAGGCTGGAACCAAACCCAGGTCCCTGGCACTGTGAGGCAGAAGTGCTAACCACTGTGCCGCTATGTGATTGATAATGTAAGACATTTGAAATGGTATTTTTTTACGTATGCATTTTTGTTCAAGAACTTTCACCATGTATGGATATTAAATTTTGCATTTTATGACTTTAATCCTACTTTGTTGTAGGCCACTTGTTTAAAGGTAGAAAAAAGTGAACGCTCAGTGGAACGTTTACTAACCGATGTACAACGACTCAGGAAAATGGTTTCTGAGAAGAAAAGGCTGCACACACCAATTCCAGGTAGGAACCGGGATAAATATTCTAGTGCACTCTACTTTCTACAATATAATTAGAAGTTAGCTTAATGATGAACCTGGGTGGTTTCAAAAAGAAGTTTATGATGTGAATCCTGAAGCAGAATCAAGACGATGTGGAATATTGTTTTCCCAGAACAGGAGTAAGGCTATGTATCTCGATTATTGCTCAAGATTTTCACGTCATTTAAAAACAGACAGTGCTGGACATACTCAATGAGTCTGGCAGTGTCTGGGGAAAGAAACAGATTTTGAATCCAAAAAGAGTCCTCTTCAGAACTGAAGGAAGGTGAAAGTGTGATGGATTTTATGCTGTCAAATGGAGGAAAGAACAAAAGTTTTAAATTCATTTATTAGCGTCACAAGTAAACACTGCAATAAAGTTACTATGAAAATCCCCCTGTACCTGTTCGGGTACACGGAAGGAGAATTTAGCATTCCCAATGCACCTAACCAGCATGTCTTTCAAACTGTGGGAGGAAACCGGAACATCCGGAGGAAACCCACGCAGATTCCCCACAGACAGTAACCCAAGCTGGGAATCGAACCCAGGTCCCTGACACTGTGGGACAGCAGTGCAACCACTGTGCCAGCAAGTCTGGGGTAGGGTCAGTGACAGGAAAAATTAAATGATAAAGCAAAAGGAGTAATAATGGTTTTAGTAAAGAAACAATGCATTTGTTCAGAAGGAGTGTAAGTTTCAGATTAATGAATAATTGTGTCCAAAATGAAAAAAAAACAGATTCAAACTGGCATATGGCAGAACAAAATGGGGGACAGAGTTCGTGGTCTGAAACTGTTAATCACAGTGTTGAGTTCAGAAGGCTGTAAAGGTGCCTTTGCTTTTGTTGAAGAAAATTTAAAAGTTTATGCAGTATTTAGTTTTTCACACTCCATAATGATCTTCATATGAGATGCCCGTCAAGATATTGTAGGATATCATAGGATGGTCATGGATCATACATAATAATACATCTAGCCATATTTGTAATTTGGTCGAAAAATACTAACCTGATAGAAATAGGATTGGACCCCCATTTTTGGTAGCTTGACTGGCCTAAGCCTGGGTAACGTTGGGGCTACTCCTGTTAAGTCAGCAAACCCAAACTAGGAGAAGAAATAAATAAGACATTGTTCAAGATTGCGATTCAACTGCTGGCAGTGCATATGACCTTGGATTGAAACAAGGTTAGACTTGGCTGTAATGGCTTGCCAATGAATAAGTCCAAAGAATACCTAAAACGATGGCAATGTGCCTAGAGTGATGCTGACCTTCAGGGAAGAAGATGTAAGGGTGAAAATTAAGTTTGTAATTATCCATAACGGATTTACAAATATTGCATTATTATGCATTTCCTGTAAACTTTTCCATTAAAAAGTCTCAGGACATTTATAATGGAAACTAGTCCAAGTCAACTTGCCATACAGAAGTGCTGCGGAGCCACTACTGCCAGGATGTTTTATAGCGGGACAACTTTGTATGTGTAGGCATAATAATTTGTAATGGATATGTAAAAATAAGGACAGAATCTTTTATCTTTAAAGTGAGGATTGTCTGCTCTTGTCCAGTTATGCGCTACCTCCCAACCTTCTGACCCTGCTTTACCTGAATACAACATGCAGGTGTTTTTGATTCACTTATTAAATTAATGGGGGAAATTGACTAATATTTGCAAGTTGACTGCGAGTGATGATATTTCAAAAGTGCTTCATTGCTGTAAAGCGTTTTGGGATGTCCTGAAGTTGTGTGAGGCACATATAAATTCAAGTCTTTATTTTGTAAAATAATGATTTTCTAGTTTAGCGTTTCTATTTGGAAATTGACACAATTTATTGCAGACTATTAATATAAGGTCCAGTTGGCCAATCACATTTCCTATCCATTTATAGATGGGAAATTTATGCAACACTAGATGGCTCCCAAACATACTCTTTCCATAATAGCTCTAACAAAGGATCGTCCAGACTCAAAACGTTAGCTCTAATCTCTGTCTGCAGATGCTGAATTTCTCCAGCATTTTCTCTTTCAGATTCCAGCATCTTCAGTATTTTGCCTTTATCTTTTTTCCATAGAGCTATAACTGGTGTAAGTATTTTACATGTTCACTTATTTTACTTTTTCTTTTAATGCAGAAGAGAAACAGAATCATAACCTGATGGAAAAGAACGTACACTTATGTCAGGCTTTGAAGAAAGCTTTCCCGAACTCAAAATTTTTACAGTCTGTGTCAATTACAAGAGAAGGACAAGTTCTGCCAGTTCAGTGTCACAATGAAGACCACAGGATGAGCATAAAGGATACTCCCACTCAGGTCTCAACAAAAACAATGCATACATCATCATCATCATCAGAGAGGGCTAACGCTTCCGGCATTACCTGTAAACGGAAGGCAAAAAACTGTCTTAATCGCCTAAGTCGGGGTAAGAAACGGCGAACAGTTTGGCCAAAGGCCAGGAGATCAGTAAGTAGAGACAGTGAGGGCAGTGAAACTGATTCAGTGAACAGATTGACTGGCTCGGAGAATGAAGGGGACATGCTGGATCAGTACAGCAATGACATAGCACCTTCAGCGTCACCAACATTCTGAATTTTACCAACACTGGGACCTGAACTGCAATAAAGCAATCCCAACTCAAGAAATGCAAAGTGCCAAATCTTTTCCATGCCAATCTTGAAGAGGATGCTTGCCTTTCTTCAGGTGAAAAGCACGTTGCGACTTGGGGAAGAGAGACAAAAGTACTTTTGTTTTTTAATAAACCAATTCCAGTGATTTCTTCACTTTCTTTGAGATATTTAACAGCAGAATTGGAGGCATTAACAATTTTAATTTTTTGTAGAATCAGTGCACCTGTGATGAGGTTATCAAATGGTTTGGAATACTGTCTTTTCACTATTAGTGCCTGGAATTAAATTTCTCCTTTCTTGTCCATGCGTCTTAGAAAAGCAGATTTTTTTTTGTTTGTTCCTTTTCCTCTGCTCCCTTATTTTGGCCCCCAGTTTGAGTACTGTGAACTCCAGGTCACCGAATAAGCTTCTCAATAAACACCTAAAATAGTGCGTCATGCTGAGAGGTCATCTCAGACCAGTGGGTGACTTCTTCGGTGCTCAAGCAGTGGAGACACATGGAACATTAGTACTTCACCCTTGGTGCCAATTAACGTTCAAGTATACATGACTAAAAACCCAAGTTACAGATTGGAAGAACAGAAAAATATATGCAAACCTAGTCATTTTTTTTTTTAACTCTGCAGGGCTGGAATGTGAAAAATCACTATTTTTGATGAAAATAACTTTTACAATTTCTAGTACATCTTCCAACAACTTAATCTCAGGCAAATTTTCAAATGTAAAACCGGCCATAAATTGATACTGACTTGACATTTCTGTCAAACGCAATAAGAATGGTTGCTGCTGGGAGAGTGTGTTGAAGTGGATGTTATGGATGCTAATGAAGCTCCCAAGATGCTTCACCAGTGTAACCTGGACAAAAATCATCCGCAGCCGAAGATAATGATCAGACAGCTGAACAAAAGTTGGGTGGAAGAAGTAATAAGAATTTAGGGTAAGTTAATGATGAAGGTACTTAGAGAGAATTTCCAGAGTTTGGGGTCTCAAAGGTTGCAGCTGCTAGTAGTGGGGATAAATGAAGTATTTGATGAACAAAACACTAGAATGGGAGGAATACTCTTCTTGGAAGGTTCTACTGCCAGACGAGATTGTGCATGAGGATGAGAAATGAATGAAGGAATTGTTGGACCAGGAGCAAGTGCATTTTAGGCAACACTTGTGGAGGTTGCCTTAGTGATGGAGAGGATATGGGTTCAGAAGCTCAGTTCAGCTTCAAATAAGATGAAAAAAATTGAACCTCAGGTTCAATCTGAGACAGTGACCAGGAAGAAGAAGTCAGTGACTGGACAACAAATTTTGCCAGAGCGATCAAGAACAATGGTTTCAGTCTTATTTGGAGAAAAGTTGCTTTATCTGGGACTGGATATCAGCCTAGAAGTTTGACAGTGCAGACAGGGGAGGGTTAAAAGGTGGTGAGGTAGCACTGGGTACCTCCAGCATTGATGAGCAGTCTGCCATGCTGTGATAGCGTCAAGCTACATATAGCTTAAAACTATTCAACTGAACATACGCTGTCACTGTACCACTTCAAGCCAGTATAGGGAAAGAACATAATGAAAAAACAACACTGAACATTTATTAAGGGAGTGTTGATTAGATTGCCGAATGGGCAGTTGTATCGGTTGGAGATCTTTGAAGTTATCTGGGAGCACAGACTTTAGTAGGCCTAATTTCAAACAGCAACTATTGTCCAGTGTTGTATTAGAATGTGATATAGGGTGGACTGACTGTTGTCTGAAATGCGTCCTATATTTGGGAATACTAGTAGCAGCTGCAGTGGAGACCTCAGTTATACAAGCCATGTACAGTGAAGACATCTTTTATGCTCCCATTGCTGGTGTAGAAACTCTTTGGCACAAGTTCCAGGATGTTGTCACAGATGATGAACTAATATGGAGAAGTTTTATCAATAAGGAATGTTCTGAGATCTCGCAGATTGTCACCATTGTGTTAACTTAGCACTAGAAGATTCTTCAGCTGAGAACCAGTTATCTATGTGCAGAACAGTAGTAATATGCTATCATAAAGCTCAGCAACCTCGAAGCAAGGAGGCCCAAGCAAAGGAGATTCTTCATTATCCCTGATAAATGTCCATTATAAGGAGGTCCTTTATCCCTTGCGGTTTATACATAGGATACAATTACAGGAATCTCTTATGCTTGTTCCATGTTTTTAGATCATGGCTGATCTGTACCTCAACTCCATTTACGTGTCCATAATCTGTTGTTGCCTTTACCTACCAATGTCTCCATCTCACTCTTCAATTTCAATTGACCCAACATTGAGTCTTTTCGGTGGAGACAATTTCAAATTACCATCGTCTATACATAAAAGTACTTCCAGCATTCACTCCTGAGTAGTCTAATTCCAATTGTAAAAGTGTTTTGGGCTTACTCTCTTGCAAAAAATAGTTCCTCTGTTGTCAGTGTAGTGAATCCTTTAAACGTTCAAGTTCTAATAAATCACCCCTCATCCTTCTAAACTCAAGGGAATTTAAGTCAAATTTTTGTAAGCCTGGTACCAATCTGCTGCCTGCACTGTATCCACCTCAAGACTGAAATGTCATTCCAAAAGAGTGGTCCCAGAAACTGATTACTGTATCAATAATGGCTCAGTCAAACAATGGCCCTTCACAGCTGCAGCAACACTTTTTAATTCAAACCCTTGAGAAAAGGGCAAGGTTCTAGCAGTTTTCTGATTAAAAGCCATGTACAAAAGGTAGTGAAGTGTATGTGGACATCTAAATCCCCCTTGCTCGTTGTTGTTCAAAATATTTTCCCTATTTGTCATTCTTGGATTCAAAATAGACAGCCTTAAAATTTCCACATTGAGCTGCTGTTTCCATAATTTTTCCCACCCCCTTATCTATGATTATGACTTCCTACTTCCATCTACAAAATCACTGTGC
Source organism: Carcharhinus amblyrhynchos (assembly GCF_965287045.1). NCBI lineage: Eukaryota > Metazoa > Chordata > Chondrichthyes > Carcharhiniformes > Carcharhinidae > Carcharhinus > Carcharhinus amblyrhynchos. Next base: position 167,213,377 of record NC_137324.1, read on the forward strand.
TTGCTAACTTTGTCATCTACAAACATGAACATACAACTCATTTTTTTTCATCGTCCAAGTCATTGTTATATATGTGGTGAAAAGTTGCAGATCGTGAGGAACGTCACTCGTCATATTCTAACTAATTAGCAAGCATCAGATGAATACTGAAGAGAATATAGTCAGGGCGGCATATTCATGCACATTATCTGTGCGTGCCCTGAAAAAAACTACTACTTTGGGAAACAACCTGGCCTATCAAACGTTATGGTCAGTATTAACATTCCTTCAAACTCACCAACTCATCTGCTCAATTTGTGTACAGAATGTTACCTGAGAGGCTACAAAAACGTTACTGTTATCAGTACCAAGCACTGTGGACTCACTGGAACCCTGCTGAGGTTCTGTCCCACAAAAGACCTGTGCAGAGGGAGGGTCTGGTTTAGGAGGACATTAATTGATTTGCAACTGCAGAAAATATATGCCCACCTTCCTGTCGGGCCACATCACCTCTGACCCTGACCTTGAAGCATGTGAAACTGCAAGTGTACATAGTCATGTCATTAATGTGCCCTCCTGTAATTTGTTGAAAATATACTACTGTATCAATGTAAAAGAAGTGTGCAATTTTTCCCATTTGCAAAAAAAAATAAACATTTATACTTTGGCTGTTACATGTTTAATCATTTTGTCTCTACTGTGATAATGCTTCCTGTGACTGGTAACCTCCCCATTTCAGCCCTTAGTATTTCTAAGCCACCCAGTTCCATCACAATGTCCTGGTCCCATACTTGTATTCAGACAACTTTTGTTCACCGTTCATATGTAGTTGAAATCTCTCTTCATTACCTCCAAGCTGTATTGAAGCAACTATTACAAGTCATAGTTCTGTGGGAAAATGGTCTTACATTTACTAATGAATGCCAACAATTAAATCATGATCTTCATTTGTAATATTTAATATTCAGGACGAGATGGAAGATTACAGATTATTTGTGTCACGAATAGATTTATGCTAAAACTGCAATTACTGTGAAAATCCCTCAATCACCACACACTGGCACCTGTTCAGGTACTGAGGGACAATTTAGCATAGTCAATGCACCTAACTAGCACATCTTTCAGATTGGGAGGAAACCTGTGCAGACACAGAAAACATGCAGACTCCACACAGACAGTGACCCAAGCCAGAAATCAAAACCAGGTCCCTGGCACTGTGGTAACCACCGCCACCTAGTCTCAATGGGAAGTTTGTGAGGGCGCTGTCTTAAAATTATGTGGGAAACAAATTGCTCTACAGCTTTAACACCATCTAAAATGAAATTTCAAAGCTCTAATTAAACTAAGGCACTTCGCAAATATGAGAGCTGCTAAGTTTAAGGAATTGCTAGATTGGATGACGTTCCAAAATCACCTGTCCAAGAAAATAATGCAACATTCATAATTTGTCTTCAAAAATACCTCCAACATTTCAATAGTGGCAATTTTACTCACGTGGTTTATTTACTACACAGGCTTACCAAATGCAAAAAAATCTTGTTTGAGCTAAACAAGATGAGAATCAGAATCCCTACAGTACAGAAAGAAGCCATTCAACCCACCAAGTACACTGACGACAATTCCACCCAGGCTCTATCCTCATAATCACACATATTTACCTTGATAATCTCTCTAACCTACACATACTGAGATAGTAAGGGGGAATTTAGCCATAGCCAATGCACCTAACCCACACATCTTTGGACTGTGGGAGGAAACCCACATAGACATGCAAATTCCACACAGACAGTGATCCAAGTCAAGAATCAAACCTAGCTCTCCGGAGCTGTGAAGAAGCAGTGCTAACAACTGCTACCCAAGTTGTGCTGCCCAAGTGCTTAGTTTCAGATTTGTTTCTAGGTACTCAGATTCTAGACAGATCAAAGTTACGTTGCCTATTCCTATATTGGCTGCTGATTTTCTAGGCAGGCTGTTTAACCCAATTATTTAAATACTCATTTCAAGATCAAGAGATTACTTAATTCCATTGCTTCAATTGGTTTATTTACAAAAATCTCAATGTCCACAGGTTTTTATAGTTTGGAAGTTTACCTCAAAAGGACTGATAGTTCATTAAATTACAAAGGAATGCAGACAAACCAATGATGAGCAACCTGACAGGTAGAGTTCATTGAGGTTACTTTGGATCTAAGAAAGAATATTTTCTAAATGGTGACAAGACAAGGGGCTGTGAAGTGGCAACCTTGTGTTCATGTACACAAATAATTAAACAGGTTGCAGTAGCTTTTATTCTTTGAACTTACTGAGGCACTAAAATGACTAAGGGATTTGATAGGGTAAACATAGAAGTTGTTTCCACAGTTAGAGAATCCAAAATATCAGTGCATAATTAAAATCACACTTTATTCATTCATGGAATGTGGGCATCACTGATTGGGATGGAGAAGAAATTTTGGCCCAGAGAGCAGTTAAGAGTCAACCATATTGCTGTGGGTCTAGAGTCACATGTAGGCCAGACCACATAAGGATGGCAGATTTCCTTCCCTAAAGGAACATTAGTGAACTAAATGGTTTTTCCGATAATGGTTTTGTGATCATCATTAGCTCTTTAATTTCAGTTTTTTTTATATTGAATTCTAATTTCACAATCTGCATGGTGGGATGAGTCCAGCTCCCCAGGTCTCAGGATTCTAGTCAGTACCACTATGCCACTGCCTTCCCTATTGAGAAGCATCTTTCTGTACACAAAAATTAGTGAAAATCTGATGGCCTAAGAGTCTGGATAGAACTTTAAGACAGATCAATTTTTGTTATCGAGGATCAAGGGGTATGGAGCAAAGCTGGATAAATGGAGTTGCAGTACTTATCGTACATGATCTAAAGGAATTGAATAACAGGCTTGAATGGCTAAATGGTAAGTCACTATCAATTTAGATCAATTTGCTAGCCAAGCTTTATTGCAACCAACGAGTTAGGCCATAGTATCAGAACGGTTCAGATTCAAATAGGGTGTTCAACAGGGTGTGCCCTCTCACTATATTTATTCAACATCGTAGAAAAAAGGTTATGACAGACACTTGATGGATACAAAGATGGGGATACCAAGTGGAGGGCAGTATGTTTGAAATCTATGGTATACTGATGTTCCATATGAATACATCTTTTAAAGTGACAGTGTAAAAATACTTTATTGTACCTGAAAAGACTTCTACAGTAAAAATTTCGCAAAGCAGCTGTACAGATCTAGCTGCAGGTACCCCAAACACATTCTCTTTGCATTGAAAATGTACTTGTATCAAACAAATCTTCCCAGGCATCAGCATTCAATCCACTTTATTAATTCTTGGAATACAGTTAAGAAATTCCAAAGTATTCCATAAATAGTCACAGGTTGAAGGTTATTCTCGAAGTTTGATATCACAAATGTTTGGATCCTTTAGGAAAGCAGGGTCTTTCAACGTGACTGACATAAATCCTACAGAGGGAAGAAAGTAATTAATACAAAAAAATTCCCCACGTAACTCAACATGTAATCTCTTAACAGGTGAATGAGACAAATATTGGGAGGGAAGGAGGAGGGTGAATCTAAGCTTCAACTGACGATAGTTTGGTTCAAAGATTTTGAACAAGTTGTGTTAGGTGAGGATTACTGAGCAGAGTACTCAGGGCTCAATTCCAGGATTACAATTATTTCAAGGTGGTGAAATGGAAGGAACAAGCTAGATGTAATAAGAGAGCATAAGAGCGACAGATTAAATGTAATTGCTGGCTATGAAAAGTACTATACAAAGGGAAACATGCAGCCTACGTGTACGTGTTATGTTGAAAAGGAAGCTAATTGAGATCTAGGAATCTTAATAGAACCAGTGCTCAATAATTCCAATTAATAAAGAAAGTTGACTTTCGTAGCCAGTCAACTACTGTCAGAGAATGTGATCAACTGAGGGTCAGAGCTTTGAGAGTTATCCAGACTCGAAACGTTGGCTTTATTCTCTGCCCACAGATGCCGTCAGACCAGCTGAGATATTCCAGCATTTTCTGTTTTCGTTTGATTCCAGCATCCGCAGTATTTCGCTTCTATACTACTAGTACAGTATCCAGTTCTGGTTACTGAGATATCATGGAGATATTCAAGCTCTGGAAATAGTCACAGAAAAGAACCACTAAAGGATTGGAGACGTTTGGGCTTTTTAGCCTGGAAAAGAGGCAATATAACTGAGGGATATAATAAATAAGGAGTGGAAAAGGTAAATGCAAAGTATTACTTTAAATTTCAAGAGTCAGACAAAAGGACACCATTTCATACCAGTAAACCTGTTTAGGCCTGTTATCAAAGCAATTATGTGGAATAAAATAATGCATGGGAATCTTAAAACAAATTGCAATTATAAAAGGCAACTGGGGATGGATAATAAATGCTGGTCTAGCCAGCGATGCCTGCATCCCATGAAGGAATAAATGAAACAAAAATAATATAGCATCTCTAAGTGCGGGATAAAAAACATCCCTGGGTCAGGGGTTTTATCCCTTCTGCATCCCTTTGGGGAAAACCCCTTCCCAAAGGAAAATCAAGATCAAGAGACAGTAGTGGAAAAAAAGGTATTCCGTGCTAATTTTAGAATTAAAGCTCATTTTAAATCACATACCCATTTGTTGGGATCTTTTGATGGCCTTGGAAATTTCTCTTTGTTTCTTTCCACACAAGCCTAAAAGGGGCAAAAAAAAAGGAAAAACAATGGATTTACCGTGTTCACTCAACAGTAGGAATTACTGTGCAATCCATACTTCAATTTCTCCATGGCTGACGATCACAAATCTTTCCTCAGTGAAGTCCACAGACTTGTCTAACATGTTTTAAATAACAGCTTTATTTATCTATTCCAATATGAATGCACTCAAATGTAAAGAATGAAGAGAATTTCTTTCTTTGGGGGTTGTGCGACTTTGGAACTTTCTGCCTCAGAAGGCGGGGTCATTGAATATCTTTTAAGGCAAGAGGTAGTTAGATTCTTGTTAAGCAAAGGAATCAAAGATTATCAGGTGTAGGTGGGAATCTCGAGCTTGAAACAGAAACAGACCAGCCATGATCTTAATAAATGGCAGATCAGGCTCCGGGGCTGAATGGCCCTCTTCTCTTTTTTTAGTACGTTTGCAACATTTCTACTGCCTTGAGTTGGTGCTTTTAACTTATAAATTGGTTTCCAATTTCTGTTCACGCTAACTAGCTTTCAATTCTGTAAATGTTCAAACGCAGTTAGCTTGCAGCTATTGTAGTAACTGAGGTGGAACTAATATTTCTGCAGCAATCTTGTATTCATAGTAAATTGCACGGTGGATCATGTTAGAATCAGCTTTATAAAAGAAATGACATTTCTCTAATCTATTTTTAAACCTTCAACAGAAGCAAGACCAATGAAATATAACTAAATTAACACTTTTCTTAACAACCGTTTGTTAGTCTGATTTTGTTCCTCTCTGCCTGCCTCTTGTTCTCTCTTTTTGCCTCCTTAATGCCTGATGTTGGTTGAGTTTTGCTTAGAGAAGTATCCCTCCCAACATTTGCAGTTCCAATATTGCTGTTAATTTCTTAGCTGGTATTACATATACCTGCAATTGCAAGTTGATTTTTAAAAAAGAATTCAGCGAGTTTTGCAACGTTGTTCAGGTAAACACAGGCTGTCAAAGCCAGTGGATAAATAAAATTAATGACATTTGGCTTGAATACTGTTGTTCTGAGAAAATCAATCCACACCTTGATGACTGGGATAACTGAATTTAACTGCAATTTCCTGCTTCAGGGCATACTGGAGTTTCAATGTTCCGCAATGTGTGATTCCTTGTTCTATTAAATTAAGAAGCTCAACAGATCTCAAATGTAAATTGGATCCCTCCAAACTTGCATAAACAGTGGCTTCACAACTTTGCCAATATGAAATAGCAGGAACCTTCTCTATCAGAGTTCTGAAGACTCAAAGACTTTCGGTGTCTTACCTGTTATGTGTCTCCCAAAAATGCGACCTGTGTATGGAGATATAAACTGGGACAAAAGCTATATAAAAAAAAAGTGGACGTTCGTGTCAGAAAGCATTCACAAGGTTCATGTACAACTATTTTGTATTTAGTTTAAACTAAATAATCTGTTCAAAACACTGCTAGTTTTCAAGTTTCTCTTTTTAAGAGGGGATTTATTTTGCAAGAGCAAATGAGTATCAAAGCTTTCATTTGTCTTGGAACACTTGCAAAATTAGTTTGGGTAGCACCACCCGGTAACTGGCAGGCATGGACCCATTGCAGAAAGCCGTCTGCAAGTTGGCAATTACAAGGATGGCTGCGTGCAGGTGCACTTCTGAAGCTGAAACCAGGATTAAGACATATATATCAAAGCTGAATAGAGGAAGCATCACCGGTCAGGTGGTATCACACCTGACTTGGAAATACAATGATGAAAGTGTAGAAAAAGAACATTATATTCCTCCATATTCACCTTGATGAGCACCAAGATTGTAGGAATAAATCCCAACCTGATCCTTATTTAATGTGTAGCCTCTAAAATGGGATTGACTTTTATAACTCCCTACTCGGAAATGTCAACGCTCTTTTGCTCTCCACAGGTACTGCCAGACCTGTTAAATATGTCCAGCACTTGTTTTAATTTAGATTTCCAGCATCCGCAGTGTTTGGCTTTTTGTAGAATTCCATGTTCTTTAGTATTAGGAGCAATAAGACACATGTACCAAAAGCAACACAAACATATTCATTGAACAGCTACAGCAATGGAGCTGTCACACACAAATTGGGCAAATAATCCAATCTGCATCTTCCTTCTCAACTGTCAATTTGGACGATAAACTTAATCTTTTTTTTGTAGAACTAGCATCTGACCTTAAAACATATACTCTGGGAATGAAAACTGCAGAGAAAAGTAAACTGTTTTAACAATACAGTCAATGTAATCAAAGGATACTCAGCTATCCACTTAGGTTTATTTTCTGTTAATCACTTGCCTAGCAGGAAATTTTCACAGCAACTTCATTGCAGTGTTAACGTAAGCCTACTTGTGACACTAATAAGTAAACTTTAACTTATCCTGTGTTCATCCTATTCCTTTAGAGTTTAGTGTTGGAGATTTCTTAATTTAATTTTTATCTTTTCTTCCTGTCTCTTACTTACATATTTCTTTCTATACATGATTTAAATATAATTGTTAATCCTTGGAACTAGATGCTGAAAAATCTGCACTAACATATGCAAACTGGAATTTAATTTAGAAGAGCTTTGATGTTTCTTGCACTGTTCAGATGACAGATTCTCTGAAGAATGCATCATGCCATTCTTTCTAAACAGCTGCAATACAGAGCAATCCATGCATTACTTCACAGTAAAATAGTAGCATTGAGCTACAGTGGTGGAATTATAACATTCATATTTTCACATGCAAAAACCCCCTTCATTTGCTTAACATACAGTTCCTCCCCCTATACCCAATCAATTAAATGAACAAACCTGTGTGTTCTTGTAATCCACTGAAATGCCACACAGAATGCACTTCTTGGGTGGTTCTTTATAAGGGTTTTCTAACTTTATTGGCTGTAAGAAAGTACACATTTCCCATCTTCAGTTCAAAGATAAAAGCAATGAATTGTTTATAACACAGCATCAGTCACAATAAGATAGAAAGGGCATTTTGCATTTTATCCCTTAATATTTCTACCCCATTAGGATAATTATCAAAACATTAAATCGTCAACAAATAATTAGATAAATTGTAGGTAAAAAAGAAAAAGTCAACTTTTTTTTGTGTGCAGGGTTGGTGACCAAAAGATTGGCCAAAAAAAAAAAGGCCTTTAAAGAGGCAAGAAAATCAATGAGGCAGAAGGAGTTTTGCGGGGAGATTTCATTGTGTGTGCTTAGTTGGCTGAAGACACAGCTGCCAACAATGGGGCAAATTGAGGAGAGGGTGTACAGGAGTTCAGAGTCATGCATATGGAGAGTGGGTCAGATGCAGAATTTAAACGGCTGGGGGAAGGGCGAGAGAAATAAAGAAAGGGAGGGGGCAGGTTAGAGAGAGACTCAGAGACGCTGAATTATGAAGGGATTTAAACATGATGATGAGAATCTTAAATGTCATTACAGATTAACAAGAAGATATGATGGGTAAGCAGGACTTGGTGTAAAATATTATACAAGCAGCAAAACTCAATGATATAAAATTTACAGAGAGTGAAAGAAGGTAGACTGCTCATGAGTGCATTGGAATAGTCCAAATTTATGATAAAAACACAGTCTTCAGTATTAGAAACTGAGGTGGAAGCAGGTAATATTATGGAAATGAGCGAAATACATAGTCTTTTATAGGAAGTATATCATGTCAGATACAGTGATGTGGGGAAGACTAAAAAAAACTTTTGGAAGACGTGGGCAGCACGGTGGCACAGTAGTTTACACTGCTACCTCACAGCACCAGTAACTGGGTTTGACTTCCAGCTCGGTTCACTGTGCGGAGTCTGCATGTTCTCCCCGTGTCTGTGTATTTTCTCTGGATGCTTCGGTTTCATCCCACAGTCCAAAAGATAGGTCCATTGGCCATGCTAAATTCTCCCTCAGTGTACTCGAACAGGTGCCAGAGCCTGGCAATTAGGGGATTTTCACAGTAAATTCATTGCAATGTGAATGTGAGCTACTTCTGACACTAAAGTTTAAACTTTAGGTAATAGTCGTTAAGAGGATAATGAATGTGGAAAATCATGGTAAACATTTTCAGAAGAGGAAATTGGCATAAAACAGTCTTTTAAAAGAGTAAAGAGGAGAGAAAGATAAAAATGTTATTTTACATTCTCAGAAAAAATTTCAAAGCTTTTTTTTTGCAGGCAATGAATTTGTGTGAAGTCACTTTTGGATTTGAAGTAAATTGTACTGTTTGGTTCAAATGATCTCATTTATCTGTTTTGATGATGTTGGTTTGAGTGGATGTGGGGTTTTAGGTACAAATTTCTTTAAAAGTAGGAAGACGTGTTGATGTGACCAATAATTGAACCCAAGACTTTTCTAGCATGTATAGCTCGTTGACAGTAACACTATTCAGTACATTTGCTCCTTAATCACTGGGAAAGACTAAGTAAAACTACACTCACCCATAATGAGATATAGCACATCAACCTCTCTTGTCAACTCCAATGGAATATGAAATTTCAATACAGAATAGTAGTACTGGAAATTTTAGAACATATTCATATATTCATTTTGATCTGTATCAACAGAATTTCTCTCACAACTTTATGTAATCATTGCCTCCAGAAAGTGATGTCATTTTGAGACCACTATAGACTCCCAGAATCTAAAAAACAGCTCGTGACATTTGTTCACATTAAATAAATGTTTTATTACCATATCAGAAGTGTTGCTAGTTGTTGGGCTATGTTGAGTGCTGATCCCCTTTTGCCAGTATGCTGCAAAGCAAATAAATGAAAAATAAAGGGTATGTGAACGGTAGGCCAGCCTTCATGTAGCTTGGGGTTTGCTACATAGCAAATACTCAGAATCACTGCCTTCTAGAGCAGGAGTTCAACATTAGATTTTAAACCAGGGTTTCAATTATGCAGACAATTCCTGCTGTCAATCTAACACAGATAGGTACCCAAATACCTAGGGCACTTCAGAAGTGATATCTGTAGAAGCAATTGTATTAGTTCCAGACACTTATATAAAATCAACCTTATTATCCTTAGGGTTAATATCTGCTAGTTCCTCAGCACAGAGTACAGAAATTTTCAGAAAGCGTTCTACGAGGCGACAAGAAATTCAGACCCACCATATGAAATCCAATTCTTGGTTGCTATATGATGCAAGTTACAGAGCAGAGTAGCCCTTTTGAAGTTTTAGAGCATTTGTATTCATTTATTGGGTGTCCCTGTTGTGGACCAATCTTAAAGCCAATCCAAAGCAATCCAATCCCCAAAAGCATTCAATCTAAGTCAGGTTGCTGCAAACTGGTGGTGAACTTTTTGGGTAAATTGAATCTAAAATGTGCTGGGAATGAGGAAGTTTAAACAACAGTGCAGAAGTAAATAAATTTAGCTGAGAAAGGAGATCAATCGCAATGGGCAAGGTCATAAACTGGAGATGTCAACATTGGACTGGGGTGGGCACAGTAAGAAGTTTCATAACACCAGGTTAAAGTCCGACAGGTTTATTTGGCAGCACTAGCTTTTGTGGTCTCAGGCTCCTTACATGCCCTGTTTGTGAACACAACTCTTCGCTCATTTGATGAAGGAGCCCGAGACTGAAAGTTAGTGCTGCCAAATAAACCTGTTGAACTTTAACCTGGTGCTGTGAGACTTCTTACCAAGGTCATAAACTCAGAGACTGGCCATGTACAATTGATCAGGGGGGGCAGGGTGAAGAGAGAGAAATCAATCCACAACAGTTAGGTGGTAGACTTAAGGGAGATGTTGTTTGCATGGTTGTTAACCAGAGAAAGCTTGAATTTAGAAGGGCAGCACACCCTGCTGCTTCAAGGAGACCAGCCCTCAATCACTCAGGGTGACAAGGCATCCGATGTCCCAACAACTCCATATAATTAAAAGTTTTCCTACAGTCTTTTCCCACTTGCACCGATCATTTTAAAATTGGTGCCCCCATTCCAATATCTGGTTTGCCAACTAGAGTTATCTTCATCGACCAAATCATTAATAATTTTTAAACCTTCAATTAAATCTGCTCTGTGATGCAGTGGAAACAGTCCCTGTATCCTCTCAGAGCTATCATTTCCCACCCCAGGCACTATCCTGACAAAATTCCTGTATGCTCTCTATGGTTTTAATGTTCTTTCTAAAGGGCGGCTCCCAAATCTGCAGTCAGATAACTATCGTGTCTGTGTCTAGACTTTCAAGGAGCTATCCAGTCGAAATTACACCCAGCACCTGCAAATTTATCATAGAATAATGCAGCACAGAAGAGGCCCTTTGGCCCATCAGGTCCACACCAACGCATTAGAAATACCTGAACTCCCACCCAATCCCATCTGCCAGCACTTGGCTGATAACCTTGAATGTTATGATGTGTCAAGTATTCATCCAGATACTTTTTAAAGAATGTGAGGCAACCCACCTCTACCACCCTTCCAGGCAGCACATTCCAGACCATCACCATCCTCTGGGTAAAAGTTTTTCCTCACATCCTCCTAAACCTCTTGCCCCTCACACTGAACCTATGTATCCTTGTGACTGACCTTCAACTAAGAGAAACAGTTATTCCTTAACCACTCTGTCCATGGCCCTCAATCAGGTCACCCCTCAATCTTCTCTACCCCAACGAAAACAAGCCTCCCCACCTCTCATAACATAAATTTTCCATTCCGGCAGCATGCTGATGAATCTCCTCTGTACCCCTTCCAGTGGAATCACATCCTCTCTATAATGTGGTGAGCAGAACTACATACAGCATTCTAACTGAGACCTCACGAAAATTCTATACAACTCCAACATGACTTCCCTGCTTTTGTAATCTATGCCTCGATTGATAAAGGTAAGTGTCCCACATGCCTTTTTCACCACCCTACTACTATGTCCTTCTGTATTCAGAGATCTGTAGATAAACACGCCAAGGTCCCTTTGTTCCACATAACTTCTTAGTATCTTATCATTCATTGTTTCTAATGGAGGGGGATCAGGATATTGAATTCGATGATCAGCCATGATCAAAATGAATGGCGGTGTAGGTTTGATGGGCCCAACAGCCTACTCCTGCTTCTAGTTTCTATGAGTATTTCCTTGTCAAATTATTCCTTCCAAGTGTATCACCTCACCCTTTTCAAGGTTAAATTCTATCTGCCCATCTGACCATTCCATCTACATCTTCTTGTATCACAAGACACACTGCTTCACTGTTAACCACCTGGCCAATCATTGAGTCATCCACACATTTAATAATCCTACCCCCTACATAGCCTTTTCAACTATTAATCTAATTCCATTTTGAAAGGAACTATTTAAAACCTTTCCAGCATCCTTTCAGTCAGTGCGTTCAAAACCATACCATACTTCTTAAAAGGTCAAAAAGGCTCTGACAAAAGAGTCACCCAGATGTGAAACATGAGCTCTATTCTCTCCACAGATGCCATCACACCCTGAGATTTTCCAGCATTTTCTGTTTTTGTTTCAGATTCCAGAATCTGCAATATTTTGCTTTTATAAAAAAAACACACCTCATCTTCTCATAATCAGAGGAGACATGTGCCTCCTCTGATTATCAATTCTTTTGTCAATGTAACAAATTGTTACTTTAATCAAAACCATCATGATTCTTAACAGCACGATTAAGATCTCCCTTCTTCACTCTAAGATGAGTGAATGCTAGCTTCTTGACTGAAGCTCCTCATTTCTGATAACAATCTGAATAAATCCTCTCTAAAGTCTTTCCTAGAGTCTGGTCTGACATCCACAATTGTAGAAACCCTACAGTGCAGAACGAGGCAATTCAGCCATTAATTCTGCACCAACCACAATCCACCCAGACCCTATCCCCATAAACCCATACATTTGCCCTAGCTAATCCCCCTGATACTAAGGGGCAATCGATCACAGCCAGTCCACCTCAGCCACACATCTTTGGGCTGTGGGAGGAAACAGGAGGAAACCCCACGCAGACACAGGGAGAATGTGCAAACTCCACACGGACAGTGACCCGAGGCTGGAACTGAACTCGGGTCCCTGGCGCTGTGAGGCAGCAGTGCTAACCACTGTGTCACCCAATCAGACACAATATTACTGCCGGGGCCCAACTAACCAGTAACTCTTGTAAAGGTAACAATGCGACATGATCAGTGTTTCAGGAGAGAAAAAAAAACAGGACTTCTTCAGCCCCATAAACGAACCATCACACCATCCCCGCTGCCAGCAGTTTCTACCAGCTGCTGGTCTGTTACCTGGACGCCATGTCCTCACCGCCCGCAGCATCCTTCACGAGCCCCACGATCTGCGCGTGCGCAAACACCGCCAGAGCACACTATCCGCGCGTGCGAACGCTCATGGGGCATCTTCTGCGCGTGCGCAGACGTTCGGGGGTTACAGTCCGCATGGACTCGGTGCACGGTCTGCGCGTGCGCACAAATCATGGCACACGGTCTGTGCCTGTGCGCAGGTGTCGACGTTTTGCCGAGGACGGACGGAAATTGCGTAATTGCCAGGTGTAGCCCCACCCCCTCAACGCTCAGAAACAAGCCTCCTTCCGGCGGTGGCAGGGGAGCAGGGGCGGGGCTGAGCCTGGCCTGATGCGGACAAGAGCAGACCCATAGCTACCAATCAATCTGCAGCGTTTAAATTTCAACTGTCAGTGTAGCAGCACCATCATCACCAGAGTAACTGTGACAGTCCCATTGTGAGTGTGAACACTGAGTGTGATTGTGAACACTGAACGGGATGGTGACTGTTCCATTGTGAGTGTGAACACTGAATGTGATTGTGAACACTGGGGTGTAATTGTGAACACCGAGTGTGATGGCGATGTTCTACAGTAAGTGTGAACATTGTGTGTGATGGTGACTGTTCCGTTGTGAGGGTGATGGCGCCTGTTCTGCTGTAAGTGTGAATAGTGAATAGAATGGTGACTATTCCATTGTCAGTGTGAACATTGAGTGTGATGGTGATAGTTCTGCTGTAAGTGTGAACGTTAGGGTGTGATTGTGAATACTGAATGGGATGGTGACTTCTATTGGGGTGGGATTGTGAACACAGTGTGATGGTGACTGTTCTGCTGTAAGTGCGAACATCAAGAGTCAGATTGAGCTCCACTCTGACTGTGAATATTGTGAGTGTGATTTGGTCCTGTGAGTTATATGTGTTTGGGTGTAATTGTGACAGCTCCAATGTGTGTGGAAATATTCCAGCCTGATTACATTTTCATGGGAAGATGCTGTGGAATGGAAATTGGCTTTAGCCAGGTCCCATGGTTCACCAAGAAACAAAACAGAACTACTGTGACATTCAGTCCATCTTAACATGGATTTGGACCAGGCCAGTGAAAGTCAGGATACAAATCAGTGGGTCCCTATACGGAAACGCATTAGGGAAAAAAATGTCCGTGTCAAGACACCACCGCCCAGCAAGAAAAAGAATAGTAATTACCTGAGTGTTCCTGAAATGATTGTGAAGCAAGAGGAGGAGGTACATCCTGCAGTGTCACTGAACCAGGATTACATGGAGCAGGTATTACAGCACACAGTGATTTGAAGATTTACCAGATGTTTACAAATCCAAATCTGTTTTTGCGTACAAGACTTGTAAAGGGATGACTACACAACATATGCCAATGTACATGAAGCATGTAAAGGATACAACAAAAATGCATGACAAAAATCTAGATAAAAGATAAACAACATGTATAATGAAGATCCAGCTAAAACATATAATTGGCTAATACAAAGGACATGTAAAGATGCACAAAAAGCGCAGGAAAAGTACAACAGAATCTGTTGATGTCCACAAGTGGACATTAGACAGGACGACAGCACAGTTGTTAGCACTGCTGCCTCATGGTGCCAGGGACCTGTGTTCAATTCCCAGTTTGGGTCACTGTGTGGAGTCTGCATGTTCTCCCCATGTCTCTGTGGGTTTCCGCCAGGTACTCCATTTTCCTCCCGCAGTCCAAGAGACATGTTGGTTAGGTGGATTGCTGTGCTTAAAAAAAAACTCCCTCAGTGTACCCAAACAGACACTGGAGTGTGGCGACTAGGGGATTTTCGCAGTAACTTCATTGCAGTGTTAATGTAAGCTGACTTGTGACACTAACAAATAAACAAGTGATGAATTTACAGAGAAATGGAGGATATATGTCAAAGATTAGTGACATATAAAAAATGAATCAATGAGTAGAACTTCCTTGTGAACGCATGTGGCAAACCTGCTGTTTTAAATTCAGAGGGTTATATTTGCTGAGAACTTCCTTGCTTCCCATTTGAGCGTATTTATTGGTTTATATTCCCCCATAAAATACAAATGTGGCCATGTTTAATAAAGCACATTTAAAATTCTGCCAGGCAATCCTCTCCACCCAAACACTGTACAGAGGTTCTAGAGGAAGTATAATTATAATCTCCTCACACTGCATAAAATCGCTCTATGCTGGCCAGTTCATCAATGTTCATTTCCTTCAGCTCCTTTTCTAATGCAAGACAATTAAAACCAATTTACAATTTTAATAATTTTAATTAGTTATAAAAAGATATGCTCAGTAAACTTGGATAGAGGTAATTTTGACTTAGTGCAAGAATATAACATTCATTGTAATTAGTCAGTTTCATGATTTACATAAAATGGATTACAATTTCACCACACCTATTGAATTATATATCACACGGTCAGAATTATCCCCGGGAAGTCAAATTGAAGTGTGGTCCATGATGCAAGATCAAATGAGATGCAATGTTAGAGATAGTTAGGTCAGGGCATGTAATTCAGATGTAATTCGGCTCCCATTTAATAGTGTTGTTTTTATATTTCTCTTGTAAATTTCTCTGTTCACATTTATCCTGGAAACCTGACAATGTAAACTGGCTATCGCAGTGCCACTTCAGGTTTTGAGCACAAAAATGCAGGCTGACATTCCATTGTAGTGTTGATTTGTTTTATTATTGCCGTATGCATTGGGATACAGTGACAAGTATTGTTTCTTGTGCGTTATGCAGACAAGAAGTACCGTTCATAGAATGCATCAGAGAGAAGGAAAGGTGAGGGTGCAGAATATAGTCTTATTGTCACAGCTAGGATGTAGAGAAAGATCAACTTAATGTATGGTAGGCCCATTCAAAGTTTGATAGCATCAGGGAAGAAGCTGTACTTGAGTTGGTTGGTGTGTGATTTCAGACTTTTGTATCTTTTTCCAGGAGAAGGTGGAAGGAAGTTTGGAGTGCGTGGAATCTTTGATTATGCTGGCTGCCTTCCCGAGGCAGCGGGAAATGTCGACAGAGTCAGTGGATGGGAGGCTGGTTTCCGTGATGGATTGGGCTACATTCACGACCCTTTGTAGTTTCTTGCAGGCTTGGTCAGAGCAGGAGCCATATCATATGAGGGAGATAGATTATGATTGTCAGAGTTGCAGTCTTTCAGATGCGATGTTAAACAAAGCCTTCTTCTGCCTGCTCCGGTAGATGTAAAAATTCCCTTGGCAGTATTTCAAAGGAGCGCAGGGTGTTGAAAACAATTCCCAGAAAAAAATTGCATGCAAACATGAGATTTTTAATAAAAGCAAAATACTGTGGATGATGGGGATCTAAAATTTTTCATCTATTTCTATATAAATATGATCTCTTGTGGTACACAAGACTAAGGTCATAGAATCCTTACTTGCAGATAGAGGCCATTTGGCCCATGCAGTCTGCACCAACAACAATTCCCTAGCCTTAGTCCTGTTACCCCGGTCAATATGAATGTTTCAGATCAGGGAGTACAGGGAGGGTTGCAGGGCAAACAGTGTGAAGGGTTGCAAAGAGGGAGGTGGTGAGTGGCAAAACCTTTCTGATGGAGAGGAGAGGAGAACTGACTGGAGGGGGAGAGGTGGGGAAGAAGAACTGGGAGGAGAGGTGTAAGAATGGGGGAGATGGGGATGGAGAAGGGAGAAGTAGAGAGATGAAATGGGGAAAGGAAGGGGAATTTAGAGAAGCTGGGATGAGATTAGCTTTTGGGGAAATTGCAACCAGTTGGACATTGGGAATGCTCTTGACAGCTAATGGGATGGAAGGGAATGGGTCAGATTTAGCTGCACTGTTCACATAACATTTATTGCAGTGACACCAGTTAATCACCATATGGTCTTGAGACTACCATATTATGAAGAAAATAATATTTATACATCATGTGTATAAGGCTCTGGTCAGATCCCATTTGGAGTATTGTAAGCAGTTTTGGACCCTATATCTAAGGAAGGATATGCTGGCCTTGGACAGGTTCCAGAGGAGGTTCACAAGAATGAAGAGCTTGTTGTATGAGAAGTGGTTGAGGACTCTGGGTTTGTACTCGTTGGAGTTTAGAAGGAGGAGGGAGGGATCTTATTGAAACTTACAGGATACTATGAGGCCTGGATAGAGTGGACGTGGAGAGGATGTTTCCACTAGTAGGAAAAACTAGAACCAGAGGGCACAACCTCAGACTAAAGGGACGATCCTTTAAAACAAAGATGAGGAGGAATTTCTTCAGCAAGAGAGTGGTGAATCTGTGGAACTCTTTGCCGCAGAAGGCTTTGGAGGCCAAGTCATTGAGTGTCTTTAAGACAAAAATAGATAGGTTCTTGATTAATAAGGGGATCAGGGTTATGGGGAAAAGGCAGGAGAATGGGGTGAGGAAATATCAGCCATGATTGAATGGCGGAGCAAGCTCGATGGGCTGAGTGACCTAATTCTGCTCCTGTGCCTTATGGTGTTATGTAAGTCTGTTTTTGTGTCCAGTTGACTGTATATAAGGTATATATTGTGAGCCAATATATAATTACAAATGAATCCGTTTGAAGATACTTCTTTAAAAACACTAGAAGCACAACAAAATGTCTAGTTTCCTGCCGCATGCTAAGATTATTGTAATTAACGGAAGTTCAGGGTAATGTGAACAGTTTGATGAAGTGGTGCAGTCCTATTTATGTCCTTTTCTGAATGTTGTCATTGTTCAGTTTTTAAGGAATGTTTTCTCAGTTGAATAGTAATAGTGAACATGAAGCGCAGGGTCACAGCCCTTTCCCCATGTTTAAAGGTTATGCAAATATTTATAAATGCCTGATTTCTCCACCAAATTTTAATTGTAAACTAATTAATAAGTATTGCCAGGTTATGATTCCCTAAGTCTAAAGTTTCTTCCTGTGATTATTGAGTTTTTTTTTGTGTTGTTGATGACTTTGCGCACCTTTTCAGTTGAGAATACTTCCTGTGTTTCTCTATTTTTTCAGGTTGACTGTGACAGTCAAGAGGACCTCTTTGGGGACTATGATAGCTTTGCGGATGACAGCTGCTTTTTGGCGCAGCTCAAAGACGCAGAAAGACAATATCCCATTTTTACTTCAAGCCCAGCGGAAAGTGAAAAGGAAGACTGGCAAGACACTGTGGAATCTCTGACAACATTTCAGAATCCCAACTTGCTTAATTATTCACAAAACGATGAAAACAAAGCACACAAGCACCCCGCAGAGGATGCAATCCTTGCTACTGATAAGCAAGACTCTAGCAGGAAAAAGAGCAATGTTGCAAGTGAGCAGATTTGTACTGAAGCTTTATCGGTGTTGCATGTTGGAAACGTAGATGAGTTACCAAGCTCACAACTTGCACTCATGGAAGACTTTAACTCACCACTGATAAAGCATAGAAGCAAAAGCTTAGTATCAGAAACCAGTGAGGTGTCGAACTGTTGTGTCAATGACCATCCTAATATTCCTTCACGTTCGGAGAACGAAACGCTAAGTCTTAACAAAATACAAAATCAATCAAGGACTACAAATTCTGGAGCAAATAAGCAGATGAGCCTGAAAGATCAGATGAAAAATGCAATGGCTGGAAATGCTGCAGCACCCGTGCCACAGGCATCCAGGAGTAAACAGCTGAGGGAGATTGTCCTTTCTGAGGAAATAAATGTTGCTCTGAAAACTATTGAAGCGACTTCAGGGGTTGATATTGGGCCTTTTTATGGACTTCCAAGCAAGGTCAAGGATCTGATTTTCCAGTTCAAAGGCATCAAAGAACTTTATGGTAAATGTCATGGAGACAAATTGAAGGTTGGTTAAATATAGTATGATGAAAAGGAAGATACATCATTTAAAAGTGGTGAAAGAGAATCTCTAATGTAAGGCAATATTTATGGAAGACTTTTGAAGCCAATCTGGCTGGAATGGTAAAGGAACATGCTGTAATAACAAATTCAAATGACTAATTATGAGCTATTAAGTTTGCCTATCATTGAATCTGTCTGTACTGTGCTAATTGGGGAAAATTTAAATAAGTTTCATCTAAATTCGGAGGATGCTCCCATTATCATAAACTAGATAGTTTGATCTGTGGTGCTTTAGAAGTCATGAGGAAAAGTGCAGACATGATGATCATTCTTCTGTTGTGTGTTAGAATTATGGAATAGTAAAACACAGAAGGAAGCCATTCGGCCCATCATGCTCACGCTCTTCAAGGAGCTATTTGTTTAGCTCTAATTCCCATACTCTTGCTCCCCACTGCCCTGCAATTATTTTCCATTACAATTATAAATCCAATTCCCTTTTGAATATTACTACTGAATCTGCGTCTACCACCATTTCAGGGAGTCAAAACTTGCTGTGTAAAAAAATTCTTGTTTTTTCTCCCATGGTCTTATCTTAAATCTGTGACCGCTGGTTATTGACTCTGCTGCCAATGGAAATGAAATTAGTGTTTTATTTATTTTATCAGGACCTCGCCTAGTTTTGATTTCCCAAATTGAATCTCTTTTAAACATTCTCGGCTCTGAGGAGAACGGTCTCAAATTATTTAGTCTCGCCTAATAACTGAAGTTCCTCTTCTTTGGTGCTCCATTGAATCATAGAATTCCTACAATGCAGAAGGAGGCCATTTGGGCCATTGAGCCTGAACTGACCACAATCCTACCCAAGCTGTATCTCCGTAACCCCATATATTTACCTGCAAATCCCCCGACACTAGGGTCAATTTAGCATGGCCTGTCATCCAAACCCGCACATCTTTGGACTGTGGGAGGAAACCAGAGCACCCGGAGAAAGCCCATGCAGACCCCGGGAAAATTGCAAATTCCACACACTCAGTGATCTGAAGCTGGAATTGAACCCGGGTCCCTGGAGCTGTGAGGCAGTAGTGCTAACCACTGTGCCACCATGCAACACTGTTCCAGCAAACTTTCTCCGCGTTCTCTTTTCGTCCTTTCCACAATGAGATGCCAAGAATTGGAAACAATTCCTAGCAGGAACTTTTAAACTCCTGGTATGGATCCTTGTGGATAACCACCATCTATCTTCTTCCACTCTGAATAAGTTAGAGATGGAAATAGGTGGTATTAGAGATGGCACAAATGTGAATAAACTACCCAGAAGCCAGTGCCTTTCAGAGAGCATGCAGAATAGTAACTACATGTATAATTCACTTCAGAGAAAAATACTTGTCCTAAAATATGATCAGGCTTCGTTTAAGAATTGATTGTTTTTACAATGCAAGGAAGTGAATACTTTTACATGAATTAAGGTGTCAGAGTTTTAGGGAGATAATTTGTGTTTTTATTTATTTCCATTTGGTTTGAAAATGTGATACTATGACCAGGCATTTAAATATCATAGCCACATGCAAGGTGTGGGTAAAATTAAAAGCTGGTTGAAGTGGATTGATTTATATTTTGACAGAACATGAATCATAAAATAGATTTTGCGTATTACTTTCTTTCTCAACATGTGCTTTCACCAACAACAATGCAATAGAATGTCAGTGCAAATTCTCTTTTTTTAATTCATTCGTGGGACATGGCTTCGTTGGCTGGCCAGCATTTATTGCCTGTCCCTAGTTACCCGAGGGCAGCTGAGAGTCAAGCACATTTGTGGTTCTAGAGTCACATGTAGGCCAGACCGGGTAAGGACGGCAGATTTCCTTCTCTAAAGGACAAACCCCAAACAGATGGGGTTTTCTGACAATGGTTTTGTGGTCACCAGTAGATTCTTAATTCCAGATATTTTTTATTGAATTCAAATTACATTATCTGCCATGACGGGATTCGAACCCTAGTCCCCAGAACATTAGCTGAGTTTCTGGATTAATAGTGTAACGATAATACCACTAGGCCATCGTTTCCCCTAATTTGCTAATTAAGTTTCATTACGGGATATGTGTCAGGAGCCTTCATGATAACAAATATTTACAGCAGCAAGACCTCTCGTTAAAAAAAGACTGCTGTTGACCTTAAATTGATCTTAATCCTACATTAGGTATCTTTATTCATGATAATTCTAAGTGATTTTTGGTGAAAAATCTAATGATCTTTACTTAAACTTCACAGAGTGGCAACATACTTGCTTGACGTTGAAATCTGTGCAAGAAAGAAAAAATCTAATTTATTCACTGCCAACAAGTGGTGGGAAGACACTGGTTGCTGAGATTTTGATCATGCAGGAACTCCTGTGTAGGAAGAATGATGTTCTGTTTGTTTTACCATATGTAGCTCTTGTCCAGGAAAAGGTGAGAAAATGTGTTAATTAACTAAAGATGCAGTTCTGTAAGTTAATGCTGCACTCTAAAATATCACAGAGGAAATCTTCGAGAATTGATCTTTAAGAAATCTATTCATTGGTGCATCAGACTTAGTTATCCCACAAATTCTGTATTCACAGCTTTCTAACAGAATATTCTAATGCAAGTGTCAATCAGTGGGTACCAGGTTCTTAAATCACTCCCTTGTCAGCAGTGGCTCAGTTGGCAACACTCACATTTCTGAGTCAGAAGGTTGTGAGTTTAAATCTCACTCCAGAGACTTGAGCACAAAATCAAGACTGACATTCCAAATGCACTGAGGGAGTGCTGCAGTGTCAGAGGTGACAGGAATTCCCATTGACAGCAGCAAGACCAGAGAATCCCACTGCTCGCAAACAACTCCTCTAGCTGGTGGGAAGCACGCAGCTGGGAGGCCGGAGAATCTCATCTGACATCTTTTGGGTGAGGTGTTAAACCGAGCCTCATCTGCTGTTGAAGATGGACATATTAGATCCCATAGCACTCCTTCGCAGAGGACTTGGGCAGCTATCCCTGGTGTCCTGGTCGATATTTATCCCTCAGTCAACATTATGAAATCAAATTATCTTGTCATTTTCACATTGCTGTTTGTGGGAACCCAAATAGATTGTCATATGTCTTACATTACCATAGGCATAACACTTCAAATTGGCTGTAAAACCCTTTGGGGTCCTGAGATTATGAAAGATGCTATATAAATGTAAGATATTTTACCTAGGCCAGTGGTTCTTACCAAAGCGCATTTAATTACAAATCTTGCATGAAAAAGTAGAAATGTACTTGGAATTATTCTGTAAAACTGTATAAATGTGATTATTAGCCTGTAGATTTTTATTCAATCAATTTGTCCTTGTGTACTTATAATTAAGGCACTGGTAAATTTATTTGTCCTTCAGGCAACACAAGTACCATTGGGTTCACATTAACTGCTTCAATTAAGATGTCTTTTAAAATATCAATCTCAGATTGTTACGCCTAGAGTGCAGTGCAGAGCTGGTAGTTGTGTACTGTGTTTGCCTTTCTGAGTTATGCTGCTGGTTTTGTGTTACACCCCACATACATCCACAGAACCCCCAATTATTACATTTCAATGTCAGGGAAAATGAAATTTAATAATCTCCCAGATGTTCCATGCCTTTGCACTGATTTGCACTTACACTTCGAGAAGTTCCAGTGTTGACCTTGGTTCTCTTGGTTTTAGCGCAATCAGGAATTATGTAAGTTGTATCCAAAATCCCTACTACTGTGAATAGCAATATAATATCAGAGTAAGACAATGTATGTGTGACTATATTTGACAGAATATCATAGTGGTATACAAAACATGCATACCAAAATTCCTCTTCATACATTGTGTACTCACATACTATAGATGTGATAGGTTCACCAAAAATGATATACAGGGGACTGAGGGGACACATTTTTGTGTTGATCTACTAGGCAAGAGTCTCTAGCTCAAATATCAATCATGAGGGACTCAGTAGAATCCCTACAGTGCATAAGGAAGCCATTCAATATATGAGTTTGCACTGACTAAAACAACTTGTACACCCTAAGAAATTCACACATACCAGAGAGGTTGACTATGGACTGACATTACTGGTCTTCTTAGATAAATGCATCGACTACTGAACCAGTGTACTTCAGCAGAGCAAATTGAATGAATGACAATTGGGGAAAAGCTTGTTGTATTTGATAACTTTAAAGCAATAATTAGCAAAACATTTTTGTTTGTTCCCTTTAGGTGCGAGGACTTTCATCTTTTGGAATAGAATTTGATTTCTTGGTGGAAGAATATGCTGGAAGCAAAGGCAAGTTCCCTCCAATCAAGCGTAGAGTGAAGAAATCTCTGTACATTGCCACCATTGAGAAGGCCCATAGTTTGGTGAATTCCCTAATAGAAACAGAAAGAATTAATAGTTTGGGACTTGTTGTAGTAGATGAGGTAAGCTTATCGACTGTTGCCATATTGATTATCCGGTTAATTCATTTTGTCCATAGAATCAAAAAAAAGTTGAAATTACAATGTAGACTCGACAACCAGCACATTGAAACAGCAATAAAGTGAGTGGATGGATGCAAATTCAAAGCCCCTTTGACAGACTCTTATTCTTATCTGTACTCCAGAGAGAAGCAGAAACAGAGACAAGCTTTCTTCAAAGAACTGATAGAAGTTTACAAAATGTTGAGAGGAATAGATAGGGTGGACTCTCAGAGGCTATTTCCCCGGGTTGAAATGGTTGCTACGAGAGGACACAGATTTAAGGTGCAAGGAGGGAAGTTCAGAAGTGATGTTAGGGGTAAGTTTTTCACTCAGAGGGTGGTGAGTGAATGGAATCGGCTGCCGTCAGTGGTGGTGGAGGCGAACTCGCTGAGGTCTTTTAAAAGACTTCTGGATGAGTATATGGGGTTTAATGAGATTGAGGGTTATAGATAGGTCTGTAGGTTGGTAGGTGTTGATGTGATCGGCGCAACTCGTGGGCCGAAGGGCCTGTTTGTGCTGTAGTGTTCTATGTTCTATGTTCTAAAAGGAAGCGGGATAGTTAATGGTGTCTTTACTAGTCTCTCACACAAAGCTGCATGCAAGCTTCTTGGCAACTAAATCTCTAAGTTTGGTTGTGACAGGAGACTTTTACAAGTAGTTTACGAGGACTCCAGTTAAAAGTCAAAATACGCAAGTCTATTTTAATATATGCAAGATAGAATGGGGCAGGATCTTGCTTCTACCACAGTCTGTTTATCATTTTCCCCAGCTGCAATGGATACAGAAGATGGGAAACCTTTGGTGGGGAGGGGCAGAGAAGGGTAAAAGATTAAATTTAGCGCGGGATTTTCTGGCCCCCCTCCTTCCAGTGGGTCTTCCAGTCCCACCAAAGTCGGTCCTCCACAGCGGATCTGCTGACAGCAAGGCAGAAGAGCCACATTAAAAACCTGGAGACTTTTGCATGACCAGAAGATTAAACCAAGAGCCAGGTAATCTCCTAATCAATCCTGGCCCTAGAATTTTAAAATTATGGCCTCGTCAGAATAGCAACCCTGATTAATTCCTTGAGTTCAAAGAAATGTGTAATTCATCAAAGATGTCTGGGTTAGGAGGATTGGCAGTGCTAAATTGCCTCTTAGTGTCAGGGACAATAGCAGGGTAAATACATGGGGTTACAGATACATGGCCTGGTTGGGATTGTGGTCAGTGTAGGCTCGATGGGTTGAGTGGCCTCTTTCTGTGGGGATTCTATGACTATGGGGAAGAAGAAGGCAAATTCTAATTATTTGACTATTTCTCCCTTTAAAGATAATATCTAGCTTTCATATTTTAAAAATCCCTATCTTCCTATTAAATTACTATTTTATAGGTTCGTGTTTAAGCATTAATAATGGAAACTGCTGAGTTGTATTTTTTGTATTGTGGTTACATCCTCCTTGATGGTGCTGATAGGAAATTGGTGGGGAATGAAAGTTCTCGGGACTTTTTTTAACTGAACTGCAGTAACTTCAGAGCTTTGCTGCAAACCACACAAATATAATTAGGCTGAGATTCTGCAGGGGTAATGGTGATGGATCAGGAGAAGCTCCGAGGAAATAAACCCCACAAAAACATCCAACATAGAAGCAGATCATTTGGCCACACCACTCTATAATAATGTATATCTTCCATTTGAACAAAATAGCATTGTAGAATCCCTACAGTGCAGAAGGAGCCATTCAGCCCATCAAATCTGCAACAACCACAATCCCATCCAGACCCTATCCCCATAACCCCATGTGTTTACCCTAGCTAGTCCCCCTGACATTAAGGGGCAATTTAGCATGGCCAATCCACCTAACCTGCACATCTTTGGACTGTGGGAGGAAACTGGAGCACCCGGAGGAAACCCACGCAGACACGGGGAGAACATGCAGACTCCACACAGACAGTGACCATAGCCAGGAGTCAAATTCCGTGTTTCTGGTGCTGTGAGGCAGCAGTGCTAACCACTGTCACCGTGCCACCCCAGTCCAAAGAGTCCAAATCACAACTCCCCACCTTGTTATCATATTATTTAATCATCTTTTCTTTATTCAGTCTATCCCAAATATTGTTTCTAGTTCAGTCATTAATCCGGGGATTAATCGCACAGCCTCATAAGCCGGAATTTTCCAGCCCCTCCTGCCGGTGGGATTTTCCAGTCTTGCCAAAGTCAGTGGTCATTTAAATGGTTTGCCATGTCTGTCATGGGAGGGACCCCCTAACATAGGACTGGAAAATCCCAGGCAGTTTCTCTTTCCCGCTGTTCTAAACCTATGAGATTTAATTTTGACAATTTTACAGCCCTGAACCCTGTCTTCGAATGTATTCCACTTGCCCCTGACTACAATTCTTAGAGATTTATGTTGGCTCCTGATTGCCGCAACATTTACCAACCACTGATTCCAAAATTCCCATCCTTATCAACAGATCTTCTCCAGTCTTACCCCTTCTCTACTCAGGCCAAGCTCATCATTCCTAGCCACTGTTGTATTCACTTCATTGTTGATAACAGTTGTTTGAACAAGATGGACAATACGAGACATCCATTGTCCATGTGACTCTGTTCCACTCTGTCACTTTTTAAAATTCTTTCATGGAATGTGAGCATTTGTTGCCCATGCTTAATTTCCCATTTCACAGGGTGGTTAAAAATCAACCACGTTGTTGTGGAAGGTTGGAGTTGCATGTAGGCCAGACCAGGTGAGAAGGACATGGGTGAATCAGATGGGTTTTTATAGCAAACAATGATCATGTCATGGTCTCTTTACTGAAACAAGCTTTATATTTCCAGATTTATTAATTGAATTTAAATTCCACCAGTTGCCACGGTGGGATTTGAACCCACGTCCCTAGGGCATTAGTCAGGGCATCTAGATTGCTAGTTCAGTGACCTTACCACTACGCCGCCATCTCCCTTTGTCACATCAAGAGCTTTGATTTTTCCCATCCACCAACGTTCATGTGATCTCTTGAGAAAGACTTCCTGGGTCATCAGCCCTCTGTCTCTTGTCTTTTTAAAGATGTTCTTAACACCAATCTTTTATTCATGTATTAATTCTATTCATGTATTTGTCTTGACAAATACATGAATAGGGTGGGAATAGAGGGATATGGTTGCCAGAAGCATCGTGGTTTTAGTTAAGTTGGGCAGTGTGGTCGGCGCAGGCTTGGAGGGCCGAAGGCCTGTTCCTGTACTGTAATTTTCTTTGTTCTTGTTCAATTCATTCAACAATGATGTGTCACTAATGCATGATGTCTGGTTTTCCCCCTTTCTGAAATATCTTAGATCATTATTTTCCTCACTTCTACTTTCCAATAATGTTGTGTAATTGCTTTTCTTTCTAATGTAGCTGCACATGCTCGGTGAAGGAAGCCGCGGAGCTACATTAGAGATGGCATTGTCTAAAATCCTCTACACAAGTAGTAAGTAATACCAATACTTGCACTTTGGAGCATTTTTATGTTTTAATTTGTTCATACCTCCTTGAGTTCATGACCATTCCCTCCATTTAGCCTTTTGGTCACTGCCCAACTTAACTAAAACCACGATGCTTCTGGCAACCATATCCCTCTATTCCCACCCTATTCATGTATTTGTCAAGACAAATACATGAATAGAATTAATACATTTGTTGAATATATGACATCCAAATCTGTCACAAACAACATATGCGACATGTTTTTTGAATTTGGCTGAAGCTGTTAAAGATTAATAACCTGATCAAGATGTGTCACTACGAGACACGTTGATGACAGTTAGGATACAAGTTAAAAGTGAGGGATGGGAAGTTTAGGGAGGATTTGAAGAAAAACATTTTTACTCAGAGGGTGGTAACAGTCTGGAATGCACTGCCTAGGAGGGTGGTGGAGGCGGGGTGCCTCATATCCTTTAAAAAGTACCTGAATGAGTACTTGGCATGCCATAACATTCAAGGCAATGGGCTAAGTACTGGCAAGTGGGATTAGGTGAGCAGGTCAGGGCATTTCATGCACCAGTGCAGACTCGATGGGCCGAAGGCCTCTTCTGCACTGTAGTATTCTGTGATTCTGTGACAAAAAAGAATTTTGCCTCCAGTTTTTTCTCCTGAGATGGTCTGGAATAAAGAATATGTTGTGAGAGGGGGATATTCTCATTTTTAACACGCTCAGGCACCACCTATTAAATTCTTCTGCAATTTTAAATTTTTACTATAATCTTTGTCCCACTTATAATCACACTGTTAATAGCAACCAATGGCTGTTAGCCCTTCCTCAACCCCTCCTGATGGATGGGTGATTCCATTGTTATGCTTCAGTTCACTTTATGACCTGATTGACATTACCAAGAACCATCCATTTAAAAGATTGATGCAGAAGTTGTGCCTACACTTCGGATCCAAATTTAAGTACTCAGAGTGACACAGTAATGCTGAAAGTTTCAAGAAGGAACTGAACAGATTTCCTTCTCAAAAGGACTTCAGTGAACCAGTTAGGCTTTCATAAAAAAAAATCACTGTTGCCATTAGTGAAGTTAGTTGATTGCAGAAGCATGGTGTATTTAAAAATGATGAAAATAGAAAATGTTGTTACTCAAAAATAAAAAGAACTTGCAATTTTTCTTATACAAACCAGTAATCTCATTAAGGCATCATGCAGGGAAGTCCACAGTGACAGATTACACACTTAAGGGCAGGATTTTCCGCTGTGCTCACTCCATGACTGAAAACTCCACCCGAGGTCAACGGACCCTTGCATTTTTGATTTGATTTATTATTGTCACTTGTATAAGCATACATTGAAAAGTTTTGTTTCTTGCATGCTACACAGACAAAGCATACCATTCATAGAGAAGAAAATGAGAGAGTGCAGAACATAGAGCTATAGTCATAGTTAAGGTGTACAGAAAGATCACCTTATTGTGAGATAGGTCCATTTAAAAGTCTGATGGATGCAGCAAAGAAGAAGTTGTTCTGAGGAGGAATTTCTTCAGCCAGAGAGTGGTGAATCTGTGGAACACTTTGCTGCAGAAGGCTGCGGAGGCCAGGTCATTGAGTGTCTTTAAGACAGAGATAGATAGATTCTTGATTAATAAGGAGATCAGGAGTTATGCGGAAAAAGCAAGAGAATGGGGATGAGATAAAAAAGCAGCCATGACTGAATGGCAGAGCAGACTCGATGGGCTGAGTGGCCTAATTCTGCTTCTGTCTTATGGTCCTTGAGTCATACATGACCTCAGACTTTTGTATCATTTTTCCGATGAAAGAAGGCAGAAGAGAGAGTGTTCCTATCCCACCCACTGCAGTTCCAGTGGTGGGCAGGATGGGAAAATTCCGCCCAAAGTGTTTATCGTTAGTAACCAGCTCACGCCCACAATTGAATTAAGAGACTATTTGATGACAAAAGCTAGTTGATTCAGTTTCAAAGGTAGCTGCTGCTGACATATTTCATTATATTCAACATTTTCTGCCCCCATTTCTAGAAAACACACAAATCATTGGAATGAGTGCAACCCTGAATAACGTGAGTGATTTGCAGCACTTTCTGCGGGCAGAACATTACACCAGTAACTTTCGACCTGTAAGTAAGATGAAAAACAATAAAACCGCATCTGTATTTAAATTACAATTGGTCATACAATCTGTTGCTGATTTAGACGTTGTATTTCCATTTCCCTTGTCCTGATTTATTTTTTATGTCTATGTAAACAGTTAATATTTAACTGCTATGTTTGCTTGAGATAACTTGGAGATAACAAATATTAGTTGAGATATTTTGTTAAAGATACGTGCTTTTGTTAAGTTCCAAATGAACTCCGTAGAACACATCTTAATTCCCTTGTCTTTGTAATCAGATCATAAGAGCATAAGATATAGGAGCAGAATTAGGCCATTTGACCAATCGAGTCTCCTCTGCCAATCAATCATGGCTGACATGATTCTCATCTTCATTCTCCTGCCTTCTCCCCATAACTGTTGATTCCCTTATTGATCAAGAACCTACCTATCTCTGTCTTAAAGACGCTCAATGAGCTGGCCTCCACAGCCCTCTGTGGCAATGAGTTCCACAGATTCACCACCCACGGGCTGAAGAAATTCCTCCTCATCTCAGTTTTAAAGGAGCGTCCCTTCACTCTGAGATTGCGCCCTCAAGTTCTAGTCTCTCCCCTTAGTGGAAACATCATCTCCAAATCCACTCTATCTAGGCATCTCAGTATTCTGTAAGTTTCAATTAGATCCTCCCTCATCTTTCTAATCTTCTAATTGTGTGCTTGTAATAGCTTATAACTAGTAAAGAAAGAATTTAAAACTTGGATCCGTGTAGGCAATGCACAAGTACGAAAACAAAAAGGAAAAATGGGAAATAAATAATGACAATGTATGAATGCTGTGAGGATGAGACAAAACCAAGGATCATTAAAATCATTTTGTTTCTTCAATTTAATGACTTTCAGGTTCTATTTTTAATATTAAAACAGGAGGAAATCATTGGGAAATTTGCAGAGTTATCAGTATTTATTTGTCGATAAATCACAAAATGGAATTTACTGTTGGAGTGAATAGAAATGCAAAAACACTAAGCTTGTTACATAAATAGCACAGGTGATTGGTGAGGCTGTAAGAACATAAGAAATAGGAGCAGGAGTAGGCCATCTAGCCCTTCGAGCCTGCCCCACCATTCAATAAGATCATGGCTGATCTGAAGTGGATCAGTTCCACTTTCTCCCCATAACCCTTATCCCCTAGTCTATCAAAAACCTATCCACCCGTGACTTAAACATATTTAGCGAGGTAACCTCCACCACTTCAATGGGCAGAGAATTCCAGAGATTCACCACCCTTTAGTGAAGAAGTTCCTCCTCAACTCTGATCTAAACTGCACCCCCCTAATCTTGAGGCTGTGCCCTGTAGTCCTGCTATCCTTTCTAAGCAGGAAGAATCTCTCTACCTCGTAATAATTACAAGCTAAGGAGTTTTTTGTTGCATGTAATACACTGAATTATCTGTTGAGCCTTTAATAACTTCATGTTGGCAAAAAATCCAGAATTACCCCCTTGTGTAGAAGTCTCGAGCTTCTTAACTTCATCTACCTATAGACCCATCAGCCTTGATGCTGCTGTTCCTCAGTTTGCGTTTCAGCTGCAATTTAAAATTTGCTGCCGGGAAGATCACTGCTATGCCATTTCTTATCCTAATGAAAACCATATCTCAAGATGTATGTGCATCATATTTATGACTTCATCCTGCACACTGTGTTACAGCATCCAGTATACACAATGACATCAAGGATGTGGTACGCATGCATTTGGATCTGATCCCCATCAAATACAATAGCAGAATTCATTTCTTAAAAATATTAAATAGCAATAGGTTTTCACTCACTCACTTACAGACAAAATAATCAAGAATCCAAACAGAAAGTGTTGGATTGGGATCAGGAAATAGGTTGATGATTAGCAGAGCCAGACTTTAATGATCTTGATCCGTAATAACACAGATTATTGCTTTCTTCAACAGTCAAGCTAAGCTTTGTTGTTTGGATATTCTGATAATAGTTAAAGAATGACATGGGCAGTTAATGAAAGTCTAAGCTTGTTTCGTAACTGAATATGAGAAATCAACCGGTTTGAGGATCCCTGAAGGTGTAAAGTTTGACTTCCAAAAAGCAATGAAAAGTAAAATGGAACAATTACAGTGAAATAATCTCATCAAATGGTTCAATTAGATGGTTTGATTTTACTTTCGGAAGTGTTGTTCTGCCAACACCCAGCTGCCAGGATGCTTTATTCAGTTTCAGAGTATAGGAAATAGGAGTAGGAGAAGGTCATTCAGTCCCTTGAGACTGCTTCGCCATTCAACAAGATCATGGCTTATCTATTTCAATGCCGTTTTCCTGCACTGTGCCCATGTGCATTCATAAAATCTAGAAATCTATTGATCTGCCTTGAATATACTCAATGACGGAGACTTCATGGTCCTCTTGGGTAGAGAGTTCCAAAGATTCATTACCTTCTGAGTAAAGAAATTTCTCCTCATCTCGGTCCTAAATGGCCTACCTCTTATCCTGACGTCACGTCCCAGTTTCCCAATCCCACCCAGCCAAGAGGAACATCCTTCCTGCATCTACCCTTTCAAGCTCTGTAAGAAATTTGTATGCTTCAATGAGTTCACCTCTCATTCTTCTAAACACTGGAGAATACTTTCTCTCAAAGGACAATCCTACGTTTTCAGGAATCAGTCTGGTGAACTGTCGTTACTCTCCCTCTATGCAAGTATCATCTTCCTTTGGTAAGGAGACCAAAACTGTACATAATAGTCCAGATGCATCCAGGTACACAGTGCGCCAAGGTTCTGTGTAGTTGCAGCTATATTTCTTTACTGCTGTACTCAAATTGTCTTGCAATGAAGATCAACATACTATTTGCCTTCCTAATAGCTTGCTGCATCTGCATGTTAACTTTCAGTGACTTATGGACAAGGACACCCAAGTACCTTTGAAATCATCACACCCCAATCTCTCACCACTTAAAAATTATCCTGCACTTCTATTTTTCCTATCAAAGTGGAAAACTTCACATTTTTCCATGTTATATTCAGTTTCCCACAATCTTGCTCACTCACTTAGCCTGTTCAAGACTTATTGAAGCCTTTTTGCATCTTTCTCACAACTCACATTCCCATCTAGTTTTGTGCATCAGCAAACTTGGAAATATTACATTTCCTCCCCAGTCTGAATAATTGAGATAGATTGTGAATAGTTGGGGCCCAAACACTGATCTGTGCAGTACAACACTAGCTAAAGCCTGCCAAACTGAGAATGGCTCATTTATTCCTACTCTGTTTTCTCACTGTTAAATAATTTTCAATGCGTGTCAGTATATTATTCCCAATCCCGCATGCTCCAATTTTGCTTGCTGACTTCTGTGTGAGACCTTCTTGAAAATTTTCTGAAAATCCAATACACCACATCCACCGGTTCCCCACAATTTATTCTGCTAGTTACATTCTCAAAAAAAGCCACGATTTTTATTGTTCATAGATCCATGCTAGCTACGATTATTTTCCGATTGTGCAGTTATCACATCTTTAATAATAGGTTCTAGCATTTTCCCTAGTACTGATGTTCATGTCTGGCAACATTATCAGTAAAAGATTAAACTTCTGATGCACTTAGATGCACAGCTGGTTCAGAGGGATGAAAATCTCCTTTGCTGTCTGCATAGGCCCTTTGTGGCATTAGTTTGAACAGTCGCGGTCCAGTTCCCAGTGGGCAGAGACATATAACTTACAACAATTGCCAATCTCTCCCAGAGAGAAGTAGGAAATGAAAAATTGTCACATTGGTATGGCAGGGATCTGAGGCTGAGGCTGAAGCTGAAGCTGAAGCACGTTAGAGCAGAGTACACTTCAGAATCATAGAGTGCCTATTGTGTTGAAAGATGCTATTCAGCCCATCAAGCCTGCACCAACAACAATCCCACCTAGTCCCTATCTCTGTAACCACACGTATTTACCCTGCTAATCCCCCTGACATTAAGGGGCAATTTACCATGGCCAATGCACTAACCTGCATATCTTTATGACTGTGGGAGAAAACTGGTGCATCCAGAGGAAACCCACGCAGACATTGGGAGAATATGCAGACTCTGCATAGACAGTGACCCAATCCAGAATTGAACCCGGGTCCCTGGCGCTGTGACCGTGCTTGCCACCATGCCACCCAGAAGCCTGACAATGTTTCTGGCTGTGTTATGTTTGACCTGAGTGCTTGAAACTGATGGTTGAAATGGTGAAAAGTTTATTTCGCTATCACTAGTATCTCTCCCTCGATAGACAGGGGATTAAAAACCTCTGGCATAAGTGTGTTTAGACAGTAACACTTTTATTTCTGAACTATACTAAAATTATTTTTTCTAGGTTCAGTTAAAAGAATTTGTCAAAATTCACAATAGCATTTATGAAGTAGACAACAAAGCAGAAGACTATTTCGCATTTTCCCGGGTATTAAGTTACAAGGTACAGTACAATGTTAAATGATTCATCTTTCAAAAGGGAGAGTGTCCAGTTTAACCTCAGTTCTAAAGTAAACTTGTTTCTGCAGTCCCAGGAATATTACTGTTGCATGCAATACTACTAAACAAATATAGTTTTGCCATCTCTGGCCTGAGAGATCAAGTTTGTAACCACTTACAGAAGTGCATATTTCATATGATGCAGCTTTTGAATAGCTGCTGGGTATCTGCCAGTGCCACTGGGTAGCCTAAAGAAGTGTAAGATATATCCAAATGCACACATTCCAGATTTGCTAGATTCTCCCTCATTGCTTAGTGATAAGGGTATGAATTTTATATACCCTCAGAGAACATGTTTCCTTGGGGGTGGTGGGGTTATAATAAATTTGTCAGGCACCCGTCCCACCACCTTGTTGCCCACCCCTGAGCTCACCCCCATTAAAGAAATGGTGGGTGGGTGCCAAAATCAGCAACCCATCTGCCATATTTAAGTAAGTACATTAGGATCAGTTGGCTTGATAACAAGCCTAATAATAAGCTGTCCATGCCATAAAAAGTTTGGCATGAGCATCCGGCAGGAGCAGGCAGCCCAATATGTTCTCTGAGATGGTTAAAGGGAAGGAAGAAAGGGAAAGTTTAAAGTTTTTACTTATCATTTATTAGTCACATGTCAGCTTACATTAACATTGTAATGAAGTTATTGTGAAAATCCCCTAGCCGCCACACTCCGGCGGCTGTTCGGGTTCACTCAGGGAGAATTTAGCATGGCCAGTACACCCTAACCAGCATGTCTTTTGGGATCACACTTCGGGGCTGGCCTTTGTCAATTGCCCCTAATGGTTGAACTTCTCCTTCCTTCCTACCCGCGCTGTCTCTTAAACCCAGCCTGTGTGTCGTCCCCCTCCCCACCCCTCCCAAAGTCCCCATTACCTCTCTCCCTAACCTACCCAAACATTCCTGACCCAAGATCCAGACTTACCTGCACAGGGATCCGTCTGCCACTTTTTAAGCAGTCCCGGCGGTGGCCACAGACACCTTTCTGGCAGTACTGAGACTGATAGAGCTGCTGTCCGAACAGATTGGCTGGCAGCTTCAAAGGGTGGGACTTCTGTCCTCATGAGGGGCAGAAGCCCACTTGGCCCTCAGGAATCAGCATGGAGCATGTCAACTCCATCACCACCATATTGTCCTGACCAAAAACTCAATTCATTTAATTAACTGGCAAGTGCATAAATAAATTTGTTCCTTTCATGTTTTTCACACTGTAAATTGCATATCCTGGAAATATAAGGTATTAATCATGTATAATTTATATACAAACTTAATTTGTCCAGACCATCAATTTTGATACTAATGTTAAAATGGAACTAGCATAAATAAACCTTAGAAACTATAATTATAGAAATGTAAGGAGAGAAAGGAGTTAAGTGACACCTCAAGGATAGGATGGCATTATTTGTTTTCATTTTGTTTTTCTCATAGTATTCAAGTAATATGGAGAAAATTGATCCGGATCACTTAATTGCCCTGGTGACTGAAGTTATTCCAAAGCATTCCTGTCTTGTGTTCTGTCCCACCAAAAAGAATTGTGAAAATGTGAGCAAGATGCTCTGCAAGTACTTAAGCAAGTATGTGAATAAAAGAAGGGACTTATGCCTTCATGAATTGAAGTTCTATTCAAAATAAGCAAATCAGTTTGGTTTTCTAACTCAGGTTAATGTTCATGCCTATTACAAAGGGATTTGCTTGTAACATTTTTATTCATTTTCAGCAAATAATTTTTTCTGTCAAGGTCAACATTTAAAGCTCATCTCTATTTGCCTTTGAGAAGGTGATGATAGACCTTCTTGTACATGCAGCTGACCATGTGATGAATACTGGTTGTTAGGGAATTCAAGAAATTTGACCCAGTGATGGAGTAACAGTAATGTATGTCCAAGTCAGGATGGTGTATTCAAGGCAAACTTGGAGTTGATGGTGTTCTATGATCCTGCTGCTCTTGTCTTTATAGGTGATAGAGGTTGCAAGTTTGAGAGGTAATGTACTAGAAGCATTAGTGACTGACTTCAGTGAATTCGATAGATGATGTCCACTGGATACACAATATACCAGCTTAGGGGTGATCTTATAGAGGTCTATAAAATAATGAGGGGCCTAGATAAGGTAGATAGTCAACATCCTTTTCCCAAAGGTAGGGGAGTCTAAAACTAGAGGGCGTAGGTGTAGGTGAGAGGGGGAAGATATGGAAGGTTCCAAAGGGGCAGTTTTTTCATTCAGATGGTGTGAGTATCTGGAACAAGCTGCTAGGGTAGTAGAGGCAGGTCAAATTTTGAGTTTCAAAAAGCATTTAGACAGTTACATGGATAAGATGGGTATAGAGTGATATGGGCCAAATACAGGCAATTGAGATTAGCTTAGTGGTAAAAACTGGGCAGCATGGACAAGTTGGGCCAAAGGGCCTGTTTCCATTCTGTAAACCTCTATGACTCTATGAAGGAGGGAGTGGATGTTTAAGCTGATGAATGAGATGCTGATTGACTGGATTGTTCTGTCCTGCCTGATGTCAAGCTTCTTGAATGCTTCTGCAACTTTACCCGTTCAGGGCAAATGGAAGTTATTCCATCACTCTCCTGACTGGGTCTTTGGGGAGTGGAGCTGAGCTAATTGACGCAGAATGCCCAACCCTGCAGTGGTAGCCACAGCATTTCAGTTATTGGTTCAGATCCCTTTATAAACAATGCTCTTTTTTCAGCACCTTTGTGTGTAAGTTTTATTAATTCAGTATGTTGCACTTTCAGTTAAAACCTCAGAATTTTTTAAAACTAAAGGAAGGCAAATGCAAATAAGTTGGCATAATAGTTTGTTATTTTCAAAATTAGCCAAAGCCCTCCTATCATTTTTGAAGGTCTGAGAATGCCAAAGGGTACTTTTATTATATCTTTAACCACATTCGCACAGTGGTTAGCACTGCTGCCTCACAGTGCCAGGGACCGGCCAGGAGTGGCAAGGGTGGGGTTTGGTGAGGGTGGGCTGGGTAAGATGCTCTTTCAGAGAGTTGGTGCAGACTCGATGGGCCAAATGCCCTCTTGCTGTACTATGTTAATTCTGTGGTTCCGTGTCAAATTTTGTAGCAAGTGGCCGCAGCTACTTTTGTACAACAGAAGGAAATTTTCCGGAAAGAAGAGTTCAAGAATTACTGGTGATGATGATATTAGCGAATTGGCCCTCGAAACTGTGGTTAACAACGTCAGATCAGTCATTAGGGGAACCGTGGTGTAGTAGTAATGTCACTGACTAGTAATCCAGAGACGGAGGTTAATGCTCTGTGAACCTAGATTCAAATCCCACCATGGCATAGCGGTTAGCACTGCTGCCTCACAACACCAGGGTCCTGGGTTCAATTGCGGCCTCAGGTCACTGTCTGTGTGGAGTTTGCACATTCTCCCCATGTCTGCATGGATTTCCTCTGGGTGCTGTGCTTTCCTCCCACTGTCCAAAAATGTGCGGGTTAGGTTGATTGGCCATGCTAAATTGACCCTAATGTCAGGGGGATTAGCAGGGTAAATATGTTGGGTTATAGGGAGATGGCCTGTGTGGGATTGTGCTCATTGCAGACTCAAGGGGCCAAATGACCTCCTTCTGCACTGTAGGGATTCTATAGTTCCAGTTCAACTTTCAGCTGGACACTCCCTTGTTCACGGAACCTGGCTGAAACTTAAGTTTAGCTTTCCAGAATCGTGATGTGCACAGGCAGACTTCATGTCTACATAAAATAAAGATCACATTGCATAAAGAATGAAATTATTGCAGGTAGGTTTTTGAAAATGTCCAGATGCTTCCAGGAATTCTTTTGGCATGTTTGACATTATGCCACAATCAAACTGCAATTCACCTGAAGCGATGTGAAATTATTTGTTCCAGAGGTCTCACGATACTTCTCCCTGGATTCCAATCAGGAAAGAAATCTCTTCAACTCTGAAATGATGGATTGAATGCGCCTTGATTTAATGTCTCATTTGAATGTAACATTACAATAGTTAATCTTTCCCATAGCAATTAGTGAGAATATAAGCGATAAACCTCACAAATAATCATTTTGATAAAAAACATTAAGCCAAAATGACATCAGGTTAATCACTTAATATAAAAATGACCTGGAATGATTCTGAGCCTAATCTAATCTGTTCTGAGTGATGATTATTATTGTTAAAACCATGAAAGGTTGGGTGAATAGAAACTGCTTATAGCTGTGAAGGTATCTAGAAACAAGGAACCATACATATAGGTTTTAAATGTTAGATTTCAAAAAGAGAGCAGGAGAACCTCTTTAAACAGAGTCGTGAGGCTGTAACATTCAGGCAGCAACTATGATTGGGATTTCTGGCCCCCGCGGTGTGTTTTCTGGTGACGGAGGTTGCTTTGTCATTGGCTGCCAGCATGACCTTCTGGCCCCTCCAAAGTCTACAGTGTTTTGTACATCTCACCCCGTCACAGGGGATTGCCTTCGGCAGGACCAGAAGATCCCACCAGTGAGAAGGGCTAGAAAATCGCGCCATCCATCAACATTTAGGAATAGATTGAATAAGGTGAAGAAGGAATAGAGGAATGAGGTGGGTAAGTGCGATTAGGACTATACTGTGCAGAGGATAAATGCCAAAATGGGCTTGTTAGGCCAATGGCCTGCTTCTGTCTCTAAGTTCTCGGTGTTTCAAACACAAATATGGTAGCGAGTGAAAAGCATCATTTAAGTGCTAAAATTAAGTTGTTACCTTAAAAT
Organism: Carcharhinus amblyrhynchos; assembly: GCF_965287045.1. Taxonomy (NCBI): domain Eukaryota; kingdom Metazoa; phylum Chordata; class Chondrichthyes; order Carcharhiniformes; family Carcharhinidae; genus Carcharhinus; species Carcharhinus amblyrhynchos. Next base: position 167,251,367 of record NC_137324.1, read on the forward strand.
CAGGAGGTCTTATGGCATTGTCATAGCAGAGCCAGAAACTCTTGATGGCCAAGGAATGTGCATTCATAACTCAGCTAAGCAGGTTGAATTTCAACTTGTAAATCCTTCCAACATATGTCAATGGATGGTGGTACGAGCAGGAGAGATTCCTGGTTAGGCATTGCTCCAGGCTACAACATGCATGTAAATTTGTATGTTGCCATAGCAACTCCAATTCATTGGCTGAACAGCCAGAGTGGACCAGATTGGTACCAACAACTGTTACAGTTGGGGTAGATTTTGGACCTGCCTCCTTGCCCCTGTCTGCGGTAGGGGTGCTGGAACTGTGGATCACGCCTGACTTTGAACAGAGACTTTTGGGATGCTGTCTAGTAGAAGATATTGAAATCATGCTCAGAATACACTCATATATTTATATTTAATCTTCTCAATAATCTGCTTTCTCCAGGTCATTCATAACCCTAAAACAGAAAGAAAAGACTATTCTTATTGAAGAATTGAAAAGCATTGGAAATGGTATCGTGTGCCCCATTTTACGGCAGACTATACCATATGGATTAGCTTACCACCACAGTGGGCTAACAAATGATGAACGAAAGCTTATAGAGGAGGCCTATTCTGAAGGGATACTCTGCTTACTTACTTGTACATCAACACTTGCTGCTGGTGTTAACCTACCAGCTCGGAGGTCAGTGCCAAATCGTTACGTACTATTGTGGAGAAAATGTGCTGCTTGATTAGATGGAAATTCCTGGGTTTTTCTCATGTTTACGCATTCATAATTTAAGGATTGCTTCATAAGGACATACCGCATTACCAGGTGGCCATTCTTGATACGTTGGGTTAAGACAATGGATACCAGAAGGCCATTCACAGGTATACAATATACCTGCAATAATCAAGGCATCTATTTTTATGCACTTTGCAACAGGATGCAATTTGTCCAGTAATGATAGTCTCTAGAGTGGAATAGATGGGTAATCCTCACTGTTCACGCTCACACGTGAAATATGACTAAATGGGTAAGGTATGAGAAGGCTTCTACTGACTGTGCCCCAATACAAGGTCAACTTATGGAGGGCAAGGTAATTTTTAAAAATACCTACAATAGATTCAGGCTTTCCTTCAGTATTTCCTTGAACTAAACTAACTTACTGTTGAGGGGGGAGGGGGGTGTTGTTGAAGGAGAATTTTAGTGAATAATAAAACCATTGATGAATCAAGTATATTTTTCACCTTGAGCACCTTATGTCAGCATGTGGCCATTATCAGACAATAATGCACAAGCCTACTGCAGAGCACTTTTGCTCCAACAATCAATTCCACATTCACCAGCATGATTTTTTTTTCCTCTTTCCATATCAGCCACCGTTTTGGCCTCTCTGGTTAAGATCCAATGCAGATTCTGCCAATTGGTTGGGGAAGTGGTTGGAAACCTGTAGCACTTCATTGTGGGAAGTCCAACCAAATCAGTCACTTAACTGGCCATCGTCAGGCCTTCCCCAGGATTTAGGACATCATGGGTGGATTTTCACCTACTGATCTTTTAATTGAAATACCATTTTGAATACTTTAGAATCTTTCAGTCATTGAGAGAAGCTTCCTGTAAAAGACTGAGTGAGGCATGACAAGGTTAGGAACACGGAGCCAGTTGCTTCTACCTCCAGTCTGGATATTCTAGCCGCATTAGAGTATGAAAATAGTGTGCTCAAACAGGAGGAAAGGATTGTTTCAAATCAAATAAAAACCTACAAATTGAACATTACAATGAATCATCACTGCTATTTTGGTGAGCCACCTGTGATGGAGAGTTATACAGGTACAGATATCAAATAATTTTAATATCAATTCTTGCTAACATTATCACAATGAGATGGATGATTGGAATGCAAATAATGTGCTGAATTATCATTGAGCACATCACATCTACTCTCCAAATTCATCCAAGTGTTAACTCAACAATCCTAAGTTTTAAATTTATTCATTAGTGTCACAAGTAGGCTTACATTAACACTGCAATTAAGTTACTGTGAAAATCCCCTTGTTGCCACACTCCAATGCCTGTTTGGGTACACTGAGGGAGAATTTATTATGGCCAATGCACCTAACCAGCATGTCTTTCGGAGTGTGGAAGGAAACGGAGCACCTGGAGGAAACCCACGCAGACACGGGGAGAATGTGCAGACTCCGCACAGACAGCGACTCAAACTGGGAATCGAACCCAGGTCCCTAGCACTGTGAGGCAACAGTGCTGACTACTGTGTTGCCCTTGGAGAAAGCTGTTTGAGCTTTTCACTGTCAGACATTCATTGAGATGATGAATTGCTAATAGTCCACGTTGTTCTGATTTTGCTGATTTGATTTATATTTATTTTATTCTTTTCAAGGGTTATTCTGCGATCACCTTATGTTGCCAGAGACTTTCTGAAGAGAAGTCAGTATAAACAGATGATTGGCAGAGCTGGGCGAGCTGGTATTGATACACAGGGAGAAAGTATTTTGATTGCACAAGAGCAGGACAAAAAACTGGTAAAGTCATTTTAAAAATTACATTTTACTGTCATTAAAACTACATGTACGTGTATAACTTGTGTGGTTTATTTTAGATGTAATAGACTGTTTCACATCTGTAATTACATTCAAAATCCATCACCAATAAATCCACCTGAAAAAATACATTTTGCTTAAGCTCCAGTTAAAAGCCTCAGTCAAGATTGGGAGATCAGTACTCCCTCCATTCAACACCCCAAAGAGTCATTATCTAGCTGTGAGAAAGACACATGGGAAATGGTCGTTAACTCTTCACCCAGAGAGTGATCAGCCTTTGGAATCCGCTACCACAGAAAGCAGCTGAGGCCAAAACATTGAATGTTTTCAGGTAGCAGTTAGATATAGCACTTGAGACAAAGGGGTTCAAAGGATAGGAGGGAATTACGAGATTAGACTATTGAGTTGGATGATCAACCATGATCATAATGAATGGCAGTGCAGTCTCAGAGGGCTAAATGGCCTTCCCCTGCTTCTATTTTCTATGTAACTGGATGGAAGTAGGAGACAGAATAGAGATAAAGGGTTTGTTCTTTGACAGGATATGACAATTAAAGTTCCTCAGGCCTCAGATATTTTATCATATACACTAATGATTTGGATGTCAAAATAGAAAGTTGAATATCCAAGATTGCAAATGGTATTAAGTTAATGGGACAGTGAAAAACTAAATGATCTGAGTAAAACTGTCATAGTTGGAGTTCAGTGTAGAGAAGTGTGTAATTGCCCACTTTGGATCCAGAAAGACAAATATTTTCTAAATGTTAAGTGGCTAGGAGATGTTAAAGAGGGATGGATTTCAGGGGCCCATCTACACAAGTCACGGGAAGAACAGATACAAATGTAAGCAAAAAAGCTAATGAAATGTTGACCTTGATCTTAAGAAATTTTGGAATTCAAAAGAACTACGCTTCAGGTATAAGAACTCTCTCTGGAGTACTGTGGTGTTTTTGGGCACTGAACCTCATTCAGGAAAGACGTCTTGGAAAGGGTACAGTGCACATTCACCAGCATGATACCAAGGCATAAAAACATCTCAATTATGAGGCTACATTGCATGAACTGGAATAGAAGTAGAACGTGCTGGAAAATCTCAGCAGGTCTGACAGCATTTATGAAGAGAGAAACGGAGTTAGTGTTTTGGGTTCAAGATGACCCAATTGGACTTGAACTCTGCCAGATCTGCCGAATTTATCCATCATTTTCTGTTTTTACTTCAGATTTTCAGATCTGCATTATTTTGCTTTTTTGAGAGTTTATTGACTTGTTCAGTCTCATGTCTCTCCTTCCCACTTGTCCCCTATTTGTATGCGCTCAAAGGCAACTAATGCCTTTCACCGTGTTTCTCTTAATCTTGACGTTGTAATTGACATTAGTAAATCTGTTAATGTTATTAACAAGACATCAACAAGAAAATGAATGGAATATGAAACAAGGGTGGTTAAGTGCAGTTGAGGTAGAGATTGATCGTGGTCTAAATGAAATGTAGAACTGCCTTGAGAAGCTGAATGACTTACTGCTGTTCTTATATTTCTACTTGGAAATGCCGCTTTCAATTCTAACCCAATTCTACTATGAAAATCCCCTAATCGTCACACTCCATGCCTGTTTCAGTACACTGAGGGAGAATTTAGCATGGCCAGTGTACCTAATCAGCATGTCTTTCAGGCAATGGAGGAAACCAGAGCACTCAGAGGAAACCCACCCAGATACAGGGAGAACATGCAAACTGTACACAGATGGTGACCCAAGCCGGGAATCGAACCCAGGTTCTGGCACTATAAGGCAGCAGAGCTAACCATTGTACCACCATATGGGCAAATATTTCCACCTACTTAGGACTATTGGCTTAGAGATTCTGCTAGATTGTGCAGTTTTATCCAGTACAATTTAGTCTGGAAGTGCCGCACCAACTGCAAAGATAGTTGAATTTCAAGTGCAAATTACATCTAGCACAAATTGAGTTTATGCGATCCTTAGATCTAGTTTAAAAAACATTGCTGGAGAAAACTGCCTACCCCCACAGAATTAGTCATGCCCCCAAATTGAATTGATCACCTTTCTACGTTTGTGCTAATGCTCCCATTCCTGGATCATCAAAGAGGCTTTTAAAATTGAGTTTTTGGACACCAGAACACTAAAATGTACATTTTAAAAGCTTTTGATATTTTTAACTTACTAAGAAAATTACTACTGTACATCAGTATATCTAAGAAATTGTTCTGCATAATTTCTAAAATTATTTTCCCAGTTATTTAAAATAGGATTAATCATTGATTGGGGACGGATTAAAAATGCTTTTTTTGTGAAACTATTTTTTTGCTGCATTAATCAAATTACTCCGAGTCAATAGGGTGGCACAGTGGTTGGCACTGCCGCGGCACAGTGCCAGGGACCCGGGTTCAATTCCCAGCTTGGGAGCCTATTTCTTTGGAGTTTGCATGTTCTCCCTGTGTCTACATGGGTTTCCTCCAGGTGTTCCAGTTTCCTCCCACAATCCAAAAGACATGCTAGTTAGGTACATTGGCCATGCTAAATTCTCCTTCCATGTACCCGAACAAGCGCCGGATTGTGGTGACAAGGGGACTTCCACGGTAATTTCATTGCAGTGTTAATGTAAGCCTACTTGTGACACTAATAAATAAACTTTAATACTCTTAAGTACTTCTTAAAGCAATTTTTTTGTCTTGAAAAGTTACGCTCTAAAATACTGCCCAATGCGTTGGTTCCTGGTAGATGTTACATTTGACGAGTTACAAATGAATTTGAAGGAAAATAAATGCTTCTCAAAACTAGCACAATTTTAGGCATCTTTTATGTCCCAATCACAGATTGTACCCAAAACTAAAACTCCATGCTATTCTTTCCACGTGTGCTCCACTTTCAAGAGACAGGCAAACACCTGTCCTTCAGGCAGAGCTATTTATACCAAGCTAATCAGCCGGAGAAACATATAAGTAACCTGAGTGAACTGGACGACTGTTTATCAGGAAAGTCATATTGAATGATGTCTCTGTAAATGGCTGATGAAGATCAGGAGTTAGGGATCCACATGGAGGAAAACAAATCCAAACTCGTATTCACACATATGTTGTTGCATGTTATTCAGCATTTACCAAATTGTGGCAATTTTTCATGTCTTTGCATCTCCATATGCAGGTTACAGACTTAGTGAGCAGACCTCTAGAAGATTGCTACAGCAATCTCATGCATGACAATGAAAAAGGAATTAAAGATTTGCTGCTATCTCTGATTGGGCTAAAGGTACGTTATCACGTATGGTAAAAAAACAGTAGCAGTATGTGGGCACTGAGCACTTAAACTGGTAATAGGTTATAATTTGTTCATTTTTTTTCTGTCCTGTCAAACAAAACCATGTTCTTCAGGTGATGAAAGAAAGTGTCAGTTCAGTATCTACGCCATGAATTATATTTATATTGAATGATTAATATTTCTTTACAAAGTTCCTCTCTTTATTTTAGCAGAAAATTTAATGCATTTAAAATGAAACAGTTAACATTTTTGCAAAAGTAACAAAGAAAAGTTAGATAAATGTGCTTCAGGGCTCTTGTGAATCCATAGAATCCCTACAGTACAGAAGGAGGCCATTCAGTTCATCGAGTCTGTATCGACCACTTCCCCCCAGGCCCTATCACTGTAATCCTGCTAATCCCCCTGACACTAGAGTCAATTTAGCATGGCCAATCAACCGAACCCACACCTCTTTGGACTGTGGGAGGAAACCGGGACACCCAAAGGAACCCACGCAGACACGGGAATAAAGTGCAAATTCACGCAGTGACCCAAGGCTGGAATTGAACTCTGGTCCCTGGCGCTGTGAGGCAACAGTTCTAACCACTATACCATCAAATGTTGCAGTTAATTTGTGGGTTTTGTTTTTGCTAATTGCAAAAATCAAAGCAACAATTAATTAACCAGTATACTCCATTGATCTTAAATGTATGATGAAAGATTAATGACAAAAGTCATCGAGTAACAATTAAGAGTTAATAATTGGGAAGTAATAGTCAGTATTTATTGTCATGCTGAGGTGCAGAAAGAAATGACAACATAGTTTAGCTACTCTGATAATTGGGATACTTTAATGATTGTTGCTTTGTAATTACATCAATTATTCCATGTTGGATTATTTACTAAGAGAGACTCTAATGGTCAAACTATATAAACATTATATCCTTAAAGTTGTCACGCTTCCCCATTCAGTCCTATATCGCACTTCAAGGAAGAGGTTTTTTAATGATTCGGAAGAAGGTTTTACTGAAATGTGAACTTTTGTTTACCATAAGTAAATCAAACATATTGCGTGTTTTGACCTAAAATTCATATTCACAATTCAACTTTTTTGTTATATTTTATGAGACATGCAAGTCTGAGGGATGACACCTGATGATTAAATATAACCTGAATCAAATGAGGATTTAAGCTTTCCTACAATTTCCAGTTATGTTTTGGATTATATATTCAGCTGCACAAATATCTGATATTCCAGCAGCAACTGTGTCTTCATCATCTATGTAGCTATAGAGAAAAAGAAGTCCCAGTACACGCCCCCAAGTATGCCTAACCAATCCAAGAAAGAGACATTCACTCCATTTGCTGCTTATAATTCTTCATCCACACTACCATCATGGCACAGTGGTTAGCATTGTTCTCTCACAGCGCCAGGGACCCAGATTCGATTCCCAGCATTGGGTCACTGTCTGTGCAGAGTTTGCACATTCTTCCTGTGTCTGTGTAGGTTTCCTCCCACAGTCTGAAAGGTGTGCTGGTGGTTAGGTGCATTGGCCATGCTAAATGCTCCCTCAGTGTCTCTGAACAAGCATCAGAGTGTGGCAACTAGGGAATTTTCACAGTAACTTCATTGCAATATTGATGTAGGCCTACTTGTGACACTAATTAAATAAACTTTAAACGTTTTACTTTTGGGATAGAGACCTTAACAAAGCACTTGTGCGGCACTTCAACAAATATTTTTTCAAAGTTTGAAATCACTTATTTCTATATAGTTAGCTAGTTTTTCTCTGAACTTGGTGAAGCTGCCAGCTTATGTTGATTGCCCCTGAACATCCACTCTTTCTTTCACCCGTGTTTTTCCTCATGGTGATACTTGCCTTTTTATTCTTGCAAGGTGGCTGATGGCAGTAAGGCTGACATTTTTAGCCATCTCTAATTGTGCTGAGGAAGGAATCATGCTTCTTTCCTTAGAAATGTTATATTGCCCCCACAATGATGAGAAGCAAGGAACATGAGAATATTGACCCAGCAACAATAAAAGAATGGTGATGTATATCGGTCAGTTTAGCGTGTGATTTGGAGGGGAACTTGGAGCTGATGGTGTTCCCACATTATTGCTGCTCTTGTCTTACTTGATAGCCATGATGTGGAGATGCCACCGTTGGACTGACTCGCTCACCTGACAAAGGAGCAACACTCCAAAAGCTCATGATACCATATAAACCTGTTGGACTTTAACCTGGTGTTGTGAGACATCTTACTTGATGGTAGAGGTCACAGGGTAGGGAAATGCTGTTGAAGTAAGCAATGTGGTCTGTACATTGTACGCTATGGTGGAGGGATGGATGTTGAGTTCAGTTACAGAGAGGCTAATCAAACAAACTGCTTTAGCTCAAATGGTGTTGAAACACTCAACAGGTTCAATCTATTCAATCTAGGGGAACAGTGAGAATTCTAGCACACCCGCCTTAAGCCTTGTTGAGATGGAGAAGTTTAAAGAGGTCAGTGGTGTCCACCATGTTGTTGAAAGTAATGGCACAGTTGGAGGTCAAGGAGAAATTATAATCTGTTAGTTCCCTTGTAGTTTGCTGATGCCAATATAGAACAAGTCTATAGTTAATTGTTTTTTTTCATTTTCATTTTTGTTATCACATACCTGTAATATACACATTGACTGATGGATTAGTAGCAGCCAAGTGTAACATGAGTTATTCAACGAGGATTATTATCTGAAGAAAAGAATAGAAATATTTTGCAGCATAAGGCAAAGTTGTGTCTTTTTCAATATATATAAAATGGTAGTTCAGGTTATATTGCGTTTCCTGCAGAAGGAAGGAATCACGGCACCAAGTTCTCAGCAAAAATATGAACGTGTTCTCAAAGTGTTTGGGATATTGAAAAAGGGACTTGAATTATTTGTTTTTAATCATGGACAAAACTTGGGTTAAAGGCAAGTCACGCACTGAGAATGTTGTTCAGATGGTTCCAAGTAACCTTCTTTCATCCTCACACAATGAAGATTTATTGTAAAAGATTTAGGATTCATTTGACTTGTGCATGACTGAATGAACAATGATTGTATCCCAGCAACTTTGTTTTATGATTTTTTTAACAACTTGTACCCCAAATGAATATTGTATTTAATTTAATCTTGATTAAAGCTGCTTTGCTCACTGTGGCAACAGAAAGTTTAGGATTTGCTCTGAAATATAACACGTTTTAAATAGTATTTATTAATGATACACTGAAAACCTCAAAATAATTTCAAACAGTTTGTAGTCATAAAGTCTAACTATCCAACCATTCATATGAAGCATTTGCAGAATATTGTGTCAAAAAGCTCATTTAGTTGTTCTCTGTGTCAAATAACTATCTTGTTTTAGTTGATTTTGTGATGTCAAAGAATCCCTACAGTGCAGAAGGAGGCCATTTGGCCCATCAAGTCTGCACCAACAACAATCCCACCTAGGTTCTATCCCCATAACCCCACACATTTACCCTCCTAATCTCCCTGACATGAAGGGGCAATTTAGTGTGGCTAATCCATCTAACCTGCCCATCTTTGGAGTGTGGCAGGAAACCAGAGCACCCAGAGGAAACCCACACAGACATGAAGAGAACATGTGAACTCCACACAGATCCTGACCCGAGGCCAGAATTGAACCCAGGGTCCTGGCACTGTAAGGCAGCAGTGCTAACCACTGTGTCATCCTCAAAAGAAACTCTATTATTCTCAAATATACATTGAAGTAGAATGCACAATTTAGGAAAACATTGAGTCTATTGCAGTGTGGAATGACGATGGAGCTTTGTTAATAGTAGATTTTGCTGATAAATTAATGCTGTTTTTCATTCAATGGGCAAGTTATTAAAGTTTTTTATATCACAGTTGCCAGTACAATAGTAATATTAATTAAAAGCATGGCCATAATGATCCAATGAAGTTGTCTGAACTGCATGGCAACACTGTATCATTACCAGCTAACTAGAAAGTGATTGTTCAAGTTGACTATTGACTGATATTTGTATTGTATTTTCTTTACCCCCCCCCTCAAAAGGTTGCCCAGACACTTGATAAAATTGTTGAGTTCATGGCTGGCACTCTGCTTGGTGTGCAGCAGGAACAACTCTTCAAAGGGAAAGGTTTTCTGGAGGTCATAGAACAAGCACTGGAACCATTGCTGGAAAAGGGTTTAATAGAGAGCAGAGTGTCAAGTAGCAGCAATGAGGAAGAAATGTACCACAAGTTGCAAGTCACAAAGCTGGGTCATGCTACTTTCAAAGGTCAGCCTGGGGCTCCTGTTTTCGTTTCAGCTTTGTTCTAGCTTTGACAGAGGGTCAGTCTGGACTCAAAATGTCAGCTCTTTTCTCTCCTAACAGATGCTGCTGGAACTGTTGAGATTTCCCAACATCTTTTCTCTTTTGGTTTCCGCAGTAATTTGCCTTTAATCCCGATCTCGTTTACTGACAATATTGAATCAAATTATTTCTAAGATTCGAAGAAGGGAGAACTCCCTCTTGTGAAAGCATTCTATTTCTTTCCAGGAAATGTTCTTCCGACGAGAACTGTGCTCAGAGCTCAGTCTCCACTGGACTGATTTCCTACTGTATAGTGGTCCAGATCTGCTGTATACATTTAAGACTCTTGTGCATTAGATCATAAGAAATAAGAACAGTAGTAAGCCATACAGCCCCTCGAACCTGCTCTCCATTCAATAAGAATGTGGGCAGGATTCGCTGGCCTCCCTGCGGATCACTCTCAAAGTGGGAGGCAGTGCTCTCTGGCCAATGGCAGGATCTTCTGGTCCCAACAGTGTCAATGAGATGTTGCTTTGAGTGCACCCCACTCTGCCAGGAAACACGTGGCGGGACCAGAAAATCCTGCCAGCATGAACAGCCAGAAAGTTCCAGTTTTCTGGCTGTCAATTCCACTTCCCCCAGCAGCTCTTGCAATCCCATAGATTCCCTTGGTCCCTAAAAATCACTCACCCACTGAGCATTCACAGCCTTTCTAGGTAGCGATTGTCAAAGATTCACAAGTCTCTGGGTGAACAACTTCTCCTCATCTCAGTCTTAAATGATCGACTCCTCATCCCGAGACTATGACCCATAGTTCTACACTCTCCAATCAGAGGAAACAGTCTCTCAGCATCTATCCTGTCAAGTCCTCTTAAGTATTGTATAAGTTTAATTGAGAGTGTCTCTCTGTGCTGGACAGATTCTCTCATATATTGTTTTTGCCTCCAGGATCAATAGACTTGGCTTACTGTGATACTTTGAACATGGACTTGAAGAAGAGCCTGGAGGGGTTGGTGCTTGGCAACTACCTTCACCTCATCTACCTGGTAACACCGTACGATATGGTTTCCCAGTGCACTCCAGATTGGATGATCTATTTTAGGCAGGTACGGTATGGATGGGGATTTGGTGTGCCATTCACAGTTACACAGTCGTTCCATCTGAGTCAGCGCGCACACCTCAGTACTTACTTTTGTATTCATAAGGACAAAATTGTCAGCGTGTTCTTTTAGTTAAATACCAGCCACCAGAGACTTGGGTAGAGTTGTGTTTTCTAGGAGCAGAGAAATTTAAAAGAGGTCTAACAGAAATTTTGAAAAGTTTGAGAACATAAATAATGAATGCTTTTCACTGGTGAATTGGGAACAAGTGAGTTTTATGTTTGGATTAGTACAAGAAATATAAAGGTTGAGTTTGTTCGTGCAAAGTACTTTTAGAACATGAAATGTTGCACTGCAAGTGGTTACTGTGTCAAATCAATAGGATTTCTGAAAGGATCAGAGATATATTTCAAGAAAAACATTAAAGATACAGAGGAAGCTAATGAAATGAAATCAGATTAAGTAACTATGTAGCTGACACAGGAACAACTGTGCTGCAATACTGCAATTTGACAGTATCACTTCTTGCAGTATTACCATCCAAAAGAGTTCAGGAAATCCACAATCTAGTCTTCGGACAGCTAACAGATACCCTTATAATTTTTCAGTGCTTGTGCATATATATTCCCATGAAGATTAGTTTGGATAAACATGGTTCAAAAATACATTAACATTGTTGTGGTACTTCCAAAGCATTACTGTGTATAATATCTTAGTTTGAAAGGAGTTAGAAGTTATCATTGGATGTTAGAACTTTGTAAAGCTTTGCTATGTGTCCAGTGGGAGAGGAGGAATTTTGTGCCATTTTGGGTTTTTTTTAGAAAAATGTTTGATTCTCACATAAAAATACATACAGGGCAGAACACAGAAACATTGGACCCAAGCTACCTGTGTTCAACACATGAATAAATCACATTTACCAATCCTGTGCCTATGTAACTTCAGCCCTTTTTCCCATCATCTACCTATTCAATCTAACTTTCAAAAATGACACAGTCCTGCCTTAAACTCTCAGTGCAGAAGCACTGCATAACTATGTGAATAATGACACTAAATTATTAAGGTAACTAGGAAGTGACAGCACCTACACATAGAATCGAAGAATCCTGCAGTGCAGAAGGAGGCCATTTGGCCCATTGAGCCTGCACCGTCAACAAGCCCACCCAGGTGCTATCTCTTTAACCCCTTATAGTCCCCTGACACCAAGAGACAATTGAGCATGACCAATTTACCTAACTTGCGCATCTTTGGAGTGTGGGAGGAAACCAGAGCACGCAGGGGAAGACCATGCAGATATGGGGAAAACGTGCAAACACCACACAGTCACCCAAGGCAGGAATTAAATCCAAGTCCCTGGCGCTGTGAGGCAGCAGTGCTAACCACTGTTCCCATAGTGCTGCACTGTGCCCACAGTTGCTCAAATTCAACTTTTGATAAATGTCCATCTCGAACTAAAAATATGAAACTGAATATCACAATGATGCCACTCTCATGTACGTTCTATTATTTCACATCATTCTGACTTAAATATATGTCGCTATTCCTTCATCACTGTTGAGTTAATTTCCTAGAATTCCCAACCTAACTCCATGTAGCAACACCAAATAGATTTCAGTAGCTCATAGAAAAAGTCCTACCTCGGGGGCTAACTAGAATGAGCCATAAGTGCCGATCTTGCCGGTGATTCCTGCATCCCCAAAAACTATTATATATAAAAAAAGACTGAACTCATAAAAATGTCATTGGAAAGTTTTTCTTTTGATTTATTATTGTTACATGTATTAACATACAGTGAGAAGTATTGTTTCTTGCATTCTATACATACCGTTCATAGAGAAGGAAACAAGAGAGTGCAGAATGTCGTGTTACAGTCATAGCTAGGGTGTAGAGAAAGATCAACTTAATGCAAGGTAAGTCCATTCAACAGTCTGACAGCAGCAGGGAAGCAGCTGTTCTTGAGTCGCTTGGTACGTGACCTCAGATTTTTGTATCTTTTTGCCGAAGGAAGAAGGTGGAAGAGAGAATGTCTGGGGTGCGTGGGGTGCTTAATTATGCTGGCTTCTTTGCCGACGCAGCAGGAAGTGTAGACAGAGTCAATGGATGGGAGGCTGGTTTGCATGATGGATTGGGCATTACGGGTAGAAGTTATACTTGGCAGTATTTTACGGATACTTGACTCTCTTTCTACCAGATCCCTTGCACCCAAAATAGTTTTTGTATCTACTTAGAATTTTATTGAGGGATTCGTTGCATGTTCAAATAATAGAGGCTGTTATCAGTCCTTTATTGTCTCTTTGATCCTGGTGAAATGCAGGGAAGAATTTAATTTTGTGACAATATTATCCCCTTGCTGAAGAATGATTTCAATAAATGGTTTATTCCAATTCTAGTTTCATCAGTTGGATGTAGTTGAACAGAAGGTCTTTGCCACTGTGGGTGTACCTGAGAGCTTCCTTACAAAGAAGGCTTCTGGTCAAGCAGTCAGGAAGGTAAGACGAAAATCTGCTCTCTCAAAATGTATTAGTATATATTAATGCATTGACAGATGTGTGCTTGCATGGCTAATTGTCCCTAGTTTGGGATACAGTGTCTTTATCCTTTGTGAATTCCTTACAAAAATTGATTTCCTAAGATTTAAAAGAAGATTTTTCCCGGGTTTTCTTACAGCAAGGAAAGAAACATCAGAAAAGTTAAACTCTCCCGGCATTTATGTTTGTTTCAGATGCTCCGGTGTGGATTTCACCTTCAAGCATTAAATCACCATTCATTGAGGTTCTTGTAAGGTAACAACCTTGGCTGAAGCTCCCTCACACTTGTGTTAGAATGTTATTATTTCAAGTCTCAATTCAGAGACTTGAGCATACAGTCTAATACTCCAGTGTATTTGAGGGATTGCTGCATTGTAGGAAGTGCTGTCTTTCAGATATTAAACCAAGGACCAGTCTGCTCTCAACACATAGCACTATTCAAAAAAGAAATGGGGGAATTCTCCCAATTTGGCCTTTAAACAGCATCACTGAAATAGATTTTCTGGTCATTGATCTAGTTGTTGTTCATAGGAACTTGGTGTGAACAAATTGGCTACCATGATTCCCAACATTACAGCCAGGGTAGCCAATCCTCCAGCATTGGCCGTGAGTCTCCAGGAATTGAAAGTTGATCTCCAGTACAGTGTTCTGTAGTAATCCTAGAGAAACTCATAAGGGCATTAAAGAAGATTAGGGGATGCGATCTCACAAAAAAACATTCCAAGTTCAAATGAGGGTGAAAATGGGAGAGAATTGCATCCATTTTTTCGGCAAGCTCTCAGGTGGAATCCTATGGCACTTAGTGCAAAACAAGAGACAAAGTGTGATTCTCACCAGTGGAGGGAGTGGACAGAGTCTGTTCTCGGCTGCTCACACCAGAGGGTCGTGATGTGGAGATGCCGGCGTTGGACTGGGGTAAATACAGTAAGAAGTCTCACAACATCAGGTTCAAGTCCAACAAGTTTATTTGATAGTAAACCCAGAAGCTTTCGGGGTTTGCCCCTTCATCAAGTGAGTGGAGAGTTCTGGTCACAAACAGAGCATATAAAGGCACACACAGTTTACAGAATACTGATTAGAATGCGAGTCTTTACAGCTAAACAATTCTTAAAGGTGCAGACAATGTAAGTGGAGATAGCATTAAGCATAGGTTAAAGAGATGTATATTGTCTCCAGACAGGACAGTAAGTGAGATGTTGCAAGCACAAGCAAGTCATTGGGGTTACAGGTGGTGTGACATGAATCCAAGATCCCGGTTGAGGCCATCCTCATGTGTGCGGAACTTGGCTATCAGTTTCTGCTCAGCAACTTTGCGCTGTTGTATGTCGTGAAGGCCGCTTTGGAGAACGTTTACCTGAAGGTCAGAGGCCGAATGCCCCTGACCACTGAAGTGCTCGCCAACAGGAAGGGAACAGTCTTGCCTGTTGATTGTCATTCCCTAAAGCTCTCTGCTTCTGCACTCCACTTTCCTCCTTCAAGACACAGTTATCATTTTGATCAACTTTTGGTCATCTGCCCTAATTTCTGCTTGTGTGGTTACAAGTCATCCTTGTTTTATGATGCCTTTGTGAAAAGCCTTGAGGCATTTTATTATGTTGAAGGCAGAATGTAAATATAAGGTGCTGTTGTCTCTTTTAACCTTGTGACTGTCCATATATATAAACTTGTTTCAGAGAAGTGGGGTTTATAGTTGCAGACAGATCCCATTCAGGAGCAGGATAGCATTTCTACATACTATCACTGGAACACCACAGATGCTGTCAGACCTGCTGAGATTTTCCAGCATATTCTGTTTTATATCACTGGATCATTATTACTGAGTACAAATAGTTGCATTGGTTATAAGTATAAGACCATAAGATATAGGAGCAGAAGTAAGCCACTCAGCCCATCAAGCCTGCTTGCCATTCGGTGGCTGATATTTTTCTCATCCCCGTGCTTCTGCCATTTCCCCATAACCCCTGATCCCCTTATTAATCAAGAACCTATCTATCTCTGACTTAAAGACACTCAATAACCTGGCCTCCACAGCCTTCTGCGCAAAGAGTTTGACAGATCACCACTCTCTGGCTGAAGAATTCCTCCTCATCTCTGTTTTAAAGGATCGTCCCTTTAGTCTGAGGTTCCTCTGTCTGTTTCTAGTTTTTCCTACTCGCGAAAACATCCTCTCCATGTCCACTCAATTCAGGCCTCATAGTATCCTGTAAGTTTCAATAAGATCCCCTTATCCTTTTAAACTCCAACGAGTACAGATCCAGAGTCCTTAACAGTTCCTCATACAATAAGCCCTTCATTCCAGGGATCATTCTTGTGAACCTCCTCTGGACTACATAATTCCTTAGATACGGGGCCCAAAAATGCTCATAGTACTCCAAATGGGCTCTGACCAGTGCTTTATACAGCCTCAGAAGTACATCCCTCTTGACATGAATGCCAACATTGCATTTGCCTTCCTAATTGCTGACTGAATCTGCACGTTAACCTTAAGAGAATCTTGAACAAAGTCTCCCAAGTCCCTTTGTGTTTCTGATTTCCTAAGCATTTCCCCATTTAGAAAATAGTCTATGCCTCCATTCCTCTTTCAAAATGCATAACCTCACACTTTTCCATATTGAATTCCATCTGCCACTTCTTTGGCCACTCTCCTAGCTTGTCCAACTCCTTCAGCAGCACCCTGCTTCCTCAATACTAACTGTCCCTCTACATGCCTTTGTATCATCTGCAAACTTAGCAGCAGTGCCTTCAGTTCCTTCTTCCAAATCGTTAATGTATATTGTGAAAAGTTGTGGTCCCAGCACCAACCCTACTGTAATTTTCTTCCTGTAGACTGTTGATGAGTTTGTTGTAGCCCGGTTCTACCTATCATTGGTGCTATACTCCCTTTTCAAAGAAATGAACACGTGGGCGGTAGCGCAGAAGTTCAACATGTCTCGTGGCTTCATGCAAAATCTGCTAAATTCAGCAGCAGCTTTCTCCTCTAGTGTGCTGCATTTCTGTGAGGTATTTGTAAAGCCTTCAATTAATATTTACAATCTACTTTCTGCAATTGAAAATCTTTTACAATTTCACCCAAAGTGTTTCTTGTTTAACTTAAGTATGATTTCAATTTTGTTTCATCGCCTACAGGAATTAGAGGAGTTCTGGGCATATCAGGCTCTCTTTCAAGACCTCACTCATAAACTGTCATACTGTGTGAAACCAGAACTTGTCTCTCTTATGGAAGTATCGGGCGTCCTGGAGGTTTGTAAATCAGCATTATCATTTTTATCAAATGCAGGACTTAATTATGAGGCCAGAATGTAGTTTGCTCAGCAAATTAAGTAGGCAGGCAGCATGGTGGCACAGTGGTTAGCACCGCTGTCTCACAGCGCTTGGGACCCAGGTTCGATTCCAGGCTTGACAGACTCTGTCTGTGCAGTCTGCACATTTTCCCTATGTCCGCATGGGTTTTCTCTGCATTCTCCAGTTTTCTCTAAACAATGTGCTCGTTAGGTGCATTGGCTTTGCTAAGTTCTCCCTCCGTGTGCTCGAACAGACACCAGTGTGTGGCGACTAAGGGATTTTCACATAACTTCATTGCAGTGTTAATGTAAGCCTACTTGTGACACTAATAAATAAACTTTAAACAAAGTATCTGGAATGTTCATTGATATGGTACTTGTGTTTTGACATAAAGGAAAATAAAAAGCTTGGAGACATTGAGCTTAAATTGCTTTATCAAGTGAAAATTGGATAGATGGCTTAAAGGAGAGAGCAAAATTACTCAGTAGATAACTCATCACTGTTAGCCATGGTTTCCAAAGGTGTTAACGCACTATGTGCATGGCCAGAGGCTCGATGTGCTGACTAACAGAACTGTCTAAATGGAGGGTAAACAAAGTAACATTTTTCTCAAATGACTATATTCCAGTACATTGGTAATCTTGTCAAGCATCAACAGGGTTGTATCTGAAACATTAACTTGTTTTTTCCCTCTCCACAATGTTTTCCAATTCCTGATTTTTTTTTTTTAGTTATCCAATCACACTTCCTCCAAAGTCAACATCTTTTATGAACTCAAAAAATCTGATTAATTGTCAGAAAGTGTGTTAGTGATAGTTAATGCTGTGCATAATTATTTCACTGGTTTGATTTGCAGGCTCGTGCCCGGCAGTTATACGAAGCTGGTTATAAGTCTTTGTCTTATCTGGCTAATGCAAGCCCTGAAGTGTTGGTGCAGACAATTAAACATATGTCCAAACGCCAAGCAAAACAGATTGTTTCCTCCGCTAAAGTAAGCACCATCTTCTGGCTTCACATCATCATTTGGATTATGTTGATATTAGGATCAGTCAAGTCATTTGGTTTCTTTCCAAAGCAGATGTGTGTGTGGAATGAAGCCGACCAGTACTGTCGCCATGAAGGCGTGGGCACTGTAAGAAGTCTCACCAGGTTAAAGTCCAACAGGTTTATTTAGAATCACGAGCTTTCGGAGTACTGCTCCTTCAACAGATGAATGGGACTCTTTGCTGCAGAAGGCTGTGGAGGCCAGTTCATTGAGTATCTTTAAGACAGATGTAGATAGATTCTTGATTAATAAGGGGATCAGGGGTTATGGGGAAAAGGCAGGAGAATGGGGATGAGAAAAATATCAGCCATGATTGAATGGCAGAGGAGACTCAAAAGGGCTGAGTGGCCTAATTCCGCTCCTATGTCTTATGGTCTAACTGAGTGGCTCGCTGGGCCATTTCAGAACGCAGTTAAAAGTCGACTAGTTCAAGGACCAGACCACATAAGTAAGGACGACAGATCCCCTTCCCTAAAGGATAATAATTGATGGTCACAAATACTGCGACTAGCTTTCAATTCCAGATTTCTGATTAATTAGTTGAATTTAAATTCCGTTAGCTGTTGGGTTGGGATTTAAACCCATGTCCTTGGATTGCCAGCCCAGTCAAGGCCACTGCTTCCCCATAGCTCCCTTCATAAAGTGAAGTCACTGTTGTGATTAATTGGCTATGAAGTGTTTTGTGATGTCCTTGGGGTGTTCTGGTGAAAAATGTCTCAAGATGTGTAGGTTAGGAGCATTAATGGGGTAAATAAGTGGGGTTAAGGGATAGGGCCTGGGTAAGATCCTCGTTGGAGAGTTGGCACAGACTCAATAATCCAAATGGCCTTCTTCCACACTGTTATGATTCTATGAAATGTAAGTTTTCCCTTTAACTGCACACCTCTTCTTCTAAGCTGATCGACTCATGAGCCCAGCACTCCCACACTTATGTGTTTGTGTCACACGCAAACAAAGGCACCATGTGCACTTGCACATTAATGTCCAGGCCCTATTATTGATGGAAGACTATAATGGATTTGGACATACTATCTCAAAGTTCTGTCTCAAATCCAAAACGTCATGGTGTTGTCCTCATGCTGCTAAATAGATTAGCTTCACGTGGTTTTGTGATGCACACAGTTCTCTGGGATAGCATCAACTAATAATTGTACTTGGTTGGTGATAGCTGACACGTTGCTGAATCACCTATTTTCTGAACTTCACTGAAGGTAGAGAAACCAAATCAGAGTGAGATTTGGTTACTGCAGAATAAAGATGGCTAGAGGTGTATATGCAACAGCTAAAAGTCCAGGATGATAAAATCCTCCCAGCATGAGAGAAACTGAATATATCCACTGTCAGGGAGAATTACCCTCAGCTTATAGAAGCTTGGGAATAATTTTGACTGCAGATGGAGAGAGAATAATGATTCCATATCTGTACTCAGTAAAATTGCCATCATCCAAGATGACCATAGGCTGTTCAATCCCTTTGAAGGAGAGAGCTGATTGTGGTGATTTAACCTGAGGATCACCACATCTCAGGTGAAGGGCCATGTTGGAAATGTGGGGCCTTCATGAATAATCTCAACCATTATGGGAGTTGAACCCACGCTGTTGGCATTGCTGTGCACCATAAACCAACTACCCAACCAACTCAGCTAAAATGACCCCCATATCTGTACTTATAAATGAGCTGGTGTATGTTACAGTTTGCACATTTGTACTTACATAGAGGTGAATAACTCAGAAACTCTATTGGATTGCAAAATAAGCTGAACCTGTCTTAGATGTATTTCCAATTGTATTTATTCCATTTTTGATTGATTTGATTTGTTATTATTGTCACATGTATTTACAGCAAAAAGTATTGTTTCTTGTGCGCTATATAGACAAAACATATTGTTCATAGAGAAGGAAACGAGAGGGTGCAGAATGTACTGTTACAGTCATAGCTAGGGTGTAGAGAAAGATCAACTTAATGCAAAGTAAGTTCATTCAAAAGTCTGACAGCAGCAAGGAAGAAGCTGTTCTTGAGTCGTTTGGTATGTGACCTCAGACTTTTGTATCTTTCTCCTGAAGGAAGAAGGAGGAAAAGGAATGTCTGGGGTGCGTAGGGTTCTTTATTATGCTGGCTGTTTTTCCGAGGCAGTGGGAAGTTAGACAGAGTCAGTGGATGGGGGGCTGGTTGATTGTAGCTTGATTAAAAGGGAAAAACATTGTAAAACTAAATCAATGACCAAACCCTGCACTTGCATAAGTACTGTTGAGAAATATTCAGGTACCAGCACTTGCAACAATGTGTTTATTGTAAAACAAACACTAAGTACCTTCAGAGGGTTGAAGTTAACCTTGTTGGTAGAATAACACGACGAACGGTACATACCAACACCAGGTGCAACTCCAGAAGGTGTAACTCCAGTAGCGTAACCTGGAAGATCTCGCCCAGCGGGGTGAAACCTTGGAAGTGTTTGGATGAACTAGTTGTATTCCCAGAAGGCATAATCCTGAAGGCAAAAGTCCTGGAAGGTGAAGTCCCGCAATATTGCAAGATAACTCTATTGTTGTAAAGGGATTGCCTGTTATTGTCTTGTTAAGTCTCGGTCTTGTATTTGTTTGTTAGTTTATTACTTTCTCATTTTTTGCATCAAAAACATCAAAATCTGTTTTGTCTCTTCTAACCTTTATATTTCCAGATTTTTCTGTTTTAGTTTCAATTTTTTTTCATGGTTATCTGTTTATAGATGCTGCTAAATGAAAAAGCTGAAGCTTTGCAAGAAGAAGTTGAAGAGCTTTTGCGACTGCCCATTGATTTGCCGCAACAGTCAGTATCTAATGAGACTGCCTGGTGACACAGCTACAGTTGAAATATGATGAAACTACCCTGTAACTGCCTCATGACTACCGTTACAGTCAGCATCTGCTGAGACTGCCCATTGACTTCCCATTACAGTTGGTATCTGGTCAGACTGCCTGCTGACACAGCTACAGTCGAAATATGCTGAAACTGCCCCATAACTGCCCTGTGACTACCATTACAGTCAGCGTCTGCTGAGACTGCCCATTGACTTCCCGTTACAATCAGTATCTAGTCAGACTGCCTGGTGGTACAGCTATAGTCAAAATATGCCAAAACTGCCCTGTGACATCCGGTTACAGTCTGATCTACTGAGATTGCTCATTGATGTACCATTATAGTCTGTGTATACTGAAATTGCCTGGTGACACAGCTACAGTTGAAATATGCTGAATCTGCCCCATAACATACCGTTACAGTGTATATCTAATGAGATTGCCCATTGACTATCCGCTACAGTCTTTATCTAGTGAGACTACGTGGTGATGTATCACAACAGTTTGTATCGATTGAGACTGCCTGATGACTCTAGATAGGCTGTATCGCCTGCACACAGTTATTAGGCATACAGAGATATTGCCTGTACCATATATTATTGTGACTGAACTAAGTGGAATGTTTTATGCTAAACAACTTATTTTCTTGTTTTGTATGATTTAGTAAAGCAGAATAGTTGTTGGAGTGGACAAATACAATGCCTTGAGATCCGTAAACTGCAGTCTATTTATATGTTAGTGTATAAAAAGTATTGAAATAATCTCAAGTAAATAATTAGGTTTAATGATTCAAACCTCTGTTTACATCTTTTTTATATAAAAGTACACAAACGCGAGTGCAATAAAATACTGAATTTATAATATTGTTTCTTGAAATGTTTTAGTGAGGGGCATTGGAGAATAGAATGAAGTAAAAAATGTAACTTCTTATGAAAGTTGCGGAAGCCTACGGTGCGATGCACTGGTTCAGACTGCTAGTCGCACTGGAAGGTGAGCTTGGAATGGGGTGGATGACACCTTTTAACAAGCACACAAGACACCGTGAGGTAAACTCATCCCAAATATCAGGATAAAGGATTGGCCCCATCCTGAAAAATGATAAATTAACTTAAAGAGAAATAGACCAGTTACTCCACAGTACATTAGCAGGAGTGATGGAGGGTGCAGCAATTTAGAAAAAATTCATATTGAAAGGAGTGCCAAGATTTTGCCCTCTCGGCTGCTCCTTGTTGCCATATCTCACGATCCCTATCTTCCACATACGTACCATTTATTTCCCCACCTTCCTTACTTCCACCCTTCCTACAGTGAAAAATGATGCCCAGAATTTTTGGGCTGTTCATGCAGTAGGATTCTCTGGTCCCACTGCAGTGAACAGAGATTTGGCTGAGTGCCGAATTCTCCATCGTGGCTTGCAGGGGCATCAGGGCATGAATGGTTGGAAAATTCCAGCTGATGATTTTGCTATGCTTTTTTCAGCATTAGTCCACAATGCCCTTTCCTCTATTTTCCTTCCTTCTCACATACCCAAACTCCTACACTTGCATTTCATTGTTCCCATGTCTCAAAATTCCCCCCTCATCCTCCCAGTGGCCACATCCAACCCACCTCCTTTCCCAGGAGCAGCTTCTTGCTATTATCCTTGCCATTCCCCAGTACCGTTACACAGCGTACTACATTCTGCGCATTAGAAAAATGCGCAAGATAAAATTGAGGACACAATTTTTTGGCCACTCTCCCCCCAAGACTGGAAAATCCCACCTGAGGTCAACGGACCTTTGCATGGTCTGTGTCCCGCCTGCTACGATTCCCTTCTAAGTTAATTTTTAAAGATTTATTTATCACAAGTAGGCTTACATTAACACAGTAATGAAGTTACTGTGAAATTCCCCTGGCACGCGGGATGGGTAAATTCCATTCTAACTGCACACTGAAACAAAAATTGTCCGGTAATACTCACTGAACCACAGAAAGTCATAGAACTCGAGCTGAAAATATCACTTCTCAATACAGAATCACAGATGGAGGCCACTCGGTCCATCATGTCTCCACCTGCTCTTTGAAACAGCAATCAACCTCGTGCCATTCTCCCACCTTATCCCCAGAACCTTGCACTCTTCCTTTTCAGATAACAGTCCAATTTGCTTTTCAATGCCTTGATTGAACCCACCTCAGGCGACCAAGGGTGTCATCTGACCCAACTGTCTGCTCCTCTACCACAGCTATATTCACAGCCAAGTGTGCCTGGAGAGGGAGCATGCGGTGTTCAAGGGCACTGTTAACATCTTCCATGCTGGACACTGCAGGAGCTGGGGTGCATTATCGACCCCTTTAATCACGTTTTAATTTGATGTTTTAAGTTTCCTTTCTACTTTGTTCTTTGTTTTGGGCGGTTCCCCTCCTTTTGGGAGCTGCCCTTTTTCATTTATCCCTAAGTTAATTTGATTTAGTTTATTTGGTTGGTCGGAAAGATTAATTGAACCCGCCTCCAGCACACTCTCAGGCAGTGCATTCCAGAACTGAACCTCCCCAGTGAAAAATATTTTCCCTTGTGTTGTTTTTGCTTCTTTTTCAAATTATATGAAGTTTGAGCCCTCTCATTCCCCTTGCTTTCACAAGTGAGAACAGTTTCTCCTGGATAAAAGCAGGATGCTGGAATCTGAAACAAAAACTAAAATTGTTGGAAAATCTGAGCAGGTTTGACAGCATCTGTGGAGAGAGGATCCCGACTTGAAACATTGGCTGTATTCGCTCTCCACACATGCTGTCAGACCTGCTGAGATTTTCCAGCATTTTCTATTTTCGTTACAATTTCTCCCCTTGTACTCCATCCAGACCCCCTTATGATTCTGAATGCCTTTATCAGATCTCCTCTGAGCCTTCTCTGCTCCAAGTAAAGCAGTCCCAACTTCTCCATACTGTCTTCACAGCTGATGGTCCTCATCCCTGGAACTATTCTAGTAAATCTCTATAACATATCTCTAACGCATTCACATCTTTCCTAATGTGCAGCACCTGGAATTGAACACGATATTTCAGCTCTGTACAATAGTGAGTAATAAAAACAGCTTGAGTAATCCAATCACCATAATTTAGTGATTTAGCTGATGTGAGTTGCATATCGGATAAACATAATCATTAAACTCAGTATGCGAAGCAACCTTGGGGAATCTGCTAAATATTGTATACGTATTGTAGATTGGAGTCCTTTGAAGTATATATGTGAAAAAAGTTATGACTTCACACCACCAAATGGCTAGAATTTGTAAGTAACACAAACTTGTGAGGGTGGCACAGTGGTTAGCACTGCTGCCTCATAGCGTAAGGGACCTGGGTGCAATTCCAATCTCGGGTCACTGTCTATGTGGAATCTGCACATTCTCCCCATGTCTGCGTGGGTTTCCTCCACGTGCTCCAGTTTCCTCCCACAGTCCAAAAGACAAGCTGGTTAGGTACATTGAGGGGGCCATAGTGGCTAACACTGCTGCCTCACAGTATCAAGGAGGCAGGTTCGATTCCCAGCTTTGGTCACGGTCTATGCGGTGTCTGCACATTCTCCCTATGTCTGCGTGGGTTTCCTCAGGGTGCTCTGGTTTCCTCCCACAGTTTGAAAGACGTGCTGGTTAGGTGCATTGATCCGAACAGGCACTGGAGTGTGGCGTCTAGGGGTACTTCAACTGCAGTGTTAATGTAAGCCTTGTGACGAATAAACAAACTGTACTTTTACTTTACGCGGGGTGCTCTGGTTTCCTCCCACAGTCCAAAAGACGTGCTGGTTGGGTGCCTTGACCATGCTAAATTCTCCCTCAGTGTACACGAACAGGCGCTGGGGTGTGGCGACTGGGAGATTTTCACAGTAATTTCATTGTAGTGTTAATGTGAGCCTACTTGTGACACTAATAAATAAACTTAAACTTGAAAACCAGGCTCGTGTCAGGATTTCCGTCTTTACAGCGGCCAGTCATTGAGGTCTTGAAACCACAGTTCAAATACAACTCAGCAGCAGAGATAAGTTGTCGATTTACCTTTGAAGTTTTTCAAAAGTCTCCCCGGAAGTGTCGGGTTCTTAACTGGGTGGGTAAAGAGCGGCTGTAAATGTCAGTTAGTGTTTTTTGCAGAGTTTGTCATGTCTTGTCAGTGGAGATGCAAAGTGTTTCATTCACACATTCACTCACGCACAGAATGCTGATGCTTCCCTATTCTGGGTTATTGGTAGAAGGCGGGTCAGTGATTCATTCGGTGCTAGTGCAATCTGCTGGCTCTTTGCCACTTGGATCAGATGACAAGTGACCTACCTGCAGTACAAAAAGAGTTAGGAGGCTTCCGCCTGGAAAAATTCCCTTTAACTGTGCAGAAAGAAGCCAGATGTGGGCATTTGACAGCTTTAAGCTGCGCTTTGGAGACTGAGATCAGCCCTGCCTGGTGGAGGGAGGGCTGCAGTCCCGGGACAGGGACAGTGCCTGCCAGTCTCACTGACTGCTCGGAGGGAGGGAGGTTTAAACTGGGACCATGAGCTCCCCGGCCCTCTGGCTGCTGCCCTGTGTTATGTGTGCGATGCTGCCCGGGCTCCACGCCGCTTCCCCGGGCTCCGAGTGTGTGCGAGTTCGTCCCGAGTTCACCCACTCCCTCCGCACTGTCAGCCCTCGCTTCCTGTCGGTGGCTCTGGACGCCTCTCTGCTCCGGACACAGAGCTTGGATTTACTCCGGTAAGTGACCCAGCTACTGTTGGTAAACCGCCAGGAGAGCTTCATGGTAACCCCCAGCCTGTGACTGTACCCACTGGTCACTGTATTTAATAAAGCCCTGGGATTCAATGCACTGACCAGTTTGTATAGTAACTCCCGTTGGAATTATATGGTCGGTTTATATTGTACACAATGGTCAGTTTACACAATAATCTCCCCAAACTGGGATTGTACCCCACTGACCAGTGTGTATCATAACCCCCCCTGCGATCATACCCGTTGGTCAGCCTATACACCTCCACCCCCCCCCCAAAGATTGTATCCCTCTGTTCAGTCTGTACAATAACCCCCCCCCCCCCCCCCTAGGATTGTACCCACTGGTCAGTCTGTACAATAATCCTCCTTGGAATTGTATCCTCCCCACCCCCCCCCCCCCCCCCAGGGTTGTACCCACTGGTCAGTCTGTACAATAATCCTCCTTGGAATTGTATCCGCCCGACCCCCGGGACTGTACCCACTAGTCAGTCTGTACAATAATCCCCTGCAATTGTACCTTCTAGTCAGTTTATTTTGCACTCAGTACTGTGCCTCCCCCCCCCCCCCCGTCCTGGATTGCACCATAGTTTGAATATAGTTTCCCTAGGATCACAGAATTGTTATTGGGCAAAAAGAGGCTGTTTGGTTCGAAATGTTTGCACCGGCTCTACAAATGAGCAATTAATTTAGTGTCATTCCCCTGCCTTTTCCCCGCATTCTTCCTTTTCAGATTACAATCTATTTCCCTTATGAATTTTTGAATTGAACCTGCCTCCACCACACTCACAGGCAGTGAATTCCAGATCTAAACCGCATGCTGCGTGAAAAAAGTTGTTTGGCTTGTTATTTTTGCTTTTATTCTGCCAATTACCTAAAATCTGTGCGCTCTTGATCTCTCTCCTTTCATGAGTGGAAACTGCATTTCCCCACCTACTCTGTCCAGACTTCTCACGATTTTGAATGGCTCTGCCAAATCTCCTCTCAGCCTTTTCTCCCAGTAAAGAGTCTTAACTTTACCAGAATTGTAACCATGACATACAGTAACCCTTGGCGATTGTAATAGTGTTTGTTGCATCACTCTTCCTTCTGTCTCTTTGTTCATCTATTCATCTCTGCACCTCCCACTGTGCGCTCTCTTTCCTTCCCCATCACTTTCATCTCTCTTTTTTTCTGATCTTATTTTTTCTTCCTTTCATCTCGCTTTTCCTTTTTTGTATCTGTTCTTACCGTGTTTGTAGTCACTGCAGGAAGAGATGATGTGGCGGCGATGGGTGGGGTTAATGAGGGAAGGCCCTCTGTTGTTTTGGATCACAACTCTGTGAACCTGGGGAAACTGTATACACTGGGTACAATCCAGGGTGGGGGAGGTGCAGTACTGAGTACAAAGTAAACTGACCAGTAGGTACAATTAAGCCGGGGAGGGGGGGAGGGGGGTTGGGGGGGTTGGTATTGTACACACTGACCAGTGAGTACAATCCCAGGAGGTTATAGTACAGGCCAACCAGTGGGTACAATCCCAGGGGGGGTTATTGTCAGTCTGACCAGTGAGGTACAATCCCAGGAGGGTTATTGTACAGATTGACCAGTAAGGTACAATACCAGTGGGGTTATTGTACAGACTGACCAGTGGGGTACAATCCCGGGGGGGGGGGTTTATTGTACACATTGACCAGTGGGGTACAATCCCAGGAGGGGTTATTGTACAGACTGACTAGTGGGGTACAATCCCAGTGAGGTTATTGTACAGACTAACCAGTGGGCTACAATCCCCCGGGGGGAGGGGGGGGGGGTTGTATAGACTGACCAGTGGAGTACAATCCCAGTGGGGTTATTGTACAGACTGACCAGTGGGCTACAATCTCGGGGGGGTTATTGGACACATTGACCAGTGGGGTACAATTTCAGGGAGGTTATTGTACAGAATGACCAGTGGGGCACAATTCCAGGGGGGGGTGAGCAGGACTTCCAAAGTGAGCCATGAAGAGTGGGGCATTGGCAACCTGACTTCTGCTGGATATTGGTCAGAATTTGCTCTGGACACTATGGGGTTCCAGTATTTTCTCGTAATCGTTTCAGGTCCTACTAAAAACAGCTGCTTGGGGAAACACAATGAAGTTGAATTTGACCCTGTGAGTGCATTGTTCAGTAAAAAGTCTGACAACACCAGGTTTAAGTCCAACCGACTTATTTGATAGTACACTCAAAGCTAGTGAGTGTACTATCAAATAAGTCGGTTGGACTTAAACCTGGTGATGTCAGACTTTTTACTGCGTTTACCCCAGTCCAACGCCGGCACATCCACATCAGTGCATTGTTCAGCAGTTGATAATGTCAATAAGAACATATCAACATATCAACTCTGTTTTCATATGGTAAACATGATTATTAAAATGTTGAAGACCAAGTAAAGCAGTCAATTGAAACAGCTATTTTTAGACGGGGATTGTTTCTCTGATGCCAGTCTCTTAATGCGCAGAAAATACACGTTCACTTATCTGGAATTTCCCAAGTTTATTACAGAAAGTCTATCTTATTTCCTCTTTACCCATGTTGTATAAATAATAGAGTCCCTGGCTGGAATTTTATCGGCACGCCTGCCCCATTTCCGGAGGCAGACAAGGGTCAGAGAACTGCATTTTCTGTTAATCTCGGGAGGGATCGTACAAATCCCGGGCGGACGTGCCGGTAAAGTTCCATCCCCTGACTCCGGATATTATTAAACATCTCCCAGTCCAGTACTCCAGTACTAATGAAGTGCTGCATTGTCAGAGGTGCCTTCCTTCAGATGAAACTGGGAGCGCATCTGTAATGACTTTAACCAGGTCCTACGATGTAGACCTCCTAGAATATGAGCTCCCTGATTAATACAGGAACGACTTGACCAGTCAAGGAATCTTGCTTCTGGAGTGTCAGGGTCACTGGCACTGTGGGTTTTCACTCAGTACGAGGAAGTAACTGTCTGAGTGTTGCTGTCTGTGTAAATAAATCTACGTTTGGTGAAGGGACAGTGGCCTCGGAGGAGTTATTTCAACATCTAAAAAATCGCCTGGCATTTTCCAAAGAATGTCGGCGGAGTTCCGCTGGTGTCCTGGCCAATATTTATTATTCAACCAACATCGCTCAAAATGGTTTTTAATTCATCATTTGTCTCATTGTTGTTTGCGGGATCTTTCTGTGCACATATTGGTGGCTGCAATACAACCTTGGCTAGAGCAATATACCATACGATGTGAAGGACTTGAAAATATTCTGAGGATATGATGGGTGCAATGTAAATGGAAATATTTTCATTCATTCCTTGGTAGCAACTTATTAACTTCCAAATGATTTGCAATTCCTTTACAGCACCGTAACTAATACCTAAAGGGATAAACAGGGTAGATGTGGGTAAGATGATCCCTCTGGTTGGGGAGTCTCGAACCAGGGGACACGATCTTAAAATAACGGGAAAGGCACTTAGGACCGAGAAGGGCGTAATTGGTTTTACTTTGAGTGTTGTGAATCTTTGGAATTCTCTGCCCCACAGGGGTGGGGAAGCTCAGTCATCGAGTATGTTTAAAGCAGAGATTTCTAAATACCAATGACGGAGAGAGAGTGAGGGTAGAAAAATAATTGAAGTGGATGACCAGTCATAAGTGTATTGAATGGCAGAGCAGGCTCAATGGGCTGAATGGCTTACTCCTGTTCCTACTTAATACCAGACATTAACATAGGTAATATCCCAAGACACTAAAAAAAATGATCTTAGCTTAACAAAATAAATCCCAAGCTTTGATCTACACCCCTCTCTAGCTTTGGAAATTTTTAATGTGCAATTACTCTGGAAGTGCAAAACACCATTAACTCACTGCTCTTGGTCACAGTAAGAAGTCTCCCAACACCAGGTTAAAGTCCAACAGGTTTATTTGGAATCATGAGCTTT
Source organism: Carcharhinus amblyrhynchos (assembly GCF_965287045.1). Classification (NCBI taxonomy): domain Eukaryota; kingdom Metazoa; phylum Chordata; class Chondrichthyes; order Carcharhiniformes; family Carcharhinidae; genus Carcharhinus; species Carcharhinus amblyrhynchos. Next base: position 167,280,900 of record NC_137324.1, read on the forward strand.
CGGAGCACTGCTCCTTCCTCAGGTGAGTGGAGACCATGACGGTGGCATTGCTGCAACAGTCTCAGTGCTCAACACTGACAGCTGACAATCTGCAGACGCAATTCGACAACTCATCTGCTTCATCCTGGACCACAGCGTCTTCATCTCCACTCCCCTGATGAAGGAGCAGTGCTCCGAGAGCTCGTGATTCCAGATAAACCTGTTGGACTTTAACCTGGTGTTGTGAGATGTCTTACTGTGCCCACCCCAGTCCGACGCCGACAACTCCACATCATGATTTCTCTTACGTACACAGCTCCTGAGTTACACGTTCCAGCTCAAAATGGAAGTTGGGGAGCAACTGGGTAATTGGGGTTTAGACTTAATTGCTGTCGCTCTATAATGACTGCACAGGACTGAGGGAAATATGAGCTGTAGCTCAGGCAAGCTAATGCCTTTTTATTTATCTGATTATAATTCAGTTAATCCTCATTAACCCTGATATCTAATGTCATTATTTTGCCAATAATTGATGTGACTGAAAGATCCATGCACTGCCCAGTTTAGATTGCGTCCTTCATTTGAATATGGACACCACCACAATACCATTTCCCTTCTTAGACAAATGAACTATTAAAATCTTGCCTCAGTTAAATGGGAATTCTTGGGGAAAGGAGAACCCGCCCTTGTTTATGTGGGACATGTGGCATTAATGTATTGCTATTTCTCTGACGTTGTTGTTGTGTAATTTGCAAAGAGAAGATCGCTGTGTGAATATTTTGCACGCCTGCCTTTTTTTTTAACCTAGATCTCAGAAACTGATCACTTTAGCAAGAGGTCTGTCTCCTGGATATCTGAGATTTGGTGGAACTCGAGCTGATTTTATTCTGTTTGAACCAAATGATCCTTCATTCTTCACACAGGAATATGGCTGGGAATCTCCAAACGCTCAAGGTAAAGTCTGGCTTAATCATAAACAAAAACACAATCATTTATACAATGACATTCTCTCTGGATCAAAGCATGTTGCAGTTATTGAGTTAAGGCCAGTAGGGAAAGAACTGATTGTGGCTACTGCACAGAAGATGGCCATTCAGCCCATCATGTCCATGCCAAATCTCTGTAAGAGCTACTCTGCTAATCCCATTCCCTGGCTTTTTCCGGGAGCCTGTCAAATATTTTCCCTCAGATGCTTTGCTGGTTTGTTTGTGAAAGCTACCAGTGAATCTGCCTTGGCATCGCTCTAGTTTTCAAATCCTGCTCCACACGCTGCTTTCAAAAAAAGTCACCTCTGATTTTTACCAATTGTCTTAAGCTGGTGATCTCTGGTTCTCAACTTTTCTGCCAATGGGAACATTTCTCACTACCTACTCTATCCAGGCCCCCTCATCATTATGAACACCATTTTCAAATCTCTTCTCAGCCTTCTCGCAGGAATAGGGCCTGGGTGGGATTGTAGTCGGTACAGACTCAATGGGCTGAGTGACCTCCTTCTGCACTATAGGGGTTCTGTGGTTCCATGAACATGGACCCAGCTATGCATTTATAAGTGTCTGTTTCCTGAAACTATTCTCCTGAATCTTTTCTGCGCCCTCTCCAACATCTAGATTGGCTATGTGCCCAGTTTTTAACGGGCCTGAACATCCCCTTTTCGATAACATGATGTCCGGTATTTTGTCCTTTAATGTGCTTAACTCAGTGAAGCAGCAGCAGGGCTTTTGCTCATTCCTTTCCCAATCTTCCGCAATCTCAAATGGACTAAGATACAAAAAGCAGAAGTTGGTTTCTGTTTTTTACACCACCCAACTCTCCCATCAAGCCTCTCTTGCAATTTGGTTTCTTCCACTTTCCACCGTGCTTTTCCATCTCAAACCACGATGTATCTCTGTGTGTGAAGATGCCATTTCCATTTGCCACAGCTGTGTCTAGTATTCCTGGCCTATGGCAACTTTACCAATGTCTTCACAACTGTCCTTAAGTGTGCTGCTCAGTATTGGACACACTACTCCATTTGGGACAAGCCTGCAGTTATAATGGTTCATCATAACTTCCTTGTTTTTGTATTCTATGCCCCTATTTATAAAGGCCAGTATCTATGTTTTATTAAATGCTTTCTCAACCAGTCCTGACACCTTTAACAATTTGCTCACATATACCCTTGGTGCCACTGATCATGCAGCCCCTTTAGAAATAATGAACAATACATCGCAGGGACAAGCTCTTCAGCCCACCACACCTGCGCCAATATGTGGTTTCTATCGTTTTGTTCACCTTCCATTCATGTATCCATTAAAGTATGCCTATAATGTTACTAATGTGCCTGTTTCCACCGCCTGGAACAAGCCCTTCGGCCCATCAAGCCTGCACTGATACGTGATTCCCATCCCTCTGTTCACCTCCCATTCATATGTGCATTAAGATATGCCTTAACTGTTACTAACATGCCTGCTTCCAGCACCTCCACTGGCAATGCATTCCAGGCACCCATCACCCTCTGTCTGAAAACTTTTCCCTGCATGTCTCCCCTAAACTTACCCCCCCTCTCATCTTGAACCTGTGTCCACTGGTAGATTAAATGTATCCTTTTTGTTTAGATTGCCTTTCCTCATCATCACTTTAATTTTGAAAGAAAGAATTGCTTGACTAGCAGTTCTGTTCATACTTGAAGAAAGAGTTACTGAGTAGTACCAACATTAGCTCGTATGACCTAACTACAGGACATTGCAACTGAAGGAAGATGCAAGGTTCACAAAGTAGAGAGATGGGTGTTAGCTTGCTTGCTGCAAGTCAATGCAGAGCAATATAAAGTGACACGTTTACAGAGAAGGATTGCTGAAAGAAAGGATATTCTAAACATGAAGGTACTTCATCAGATGGAGGCTGCACTTTTTTAAGCTTTTTGGTTGCTGTTGAGTAAAGGAGACGTGAGTTCTGCTTCTTCATAAAATACTTTTATTGTTTGATGCAACTTCACATACAATTCTCCAGCAACAAAATAGTGCCACCTGCGACCCCTTTATATATAAGTGACTTCTACTGAATGACTGACATCAAATTAGGACTTAATTGGAAGATCTGTTAACTCATTTCTGACATGCTCATGCTGTCTGCTTCTTGTAGCTACACTTTACCAGTCCTCTAAGACATGAATATTGAAAATGGACTCTCCACACCGAAAACTAAATCAACCCCCACCCCCTTACCAATCATGATTGAGTAGAATGAGTAACTGATGATTACAAGTTTAAAATTGCAGTCACTTTGAGCTGCCCACTAAGTAGCATAACAGCCCAATTTAAAACTCGACACAGTTGAAATGCTTGCTTCAACATGCTTGATGTCTGCTGCATTATCTTCCTGTTTCTCCTGTGTATAGATTTGCAATTGCTTCTTCTACATCCTGGAGATAGTGTACCGGTGTCCTAAACCATATTCCAAACATGTCAATGATTCAAGTCGTCTTCACCCTAGAAATAAGCGAGGATTGCAGAAGAAGTGAGTGCACTGCACGCAAATTGCACATCACACCATCACACACAATGGTTTTGACAGTGGCTATGGATCAAGTGAGGATAGCCTTTCTATTAATGGTCATAATCTTTCCAAAAATGCACACTGCTGCTATTCTATGCTGACACTGGGTTTTAATATTCTCACCAGTATGTCACAACAAGGCAAGTGTGACTTGAGCAAATTGGTGATGAATCACTTCCTGACTCATCACCATCATCTCCCCTGCCTGGAAGAGCCTGCAGCAAAAAAAAATATTTAGTGACTTCTGACATTCTCCTGTTGCTGATGGCACATTGTCTCAGTCAGATGTTGCCCCTCAGTGAACTATCTGTGTCTGGCAGCTGGCACCCTGATTGTGGGGCTGTGCATTACTTTACAGTTGCCAGGGCGTGCCAGCATAGACATGTAGATCAGTCAGTGTAATCTCTCCTTGGTGAGGCCGCAGCTGGAGTACTGTGTGCAGTTTTGGGCGCCGTACTTACGCAAGGATATTTTGGCCTTGGAGGGAGTGCAGAGGAGGTTTACTAGGCTGATGCCGGAGTTGAGGGGGTTGAGCTGTGAGGAGAGGCTGAATAAACTAGGCTTGTACTCGTTGGAGTTTAGAAGAATGAGGGGAGATCTCATTGAGACGTATAAGATGATGAATGGGATGGATAGGATAGAGGTGGAGAGACTCTTCCCGCTCAAAAAGGACAGTAGGACTAGGGGGCACAGCCTCAAGATAAAGGGGGGCGCGGTTTAGAACGGAGTTGAGGAAGAATTTCTTCACTCAAAGGGTGGTGAATCTCTGGAATTCTCTGCCCGTTGAAGTGGTGGAGGCTACCTCGTTAAATATTTTTAAGACGCGGGTTGATGGGTTTTTGATAAGAGAGGGGATTAAGGGTTATGGGGAGAGGGCAGGAATGTGGAACTGAGCCACGACAGATCAGCCATGATCTTATTGAATGGCGGGGCAGGCTTGAAGGGCCAGATGGCCTACTCCTGCTCCTATTTCTTATGTTCTTATGTTCTTATGTTCTTATGCTAGGTCTATGACCTTTCGCATCCTTGATGCCAGCCTTATGGAGCAGGGCTGAGTTTAATTTGATGTGGAGATGTCAGCATTGGACTGGGATGGGCACAGTAAGAAGTCTCACAACACCGGGTTGAATTTCCAACAGGTTTATCTGGAATCATAAGCTTTCGGAGCGCTGCATCTTCTTCAGGTGAGTGGAGAGTTGGGTTCACAAACTCTCATATATAGACAAAGATTCATCTTGCAATTGTGTCCCTGTCTATATATGCCATGTTTGTGAACACACCTCTCTACTCACCTGAGGAAGTACTCCAAAAGCTTGTGATTCCAAATAAACCTGTTGGACTTTAACCTGATGTCGTGAGACTTCTCACTGAGTTTAATTTGATGTATGGATAGCTGGATGAGGCTGTGACAATATTCACACTCTCCCTGTAATTGGAGTTTAATAAATCCCCTTCCTCCAACTAATGAGTGAGATTTTAATTTGCCCAAAATGCATCTAGTTTCGCAGAGTTAAAATCAAGCCTAATGTTAATGCGGTAACTTGGGTTGCACAAATAAGGAAGTCAAATGTGTCATTTAAAAGAAGGAACTTCTTTATATAAGTAAGTAACAAAGTTTAACAAGAGTAATTCAGCAGAACTATAAAAACAGGCCATGAGGTGGAGATGCCAGTGTTGGACTAGGGTGGGCACAGTAAGAAGTCTCACAACACCAGGTTGAAGTCCAACAGGTTTATTTGGAATCACAAGCTTTTGGGGTGCCGCTCCTTCATCAGGTCCTTCGTCCTTTCTGATGAAGTAGCAGCACTCCAAAAGCTCGCAATACCAAATAAACTTGTTGGACTTTAACCTGGTGTTATGAGGCTTCTTACTATGAAAACTATGAGCACTGGTAAAACAGGTCTTGTTTACAAGTCACCATCTCGCAGACTGACGAGCTTGCGCATGCTCAGAACCCTCAGCAGATGCCAGTAAAACAATTACGTAAGAGAAAAGGCTTATTAAAACACAGCACTTAAAATGACACTTTGTAATACTTCACCCTGTAAATTTCCATCCTCGTCAGGACAGATGTACAACAAAAGTAATGACCTATCTATACAAAAGTCTGTCAGGAGTCTTGTGATTGCGTTGCAACCTACACAATACTGCTGGTGAGTCTTGTAATGGCTGATCTGGAACCAAAGTGGAAGAGGTAGATTGAGAAAATTCCTCTTCCACTGCCCCAGAGGAGTCAACTGGCAATCCTGGAAACACAGGAACCACTTCCTGGTGAATGCCTGCAGCAGCATCAGCTTCCGACATGTTGCCTGTTGCTGACTCTGAAACTTTTTCTGAGTCTGAGTCATAATGTAAACAAATATGGACTTGATGTCAACAAACAGCTCTTCCGTATTACAGCCTCACAACCCAAGATTCTGGACCATTTTCATTTAAAATTACTCCTGTTAACTATCTCTGGTTACTACCAAAGTTCCATATTCCTGTATTGCTCTATGACTGTATAAATGTGGGCAATTGGGACTATGCACCCTGGTTGGGGGCATGGACTGATTGGGTCAAAAGGCCTGCTTCTATGCTGTATTGTGCTACGACTCTATGGCCTTGATTTTACTGGCATGCCCACCCTGATTTTGGGGCGGGTGAGACTTGCAGGATGGCATTTTCTGTTGGTCTCAGGCATGAACTTAACGAGCCTTGGGCAGTTGGTAAAATTCCAGCCTCTGACTCTAATGTAAACCTGATATCTAGTTTGAACTGCGTCTCTATGGCATGGTAGTCGTGTCCCTCCTTCTGTTTCACGCTTACTGGAGAACGTGCAAGTCTTGCAAGTAAGAAAATTATGGATGGCAAATCCTGTAAAGGGAGGTGACTCAATGCATCCACATTTGCATTGTCTTTCCCTGCTCTGTACGTGATATTGTACTGCTAAGCTGACAATGTCAGCGCGCAGCACTGTAATCTTGAGGAGGCCATGGGAGGAATACATTTCGACTCACTGAAAAGACTCATCATCGGTTTGTGGTCAGTATATAGGGTGAACGAAAAACCATAGAGGGTCTGACAGGACCTTTTCACCACAAAACGATAGCTAGACTCTCTTTGCCCCACTATGAATGCCTTTGTCCGCGTCTTAAATGCAAAACTGTTGAGTTTTTCACATCCAGCCTCCATTAGGTGAGACAGTACCACCCCCACACCATAGGGCAAGGCATCACATTCCAGGATAAGTTCCCTGTCTGGATCAAAATGGACTAGCAGATTAGCTAATCACAGCAGTACCTTCACATCCTTGAAAGCCTTCTCCTAGTAGACTCCCACTTCCATTTGATTTCTTTTTGCAGAAGTGGGTACAGTGGAGCCGACATGCGGACAGGTCTGGCAAAAACTTTCCATAATAGTTCCCTCAGCTCAAAAATTCCTGAGCTCCGGAGCTTCCTTAATGGACTGAATTTTCCCCTCCACAGAAGATATGTCTTGTGCAGTGATTCTGTTTCCTGGATTCTTGACATTTTGTGCCTGGAAAGTACACTTGCTCCTCTTCAGATGCAGTCCCACCTCTGAAAACCTTTTAAGAACTTGGTCCAGATTGCTGAAGTGTACCTCCTCAGTCTTCTCAGTAATTGCAATGTCATCCAGATAGACTGCAGCCTGAGGAACGCCTTGCAACATGCTGTCCAGCGTCCTCTGAAAGATGGCCAGACTGAAGGGTATGGCAAAAAAACCAAACAATTGTATTTGGAACAACTCTTCATGCGTGTTGATAGTCACATAATGCTTTGAACCTTCCTCGAGCAAATGTTATTGAAACGCATGGCTCATATCCAGTTTTGAAAACATCTTGCCTCCCACAAGAGGGGGAAACAAATCTTCCACCCTGGGTAATGGATAAGCATCCAATGTGGAAAACTGGTTAATAGTGAGCTTGCAGTCATCATATACATGCACCATACCAACATTTTTAAGGTCAGGAACAACTGGAGCTGCCCAACGAGAAAATTGATTGAGCTTAATGATTCCAATTCCAAGGGTGGCACGTGGCACAGCGGTCAGCACTGCTGCTTCACATTGCCAGGGACCCGGGTTCGATTCCCATTTTGAGTCACTGTCTGTGTGAGTTTGCACGTTCTCCCCGTGTCTGTGTGAGTTTCCTCTGGGTGCTCCGGTTTCCTCCCACAGTCCAAAGATATGCAGGTTTGGTGGACTGGCCGTGCTAAATTGCCCCTTAGTGTCAGGGGGGCTAGCTAGGGTAAATGCATGGGGGTCGTGAGGATAGGGCCTGAGTGGGATTGTGGCCAGCGCAGACTTGATGGGCTGACTGGCCTCCTTCTGTAATGTAGGGATTCTATGAATGCCTCCTCCATTTTCCTTCTCATGGCATGGGGCACTGCTCTGGGTTTGAAAGAGGGAGGAATAGCCTGAGGATCTAAGTACAACTTCACCGTAATGTCACGCAATGTGCCCAGTTTGTCCTTGAACACGTCTGGAAACTCCTTGACAACATCCTTGGTCACCCTCGTGTGTTTGATCCCACCCCACTTCAGTAGAATTTTGCTAAGCCAGTCACACCCTAGCAAACTGCCCTGTATCCCTTTGACCACAAGGAGGCGTGCCTTTTGTTTCTTGACCATTAGGATGTCCAATGTCCCGAGCAAAAATATGGACTCTCTGGTCTCCATCCAAAGATTAATCTCTGCCAGAGTAAGGGCTGATACTCGGTTAGTGTCCCAGGTCGATTTGTAGATTTCTTCATTAATTACAGATGTGGTGGCTCCATCTTGATTTGCATATATATTAAACTAATCCACTGAAGGAGTTTTGGGAATTGGGGGAAAATAACAAGGCTCCAATCATGTTAATACACCAGTGATTTGTTAAAATGCAGTCATTCTTCATGTCACCTTTAAAGCGCTAAGTAAATTGTAGTCCCATAGCGAATTTCCAATTTTGGTCCAGTTGATGAGGGCTGGGTTCACTGGAGAGGGTTCAGACGTTGCTGCCCCCACATTAAGTAGAGAGAGGTTCAGATGCTGATGATAGATGAGACATTCTGACTCATCTGAGTGATCCATTGCAAGCATCTGCTGTTCCCCATAAGTTGTAAGATCGGAGGTCAGAAGATGAGGGTGGATGGGAAAAGGAGGCAGTGCGAGCAAGTATCTTAGGTGGCACAGTGATTAGCACTGTGTTAGCACCAGGGACCTGGGTTCAATTCTGCTTCCGTCACTGCCTATGTGGAGTTTGTACTTTCTCACTGTGTCTTTGTGGGTTTCCTCCGGGTGCTCCGGTTTCCTCCTACACTCCAAAAATGTGTGGGTTCTGTAGATTGGTCATGCTAAATTGACCCTAATGTCAAGGTGATTAGCAGGGTAAATGTGTGGCATCACGAGAATAGGGTGGGATTTTGGTCGGTACAGATTTGATGGGCCGAGCGGCCTAATTCTGCTCTTATGTCTTATGGTCATGTTCGGCACAACGTTGTGGCTGAGGGGCCTGTTCCTGTGCTATGCTGTTCTATGTGCATCAAATACACTAGACCTGCATTCCAAATGCAATCATCTTTGATTTTATGACAATTTTGCAATAAACCTTCAGCTTCTCTTTCCAGACATTCTCGTGTTAAGATATTTATGATTCATGCGGACACACTGGGCTTTGGTTTGACACAAGACCAGACTAGATTCTGCATTCAAACCTAACTAATTTGATTTTGTTTATTTATTGCTAAATTGTAGGAACGGTGATTTCTTTTTTATCCTCTCTGCCTCTGTTCTTTTACCCTCTCTCCATCTCAAAGGTGAACTCCATTTCTGAAAGGGCCCTTAAACAAATCCAGATGCAAGCCGGAAGATGGTGACCTGTAAGACTACTTGTGTTGAGAGGGCCTGGGTATTCAATCCTTTTTCAATTCTAAGATGGCAGCTCAGTTTCTCCAACACTTTTACCTTTGTCCCAGTAGTTCCAAAGTTATTTTGGAGCCTGAGATGCCAAGTGAGACCAATCATTCAGTATTTGTGCCTCTTCTAAATGAACAGTGGCCTCCTTCTGTTTCTGATTGCTGTACTGTTCAGACATAATAAATCTTCTATGTTATTTGCATGGAATGTCTGAGCTAGCTATACTTTTCTTGAAATACTCAGTTTGCGTCTGCATTGTCGCAATAGGGTTACTTTTAACCCTTGTCATTTCTGTGCAATCTCCACCCAGACAAGCATATTTTGAAGAGTCTAAGTTGTTTCACGCCCATCCCATTAATTTAATACCAACAGGATGGAGGGAACAGTGTTGTCTAGGGTGGAGAAGTAAAAACCAAAACCCGATCCTGGCAAGAGGGAGAGACAGGAGGGAAAGTATCGTGTAAATATTGATCTTGGCTCAGGAGCCTGATCACATTTCAGATGTGTTAGTTTACACAACAAGGATTATGCAGAGAATTTTGCTACCCTGATCTCAAAACTGAACACACGGTCATGATGGTGTGTGAACCTTGATTTTTGGGAGAAATACAAAGGAAAGGCTGAGGGAGTGAATGAATGAATGAAGTGCTTTATTGACCGTGACTTTCTAAGTTCTTCCTACATCAATGTTGATATTTTTGGGATGCAAATATTCAAATTGACTTCCTTTTCTGGAATTTCTTATTTGCTAAATGCTAGTTTTGAGGAATCCTATCCTTTGCTACTGTTTTTGAATCAGACCTGGTTGAGTCAATGACCTCCAATTTTAAATTGCCTTGTTTTTGATTGAGTAATGTATCTTGACATGAAACAGAAAAATGCTGGAAAATCTCAGCAAGTCTGACAGCATCTGTGGAGAGAAAGTCGAGCCAACGTTTTATGCCTAGATGACCCTTTGTTGGAGCCGTGAGGGAAGAGAGTTAGCAGAGGTAACTACAAACAAAATAATAGTAGCTCAGGCTATGCAAGGAAGTGGTTTAAATAGAAACTCCAATCTTACTGAATATACATCACGAGCAGGAACAATGCTGAGTATTGCTGGAAAATTCGCACTTTTGTGACTCTCAGCTCTGACGAAGGGTCATCTAGACTCAAGACTTTGGTTCTATTCCCTCTCCACAGATGCTGTCAGACCTGCTGAGATTTTCCAGCATTTTTCTATTTTTATTTCAGATTCCAGCATCCGTACAGTATTTTGCTTGTATCAATGCGTTTTGACACTTTTTCTTGCTAGAACTCTTGGTTGTGCATCCGGTGAAAAGCAGGGTTGAGATTATGCGATGTGATATTGTAATTAGTTTATGCATGCCTTAATGCACGAACATTTGACATTAATATATTTGTTTTACTCCAAGTGTGGGGATACATTAGAGCATGTGGGACACAGGGTCAACCCTTCTATTGGATCATACTTAAGAATCCTTCCCCTTCGTTGGGCCCCCAACTACAATGGAGAAGCCCAATTTTAAATGTGTTAACAAGCCTCCCACGTCTCCATGTCAGAATACAATGACATCCCATTATCCATCACAATATAAATGGTGAGAGAATGTACGTGGCATGTTGGGGTTGGTCCTCACCCCAAACCCATCATTTTGGAGGGTGGGGGTGTTAATTACAAAGGGCCGATGAGTCAATGAAATACATTTAAAAATAAAATTCTCACAAATTGAAATATATTATCCATCTGCACTGTTATTAACAGTGCTTCATCATCCTTTTAGTTTGGAAATTGGTGTGAGTGTTGTAACTTCATGAATAGCTAACATGCTCATTCCCTGACCTATTTTCTCAGAGGTACAAAAATTTAAATGACTTTGGAAAACTAGCAAAGAAAGTTAATTATAAAAATACTAACATGTACTACCCAATGAATCGCTCGCTCCAGTATAACGGTGCCCATACACATGAGGTGTTTTCCAACCAGGTCTCAGCTCCTGATCCCTTTGTGAAAACTTGCAGGATTTCAGGTTTCTTTTTAAATGGGGAGCAGAAACTGGGGGTGGAAATGCAAATTGGGATGTGTGCATTTTAGGGCAGAGTCTTTTCAAGCGACTGACTATTTCTGTGCTTTATCTCCTGGTAGATGCTTGTCTAGATACGATTCCTCTTAAAGTTGAAGAATATCTGACATATCTTTTGGCCTTGCAAGCACCTGTCATCCTGAAAGAGAAATTTCAAGAGGACTTTAAGAATATTACAATGTCAGGTAATATAATGGTTTTCTACAGTTCTCACACCAAAACTGCAAAGTTTTGCAGAAGGGTGGCACAGTGGTTAGCATTTCTGCCTCATGGTGCCAGGGACCTGGGGTCGATTCCCAGATTGGGTCACTGTCTGTGTGGAGTCTGCAGGTTCTCCCCATGTCTGCAAGTGCTCCGGTTTCCTCCCACAGTCTGTGCTGGTGAGGCGCATTGGCCATGCAAAATTCTCTCTCCGTGTACCCGAACAGGCGCCAGAGTGTGACGACTAGGGGATTTTCACAGTAACTTTATTGCAGTGTTAATGTAAGTCTACTTGTGACACTAATAAATAACATTAAAGTGATAATAGCATTGTATAAAAGCACGTTTGCCTCACTATTTTTGGTGTTGGGTGTCTTAATTTTCCAGAGATTGAATAGAACCTTTCTAAGTCCCAGTGTGTGACTGAACGTGTGCTCTGAGTAAAGCTTATTGCAATGCTGAAGAATGCGCCATTATTGTATAAGTGAAGTGTGTGCACAAGATCTCATGTGATCTAGAATTGACCTTTCCTTTTAACTTGCAGGAAGATCCATGGACATCTTGCACAGTTTTGCAAACTGCTCTGGACTCCATTTAATCTTTGGTCTGAATGCCTTATTGAGGAAAAACCACGCATGGGACAGTGCAAATGCTCAGAAGCTTCTGCAGTACTGTGCATCGAGACAATATAACATGTCATGGGAACTTGGCAATGGTAGGTTAAATGCTGATTTTTCTTTTCTCTTGGGGGAAGGGCGACATAGGGAATAAATCATGAAAAAATTTATCTCAGGAACATGTTTATGACGTTCATTTTCCAATACATATTAATAACTTGGATGAAGAGACAGAGGACAATGTATGCATATTTGCTGATGATACTCAGTTAGGTGGGAATGTTAGCTGAGGGGACCCAAAGACACTGCAAAGAGATAAAGTTAAAGCGAATGGGCAATAAGTTGGTCGATGAAGTATGAGGTTATTCACTTTCGTAGTAAGAACAGAAAAGCTAAATATTTTTTCAAAAGGTGCAAAACTCCTTCTAAAAGTTGATCAGAGAAGCTTGGCTGAGCTTGTACAAGAAACTCAAAAGTTAGCTTACAGATAGAATAAGCAATTAAGAAATCACATGGTATGTTGGCCTTTATTGGAAGAGGTTTGGCGCACAAGAGTGAGGAAGTCTCGCTACAACTTCACAGGGTTTTGGCGAGAGCACACCTGGTGTACTGTGTGTAGTTTTTGACTCCGTACTAATGAAGCAAATACCTGCATTGGGGGCGGCAGAAGTGAAGATTTGGTTGGTTGAGATGAGACGCTAAGTAAATTGAGCCTATACTGTCTGGAGTTCAGAAGAGTGGGAGGCAATCTCAGATTCAAGAGGGCACCAGAGCATGGTGACTTCTTAAGAGCTATGCCCAGCATACCCTTGAATTCTATCTTTTACTCTCGTTCTATACTTTTAAAACTCTGTTCTAATTCTAAGTTGATCTTTTTCTACACCCTAGCAATGACTCTAACACTACATTCTGTGCTGTCTCCTTTCCTTCTCTATTTACGGTAGGCTTTATCTATATGGCACGCAAAAAACAATACTTTTCACTGTGTACCAATACATGTGTCAATAAATCAAATTCTGAAGCAACAAGGTAGAAACTGAGAGATTATTTTGCCTAGCTTGGGAATCTAGAACTTGGTCGGCCACAATCTCAAAATACGGGGTCAATCATTTAGGACTGAGTTGAGAAGAACTTCTTGTGTATCTTTTGAATTCTCTAACCCATAGGGTTAAGGACGCTCCATCATTGAAGTAAATGGATGACATTCAAGCAGTAAATTTATGGACACCTAGCCGAAAGTTTTGAATAGATTCCGCTCTCACTAGACGGACGATGCTGCTACTACAATTAGTTAGCATTTACATCTTTTCATACATCTGCATGATAGCTAAGGTCCTTTTACCGAAACCGCAACCACCTTGGTTCTGTGAAGATGGCCACAAATTGTTATTGGTCCTGACCAGGTAAAAAAAGAGGAAATAGGGATTAGGTAGACAATATGCAACTTTGTCACTCAAAGTTCTTTTTTAAAACTTGTCTTCACAGAGCCCAACAGTTTTAGAAAGAAGGCTCACATAAAAATTCATGGCACCCAACTTGGAGAAGACTTTGAGCACTTGTATAGGCTGTTGCACACATTCAGGATCTTCAACCACACAGGGCTCTATGGACCTGATATCGGGCAGCCTGGGAAACGAGCAACAGTTGCCTTGCTGAAAGGGTGAGTTAGTTGTCAATTTTCAAAACATCTGCTCCAGCATCTAGGCCCGCCCATATTGGAAGTCCGAGGGCGGGGTGTGTAGTGTCTCTACCTCTGGACCAGAAGCCCTGGATTCAAGTCCAGCGCCAGGACTTGTTGGCCATGGAAGAAGTGCTCATAATGTTATTCAACAGACTGTTAATCCACTCGGAAATCCTTCCAGCACTTCCCAACAATTCCCCAAAGGGTAAAAAAAATCAAGGTGCACTTAAAAAACTAGCCAGGTAAATGCATGGGGTTATGGAGTTTGGGTGGGGTCATGGTTGGTTTAGACTCAATGGGCCAAATGGCCTCCTGCACTGTAGGATTCCATTTTTAGCTAATGTTTCCCCTTATTTTTTCATAGGTTCCTTAAAACAGGAGGAAAAGTCCTTGATGCAATCACCTGGCACCAGTAGGTAACCTTTCTGTGCTTGCAAGAAATGATATATTTCAGCATTAATTGAAATTGTTGGTTCAACATAAAGAGTCATTGAGAAAAGCAAAAAGAATCTTCAAACATAGCCAGTTTGTGTCTTGCAGGTTGGAGTGTTCACTCCAGGGCCCTTACTATTCACTGGATCCTATTGGGGTTTGGACAATTGCACAGGTTGCGCTGTTCCAGCATCGCCCTTGTCAATCGGGAATACAGCACAAGTCCAGGAGGTGATCTGTGCTATTAGTACAAGCATTGTTGTACCCTCACATTGACAATTCTGCAATGCTCTGGGCATTGATCCAAATGGGGAAATGTCCCGAATTTGGAGGGAGTATAAAGTGGGGTAACTGGATTTAATAACTGGGATTAGGCTTCTCTGCTCTGAGGACTGATAATGGGCATTGAAGATATTTGCATGACTTAGAGATGATGGTGGGATTTTGTGGCTTCACTTGCCCCAAAGCCGAAAATCCCACCCGGGGTCAATGAAACTTTTTTTGCCCCGCTGCTTGCTCTCTCCAATTCCCATGGCTGATATTACTGAGGCAGTTGCCGTCTTAAAACTGGATTGCAGAAGGACATTCAGTATTATCAATTCATGTTAACGCGAGTTGTAGAACAAAGGAACATCAGACCTGAAGGCTACATGAGAAGTTGAATACACAGTTTAAAAAGCTACAACATCTGACACAGAAGCTTGACAAACATATAAACCAAAAATTTTGGAAAATACCAGCAGGTCTGACAGCCTCTGTGGAAAGAGAATATAGCCAACCTGGATGACCCTTTGTCAGAGCTGATGATTAATATGTGTAATAGTGGACACAGTGACAAATTTTAAAAATAATGGATACACCTTTTGGCTGATGGGGATCTTGAAGGAAATGTGGGGGAAAATGTGGGAGATAGACATCTTTTCCCAAAGGTAGGGGTATCCAAAACTAGAGGGCATAGGTTTAAAGTGAGAGGGGGGAAATACAAAAGGGTCCAGAGGGACAATTTTTTCACACAGTGGGTGATGAATGTCTGGAACAAGCTGCCTGAGGTAGTAGCAGAGACAGGTACAATTTTGTCTTTTAAAAAGCATTTAGACAGTTATATGGGTAGAGAGGGATAAGGGCCAAACGCAGGCAATTGGGATTAGCTTAGTGGTTTAAAATAAAGGCTGGCATGGACAAGTTGGGCCAAAGGGCCTGAGTCCTTGCTATAAATCTCTCTATGATATCTGTGATCCTTTATGACAAAATGAAAAAGGCTCTCAGTCTGTACTGTTCAATTTTCTGAGGATAAAGGGATATATTTTGGTAGGTGGGGGTGGGGGGTAGATTAGAAATAGAAGGGAAAGACATGTTGTTTAAGTGCGTGTAATGTGTGCCATGGTTTCCAGAAGCTCTGGAAACACAGGTTGCACCCACCGCCTTCATTTTCATTCAATTTCTCCTGAATTGAAGCAATTAAACCTTGTGAAAAGATCTAAATCTGCCTCTTTCTGTTCTCGGAGGCAAACATTCATTGAGTTGCATTACTCTCATCCTCTGAAATGCAATGCCATCTCAACAAAATACTCCATCCTTTCCCAGTTATTATGTGAATGGACGGAATGCATCGCTGAAGGATTTCCTGAGCCCCCAGGTGTTGGACAGCCTTGAGGTTAAAATTAACCAAATTTTTGAGGTAAGCAAGTGTTCGTGTTCAAAGCTGGTTAAAGGTATGAATGAAAGTTAAAAAGTTAAGTGGCCATGCTAAATTGCCCCTTAGTGTCAGGGGACTAGCTAGGATAAATGCATGGGTATAGGGCCTGGATGGGTTTGTGGTCGGTGCAGACACAATGGGCTGAATGGCCTCCTTCTGCACTGTAGGATTCTATGGTTCAAACTCTATCTGCACATCCCCCCCACCCCCCAAACCCCACCTGATATTTGGTAATAATGAAAAATTATAACTAAAGATTATAAAATCAGCTGCAAAAGATAAATAATTGAAGTACCATTTGCAGCAGGGTTTATAGAACCATAGAAAATTATAGCTCAGAAACAGGCCAAGTTAATGCTTCAAGTCCATATGACTCTTCTTCAGAACTATGTTTAAACTCTACCATCTATATCATTGGCCAGAGGAATTAATCAATTTAAAATTATAAATCCTTTTGATCAAATCATTGCATAGGTCCACTTACTTAAGTTGTTCCCTCATTGTGAAATGAGTCCTTTGTTTATACAACTTCTGATCATTGTATCTCACATGGCACAGTGGTTAGTAGTACAGGGTTCAATTTCAGTCTTGGGTGACTGTGTGGAGTTTGCACATTCTCCCCGTGTCTGCATAGGTTTCCTCCAGTTGTTCCAGTTTCTTCCCACAACAAAGATGTAATGCAGATTGGGTGGGTTTTGCCCTGTAGTGTCCCAAGATATGTGGGTAGATGGATTGGCCATGAGAAACACATGGGGTTATGGGGATAGGTGGGGAAGAAGGTCTGAGTAAGTTACTCTGTAAGAGAGTTAGTGCAGACTCAATGGGCTGAATAGCCTCTTCTGTACTGTAGGGATTCTATGAACTTGATATTGAACTTCATTAGTATGTTACTGTTCCCTTTGGACCTCTATTCTCTTCACATTTTGCAGGTTGTTTACAATATCATATCTAGATAGTCAACCCTTTATAGCTTCTGTGGCATAATGGGCAGCATTTTACACTCGTGCCAAGATAGATTCTGAGGCAGGGTGAGGGGAGTTCGTAAAATTGAGTGGATGGATTCTCCTTGGGAACCTGCTCACCCAAACCCAGGTGCAATTTCACACTTGGATTGACAGAGTCTTGGGCAAGAAACCTTTCACCTATGAAGGTACTTAAGTGGCTATTTACCTTGCCAAGCCTCAAATTATAGGCTGGTGGGTAGGGTAGGAAAGTGACAATAAAACTTTTCCCCATCATGCGCAGGAAGTGAGGGAGGGGATCTCCTCACTCTGAAGGCCCCCACGAGTTCCCATTTCCCCACCCCAACTCCAGGACATTAGAGCTCCAGGGCTCCCTACACTGCAATCACCCCAATCCTAACTCCCCAGGACAGTTCTTACCCTCTTGCCTCTGGAACTCCAGGACTTATCTGTAACGGTTCTGGGACTTGATTCAAGGCAGAGCAGTACCACTTCTGTCTACTGCAGCGTTGTACCTGGCCGGATTGAAGTTGGGGCTGTTTTCCAATGGCAGATAGAAGTCCTGCTCGTTGCCAATCAAGGCTCAAGTGAATGTTAAATGGGAGGTCGAGACATGGCGTGTCATGAGCCAATTTTTTTTTTTACAGCTCATTGACTATCGATATTACTATCGATAATAGTATCGATCTACACATTAACGTGATCTCTTATTCTTCTCTTCCCACAGGTTGCATCTAAAATTGTTCCTCATAAGAAGGTCTGGTTAGGGGAGACCAGTTCAGCTTTTGGAGGGGGTGCTCCGGAACTCTCTGACAAATATGTAGCTGGTTTTATGTGAGTAGGAAACATCTATTATCCTGTAAGTCACTGTGGAGGACTAATTCCTGTTATATTTAGCATAGAAGTAAATACATTTATGACCATATATTAAGCTGATTTTTCTCTACACCCTAGCTATGGCTGTAATACTATATTCTGCACCCTCTCCTTTCCTTCTCCCCTATGTACTCTATGAATGATACGTTTTGTCTGTATAGAGCGCAAGAAATGATATTTTTCACTGTATCCCAATACATGTGACAATAAATCAAATCAAATCGTTTGTATCTGAATCTGAAACCCGATATAGATTATAACACTTCCTAAGCCTGCTCCAAAACATGGGTCGAGCTCACCCTCAGAAAGTCACCCTGGTGTATCTGCACAGATGTTTCCTCTTCAACTACTCCTCCCCTCTTCTCCACATTTCTTTGTCCTGTGACACCCGCTCTACGCTGAAAGCTGAATTGAGGTTGCCTAAACTCAATTGATGTAGGCTCTTGACAGCCTGAGAAACATTCATCCCATTGGTCTGACTGGATTGTGCCAATTAAACTGGAGGTGAAAGTCTAATTCACTGGGAAATCCTGGGCACTCAGTGCTCAGCCTGTGTCTATTTGCACTTACCGGGCCTTAAAACCTTTCATTATTGGCTTACCAATATGAGCGTATTACAATTAATTTATCCCTGCAGTTTTGCAAGAATCCCCTATTTGGAAGCTGCTCAAAAGTAACTCAGATGGCAAACTGCAGTGTCCCTCCAACACGGCACAGCGGTTAGCACTGCTCCTTCACAGCACCAGGGAATCAATTCCGGCTTGGGTCACTGAGTGTGTGGAGTCTGCATGTTCTTCCCATGTCTGCATGTGTTTCCTCCGGGTGCTCCAGTTTCCTCCCACAGTCCGAAAGACGTGCTAGTTAGGTGGATTGGCTAAATTGTCTCTCAGTGCATCCAAATACGTGCCACAGTGTGCTGATTAGGGGATTTGCATAGTAAGTTTATTGCAATGTTAATGTAAGCCTACTTGTGACACTAATAAATAAACTTTAACTCTCATCACTTAGTGTTTTAATCCAGGAAGCCAGTGGCTAAAGAATCAAGTCAAGGTCTACACACTTTATTTTACTTACACACTACATTTATTTACAGAGTTAGGCATTATGAGCAGGTACCCCCCAACCCAACAACCACCATTTTAGCCTACGTCTACTTATGGTGGCCCAAGTTCACTAATACCCTTTAGGGAAGAAAATCGGCCATCCTTACCCAGTCTGGCCTACATGTGACTCCGGAGCCACAGCAATGTGGTTGACTCTCAACTGCTCTCTGAACGAGGGCAACTAGTGTTGAGCAATAAATGCTGGCCAGCCAGTGATGCCCATGTCCCACAAATGAATAAAACAAGTGAACAGTTAGCTATCTGTAGACAATTTGGAAATATATGTTGGATTTTAAGGACAGCTTTTTGAACGGATATGAGCATCATTTGATCAGCCCATCTCCTCATCTACTCTGCAATGTTTTACAGGTGGTTGGACAAGCTTGGACTATCGGCTAAAATGGGCATTGATGTTGTTATCAGACAGGCTTTGTTTGGCGCGGGGTTTTACCAGCTGGTGGACAGGACGCTTAATCCATTGCCTGTATGTATTGTTTGGGGTTTAAGGAACTAAGAGATTACTTTTTATAATGCTAAGAATTAAAACAAAACACCAAAGCTAACATTCACTTGGCACTACATTCTAAATATCCAGAGCTACTTTGGGGATTGGTTTTTCTCGTCCCTCGATTAACCAATACCTAACTCAAAGAATCTTGGACTGATGGAGCAGCCAGTCCTCACTGGTGTTAACTAAAGAAAACCCTAAGTATAACTAGCTTTCTTTAGTATTATTACTTCTTGCAAAGAAACATCACCTCGACACCCAAGTTTGTTATCCAACTTTTTCTTGTGCACGGGCTTCCAAAAGTTTCGGCTGTTTTGTACATGAAAGAGAAAAAGACGGGATCAAGAGACATGCTGTGCCATCTGTACTAGCACAACAACTAAGGCAAGGCTTCAACTCCATGGACTGTTTCTATGATCGGTTGTGGTCCTGAACTAACTGACCTGCTGCCCCTGGCCACTATTGCCGCATGATAACAATTTCTTTGGTCAAGGCAGGAAAAATGTTGTGCGTCACTCAGTCAGCTTTAGGGATGGTTAGCGCTGCTGCCTCAGGGACCTGGGTTCGATTCCCAACTCGAGCCACTGTCTGAGTGGAGTTTGTATATTCTCCACATGTCTGCGTGGGTTTCCTCCGGGTGCTCCGGCTTCCTCCCACAGTCCAAAGATGTGCGGGTTAGATTGATTGGCCATGCTAAATTAACCTTTAGTGTCCTGGGATGTGATAGGTTAGCGGGATTAGCAGGATAATTAAGCAGGGATAGGACCTGAGTGGGATTGTTTTCAGTGCAGACTCGATGGGCCAAATGGCTTCATTCTGCACTGTAGGGATTCTGTGTTTCAATCTTAGCCTTCTTGTTGACAGAGTTACAGCTTCCTGCTTCTGGGACCTGGGTTCGAAAACGACTGAGATTTGAGATTAAATTTCTTTCTCTTTTGCAATCATGTTCTCTCCGGCATGACTGAAAACTCATAGGTTGCCTTCAGAATATGAGACTGGGCAGTTTCATAGTTTAGTGGCCTTTTCACTGGTTGTAAGGACAAATGGCGGGGCTGGGGTAGGGGGAGGGGGGTGGGGCAGGGTGGAATTTGCGTGTTTGAGGCCAACCGTTAGGTGAATTATAACTATTATAATTTTAATTAGTGTTGTTGAGGGGTGCGGAAGAGGGATTCCTGCACTCCACCTCTCCTGGGAACGTTCACTGCTACCACCAGTCATCAAACCAAACAGTGCTTTATGGTGGGCATGAGTGTGCAGTTTGTAATTTCCCCTCTGCCATTGTGGGTGTGATATCCTACTGTAGGTAGGCAGCCTTGAACATTCCCCTGAGTGGTAGGGAGTGAAAGCAGGGCTGCCAATTCTCTAGAGTTGCCCTGGAGTCTCCAGGAAGAATGTAATCAATAAATGATAAACCTCCCAGACACTGCAGCATTGCAATAATTCACAACTATGCAGGAAACATTGCAGGACAGAAACAAATTGAAAAATTATATGGTGCCGCCTGCACCCAAATCATCATTTAAGGTGGCCTAGTAGTGTTATCGCCAGACTATTAATCCAGAAACTCAACCAATGTTCTGGAGACCTGGTTCAAATGGCGCCACAGCAGATGATGAAATTTGAATTCAATAAATAATATCTAAAATTAAGACTCTACTGATAACCATGAAACCATTGTCATAAAAACCATTGATGTAATTTAGAAAATGAAATCAACCATCCTTACCTGGTCTAACCTACATGTGACTCCAGAGTCACAGCAATGTGGTTGACTCTCAACTGTCCTCCAAGGGTAACTAGGGATGGGCAATAAATGCAAGCCAGTCAGCGACGCCCGTGTCCCACAAATTAATAAATAAAAAATGAGTGGTTTGATACTGAATATCAGTCCAAGTAAACGGTGTATATAGCATCTGGAAGTCAGTTATTCCCCTGAAGGAGAAAGACAACTGATCTAGATAAAAACAAATTACTGCGGAAGCTGGAATCTGAAACCAAAAGAGAAAATGCTGGAAAATCTCAGCGGGTCTGGCGGCATCTGTAAGGAGAGAAAAGAGCTGACGTTTCGAGTCCAGGTGACTCTTTGTCAAAGCTAAAAGGCATAGAAAGTGGGCAATATTTATACTGCAGGGGGAGGGAATGAAAGATGAGTCATAGCCATAGAAACCCAGGGAAAAGACACAGAGAGAATAAAGGGTATGAATGGCCAAAAGGCAGAGAAGCTGTAAGCTGTGACAGATAAAGATGTTAGGTTTGGGGGGGGGGTTGGGGGGAGGCGGGGAATGGGACAGAGGCAGAATGTAGAAAAGGGGAAGCGGGGGGAGAAAAGGTGAGAGAAGGGAGATGAAGTAGGGGGACAGAGTGGAGGGGGGAAGAAAAGAAAGACAATAAAGAAATAAAAAGTAGAGAACAGTAAAAAAAAAGCAAAATAGAATGAATATAACTGATCTAGACCCTCTAACTTGCTCAAAATTGCTATTGTAGGTGGTTCTTCATGATTGATTTGGTAGAGAATGTAATCTGCAATTGCAGCTCAAGTTACAAGTACATTGAATATTAAGTGTTTTAACCTGTAATTGTGAGTA
Source organism: Carcharhinus amblyrhynchos (assembly GCF_965287045.1). Taxonomy (NCBI): domain Eukaryota; kingdom Metazoa; phylum Chordata; class Chondrichthyes; order Carcharhiniformes; family Carcharhinidae; genus Carcharhinus; species Carcharhinus amblyrhynchos. Next base: position 167,303,055 of record NC_137324.1, read on the forward strand.
ACATTCAAGATAGCAATATGAAGGATTAAGCGAGGAAACATGATATTATGTATTGGTATTTGGTTCCTCATGATCTGCTCCTTTCGACAAAATGAGCATCCCCATTGACACATAGAACATGATCAAAGAATTCATACTGGGGGAGAAAATTATTACACTTCGTTCTCAAATTTTGAAACAAATCTTGGAATGTGGGCGTCACTGACAACACTGGCATTTATTGCCTATCCCTTGTTCCGCTCCAGAATGGGACAGCTGGGCTTCTTGAGTTGCTGATAGGAGTTTAATGTCTGCATTCGTTGCCAGTGCTATACAGGTGCAGTTTTGGATTTCTCCAAGTGATACCGGAAGCCAGATCTCACCTCAAGGAGACAGTCGTTGTCAGTGTGGAGCCTGCAGACGAAACTGTCTCATACCACTCCACTTCACATGAATTACTAAGTAAATAACTAGAAAGCTCTGTGCTCAGAGATATCATTACACAAGGTCATTCAATTAAGACATTTCTGTCTGAAATCTGCAGAGATTACAGCAGTCAGGAGGGGGTTATAACATGATAAAAGCAAACTACTGTGGATGCTGGAATCTGAAACAAGAACAGAAAATGCTGAAAAATTTCAGCAGGTCTGACAGTATCTGTGGAGAGTGAGTTGGGCCAACGCTTCGAGTCTGGATAACCCTTCATCAGAGCTAGCTCAGGGCTCTGACAAAGGGTCATCCAGACAAGAAACATTGGCTCCATTCTTTCCCCACAGATGTTGTCAGATGTGCTGAGGTTTATATACGGGTGAATGTGAGGTAAAAATTGTTTGTCTCTGATGCCATAACACAGAGATATGAGACTGCATTGTCTCTTCCAATAGAGGTTTTCCAGGTAATACCAGACTTTACAAGGTTTCCTGGAACCAATATTTTGTCTGGCCATCTGTGTCTCACTGCCCTAACTCTGGCTCTGTCTCTCAAACCACTGTTTTTTTGCTCCCATCTACTGTCTAACAAAGTGGGACCTATTACTGAAAGATAGACATATTTCTATTTAAAGGCTTTCAAACAGGCTGGACACAGGGTGATGTCTGCATGGACCAGCACACTTGTGCAGACAGCCATATTGTGTCAGCAGGAGACACAGTGGAGATTCTTAAAATTAATTTTTATTCATTTTTTTACCCCGTTCTTACAGTTACAAAGCCAATGCACAGAATGGACAGGGCAAGCCCGAATCCATCTCCTCGCTTGCTCCAAAAACCAAATTCAAATTGAATCTAATTCATGGTCCCCACAAGAGAGGCAAACAAGATCCAAGCTGACAAGATAAGACATTGCGCCCATCTTGGGTTTAATTTTAGCCAAAAGGCCAAGAAGCAACACAATGGACTTGGATACACAATTAAATGGCTCGCTAGGCTGCTTCAGGAGGCAATTCACAATCAATGCCACTGGTGTGGGACTGGAGTCACATATAAGACAGGTTGGATTAAGGTCAGCGAGTTTCCTTTCTAAAGGATTAATAACCTTTAGAAGCAATTAGAGTTTTTTTTAATTAGTCCAGCAGCTTTGTGGTAATATTTCTGAAATCAGCTTTTTATTTCCCTTTTTTACACTTGAGTTCGCAAACCACCAGGCTGGGATTTGAAGTCTTATTCAATTCAGGATTACTAGGGTATGTGATCACATGTAGTTATGTTATTGGCCTAGTAACCCGGAGGCCTAGACCAATGGTCAAGAGACATGAGTTCAATTCCCACCCAGCTACTGAGGAATTTTAATTATTTACATGAAATGTGCAATAACCAAGACATTATTTGTTTTGTTTTAAAAATACATCTAGTCCATTAGTAAGCTTCAGGGAAGGAAATCTGCTGGCCTTATTAAGTCTTGAATATATGCCACTCCATACCCAAGACAAAGTGCTTGGCTCTTAACTGCCCACTGAAATAGCCCAGCAAACCACTTGAAGCTACAAAGGGTTGTGAATGTAGCCCAGCCCATCATGCAAACCAGCCTCCCATCCATTGACTCCGTCTACACTTCCCTCTGCCTTGGAAAAGTAGCCAGCATAATCAAGGACCCAGTGCACTCCCAACATTCTCTCTTCCACCTTCTTCTGTCAGGAAAAGGATACAAGGGAATATGTACCAACCGACTCAAGAACAGCTTCTTCCTAGCTGCCACCAGACTCTTGAATGGACCTACCATATGTTAAGCTGATCTTTCTCTACACCCTGGACAGGACTTTATGGCCTTGCTCGTCCTGGAACTATAAAATCCCGCTCAAGGTCAACGGACCTTTCCATGATCCATTCCTCGCCCGCTCTGATTCCTGTGGGGGGTGAGGTGGTAAAATTCTGGTGTCTATCTGTGACTGCAACACTATGTTTACACCTTCTCCTTTCCTTTTCCCCTACATGCTCTATGAACGGTACGTTTTGTCTGGGGAGCACGCAAGAAACAATACTTTTCACTGCATCCCAATACATATGACCATAAATCAACTTGATTGTATTTAAGAAGATGAACCATCATCACTTTTTCTCAAAGGCAATTGGGAAAGGGCAATAAATGCCCTTACCAGTAATGCTAATATCCTGTGAATGATTGTCCTGTGATAGATGAATTAACCAAAAAAACTGCCAAATCAGATTGAATCACATCCTGGCATTGACTGTAGGTTCTTTCAAAATCTTACAGTTTAGTATTTGTATTCTAGTTTTTAGTGATTCTTGATTCAAAATGCACGTGCGTGATCTTTTGTTTCTGTTTTTGTGCAGGATTATTGGCTTTCTCTCATTTACAAAGAGCTCATTGGCACCAAGGTGCTGAAGGTATCCACTGAGCACAGAGGCGCTGCCAGCAATGGAACTCTGCGTGTGTACATGCATTGTACCAACCTCAATAGGTAAAGAATCGTCCTGAATACTTCTCTCCCCTAATACCTGCCTGGAGCATTTTGTCAGCTTTGGCAAAGGGTGATCTGGACTCAAAATGTTAGCTCTTTTCTCTCGTTACAGATGCCACCAGACCTGCTGAGATTTTCCAGCATTTTCTCTTTTGGTTTCAGATTCCAGCATCCAGCAGCAATGTGCTTTTATGGAGTATTTTGTGAATTTGGTTGGGATGTATTTTAATTGCACTGTTTGCTGCTGTTACCACGGAATTATGATGGAAGATCCCAGATTAAAGGACAGGGTTTCATTTAAGTTTAAAAGTTTATTTATTAATGTGACAACTAGGCTGCGTTAACACTGCAATGAAGTTACTGTGAAAATCCCTAGTCGCCACAGTCTGGCACCTGTTTGGGTAGAATCATAGAATCCTACAGTTCAGAAGAAGGCTTTTCAGCCCATCAAGTCTGCACCGACCACAATCCCACCCAGGCCTTACCCTCATAACCCCATACTTTTACCCTAGCTAGTCCCCCTAACACGTAGGGGCAATTTAGCATGGCCAATCCACCTAACCCGCACATCTTTGGACTGTGGGAGAAAACCAGAGCACCAGGAGGAAACCCACGCAGACATGGGGAGAATGTGCAAACTCCACATAGACAGTGGCCCAAGTTGGGAATTGAACTGAGTCCTTGGCGCTGTGAGGCAGCAATGCTAACCTCTGTGCTACCGTGTCGCCATAAATCATTTATCGATAAGAACATCTACCTTATCCCATACCTGTAAGAAGAAAGAATTTGCATTTCTGTAGCACCGTTCACAAACTCCAGGTGACCCAAAGCACCTTCCAGACAATTAAGTTCTTTGGAATAAAAGCAAAATAACAGCAGATGCCAGAGTCTGAAACCAAAACAGAAAATGCGGGAAAACACTCAAGTTTGGCAGCATCTATGGAGAGAGTACTTGAAAGTGTAGTCACTTGTTGTGATATATGAAACACAGCAGCCAATGTTCACAATCATGATAACAATAATCAGATAAGATGCTGTTTAGTGAGATTCATTGTGGGGAAAAGTACTGGGCAGGAGATTGGGGAGAACTCCGCTGCTCTTTATTTACATGGGTAAGATGGGTGTAGAGGGATATGGGCCAAACGCGAGCAACTGGGACTAGCTTAGTGGCTTAAAACAAAGGAAGGCATAGACAAGTTGGGCTGAAGGACCTGCTTCCACGCTGTAAACCTCTATGACTCTCACTCAAAATGGTGTCATAGGACGTTTTGTGCTACCTGAGATGGAAAAGTAGTGACCTGCTGCTGTATAATTTGCAAATGTTTTGTTTTTTTTTTCAATTGTTTTCAACACGTACTTTAAAATGAATGCACTCTTTTCATGAAGACTTAAGCGAAGAGTTAACCTGAAGATCACACACACAGGTTCTATTAAAACAAACCACCCCATGGAAACTGAGAGTCACCTGAACGTAGTGAGGCAGTTTTATAATGTGTATCTCATTAGAGAACATGTAAATTACTGGTATTTGACTGCTGAGTAGTAAATTACAAATGTTTGGTTATCCCACTTCAAAAACCTTTTTCTGCTGATGAAGAAAACATGGATTTATCAGTCCAATTTCTATGATGTCAGACTCATGACTCATTTCAGCTTAGATCATTGTTGATTAGATACTTGGTGGCAACCATTTTGCACGCAACACACTAATTTGTTCTCAATGATGAGAGTTAAGGGTGGACTATTGGTCAAGGCACCATTAGAACTAGGTGGTCCTTCTTAGTTTGGGTCTTGCATTCTTTAACATCAACCTGAATGAAAAAGACAGACTTGCAGCACTTTTCATGACCTCCGAACATCCGAAGATTCTTTAAATACAATGAAGGACTGTTCAACTATAACCACCATATTAAAGTAGCATGTTTGTGGAGCCCTGGGCAAAATCAAGGTCTGCCCAGACGAGTTTTATTGTTAGATTTGAAATTCAATGGTAAAATTTATAAAGAGGTCCTTGTGGGTATAAATAGGGAATTTAAAACCTGTCTATCATTCTTGTGTGTAGGAACTCCACTGTTCATAGATACCCTACAGTGTAGAAAGGGGCCATTTGGCCCATCGAGTCTGCACTGACCACAATCCCACCAACCACAATCCTACCCCCATATCCTGACATAATTACCCACTAATACCTCTAACCTACACATCTCAGGACACTAAGGGGCAATTTTTAGCATGACCAATCAATGTAATCCGCACATCTTTGCACTGTGGGAGGAAACCAGAGCACCCGGAGGAAACCCACGCAGACACGAGGAGAATGTGCAAACTCCACACAGAACCGGGAATCAAACCCAGGTCCCTGGAGCTGTGAAGCAGCAGTGCTAACCACTGTGCTACTGTGCCACCCAAATTTAGCATGGATTATGTTATGGCATGATGGCACAGTGGTTAGCACTGCTGCACCACAGTGCCAGGGACCTGGGATCAATTCCTGCCTCGGGTCACTGCCTGTGTGGAGTTTGCATATTCTCCGCGTTTCTGCGTGTGTTTCCTTTGGACGCTTAGGTTTCCTCCCACATTCCAAAGATGTGTGGGTTCGGCTGATTGGCCATGCTAAATTGCCCCATGGTGTCAGGAGAATTAACAGGGTAATTATGAGGGGTTAAGGGGATAGGTCCTAGGTGGGATTGTTGTTGGTGCGGGTGGGATGGGCCAAATGACCTCCTTCTACATTGTAGAGATTCTATGATTCTTTGATCATTTATTGATGACTAAGCAAGTTAGATGTCCCTTTTAGTTTTACCTGTTAAGTAATAAACCAGAAAAAGTTCAGGGTGAAATTTCACATGACATCGTTTGGAAGGTTTATCAGAAATTATCCTCTGCATCCAAGATGGAACAAGTGAGGAGAGAGGATAGTTATAGATAAACCTTCCTGAGATTTTTCTGGAATATAACTGGATTGTTGCAATCCAAATTGATCTAAATTAGATACAACCATGTCCCCATCCATCGACCCTTGATTCACTATTCCCTCTTTCCCCACCCATTTATCTAACAATTCCCTGTTGTTCTCTCTGACCCTCTGACCCTATTGATGCCCAGGGCTGGCCCTTTAATCCTGCTAATTTGCATCAAAATCCAGTTTATTATTCGGATGGTGCAGGGTTTGAGGGCAGGACATCCAGGTCTAATGGAGTCCAATCTTAATGCTATTTATTATGCTTCAATTTTATACCCTTCCAGCTTTTTATTTCGGTTTTATGTTTGCATTTGTTTTAACTAGCAAAGCTTCAGGGCTCCACCGTTCAGGTGAGGTAGTGGACAGCACACCGGTCAGCACTACTGCCTCACAGTGCCACGGACTTGGGTTTGATTCCCGGCTTGGGTCACTCTCTGTGGACTTTGCACGTTCTCCCCATACCTGCATGGGTTTCCTCCAGGTGCTCCAGTCTCCTCCCACAATCTGAAAGGTGTGTTGGTTTGGCGCATTGGTCATGCTAAATTCTCCCTCAGTGTACCCAACCAGGCACCATGGTGTGGTGAACTAGGGGATTCTCACAATAACTTCATTGCAGTGTTAATGTAAACCTACTTGTGACACTTATAAATAAACAAACTAGTGGAAGATGCAAAATTGAGGTATTATGATACCACCACTGGCAGGAGGGTGTAATTACAGTGACTTTTTTTTACATCAGCGGTTTACATTATAAATTCCTATATATATTTATAATGGGGAAGGGGGAGCTGGCAATATATGATAACAGGAAACATGTGCCAGTGCACATTTTTTAAAAAATGCTACCCCTTAAATTGTTCTTTGAATTCAAGTGTTACCCATTTATATAAATGAGTTAGTGTTTCCATTAAAAGACAGGAACATGCAAAGCAATTCTACAATAACACCATTCAGTCATTGTCAAGCTCCAATACTGTGTGTTTCTGTTAGTTGTGAGATAAGAAACTGGTGCAATAGTTACAGATGGACAGTTTAATTCCAAGGTATAAATCTGGAAACCTGTTCAGCAATCCTTCCAATTATTCTTTTGTTTTGCATTTTTTTTTCATAGTGAAGGGTGAGATTAAATTGTCTCATTCTTAAATTCAGATGGATTATGCTGGGACCAAAGTCAGAGCAGCCTGACAATATCTTGCCTTTCTGTTTTCCAGAAAGGTTGCAAATAAAACCCTCCGAAGGAAACCTGCAATTGTTTCACTGGAGGAAGCCCGTAAGTCAGTTCTCCTGCCCAGTCGCCAATTGTGGCCCTTAAGTGGACAATTAATGTCTGCTAAAGGGCCTCATCCCATCTCCACTGGTTTATACCCAGTGGCAGGTAGGGGACTCATTATTTGAGAAGTCCAGATAAATCCTGTTGGAAATGCTTCTGGACTACCGGGGTCCCTCGTTCCAAGGCACACAATGCCATATCGAGGGACTCGGCATTAGAAAGGGGTGACGGGTGAGAGCAATGTTTGCGGCAGTGCAGTGATCAGTATTGCTGCCTAACAGCGCCAGGAGTCTAGGTTCTGATCCCGGCTTGGGTCACCGTCTCTGCGGAGTCTGCACGTTCTCCCTGTGTCTGCGTGGGTTTCTTCCCACAGTCCGAAAGACGTACTGGTCAGGTGCATTGGCCATGTTGAATTCTCCCTCTGTGTACCCGAACAGGCGCCAGAGTGTGGCCACTAGGGGATTTCACAGTAACTTCATTGCAGTGTTAATGTAAGCCTACTTGTGACACCAATAAATAAACCAATTAAAAAGATGAACTTTATGCCAACTCCCTCATGATCCTGTCCCACCACTACTTACCTGTACCAGAGACTTTGGCAATCATGGGCTTTGGATGGGTGCTTCTGGTCAATAGCTCTCAATGGATGAGACTTCAGTCCCTGGGGATCACAAGGGGGGCAACACAGGTCTCTCACTGACTCTCCAGCCAGTGGGCTAGACCTTTGCCCTCTCCATTAAATGCCACCCTGTGTGCATCACTGCTGTGTTTCATTGCACAACTCACAAGCTGGATTGGAACTAAAACATTGCAAATCACTTACTCGTAAAGCCAGTGTACATTTCTGATTGTCGACATTAACACTAATTAATCTTTTTCCACTTTCAGCCAATTCCATCGAAAGGGATCAGTAACGATGTTTGCTTTAAATCTGAGTGATCAGGACAAACACGTTCTCCTGTGTTGCAGTCTGTTCAACAAAACTGTTCAGTTCTTGCTCCAACCTGGCGACAGTGAAAGAGGATTATATTCTCAGTAAGAAAACCTTAGTTTTCAATGATTTAAATAACCGGATTGTCCAAACTGTAATATTCTGCATTGTGCCAATGTTTCTGTTTTAGGGCAGCGCGCTGGCACAGTGGTTAGCACTGCACCAGGGACCTGGGTTCAATTCCGGACTTGGTGACTGCTTGCAGTTTACACATTGTCTCTGCGTCTGCGAGGGCTTCCCTTGGATACTCAGGTTTCCATTCACAGTCCAAAGATATGCAGGTTAGGTGAATTGGCCGTGTTAAATTGAGCCTTAGTGTCAGGGGGATTAGCAGAGTAAATAGGTGGAGTATGGGCCTGGGGCCTGGTTGGGATTATTATCGATGTAGGCTTGATGGACCAAATGGCCTCCTTCCGTGCTGTAGGAATTCTATGAAGTCACGCTCCACTCTCCCTCTTTCTTACTCTCTTTCTCTCCCTCTTAGTTAGTTTAGTTAGTTTAACGTCTGTGGTAGGTAAAATGTTAGAATCCGTCATTAAGGAGGAAATTGCGAGGCATCTTGAAGGGAATTGCTTGATAGGGCAGACGCAACACGGTTTCATTAAAGGGAAGTCGTGTCTGACAAATTTACTGGAGTTCTATGAGGATGTGTCTAGGGCAGTGAATAGAGGAGAGCCGGTGGATGTGGTCTTTCTGGATTTTCAGAAGGCGTTTGACAAGGTACCTCACAAGAGGTTATTGCAGAAGGTCAGGGGACATGGAGTTGGGGGTAGGGTGTTAGCGTGGATAGAGGATTGGTTGTCAAATAGGAGGCAGAGAGTGGGGGTCAATGGGTGCTATTCGGATTGGCGGTTGGTGACTAGTGGGGTGCCCCAGGGGTCGGTGCTGGGGCCTCAGCTATTTACCATTTATATAGATGATCTGGAGGAGGGAACCGAGTGCAGGGTGTCGAAATTTGCTGATGACACCAAGATTGGGGGAAAGGCAAATTGTGCGGAGGGTGTGGAGAGTCTGCAGAAGGATGTAGATAGGCTGGGCGAATAGGCCAGGAAATGGCAAATGGAATTTAATGTTGGCAAGTGTGAGGTGGTCCACTTTGGTGGGAAGAATGGTAGGAAGGACTATTACTTACGTGGCGAAAAACTGCAGCAGGCGACGGTGCAGAGGGACCTCGGGGTCCTTGTGCATGAGTCGCAAAAACCCAGCTTGCAGGTGCAGCAGGTGGTCAGGAAGGCGAATGGGATGCTGGCCTTCATAGCGAGGGGGATTGAATATAAAAGTAGGGAGGTCTTGCTGCAGCTGTATAGGGCATTGGTGAGGCCGCAGCTGGAGTACTGTGTGCAGTTTTGGGCGCTGCACCTGCGCAAGGATATTTTGGCCCTGGAGGGAGTGCAGAGGAGGTTTACTAGGCTGATACCAGAGTTGAGGGGATTGAGCTATGAGGAGAGGCTGAATAAACTAGGCTTGTACTCGTTAGAGTTTAGAAGAATGAGGGGAGATCTCATTGAGACGTATAAGATGATGAATGGGATGGATAGGATAGAGGTGGAGAGACTCTTCCCGCTCAAAAAAGACAGTAGGACTAGGGGGCACAGCCTCAAGATAAAGGGGAGGCGGTTTAGAACAGAGTTGAGGAGGAACTTCTTCACTCAAAGGGTGGTGAATCTCTGGAATTCTCTGCCCGTTGAAGTGGTGGAGGCTGCCTCGCTAAATATTTTTAAGAAGCGGGTTGATGGGTTCTTGATAAGAGAGGGGATTAAGGGTTATGGGGAGAGGGCGGGAAAGTGGAACTGAGCCACAACAGATCAGCCATGATCTTATTGAATGGCGGGGCAGGCTCGAAGGGCTAGATGGCCTACTCCTGCTCCTATTTCTTATGTTCTTATGTTCTCTTCCAAGCCACTTGAAGCAGAGTTGAAGAATTAGGCGAAATTTTGGGCCTTTTCCGTGGCGACCGCTTTTGCTGCCTGCCCCAAGACTAACGCGACACTCACCATCAATTGTAATCCTATTTCAACCAGATTTATGAGTGCGGCCACAATTGTCAGCAAAGAAAGAATGAACTTGCATTTATACGGCATCTTTCGCATCCCCAGGACATCCCAAGTGAAATACTTTTGAAGTTTGATTGCAGTAGGGAAACGCAGCAGCAAGTTTGTGCATAGCAAGGTGCCATAAGCAACGCTGAAATAAATGACCAAACTGTATTTTCAAGACCATTAGTTGAAAGATGAAAATGGCCAGGATACCTGAGAGAATTACCTTTCTGATTTCAATAGTGGCATTGGGATCTTTCACAACATCTTAACGGGCCGCCTGACAGTGCTTCTGCACTATACTCTCCACCTAGATTATGTGGAGTGTGGTTTGTAATGATTATTTTTATTCAGAGGTAAGAATTCGACTGACGGAACCATGCAGAGATTCTAGCTCCCGCAATTGTCTTCTGTGTGTGGAGGTTAAAAAAGGAATGCTGTTGTAACTTATAAAATTGATGGTTTCTAACTGTAACTCGGTTAATCAAAAAGCAAGTAAATGTGGGTCCTTGGGTGGGCGTACTTGCAACCTGTATTTTTTTTTGAACCAGCCACCAAAGTCTTATTTTGTTTTGATATATTCACAAAACAAGTCACAGCAAGGTCCCAATTGTCTGATTTCATAATCGTAAGTCTCTGGTCTCTGCCTTAATATCAGAAGATGCCTGTGTTAGCTGCCAGAGGCAACCACTGCCCGGGTCAGAACATAAGAATGAGGAACAGGAGTAGGCCATTTAGTCCTTTGAGCCTGCTCTGCCATTCAATAAGATCATGGCTGATGTTTTTGTGGACTTAGCTCCATTTAACCGCCGGTCACCATTACTCTTAATTCCTTAACTGTTGAAAAATGTATCTATCCCTGCCTTCAAACATCCAATTAGATCACCTCAACTGCTTCACTGGGCAGGGAATTCCACAGATTCACAACCCTTTGGATGAAGAAGTTCCTCCTCAGCTCAGTCCTAAATTCCTCAATTTTTAGCTATAAGGAGAGATTGGGCAAACTGGGGTTGTTCTCCCTGGGAAGACGGAGGATAAAGGGCAACCTAATAGAGGTGTATAAAATTATGAAGGGCATAGATAGGGTAAACAGTGAGAAACTTTTTCCCAGGTCGGAGGTGACGAACACAAGGGGTCCCAGGTTCAAGCGAGGGGGACAAGGTTTAACACAGATGTCAGAGGGATGTATTTTACACAGAGGGTGGTGGGGGCCTGGAATGCACTGCCAAACAGGGTGGTTGAGGCAGACACGCTGGGATTGTTTAAGACTTCTCTGGATAGCCACATGAACAGATTGGGAATGGAGGGATACAAATGAATAGTCTAGTTGGAAGCACAAGCAGCCCAGACTTGGAGGGCCAAAGGGCCTGTTTCCTGTGTTGTATTATTCTTTGTTCTCTTTGTTCTTTAAGACTGCTCCCCCTTAGTTTGAGGCTATGCCCCCTAGTTCTAGTTTCACCTGCTAGTGGAAACAGTCTCCCTGCTTCTATCTTATCTATTTATTCCCTTCTTAATTTTATATGTTTCTATAAGATCTCCCCTCATTCTTCTGAACTCCAGTGAATATAGCCCCAGTCTACTCAATCACTACTCATAAGCCAACCCTCTCAACTCCTGAATCAACCTAGTGAATCTGCTATTACTATTGCTTTTTTTAAAATCTGTTCATGGGATGTGGGTGTCGTTGGCTGGGCCGGCATTTATTGCCCATCCCTGAGCACAGTTGAGAGTCAGCCACATTGCTGTGGATCTGGAGTCACATGTAGGCCAGACTGGGTAAGGATGGCAGATTTCTTTCCCTAACAGACATTAGTGAACCAGATGGGTTTTCCTGACAATCGCCAATGGTTTCATTGTCATCAGTAGACACTGTAATTCCAGATTTTTTTCACCGTCTGCTGTGGTGGGATTTGAACCTGGGTCCCCAGAGCATTACCCTGGGTCTCTGATTACTAGTCCAGCAACAGCACCACTATGCCACTGCCTCTGGATGGAAATCCTGGTCTGGAGTCCAAGCAGAAACACCCACCCACACACACTTTCTGAGGTCAGAACATGGCAGAATCTGAGAAAGTGAGAGATGTAGTGGGTGATGACTAGGTAGGTACCAACAGATATGGGAGGAGACTGCAAGCTGATCGCCCAGAAAGATTGATTAAAAGCAGAGACTAGAGTATGGCTTAACAACCTGACAGGATGTTAGGAGAAAGGACAACAGTGGAGGAGTGTCGAGGCTACAGATTCTACTTGAGAGTTCAGCAATGGATTGGAGGGGAAGGTGGCACATTTTTTCTACTGAGTGGATTGGTCCATGGGACAGCATGGTAGCACAGTGGTTAGCACTGCTGCCTCACAGTGCCAGGGACCCAGGTTTGATTCCCACCTTGGGTCACTTCTGTATGGGGATTGCACATTCTTCCCATGTCTGTATGGGTTTTCCCAGGTGCTCCAGTTTCCTCCCACAGTCCAAAGATGTGCAGGTTAGGTGGATCGGCCATGCTAAATTGCCCCTTAGTGTCAGGGGAAGTAGCTAGGGTAAATGCATGGGGTTATGGGGATAGGGCCTGGGTGGGATTAGAATTGTAGTCAGTGCAAAGTCGATGGACCGAATGGCCTCCTTCTGCACTGTAGGATTCTATGATTCTATGTGTAGCTGCTACCGCTACCTAGTTACCTTTAATAATTTAGTGTCATTATGCACATGGTTACTAATGTCTCCATGACTCTGAAAACCCAGCCCAATTTGTCAGAAAAGAGAAAATTGTAATCAACAACTTGTACCACTTGATAACTCAGAACTTTCTGTCTTTTTCTTAGGTCTGTTCGGCTCAATGGCGAGCTTCTCAAAATGGTGGACAGGAAGACCTTGCCAACCATCAGGGGAAAAGCAATTCAACCAGGAAGTCCAATCATTCTCCCTGCACGTTCTTATGCATTCTATGTGGTACAAGATGCCAAGGCCCCTGCTTGCCAGTGAAACAGCTTCAGGGCAATGATACAACCAGCAAGAACTTATTCTTGCAGATAATTAAATATTTATGGTGCAACTACAAAAGTTCATGGATTCTACAGGGCGTTTTTTTTAAAAGCGGAAGGGACCACGATTTCTACTCTCAAGTATTGTCACCATTTGATTATAAAATTCTGGGTTGTGTTGCTCAGACTGTGTGTATTTTTTTGCGAGGTGAGTGAAAAATGAAAGATTTTCCTGCCAGAATGCGACGAACAATTATGGCTGCTCCTTCCAGGAAAGTTACATTTTTCAAAAAAAGAAATAACCCTTGTCTTTTTGATGGGGGAGGTGGTGACAGCTGGGGAAATCTGAGTGATACAGGTCCCTCACCTGCGCCATCCAACTCTGTCTACTTCCTGCAGGTATCCCCAGACAAGTGTTGGGTCTTTCACTTATTTAATTGAAGTTGCCTAATACCCATTTTTGGCAGACAGCGAGACATGACCAATGCTAATATGATAGCTCCCATACTTTGGTGTGGTGGGGTGCGGAATTGGCTCTTGAGACAGTAAAAACAAGGACCATTTCCTTCTCCAAATTGAGTGGGTGTTTATATTTTATGAAACTGCTTGTCTCTTTATTTTACCAGTGAATTGAATTCCCTTAAGGTCGCTGGGGGCGATCTGAAAGAAGTTTATTAAATTATGAGAGGTATAGATAGGGTCAACGGTTGGAAGCTTTTTTCCCCAGGGCAGAAATGACAATTACAAAGGGGCACAAGTTCAAGGTAAGGGTGGAAAGGTTCTGCAGAGATGTGTGGAGGAAGTTTTTTTACACAGAGGGTGGTGGGGGCCTGGAATGCACTGCCAAGTGAGATAGTTGAGACAGTAGCGTTAGCCACATTTAAGACTTATCTTGATAGGCGTATGAACAGGCATATTTAAATAGGTAAATGTGATCAGTGCAGGTTTGTTGGGCCGAAGGGCCTGTTCCTGTGCTGTACTGTTCTTTATTCTTACGTCTCTTGATGGTAGTCCCAATGAAGTGTTTGATGTGGGTGCTATTATTTATTATATTCTGTGTAGTTTATTTTTTAATTTTAATATTTATTTCCAGTTCTGTTAACTTTTAACTAACTTTTCCATAAACTTTGAAGGCAGTTTTTCAGAGTCCTCAAGTTACAGATCCTTCACTGTCCAGCAGTGATTTTGCAAGGCTGCATGTGGGTGACATGGAATGGGTGAGTGTGTGTCAAGATGTCCAATGTGGGCAGCTGCCACTGTGCCTGCCAGCTTTACACACTGCTTTCTCAATATTGGTGCTTTTGCAGTAAGTGGAGAGCAAGGCTATTTGAGATTTATTGTTGTGCAATGAGACAGGGTTAATCGTAGTGAAAGCAATTCTTGGGAAGAGTGACCATAATATGGTAGAATTTTATAGAGCTTGAGAGTGATTTAGTGAAGCCTAAAACTCCAGTCCTGAGTCTGAACAAGCAAGAAATGAAAGGGAGTTGACTAATGTAGATTGGGAAGTTAAATTAAAAGATATGACCATGACAATAGCAAAAATTTAAAGACTTTTTCTTGAATCAAACTTCACAATGAATATACAATCCCTTGAGGAATAAAAACTCCAAGGAAAAAGTGATTCAATCAAGGTGAACAAAATGAGTAACCATAAAACTAAAGGACATTGGTTTAAGGTGAGAGGAGAGAGATACAAAAGGGTCCAGAGGGGTAATTTTTTCATTCGGAGGGAGGTATAATTTTGCTTTTAAAAAGCATTGAGATAATTACATGGGTAAGATGGGTGTAGAGGGATATGGGCCAAATGTAGGCAATTGGGACTAGCTTAGTGATAAAAACTGGGTGGCATGGACAAGTTGGACTGAAGAGCCTGTTTCCATGCTGTAAACCTCTATGACTCTATGGTATAAAAGTAAAGGAAGTGGTTTTTAATGTTACCAAAAAGAATAGTTAGCCTGAAAATTGGGAGGTTTTCATTAAAATTGATAAAGTGAAAATGGGATGAAAATAAACTAACTAGAAACATAGAAGCTTTTACAATCTGCTTCCATATGCGCATAAAAAGAAAGGGATTATCAAGTATAAATGTAAGTACCTTGAATGCAAAGGCAAGATAAATTATAATTGGGAATAAGGAAATTGTAGAGTGATTGAGCAAATATTTTGGGAGAAATTTTCCCACCCACCCACCATAGCGGGCAGGACATGGACCATGCAAAGGTCTGTTGACCTTGGGCGGGATGACCAGAAAATCCCACCCTTTATATCTATCATCATCATGGAAGACACAAAAAAATGCACTGGAAGTAATGGGAAACCAAGGTTCAAGTGAAAAAATAGAAAATGTGGATGATTACGATCAGTAAGTAAAAAGCACCAGAGTGATTAACAGAATTAAAAGCTCACAATACTGAGCTGATGGCCAACATACTAGCATTTTAAAGGAGATGATTACAGAGGGGGGATGCACAGATTCTGATCTTCCAGAATATCCCTTGATTAAAAGGTAGCAAATGTAACCCTGCTAGGATAGGGAGAGAAAATAGTGAGCTACAGGCCAGATAGACTTATAAAACTAGTCAGGAAAATGCTAGGATCTGTTATTAGGGACATGATGACTGGGCACTTTGGGAGCCAACACAAACTGACAGGAAATCTCATTTGACAAATTGATTAGGGTTATAACTAAAAAGATGGATAAATGGAAACCAGTGGATATAATCAATTTGGATTTTCAAAAAGTATTTGTTGCGGTATTAGACAAAACAAGATTAGGGCTCATGGGAATTGGGATAATGTTTTGGGATAATTGGAGTTTAGTTAATATCAGAAAACAGCATTGGATTAAAGGGGTAATTTTCAGGTTAACAGACTACAATTATTGGGGGTCACAAGAATCCGTGCTTATGCTTCAGAGATATCTACACTCTATATCAATGACTTAGATGAGGGGACCGACTTTGTCTCCAACTTTGCCTGTGACAACAAGTTAATTGGGGAAAGTAAGGTGTGAAAGTGACCTAAAGAAACTGCAAAAAGACTTTGACAGCTTAAATGAATGGGCAAGATGTGATGGGCAGAAGGTAAGATGTAGTAATGTGGGAGCCCAAATCTTGTTCGGAGCTTGGGGCCTTCTTATGACATTCCTCAATCAACAATTTTAAATAAATTGTTAATATATTTGAACGACTCAAGTTGACACTATTAAAAATCACAGACAGCAGAATGTTGCACATTGGACATTCACTCTGATTGTCATTTCTAAGGTTCTTATTCTGTTTTCAAAAGCAGTGTATTCAGATTCTAACTTAATTTCTGGATCAATTGGAGAAAATATTCCCCTGTTGCTGGTGGTTGCTTGAAGTCTCTCCTTTTTGTCACCCATGACCTTTGTAAGATAAATTAAATATGATTGGTCTGATATATTCTCAATAATTTAGTGATGTATCTGTTTGTAATTGGTCATTCTTACTACTGGAGTTTTAAAGGAGTATAATGCAATGTTATGTTGTGAAAAAATGCTAAATTTTGAGGAAATAATGTATTACTATATCTGATGTCTAGTCATTTTTTTATATTTCTTTTTGAATAAAAACTGTATTGGCCAGTGTCTTTTTAACTGTGTGCTTTTGTTAAAAAAAATCAAGAATGATTGGATATATCTATTTATCCTCTATAAAAAAGACAGAGATGACATGAGGGATAACTGAGGGAAATCATTTCAGTTATGAAAGGGTCTGATGGGCCACACATGGCGAATATGTTTTCACTTTAATGTTTAACGTTTATTTATTAGTGTCACAAGTTAACACTGCAATGAAGTTACTGTGAAATTCCTCTAGTCGCCACACCGGCGCCTATTCGGGCACACTGAGAGAGAATTTAGCATGGCCGATGCATCTAACCATGACGTCTTTTAGACTGTGGAAGGAAACTGGAGCACCCGGAGGAAACCCATGCAAGGAGAAAATGCAAACTCCACACAGACAGTGACCCAAGCTGGGAATCGAATCTGGGTCTTTGGCGCTGTGAGGCAGTAGTGTTAACCATTGTGCCACCGTGCTGTCCACTTATGGGCAAAACCATAACCTGGATGCTACAAATAGAAGAGAATCATGAATGAATTTGATAAGGAATTCACAAGTCATTTTTTTATATTTCTTTTTGAATAAAAACTGTATTGGCCAGTGTCTTTTTAACTGTGTGCTTTTGTTAAAAAAATCAAGAATGATTGGATATATCTATTTATCCTCTATAAAAAAGACAGAGATGACATGAGGGATAACTGAGGGAAACCACGACAAAGAGAATCTGAGGCCAGTAGCACAAATGCACTGAGAAGAAGCAAGATGATCATGAACTAAATATTGTAGGGCCTGATAGAGATAGATCAGTGGTGGGTAACCAGTGGCCTACGGGCCATGTGAATTTTGAGTGTGGCCCATAAAACATTTTGTTGAGCGTTCCAATACACTCCACCGGTTGCCACATTCCACTGGTTTCCATTAACATGGATATTTCCCACAGTATGACTGAAGCGAAATGCGCATAAAGCACGGACAAATGAAGTGAGATGTGTATGCTGATTGCTCACAACACTGACTGTGAAAGCCGTGCACTCCCTCTATGTCCAAAGTGTAAATATTTATTTTGTTCTCACCATTTGAAGTTGATAGTTCTATTAATATATAAATGATTAATCATTTTCTATACCCCGTTATGAAATATTTGGTGTGTATTTAATCTTATTCATGGGGTCATGGTTCATGAATAAGCCATGATTTCAATCTTACGGCCCACTGAGATGAAGGAAGACCACTCATGTGGCCTATTCACTAACTTAGCTTGCCCTTCACTGAGTTAGATGAAGAGAGGTGGGAGGAAGCTGGTTTGTGCAGCATAAACGCCAGCATTGACTTGTTGGTCTTAATGATCTGTCTTTCTCCTGCAGACTCTATGTAAGTCTATCTAACCTCTCGCTTTGGCCTGTATTTCTGCCAGTCTTCATAATTTTGTGATAACTTGAAAATAAGACTGGGTTGCATTCTGCCAAATGAATTATAACATTGTTCCAAATAATTGATTTTCTCCAAATTTGTCCTTTTTGTATTGTCTGATCTGATTTGGAAATCTACACTCTGAAAATCTTATACTTGCTCAAATTTATATCTCTAAATATAGCCCAGGTTCCAGTTGAGCAATTTGTCAATAAGAAGTTATTGGAAGCAGCTGTAAATGACAATATTTGCACCTGGTTCATGTTACTGTCATTGACCATATGTATGAAGCATAGAATCCCTACAGTGCAGAAAGCTGCCCATCAAATCTGCACCAATTCTCCAAAAGAGCATCTTACCTAGGCCCACCTCGACACGCTATCCTATAATCTGTGCATTTACCATGGCCAATTCACCTAACCTGCACATCTTTGGAATGTGGGAGGAAACTGGAGGAATCACAGGAAACCTCGCACACACAAGGAGAACATGCAAACTCCACACAGTCACTCAAGGTTGGAAGTATTGACTATGGGACCAAGAGCAACTACCTCACAAAAGGCTGGGTGCTTGAGATGGCGCAACAGACAATTTGCTGTTTTCATTTGTCAACTGAACCTGTAGCTCCAGCATTTCCTGAATATCACAAATTACCAATCCTGAACAAATTTGATTTCATGCACTACTTACAGGGCAGAATGAGTGAAGAAAGTATGCATATTGCAAAGAAGAGTGTCATCCCTCTGCTCCCAAGTAGCAGCTGGTTCAAATGCCAAATCTAGGTGTTTAAAGTAAAGGACCACCGTCAAAAAATGGGAACAGATGATTCACAAGTGACAGTAAAGGAGCATGGAGAAGGTAGATGGGAAAGAACAATTTGACCAATGTGAACTAACAAGTCTTAGGTAGACCAGATCCAATACTTAATGAAAGACACCATGGATTAATGTCAGCTGCAGTCTTTCTTGCAATATTGGTCTTCTGTCACTACTAGTTTTTTTTTCACTCTGGCCTCCCTGTTTCCTAATCACAGAAACACTTCCATGTTACTGATTGAATATGTTTATGACATTTCATTGTAGCATGTACAGTACCTCTCCCTTGTTTAACCTGCACTCAGCTCCTGCTTGTCACTGGATGGACTTGGTCTTTTTCTCATCCAACAATTCTTTGTTCCAACAACATATACCAGTTGCTCAGCCATACCATTGTGGCTTATCAGTGACTTAGTAGTTGAAACACCTGGGATGAAAGGTCCTGATCCAGGTCTGGATCACAAATTTAGATCTACATCCAGTTCTAGATGCAGATGTAGAACCAGATGTCCACATCCTGTAGATGACTTCTAAAAATTAGCTTCAGGGTAAAATCTTAATACAGATCTAGCTTTACGTTCACATTGCTGATGCAAATCTAGATCCGGTGCTGGCTCTAGGTTTAGATCCAGGGTATGAATTTAATCCAGATTTAGTTCTAGATTCAGATCTAGCTCTGGATTCAGATCTAGATACACTCTAGCTCTAGAATCAGGTACGGATTTAGATCTAGATCCAACTATTAAGTTCCGACCTAGATTTAGAAGTAATTCTAGGTTTAGATCCAGGTCTGCTTGCACCTTCACATCTACTCTAGCTCTAGGTCCAAGATAATATCTACCTGGATTCAGATCTAGATCCTCTCCAGCTCTAGATTTAGATCTGGATTTAGATCTAGATCCAGCAATTAAATCTTCATCCAAAGATGGTGTGAGAAAATTTGCTCTAATGTTTGTAATTGGAATCAATGTTTGTGATTGGAATCAGTATCTTGGAATTGGTGTAATAAAAGAGATTCAAAATGGAAGATGGAATGAAACCAGTATAATCACAGAAGTATGTTAGCTAATTGTAGTATGATAATCAAATAAGTATGATTGAATGACATGTAATCAATATAGTTACCCATGTAACCCACCAAAGTTGGTATAGTAAACACTTATTAATAAATATAGACAGTAGCCTCCTGAGGAACACTGGACGTTGTCCAGCTTAATACGTGACTATAGCAAAAAGGAGAGTAAAATAAACACGTTTTCTTCACTAATTGATCTAAGTTAGCTAAGCTACGATTATTTTATAAACAGAATAGTTTGGATAAGGGCAGAGACTGGAACTACCATGGTTTCAAGGACAAAGAGATGTACTAATGAGGAACCAATCTCAAGCAGGGTAGATAAAGGGCTAGCCCAGAAATAATGATGGCTAAAACAAGGAAATCTAAGGGTAAGATAAGAGTTCTGAGATATGGAGCTGTAATGTGTATAAAAAGACTGTAAGCAGAATGATTCATTGGATTGATCCGGACATCCCGGCTTTATTGTCTTGTACTGGAAAATAAAGTCTACTGCTTGGAGGATTACGACTCAGGCTCTCTGTTTCAAACGGTTAAAATCAGTTGTCGTCCTGGGGAACCACGACAATGGCTTTAGGTTTGGTTCCAGGCCTTTTTGCACTGTAGCTAAGGGTCCAAGATTCTGATCTACTGGAGTTCAGATCAAGATCCTCTCTAACTCTGCATCTAAATTTGTGGTAGCTCTGGATTCAGATAGAGATTTGCTGTAGCTCTGGGTTCAGATCTAGATTCGCTGTAGTTCTGGATTCAGATCTGGATTTGCTCCAGCTCTAGATTCAGATTTAGATTCACTCTAGCTCTGGATTCCGATCTAGATTTGTGATAGCTCTTGATTCAGATCTAAGTTTGCAGTAGCTCTGCATTTGGATCTAGATTTGATGTAGCTCTGGATTCTGATCTCGATTGGAGATGCACAGGGGAAGGTTTTTTTACACAGAGGGTGGTGGTGGCCTGGAATGCACTGCCAAGTGAGGTGGTTGAGGCAGACACATTTAAGACTTATCTGGAAAGGCATATGAACAGGTAGGGAATAGAGGGATGTAAATGGTAGATGGGACAACGTGATTGGCTCAGGGAAGGATAGTTCCTGTGCTGTACTGTTCTTTGTAGCTTTGAGTACTGAATTCACTTGTAGATTCGGGGTAGCTCTGGTTTTAGATAAGCAATAGTTCTGGATTCAGTCCTAGGTTCACTATAGTGCTAGATTCAGATCTAGATTTGTGGTGGCTTTGGATTCAGATCTAAATTGACAATAGTTCTGGATTCAGATCTAGATTGGTGGTGGCTGAGGTTTTAGATCTAGATTGGCAATAGCTCTTGACTCAGAGCTCGATTCAGAGCGGCTCTGGATTCAGATCTAGATTTGTGATAGTTCTGGATTCAGATTGAGATTGGTGGTAGTTCTGGATTCAGATCCAGATTAACGATAGCTCTGGATTCAGGTCTAGATTGGTGGTAGTTCTGGATTCAGATCCAGATTAACGATAGCTCTGGATCCAGATCTAGATTCAGGGCTGCTCTGGATTCAGATCTAGGTTTGTGATAGTTCTGGATTCAGATCGAGATTGGTGGTAGTTCTTGATTAAGATCTAGATTGGCGATAGCTCTGGATTCAGATCCAGATTAACGATAGCTCTAGATTCAGATCTAGATTCGGGGTGGCTCTGGATTCAGATCTAGATTGGCGATAGCTCTGGATTCAGATCGAGATTGGCGGTAGTTCTGGATTCAGATCTAGGTTTGTGATAGTTCTGGATTCAGATCTACATTGGCGGTAGTTCTGGATTCAGATTGAGTTCTAGATTCGGATCTGTGTTAATCTGGGTGGGGAGTGGGTTTCAGATGGAGCTCTGGCTGTAGCTGAGCTCCGGCTTGCAGTCTGGGCGCTGTTCCTCCAGGAGCCGGCACTGATCCGGGCTGCAGGGCGCGGTCACTCCGGGGATGGCGGCGCTGGCGGAGCGGGAGGATGAGAGCGAGAGCCGGGGAGAGGCGGCCCCGGGAGCCGAGCCGGAGCTGCCGCCGCCGCTGGTGCTGCAGGGCCCGGCCTGGGAGGAGCTGAGCACCGAGGGCGGGCGGAGGGCGTCCGGGGACTCGGAGAGCGGAGCGGGCGGCCGCAGGAGCGACGGGTACACCTTCTACCGGTGAGGGAGCGGGGGGCGCCGGGGCTGGGGCTGCAACTGAGCCCGGGGATGGGTAACGGTGCCCGGGGCCTGAGGGTAACTAAGGGCCGGGGCCTTGGGGTAACTGAGGCCGGGGCCTGAGGGTACTTGAGCCCGGGGCTAATTGAGGCAATTTGATTTATTATTGTCACATATATTAATATACAGTGAAAAATATTGTTCATTGTGGGTGTTACTGTCAAAGTATACCATTCATAGAGAAGGAAAGGGTGCAGAATGTAGTGTTACAGTCACAGCTAGAGTGGAAAAAAAATCAACCTAATGTAATATAGTATAAATTGTTACAGAGTTTAAAAGAGACTACAGCTTTAAAAGCAGAGTGAAAGATAGAATTAGTGGGTATGCTGCCACCATGCTCCAGCACCACCTTGAAACAGGCCTCTTGTCACCATCTGCCCCCGCAGCGGCTCCTCACCCTCCTGAGCCCAGCCACTGCCTGAGTTGTGGTTTGTGCAGCTCAGTATTCCCAAAAGCTGGAACCAGACAAATTTGGGATTTGCAACGTGCAGTGCCACTCATTCCTGTTTGCCGTTCAATTTGATTTATTTGTTGTCAGGTGTGTTGGGATACGGTGAAAGTATTGTTTCCTGCGCGCCACACAGACAAGGCAGACCGCCCATAGAGTACATAGGGGAGAAGGAAAAGTTTTAAACTTTATTTATTAGTGTCACAAGTAGGCTTACATTAACACTGTCATGAAGTTACTGTGAAAATCCTCTAATCGCTGCACTTGGGTGCCTGTTCGGATATGCAAAGGGAGACTTTAGCATGGCGAATGTACCTAACCAGCACATCTTTTGGACTGTGGAAGGAAACCCACACAGACACGGGGAGAACATGCAAACTCCACTCAGACACTGACCCAAGGCTGGAAGTTAACCCTGGTCCCTGGCGCTGTTTGGCAGCAGTACTAACCATTGTGCCACAGTGCCACCCTAAAGGATAAGATTGCAGAACATAGTGTTACAGTCAAAGCTAGGGTATAGAGAAAGATCAGCTTAGTATAGCTGCAAAATACTGCAGATGCTGGAATCTGAAATAAAGCTTCTTCAGTCCTGATGAAGGGTCATCCAGACTCAAAAGGTTGGCTCTATTCTCTCCGTAGATGCTGTCAGATCTGCTGAGTTTCTCCAGTATTTTCTGTTTTTGTTTCAGCTTAATGTATGGCAGGGTCATCCAAAAGTCTGATGGCAGTGGGGAAGAAGCTTCCCTGCAATCCGTTTGGCACTGATGGCCCAAATCAACATCATTGCAAAGTGCATGCACACAATTCCACTGAAGCCATATATCACAATGTGGAGTGGACCTGGCTAAGATTATCTCTCAATCCACACTGATGGCAGCACCAATTAGTGTTGTGTTCATGCTTTTGAGTCTCACTGATAATCAGACCAGAGTGATTTTAGTAACTTGGAGTAATGGTGTTGTTTTAATTGAATTGATTTATTATTGTCATAGGTATATGACAATACGATGAAAAGTATTGTTTCTTGCAAGCTGTTACAGACCAAAGGAGAGAAAAGAGCTGATGTTTTGAGTACAGATGATCCTTTATCAAAGCTTTAACAAAGGGTCACCTGGACTCAAAATATCAGCTCTTTTCTCTCCTTACAGATGCTGCCAGACCTGCTGAAATTTTCCAGCATTTTCTCTCTTGTGCAGAATATGGTGTTAGTCATAGCTAGGGTGTAGAGAAAGATCAGCTTAATATGCGGTAGGACCGTTCAAAAGTCTGATAGCAGCAGGGAAGAAGCTGTTTTTGAGTCGGTTGGTACGCCTTTTCATGTAAGGGAAAAGGATACAAGCAAGTCCACTTCTACAGAAATGTAAATTCTTGTCATGGAACACCGTAGACCATGTAGAAACCTAAAATCCAAACTACCTTGTTGCAAATTTGGTAGAGACCGCCCTGTCAAAGTGGGACACCTGGGCCACATGAGGCAGAGTGTTGACCAGCACAGTGCAAACCATCACCTGACAAGATGGAAGGCGAACAATGACTTGAAATTGTAGTGTTCAAAATTTTGACTAATGCTGCATATAGCCCCCCATCTGCTGACCAGATCAGCCACAGGAAAGCTTCATTCCCAGGTTGTGGTTTGTAATGATTTCCAAACCGATGCACTCAGCATATCAGAATCATTCACCAGCAGTGACTAGTAGTTTAACAGACTACTTCAGTTTGTAATGTTAGTTCTAGTCTAAGCTTACTCCTGTTGTAACCACCGTGTGTAGTTCTGTGTTTTCGCTGATCGTAAATTCCAGGTAAAGATAATGTTTTTCAGATCTTTAACCTTCAGAGCTGATATTTTATGACTTCTGTCTAACCATGGATTGCATTATTCTTTACTAGGGAATTTCTTTGTTGTACCATTCAAGCAGTGGTTTGTAAATTCCCTAGTTCATGTATTTCTACTGTATGCTCTCCAAGGATTATGTAGAATGCTGTTGATTTTGTTTAAAGTAGGAAATGATAAGCAAACCATTTTGAATGATTTAAGAGTGTGTTCTTCTAACCTTCTTCCCCTACTCCACAAGTAACTTAAGTGTGGTGAATGTGGGATGGCACTGCCTGGTTAGAGACTGGGAGGAACAGGCTCAATCCTTTTTTGGAGCAAAATCTTCGAATCCCTACAGCATTCTATGATAATAACTGATCTTGGTCTGTGAAGCTGCTGTTATATTCAGCACCCTAACCTATGGAAAGGAAAAATGATTAACTGCTAGTAGCTATCCAATTGGGTGGCACAGTGGTTAGCGCTGCTGCTTCACAGCACCAGGGACTCAGGTTCAATTCCAGCCTTGAACAACTGTTTGGAGCTTGCATGTTCTTCCGGTGTCTGCGTGGATTTCCTCCCACAGTCCACAGATGTGCAGGTTAGATGAATTGGCCATGCTAAATTGACCCTTGGTGTCCCACGATGTGAAGGTAAGGGGATTG
This sequence comes from Carcharhinus amblyrhynchos, assembly GCF_965287045.1. NCBI lineage: Eukaryota > Metazoa > Chordata > Chondrichthyes > Carcharhiniformes > Carcharhinidae > Carcharhinus > Carcharhinus amblyrhynchos. The sequence continues at coordinate 167,328,197 of NC_137324.1, forward strand.
GCAATGCCCCAAGATGTGTAATTTAGGAGGATTGGTGGAGTAGTTACGGGGATATAGTGGGGTGTGGGCCTGGGTGAGATCCTGTGTTACAGAATCAGAGCAGACTAGATGAACCTCCTTCTGCATTGTCGGGATTCTGTGATTTAATACCACTGTGAGCAAATACCTACGTGGACACCAGAAAAGGGATAAAGTTTGACTCTTGAGGTTCTGTACCCAGGTTGTCCTTGCATGATGCTGTAAAAAGCCCTAATGAAACTATCATTTTTCCAGAGATCGGAAGGAGTGGGCTGACGTTAAGCCAGTTCCACAGGACGATGGCCCCAATCCAGTCGTTCAGATAGCTTATTCTGAGAATTGTAAGTATTGAATTGGGGTTAAATTAATTTTTTGGATGAATGAATTCTGAGCCTGATGGCATCAAGGCATTTTGGTCTGTTACTGTACTGACTATCCTTTTATAAATGATGGTTTTGAATTGCTAGTTAAAGATTGATTGCCACTTCTGCACTTGGCGCTTTCCTCAGTCTGCCCTTGTCTGCTGTTGTCACCTCCAGAGTCAACACTTTCTGTGCCCACCTGGCTAGCCTCCCATTCTGCACTCCCTTATACACCAGTTTATACAAAATTCTGTTGTCCGCACCCCAACTTGCAGCAAGTTCTGTTCACCCATCTTTCCTGTCCTTGCTGACCAATATTGGTTTCTGGTCTCCAGGTACATCAAATGTGCAATTCTTAAGCTTGTATTTAAATCTCCCTGTTCATATTGCTGTTAAAATATCTCCAAACCACCCCCCCCCCCACCAAGAAACTCTGTACTTATGACTGTAGTCTCTTGTGCATCCACCTGACTGTTGGTTGCCACAAATTCAGTTGCATTGGATCTACATTCTGAAATCCCTCTGCCTTCCACCTTCCCTCTCCCAATAAGACCCTCCTCAAAAACTCTCCCCTTCGACCAAACTTTTGTCACTCATACTAAATAACCAATTTTTGGCTTGCCATTCATTTGCTCTGAATCTCTGAAGCACCCACAGGCATTGTTTCTATGTTAAGGATGCTATTATGAATGCAAGTTGTTGCATTTTTATAATCCACCACGATAGAATTAAATAATGGAGCAGGCTCAAAGTGCTAAATTGCCTACTCCTGCTCCTTGTTCTCATGTAATTTATTGTGCTTTTAGTGGTCTTTCTTTGGAGTCCTCAATCACGAAGCTGTGAAACTTTGAACCTCTGAATGAACTTTTATATATTCAAACCAGTTTTGTTAGCAGAATTACCCATCATCGTGGAGAAGAAACACAACCATTGGTCTCTCGCTCAAGTCAGAATGCTCATTTGAAAACTATCTTTTCAAATATTTTAAATTCTAGATAATTCAGGTGTTAGTAATTTGGTTTTGCAAATGTACTTTGAACTTAAAGTTTTATTTCCCCCTCTTCTAGTTAAAGACGTGTATGATTACTTCAGGGCTGTTCTAAAGCTTGATGAACGCAGTGAGCGAGCGCTAAACCTGACAACAGATGCAATAGAACTGAATGCTGCAAATTACACAGTATGGTAAGTCGGTTTGAACCAGCAATCAGTTCCCTTTGTGGAAAAGTAACGAGGCAAAAATTGCTGTAATCCTTTACGCCCAAGCTTGTGTGTTTTTGATTTCAACCTCATTATTTAACTGGAGAACATTTGGTGCATGGTGCATTTCTTTCTGATGTAGCATTGACATATAAAGTGAATCTTGATTAAAAATACCTGTGCAATTTGGGCTTGTTGTTCTTTTAATCTGCTTGTAGAATTATTACTGATTTACAAAGATAAAAAGGATTCTTTTGAGTGTGGTTGTTAATGTGGAAATTAAATCCTACGGCAAAAGAGGGACTTAGACGAAGCAATAGCCTAGTGGTATTATCACTAGACTATTGATCCAGAAACTCAGCTAATGTTCTGGGGACTCGGGTTCAGTTCCTGCCATGGCAAATGGTGGAATTTGAATTAGATTAAAAAGATTTGGAATTAAGAATCTATTAATGGCCATGAAATCATTGCTGATTATCAGAAGAATCCACCTGGTTCACTCATAGCCTTTAGGAAGGAAATATTCTGTCTTTAATTTGGCCTATTCCAGAGTCACAGCAATGTGATTGACTCTCAACTGCCCTCGGGCAACTAGGGGTGGACGCTAAATGTTGGCTGCCCAGTGGTGCCCATGTCCCATGAATGAATTAAAAAAAAAAATTGGCAGTAGTCCTGAGCAGATTGGGAATGTATCAGTTAATTGTACAGCAATGCTATTAAGTGCCTCTTGAAAAATTATTTTTCATCACATTTGTCCTGCAAATCACCTTATTTGTCTGAACAAAATGTGGCTCAGTCATTCCTCTTGGTTATTGCGCATATTCCATTGTAATTGATCGATTGTGGTATAACTCCTTACTTTTGGCCATTATGAATTCTCAGCCTGGTCATCAGTTTTATTTATCATCACTAGTCTTCATCCCTACCTCAGCTCATCTGCTCCTAAAACTCTTATTCTTCTCTATCATTTCTGGAAGGTTATGTTCATTGGTCTTGCAATGCTCTCAAGTGCCACCTTTTTGAATCACAACAATACTTGTGGTGAAAGAGCTGTCACAAATGTGTTATGTAGGGAATGAGGATGAAGGAACAGCAATATATGTTCAAGTGAGGCTGGTGTATAATTTGGAGGTGATGGGGTTCCCACAAAATTGTTGCTCTAATTCTACTTAGTGGTTGAATTCACAGAAGAGGACGATACTTTCAAGGTAAACATTATGATGAGGGTGGTATATTTACCTGTCATAGTTGCATTGTATATCTTTTTGCCTCCACTATTTTGCCTCGTGTTACTCTGAGGGTGTTGAAGTATTTGGAATAAGTAAATGCTCCCTGATCTCTGTTTTAGATTGACTTTTACAAATTCATATGGACTTCACTTTAATCTTCTCACTTGGCTTTAACTTGAAAGTAATATTCTGAGCTTCAGTAGGTGTGTCTTTGCTGCATGATGACCAGAATCAAAGACTTTATCCAAGTGGAATTTGCCTAGCATATTGTAAAATCCCAATAACATCTCTGAGAATTTGTACCAGTTGTATCTCTGTTCCAGCAGACCAATACTTTTTTACTTTACTTTGCCGCATTATGCAGACATGCACAGCTATGAAGCTTCCGTCAGTTGTAGGTCCCTTCTAAGCATCTCTTGCATACCACCAATTTGATTGAGTGTGGAATGAGAGTAAAGGGGGTAAATGTTGTACTAGGAACGTGTTCCTCCTTGGGTTTGCTCAGTTAGTTTCAAGCCCACCTCATGATCGTAAAATGATAAATTCTAACTCCAGGGTTTGAGCACAATCTAACTTAACAATTCAGTACAGTGCTGAGGGATCAATGTATGTTTAAAGGTCTTGAGCTTTTGGGCAAGACTTGATCTCCTTGTTCTAGTAGCCCAGAGGGGTGTTAAGAATCTTATGCTACTGTCGAAAGAAGACAAGGGAGCTCTGCAAGCTCTACTGGACCAACACACTCTTGGCTCTCACAGCAACACCAGCAAAAGCAGAGGAACAGGTTATTGGTGTAAGTGGCATCTTGATCTGCGCAAATATGTTGCCTACCTAATTACAGTGATTGCATCTCAAAGGTAATTTGTATGAAGCTTCTAGGTTTGATTTGATTTGATTTATTATTGTCACGTGTATTAGTATACGGTGAAAAGTATTGTTTCTTGCGCACCATACAGACAAAGCATACCGTATATAGAGAAGGAAATGAGAGAATGCAGAATATAGTATTCCAGTCATAGCTAGGGTGTAGAGAAAGATCAACTTAGTGTCTTCCCCAAAAGACTGTAAGTGCTGAGGCGTTTTGGATCTGTCAGAGTTGAGCTGGATGGTTTTTTTGTTCAGTTAAAGTTATCCAGGTATCTGGAGCAAAGATGGTGAGTGAAGTTTAGATCCAGTTACGCAGTCATCTAATGGAATAGTGGTACCCTCTCGAGAAGCTAAATGGCCTCCTCCCAGTCCTGCATAAATGAAGATTTCTTTCCGTTGGAACTGACCGAGCTTATTTGCAACTACGGTAAACTGTGTGTTAGCCGGCACATCGCCAACTGAATGTTACCTTAAAGTGAATCTTCACTTTGCCAACCGGAAGCAATTTGGGACTTTTGGAATCATGAAATCCTACAGTGCAGAAGGAGGCCATCGTGTCTGCACCGACCACAATCCCACCCAGGCCCTATCCCCTTATCCCCTTACGTTTACCCTACTAATCCCCCTGACATGAAGGGGCAATTTAGCATGGCCAGTCCACTTACCCTGCGCATCTTTGGACTGTGGCAGGAAACCAGAGGAAACACACGCAGGCACGGGGAGAACGTGCAAACGCCGCACAGGCAGTGACCCAAGGCCGGGAATCGAACCGCAGTCTCTGGCGCTGTGAGGCAGCAATACTAACGATTGTGCCACCATGCCAGGGATCTGGAACCCGGACCTATGTACTGTATTATTTTATACCTTATTTTATGTTTTATACACTGTTGAAGACTGGAAGGAAAAAGAATACTGTTCTTTACTTTTTGAGTTCTTGCACATTAGTTCATGCTGCAGGTATTGCGCTGCATTCCATTGGGAAATGGAACTCTCTGTTAAGCACCATTTTTGATTAACTGGCAGCACTCAGTTCCCATGCGTGCTGGGCAATAAAGATTTGACTGCACTTTTATTTTCCTCAGGCATTTCCGCAGAGTGATATTGCAGTCTCTAAGCAAGGACCTCAACGAGGAACTCATTTACATCTCTGATATTATTGAGGACCAACCCAAGAACTATCAAGTTTGGTAAGTAAAAGCACTTGCCATTTTAGGTGGAAAGAAACAGCTGATTAGAGAAGGAAATGAAAACGTGAGGCTTTTGTAACTCTGTTGGCTCCTAGGTATCACAGACAGAAGATTGTCGAATGGTTGAAAGATGCTTCGCAGGAGCTGGGATTTATTTCTGGGATCCTGAAACAAGATGCAAAGAACTACCATGCCTGGCAGCACAGACAGTGGGTGATTAAGGTACTTATTTCTTTCTTTTCTGTTTAAGATTAACTCTTCAGATTACCCAGTACAGAAGTTTCTTTTTTTTAAACAAGGTGAAGTTTGAAGGACAGAAATAAAGTTGGAAGGGAAAGGTGATGGATCGTTTTCAGCTCAGGTGGCACCAAGTTTGGGTTTTTAAAGTGTGTCAGTTGTAAGAGGAAGGGAAGGCTGAGGGAGTGATTACGTAGGATAAACAGCACAGGAACAGAGCCTTCAACCCATGCTGATATTTGACCTCCACTTGAATGGCCTGCCACCTACAATAGTAACCATTTATTCCCTTTTCCTTCGTATGCTTGTTTAATTTCCCCTTAAATTCCTATGCTATTCACCTCCACCACTCTCTGCTGCAGCAACTTCCATATTTTCACAGCTCTTCAGATAAAATATTTTTCTGAGCTTCTCATTGAATTTCTTGATGACTAACTTATATTAATGGTCTCTAGTTGTGCTCTTCTGCGCAAGAGGAAACATTCTCTCTGTATCACCTCCATCAAAACCCATCACAATTTTAAAGATCACTATAAAGTCGGCCTTCAGGAGACGAGATCTAGCCTGACAATGCTTTCTTGATCCCCATGCATTTTTGTTATCATCTTTGCAAAATCTTCTCTGCGTCCTCCTCAGTGCCTTTGTGTATTTTCTATAATATGGCAACCAGAACTGCAGACAGTCCTCTAATGTGTGGTCTAACCAAGATTCGATGTGAGTTTAGCCTAAATACCCGATCTTCAATTTTATCCCTCTGTAAAACGTAATGTTTGCTTTGCTTTTTTTTAAACAGCCTTGCTAACCTGTGGCTCAGCTTTTAGTGATTGCTGTATTTCTATTTTGAGATCCCTTTGCTCCTTTACCCCATCTAGACTTGCACATTCCAAGTATTCAGTGACCTCTGTATTCTTCCTATCAAAATATATCGTCCCACATTTATCTGTGTTGCATTTTATTTGCCCATTCTGTGCCCCTTCTGTAAGTTTATTAATGTCTTCCTGTAATTTGTTGCAATCCTCTTCCGTATCCCTGCATCCGCCCCTCCCCCTCCCAATTTGGTGTCATCTGCAAATTGAGTGTTGGGTATTTGATTCCATAATCCAAATCATTAACACAAATTGTGAACAGCACTTGTCCCAGCACTGATCCTGATGGAACACCACCTTCTGGGGCAGCACAGTGGTTAGCACAGCTGCCTCACAGCTCCAGGGATCTGGGTTCAATTACAAAGATGTAAAGGTTAGGTGGATTGGACATGGTAAATGAGTGGAATTATGAAGAGAGGGCAGTAGAGAGGGCCTGGATAAAATACTTTTGAAGTCTCACAACACCAGGTTGAAGTCCAACAGGTTTATTTGGTAGCAAACCCCACTAGCTTTTGGAGCGCTGCTCCTTCGTCAGGTGAGTGAGAGTTTTGATCACAAACAGGGCAAATAAAGACACAAACTCAATTTACGTGAGTAATGATTGGAATGCAAGTCTTTACAGCTAATCAAGTCTTAAAGGTACAGACAATGTGAGTGGAGAGAGCTTTAAGCACAGGTTAAAGAGATGGGTATTGTCTCCAGATGGGACAGTTGGTGAGATTTTACAAGTCCAGGCAAGTCATGAGGGTTACAGATAGTGTGACATGAACGCAAGATCCCGGAAGCCAAGATCCAGGCAAGATTGTTCTCTTCCTGTTGGGAAACACTTCGGCGGTAACGGCATTTGGCCTCTGATCTTCGGGTAAGTGTTCTCCAAGGTGGCCTTCATGACACATGACAGCGCAGAGTCACTGACCAGAGACTGATAGCCGAGTTCCATACACATGAGGACGGCCTCAACCGGGATCTTGGGTTCATGTCACACTATCTGTAACCCCCACAACTTGCCTGGACTTGCAAAATCTCACTAACTGGCCTGTCTGGAGACAATACACATCTCTTTAATCTGTGCTTAAAGCTCTTTCCACTCACATTGTCTGTACCTTTAAGACTTGATTAGCTGTAAAGACTTGCTTTCCAATCATTATTCATGTAAATTGAGTTTGTGTCTTTATATGCCCTGTTTGTGATCAAAACTCCCACTCACCTGACGAAGGTGCAGCGCTCCAAAAGCTCGTGGTGTTTGCTACCAAATTAAACTGTTGGACTTCAACCTGGTGTTGTGAGACTTCTTACTGTGTTTACCCCAGTCCAACACCAGCGTCTCCACATCATAGAATACTTTTTGAGAGAGTTGGTACAAACTCGATGGGCTGAATGCTCTTCTGCACTACAGGGATCCTATGCTTCTATTACTATCAAAAGTCTTTTGAAAATTCAGATAAATTACATTTACTGTATTGCCCTTGTCTACCTTATGTTTCGCTATCAAAAAATTCAATATGCTTGGTCAAGCAAAATTTTCCCTTTTGAAATCCTTTCAATATTGTATTTCACAATGTTCTTTTATTCTCTGCTTTAGTAAGGATTCCATTACTACTCTGACCACTGATGTTAAGATGGTTGGTTTAAAATGTTCTGTCCCATCCCTTTGTTGATTTGAGTCCCATTTTTGAGGCTTGAGTGTCTGGAAAGAGTGGATTAAAGTAGGAGATCTCTGGGACATTAATCAATACGGACTGAGATGTGGAAAAACATGTTCATTAACAGGGTTATGACTCTTTGGAATTCTCTGCCCTAAGGAGCTGTGCATCTTCATCTGTTGAGCATATTCTAGACTGAGATCAATTAAACTGTTGCGTATCAAGGGAATCGAGAAGAGAAATGGGGTTGATGTAGTTCAGCAATGAGCTGATTGAATGATAGAGCACGCTCGAGTAGCTAGCTGTATGTCTTACATCTCCTCTTGTTTCTTATGTTATAAAGACACGAGGGTTGGAGGGAGGAGGAGATTGAACCTGCCATCTTCCTGTTTGATATGACTCGATCCTCATTATTGAATCTCACCACCAGGAGAGAAATATGTTATTTTTTGACCTTCCTTTTGTTGGTCTGTTCTGAATAGTCTCTTTGGTTCATTCATCTGGTGAAACCTGTTCTACTTAAGTCAGGGTGCAGTAGTATGTGGGCTATGAATTAACTACTTAGAAGGTTAGTCTTTGCGGCAGCATGGTGGCACAATGGTTAGCACTACTGCCTCACAGCGCCACAGAGACCTGGGTTCAATTCCAGCCTCGGTCACTGTATGGAGTTTGCATTTTCTCTCTGTGTCTGCGTGGGTTTCTTCCAAGTGCTCCAGTTTTCTTCCACAGTCCAAAGATGTGCGGGTTAGGTGGATTGGCCATGCCAAATTGACTCGTATGTCAACAGGATTAGTAGGGAAAAATGTGTGGGGTTACGGGAATAGGGCCTGGGTGGGACTGCGGTCAGTACAGACTTGATGGGCCGAATGGCCTCCTTTTGTACTGTAGGGATTTTATTCTATGATTGATTGAAATATACTGTACATGCACACAGCTTGTTTATTGTGCCCCTTTTGCACGTGTAGTCTTGTAGACCCTGGCTTATTTTTGTAAGTTTGTTTATTATTGTCACAAGTAGGCTTACATTAACACTGCAATGAAGTTAATGTGAAAATCCCCTAATTGTCACACCCCAGCACCTGTTTGGGTACACTGAGGGAGAACATAGCATGGCCAATGCACCTAAACAGTACGTCTTTCAGACTGTGGAAGGAAACCGGAGCACCTGGACAAAACCCATGCAGACATGGGGAGAATATGCAGACTCCACACAGACAGTGGCCCAAAGCCAGAATTGAACCCGGGTCCCTGGTGCTGTGAGGCAGCAGTGCCAACCACTGTGCCACCGTATATAGGTATTGCTCAGTTTTAACCTTTGGGAAAGGAATTGGACATGACTGGGAGCCTTTCGTACACAGCATGGACAAGGTGCTGTTGTGTAAGGTGCTGATTCTTCTCTCGTTCTGTTTGGCAGGAATTTAACCTTTGGAACAATGAGCTTGAGTATGTGGATCAGCTTCTGGAAGAGGATGTACGAAATAACTCTGCATGGAACCAGCGATATTTTGTCATCTCAAACACCAGTGGCTTTGACGATGCTGCAGTGCTTGATCAGGAAGTCGAGTTAGTCTTTTTACGTGTATTTTAATTATCCCCGCTCACAATTAATTCAACAGTAAAACTTCCGCCTCTGGTTAGGGCAATGTTCAGTTTTCAAAAGTCACCAAACTGGGAACTGATATGTGAAACCCCAGCACACAGTAAACTGCAAATAATTTCCAATACAAGAATACAAAAGTCCAGGGTTATGAGGCCACACGTTCTTGCTGAATGAACTTTTCCTTTACACAAAAGAAAGAACTTGAATTTACATTGAAACATAGAAGATGGGAGGAGGCCATTCGGCACTTTGAGCCTACTCCGCCATTCATCACGATCATGGCTGATCGTCCAACTCAATAGCCTAATCCTGCTTTCTCCCCATAATCTTTGATCCCATTCAGCCCAAGTGCTATATCTAGCTGCCTCTTGAATACGTTCAATGTTCTGGCATCAACTACTTCCTGTACTAATGAATTCCACAGCTCACCACTCTTTGGGTGAAGCAATGTCTCCTCATCTCCATCCTAAATGGGCTACCCTTTATCCTCAGACTGTGAACCCTATTTAAGTTCTAGCACCTTTTATGTCTCAAACTGAATTGCAGTCACTGGATTAGAATCATAAAATCCCTACAGTGTAGAGGGAGGCCATTTGGCCCATCGAGTCTACACTGATAACAGGCCCTAACCCCATGACCCTGTGTAATTACCCTGCTAATCTCCCTGATGCTGATGGTCAATTTAGCATGGCCAATCAACCTAACCCACACATCTGTCGATTCCTTTTGCAGTGTACTCCCTTTTATACTGTAGGAATCAGGGCAGCCAGATTTCAAAACACCAGCGTGGCAATGATCAGATTTCCCAATACAGTGATGCTAGCGGAAAGATAAATATCAGCCAGATCACTGGAAGAACTGTGCTGTTCTTCAGAATCAGGGAAAATGGCTCCTCAATTAAATGTCTCACTCCGTTAGTCTGCATTGATATGTTGGCCTGAATTTTGTGTTCTGGTCCCAGAATGGGGCTTAAACCCAAGATTTTCTTAACAGGTCGAGAGTTTTTTCTTCATTCATTTATTGAATGTGGACGTCACTGGAAAGGCCCATATTGTTGCCCATGGGCAGCACATCGGCACAGTGGTTAGTGCTGCTACCTCACAACTCCAGGGCCCTGGCTCGATTCCCGGCTTGGGGCACTGTCTTTGCAGAGTTTGCATGTTCTCCCCAGGTCTGCATGAGTTTCCTCCGGGTTCCTCCCACAGGCCGCAAGACATGCTGGTTAGGTGCATTGGCCATGCTAAATTCTCCCTTAGTGTACCCGAACAGGTGCTGAGTGAGGTGACTAGGGGATTTTCAGAGTAACTTCATTGCAGTGTTAATGTAAACCTTCTTGTGACGCTAATAAATAAACTTACCCCCAAATTGCTGTTGAACTCAACATTTCAGAGGACTGTTAAAAGTCAGCCACACTGCTGCAGGTTTGGAGTCACGTTTTGCATAGACTGGGTAGGGGTGGCAGATCTCCTCACCTAGAGAGATTAATGAACTAGATGGTTTTGACAACAATTGATGATAGCTGTCATGATCACCTTTATTGAGACTAGCTTTAAATTCCATCAGCTGCAGTGGTGGGATTCGAACCTGTGTCCCAAGAGCATTAGACTGGACCTCTGGATCACTAGTCCAGGGACATTGCCACTGCATCACAGCTCACTCTTCAATGAAAGGTTACTTAATGAGAAGGCAGTAAACTTAATGCTCTGTATTTGTGAGGTCCATCAGATTAAAGAGCCTCCTTTACCTGAACTTTAGTTGTGAACGTTTATCATTATTTTATCATTAAAAGCTTGAGTTTCTCTTGGAGAGCATTTTTAGGTGCATGACACCAGGATGAACTGCTGGTAATGGGAGCAATTTGAGAAATTCAGAGTATCCCACAAGAAATCCACATATTCACACAAGTGTTCCTTTCCCTGTTGCAATTTCATAGCAATGTTTTAAATGTGCCCCATCATGACACCACTGAGATATTAGTTCTCCTGTTTGAGGAGATAACACATTCAGTGTTCATATTGTCCGCTAACACATACCTCCGCCCGAGTTAATTTAAATTAATTTTTGTGCTCATTATCAGGTAGAACAATTCCCTCTCCCAAAACAAAATTAAAATAGAATGTCCTGAAGTTAATCAATAAAATTGAGTTATTTTCCAATCACTACTTTTGAGATATTTAGGGAAAGAACTTAAAGATTTGAGACTATTCCATTTAAATAATCTATTTTACAGAAGCAGTCAGTTCATTTTAATTCATCAGTTAAATGTGTAATCCCTTTCTCCATATAAGCACTGTAAGAGCTGATGGCTGCCACTGGAGGGAGTTTTAACTGCTGACGTTGTAGTGAATGAATATAGAAAAGACTTCACAATACCTGTACAAACTAGCATACTGGAATTTTACCTTCCAGAGAAGGTTGTGGAGGGGAGAGGTGGTTAATGTTGTTTCCTGGTCTGTGGTAGCGATGATAGATGAGTAAGCAATGCAGCCAAGCTTTTGAAAACATTCTAATTTAAAAATAACCTGCACAGTCTCAGCCTCTAATAATCCACATGAATTACTTTGAAGGAATAGTCAAAAGACACATTAGGTGAACAACAGGGCAGCACGGTGGCACAGTGGTTAGCACTGCTGCCTTGGGACCCGGGTTCAATTCTGGGCTTGAGTGACTGTCTGTGTGGAGTTTGTACATTCTCCCCGTGACTGCGTGGGTTTCCTCCCGCACTCTGAAGATGTGCAGGTTAGGTGGATTGGCCATGCTAAATTGCCCCTTAAATGTCAGGGGGTTTCGCAGGGTAAATATATCGGGTTATGTGGATTGGGCCAGGATGGCATTGTGGTTGGTGCAGACACGATGGATCAAATGATCTCCTGCACTGTAGGGTTCTATGATACACTCTACACCCACTCTATTACACCTGATAATGGGTCACTGAACTGTCTGTAAATGAAGCCTTTATTTGTCATGTTCCTGATCTCTAACATTATTGTATAATATTTTACAGATACACCCTGAAGTTGATCAAAAAGGCTCCTCATAATGAAAGTGCATGGAATTATTTGAAGGGGTAATATTCAGTTTTTTACATAATTGTGCATCATATTCATTAAAAGCTCAACCTTGGTATAAAGCTGCCAGAGGGATCAAAGTTTCAAGCCATCTTATCTTCAAGGTTTGATAAGAATGAAAGTCACCTCAAGGTGATTGTTAATCTACAAATAGGATCACAGGAGTCTCCAGGTGGAAAAAGACAAAAGTTTGATTTTGATGATCCTGGTAGTCATGTGATACAGTGATAATGGATTTATTCACAACAATAAATCTGTCAATTACTGTACAGCAGACCCTGACATGGTTTGAGAAAAAACCCCAGTGGTTTTGGTACCCAGAGGTCCAAACTCACCTTTCCCTTTCTAGGACGCTAAACTTCCCACTCATATACTGTAATCCAAAATATAATTTCTTTGAAAGAAGTCTGACTAAATTATATTTGAATAAATTAATACTATCTGCTTTCACTGCCTACTGCTTACTAAAATAATGACTAGTTTGAATTTAACTCCCCCCACCTTTTGAAGCACAGGTTGTATCCTTGTGTTCTATTGAACTGTGTACAAGGTGACATTGTTTGTTATGGTCCGAGATATCTGGTCCCCTTAGAATGTCAGAAACAACATTCATATTAGTCAGTGAAATTAAATTAAGTAGTTTAAATGATCATTGCTTCATAACGATGCTGTCAGATTATAAATCACTGCATACAGTGGTGGTTTTTTTTCCAGAATCGAGTCTCCATCATACTGTGTCACTTTATTGTAGAAATTGCAAAGTTTTGGGCTCCTTTAGTTGTGCCTACAGTTGCAGCAAGGATCCTAATACCAACCCTGGGGAACACACATTACAAACCTTCCTCCAGCCTGAAAAATATCCATTGACCTTTACTCTTTGCTTCCTATTATTCAGCCAATTTTGTATCCACCTTGCTATAGTCAATTTTATTCCAACAAGTTAAAATTAAAAGCGGAAGTAACAGTCAATGGATATTCTTCAGGAAGGCTTCTAATGCTATTCCCCAGAAGTTAGAATTGGGATCCTAGCTTTTCCTGATATATATCTTAATGATCTAGATCTTGGTATACAATATTACTATATTTCAAAGTTTGAAGATGATACAAATCTTGGGCGTATTGTAAACTGTGAAGAGGACAGAATAGAACCTCAGAAGGGCATAGACAAGTTGGTGGAGTGCGTGGATAGGTGGCAGATGAAGTTCAATGCAGAAAAGCATAATGTGATGCATTTTGGTAGGAAGAAAATGGAGAAACAATATAAAATAATGGGTGCAGGAGAGAGGGACCTGGGTATATATGTGCATAGATCATTGAATGTAGTAGGATAGATGGAAAGAGCAGCTAATAAAGCATATTGTATTTTGGGCCCTATTAATAGGGACTTAGAGTATAAGATCAAGGTTATCCTGAACATACACAAACACTAGCTAGATGTCATTTGGAGTATTGTGTACAGTTCAGGATGTCACTTTATAGGAAGGATGTGAGCGCATTGGAGAGAGTGCAGAAAAGGTTTACAAGAATGGCTCCAGGAATGAGAAACTTCAGTTATGAGAAGAAACTGGAGAAGTTGGGATTATCTTCCTCGGAAAGAAGGCTGAGGGGATTTGATTGAGATGTTCAAAGTCATGAGAGGCTGGACAAAGTAGATAGGGAAAAACTGTTCCCGCTCGTAAAAGGATCAAGGATGGGAAGGCACAAATTGAAAGTGATTTTCAAAAGAAGTAAACGTGATGTGAGAAAATCCTTTTTCCAACAGCAAGTGATTGGAGTCTGGAATGCACTGCTGGAAGTGTGGTGGAGGCAGGTTCAATTGATGCACTCAAGAGGGTGATTGTTTCTATTCAAATAATAATCTATGTGCAAAGGTACTGGGAAAAGGCAAGGGAAATGGCTCTATGTCATGATGCTTGTTTGGCGAGCCGATGCAGACAAATGGGCTAAATGATCTCCTTTTGTACCGTAACAGTTCTGTGGTTTGAAATCAACATTCTTGTAATTTGAAACATTAATACCAGTTTCTATCTTCTCTCCTTCCCCAAGAATTCTACAGGATCAGGTTCTCTCCAAGTATCCCAACCTTTTGGAGCAGATTTTACAGTTGATGGAGCAATCCAGTTCCCCCTACTTGATTGCTTTCCTTATTGACATATATGAAGACTACTTGGAGAACAACTGTGAAAACAGGGAGGAGATCCTAAACAAAGCACTGGAGGTCAGTCAAAGGGTCTTGAATTGAAGCCCAGAGGCTGAAAGGACTTGAGATGAGTAACAATAACAGGTCCTAATTTATTATAGTATTATTATTATTAATTTATTATGCCAAGAAAGAGACACTTCCAGTAGCTCAGTCTGACATTATATTTACGATGGCTACCTCTTGTGAAGCACCCTGAAATGATCCCCGGGCAGCACGGTGACACAGTGGTTAGCATTGTGATTAGCATTGTGTTCGATTCCGGCCTTGGGTCACTGTGTGGAGTTAGCACGCTCTCCCCATGCCTGCATGGGTTTCCTCCGGGTGCCCTGGTTTCTTCCCACACTCCAAAGATATGCAGGTTAGCTTGATTGGCCATGCTAAATTGACCCTAGTGTTAGAGGGGTTAGCGGGGTAAACATGTGGTGTTATGAGAAAAGGGCTTGGATGGGATTGTCGTTGGTGCAAACTTGATGAGCCAAATGGCCTCCTTCTGCACTGTAGAGATTCTATGAAATGTTTTTGTGTGCTAAAGATGCTGTGTTGATGCAAGTTGTTGAAATGGGGTTTGGCAGTTGTAAGCAATTAGGGGAGGGAAATGGATGCAGTTTAGATTCTCAATCTTTCAATCCCAATTTCTTTCAGCTGTGTGAGTCCCTAGCCTCAAAACGGGACACAATCCGACAGGAATACTGGAGATACTTTGCAAGATGCCTGAAAGAGAAGTATGGTGTTAAGCAGGAAGCCACTGAACCTACAGAGCATGAAGACTCTCTTCAGGAGAGCTGAGTAACTGAAAGCCATTTCCGTAGTTTGCGTCTCCTGTAGACAGGGCAAAAAATAGTGACCAGTAATTGTTTTTTCACATTCCTCTAATTTTTTCTTGACATCTGCACAGCACCCTTGTATATATAAATGTGTAAAAACATAACTTTCTGTACATGTATATATACTTGAAACACAGAAGCTAGGAATGGATAGCAACTGTACAATTATATTTTGTCACTTTTTTTGCCTTGAATGCATCCTTACAAACTAAATACAATGCAAGAGAACATAGTTGTAACTAAGTCAGCTTTATTCATGGAGGAGTTAGATATTGGAATTTATTTAAAATGTTACTTTTTTTTATGTTGCCATGATTGCAGTTAACATGTTCACAGAGTCACATTGCCAGTACTGTGTAGTTTATACTGTCTGCCAATAAAATATTTTGTGGAAGTGGTAAATGCTTTCTGTCATGTTATTGAGTATTAACCAGACAATGCACAATGATTGCTCAATCTCCCAAGCTTTATTACCTGTTAGCAAGGAGAACAGACAGTGAATCTCACCATGTTGCTCAAACAGAGTTCTGCAGAACTGTTAGTTATAGCACTTCTTAGTCAATGAGAGAGAACATGCCAGTTAAAGCACCTTACAGTTTGGTGTGTACTATCAACCAATAGAATTTAAAATCATAGAAACCCTACAGTACAGAAAGAGGCCATTCAGCCCATCAAGTCTGCACCGACCACAATCCCACCTAGGCCGTACTCCCATTTCCCTACATATTTACCCACTAATCCCTCTAATCTACACATCTCAGGACACTAAGGGCAATTTTTAGCATGGCCAATCAACCTAACCTGCACATCTTTGGGAGGAAACCGGAGCCCCCAGAGGAAACCCACGCAGACACATGAGGAGAATGTGCAAACTCCACACACACTGACCTAAGCTGGGAATGGAACCCAGGTCCCTGGAGCTGTGAAGCAGCAGTGCTAATCACTGTGCTACTGTGCCATCTCACGGTAGTTAGCATAATTTCAATCCTTCATTTGCATCCTTATCACCTATACACACAGCTGTACAGAATTCTTGACATTTTTAGCAGTCAAAAAGCATCCTGATTTTCTTCAAGCACAATCAACACTTGGAACATTCTGTGTTTTCTCAAAGATTACTCATGCTGCAAAACAGACTCAGACCAATCATCTGTTAACTGCTGCTTCCAACTTCCACACTGTACATTGAAAACAAACTGGCTGCATGTATTTTTTCTAATCGGTCAGTATTTACAAAGGAAATTTTACGGAATAACCATATTGCTATTTGAGTCAAAAGATCTTGGTGTGAAAATTGGATGGGTGACCACTAAGGACCTCTGGATCGGGCTCATCCAGCACCTCCAGCCACTTCTGGCAGAGTCTGTGACGGAATGCCATGTTGGGAAGAGGAGTTGTGAAATGTTTATTTATTAGTGTCACAAGTAGGCTTACATCAACATTGCAATGAAGTCACTGTGCAAATCCCCTAATAGCCACACTCCAGCATCAGTTTGGGTACATTGAGAGAGAATTTAGCATAGCCAATGCACCTAACCAGCACATCTTTTGGACTGTGGGAGGAAACCCACACAGACACAGGGAGAATGTGCAAACTCTGCACAATGACCTTGAACCAGGGTCTCTGGCACTGTGAGGCAGCAAAGCTAACCACTGTGCCATCGTGCTACCATAATTCATTTATCGAGTTATGGCACCTTATCCCATACCTGTAAGAACAAAGAACTTGCTTCTCTATAGCACAGTTCACAAAATCCAGGTAACCCAAAGCACCTTCCAGACAATTAAGTTCTTCGGAACAAAAACAAAATAACTGGAAGCTAGAATCTGAAACCAAAACAGAAAATGCTGGAAAGACTCAAGTCTGGCGCCATCTGTGGAGAGAGCACTTGAAAGTGTAGTCACTTGATGTATGGAACACAGCAGCCAATGTTCACGATCATGATAACAATGATCAGATAAGCTGGCATAATGTATCCTGCAGGTGCCAAACATCTCCCAACTGGTATAGACATAACAGCAAAAATCCACCCTTGTTGTATCTACAAACTGGAGCCACTCAGTATGTTCACTTAATACTCAAAGAATCTACTGTCAGTTGCAAGAGGGATCCAGCATCAGCGTTAAAGGATCAGGCTCCCAATCTACAATCCAGCTAATTTAATTTCTGCTGTGTCACAATCTCAAAGTACTGTGGAGCGTTTTGGAGGTGTTAAAAGCTTTTAAAAGACTTGCATTTGTAAGGCACTTCTCATGAACACTGGATGTCTTAAGCACACAGGTAATGAAGTACTTTTTGAAGTGTAGTCACTGTTATAACATAGAAACGTGAGGGACAATATACATACAGCCAGGTCCCACAAACAGCCATATCATGACCGGATTTTGTAATGTTGGTTAAGGAATAAATATTGTCTAGGACATAGGACAACAACTCTCCTCCTCTTTGAAAAATGGGATCTTTCACGTCTACCATCAGGGTCTCTGTTTAATGTCTCAACTGAACGATGTATCTCTGGCGAGTGCAATGCTCCTTCAGTATTGCACTGGAGTATCATGTTTGATTTTTATGCTGTGGTGAGTTCCAGGATTTGGCAGGCAATGTCACTGCATCGTCACTGGGAGGACAGAGGTTTTGCTGATCTGTCCACACACACACACAAAGGCTGCAACAGGTATAGAGGCCACAATTAACACTTCTGGGTCTGCAACATGACAGAAAGGTGGCACAGTGGTTAGCTTTGTTACGTCACTGCCAGGGACCTGGGTTCGATTCCTGGCATGGGTCACTGTCTGTGTGGAGGTTGTACATTCTCCCCATGTCTGCATCGGTTTCCTCTGGGTGCTCCAGTTTCCTGCCACAGTCCGAAAGACATGCATTGGCCATGATAAATTCTCCTTCACTGTACCCAAACAGGTGCCAGAGTGTGGCGAGTAGGAGATTTTCACAGTAACTTCACTGCAGTGTTAATGTAAGTCCACTTGTGACTAATAAATAAACTTTTACTTTACCTCTGCAATGTGCTCTGCCAAATTGGAGTTGGATTTCTCCCTGCTCCCTGACGCTGACAGGAGGCTATCTGGCAGACTAGCCAATGTACCCGTCACATTGTGCACTCTCATCAAGATCCTCATCTAAAGTCCTCTGCAGCAGAATGCACCTGCAACTTCTCCCTCTGGTGAGCTGGCCATCCTTTCAGCCCACTTCACAGGTGGTGACTCACCATTTGCAGATCCAAACTCTAAGTTAGTCTCTGAGGTATGTGTAGTGCCTGTATCTGAGCTGATAGTGATTGTGAGCTTAAAATGACAGGGCCTGTTCCTCGGTGCTGTGCTTATGCTATCTTCTGTGCGCTGTGACTGGGCCGATAGCAGTTCATGGGTGTTTGAAAGCAGGAAATCAGAAGGTTGAAGGTTGGGGTGAGGAAAGCACAGTGGGGAAGCAGCTATCTGCAGCTTGGTTATCATTGCCAGATGGCAGATAAGGTTGAGTGGGTAGTTGGGAAGGGCCTAAGGCGGAAACATACTCTCATCTTCCATGTTCTCAGTGACATTAGATGCCATGAGCTCTAGATGCCAGCCTCACAATGCGCTGTATCATCTTCCTAGGGTTCAGGAAATGTCTTGCGTGGCCTTCATCCATTCAACTCTGCTCCCTTCTCACGTGTCAACTTGTCCTGCAAGAGAGGAGGGAGAATGTCAGTGATTGTGGTGATGTGCCTGCCATAACTGAACAGCTATCTGGAAGTGGAGGAACAGCTGAAAGTCTGATACCAGTACAATGTGTGAAGGCCCCTTATTCTTTCATCTTTTGATATTTGTAACCTTAGTATTCCATCTAACTTTAAGTATAACTCACCTCCATTCCTAAACCTTTTCCCTCTCAAATACCTCCTCCCTCCCCCACCCTCTGGCTGTGAAGTTCAAGTTTTGATCAACATTTATTACTAATCAGGGCAAGAGAAAAATTGTCATCTGATCCCCTTCACATCAGAACCATAGAATCCCTACAGTGCAGAAGGAAGCCATTTGGCCCGTCTAGTCTGCACCAACCACAATCCCACCCAGGTCCTACCCTTGCAACCACCCCACACCCCCCATATTTACCCTGCTAATCCCCTGACACTAAGGGACAATTTAGAATGGCCAATCAACCTAACCTGCACTTCTTTGGACTGTGGAAGGAAACCAGAGCACCCAGAGAAAACCCAGGCAGACACAGGAACAATGTGCAAACTCCACAGTGACCCAAGGCTGGAATCAAACTCAGGTCCCTGGCACTGGCAGAGGCACTAACCACTGTGCCATCATGCTATCCACTTCTGTGTCTCATCTGGAACCTTGTTTCTCATTATTTGATATGCAGTCAACCCTGCTCTGACCTTTCTTTTTGCAAAACAGCAAAACCCACACCTTCCCGGTAAATTCTGTCTTTACCCTTGCTGTTAAAAATCATGACAAAGGCTCCAACATAACCTATTTCCCTGGTCATTAAAAATGGCCTGCTCTCCTTATCCATACGCCCTCCCCACCTTAGTCTTTTTCCCTCTAATAATCTAGGTTTAACAATCCGACTGGGGTTGTCTTTCTCTTGTCTGAGTCTGTGCCTGGATTTGTCCATCTTCCTCTAAGTCGACATGGGGTTGTTTCTCTTATTCTCTGAGTCTGTGTCTAAAGTTGTCTGACTTTCTCTCTTTGTCTGGGCTTGTCTATCTCTGTCAATGGGGACGAAGTAGAAATGGTCAAGAACTTCAGGTTTTTAGGTGTCGGATCACCAACAACCTGTCCTGGTCCCTCCAGACGCTGTAGTTAAGAAAGCCCACCAATGCCTCTATTTTCTCAGAAGACTAAGGAAATTTGGCACGTCCACTATGACTCTCACCAACTTCTACAGATGTACCATAGAAAGCATTCTTTCTGGTTATATTACAACTTGGTATGTCTCCTGCTCCACCCAAGACCGCAAGAAACTACAAAAGGTTGTGAATGTAGCCCAATCCACCACACAAACCAACCTTCCATCTGTTGATTTTGTTGATTCTTCCCGTCGCCTTGGGAAAGCAACCAGCATAATTAAGGATGCCATGACCCCGGACATGCTCTCTTCTGTTTTCTTCTGTCGAGAAAAAGATGCAAAAGTCTGAGGCCATGCACCAACTGACTCAAGGACAACTTCTTCCCTGCTGCCATCAGGCTTTTGAATGGACCTGCCTTGCATTAAGTTGATCTTTCTCTACAGCCAAGCTATGACTGTAACACTACATTCTGCACTCTCTCCTTTCCTTCTCTATGAACAGTATGCTTTGTATAGTACGCAAGAAAGAATACATTTCACTGTATACTAATACATATAATAATAAATCAAATCAAATCAAATCTCTCTGAGTTGGTGTCTGGGGTGTCTGTCTCCGAATTTGCATCTCTCTCTGTTCAGGCCTGAGTATTTTGAGTCTCTGTCTAGCTCTGGTTTGGAGTCTCCCTCTGAGTCTGTCTCTCGTTGTGATGCTTGTGTTTGTGAGATTCTGTCTTTCTCCCTCTCTGATCCTGTGTCTGGAATTGTCTGTCTCTGGATCTTTCTGGGATTGTCTGTCTCTCTTTGATTCTGCGCCTGGAATTGTCTGTCTCTGAGTCTGTGAAACTGGTATTTTCTCATTGTCTAGCTATGGATTAGTGTCTTTCTCTCTGGGCCTGTGTCTGTCTTTCCCTCAATCACTGAGTCTGTCTCCCTGTGAGGATTGTGTCTGTGATTCTGCTTGGCTCTTTTTATCCCTATGTCTGTGTTTGTGTCTGGGTTGTGTGTCTCTGGGTTTCTCTCTCTATATATAAGCTTGTGTTTGCGTGATTCTGTCTCTCTCTTTCTGAGTCTGTATCTTGGTTGTCTGTCTCTCTCTCTCTGTGAGACTTCTGTCTGTGTGATTCTGTGTCTCTCCTTCTCTGTCCGAGTCTGTGTGTTGTGCATCTCTGGGTTTCTCTGTAAGATTCTCTCACTATCTATCTGTGTGATTCTCTGTGTATTTGAGTCTGTCTCTCTCTGTCCGATTCTCTCTCTGTGTCTCTGGGTCTGTCTCTCTCTCTCTGATTCTCTCTCTGTATTTCTCTCTGTGTTTCTGGGTCTGTCTCTCTGATTCTCTCTCTGTCTCTGATTCTCTGTGTCTGTCTCTCTCTGTCTGATTCTCTCTGTGTGTGTTTGGGTCTGTCTCTCTGTGATTCTCTCTCTCTGTCTCCCTCTCTGTCTGATTCTCTCTCTGTGTATCTCTCTCTCTGTCTCTCATTCTCTCTTTGTGTCTCTGGGTCTGTCTCTCTCTGTCTGATTCTCTCTGTGTCACTGATTCTGTCTCTGGGTCTATCTCTCTCTCTCTCTCTGATTCTCTCTCTGCGTGTGTCTCTCTCTGTCTCTGATTCTCTCTGGGTCTATCTCTTTCTCTCTCTCTTTCTGATTCTCTCTCTGCGTGTGTCTCTCCCTGTCTGTCTCTGAGTCTGTCTCTGGGTCTATCTCTTTCTCTCTCTCTGATTCTCTCTCTGCGTGTGTCTCTGTCTCTGATTCTCTCTGTGTCTATCTCTTTCTCTCTCTCTTTCTGATTCTCTCTCTGCGTGTGTCTCTGTGTCTCTGGGTCTATCTCTTTCTGATTCTCTCTCTGCGTGTGTCTCTCTGTGTCTCTGGGTCTATCTCTTTCTGATTCTCTCTCTGCGTGTGTCTCTCTGTGTCTCTGGGTCTATCTCTTTCTCTCTCTTTGATTTTCTTTGCGTGTATCTCTTCCTCTCTGTCTCTGATTCTCTCTGCGTCTCTAGGTCTGTCTCTCTCTGTCTGATTCTCTGTGTCTCTGGGTCTATCTCCCTCTCTGATTCTCTCTCTGCGTGTGTGTCTCTGTCTCAGGGACTCTGTTTCTCAGGGACTCTCTCTCTGTCTCTGACTCTCTCTTCGTGTCTCTCATTCACTGGGAGAGCGGCTGGAGCGGGTGAGCTGCGGCGGGGCTGCCAGCCGGGTGGCTGCTCGGTTTGCTGGGGTGGGTACGGGAGCAGATTTCTCGGTCCTGTTGCCGATCTGTCCGCCCGGAGCGGCCCGGCCCGGGCTGTGATCCCCGGGACAGGGTGAGCCTGAGCCCGGCTCAGCTTTAGAGGCCGCTTGGGCCGCGGGGGAGGCCCGGGGTTAACCTCATAACCGGAAAAGACAGAAAATTTAACATCCGACCCTTCAAACCAAAGAGGCAACCGAGCGGTGGATCAAAGTGGTTTACCAACCCCTCCCGGAATGTCCTGGAGTCTCCCGGAATTAAAGGGGAAAATCTCTTGGCTGTTGTTAGAATATAAAGGAACAAACATAATTTTATTTTGCTTTAATTTTACCTGTATACCTTCGTTTATTAGTTATAAAAATGTAAGGTATAAGACTTTTTTTTTGGGGGGGGGCAAAACATATAGAGTTTAGAAGTCGTGGAATGAGACCCCCAGTGTTATGTGCAACCAGAGTTGGCAACCAAACCTCAATCTCATGTACAGTCTTCACTGAGTCTTTATTTCGGAAAAGGTCAGTGTAGAGGGTCTGTCCCATTCTTAGGGATATGTTGCTTCTCCTCTGAAGAAGGGAGGGGTTAATGTTTCAAGAAGACTCATTCAAGAATAAATGTCATATTTTAAGAACGTATTTCCCTATACATGCAGTGGAGTTACTCAAACAGCAGATCCTGTTTACCATGGAAATATGATGGGCCTTGCGTTATAATCTTCTGGGTGTCCTTACCTCCCCAACTAGTCAAAAGCTTAGAGTAAGAATAGATGGATTGTCCATGCTAATTTTTTTCTATTTTAGGTGGCATAGTGGTTAGCACTGCTGCCTCACAGTGCCAGGGACTTGGGTTCAATTCCCGGCTTGGGTCACTCTGTGTGCGGAGTCTGCAAGTTCTTCCCGTGTCTGTACGGGCTTCCTCCGGGTGCTCTGGTTTCTTTCCACAGCCTGAAAGCCATGCCGGTTAGGTGGATTGGCCGTGCTAAATTCTCCATCAGTGTACCCGGACAGGTGCTGGTGTGTGACGACCAGGGATTTTCACAGTAACTTCATTGCAGTGTTAATGCAAGCCAACTTGTGACACTAATAATAAACTTTAAAACGTGATTTGGTTTACTATTGTTATACATATTGGGATACAGTGAAAAGTATTTTTTCTTGCTCGCAATACAGACAAAGCAAACTGTTCATAGAGTACATAGTGGAGAAGGAAATGAGAGGGTGCAGAATGTAATGTTACAGTCATAGCTAGTGTGTAGAGAAAGATCAGCTTAATATAAGGTAGGTCCATTCAAAAGTCTGATGGCAGCAGGGAAGAAGCTGTTTTTGAGCTAGTTGGTACGTGACCTCAGACTTTTGTATCTTTCTCCCGATGAAAGAAGGTGGAAGAGAATATGCGGGAGTACCTTTTGACCCTTGGTGTCCGGGGGATTAATAGGGTAAATGCATGGGCTTAGGGGGATAGAGCCTGGGTGGGATTGTTGTTGGTGCGGGCTTTATGGGCTGAATGGCCTCTTTCTGCACTGCAGGGATTCTATGATTCTAATATATCACTGGCCCCATCCTTTTTCAATCTGAACCCTTCTTGTGCAGGTAGCAAAGTATTTTGAAGATGCTGGGGACATCAGCTGGTAACCACCACCACCCTCCGATGCTACAAAGGGCGACCCTGTGTCTCGTATCTGTTATCGCTGCCCTCCTTACAGCCACCACATTCTTCAGGGTGGAACTTCTTCACCACTTGCTTTGGGCAAAGGGACCTGAACGCAACAACAGTTTGGACTCATGCCCTTATGGCCACTTCCGGCTGACAGGGATGAAGGATTGTCTCTCCTGGTTGTCCTGTGAAACGATACGGAGTGAGGTGACTGTGACGAAGCTGATGGGACGTGGTGCTGTCAAGCAGGTGAGCTCTCCCTCACTAAAGGCAGAAAATGCTGGAAGTACACAGCAGGTCAGGCAGTATCTGTGGAGAGAGAAACAAATGTTCAAAACATGACCTGTGCACTTTACACGTAGGAGGAGAATGTCTAAAGCTGCCAGAGTTCTTTGCAGAAATAAGGTACCCTTTTGGATATGATTCCAGGTCCCCTTTGTGAGAGGTCACGTGCCCTTTGGGGTTGTTAAAAGTAAACATGAATGTGCATAAAGAGAACGTAGACTCATTTTGGCACTGTTTGGAACTGTCAAAAGGAGTTGTCAATATATCAGCCAAATGAACTGTCAAAAGGAGCTTTCAAGCTGCCCTGTCTGCAGGGTTAAAAAAACACTGATTGCTATTTCACCATCTTGACATAAGCTGGGGGTTATCATTATGGGATTAGTGTTGGATGCCTGATTTCCCAACTTTGCATTATCACAGTGGTATGCCTATAATTTTGTAATTTGACTGACAGCTTCAAGTGGATGTAAATGCTTTGAACTGGGACTATAAATTTCAATCCTTGCTTCGTAAGGGATTAAAGGAAGTTAATTGTGGAGAATGCACTTTTATTAAAGAATGTGCCTTTTTTAAATTGTGAATTTTCCAGTTAACACTTAAGAGTGTTATGTTATCTCAGCATGATTCCTGAAGTCCACCCATGGTGGATACTGGGTGAGTTGGCATGGTAGGTGTAAGACCAAGGGTGGGAACTGGGGCATGGGTTGGCACTAAGATGGCATAAGGGCTACAAAGGGCCATGGGGGATTGGGTGGGGTGCACAGGTTGGCATGGAGAGTATGAGGGGCTTTGGAGACATGAGATGGCAAGGGTTACCATACATGGGGCATAGGGAATATATGGGGGTGAGTGGGTGTGAGGGGTGAGGCATGCTTTATATTTTTTTTAAACATTGACATGATGGCAGTGCTCTGAGGCTAACCTCCTGCCCAGGTCCACAGCTGGCAACCTCCTCACTCATTCTGGGATCTTCCGACATGACTCCCATTTTCAACTGTGCCCTGGACCGAAAATCTGACCTTCCAGGGCATTTTCTGTTGGGTCAGGTTTGCAGAGCCAAGAATTGTCCCAACTTTGTACCCCGACCTGGAAGGAAAAGTTCAAGTCTTAATCTTTTTACTCTGAATCATGTTTCAAAAGAAAGATTTGTGGTCATATTGTGTCAGTCCAAAACCAGACCCACCATGCCCTGGCGCCAAATGTTTTATAGCCAATGAATTACTTCTGAGCTGCAGTCACTGTTTGTAATATAGAAAGTGTTGGGCAGCATGGTGACACAGTCGTTGGCACTGCTGCCTCATAGTGCCAGGGACCCAGGTATGATTCCAGCCTCGGGTGACTGTGTGGAGTTTGCATGTTCTCCCCATATCTGTGCGGGTTTCCTCCAGGTGCTCCGGTTTCCTCCCACATGGCAAACATGTGCGAGTTAGGTGGATTGGTCACGGTAAAGTTGATTCTTAGTCAATTGGTACCTCATGTCCCCCAAGGCCAATAGAGATTTCCATTCTGGGATCCTCGTCTGCCATGATTCCAGGGAGGGTGAGGTGATAGAGTTTTGGCATTAGTGTCCAAAGATGCTCAAATTGCCCCTTAGTGTCTAAAGATGTATGGATTAGGTGAATTATCCGTGGTAAATGTGCAGAGATTATGGGGATAGGACGGGGGCGGTGGGTGTAGAGGTTAGTCTTGGGTAAGCTCGGTACAGCTATTAAGTATTAATGGATGGATGATGTGTGTGCAAGCTCTGTCCCTCAACACTGGTTGCGGATTGATCTAAGCAATGCTCCTTAAAGGGACCACATGAGGCTGCATCCAAATGAGAGTCATTGAGGTTGATTTGCCTGGCTCAGAAGGGGTGTACACGGTGCTCTTGATTTCACAAAGATCTACGCACCAGCTGCCCAAAGGTCCTTCCCTCCCTCAAATTGCCTCCTTCCTCCTCCAAATGCTGACTTCCAGCTTAACTCCATGGTGAGCTGCCAAATTTTCCACCTCCTCTGATCCGTGCTTAGTGAGTGCTGGCCGCCTGCTGATCCCATGCAATACTGCACTCTGTCCTTTGGCTGGTGGCAGCGTGGGTGGATGGAATGTTAGTTGGCACCATTGTTTTGGAGGAACACATTGGACCCTTGTTCAAGTTACCTGTTTTGAGTGAAGTCCATCCATTACAACACCCCTTGAAAATAGAATCAGGTAGGCTTCAGGGCAGCGTGTTTTTTCATTATCTGCCCTATACCCTTTTAACAGGTAAGGAATGTTTTAAAAAAAAGCTATGCAACCTTAATTTTCACTTGAACTTAATTAAAATATATGTTTTGAAATCACCTGAGCGTGTGTCAGCAGGAAATAACAGTTCACTGTTGCAAAATCAGGCAGAATGCCATAGACCCTGTTCAAATACCCCTATGAATCTCTGTAAGTTTTGTCTTTAGAAAAACAAATTCATGTTTTATGAGAGCTTGACCATATTGTAAGTGTTCATCAAAAGATGGAATTATAGAATCCTACAGTGTAGAAGGAGGCCATTTGGCCCATCGAGTCTGCACTATCCATAATCCCACCCAGGCCCCATCCCCACAACCCCACGCATTTGCCCTAGCTAGCCCCCCTGACCCTATGGGGCAACTTAGCATGGCCAATCCAGCCAACCTGCACATTTTTGGACTGTGAAAGGAAAGCGGAGCACCTGGAGGAAACCCACGCAGACACAGGGAGAATGTGCAAATTCCACACAGTTGGTGACCCAAGCCGAGGCTCGAACCCGGGACCCTGACGTCATGAGTCAGCAGTGCCACCACTGTGTCACCGTGCCACCAATAGGGAGTGATTTGAACACAAGGATTAATTGACATATGGTATTGCAGTTTTGCTGATACAATTTAGAATTAGATTACTCTTTCTTTAAGCGGTCTCTGTATGT
The DNA here is from genome assembly GCF_965287045.1 of Carcharhinus amblyrhynchos. Lineage (NCBI taxonomy): Eukaryota > Metazoa > Chordata > Chondrichthyes > Carcharhiniformes > Carcharhinidae > Carcharhinus > Carcharhinus amblyrhynchos. The sequence goes on from NC_137324.1 coordinate 167,355,360, forward strand.
TCATAGCTGCCTCTGTTTGCCCTGCAGGTATTCCTCGCGCACTGGAAAGGACACCAAGTGACTCTCTCTCGACTTACTGTCTCCGAATTCAGCAATGACTTCTTTCACGGCTTAGAGATGCTGAAAGGCTTACAGAGTGTGTACGTGGTTAAACTGCTGGGATACTGCGAAGGAGATAAGACGATTCTCACAGAGTATCATCCTTTTGGTTCGTTAATCAACGTTAATTCTATTTTGGAGCAGGAAAATCACCGCGGCTTTAATACTTGGGAAGTCCGATTTCGTTTGGCTGTCGAGTATGCAATGTTCCTGCATTTTCTACACACCAGCCCTTTGGGCCCTCGGGTTATGTGTGATTCCAATGACCTGGGGAAGACCTTGTCCCAGTATTTGTTAACTACAGACTTGCACGTGGTAGCTAACGATTTAGATGCCCTGCCCCTGGTCAATCGGAGTGCTGGTCTTTTAATAAAATGTGGTGCCAGGCAGCTGTGGGGTGACTTCGTGGCTCCAGAGCAGCTTTGGCCCTTTGGTGATGACCTTCCATTTTCAGATGACCTCATGCCTCCATATGACGAGAAAACGGATATATGGAAGATTCCAGATGTTACGGATTTCCTGCTGGGGCAGGTCGAAGGAAGTGACGTTCTCAGACTCCATTTGTTTCAATTGCACCGAGACTGCAAAAGGACTATGCCACAGCAAAGGCCCACAGCACTGAGGGTTGTACAGACTTATAAAGCTGTTTACACTTCGCTGACACAGGAGCTAGACCTGTACAGTGGGACAGTACATGATCTATAATTAATGGTGGGATTCTGTTCTTATAGGACACATGTGTTTGGTAGTGGCATTCAAAGTAATGGGAGGGGTGGAGTTGGGTGGGGAGCAGTTGGACAGAGTAGATGTGAAGAAACTGTTCCCTCTCACGGAAGGATTGAGAACGAGAGGGCACAGATTTCAAATCATTGCCAAAAGAAGCAGTGAGGAAGATTGTGAAATGAGCTGCCCGAGAGCGTGGAAGCAGGTTCAATCGAGCATTCAAGAAGGAATTGGACTGTTATCTGAAAAGGAAGATGTGCAAGATTAGCAGGAGAAGGTGGGAGAGTGGCACTAAATTAATTGCTCATTTGAGAGCCGGTACAGACACCTTCTGTGCAGAAAGAATTCTGTGATTCTTTGAGGATTCTGTAATTTAACTCAAATAAAATCTTTTTTTCTCATAAACACTCTTTATCAATCTGCAAGCATTGTGAATAATCTATAGGTTGAACAGCAGGTAACAGCTGCCTTTATCACCTCAATTATTCAAAAAGAAGCCAACACATATGGCTGTGACTGTTAATCTGTTTGGCTCTAATGCTGTTCCCATCTGCAATCCCAATCCCAGTGTACTCGTACCACAGGACACATCTCCCACTCATCCCATTCCTTATAACGACCCTTTTCCTATTAGCTACAGAGAAACGGTGAGAGAGAGGAAGGGTCGAAGGATATGGTTATTCTGGGGCTTCAGAGTGAGAGAGAGGTTACTCTTTCAAGCCCCAGAATAACCATATCCTTCGACCCTTCCATAGGTAATTACCACTCCCTGCACACTTATAACCCTACAATTTCCTATTGATCCCACTCTCATGGCTTCCCCATGCCATTTGCATTCTTATGGGGTCAGTCAGCTCAGATGGCTAGATGGATAACTCACGACCCTTTAAGAGGAATAGTTTCTCCTCATCTCTGTTCTGCTACCCCTTACCCTAAACTATGACATTTTGTTCTAGAGTGCCCTACATTGCTCTCCACGTCTACTTTGTAAATTCCCCCTCATCATCTTGTACACCTCAATTAGATCTCCTCTCATTTTTCTAAATTCTGGAGAGAATAGGCCTTAACTGCCAAATCTCTCTTCCTAAGTCACTCCTTGCATTACTGCAACACCACAGCAGTCTCCCCCAGCATTCTACACCTTGGGCCTTCACTGGTGCCATCTGCTCCTACATCTTTGCCTCTCATCCCGACAATTCAGACTGCTCCCCTCATCATGGGGTTAGGCCTAAGGTGGGATTGTTGTCAGTGTAGGTTCCAAGGGCTGAATGGTCTCCTTCTGCATTGTAGGGATTCCCTAATTCTACATGAATAGTAATGGACATTATCCAGCCTCTGCCCACACTCATTAATGCCCCTTTAACAACTAATTCTATAGTTTCTGCTTAAATGACCATGCTGCTGGATATCTAGCATCACAATTTACCAAAATTTGCTAGACTCTGTAGTGATTCCCGCAGACTGGAAAACAGCAAATGTGATGTCACTGTTTAAAAAAGGAGGTAGATAAAAGGCAGGTAACTGTAGGCCAGTTAGCTTAACTTCTGTTGTAGGGAAAATGCTTGAATCTATCATCAAGGAAGAAATAGCGAGACCGGGATATAAATTGTCCCATTTGGTAAGACGCAGCATGGGTTCATGAAGGGAAGGTCATGTTTGATTAATTTAGTGGAATTCTTTTAGAACATTACATGTGCAGTGGACAATGGAGAATCTGTGGATGTAGTGTATCTGGATTTCCAGAAGGTATTTGACAAGGTGCCATAGCGAAGACTGCTACATAAGGTAAAGATGCACAATGTTACGGATAATGTATTAGCATAGATAGAGAATTGGTTATCTAACAGAAAGCAAAGAGTGGGGGTAAATGTGTGTTTTTCTGGTTGGCGATCAGTGACTAGTGGTGTGCCTCAGGGATCAGTGTTGGGACCGCAATTGTTTATGATTTACATAAATGATTTGTAGTTGGGGACCAAGTGTAGTGTGTCAAAATTCGCAGATGACACTAAGATGGGTGGCACAGCAAAGCGTGCAGAGGATGTTGAAAGTGTGCAAAGGGATATAGATAATCTAAATAACTGGGCAAGGGTCTGGCAGATGGAGTACAATGTTGATAAATGTGAGGTCATCCATTTTGGTAGGAATTACAACAAAATGGACTATTATCTAAATGGTAAAAAATCACAGCATATTGCTGTGCAGAGGGACCTGGATGTCGTTGTGCAGGATTCTCAAGAAGTTGGTTGCAGGTGCAACAGGTAATTAAAAAGACAAATTGAATTTGTCCTTTATTGCTGGAGGGATGGAGTTTAAAAACAGCAAGGTTATGTTGCAGCTGTATAAGGTGCTGGTGAGGCCACACCTGAAGTAGTACGTACAGGTTTAGTCTCCTTACTTGAGAAAGGATATACTAGCACTGGAGGGGTGCAGAGGAGATTCACTAGGTTGATTCTAGAGTTGAGAGGATTAATTTATGAGGACAGACTAAGTGGATTGGGGGTATACTCATTGGAATTCAGAAGAATGAGGGGAGATCTTATAGAAACATGTAAGATTATGAAGGGAATAGATAGGATAGAAGCAGGGAAGTTGTTTCCACTGGTGGGTGAAACTAGAACTAGGGAGCATAGCCCCAAAATAAGGGAAAGCAGATTTAGGACTGAGTTGAGGAAGAACTTCTTCACACAAAGGGTTGTGAATCTGTGGAATTCACTGCCCAGTGAAGTAGTTGAGGCTAACTCATTGAATGTTATTAAGGCAAGGATAGATAAATTTTTGAACAGTCAAGGAATTAAGGATTATGGATAGCGGTTGGGCAAGCAGAGCTGAGTCCACAAAGATCAGCCATGATCTTATTGAATGGCGGAGCAGGCTCCATGGGCCAAATGGCCTACTCCTGCTTCTAGTTTTTATGCTCTTAAGACCAGACAAATTAAGCCCCACCCCAGAAAAGGACCATGTCCACAAGAAAACCCCTCTGCAGTGTGTCAAAATTGGCAGGGACACCTGCAAACTAAGCCCCGCCCATTGGATCTAGAAGCTCCACCCACAGTTCCCATTCCCACATATGAAGCCCGCACCGAGCTGAAACCACGCCCCTATCAAGAATCACCGCCCCAGCTGAAGCTCCGCCCTATCTGTGATGTCACCCACCTGAAAGACCACCCGCACCTGAAGCCCCGCCTCTAACCGATGCTCCACCCAAGTTGAGGCCCCGCCCATTTTCAGTGGCCTCCCCCCCCCCGTAGCCAAGAAGCGCCGTCCCCAGGAAATGAAGCTCCACTCCTAACCCAGGCGCCACGCCCCCAAACGAGGCCACGCCCCCGGGCCACGCCCCCACATGAAGCCCCGCCCCTACCCGGGAGTCTAGGCCCAGCCACGCCCCCATCTGAAGCCACATCCCACCTGAAGCCTCGCCCCGACCTGTGGCCACGCCCACATGAAGCCCCGCCCCTATCCGGGAAGCTAGGCCCAGCCACGCCCCTCCCTGAGGCCCGCCCTGGTCTGGAGCTGGCCCTTGCTGTGAATGAAGCGGCGTTTGTGGGCGGCGGAGGATAAGCGGAGTCGGCTGTGGCGGCGGAAGCCGGTGGGCCAGAGCGGAGCTCGGAGACAGCAACAACAACAACAGCAGCAGCCGGAGCCGGGCGACCGGGAGCGGGCGGCAGAGAAGGCGATGGAGCCGGACGGCCTGAGTGCGAAGTTGGGTCTCGGGGCTGTGCTGCTGACCGCCCTCAGCCTGCTCCTGGTGGGCGGCCTCGGGCTCCCTGCGGCCCAGTCACAGGGTAAGGCTGGAGCACCGGCTGTGACCCCGAGGGATGGGCGGCGAGAGGGGTGAGGAAAGGGGGCTGTGAGGGGGGTGTGGTGGTGGGAAGGCATGGCCAGGGGGTAAGGAGGAATCATAAGGGAGTGAGGGGGAGTCCAGAAGCTTCGAGCTGTGGTGGTAGCTGAGTGTACAGGAGGGTCCTGATAGCTGAGGGATGTTGCTGTTGCCTCTGGGGTAGCAGCAAGTATTGTCCTCATGCAGTGATGGAGAGTGCAGTGTCCAGGAGATTTGGTGTTTCTGGACATTTTCCAATAAGTTCTTATATTTAAAGTTTATTCATTTATTAGTCACGTATTCTTACATTAACATTGTAACGACGTTACTGTGAAAATCCCGTAGTTGCCACAATCTGGAGCCTGTTCCGGTACACTAAGGGAGAGTTTAACATGGCCAATTTACCTAATCGGCACGTCTCTCAGACTGTGGGAGGAAACCTGACCACTTGAAGGAAACCCATGCAGATATGGGGAGAATGTGCAGACTCTGCACAAACAGTGACCCAAGGGGCGACACAGTGGTTAGGACAGCTGCCTCACAGCACCGTGGACCTGGGTTTGTTTCCCAGCTTGGGTCACTGTCTGTGTGGAATTTGCACATTCTCCCTGTGTCTGTATGGGTTTCCTCTGGGTGTTCGGGTTTTTTCCCACACTGCAAAGATGTGCAGGCTAGGTTGATTGGCCATGCTAAGTTGCCCCTTAGTGTCATGGAGTTAGTAGGATAAATAAATGGTATTATCAGTATAGGGCCTGGGTGGGATTGTGGTTGGTGCAGACTTGATGGTCCGAATGGCCTCCTTCTGCACTGCAGGGATTCTAAACTGGGAATTGAACCAAGTCCCTGGTGCTGTGAGGCAGAAGTGCTAATAGGCTGTAAATAAACAAACAATGAATGTTCACCCATATGCATGTTTGATTGTTCATCACATGTGTTTATCAATGCTTGTTTTGTTTTCTTCAGACCAGGTACCTTTACCTGTCCCTTTGTGTATTTCCCACTTTTATAGAATTCATAGAATCCCTACAGTGCAGAAAGAAGCCATTCAGCCCATCGAGCTTGCACCAATCACAATCCCATCCAGCCCCTATCCATGAAGCCCCACGTATTTACCCTGCTAATCCCCCTGACATGAAGTGGCAATTTAGTATGGCCAATCCACGTAACATGCACATCTTTGGAACGTGGGAGGAAACCGGAGAACCTGGTTTACCCAAGCTGGGAATCAAACCCAGATCTCTGCTGTGAGGTAGCAGTGCTAACCTCTGTGCCAGTGTGCTGCCCAATTGTTTAAAATCAAGTTAAGTCTGAGAGTGCTCAAGAGCGCAGTCAGTCAGTGTTCAGCGTTCAGCAGACCCAAAAAGATGAAAAAGATTTTAATAGGAATCAAGATGCAAAGGGAAATGGTGAAATCAAGCATTGTGTTTCAAAGCAAAACAGATGGTAAGGTGCCTGAGGTATTTCATATAAGGCAATACTTTTGGCTGTTGAGTCACTTGAACATGTGATCCAGGCTGACATTTCAGGTTTGTGGGACTGCTGAAAGAGAGGAAGGGAGTTCTTCCTGTACCTTGGCCAATATTTGGAAAAGAAAGACAGGCCTACGTGTATAGAGAGCGTTCAACAACCTGAGTACATTCCTAAGCACTTTATAGAAGTTTAAATAATTCAGTAGTCCCCATTGCCATGTAGGAAGTATGACGGCCAATTTCTGCATCATAAGTTCACACAAACAGCAGTGTGGTCATGACCAAATCAATTTGCGTTAATCGTAGGTTGAATATTAACCAGGACACGGGGAGACCAGAATGCTCCTATTCTTTTGAGGTAGAGATGCAAACAGGAGAGGGAGAATAGACAGGGCTTTACTTTAATGTCTCATCTGAAAGGCAGCACCTCTGACAGTGCAGCCCTCTCTCAATTATACGCTGGTGGGTCAGTCTTGATTTTTCTGCTCAGGTCTCGGGTGGGACGTGACATTCAAACTTGAGCTGCAAGAATGTTACCCATTGGCTGATAATTATATCTCAGTCAATGCTGAAGCCAGCTATTTGGTCGTTTATTCAATTTCAGATTGTTTCAGCTTGCTGTGTGTGAAGTGGCTGTTGTGTTTATATTGTAACAAGCGGCGAGGTGTGGGAGGCAATCAGGATACTCACATTGATGTCATTTATTGATTTTTCTTTTCTCTGTCACGTGCATGGCTGGGAGTTGGCTGTTGTTCTGATTAGCACAGATTGTTTGAGTTTGTTGCCGCCTGTTTAACCTATTGCTTCCAGCCAGGGAGTGAAGACTGATGTCTCTCTTTACAAGATGTGTGAGTGAAGAACCCGTTGGAAATAAGACTAGAATGGGCTGTAGCCAGTTGTAAGGCAACTTCCTCAAATGTATAGGTAACATTGATATTAACATGCCCTACACATCTGTACAAGTGCACTGAGGAATGTGCTGACTGCTGTAGGATGAAATTTTAGAGATAGGGTAGTTAGTTGGAATGTCCTTCCCTTCAGTCACTTCTTACCAGATTAAATGCGGCCTCTCGGTGTTCATACCGCTAACTCTGGATGAGTTGACTTAAGTCCTTTAAGAAGAGTAAAACTCCTGGAAGTGACGGCTTACATACTGACTGAGTTATGTTTGGCTCTGTGGGACTAGACTGGCCCAGATATGGGAGTTTGCTTCTTGCCGGGAACATGTCAGAATCCATGAGGAAAGGCGTCATTACCCACTTCTACAAGTGGAGGGGGGTCAACGGAGTCGGCGATTCACCCTGACCAGACCTACTCTGTACCTGGCAGGAAGATCTCTGATTGCCTCGCGCTACTCAGATATGATCTCCTATGTGCGGGACAGGGGTGTGGACACTAGCCTCATCAGCCCGGACCAGGAGAAGGCCTTAGACAGAATATTGCACACCTACATGATGAAAGCGTGCCCCAAAATGGTATGTGTGGAGGGGTCTGCAATTGGATCCAACTTGCTCCACACAAACATCAGTATTGCTGTTTCAGTTGATGGGTTGGAATCAGAAGGCTTTCCAATTAAGCTGTTTGTGTGTTGTATAGAATCCTATTGTGTTCATCAGGAAGGATTCTGGTATAAGAGGACTGACAAACCCAGGCAGCGGAGGCATTTGAGTCAAAGCCTCACTGTACAAGGAGACACCATTGTCTTTGGCTAGGATCTGCTTTCAGTGAGCAGACTGATCAATTCAAACTGGCTTCTTGTGTCAATATGAAGTGTGGCAAGAGCAAGGCTGACCCATTCCTTTTCCCCTTCACCGTCGAGTCAGATGTCCTGAAGATGCTGGGGATATGGTTCTGAGGGTCCAGGGCATGCATAAGAAACAGGAAGGAACAAGTAGGTAAAATGAACAAAAAACTAGATCAAATGTAGGATGGAGCCCAACATTCGACATAATGCCTGTTCTTGTCAGTTTGGATCTTGTATGCGTCTTTTGTGAGTACAATGAATTAAATTTAATTTGAATTTGCTTTCGGAGTAAGCAAGGAGATGGATTAGGGATTTGCCCTGTCCACTCTGCTCATTGGCTTTGTAACTGTGAAAAAGGAGTTAAAAACCAGATTCAAATATCACAGCTTGGTATGGCTCCTGCTCTGCCCAAGATTGCAAGAAACTACAAAAGGTCATGAATAAGAACATAAGAAATAGGAGCAGGAGTAGGCCATCTAGCCCTTCGAGCCTGCCCCGCCATTCAATAAGATAATGGCTGATCTGTTGTGGCTCAGTTCCACATTCCTGCCCAATCCATCACTCAAACCAGCCTCCCATCTATTGACTCTGTCTATACTTCCTGCTGCCTCGGCAAAGCAACCAGCATAATTAAGGACCCCACACATCCTGGATGTTCTCTTTTCCACCTTCTTCCGTCAGGAAAAAGATGTGAAAGTCAGGTAACGCACCAATCGATTCAAGAACAGTCTGCTACTGTCAGACTTTTGAATGAACTTACCTTGCATTAAGTTGAACTTTCGCTACACCCTAGCTATGACTGTAATACTACGTTCTGCACTCTCATTTCCTTTTCTATGAATGGTATGCTTTATCTGTATAGCGTACCAGAAACATTACTTTTCACTGTATGCTAATACATGTGACAATGCTAGATCAAATCACAGAAGATTCAATGTTGTTTGATTAAAGAATGTAAGGATATGTTCTACAATAGTTGAAGCAGAAAACTATTTTAGTAACCACTCCATTTTTCCCTTGCCTTCTGCTCAGTAAAAGTGAAGTAAAACCAATTTGTATTCCTTAGTAAAAAGAACTAGTGGAGCAGGGGCCATGCTTGAATACGATACTTTTTGCATAAAAAGTGCCTTAACTTTTCAAGTGAAAGAGTATTTCAACAGCATCTTAAAGTAGTAGTTGAGTTAGTATTTTAACAGTGGCTGTTTTATAAACACATTGTATCTGCCATAGGACAACAAGTTTTTGAATGTTTAATGTGGCTTAGTTAGTGGCAGTTTCAGCTCTGAGTTGCAAGTTGTAGAACTCCATTTCAGAGTTGAAGGAGTGCCGCACTGTTGGAGGTGCTGTCTTTTGGATGAGGTGTTAAACCAAAACAATGTCTGCTTTCTGAGGCGGTGGTAAAAGATTTCACAGCATTACTTTGAAGAATAGCGAGGGAGTTATCCCCAGTGTCTCAGCCAAAACTTACTGTTTAATAAAACTCCTAAAATCAAGGAGTGTCCAGTCATCATATTCCTCTGAGTTTTCTGTGTACAAAATGGCTGTTGCACTTGCTACATTGAGGGGGGACCTAGTAGAGGTCTACAAGGTAATGTGTGGCATGGAGAGAGTGGATAGTCAGATGCTGTTTCCTTCGGCTCACAGTCAAGTACGTGCTGCCTGAGGAGGTGATGGGAGCAGGTACGGTAGCAACATTTAAGGGGTAACTAGACAAATACGTGAATAGGATGGGAGTGGAAGGGTACAGACTCTGAGTGCATACGGTTTTAGTTTAGGCAAGCATCATTGGCTCAGGCTTGGAGGGCCGAAGGGCCTGTTCCTGTACTGCACTTTTTTGTTCTTTATAACAGTGACTGCACTCCCAGTAAGTACTTTGTTGGCAGTAAAGTGCTTTGGGATATCCTGAGGATGTGAGCACTATATAAATGTAAGTCTCTTTTTCTCCTTCCTTGTTCTGTAAGGAAGCCACAAATCTGTGCCAGTTTGTTTCAATTCTGTAAATTCTTGGCCTGAGTCTGCTGCAGAAGCCAGACTATTGGGGATATACGCAGAGCAACTCTGATTCATAATACATCTTTTCTGGTAAGGCCGAAAGGACTAGTACCTGCAAACTTGTCAGGATAACATTTTGGCCAATTCTGTGGATTGTTTCCTTTTAACGTCAGGTTTCAATGTAAGTATAAAACTTTAAGAAATAGGAGCAGACCATTTGGCCCCTTGAGCCTGCTCCACTATTCAAAAGATCGTGGCTGATCTGATTGTGGCCTTAACTCTATTTGCCTGTTCCCTGTGACTCATTTGTCTGTCAAAGATCTGTCTAACTCAGCCTAGAACATACTCAATGACCCAGCCTCCATTTCCCGAGATGAATAGAGGTTCTTTTTTTAAAGAAAGGTACATTGAAGGAGAACAGATTGTAATATTGTGGGACCTCAGCATTGAACATGTCAAAGTCTAAGCTGCCCTTCCTAAGTCCTGGGAGTAGAGTCATGGGTCCTGTTAATAGAATTTGATTCTTGAAATAAAAGTCACGAGTTTGTTGGGTAAGTGTTACTCTTACTCGTCTAAAGTCAACTGTGTTGTCCATTAATCGCTTGAAGATTAACGACAAGAAAAGCTGAACAAGCAACCTCCAATTGACTTTGGGACAAGTGATGTGAGATACATGAATGAAGGCAGTCAGGTTTAGTTAGCTTTAGGATGCAAGTCTTAGAGTAACATCTGGCCAGCTGTAAAGTACATCTCAAGGACCAATCCCCATTAATTCTAGGGCACTTTGTAAGCCAGTGTCAATTAGCCACATGTAACTAATTGGGGATCTAGATAATTGCATTACTGATTACTTCATTTTTGTTTGGGTAATCGGATCTGATAATTTGGCATCTCAAATGATGACGAGACAGAGTACAGTACTGAGGTAGAGAATCTGGTGAACTGGTGCGACAACAATAATCTCTCCCTCAATGTCAACAAAATGAAGGAGATTGTCATTGATTTCAGAAAGCGTAAAGGAGAACATCAATGAGGACAAAGTAGAAAGGGTTGAGAGCTTCAAATTTTTAGGTGTCCAGATCACCAACAACCTGTCCTGGTCCTCTCATGCTGACATTATAGTTAAGAAAGCCCACCAGCACCTCTACTTTCTCAGAAGACTAAGGAAATTTGGCATATCAGCTACGACTGTCTCCAATTTTTACAGATGCACCATAGAAAGCATTCTTTCTGGTTGTATCACAGCTTAGTATAGTTCCTGCTCTGCCCAAGACCGCAAGGAACTACAAAAGATTGTGAATGTAACCCAGTCCATCACACAAACCAGCCTCCCGTCCATTGACTCTGTCTACACTTCCCATTGCTTTGGTGAAGCAGCCAGTGTAATTAAGGACCCCACGCATCCAAGACATTCTCTCTCCCACCTTCTGCCTTCAGGAAAAATATACAAAAGTCTGAGGTTACATAACAACTGACTCAAAAACAGTTTCTTACCTGTTGCTGTCAGACTTTTGAATGGATTTACCTTGCATTAAGTTGATCTTTCTCTACACCCTAGTTATGATCTGGAGGAGGGAACTGAGTGTATGGTGTCAAAATTTGCTGATGACACCAAGGTTGGTGGAAAGGCAAATTGTGCGGAGGGTGTGGAGAGTCTGCAGAAGGATCTAGATAGGCTGGGCGAATGGGCCAGGAACTGGCAAATGGAATTTAATGTTGGCAAGTGTGAGGTGGTCCACTTTGATAGGAATAATGGTAGGAAGGATTATTACTTACGTGGAGAAAAACTGCAGCAGGCGACGGTGCAGAGGGACCTCGGGGTCCTTGTGCATGAGTCGCAAAAACCCAGCTTGCAGGTGGTCAGGAAGGCGAATGGGATGCTGGCCTTCATCGCGAGGGGGATTGAATATAAAAGTAGGGAGGTCTTGCTGCGGCTGTATAGAGCATTGGTGAGGCCGCAGCTGGAGTACTGTGTGCAGTTTTGGGCGCCGTACTTACACAAGTATATTTTGGCCTTGGAGGGAGTGCAGAGGAGGTTTACTAGGCTGATGCCGGAGTTGAGGGGGTTGAGCTATGAGGAGAGACTGAATAAACTAGGCTTGTACTCGTTAGAGTTTAGAAGAATGAGGGGAGATCTCATTGAGACATATAAGATGATGAATGGGATGGATAGGATAGAGGTGGAGAGACTCTTCCCACTCAGAAAGGACAGTAGGACTAGGGGGCACAGCCTCAAAATAAAGGGGGGGGCGGTTTAGAACGAGGTTGAGGAGGAACTTCTTCACTCAAAGGGTGGTGAATCTCTGGAATTCTCTGCCCGTTGAAGTGGTGGAGGCTACCTCGCTAAACGTTTTTAAGACGCGGGTTGATGGGTTTTTGATGAGAGAGGGGATTAAGGGTTATGGGGAGAGGGCAGGAATGTGGAGCTGAGTCACAACAGATCAGCCATGATCTTATTGAATGGCGGTGCAGGCTCGAGGGGCCAGATGGCCTACTCCTGCTCCTATTTCTTATGTTCTTATGACTGTAACACTACATTCTGTACATTCTCATTTCCTTCACAATGAAATCGTATGTTTTGTCTGTATAGTGCCCAAGAAACAATACTTTTCACTGAATGTTAATACATGTGACAATAATGAATTATATGATCTCAATACTTGTGTTACAACAGAACTTTAATCTTTTTGTATGTTTGGTAAAGTGAATGGATGAAAATGTAGAGTTTTTTGTTGTGGGTTTTGTTTTACTTCCGTGGTTAACTGGACAATGGTAGACGTTCAGGAAGTGTATTTGCTTGTATTGGTTATTAAAATCAGTGCATGTGACTGTCATCATGCCTATCTTAATTAACACTTTGTTATACAATGCTAGTTTAAGCCAGCTTGTAATTACTGCTGCTTATTATGCAAATGTGACTAATGTGCTGGGAGAAAACTGAGTGAGTGATTGTGTTCTTGTCTGTGTCTTGAGACCTGCAGAGCAATTACATTGGCTATCACATTTGTTAATGGGTTGTTGAAACATGAACTGTGGGTAGTGTTCAGTGCAACCGATACTGCATTACATCACCAGTCTATGGTGAGGGTGGGAGTTATGAGGGAGTGGTTCGCTCTGGTTTTTTTTATCAATTAAGATGGTATATTTGCACCATTAAGCTGTTGCAAAGCCGACCAAGAGACCAAAAAGGTAAATTTGTACTGTTCATTTTCTATATCATTTAAACAAAAATCATTTACTGTATCCTGAGAATCTCTAGTTAACTAAAAGTATACCTATCAAAACCTTGCCAGAAGAAAAGGGAATGCGATGGTTTTACTTAGGCTGCAAGGAGTTTTTATTATATTCTTTAAGTATTTGAGTTTTTTTTCATTTCCCAACAGAACTGCCTGAAAGGCCACGGAAACTTGAGATGGACCAAGCAGTTTTAAGAGTTTGTAATGAGCTGCTTCATGAAAGCCTGGTGGTCTCCTGGCTGTCGGATCACTGTTACCAGGTGGGTGTGAAGTAAGGCATGTCAACCAAGAAGTGTCCTGTCAAGTGTTGTATTTGAGCTTGTCATGATTATCCCTCTTTTGGCACCAGGGAGTATCTTCTGGAATGGCCTTGGACAAAAGTTGGAAAGTACCAACTGAGAAACTGAAACCATGTTCTCTGGCTCCAGTGTTGGCACAGGTTGACTGTGGGAGGAAAATCCCACATACTTTTGCTGATCAGCACTGTGTTAAAATAACTTTTTTATCTTTGTTATTGTGTGTATGTGTAGTCTCGCATTCTCATCCTGGATTTTGGACCCAAAATTTGTTTTGATTTTCTCCTAACATTCATTTTCATAATTGCAGAATTAAGATAAAATCTTCCATGACCATGCACAATTGGACAGCATAATATGATTTTTTTCTCTCGTTTCGTAAAAATATTCCTTTATATATAGCCAACCTGATTCAATTTTATTAATACAGCTGAATTTTTTTTCTCAGCAGAATTAAAGTTTATTAGCTGTAAGTAGGCTTACATTAACACTGCAATGAAGTTACTGTGAAAATCCCATAGTCGCCACACTCCAGCACCTGTTCAGGTACACTGAAGGAGAATTTAGCATGGCCAATGCAACTGACCAGCATGTCTTTCGGACTGTGCGAGGAAAGCGGAGCACTCGGAGGAAACCCATGCAGACACGGGGAACACGTGCAAACTATGCACAGTGACCCAACCCCGGAATCAAACCTTGGTCCCTGGTGCTGTGAGGCAGCCGTGCTAACCACTGTGCTGTCCATTAAGCATTTTAATGAGAAATTCCAGCCCTCTGACTGTGAGTAATCTGATTTCAAACTGATAAAAAGACTATAATAAACTTCACTGGTGTAAACCAGTCAGTTTCTTAGTGATTTATATATTCTGTGTGTTTCCTCTGGGTGCTCCGGTTTCCTCCCACAGTCTAAAGATGTGTGGGTTAGGTTGATTGACCATGTTAACGTTGCCCCTAAGTGTCCTGAGATGCGTAGGTTAGAGGGATTATGGGTAAAATATGTAGGGATATAGGGGTAGGGCCTGGGTGGGATTGTGGTCGGTGCGGGTGTGATGGGCTGAATGGCCTCTTTCTATACTGTAGGGTTTCTGTGAATTCTGTGAATTTCTAGTCAGGCTGAGTTGTTTTCGGTCCATCCATTTACCACTTCTGGACACTGGTTTTATAACACTGCAAAACTAAAAAGTGGACAGCATTTCCTGTTAATATTTATGTAACCCTTTTTCTTTGCATTTTTTATTTTTCAGTGTCTGTATCAGGAGCTTGGAAATGTGCCTGCACAAGAACGTGTAGGGCACCCGAAGAACTCAACCTTTGCCATTGACACTAAGCATCCAGTCACATTACAGGTGAACAGTAGTGTCGATAGACGAGAGGTGTGCAGGTTAGTGAATACATTTCTTCACTGTTGCTACTGCATTCCCAAGCCCCCGTCCCCGAGAAGTACCTGACATTGTAACAACATTTTCTTAAGTTTGTTTATTGGTCACAAGTAAGGCTTACATTAACACTGGAATGAAGTTACTTAGTCTCCACACTCCGGCACCTGTTCGGGTCAATGCACCTAACCATATCTTTCAGATTGTGGGAGGAAACCAGAGCATCCGGAGGAACATGGGGAGAAAATGCAAACTCCACATAGACAGTGACCCAAGCTGGGACTCGAATTCGGGTCCCTGGCGCTGTGAGGCAGCAGTGCTAACCACTGTGCCACCACGTCTCTCCGTATCAAAGATGGGAGGCAGATGGATATTTTCCCTCAGAAGGCAGTCGTTTAAGATTTAAATTTATGTATTGACCAGGGACAGCAGGATGTGACTTGGGTGGGTAGAGGAACCACCAGTACATTAGTAGAGGAGCTTTGGCATTGTCCAACAGGTGTACAGTATTTGTTGACAACGTGGTTGAGAATAAAAGGTAAAGTCATCATAGTCCCAGGTGACCATATACTGCTCTCCCCTTGAAGGGGAAGAGCTGACGGTGGGGATTTAAACTGAGGGTCGTCATACCTGAGACAAGGGGCAAAGTTAAAAATGCAAGATCTTCATGAATAACCTCAGCCAGTACAGGAATTGAACTGCACTGTTGATGTCGCTCTGCATCACAGACAAGCCATCCAGCCAACTGAAAATAAAGGTTGCAGGGAGGATGGACAAGTGGACCACAGTACAGAACTTTGTGTGAGAAAGTATACTCAAAGGGTCAGCACTGTTCTCTGCAGCTATGACCAGGAGTTCTGAAATCCAATGTCAGGGTTGTAGTTGGGGAAGGATCCAGTTGATGTAGTTCACGTAGAAGTCATTGCCATAGATAGAACTAGGAACGAGGTTTTGCTCAGAGTTTGATCGGCTGGAGGCTAGTTTTAAATGTGTGGCTAAAAGAGTGGGAATCAAGGATCTCAATTCATGGGGTACTGGCCCAAGTATTTGAGAACTTGTTGGGAAGGGTTCTTCTTTTACTAGGGTGGGACCTCAATCTTGACTAACTAATGTTTTAGAAAAGGCTTTCAACTAATTAGGGGAAAGGAAGGATTCAGGTGGATTTTGGTCTGAAGAGAGCAGTCAAGGCTGTAGAATGATTTGGATAAAGTCGACCAGATTATGTCAGTGAGGGTCAGAGTTTGCTAGTGTTAAGGCATTAGCAACCAAGGCCATATGAGGGAAAGTAGTAAAATCTTAACATTCAAGGCACTATACTTGCATGCAAAGAATAATCGTGAGAAGGTAGATGAATTAATGGATTCGATGGGTTTGACTTAAAGGCTGTTACTGAGTCGCTGTGGCAGAGTGGCTAAGGTTGAGAACTGAATATTCCAGGATACGTGACTTTTAGAAAAGAAAGGCAAAATAAGCACACGGGTAGGATTAGTAAGGGTCAGATAAAAGCAGTGAGAATAAAGAATCTTAACCCAGAAGATCTTGTATAAATGGGGGATTGATCCCTGAGCCAAGGCTGGAAATCACTTATAGGGTACCCAGCGGTGTTAAATGCTCTCAACTGTTGCCCTACTAAGATGAGTTGACCTGTTGTCTTGCAAATTACTTGGTAAATGTGGGAGCTAAAATGAAGCCATCGATCACTGTTGAACTTAAAGTTGAGTGTTTGTTCAATACAACATAAGCGTATAAGTGCATGAAAATCACAATGGTTGTGCCAAAAAGATTTTGCCGTATAAGACACTTGTTTCCACACTAATAGTCAGTTTGATTTGTCCAGTCATTAGATGGGTGACACAGAACGTCAACGTGCACATATGAACATACTGGTGTGGCGTTGTAAAGTTGCAATGGGGCATCAATTTATAAACGTTGTAATTGCAATTTGTTGTCACTTGGTTGATAAAATTAAGGAAGTGAATGGGTGGCTCAGGGATTGGTGTGGGAGGAATGGGTTTGAATTTATGAGGCATTGGCATCAGTATTAGGGTAGGTGGGACCTGTTCGGGCAGGATGGAGTTGGTCTGAACCGTGCTGGGACCAGAGTCCTGGCGAATCGTGTAAATAGGACTGTAGACAGGGCTTTAAACTAATTAGGGGGGGGGAGGGTGCGAGGGTAGGTGACATTACGGGGTCTAAAGTTAAGGAGAGGGTACAGGTAAGGGAAGAGGCTGAGGATGTCCCAATAATAGAGGGAGTAGGGGGCGTGAGTATGGTTGGTGGCGTTCTGGCAAATAGGGTCCAGGTGAAGGCTGGGATGAAGGCACTTTATCTGAATGCACGAAGCATTCGGAATAAAGTGGATGAGCTGGTGGCGCAGATCAGCACAAATGGATATGATCTGGTGGCCATTACAGAGACGTGGCTGCAAGGTGACAGGGACTGGGAGCTGAATGTCCAGGGGTATCAAGTGTTTAGGAAGGATAGGCGGGAGGAAAAAGGTGGGAGGGAGTAGCTCTGCTGATTAAGAATAGCATCAGGGTGGTAGCAAGGGATGATATAGGAACCAAAGAGCAGAACGTGGAATCGTTGTGGGTGGAGATTAGGAACAGCAAAGGGAGGAAGACGCTGGTGGGTGTCGTCTATAGGCCCCCGAATAATGATCTGGAGGTGGGGCGGGCTGTTAACGCGCAAATAAGTGCGGCTTGCAGGAATGGAACAGCCATAATTATGGGAGATTTCAATCTACGTATTGATTGGTCGACCCATGTTGGACGCGGTGGGCTCGAGGAGGAGTTCTTGGAATGCTGCCGGGATAGTTTCCTTGAACAGTGTGTGTTGGAGCCGACGAGGGAGCGAGCTATCTTGGATCTGGTGTTATGTAATGAGGCGGGTAGAATTAGGGACCTTGCGGTGAAGGATCCTCTTGGGGAGAGTGATCATTGTATGGTGGAGTTTCTGGTGCAGATGGAGGAGGAGAAAGTGGGTTCCCGGACACGCGTCCTTTGTTTGAACAGAAGGGAGTACGGTAGGATGAGAGAAGAATTGGCGAATGTTGACTGGGGGAGCGCGTTGGAAGGTAGGTCTGCTGAGGAGCAGTGGAGGATCTTTAAGGAGATCTTTCTTGGTGCTCAGCAGAAATTTATTCCGATGGTTAAAAAGGACTGTAGGAGGAGAGGTAATAAGCCGTGGATAACGAAGGAGGTGAAGGAAAGTGTTAAATTAAAAGCGGAGGCGTTTAGAGCAGCTAAGAGTAGTGGGCGAGAAGAGGATTGGGAGAGGTTTAAATGTCAACAAAGATTGACAAAGAAGTTGATAAAGAAGGGTAGGAGAAACTATGAAGCTGGGCTAGCGCTTAATATAAAAAAGGATAGCAAGAGTTTTTATAAATATATAAAAAGGAAGAGGCTGGCTAGGGTGAATGTTGGACCCTTAGAGGATGAGAGGGGGGACTTAGTGGTAGGGGATGGGGAAATGGCTGAGGTCTTGAATAACTTTTTTGTTTCGGTCTTCATGGAGGAAGACGTGAATAATTTGCCGGGTGTTAGCGATGGAAAGGTGGTAGGACTGGAGGGTCTCAATGACATTATTGTTACTAGCGAGGTGGTGCTCGACAGACTGGAGGGACTGATTGGGTGGTGAATCTCTGGAATTCTCTGCCCGTTGAGGTGGTGGAGGCTGCCTCGCTAAATATTTTTAAGACGCGGGTTGATGGGTTTTTGATAAGAGAGGGGATTAAGGGTTATGGGGAGAGGGCGGGAATGTGGAACTGAGCCACGACAGATCAGCCTTGATCTTATTGAATGGTGGGGCAGGCTCGAAGGGCTAGATGGCCTACTCCTGCTCCTATTTCTTATGTTCTTATGAACGTTATAAAGTCGAGGATTGCTTATAGGTAAAAAGGAAGCAATTGCTAAAAGTAAATATGATTCACTTGGGGCAGAGCTGGGAGGAAATATAATAGGGATAAGGAAATGATAGTTGTTAAATATTTTTGTCTATCTTCACACAAGAAAAAAAAGTATGGGGAAACATGGTCTAAAGATAATGAGAAATTGAAAATCTTGAATGTTGGTAAATAAATAGTACCGGAGACATTAGTTGTAATAACCAACAAGTTTCCTGGACCTGATGACCTACATCTTAATAGTGGCTGCATAGATGCTTGCATTGACTTTTTTTCTTGCAGAATTCCCTTTTAGATGGGAAGGTGGCAAATGTAATGCTGCTGTTGAAGAAGAGCAACAGGGAAGATCAGTTAGCCAGTGATAAAAATAGATGCTATAATCTTTAATTGAGGACATGGTGTTAAGGAGTTTGCAAATCACAATGTTTAGGCAACTTGCCAGGACAACAGTTGAGAGCATTTAACACCACTGTGTACCCTATGTGATTTCCAGCCTTGGTTCAGGGATCAATCCCCCATTTTTACCAGACTTTCTGGGCTAAGGTTCTTTATTCTTACTGCTTTTATCTGACTCTTACTAACCCTACCCTTGTGTGCCTATTTACCTTTCGTTTCTAAAGAACATTTTATAAAAGGGAAACTGTGTTTAAATAATGTTAGGTTTTTTAAGGTTTAATGCAGAGGCTAGACAAGGGGGAATCAGTGAATATACTATATTTGGATTTTCAGATGGCATCCTCAGGTGCTTCACAAGAAGTTATTGCACAAGGTTAGAGCTCACAGGATTGGTGTTAATATATTAGTATGGATTGAAGGTTGGCTCATGGAGAGAAAATACAGAAGAATAAATAGGCTATTTCCTGGATGGTGGGGAGTGCTGCAAGGATCAATGCTTGGGCTTCAGTTACTTACAATCAAGGACTTGGAGGAGGGGACTGCACCTAATATACCCAAGTTTGCTGATGATATGAAGTTAACTTGGAAAAGTAATTTGTAAGGACGAAAAGAGGCTGCAAAGGGATGGAGACTGGTTAAATGATTGAGCAAGATAGGGGAGAAGTATAAAACTATTGCCTTGCTTGAAGGAATACTAGTAAAGCTGAATGTATTCTAAAAGCAGAGTCTAGTAAATATTGGTAGATAGAGGAATTTGTCCCTGTATTCTCGACATTAACATGCAAGTGCAGCAAGCAACTAGGAAGAAAAATGATACGTTGCCTTCTGTTGCAACATGGCTTTAGAATAAAAGGAAGGACGTCTTGGTGCAACCACGTGTGGCTTTGGTGAGACATGCATGCAGTATTGTGTATGGTTTTTATCTCCTCCTCTTTGAGAGGGTTCACAAAGATTCATTAGGTTGGCTCGTGGGATGAGAGACATGTTATAGAAGAGGAGAGACCCAAACCATTCTCGCCTTGTCTTCATACATGTTACCAGCTCAGCTGCATATTTATAGCATTCTCTTTCTATGTCTGATATTTGACCCTAGCTATCTCTCTGGTAGAATCAGTCTCTGGTCTACTCTAAGCTGATGAGTGTCAGGGGCCTGCACACAACAAATATTTAGAAATTGAGCATGACAAAATAGGAAAGGGAGGACCAACTTTTATTTTGTAAAATGCATGATAATATATCACTCTTGGGAAGATGGTGACATAATTGTCATGTTCCTGAATTAGTAATCCAGGGGCCCAGGCAAATGCTCTGAGAATAGGTCAAATCCCACTAGAGTAGTTGGTGATATTTAAATTCACATTGGAAATGTGGACCATAAAGTTGGTTTCATAGTCACCATTACCATCAATTTTTTTTAACAAAACTGGTTCACTAATGCCCTGTAAGGAAGGAAATCTGCCATCTTTACTCAGTCTGGCCTACATGTGTCTCCAGACCCTCAGCAATATGGTTGACTCTTAAACTGCCCTCTGAAATAGGCTAGCAAGCTACTCTTAGGCATGGGCAATAAATGCTGGCCTTGTCAGTGACTCACACATCTCCAAGAAAGAATAGAAAAAAATGTATCCAGATCACATCAAAAACAGAAGCCAAGTATGAATAGAAATTTGTAGCTCATTATTTGTGAAAGAGGGGTAAGTAAACAATTTTGTTTTCAATTCTCATTACTGTAGGTTTTACGTTTGTCTCTTGCAGGGTGCATGAAAGCTTTGGTGAGCTCGGACACTATTCCTTATGGGTGGCAAAGGCCAACCTGAGTAACACAAGTGGACCAGTCAACTGTAAAGTCATCATTGACCATGAAGCCATTAACAACAAACTTCGTACGTACACTTGTGGAGTGCTGCCACATTTTGTCCTGTTCAGAGTCAAGCGGGTAATGTTCCTTCTTCTAGAGTGCGGGGGGAAAAAAGAGCAATAACTTTTTTATTACTGCCCTAGGAGGGAGAGGGACGCAACAAAGTGTTTCTACTCCTCAAGGTTATAAGTTTTTTTTAATACAAGCCATATCTAGATTGTGTCTCAAAGCTATAATCATTAAGTAATGGTTGGAGTCTGATGACAGTGGCGCGTTAATGCACTATTTGTTGTTTTGTATTCGGTAAGCAATGAGTGTTTTGTTCGTCTGTTTTCTGGGTTAATTTAATTCCTGCCATTTCTATTTGAATTTCGTACACAATGCTTTACTGCATTCTAACAAAACCTTTTTCTTTTCTACAGCTATTTTATATGCATTCCTTGCCTTTGGTGGATTGGCTATTTTGACAAGTTTAGCACAGTTAATACTGGGGTAAGTGCCATGATTTAAAGGAGTTATTAAATGAATGGAAGTTTAATTTTCAGTGCTCATTGATGGAGCCGTATAGGTAGGGCAGGCTGCAGATGGAGTTCATGCTCTGTCCCTGCGTTTCTGATATCAACTTCTGTCTACAATTGGTCTCGGTGCCCCCAGAGCGATAAGCTGCCCTCAGATTTACAGCCCAGAAGGAGCCTGATGCACCGTTTTGTTTGGATTCTTTTCTACGCTCTCAATTTTTTCCGTTCTTAGTAAACTTCCAAAAGCTCAATGGATTCTGCTTCCATTATTGTTTCTAGTCTGCATTCTACATCCTGACTGCGTCTGCGTACTTTTTGGTTAATAAATTTTTGTCCTGGTTACCTGCTAAATAAATGTAATTGCTTTTGATCAACCTCATCAAAATTCCATAAGTTTGGATTCCTCTGTCCAAGCTCCTTTTGACCGAATGAAGGAGCTCCAATTTCTTAGGTTTTTCTCATGTTTGAGCCTATTATCCCAGGACCTATAGACCTACAGTTCACTTTTCCCAGTCTCGACACCACCCAGCGTTTCAGTTCCTGCTCAATATCTAAGCACCTCTGCTGAATTAGTACTGGCAGTGTTGCGAACCAAAGAAGAGATTTGAGGATGATTACCAGTGCTTAAAATTATAAGAGGATGAGGCAGTACTGAGCAAGAGGTCTGGGACAAGAGCATGTAGGTTTATGATTAAATGTAGAAGGTTATGTTCACAACATAGAACAGGCAAAAATCTTTTGTGCATGGTGACTCTGGAATGTATGACTGAAGTTAGTGATTGGAACTGCGTATGTATTCAGGAATGTTGAGTGGGTGCTGAGGGAAAGAGGGCAACGGGTATAAAGCTGTTGCTTATGTGATACGAAGATGGACGATGTTTTAAGCCGTGCAGAGAGAAACACAATTGCTAACAGTAATTGATCGATTTAATGAAAGGGCAAAACTATGGGAAATGAGTTTCAATGTAGGCAAATTTGAGGCCATGCTGTTTGTACCTGAAAAGGATGCAACAGGTTGCATTTGGAATGATGAAAAGCTAGAAACAATGGAAGCCCAAAGAGACATGTGGGAAACGGGTGAGTTGGGGACTTCAGAAGTCATGCTTCAGCTGTGCAAAGCCCTAGTCTGACTACATTTGGAGTGCTGTGAGCAGTTTGGGCACCACTCCTTAGGAAGGATGTATTGGCTTTGGAGGAAGTGCTGTGTTTATTTACTAGAATGATTCCTGGACTCCCTAATTTATAAAGCAAGATTAAACAAACCAGGGCTGTAATCCAGGAATTAGAAGGTTATGGGATAATTTGAACCAAATTTAAGTTGTTACAAGGAACTCGGTTTCTCCCAATCTACCCTGTTGCTTGCAAGCTGATCTGGGACGAAGGTTTAAATGCAAAAGTCAAAAAATCAGTGCCAGAACTTTTTTTGGAGAGAAGTTAGGAAACAGTTCGTCTTACAAAAGTTGGTAGAAGTTTGAAACACTCTTCTGCAAGCAGCAAATGATCGTTTAATTGCTAATCTTAAAACTGAGATTTTACATTCTTGCCCCTCTGTGGTATTGCATAATAAGGGGCAACAACAGAATTAGATTGTAAATTGTCTATGATCTCATTGAAAAAGGCTGGAGGAGAGACATGGCTTGCTCCTGTTTCTATATTTCCATTTAGGGTCGAGCACCAGCAGCGACTGGGCCAAGCAGCCTGTCCTTGTATTATGATTTCTCAAACCATGTTTGTGGTGAAGGTAGAAAAGGAGCGCCCCTGAGATGGCATTGAAGTGGCTTGATGCTCTCCACAGTCAAACATGGGCAAATCGTCACCCAGGAAAATGACCCACTGTGATTGGCAGCTGTGGGATACAACGGAGCAAATGCCTTCAAGATGCAGGGTGTTGTGGAGGAAGATTGAAATGGAACAAATGGTTCTTAAGCAAAAGGATGAGTGGGGAAGGGAAGTTTAATTTCTGATTTATCTCTTCTTGCCTCCAGACTTCGTTCTGTTAGAAACGTGTTGTTCCACTTTTCAAATCGCGTTGAGATGGAACGGTTAATCAATTCGGTAAGTGACGAACAGTGTCACGTTTATTTGTTTGAAAATGCGTGTAGAAAAGAGAAAATGTGCACCATCTGTACTTCATAGGTTATGTTAGAATATCAGAGGATGCAGATGAGAAATCTAGGAATCTTGAATTTGAGTTTGTTTATTAATGTTGAAAGTAGGCTTACATTAACACTGCAACGAAGTAACTGAAAATTCTCTAGTCACCACACTCTGGTGCCTGTTCGGGTACACTGAGGAAAGATTTAGCATGGCCAATGTACCTAACCTTGGTGGACAAAGTACTTATCCAGTGCTCAGAAAAGCTATCCGAATGTTAAACTGGAAGTCAGGGGAGATTGTGATCGGTCGGACCCTATCACTAACTGTGTCCAGTTCTGGTTACTGAGATACAAGGGAAATATTCAAACTGTGGACGCAGTGCAGAGTAGACCCATATGGCTTTTCCCAGAGTTGGGATTCTGAGCTGAAGGAAAGATTGGGGAAAGTTGGGCTTTTCAGCCAGAAATGGGAATGCCTGAAGGCCTTAATTTTAGTTCTTCGGGTGAGGGACTGTTTTATTTATATCTTTGCTTGATGACAAATAGTACCTGTTCATAGAACTTATTTGGTTTATCCGCCTTTAAAATTTTGCTGCCATTTGATTAGAACATACTTTAAAAATCTAAAACATGTGCTTTCTTCAAAGGAGCTAGGATCACCGAACCATGTTACTGACAATACAAGCCACTCAAATCTGGTGCCAGGACAGAATTCAGGCTCCTATCGACTTCGTTCACTAGACACCTTTCGAGGGTAACTTGATTTCGGACTCTTGCAAAGGAAGCCCTTGCTGTTATTAAATGCTGATGTGTGTCTGTCAGTCTGCCTCCGGCAAGCTCCATTATTTAAGTAGAGCCATTATTTTAATGAAACACTGATATTAAAAGCAGCCATTCTTCTCTACACCATCATGTTTGTACAGGGACTATTGTGCCAAATGGCCTGTTTGCTGTATATTCTATATTATGGCTTACAAGTGAGATTATTTGAAGGGTGAAGTATTGGTCGAGATGTAACTAGATTTCTGTATGATCTTCCAGACTGGCTTTGGTGATCATGATCTTTGTTAACTATGGAGGTGGGAAATACTGGTTCTTCAAACATGAAAATTGGAATGGTAAGTTACATAACTTTTTTCTGTACATGTGTTTGCAGTCAATCACCAGTCTGGCCTGCATGGTAGCCACTGTTATATTGTGAATGAATTGCTCTTTGAAATAAGGATTCAGAGGGCCTGTTTTTAACACTGATCTTCCTTGCTCGTGTCATGCTGTGCGTTGTATAAATGCTGGCATAGTCTTGTCCATTCACTGATGTTATGTAAACTCATCTGGACACAGCATAGGAAAATGTAGGTTCATTTCGGTTGATAGTGTTTGTGTCATTTAAGACGTTTTTAGTGTTATTAGTCTAAAAATGTTTGTGCATTTTTGTGTGCAGTTGCTGCCTTGATCTGTAATGCTTGTGTTTTCTGAATTCTAATTTTATAGGGTTAACAGTAGCAGATTTGGTATTTCCATGGTAAGCAGTTTTTTTATATGATGTGTTTGTGTTGTCAAATCAACTTTGCAGTCCAAGACTAATAATTACTTATAATCATAAATAACAAAGATGTTCTCCATAAAGACGTGGGTTGAAGGCTCATTTTGAGGACTGTCTGGTCTGACAGTTCAATATGATACTGAGGACATGCTACAATGTCAGAGAAGCCACCTTTTGGAGGCGACTGTTTACCAAAGCCCCAGGTGAACTTTAAAGATGGCACTGTTTTGAAGAAGAGCACGGGAGTTCATCTCCATTCCAGCCAACGTTGATTCCTCAGGCAGCTTCACTAAAAATAGATTCTAGTCATGCTTGTGGGAGCTTGCCAAGTGCCATGTTTCCTGCCTACTTTCTGGCTACTTTTCGATGTACTTCATTGGCTGTAAAGCGATGTAGGATAAGAGGGTCAGTTAGCTCAATTAGTTGGATGGCTGGTTCGCGATGCGGAGCGATGCCAACCGTGCAGGTTCAGTTCCTGCACTGGCTGAGGTTATTCATTTGGACTCAACCTTGCCCCATGCTGAAGGTGTGGTGACTTTCAGGGTTACATCACCACCATCAGCTCACACTCAAAGTGGTGGGTATCTGGGAGCATGGCGACATTTCAAGTTGCAATGTCCTAAAGTTGTATGAAACCTTTCTCTGGAGAAGTCGGTGCAAAAAAGTGGTATAGCTGGCACTGACATGAAGTGAAAGTGAGATTTTGTTTACTGAGGTACATATTTTTAATGTGCTTTTCCCGTGAATTCAGTCATTTTTAACATTGGAAACAGTTTGAATTCTTCAAAAATACAAATGATGCCAAACTACACAGGGCATGGGTTTCCACTCAATCAATTTAAACAAATAACATGAATCATAGAATCCCTGCAGTGCAGAAGGAAACAATCCCACCCAGGTCCTATCCCCACAGCCCCACACATTTACCCCACTAATCTCCCTGACACCAAGGGGCAATTTAGCATGGCCAATCCACCTCACCTGCATATCTTTGGAATGTAGGAGGAAACTGGAGCATCCAGAAGAAAGCCACGCAGACGCGAGGAGAACGTGCAGACTCCACACACAGATCCAAGGCCAAAATTGAACCTGGGTCCCTGGCGCTGTGAAGCAGCAGTGCTAACCATTTGTGCCATCCTAAGCAAGTTAAGCAACTTTGAATTCAGAGGAAAACCTGGAGTGAATACCTTAAAACTTGTATTAAACAAGAGGCTGTTTTTAATTAATTTCATTCATTTAAATTGAAACAATGGAAAACATCACCTGTGCAGTTTAATTAAAAATTCATAATTTGTATTTTTGAAGAATTCAATTAGTTGCCAAGCTTAAAAGCAAGTTGACATGCTTTTTGCTTTTGAACGCATGAATGTGTCTAACCAAGAATCTTCTGGATTTAGGTTTGTGTTTATCATGGGAACATCTATTGCCCTCTCCCTGAACCCAGCGTTGCAGGCCAATCGCTCCAGGTGGAGACTGTTGGGTAAAGTTGCTTGGAGAACTGCAGCCTTGGTATTACTTGGGATCTTTATCATCAACCCAAACTACTGCAAGGGGCCACGTAAGTGTTCGTTTGGACAGGTGCTTGACTTTTAATCCATTTTCTTTATGTAGTGATTAGCATTCAGCATGGCAGTCTCTCAACCCCAGTTTACTGTGTTTGTTTAGTTACTTTCCATTGAAACTGTGTGGCAAATGGCAGGGGGAATCAGTACATGGCTTGCACACAATTTAAATTTCAATTTAGAATTGTATCCTCTTTACAAAAAAAAAATTGGTGTGTTGCTGATGGTGAGCGTGGTCAACCAAACAGTGGAGGACTTGAGTCACATATAAACCAGACTTGGGGGAGGTATTTATTTCCTTCCCTGAAGGACTTGGTGAATCGGGTTTGAATGACAACTGGAAGTTTTCAGTGGTGTTGTTTTGGTCCCTGGAGTGACTGTATATATTTATTGAATTCAGTTTCCAATGGTAGAAGTTGAACTCCCAACTTCTGAATTATTAGTACAGTACTGTAACCAGTTGGTTACATACTTGAGGGATGGCTTGCGTGGAAGCGGAAGGCACGTGAATGCACAAATGTTGAAATTGGGAATAATCTTGATGGGTTGTTCAGTTTTCTGAATCTGCTCCGTATGCAGAAACACAGAAGGAAGTTGATAAAGAGCAATCCAGCTTAATCTCATTTTCTAGCTGTTGGTTCGTAACTCTACAGGTTATGGTATTTCAAAGTGCATATGCAAATATATATATTTGATGGGGGTTTCTGTCTCTACCATCATTTCCAAGAAATGAACTCCAGGTGTCCATCACCCTCTGAGTTAAGAACTTTCTCCCCTCCAATTCTTCTATCAATTATTTTTAGATCTATTCCCTGTGGTTAGCAACCCCACTCTGTTAAGGGAAGTTGGTCTCTCATAACTTTGCACACTTAAATTAAATCTCCCTTCGACCTCCTGTTGCTCAGAAAATAAACCCAGTCTATTCACCCTTTCCTCATAGTAAAAATTGGCAACATTTTCATAATTCTCTTGTGTACCACCTCTAGTGTATTCACATCCTCCTTGTAATACTGAGCCCAGAACAATATGCACAAGGCATTTAATACAGTTCCAGCCTCTCTGCTCTTATGCTCTGCCTTGGTCAAGGAAAGTATAAGTTTCTCATATGTTGCCTTAATCATCCTATTTACCTGTCCTGCTACCTTAGGGATCTGTGGGCGAACACTCCAAGATTTCTGTTTCTCTCTGCAATTCTGAGGTCTATCGTTTATTGTATATCCAGTTGTGTTCTCTTACACTTCTTCTCTGGATTTAATTCTATTTCTTTCTTTCCTGCTTCCCCACTAGGTCTATTCATAACTTCCTACTTTCTTCCTCACTATCAATTATGTGACCAATTATATCTATAAATTTCTTAATCATGCCCCCTACATTTAAGCCTAAAATGTTGATATATGTCAGGAAGAGGAAAGGACTAAGCTGTGTGGAATCACATTATCTGTTTCCGCACACAAAGTTACCTTTTTAGCCTCTAATCAGCCCTCCCTGTTCCTTGGTTATCTTGTTTTTTTATGTATTTGTAAAGATTCCTTGGGTTTTACTTGCAAATATTTTTCATGCCCTTTCTTGCTTCCCTAGTTGCGTCTTCTGTTTCACCCCCGTGCTTTCTATACTCCTGTAGGCTTTCTGCAGTATTCAGCTCTCGACATCTGATATAAACTTACCTCCTTTGCCTTATCTTACCCTGTGAACTGTTTGACATCCAGATGGCTCTAAACATGAGACATGTCCTTTTTCTTTGTCAGACCGTATTAATCCTAAACCACCTTTGTCTTCTTGAATGCCTCCCACTTTGACACAGGTTTATCTTCAAGAACCTATTTTCTGTCCACTTTTTATGAGACTGATGAGCAATAGATGCTAGAGCACTTAGTACTTTCTTATTTTCCCTGCCAATTTTAAGTTTTCTCCTATAAATGGGGTTGTCTAATGGTTCTGACAGCGCTGCAATACAATGATGATTTCTCCTTTTTTATGTATTATTTTCAAAGATGTAAAAGTTCTTGTATCCAATCGAGTTGGCCATGACAATTGAGGTCTGTTGAATGAGGCGAGGAGACAGTTATAACCTGATGATCTGTTAGAATATTGTTGAAAAGAGAGATGTGTTGCTGAAGCTTTTCATCTTGCATTTAACCGGACAAGGGCAAGAATCTCAAGTCTAAACGATCATAAATTTTACGACAAAAGAAGATGGTGCTGATTGGTTCGCAAGCCAATAATAATTGGTGGCAATCAGTCAAGCTTAGAATGTGGCTCATTCATGCTTGCTTGAAGTGACACACATTCATACACAGGAGTCTACTTTCTGCAAACAAAAAGAATATGTTCAAGCCTTGTGCCGTTTGAATTACCGAGGAGCTTTAGAGCGTATTGCTATCTGTTGCTTTCATTACACAACCTAAGTCAATCAAAGTCAACTTGCCAAACAACTGGCACCCTTTCTCCCACGGTATAAATTGTTGTTTGAAATGTGGCATTCTTGTATTTGTCCTGATGAATCCAAGTTGAAAAGCTTCAGCGTCATGTTGTTGTTTTCAGCAATGTTGCAAGTTCTATACTCACAAGCGACAGTTGTTAGAATATTAAAGGCAGTTGAAAATGATTCAGTTGATGATTTGTGGATCCAGGTTGGTGCAGCACAGTCAGCTGAGGATTACTGCAATGACAAATTATTTTCATTGCATTGCTTCCACTTCATGCAGTCTCCTAATTGCTTACTAATTTTGCCAGCTGAGGGTATGAAAGGATCATGGAACAAGGCAACTGGGTGGAGTTGAATTGCGATAATGGTCGATCAAGTTGGAGGCACTGAATGACCTCTTCCTGTTCCTGTAGTTACTCATTTGGGACAGCCAATTAGCACTGATTTTAGACAAAATATTATTTTTATGAACACTGGTGCATTAAAAGCTTCTTAGTTTTTAATATCTAAGTTTGTTTATTAGTATTGCGAGTAGGCTTACACTGCATTGAAGCTACTATGAAAATCCCCTAGAGGTACCAGGTAATTATATTTAATGAGAATTTTTACGGAAGCTTGATACAACTTATAAAATGAGCTTTCAACGTGCAATCCCCCTTGAGTGCACAAGAGTACTGAAGGAGACAGCATCAAGGATGCAAACTTCTAAGTTAATTGAATTCTCTCTATAGTGGTTTTATCTCTCATTATGGAGAGAAATTAGGGGATTTCAAACATGGGTCTTATGGTAGCAAGTGGGATGGAAGAAGTGAACCCCTCCCAAGATGTTCAGTGTTTTTGGGGTTGAGCCAGGGCAAGGCAACCTGGGCAAACTGAGAAATGACCAGTTCAGTGTAATTAGAGCCCGAGTCTGCAGATCTCATTCCATGTGAAGCCAGGAGAAACTAGTGAGCCTCCCTGCTTCCACAGCAAAATTGTGACCACTGACAGCCCAGGCTTGCCCCAAGGAGTAATGGACAAATAGATTGTGTAGAGATTCAGCGAAGGCAGTGTAAGCACGTGTTGATCAGAATGTATTGAATTATCAGTTGGATAAATAATTAGTTAGAAGCATGGTGAAAGATAAGTACATAGAGGAATCTGTGTTTGGAAGTTAGCCAGTCAATTATGCAAAACAAAGGGGGGAATGCATGGTCTCAGTTTTACACAATTTGAATTTTTTGGGAGGGTCCAGGGCTAACAACAAATCTGACTTGTTCTCGAGAGGATGAATGGTTGATGGTGTCATCTGTGGAAGGTACAGACTCATTGGGCTGAAGAGTTGTTTCTGATTCTGTGCTTTCCTCTTCCCCATAGTTTCCTGGGATACTCTGCGAATCCCTGGTGTACTTCAGAGGCTGGGTCTGACCTATGGTGTGGTTGCTGTCATGGAACTGCTGTGTGGAAAATGTTGGCCTGAAGTTCTCTCATTGGTAAAGAAACTTCTGATTTCTCTGCAGCCTTGGTTCACACTCGAATAAATGTGACATTTCATTCTTTGCTTTCAGAAATGTGCTATGTTAAGTCCTGTACAAAGACAATTGTCATTCTTTGTTAACTTGTATGTATATGTTTCAAAATTGTAAATGTTAATGAAGAGTATTTAGACCATGAATTGCTTGGAGTTGGTAATGAGTCCTTGTTAAGGACATGATGGTGTAATTTTGGGTTGGGTTGCCTTAGCATTTTCTCAGCTGTAACATCTGTCACAAAGCATGCTGCTCGTACTCGAGTGAGTATTGGGGAATCTAAAGCACCCAGCAGTGTTCAACTTGCAGATGTTAAGCTTGCCTCCTGATACTTTGCTTGCTAGTCACAAGAGTAGCAACATAGGAATTAGGAGCAGAAGTAGGCAAATTCAGCCCTTTGAGCCTGTCCTGCCATTCAATCTGGCTGATTTCTCCCTAGACTCAAATCCACCTCTTCACCTGTTCCCCATATCCCTCTTTCGCTTTTTAATATGAGAATAGAATCTATCTCCCTCTTAAAACCATTTAACGATTCAGACTTCACTGCACTTGGGGCAGCCAGTTCCACAATTTCACTATCCTCTGCGAGAAGTAGTTCCTCATTTTGCCTCACAACCTATAACTGTGACCTCTTGTTCTAGATTGCCCCATAAGAGGGAACATTTGGTCTACATTTAGTTTATCAATCCCTTAAAATTTTATATATCTCCATCAGATCCCCTCTCGTCCTTCTAAACTCCAGCGAGTACAAGCCCAAACTCTAATCTCTCCTCATGCATCAAACCCTCATCAATCTGGTGAACCTCCTCTGAACTGCCTTCAATGCCACCACATCCTTCAAGTAAGAAGATCAAAGCTGGACACAATTCTCCAGATGTGGTCTCACCTACACCCTACACCATTGCAACAACACTTCCCTACTTATATACTTCAGCCCTTCTGCAGTAAATGCCAACATCCCATTTGCCTTTTTTATTACATGCTTAACCTGCATACCAACTTTCTAAGATTCATGAATGTAGACACCCAGATCCCCCTGCCCAGGCACATTTTGAATCTGCTTTCCATTTAGATAATTTTCTATTTTTCTGCCAAAATGGGTAACCTCACATTTATCCACATTAATCTCCACCTGCTAAATTTTGGTAGTTCTGTGCATTGTGATATGCAACATAGTGGGTTATGGAGCGTGGAGTGAACTCTTGTGTGTGTTACACTGGAGTTGCTGCAGTCCAAATTACAAAGTTACAAGGTTTGCTGCAGTAAATTGTCCTCTGCTCTTAATGCAGCAGTGAGCAATGTGGGGGCAACAGTATAGTGGCTATTGGCCTGAATTAATAGTCCAAAGAATGTCATTTCAAATCCTACCGATTTGACATCCATTTTGAGAAATTTGGAAATCTAGTTGGTGCTAATTAAAATGACCACAAATTTATAATATTTCTGAAATCCCAAATGATTCATTAATGTCACTTGGGGATGGGACCTGCAGTTATTGCCTGTTTTGATTGATGTGTCATTCCTGTCCCACACCAACCAAGTTGACTCTTATTAGCCCACTTCAAAGGGCAATTAAGTTGTTTCAACCAATGTTTCAAGAAGATGACCCACTCCCTTCTCAGGGTAACTAAGGATGGGCAAAAATGCCAACGTAGCCAGCAAATGCACACACCCCATCAATAAATATTTAAAAAAAATACTGTCCTTTATACTTTGCCTCGTTTTCCATCAAAGCTGTGTGAGTGTGGTCTTAAAGTTGGTTATGAGGGAACAATAGCCTCTATTGGGTTATTGTTGGATTAATTGGCATAGCTTCTATAATTGTTGGATTAAATGGCATTAACTTATAGTTTGGCTCCTTCACAGTGCAGGTGAGGGCTGATGAAAGGTGCAAACTTGAAAGACTCTTGGACATTTTTTGATTAGAAATCTTGCAATGAGCTTCTTTTTAAAGTTCCTGTTATTGAGACATGATCCCTGCAACTACAAATGACCTTGCATTATTTTAACATTTGGCTTTCTATTTTTGTAGGACAGCTGGTGGTCTCCAGTCAGGGATGTTTTGATCTACTGGCCCCAGTGGATCTTGATTGTGATGTTGGAGTGTGTCTGGCTTTGTTTGACTTTCCTGCTGCCTGTGCCAGGTTGCCCACGGTAAGACCTCATTTCCCTAGAGTAGAGCAAATGATTCATTTCCCAATGGGGGAATTTAGCGCCCAGTGAGGGGAGAAATGAGATGGGCACATGCAATTGGTTTCCAAACTGGAGGCCTCAGGGCTGCAGGTGGTTCCTCCAAAACCGTCATCTGTTGACAATAAGACTTCGTGCAATGATGTCACTGTAATTTGGAAGCCATGAGGGAGTAGAATGGGTGGGGGTAGAGTGGGAATATATTTTCAGTTGTTCTGCCATTGCTGTTCAACTGTGCATCTTTTAAAGAATAAACTGAAGTGGCTTGGGACATTTTTGTGCATTTAAGATGCTACGTAGGTGTGATTTGTATTGGTTGTCCAACTAAGACATCTTCTCGACTCTTGAGAATTATTCTTCCACCAGTGCTGATGGGTCAGTTGAGGTTTGACTTCTCTCATTGTTGACCATGTACAAGTTCAGCATACTAAGCTGTTTTTTTTCATACATTCATTTTTAGGACATGGATGTTGCTGGCATTTATTTCTCATTCCTCGTTTCTGCCCTATCTCTCATGCCCTTTCTCGTCCATGAGATCCCCATCCTGTTGCTTTGACTCTACTCCCAACAAAGTACTCAGTTTCTCTTCCCAGTTCTCATGTTAGCTGACATAATTACCAGTTCTGTCTCCTCAGATCTGTCCCCCTCTGCTTCAGACATACCATCATTCATCTCAATAAACCAATTCTTGACCTCTGTCCTTGCAAGCTACTGTCCCAGGTCCAATCACCCTTTGGAGAGGAAAGATCTTGAACATGTTACCCCTCAAATTCATGCCCACCTTCTTCAGAGTGCCATGTTTGAATACTTACGGTCAGGGTTCTGCCCTTTCCACTGTAATAGGATGGCTATTATCGAAGTTACACATGGGATCCAAGCAATTGTGATCAAGGAAAATTGTCCCTCCTAGTCCCTTTGACCTGTTTGCAGCCTTTGATACAGTTGATCACACTATCCTCCTCCAAATCATCGTCCAGTTAGATGGGACTGCACTTTGCTGGTTCCATTCTTATTTATCCAATTGAAGCCAGAGAATCACCATTCTCCCATTCCTGTACATTTACCTTTGTCCTCCAAGGATCTATCCTTGGAGCCCCTCCTATTTCTTATCCATGTGCTGTCCTTTGGTACCATCTGAAAATGTAACACCGGTTTTCACGTTTCCCCTGACGGCATTCAGCTTTACCTTAGGACCATCTCTTTTGACCCTTTCATAGTCTTGGTGTTGTTGGGCTACTTCTCTGACACTCAGCACAGGATGGGCAGACATTTTCAATTAAATATTGGGAATACTGAAGCCATTGTCTGTGGTCCCTCTCCCTGACTGCCTAAGGCTGAATCTTTGAGACCACCAACTCACTCTCATCTTAGAAGCAAATGGACAGTTTAAAGCATAACTATTTACAATTCAACATTCCCAACACTTCTTGGGACTGGCAGCTCACACTCTAATCAGGTTTGGTACACAAGCTGCTGTTATTGTATTTAGGTGTAAACAGCTTGTTTCAAATCTCATTAAAACAACTGGGCACCCTTTAATCTCTAACAATCACCCACCCAGGCTTGCTGTCAGGCAAACTTAAGAACACGTCACCTGACCCCCTTCATTTTACCTGAACATATCATTGTATACCTCAATTGTAACAAATTCCAAGTTGCCCTGAGTAGTGCTACACTGTGTCAAAAATTGAATGCCGTACTGGCTAAGTTACAACAGTAATTTCAAAAGTACTGAATTAGTTGTAAAATGCTTTGGAATTTTTTTATCATGAAAAGGGTGTCACAATTGCACCGTGGTTAGCACTGCTGCCGCACAGTGCCAGGCACCCAGATTCGATTCCTGGTTTGGGTTACTGTCTGTGTGGAGTTTGTGCTTTCTCCCCATGTCTGAGTTTCCTCTGGGTGCTCCAGTTTCCTCCCACAGTCTGAAAGAGGTGCTGGTTAGGTACATTGACCCGAACGGGCGCCTGAGTATGGCGACTAAGGGAATTTTGCAGTAACTTCATTGCAGCGTTAATGTATGCCTTACTTGTGACTAATAAATTAACTTTACTTTTACTTTAAAAGTGCTATTTGATGCATCTCTCTCTTAATGTGCCAATGGAATGAAAACCCAGGGCATCCCTTTCCATACCAGAAGCACTGGAACTGATTCCATTAGCCCCCATCCCTGCCCTGCCTGAGACCAGCACTCTTAGCTTGGCCCAGGATTTGAACAGGTGGTCTTTCTAGCTTCCTCTGCTGGGCCATCCAGTCCCATGTGTGCTGTTTTTCTTTTCCCCTCATCACATCTCTTGTCAAAATGTAATTGTAATAAATGTAACTTATTTGCTTATTAGAGGTTATCTTGGTCCTGGTGGAATTGGAAACTTTGGGCAGTTTGCTAATTGTACTGGAGGAGCAGCAGGGTACATTGATCGGTGGCTCTTTGGAGAAAAGCACATTTATCAACACCCTTCTTGCAAGGTAAAGAGCTGCTGGATTTTACTTTTAGCTGGTATCCTATAAATGCATTTTGTTTTTGTTTTTTGTAATGAAGTGTTTCATTTTTGTGGTTACTTTTGTTTAAGTTAGAAAGCAGAGGCCTTGTTTTCAGTGGTGGTGGGGTGCAATTTACTGTTTGGCTGAACATTCATGGGACATGGATATTGCTGGCTAGGCCAGCATTTATTGCCCATCCCTAGTTCCCTTGAAACTGAGTGGTTTGTTAGGCCATTTCAGAGGGCAGTTAAGAGCCAACCACATTGCTGTGGCTCTGGAGTCACATGCAGGCCAGACCAGGTAAGGACAGCAGATTGTCTTCACTAAAGGACATTTGTGAACCAAATGGGTTTTTCCGACATTGGTTTCACAATAATTAAATCCGGAAAGAAGGTAAAAAGCTCACAACCAAGAGATACAACTTTTTTACAATAGGAGAAGACAGCTCAACATCAAGGCTGAGCGACTAGGTGCTACCATCTTTAATTTCCCCCTCTCAGCTCCCCTCTTGCCCTTTTTGGTTACACCTTCAGCCACTGATATTTCAATGTTTGCTGCAGATCGAACTTTAAGTGGCATGTAATAGTTTTCTGTTGACTTCTCCCCAATGTGGCGGAGACTAGTAGTTCACTATTATGGGAGAACAGCACCTGTATCCCTGTTAATCCAGTGTGTGACTGAAAATGTCCATTTCACACATGATAAGGGCACAGTTTTGAGTTTGATAAATTGATATCACAATGAGCTGCAATACTAAATAGATGTGTAATTAAAGCTCAAAACATTCAAAGTGAAACTCCTTTACACCATCCTGAAAGGAAGTAATGGAGCTGTTGGTGATTTGTATCTCTTGCTGTCAACTGTAAAGGACTGGTCAAACTAAACTGCATTATTAACTTATTGGGTAATTTTGCAATGGTGATTAAAAATGATCATGTATCTGAAACCCAGAGCAACCAACTGTTCAGTCCCTGTTGTTAAGCAGAGAGAAAGGATATGATCTATTTCAGTGCAACTATCCACAGCTGGCTGTGGTCAAATCTTGCAAGACACGGATAAGATGGGTGTAGAGGGATGTGGAGCAAATGTGGGCATTTGGGACCAGCTTTAAGAAAAGGTGGCATGGACAAGTTGGGCCGAAGGGCACATTTCCATGCTGTAAATCTGACTCTGAGCAGACGCATACCAAACGTTTCATAGAATAACTGTACAGAGAAGAATTGGTCCATATGTCAAAGCATCAATCAAATAATGTACAGGGGAGGGGCGGTTCTTCCTGGGAAGAAGTGTGCCTGTGGATGCTGTGCTGTGCAAGATAGATAATTTTGTTGTTGAAATTATGAGCTCTATTGCAGATGAGCCTAGTATTACAGTTCTATTTGTGTGGCTGCCCATTCCCACCTTTTACAGTGTCTCCCTGGAAATCTGGTGACTCCCAACAATGGAGTTTTTGTGTGTACTTGAAATCCATTACAGTAGCAATATCACTTCTGACTAAACTGAAAACGATTACTTTTTTCCTGCGTCTCATCCAGTTTGCATCTTTTTACATTTCTGTTTATGAACAACTACCCCCCCCCCCCCCCCCCCCCCCAAGCCGTATCCTGTTTTAGGCGGCGTCTTGCATTTCACTGTGTGGTTAAGGTTCGGTGTTTGCGTGTTGGGCGTATTAATACGACCAACCCTCTATATAGTGAACATGGCTAATTAACTCCAGAATGAATTAAAACCTCGATTGTTCAAAATACATAGTGGAAAATATATTATGGAAAAGGCAGCCTTCAAGGGGCCAACAGATTATACTCTGACTGGAGCTAATGAGGGGAATCAGCCCCATGTACAAAGGTGTTTCTTTAATCTCCCTTGTATTCACATATATCCCACAAGTCTCCCTGAGTGACTACGAAGGTTTGAGTTATCAGAGGAACATCGTGACCCAACAAACTATTTCAACACGACCTGAGGTTAAATAAATTCAAATAAAGAAATGTTTGTCATTCTTCTCTTTTCCTGTCAGATTATGTTCTTTGAATTAAACAGTTTTATGAAACCTGTTCCTTTTTTAAAATAGTTTTGCATTTTATGATTTGAGATGAAGTAAACTTTCAATTAATTTTTATTTTGAAGATGCTTTATCACACTACAGTGCCGTTTGATCCCGAGAACTTGCTGGGATTAATCAACTCGATTGTGATGGCATTTCTGGGATTACAGGTAACAGTCACTGAGCAACAGTGAGGGTCTTTAAACAGTATATACTAATAAGTTGTATGAGATGTGAATATACTCCCATTGAAATATATAAACTTTGATAATTGTGCTATTGCTATAGATATGTTTCATGCTTAAAGGAACTGTTTATAGATTCAGCTCTATTCTGCAGGCAGTCGGTATGTCTGGAAAACATTTAGCTCAGATGCTGGGAAAGCAGGAAAATTACTCATTTTAGCCACCGTGTTTACTTAGGGAGCATATAGATTTTTGTTTATAACTGATTTCTCTCCAGGTTTTTGATTAGGTTGATTGACAGGGACATGTAATAATGTGGTTACTGGGAGGAGCTAAGTCTGTAGGCGAGAAAACAGCTTTTCAGTTTTTAACTGGGAATTGTTTGAGGACAGAATCTTCTACAAGCTGCTCTAAAACAGCTTTTGGAGAAAACAGGTTGGTTTCAGTTGAAGTCTGAAGGATTTTGCAGGCTTCTGGAACTCTATTGTGCTGTGAAAGCTTCACAACTGTCTATATCTATTATAGCAAGGAAACCTGGGTTGGCTAGCTGTATTTATTTAAAGTGAATTTGATTTATTCAGGAATGGGATGTAATTAGAACTGGAACAGGGGTAAACTGGAAAGAAAAGTTGTTACCTTCCTTTTTTAAATATTGTTCAACTGTCAACAGTTAAGCTGATTCATTTGTTAGAGTTGCTGGCCAGCCAGCAATGCTATGTGCCACGATAGAATAATTAAAAAAAATTAAACTGCTATTTAAAAAAAAGTTTGTTTGGCAAAGTAGATACTTTGTCAGTAGAATCATGCCTGGAGCGAAACATCCGAGCCTCACGTTTATGCTAAAATAGCAAAATTGTTCAGGTCTAGTCTGGCTTCATAATGTACTTTGGGGTTCTTGTCTGGGACCCAAACACTATCCTGTCATTACACTCTGAGGAACTGGGGTGAAGGATTGAACTCTGTATTCTGTCATAGAAAGGTTGAGTGGAACTACATTCCTCCTGGTTCATGCAAACTCCCTGTTGCTGCCGGTGAATGGATTGAATTTTGAGACAGGCTGCTGGAGGGTAAATATTTCGAGTGACTGGGATTTTGTTAACAGGTCCATTCTCCTCCGTTTTGTGTGCTTCCAAGAAGGTTTGGAAGCGGCTTTGATTTCTGGAAACCCAAATTTGTTTTTAAGTAGTTTCATGTAAAGTTGCACGTCTGCACAGACTGGACTTGGAAACAACGAATAATTTGAGTTTATGAAGCACCTTTCATTATATTTGGCACATCCCAAAATATTTAGCTACTATTGAAGCATAGTCATGATTATAGTGTTGGAATGACACTGAACATAGCTAGTCTTGTGGTTGAGTACTGGAATCGGAAGCTGTGTCCACCCAATGCCTTTTTTCAATACATGTCAAACCTCAAAATTACAACTACCAAGAAATAAATATTTCAATGCGATTTTTTTTTTTCTTTCTCTACAGGCTGGGAAGATTTTCATTATTTACAGAGGTCAAAATAAGCAGATTGTGCTGAGATTTTTCATTTGGAGCATATTACTAGTGAGTGAATTTGAGAGAAAATCTTTTGGTAGATCAAGTAAAGAACCTTGTGCTGGTGAAGTGTTTCTTGATTGTCTAATCTATTGATCTCTTTGTTAACTCTAGGGTACTATTTCAGCCGTCCTTACAAAATGTTCTAAAGATCATGGTTTCATTCCAGTCAATAAGAATTTATGGTATGTATGTTGTCACATTAAACGAGTGATTTAGCTCAGCACTGCAGGCAGTTCAATGCTGCAAATGTTGCCACGAGCCCCGTGCAATCTGACCTTCTGTCTGAAATGGATGTTTTGTAGCAGAATTGCAGTTTTTTTGAGTGATTTGTTTGTCCTACTGTCTGCAAAAGATCTGCTTCAGAAATCTGTAGTGAGGGATTT
The DNA here is from genome assembly GCF_965287045.1 of Carcharhinus amblyrhynchos. Lineage (NCBI taxonomy): Eukaryota > Metazoa > Chordata > Chondrichthyes > Carcharhiniformes > Carcharhinidae > Carcharhinus > Carcharhinus amblyrhynchos. The sequence continues at coordinate 167,394,755 of NC_137324.1, forward strand.
ATTGCCAGCAGTGCAAAGGGGACGTGATGAGTTTGTGTGCGATGGGCTATATGAAGGTATTTTTTTAAATGGATCCTGGAGTAATATTGCTTCCAATGAAGGATTAAGAACATAACATAAGAACATAAGAAATAGGAGCAGGAGTAGGCCATCTAGCCCTTCGAGCCTGCCCCGCCATTCAATAAGATCATGGCTGATCTGTCGCTGCTCAGTTCCACTTTCCCGCCCTCTCCCCATAACCCTTAATCCCCTCTCTTATCAAAAACCCATCAACCCGCGTCTTAAAAATATTTAGCGAGGCAGCCTCCACCACTTCAACGGGCAGAGAATTCCAGAGATTCACCACCCTTTGAGTGAAGAAGTTCCTCCTCAACTCTGTTCTAAACCGCCTCCCCTTTATCTTGAGGCTGTGCCCCCTAGTCCTACTGTCTTTTTTGAGCGGGAAGAGTCTCTCCACCTCTATCCTATCCATCCCATTCATCATCTTATACGTCTCAATGAGATCTCCCCTCATTCTTCTAAACTCTAACGAGTACAAGCCCAGTTTATTCAGCCTCTCCTAATAGCTCAACCCCCTCAACTCCGGTATCAGCCTAGTAAACCTCCTCTGCACTCCCTCCAAGGCCAAAATATACTTGGGTAAGTACGGCGCCCAAAACTGCACACAGTACTCCAGCTGCGGCCTCACCAATGCCCTATACAGCTGCAGCAAGACCTCCTACTTTTATATTCAATCCCCCTCGCTATGAAGGCCAGCATCCCATTTGCCTTCCTGACCACCTGCTGCACCTGCAAGCTGGGTTTTTGCGACTCAAGCACGAGGACCCCGAGGTCCCTCTGCACCGTCGCCTGCTGCAGTTTTTCGCCCCGTAAGTAATAGTCCTTCCTACCATTCTTCCTACCAAAGTGGACCACCTCACACTTGCCAACGTTAAATTCCATTTGCCATTTCCTGGCCCATTCGCCCAGCCTATCTAGATCCTTCTGCAGACTCTCCACACCCTCCGCACAATTTGCCGTTCCCCCAATCTTGGTGTCATCAGCAAATTTCGACACCCTACACTCGGTTCCCTCCTCCAGATCATCTATATAAATGGTAAAAAGTTGAGGCCCCAGCACCGACCCCTGGGGCACTCCACTAGTCACCATCCGCCAATCCGAATAGCACCCGTTGACCCCCACTCTCTGCCTCCTATTTGACAACCAATCCTCTATCCACGCTAACACCCTACCCCCAACTCCATGTCCCTCGACCTTCTGCAATAACCTCTTGTGAGGTACTTTGTCAAACGCCTTCTGAAAATCTAGAAAGACCACATCCACCGGCTCTCCTCTATCCACCGCCCTAGACATTGCAAGGGGAAAGTGCAATTCCTATTTTTCTGTTCATGGGAAGGGGGTGTCACTGGCTGGGTCAGTATTTATTGTCCACCCTTGAGTTAACTACATTGCTGTGGGTCTGGAGTCCTATATAGTCAGACCAGATAAGGACACAGATTTCCTTCCCTAAAGGACATTAGTAAACCAGATGAATTTTCATGACAATTGACAACAATTTCATGATCATCAGTCAATTCTTAATTCCATATATTTCATTCAAATTTCACCATCTGCAGTGGTGGGATTTGAACCCCAGTCCCCAGAGCATTATCCTGGGTTTCTGGAATGCTAATCCAGCAACAATACCACAGTACAAACATCTCTACTGGTAGTATGTAAGGGAGTGTTATGTAACTGGATCATCATTAGAATAGCAGGCAGGGATATAGAACTGCAAACGCGTTAAAGTTTGATGAGAAAGATCAGAATTTTGGCATTCATCGTCTTAAGTCAGTGGTAGGATCGGGAGACAAGTGAGATTTTAGGAAGGAAAAGTTTCAAACAAGAGTTCTGGATAGTTGGACCTTTGTAATGTTGAACCCAGGCAGCCAGCAAGAAGTTCAGGTGGAGGGTGCCAGATGTGGATGAGCAAGGGATGGAGGTGGAAGATGTTATGGAAGTAGGCGGACAGTTGGATCAGGGGAGAAGTAAGTCCATTGAAGGATTTCGTGGTGATTTTCAAATTAAGGGACTGGGAGTTTAGCATTGATGTGTTTGAAACTTACACTGGAATTTTACCGGCGCGCCAGCCCCGATTCTGGGGGTGGGTGAGGCTCTGAGAACAGATTCTCCATTGGCCTCGGGTGGGATCATAAGAACCTCAAGCGGACGTGCTGGTAAAATTCAGCCTTAGGATCTAAACAGGGATGGAAACTAAACTAAGCTTGAGACATCAGGGAAAGAGGTGGAGAGATGGAGCGTAGAATAGGCCCATAGCATTTCAGTAGGGTGGAGGAAGGAGGCAAGCAAATTGGGCTGTAAACCTTTTGACTCTGGCGCAATTTTGTATCAGATGACATGACAGATGGATGGAGTCCAGGGTGGTAATGGGATAAAGCTAGACACACCACTAAAGTTCATGGATAATATTGCTGGGAGTTAATGATCCTTACTCATTCTACTAAGTTTGAAACTTCTAAAAGTGGATTTCTGTCATTTATAATGTGATTTGCCTATCAATATTTTTCTACATGGTTTGAGGGGACAGAATTAAGATATAACAATACTCTCCTCTTCAGTGCTGACCTTTTTTGAGGTGATGAGAAAACCCTCATTCATTTGAACACTTGCCACATTCCCCCAGTTAGAACCAAAATGTCCTGGTTCACACATGAGCCACAATCCTATGTCTCTTTGCTCTGTGTTCAGGGATGATGAGCAAAGTAAATTGAGCCCTCATTGTTTTAACACGTCCATGCAGGGGATGTGTTGATTTATTGGAGTGGTATCTGTCACTGACTTTTCGCTCACTTTTATCTTCCACACAGGTCCATCTCTTACGTTACAACATTAAGTTCTTTTGCTTATGTTCTTCTCTTGCTGATCTATTTTATGGTGGATATAAAGAAGTTCTGGTCTGGCGCTCCCTTCTTCTATCCAGGTAAGGACAATTCCTGTCCGATAATACAGGGTTTTTTGCCACTGCGTTATTCACTCTTCTCCCTCCTGTTCCCAAAAAGAAATCTTCAGCTGGGGAGAGTATGATGATCATACAAGCCTGTTAACTGATCAGAAGAGATTATTTCTCCTTTCTGTCCAAGCTCTTGGTACTTTTAAGTAGGGTGTACTAGAGGAATTTTGGTTCTTTCCTGTGAATTTTCATTCCTGCCTCTTCCCCGCAGATACTCCTTGAGGTGAGAATGGGTCAGTATGAATTCATTTTTGCCTGTGATGCTGCACAGCACTTGGAATTGGGTTGATCCTTTGCCTTCCCTCTGCCATGTCCTCCTCTCTGGGAGCACTGCTTGTTCCAAGAATTTTGCAATGTTTGTCCCTCTGTAATATTCGCTCGTTGCCTATTAGAAATCAAGAAAGGGAAATAGTATTTGACTGAGAATCTGGACATTAATGGCTATTTATGCAAGTGAGCCATATATGTTTTCTCAGTTGCTAGGGTCCATTTTTACTGGCCTCTGGGATACATTTGGTTCCATTATGCACATGCATGACTATGCCAATAGGAAACCAAGGGGAAAAGTTACATCTTTAGAAGATAGAGTCTCTGCAGTGCAGGTGAAGGCCACTGAGTTTGCACCGACTGTCTGAAAGAGCATCTTAACCCTGGCTCAACCCCCCCCTATTCCCCATAACCCAGTGCATTTCCCATGGCCAATCCACCTAACCTGCATAGCTTTGGGAGGAAATCAGAGCACCTGGAGGAAATGCAAACACTGGAAGAACATGTAAATGCCACACAATTACCCAAGGTCAGAATTGATCCCTGTTCCCTGGTGCTGTGAGGCAGCAGTGCTAACCACTGTGCTATTGTGCTGCCTAAGAAAGTGGATAGGCCTGGGAGAGCCTCGGGCAGATATTCAGAGATTCCAATTGTGAGATCACAGTCTCTTAAAACATCAGGCTAGGATGAGTGGCAACTTGACTTACCGTCGCCTCTCAGCTTGGCGTGGCTGTGATGTTGCAGATCCCGATTTAAACCATTTCAGATCCAGTTGTTTGATTACCAGGCTTCAATGTAGTATATGTTAATTGTCTAAACTCTGTCTCCTGGGTGGCAGCAGCTATGGTTAGCACGCTATCCACTGTGGACCATAGAATTGATGATTTTTATTTTCCCCCAATCTTTCTAGGGATGAACTCCATTTTGCTGTACGTTGGACACGAGGTGTTTGAGCATTACTTCCCTTTCAGGTGGAAAATGTTCAACGACCGTTCACATGGCGAACACTTAACCCAGAACCTCCTTGCTACCACCATCTGGGTTTTTATTGCTTACGTTCTTTACAAGAAGAAAATATTTTGGAAAATTTGATCAGGAATCAACAGTATTTTTTCGCAGATATACGAAATGGAATATATTTTTCTATATATATGTGTCTAAACAGACGAGATGTGTTTGCATTTTGTATTAACAGTGGAAACATAAATGTCTGCAGCTTTTAATTTGTCTTAATGGCCAGTACGCTAATGATTGGATGACCAATTTCTGTTGATGCTCTCTCAGGTCCACTTGGTTACAGATTTCCACTGATGTGTGCCATCCCTTCCAGCTGGTTACATTTGGAATTGTATACATGTGCTTCTCCGCTCCAAGGCATGGTGCACTAGGATTCTTGCACCTCTACCCTCTCGCTACCCCACTATACTAGATCGCCACTCCTAAAGCCTCTCACTATCCCAACACTGTCCCACACAGTTATCACTAGCGTTCTGTTATTTATTCAGTAACGTTATTTTTCGACTAATTTCGAGCAAAGCTTTGTCTGAAACTTTTTTTCTGAAAGCTGTTGTTGTTGCTCCATCTTTGGTGGATGAGAAATGTTACGGTTAACTCTGATCAGCGGCTGTCTTGTCTGCTGTGTTTGCGGTGATGAATTGTGGACCTCCTGTTAGAAGCTGTTGGTTAGGTGTCTCGTGTGTGCACTCACCTGCAAGTTCCTGGCAGCGGATGGTTTGAAGTGACAAAAGTAACTGGTTCATTCACCTCTTGTGTGAAGGTGCTCGTGTGGGATTATTGTTGCTGTGAAAAGCTTATCCAAAGGCTCCTGGTTGCAGAGTGAGCGAAGGCTCCTGCTGGTGGCCCTCTTCAGGTTGATATTTAGGACCAGTGTTGTTGAAGACTGCCTCCTCACTGTGCTGCAGTCTGTGTCTGTCGAGGCCAGCTAGAATCCGCTTACAGCAGTAAAAACCTAAAGGACACGTGGGTATTGTCAGTGACTCCATCCACACACACACACACACACACACACACCCACCCCACTCTAGTTAGACAGTGTAGAAACCCATCACCAAACTTAAATCCTGAATTACTAACATGCTCCATAGTTGGCTTGGTTTGTGTTTGCCTACTGTGGAGTTACATGCTCTTTATACAGATTGACCCAAACACTGCTCAGGGAACCTGAGGTGTGTGGAGCAGAGTTTCTAAACTCCAAGTTTGACAGAGCAGATTTCTGGTGCGCTTAGTGCTGTTTTTCCCAGTGAGGATCTTGGCTTGGCAGGATTTTCCAAAGCCAAGTGAAAAGAAACGCAGCCCCTGATGACGAGACCGAGCTTAGTCATCCCATTGCCTGGTCTGCTGTGCAAGGTTGACTTGGTTCTGAACTCCTGTTGTCAATTTGTTGCCTTGGAGTGTCCTGATTGCAAAGGGATCTTGCTGGCTAATGCCCCCTTGGAGGTGACACAACAGTTCTCACCAGTAGCATGGTCATTAAGTGTGTAGGAGCATTGTGACTACCCACTAGACCAGAGCACAAGAACCCACCATATCCCACTGAATGTTGACTCCACCAGATGAAAATACAGTTTCTACAACAGTTGCTTAACTTTCTAATATTCGCCACGCAAGGCCCTCAGCCATGGATATCTCTCTGGTCTCGTTCCCAACTTCCATCTGATTCCTCCTAGCTAACATCCTCCCACATCTTGGCTCTCTGCATGTCACTTGCATCTACCTTTGGCATGGTAGTCCCTACAAAGGAGGTTGGGGTGGATTGGGGATAGGGGGTGAGGTGAAGGAGAGAGAAAGATAAGTGCCAGCTGCCAGGATGGTTTAGTAGTTGACTATCCAGAAACAGACTTACTCGTCAACCACTTCATCCAGAGTGAAACTTGGCCAAAGTAAGTTAATGCACTGAGTTTTTCTGTGTAAATTAGACCCAGCATTTTGATTGGGTTGTTCTTATTCATTCTTGTACAGTGTGGCTAACCTGGTGATGATACTCGAGTTCCAATTATTTAAACCAGACAGGAAACTGTGGATAGTTGGTGACCTCAAGCTAGCAATTAAGAAAAGTGCTTCTCTGGAAGTGAAAGCTTGCAAAGTTCATCAGTTTGGTTAACACTAATAAGAGCATAAAGAACCCAGCAGTGTAATATCCTGTGTTCAGGAGAGGATCGATTGGGTTACTGTTTGAAAACTCTTTGAAAGTGAAATCACTAATCTAGCATTATTCAAGCTATTGGGTCCATAAGTGTTGCTGACTTAGAAAATCTTCCATTGTCTATTGAATATTTAATTTGTCATCATTTAATTACTAATTTGTGCTAACAGGAAAACTGAGTTAGTGTTTTGACTTTTAAAAGAAAATATTAGTTCTGTAGAATGCAAAACAAACTTCTTCCTTGCACACTGCACTAACTGATTCATCAATAGATTTACATTCTCTTAAATGTTCCTAATGCCTGAAATTTTACTTCGACAGTTTTGACTCGGTCACTGATGTTTTCTTCATCCGATGTCTCATTTTCATCCATTGACTCTGCCTTTTCCTGTCTTCAGCTGTTTGCTTTTTGTTTCAAAACTTGTGAACAAGTTAATTTGTTGAAGTGAGTATAACACTTATTTCACCATCTTCTGAAGCAGGCCAGAGAAGCAATGGACAGAGGCTGAGCACCTTTGGCACACTTCCTTAAGCTTTGGTTTAGAATACAGTTCAGAGTACAGGACGCACACCTTCCTTAGTCTGAGGTTTGTAAGGGGGAGCCTTTTGAGGTTGGAGCACTAGGTAGGGAAACCTCTTCCTTTCCTTCTAATTCATTACCTGCTGCCATTTAAATCAAAAGTCCATTCGCCAGCCACAAAGCTAGTTGGTGTGAGAAATGGAAATGTCACGTAATCGCAGAAGGTGATTTGACGATGTCGCTGGGATAGGTTAGAGGGGTCCTCACTCTTTAGTGCTGAACTTCACCTGCAAGTTAATATTGACAGCAGGTGTCTGAAATGTAGTAGTGCCACCCTACTCTTTACCTGTATCCATGAGCATAAATATCCCAAATGAAAACAGAAGATTATTGAATACAGCCATAGCTTTCCAATTCCAGCCACTTTCAGGACTTGTTTTGCAGAGTACATGGGCCTTGATGCTATAATGCTGGTTTTAGCAGGAACCTTTAAGTGATTTGAGATTAAAATTAGGCAATGAGGGTTTTGTAAATAGCCCACCTATCAAAGTTGGAGAACATTCACTGCTAACATAAAACGGTGGCAAATCTTTCTGTGCTTAAGATAATTTGCTTTTAACTTGTATTGATTATTGGTTTGTTAGTCATTTAAAGCACACGTCACTTTTCAATTACCAAACAGTTGATACCAGTGTATCTTGAACACAATTTTTCAAGCTTTTGGAAATTTTTTTTTGTTTTGCTGCTCACGTTACTGAAAATTCTCATTGACTTTTTTTAAAAAATGCCTCAAGCCTGCTGCTTTTTATGGTTGACCTCCTGAATAGGGTGATGTGCATTTTACTTCTGTGAATCTGTTCTATCAGCCTCAAACCTGGAGTAGTTTCTCAGCACCAGAGTCCTGTGCCTCACCTTTACACTCACCTTAAGCCACTTTCACAACCTGTCAGTGAATGTTCCTTCAAGCTTATTTTTAGCATCTAACTTTCTGATTACTCATCATTTGGGTCTGAATCCTTTGCTTCTACAGAAGGGGCATAGAATGTTTTTATAGTGTTTACTTGGCAATAAAAATGTAAATGTTTTGTACTCTAGTCTTTTTATACCTAAATTCCTGGTTAATTATTAAAATATTCCTTTGTCGAATCATCGTTTGCATACATTTGGTATCTAAATTTTAGTTTGTGGGATTTTACCTAAACAAAGGGACTTTACAGATTGTTTTTTCAAGATGTGAAACATTGTGGTACAGTCTGTAGGGATTTGTGCTGTTGTAGCTATATTTAGTTATAACCTTTGTACCGTAGAGCAATGCGGGTTCATGTATTGATCTGTGTCCCATTTATGGAATGTCTTTATCACTGAGAATAAAATTATGGCAGTCTTGGTGCACATGTCTGTCGTTGTATCCTTACCAACACTGTTTCCAGAATTAGTTTCCTTGCTGTTTTGTCCAGTCTCCAAACTATACCTGCTTGTCTTTAAAATGGAGATCGCTGAACTTTTCACTCTGCTGGTTAAGTATATTCAGTGTTGCCAGTTCGACCTATTGTTCCTCTGACGAAGATGCTCAGTCTGAGATGATTGGTGTTGCTCTATCATTTTTAATTGTGCATATTTTGTGTCTCGTGGGATTGAGTGCCATCATACATTTCCCCATTAGTTGGGGTAGTTTATACAGGAATTGGAAGTTGATGGAAGCCAGTTACCCAGTTGAGTAAGACTGAAGTCCAAGGGACCAGTTCCAATTTTCAAACAAATGAAGGAATTCCTTAACTGCTTGTATTTATATTTGCGCCCTTAATTTTTTTATTTGTTCATGAGATATGGGTGGGTGTTGCTGGCTGGACCAGCATTTATTGCCCATTCCTAATTGCCCTTGAGGGGACAGTTAAGAGTCCATCTGTGAATCTGGAGTCACATGCAGGCCAGATATTTCCCTAATGGATGTTAAGTGAACCAGGTCGGGTTTTTTTTAAATAACAATGGTTTCATGGTATTCAAAAGAACTTGCATTTTAAATTTTGGCTGCAGTGGTGGGATTTGAAACCTGGTTCCCTAGGGCCATTGCCCTTAGGGCTACTAGTCCAGTGACATTACCACTATGCCACTGCCTCCCTCATGAGTGGCAAATGTCCCAAGGAACAGACTACACGTTCGGGAAGACGACCAACATCTTGGTCAAAGAGGTGTGTTTTGAGGAGTGGTGAAAGACGTGGGGAGGTTTAGGCAAATTAGTTTCCCTCAATGTGGAATGCCATAATCATAGATAAGGGTCATGGGTGGAGGGGGGACTGGTAATGTTAAAATGGTGGCATGGGCTCGTTGGGCCGAAGGGCCTGTTTCCCAGGCTGTTTTTGTTTTTTGAATTAGGGCATTGGCAGCTAAAGATTTCAGTTGTGAAGTAATGATGGAGGATCTTCAAGATGCCAATTGGAGGAGTGCAGGTATCAAGATTGTCAAGTGGGGTGGGGAGGGTGGGTGGTGTGTAAGATGGATGGGTTTTGAAAATAAGGTTGACAACTTTAAAAATCAAGCATTGCTTAACTAGGAGCCAGTGGGGGTCAGTGATTATAAACATGATAAATGGATAGGACTTGGGGTGAAGTAGGACAAAAACTGGAATGACCTTAATGGGATTAAGGCTGCAATCCAATCAGTCATGGTGGAGCAGGCCTTCCCCTGCTCCTAATTCATATGGATGAGTCTTGGGACACCATTTTCTCCAAACACCATGCATGTTAGGTGACAAATGGAATGCAGTTGCATAATCTATGTTCTTAAATGCATAGTAAATATTAGAGCCCTCCCAAGATTCCTTCAAAGTTAGCCCACCTTCCTTCTCATTTACCCTGATGGTTTGGGTGAATGTGTGACTAAAATAGAAGGCCTTAAATGACACAACTACCCCCTGATAGGGAGACTTATCTGATGAAGCAGTGCTCTGAAAGCTCATGATTCCAAATAAACCTGTTGGTCTTTAACCTGGTATTGTGAGACTTTTACAATAACCCCAATCCATGGATTGCAGCAATGAAATGGTGTTTGTACATGTACAAACACCAGTTTGCTGTTGGGGTGCATGTCATCAAGGATGGTTGAATGAGCAGGAGCATTGTCAAGGGTTAACAATGCTTCAAATGCAGGATTGCTTTTGCTGCTATAATTGGACATGGCACAAAATGAGGGTTAAACCAATCTTCACCATGTTCCAATAGACTCTCCCCTTGCAACTGGATTTCCATCTCATTCGGGGAAATGCCTTGGAATATTCCTGGAAAATTCTGGGGTTTTCTGAACAGTACACAAGCAAAAGTTCACATTTTAAAAGTGACCTGCACAATGGCACCAAACAAAAGAATATATTTTTTAACAACTTTGTATCCTGCCATGGATTTCTTCTTTTTGGCACTGTAGGTCTCTCTTGCTGCCCCCAGCCAGCCAGCCAGCCAAATGCAGGAAAACTTGTTGAGCACAATCTCTGCTCTCTTCAATGGTTTAAGCCAATGTCTCCAGAATGCTCACTGCTTCATCAGCACTGGCAGCATCACCTAGACTGTTATGCAAATTAGTCCTGGCTTTAAAAGACAAAGCACCTCCTACCTTCATTAAAAGGCTCAGCATAGGAACTTAGCCCCCTGTTGGTTTGTTATGTGGTTCTAAAGACTCCTAGGCATTTCCTGAATTATACCTGAACTCACATGAGCAGAGAACTGTTTTTGATCTTCTGACCAAACCCCAGAGTTTTTCAACCTGCGCAATACATACAACACACAGCTTAGTTATCACGGCTGAGCCAAGCCCTTAACATGTTCCTGAATTCCTTGCTTGTCTTCCAGGGGATGGCAAAGAATCCAGAGGCACAGAGGATGGCAGGCTTCACAACAACGCAAGGCAAGAGGAAGCAACTGACTGCCTAAAGGCAGGTGAATCAGACTGAGCTGGTAAGGAACTATCATTAGGGACTGACCCTAAATAGCAGTGAATTGAAAAAATGTAATAACTGAGAAACACCAGAAGTAAAAATCAGAGCCAGCATAATAAAGTTACAAGTAATGATGAAAAAAACAAGGATAAGTAGGTTGAAGTAGAATTAGATAGAGATTAAGGTAAGAGGAGTATATTTTAAAACTATTATAAAAATTAGCAAGTAAGGTGAAGTATGTTTAAGAACATAACTAGGAACATGAGTAGACAATTCAGCACCTCAAGCCTGCTCTGCTATTCAATAAGATCATGGCTGTTCTCATCTAGGCCTCATGTCCACTCGCCTGCCTGTTCTCCATAACCCTTCAACCCATTACTAGTTAAAAATCTATTTCCGCTTCAAATTTACTCAATGTCCCAGCATCCACTGCAGGAGGCAGGGCAGTGGGGGGGGGGGGGGGGGGCGAGGTCTGACCCAAAATTTTTAATTCCTCTCTGATCACAGGTCTCCATTTTCCAGGCCATCCCCATCTTCCAGAACCTACCCAAGAGTCAATGGCCTTAAGTTAAATATTCTTCTCTGCACTCAACAGGTATGTGCAGTTTGATTCCCAAAATCCAACAGAGTCTTGATCTCAAGGCTGCCAGATTTTGGAACTGTCCTGTACCCCAGAAATTACAGATGTTCAATAGTACAGCCCAGTAACAATATAATCAAAAACAATGCTGTTGTGTTATTTAGTGTAGAAATTCTGACAGTTCTAGGGTGAAATCAAACCATTTGCCTTGCCAATAATTCAGAAAGAAAAACACATGGCCTCCAGAAACAGAACAAAGTTGTATTTGGCTCATATATAAAACAACTGAAGGGTAGAAATAATCCATGGATTTTAATGGAAGCCATTTTATTACATGGTAGAAAAAAATATTCAGCACAGCTGTTTAAAATTCAATAAACTCTAGACTACATTAATTCCTACTATTACAGTGGGAATGATGCTGTAATACCACATACGAGATTGCTATCAAAGCTTTTTACATCCTCAGTAGAACTGAAATACATTAACTACGCAGACATGATGAGCATAGACAATTCAAAGTTTTAGCTTCTTTTTTCGACCACGTCCGTCTGGTGCTCCGTCTGATTTACGTTTCTGTGCCTGGAACAAAAGGTATTATAACAGAGCTCTGGTTATTCCAAGTTACATCCTCAATTGTCAATATATAACAGATTTGATTGAAATAAGCGACTGATGACAATTAATGGATATGAAACAGGTACTTGATTCCCTCATTAGTCAAGAATCTAACTCAGCTGTAAAACTATTCAATGATTCTGTCTCTACTGCTTAGAAATAGAATTCCACAGATTAATTACCTGAAATAAATTATGGTATACGTCCATATTGCTGAACTGGTAATTCAAAAATATGTGTTCTAATCTAGATAATCAAAATTTAAATCCACTATGACAGTTTGAGAAGTTAGTAAAATATGGAAATGAATTGATATGAAGAAGGTGGATTGTCATTGAAACCAAAGGGGTTCACTAATATCCTTAAAGGAAAGAAAACCTGTAAACACAGTCTAGGCTCAGAGACTTCAATCCCACATCAGTGTGGTCAGCCAACTGGCAATCAGAAGTTTTTTCTAAATTTAAGGGTAGCTCCAACTTTTGTCGAAGACAAATATTCTTTATATGACATCAAAGTTACCCTTCCATTCTTAGTTGGATATGGAAGTGCACTAACAAGTCAGCAAATCAAGGGCGAATCAGGTCACGCTTAAAGATGACAGCCATTCCCCAGAATATAATAATCAATTCATATCGTCACTCAGTCCAACCATTCAATGACAGCATTTACTCACCACAACCAAATTGTAATCACATTTACCAACACTTCTGATATCCCTTTTCACAGGGGAGGTGATGGCATAGTGGTATTGTCACTGGACTAGCAATCCAGGTAATATCCTAGGGACCCTGGTTCAAATCTCACCAAGGCAGATAGTAAAATTTGAATTCAATTAAACATCTAAGCATGAAACCATTGTCAATTGATGCAAAAACCCATCTAGTTCACTAATGTCCTTTCGGGAAGGAAATCTGCCACCCTTAACTGATCTGGCCTACATGCAATTAAATTGTCCTCTGAAATGGCCTGGCAAATTACTCAATTCAAGGGATGGAGAGTGAGTGCAGGCCCCTGAATGAACTGAAGAAAGCTTGTTCAATTTTACTATAATAGTTATAAAGAAGCTATAATGATTACGAAAAGTTACCGATGTAGTTTTTGGTCCACGCTTCTTTCTTTCAGCTTTCTCTTTTTCTTCAAGTTCCAAGTTCTCTCTTTCTATTAGAGTGATTAAAGTATTACATCGCCTTTGGAGCTCCTAAAAGTTTCAAAAAGCAAAACAAAAGATTTAATTTTTAAATTTCACCCAAACACAGGCTCCTTTCATTAGGCTATTTAAATTATGAATTGGAAAATCCATTAAGCCAAGCATCTTGGCAAATAGTCCGATTACCATAGCAGTTCTTGATTTAAGGAACCAGTCAAATCGGAATTGTGGAGAGTTTCGGATGCATTGTCTAAGCTCATCGTAAACATTTTCTTTGTCAAACCCCAGTTTGTGCAGCATGCAGATCAGAAATCTGTCCTCCTCTTCTGTATAATTCTTCCCTTTGTTTGTGCCGTACGCTATCCTCAGTTGGTGGAAGGGTGCTTTGTAACGGCCAATCTGTTCAAGGATAGAAAGTATTACTATAGAAAAGCAATCAAAATAGTGTGTGGAAGTTTAAATGTGCAATGTTTGACCATTACTATAAATATGCTTATATCTTTAGAAGTAGAAATTGGAATCTAATTTAACATTACCTTTGTGTCTAGTGCTTTTTTAATGCTGATTCTCCTTTGGATTCTAGCTTCTCCCCTTTCTATTTGTGCCATAATTTTTTCAATGTCTTGGAGCTCATTACATCTTTCCCAGAACACAGCTAAAAAAAAATTTGCCAATCAGTGAATCTCCAATAAGAGGTTCAACCATAATAAAGTTATTGAGATGGCAAGAATGACCAGAATAAAACAACAAAAAAAGTGTATGCTTCCCAAAACAAAGTGGTCAGAAAGTAGCAGACGTGACACATTAAAATAAAGGTTGCAAACCTTACCAGAGTATTCAATTACTTCTTCAGGGATTTTCCCCTCTACTTCACGGGCAATATTCTCAATGTCGTCACGACCCCACTTCTCATTTGCCTTGATGAACTGATTAAAGTCTCTTTTTGTCCAACTGGTAAATCCCTGTCAAACATTACATTTGTTGTTAAATAGGTGTGTACACCTACACAAGACAACAGTGACCAACTGAAGGTAACAGAACTGCAGATTCTAAGCAATGAAGGTGCACACAAATTTTGAGCCTTTTTATCTCTATCCTATCATTCTTCACCAGTAAAACCTTCTATTCCTTTCTCCCATGTGTTTAACTAGCTTCTCTTTAACTGCATCTATAACTTACCTTCTCCTTGTGACAGTGAGTTCCACATTCTAATCATTCTCTAGGTAAAATATCCGTTTCTCTTGAATTCCCTACTGGATTTATTAGTGCTACGATCCCAGGTGATGTTATAACTGGACAGAAAGATCCCAGAATGGAACCCTGCCTCAAAAAACTGTGACTATGTTTTAACTCAAATGTGGAGGAAGAGACTCACAGGACAGTTAATTGGTTTTAAAAGAAAAAAAACCACACTTACTAAACTTGGAGAAATTGGATTACAATACAATATTCTTGTACTCCCCTTAGCTTAACAAATACAAAGATTTTAAACAATGGTCTCACTGACACACAAATTATCTGTGGTGAAATGCACATTCCACTCAAATCCCAATGGACGCCTCCTCAGAATCCCCCCAGATGATTGTCATACAAGAGTTTCCAAACTTTAACGTGCCTTCAAATCTTCTCTCAATCATGCTTTCCATTAGTAGTCTGCATTTTGAAATACAGTCCAGGGTTTTCAAATGACACTTTAAACAACGCTCCACTTTCAACAGTGAATCCAGTCCAGGATTTTACACCTCTTCCTTCAGAATTCCTTTGGCTGGACTGACTTCCACTGTTACAAAAACTGATATCCAACCAACACTGTCTTACCAATTACTTTAAAATGTGTCCATTGCAAACTTTAGGATTAGTTTAGGAACCTAGCTTTTCACCATCCAATTCCATCCTAACTTTCTCTGTGATACCCACAAACAGAATCCTGTTTTATTTCCAGCTTTCTAGAAGCAACTGCGTTTGTTTTTTTGGAGCTTACTTTCTGCACATTATTCCACTGTACAACTTTTCCTGCTTCGAGCAGAGCTGAGAGATGGCCCTTTCCGACTTTTTATCTGCAACGGCTCTGACTTCCAGTTAAAACTAAGGACAAAGGAAAGCCCTTTTCTCTGGGAAGAGGCCTTTTGTTGCTAAGCAATGCCGATTGGATTATTTACTTTTCATACTATGGCCCTCTCTTAGCATAACAGAAACCCAGCTGGAACGTAACCAACTCCCAGGCATGCAAACCTTTGTTCCACCTAAATCTAACAATAGATCCCTTTTGGGTACAGAAACATTAAATTAAACCCACTTAAAACTATATCTTATTTATCCATACAAATATAAATCCCTTAAAATTACCTTTGTTTTCATAAGTTTCCCATAATTATGACCTCTAGCTTTGGCCTCTCCCAGAAGTGGAAACATTTCTTTAAGCCTATTTTACCAAATTCCTTCAGGATCTGAAAGGCCTCTACCAAATCACCTTTCAGTTTTCTCTTTAATAGAGAAAAAGCTCTGAGTCTGTTCAGTCTTACTCAATAGAATACAAGAGCAGTGCCTCTCTATTCTTTTTATAATAAAACAAGAACCATGTACAGTTATATTCCAAAGTGTAGTCTAAGCAAAGTTCTGCTGGAGATCCCACAATATACAAAAACAGCAACATTACCTGTGTCAACAGTTTCTCTTTTTCTTCAAGCTCATCATCATTTAGGGGTTCAGCCTCATCAATTTTGCACTGTTCTCCTTTCTGCACTTGAGCTGAGTTTGGTAGATCAGGGTTACGTGGCACCTATAGTGAAATCAATAGATTTTAAATGATGCATGGGGTCAGTGTTTCTTCACTCCTGGCCTACAGCTCAGATCAATTCATAAGAGTTCTGAAGCACAGAGACCCTTTGGCCCATCCTGTCAGCGCTGGCCATCAAGCACCTATCTATTCTAATCCCATTTTCCAATAAATAAATTCACAGTAAACTAACATCACAGGCTACTCATGAGATAAACTGAGATTCAGTAATTATCAATGGATGATGTTCCAATTGCAGATGCACCATTCTTGAGTCTTTTTAAATTGGAAATCCATAGCATCTGTGATGCAGAAATGGATCATTTGGCCCATCTAGTCCATGCCTATCCACATGAAAAATATTCCAATTGCATTTATCCACCAGTTTCCCAACTTTAATTTTAATCCAATCTAGTGTTCAATGTTCATGATTTCTGCTTTAATCGTTAACCCAGAGGTAAATTCCACCGCTTCAACTCTGCAAATAAATTTCCCTTGCTCCCTCTACACCTCCTGCATTTATAGCATAACAGTTGTTAATATTCAGGTAAATTTTACATGAGTAAACAGCCAGTACATTCAAAGGGATGGAGGTGGGGGTGGAGGAATAAACAAGGGGAAAGAGTGTGAGAGAAAAAGGATTTGATTTATTACCATCACATGTACCAGGATACAGTGAAAAATATTGTTTCTTGCACGCTATATAGACAAAATATACCAGAGAGTACATAGGGGAGAAGGAAAGGAAAGGTTGCAGGATGTAGTGATGCAGTTACAGGCAGGATGAAAAAAAATTAGCTTAATATGTGACAGGATCAGCCACATTATGCCAACCTCCTGGTGGTCATTTATAGACTAGCATTGGACAACATAATGATCTCAAATCAAACTGTCCGTTTTCAAGACACAAGTGTCTTGTTGCTACTTTCATCACTCTTCCAAAGGTTGAGTATTAGTATTAGCACAAAATTTAGAGACTTTATTCTATCTAATTAAGATTACCAACTTCCAGACAACAAACACTTTACCTTGTAGCCAATGGTTTTTCTGTAATATAGGATCTCTTTTTCGAGCAGTTCAAACAGTCGAGGAGGAAAGAATTGAAAGTCCTGAATATTGGGCTGTTTTGGTGGACGAGGAGCCTAGGAAGAAAAGGAAAAACATCAAAGCTAAATTTCTAGGAGTAAGGAACATCCAGGACCACATGAAAACAAAAAGTATAACAAAGCTTCCTTCTGTTGACTTTTGTCAAGTTATGTTTTCTTTTAAGGCATTTAATCTAATCATCTTGCATCTGAAATTGGGAAACATGCTAGATGGTACTCATCTCAAACAGTGACATTTTTTCGCATATTTTTAGCTTGGAACTAAAGGAAAGGACAACTGATTATAGAATATTTCCAGCTCAAGATAAAAAAAATGCTGTGTTTATCCTTTCTACAGATTGTAATGGCTTTCTCCTCAATCACATGCTAGTACTAGACAGTCTATACATCCTGGCTTTCGGAATAAGCAGCAATAATCGCCAAAATACAAGTACTGTAAAATTCCTCAGGTTGAAGTGGTTCTGCTGAGTTTGTTAGAATGCAGTACTGAACTCCACTTGTTTCAATAATGGCAGTCTTATAATGTCCTGTCACAAAACAAAATCAGCGACCTCAACTAGCGACAAAACGTAGGACGGAATGAAACCATCTCATTGTAAATGCCTGATCCAAACTTACTTTGGGTGCTTTGGGCTCACTGACACGAAGGGCCTCTCGAAAATAAGCATCAACAGCATAGTTTGCTTTACGTTCTCGTTTGGGGGGTTCAATCCATTCAGTTAGAGCCAACTGTGGATAAAGCAACTTATCAGTAAAGTGTCTTTTGTAAATTATGTAATACAAAGAAAATTAAATAGCCACCCGAAGCCAAACTTACCTTTTGCTTCTCCCTATAGTCTTCACCCTCGAAGTTGTACACACTGACTTCTGTTTCCATAGTGAAGTTTCTCAGTGAACCCTCACCCATATTTGACAGCTTTTCTGTCAGCTCTGCTGTCTACAGTAAAACAGAAAGAGGGATGTCACAGTTTGAATGGCGATACTCAGGTGGCAGAACTTTATGAGATGTAGATTAAGTGACACCTATTGCGCCTATGAAAATATTACAGCAGCATTATAAGAAGGGTATTGAACAAGTGAGCCATGAAGTTGCAGGATTGGAATAGCAGAACAAGGGGCACTCTGTTCCAGATGTTAGTTATACCTTTCTTTCGCCCCTCTCTAATATGGCATCAATATCTTCATCTGTAATGTCGCTCTCTTTAGAAGCGAATACATGGGTAGCACCGTGACGAATCATCTGCAGCATTTCATCTTTCCCCAGCTTATTGAGATTCTGATCGACTAATCTTCCTAAAAGAATTCAATTTCAATGTTAAGAAATTGTAAAGAACAAAGAAAATTACAGCACAGGAAAAGGCCCTTCCGCCTGCACCAACCATACTGCCCAACTGAACTAAAATCCCCTACCCTTCCAGGAACTGTACCCCTCTATTCCCGTCCTATTCATGTATTTGTCTAGACGCCCCTTAAAACTCACTACCATATCTACTTCCACGACCTTCCCAGGCAGCAAGTTCCAGGCACCCATCAGCCTCTATGTAAAAAACTTGCCTCATACATCTCCTTTAAACCTTGCCCCTCACACCATAAACCTATGCCCCCTAGTAATTGATTCTTCTATCCTGGGTAAAAGCTTCTGACTATGCCTTCTGTGCATGCCCCTCAATCTTCTCGACTTCTATCAGGTCGCCCCTCAACCTCTGTCATTCCAGTGAGAACAAACCAAGTTTCTCCAACTTCTCCTCATAGCTAATGCCCTCCATACCAGGCAACGTCCTGATATGGAGGGCATTAAACTTACAGTAATGCAAGAGACAGGTTCACATGTTAATAAATAGACACACAAGGGCTATATTGGAAACTAGAGAACCCATTTTATTGCACAGCATACTTTAACTGGCTGTTCACACTTTGTGGAAGATTGCACAGAGTTTTGTGTCTTCATTTTTGCATTTTTTAGGGCCATTTCACCAAAATGCAGGAATACATATGCCAGATGGCACAGTTCCAGGTGGTAGATCCTAATCTATTGTAATGATAAATCATTTTAAAATCATTGGCAATTAGACAAGTTAGCTGTGAAAATATTGAAGTTTAATTTTAAAATGTTCTGTGGATTTTAAAACTGAACAAGTGAGGGAGTAACACATTCACAATCCCCAACACAAAGTTTTAACATCCATGCCATAACTCAGTCAGAGAAAAGAGTGCAAGATAAAATTATGGAGTGAAGGCTGGGAATGATTGACACTTCTCATGGTACCCCAAAGTTTCAACGATACCATTTAAAGTTAATAACTCAAAGCACCAAAATATACTTGGGACTCTACACTACCCACTCTACGCAGTTCCCATCCAAAAAACAACCAATTTCAACACCCACCTTGCTGAATTACAATAGAGTCCAGTCTAAGTTTCATTTCAGCACGTTCCACTATCCTTTCCTCCACAGTGTTGTCAGTTATAAATCGGAATACTCTGACTACTTTCGTTTGACCAATTCTGTGGGCACGATCCTAAAAAAAATTAAAGTTACATGGCAGATCCACACAATCAAGTAACAATTTCAATTAACATTCCTTCACATTCAGCTGTAAAAACAGCACATTCATATATTTTCCAGCAAACATTGTTTCTATAATAAGAAATCCAAGAACTTCAAACAAAAACCCTGATTATCAAAACCTTAAAGTGGGGATAGGGAATAAATCAACTTCCTAGAAATTTCCAAGCTGATCATAAGCTAGCAAAGATATGATGGCTGAATGGCCATCTCCTGCATTTTTTAACCCTCTCTAATTACTCAGTCAACCTTACTGCAGCAGGATAAACAAAGGAAGCACCTGGACCTATTTAATTATATCTCAGGTGCATTGATTGCAATACAGTAACTGGCTGGCGGATCAACGAAGCAATTGAGAAACTTGCCAGTTCACACTGGAGGGTAATTAGAATCACCACTGTGTTTGTGGACTGGAGTCAAGTACTGACAAATGCTCTTCCCTGAAGCATATTAGTGAACCACCTGAATAACTGGTAGCCCTGCTCCCTTTTGCTACTCATTATAAAACATTAATTCAAACTTCACAAAACAAATGAGATTTGAACTCAAAAGCTCTTGGTACACTAGGCAATCATGAAGCACTTGTTAAAATTAGTGCATTAGTTGTTTTGTGTAAAACTGAATCACGGAAGGCAATTCCTTATGTTGACACCCAAGCATTACCAAAACTTAAAATGTATTTCATTTCCAAACTCTCAATTGGATTTGGAAGTTAACTGGTGAGGAGAAACAAGTTGCCTGATCAGCTGAAATCATACCACGCCAATTTGAAAACAACTGCGCGCTCCATTCAAATAAAGAGAAGCAAACTGAAGACCTTTGCTGAAATATTTCCACCAGTTCAGTTGAGCGGAGTTTTAAAGAAACCATGGGAGCAACACACAGAAGATTTAAACAAAGAACAACCCAGCACGGGAAACAGGCCCTTCGGCCCAACGAGCCCGCGCCGCCGCATCGCCCTACACCTATTCTACCCTGCATGTCTACGAATGGGACCCTACTCAGTCAGATTCAGGGAAGAAATAGTGTCAATTTGGTGGAAACCAATTAGCCTAAGAGCACATCTTTGGGGTGTGGGAGGAAACCAGAGCGCCCGGAGGAAACCCACGCAACCACAGGGAGAATGCGCAAACTCCCACAGACACAGGCCCAAATCCATGTATCTGCACAGCTAGCAGTGCTGTCGGGGTATCAGTAGCAGTAAAATACAAAATGTTGCTTAATCAGTGCATTTGGATGTTAAAACCACCTACGATAGTTACATATTCAACAGTACATGGCTTTCAGAACACAAATAACTAATCACTCAGTAACTTACCATGGCCTGGAGGTCTACCTGGGGGTTCCAGTCTGAGTCGTACAGGATTACTACATCTGCCGTGGCTAGATTTATACCAAGGCCACCAGCGCGTGTGCTTAACATGAAAATAAACTTTGAGCTCCCAGGACTATTGAAAGCAGAAATAGAATCCTGGAGGGATGAGAGAGAAAAGTTAAGCCAGAATTGAACAAACGATTGGGACCAAATCTTTTTATTAATTATCAGAAAGTTTCATTTTTAAAAATCCAAATAGAGGCTAGGTTCAAATTGAATATTCATATTTCTTGTTTGAAAACCTTGAGTCAGTTTTGTAACCTTAAGTCCAGAATTCTTACTTAGATAATAGAGCCTCAATCAATTTAAGGGGTGGGAACTTTCCTCAAACAAACTCAGTTTTGAAAGCACAGGGCAAGAAACATACTTGTCTCTCCTCATGCGGTGTCTGTCCATCTAGTCTACAATACTCGTAGTTTCTCCACATACAATAATCTTCCAAGATATCCAGCACCCTGGTCATTTGGCTGAAGATCAACACCCGAGAACCTGTGGAAAAGAAGATCATTCATCAGGGTAATTGGTTGATCAGTGGCCAAGAACACAGTGCAGATACACAAATGCTTCAAAAACCTACATCTACTGATGTGGATAGTGGAAACCAAATTTCAGTGGTAACATGCAGGGCATAGAGTAATCTGGTAAACTAGTTACAGTACAGGAGGCATAACTGAACACACATAACCAACTCCAATTTTATAATTCATACAATGTGAATTGCCCATGTGACCCAGCTGCCTTGATTGATGGGAATGATTTCAAAGGGTTTATATTCCAGGTAGATTCTATTTGGTGCTGTAGTTTGAGCAGCAAAAATCAAGCCCCAATCAAAAAATAGCTGCAAATCCCAAATCATGTAATTATTCCATTCACTTTCTCCCAACACATAGCGCCCAATTTTCAGAATATTTGACTCCTGTAACTATTCTCCCGGAAGTAGGATGGGGCCCATCAAGCATCGCAGAGGCCTTTGATCCAACTCTCCCCATGAAGAATATTTGATGCCAAATCGGCCAGTTTTTGAGAGCCCCCAGCCCCAGTGGATGGTGTGTGTGGCAGGCCAGAATGACTAAAACAGGATGCTATTTCAGATCAAGACACACAATTGTTTTAAACAGTCACTAAAACTTGTGAAATAAAAGCTAAATAGTGTGGATGCTGGAAGCAAAGTTCTGGAGATACTCAGCAGATCAGGTAGCAACTGTGGAGAGAGGAGTTCTGAAGAGTCATAGTTGACCCTTCAGTGATGCTACCAGATGAGTTGAGTATTTTCAGCAGTTTTTAATGCATTAAAACCTATACTGACTCGTAACCCAAAACATCACAGCATGCAATCTGATGCATCTTGCTGCACAGGTCAAATGTTGCCATGGTGTCATCAGTGATCATTTTCAAATTCTTTTGCAGACATTATCGTGGAAATCCTTGCATGTCTATGAAGGCTAAACATCATAAACCCCTTTCATTTACTAAAAATCCTGTTCTATTTTTGATCAGTCTGCAGCACGGGTACGCTAGTGCTTTGGAGCATGACAAAGTCTGACATCGGACTCGGAGTGCACAAATAACCACACAGACCGTTGTTTACAGTCGATCTATGTACAGGATGTTTGATTTTCCACTCTGCTGGATTTTCCTATATATGGATTGGACTATTACACAGTAGTTTTTGTTCAATTCCTCCTGGTCTCCAGAATCTCTATTAATTTGGTCATGGATTCATGTTTGAGTGACCGGTATGCTCTTTGAGTTTCCAATCAAATCTAAATCCAATCCTATAGCCTCCCAGAATAGGATCTTTAACATTAAGCTAATTCTTAATCCATTTAAGAATTAAATGGATTCTATTTCATTTAAAAATATGAAATTTTTTAAATGAAATATTTCACAAGGCATGAACTTTATTAATGTATTTACTCTCTAATAACAGAAATGTTGAATATATTCTAAAAATCTAAATTGCATTGTGTTCGAGTTTGGTTATCTCCTCAAGGATATCTCAGTAAGCTTCTTTTCATGTCCTACTACAGCTAAAACCACTGCTGATTTCAGTGTTTATTGTGTATTAGTTTATAGCACATTTTGGAATGTTTTCCATTAATTTCCCTTTACAGCCTGACAATCATTAATTTGGGCCTTATGTTTGTACCTGTGCTGCAGTCTGATCAAAAACAGAACAGGATTTTTAGTAAATGAAAGGGGTTTGTGATGTTTAGCCTTCATAAGCATGCAAGGATTTCCACAGCGATGTCTGCAAAAGAATTTGAAAATGATGACTGATGACACCATGGCAGCATTTGACCCCATCCTAGCTACTCAATTATCCACGAAGCTATCGAATCACTACGTCTCCTTCCTATAGAAAGATTGAAAGACAGAAAGGGAAACAAAAGCCTTGACCAAGCCTGTGGTTGACCTTGCTCCTTCACTTTTGGCAGCAGTTTGTCCAGTACCACCATTTTGCCACTGTTAACTACCAGGTGAGTGTCAGTGGTGTAAGGTGGGCCAGGTTCAGCTCCATCAAACAGATAGGGGTGGTTGCAGCACTTGCGCAGTTGCATCAGTATATTCAATAGACGCATTTTGTCCATTTTCCCTGAGGAGTTCAGGATGTCAATATCCTTCATTAATATCCGGGTGTACCTGTCAGCAAGGCCAGAATTAAAACTCATCAGACCAACTTAGAGATAAATTCATTTTTTTTTAAATGTAGCTCAACAGAAAGCAATTACAATCTAAAATGAATGCTTTGTTCTATAGGTACCTAGGACAAAGTCTAGGATGCACATTCCAAACCCCCTCACCAGGAAACAGAGTGCTCCATCTAAGCGTCACATATATAGAAACCTATATCTTACGACTAATACACACTCAACATTTTGTTCTTTGATATAAAGTACAATTCATTCCAGATGGCCAGGGTTTGAAGGAGTGGGAACATTCCTTTTCATGTAATTTGGACGCGAGCAATATGAAGTACTCCAGGATTAAGTATTTGTAATGCAACAATTCCAGATCAGTGTTTATGGTAAGAATCTCCTCACACCTTTGTTTTTTTTCCCATTCTATGTTTAACAAACTTCCCTAAAATGCATCAATGTCATGCCTCTCCTTGTGCTACTGAATTCCAGACTAACCACTCTGCCACTTTCTTTTTTGAATCTTCTCCTAAATTCCTGTTTGATTTATTAGTGACTATTTTATATTTATGGCATCTATACTGGCATCATCCTGAGGCAATGACATTGTGCCAAATAGGGTGGTCTAATTTTGAAGGGCTTTGCAGCATTCTCTTTGATCAACTAGACAGACATTGTCAATAAGTTTTGAGGGGACACCTCACTAGCACCTGATCAGGTGGGTGTCAATAATGGGCTGCATTGGGGTTTGAAAGAAGAAAGCCCAAAAGTGAGAGCAAAGTAGTTTTGAAGCACTATAATAATCACACTTGAATGGCAATCATCCAGTCTGAATTCAATGATGATCTTCCGTTTCGGGCAAAAATAACTGAAATGATTGAGGGACGTTAGAATTCCAAACACACAAATCTTACAGATCAGATGGAAGGAAGATGGTCAATAGTAGGGAGTCAGCCTATTATTAGTACATTGGGTAAAATCACACTTGCTTACACTGGTGAATCTATTCCCATAGTTTTACAATTGCTCTAATTGTTGATTACAGTGCAGTACAATTTCAATTAGTTGTTGCAAGATTATGCCATACTTCACAATGCAAGACATTAAGAGTCACAATTTGTGTACTCACCATTCCCGTTGCATTTTGCTTAGGCCGACATACATTTTCACTTCCTTTTTTGGCGGCAGGCTCTTTTCTACTTCAGCTTTAATACGTCGGAGGAGGAAGGGTCTCAATACCTAATTCAGGTGAGAATATATGCTTTTTACACAGTAATCACGCCCAAGGTGGTCAAGCAAAATAATACTATGCTACAAAATCTATACTGAACAGTTGTGTGGACTGAAGCACAGGTTAAACAAAAACAGCTGAACAAGCCATAGGTTGAAGCACATCTACAGGTGTGGGCTGAATAGTCACTTGATGAAAACACCTACAACTTCAGATCAGATTGTCAACAATTTTATTCTGCAATGTAACAGATCAGACCTTTGAATCCAACTCTTTATGAGAGAAATACAGTAACCTTAAATTCACTTCCCTCATTCCTCAACAATGTACATTTCTACAACACCTTTAACATAGCTGGCATGGTGGCACAGTGGTTGGCACTCAGTGCCAGGGACCCAGGTTCAATTCTGGCCTTGGGGCACGCTGTGTAGAGTTTACGCATTCTCCCCGTGTCTACTCCGGTTTCCTCCCACATTCCAAAGATGTGTGGGTTAGGTTGATTAGCTATGCTAAATAAACCTTTGGTGAAAGTGGGATTGGTGGGGTAAATATGTGGGGTTACCAGAATAGGTTCTGGATGGGATTGGGGTTGGTGCAGACTTGATAGGCCAAATGGCCTCCTTCTGCACTGTTGAGATTCTATGATAATAAAATGTCTACAGGATCATCACGGGATGATTATCAGACAAATTTGACACCGAGCTACCAAAAAAGCCATTGAGAGGTGACCAAGGAGTTTTTAAAGCAGTGTCTTAAATAAAGATGAGCTAGACAGGCAGAGAAATTTAGGAAAGAATTTCAGTGCTTTGGGCTAAACAGCTGAAGGTTGACCATCAACGATGTACAAATGGAGCAGTGGACAGAACGTGGTTCATGTCAACGGCAATTCTGATGAATTTAAACTTACACGTGGTGCAAGGTGGAAGGCTGCTTCGGAAAGCCTCGTGCTAATAAACAAGGGCAGGCGATATTATGGTGGTGGTATTGGTAATATTGAAAATATGGGGTTGGAAATGTAGTTCAGGCACAATTAGAATATCATAATTGCAAAGAGTTTGGTTAAGTCTCATCCAGACAGAGGTTTGGAGTCAATGGTTAGGAAATGGAGCTTAGAGTGTGAACAGAAGACGAGATAAATCCAAGCAATTGTAACCTATCATTTCTCCTCTCCCCCAACCCATTTCAGCTTCTGAAATAATGGATAGACATTTACGCAAATAAAAATTATTCTATTTCCCTTACCCTGCACCTCCCAAAATGTGATAAAAACACTTTAATTTAGCAAGTCTTCCTGATCAGTAAGCAGTTCTACTAGAGATTCAGCATCAATTCAAATGCACTTATCAAGGTTGGGATCAGCAATTGGAACAGCCTGTGGGGATGCTTAATGGGCCTTGTTACCAAGGTCAACCGAGGAGTTCAATATATGGCAACAGAAAAAAATTGAGAGTAAATGAAGCTAAGGAAATTTCTCCCCCTTCACCACATTATGTAATATCTGAAGTGATTCAAATTATTCAGATCTGGGTAAAATGTCCACCCTAATTAAAAACACCTATGTAGTTGCCTACATTGAGTGAAAGGCAATAATTATCTATTCATGTTATCAATTTCTAAGTTGCCTAATATAGCACCTTAAATGCCATGTTAACTTCAAGCACTATTTACTGGATGCAAGAATATCTGATAAATGTTCATTTAGCTTTGTGCTCTATAACATTTTTAATCCATTCTAAGTGGGATGCAGTCGAACTGGGCAGAAACCATTCTCGTTATACGAATAAGGCCATCATTTAATTCCAGTGGATAGCAGGTAAGTCATGTTTGCAAGAAGTGGTGGCAAGTATATTAACTTTATCACTTCATAAAAGTCAAATTAATTTGTAATTCACATGAAGTAATGCAAAATTTAACACTGCTAGGATAAACATTTAGTAGAATATAGACCCTCAGTTTTTGCTAGCACATTTTTAATCACTAAATTAACAGTTCTAAATCTACCAGGGCAGGTCAAAGACCAGGAATGCTGCAATTAGTAACTATCTCCTTACTCCCCAAAGTTTCTCCACCATGTACAAAGCATAAGTCAGGGGTGCGATGGAATATTCTCCATTTGCCTGGATGAGTGCAGCTCCAACATCATGAAGTTCAACACCATCCAGGACAAAGCAGCCCACTTGATTGCTACCTTTCCACAGACATTCATTCCCTCCACCACTGATGAACAGTGACAGCCATGTGTACCATCTATAAGGTGCACTGCAGGAATTCACCAGGGTTCCTTAGGCAGCACCTTCCAAACTCTCAACCACTGCCAGCTAGAAGGACAAGAGCAGCAGATACCTGGGAACACCACCACCTAGAGGTTTCCCTCCAAGTCACTCATCAACCTGACTTTGGAAACATATCGCTGCTTGTTCACTGTGAATGGGTCAAAAAAAAAACCTGGAACTCCTTCCCCATCAGCACTGTGGATGTACCTACAACTTCAGGGACTGCAGTGGTTCAAGAAGGCAGCTTACCACCACTTTCTGAAGGGCAACTAAGGATGTGCAATAAATGCTGGTCTAGTCAACGACACCCACACCTAGTAAATGAAGAAAAGAAACCTTGCTGTTTCTTTAAATTAGCCCCAAATACTCTCATGACACATTACTTCATCACACAAATATACAACTCTTTGAACAATATTCCTGAGGGCGATGGGCCGTAAATAATTTTGCATTTTAATGATGTACCAGCATCAGAATACAGATAAAGAAGCTTACCATGTGCAATCGTTCAACGAGCTTCTGGTCCCCAAAGCAGTTGTTTGTGTCAAACCAAGAATCAAAGTCCTGCAAAGAACAACAAGCGGCTCTAGTCATGCCAACCCAAAAAGCGTTAGCATATTTTGTTACTTCTATCAACTCCACATCCAATGGTTTCAATTATTACATTGTCTATCATTAGAAGAACAAGAACGGCAATTTAAAAAGGTAGCATCCAAATCATAAAACAGATGCACAGCTGCTCATAATAACTGCAAATCATTTTCAGCTGGTAGGCATATAAGCAACTTAACATGGGAAAAAATCATTTTTTCCCCTTAGACCTACTTCCATCTCTATAACAAGCTACATCAATAACCACACAGATGTTACTTTAAAAAAAAATGAAATACTAAAATACTTATGGTAGCTAATTTGTGGATTGAGATAGATAAAAGTAAGCTCTCACCCCAGCATGCTTTTAATGTAATTTTAGAATTGCGACGCAAGATGGCAGTGTTGCTCAAGGAAACATCAAACATGTTAAATACGCTTCGCAACACAAGGCAGACGTGACACCGAGCATCAGAAATGGTCAACGGCAGTTTGAAGGGTTAGAGGACCAGACGTCACCAATTGGACTCTGCATCCACTTTGCTGCACTGGCACACATATGGTGAATATAGTGCTCAGAAAATGTGGGCAGGTGATCAAATTAATACACAGACTGCGGCCATTTAGCTCCCTGGCTGCTCCCAATGCAAGGAACAATGGTGTCTCACAACACCCTCCAGCAAGTTGGAGAGCTTCCCCTGACACTAGGTTCAAAAGTGAAAAAGACACAACTTTGCAGCATTCTCTCATGCCTTTCGAAAAGAAATAGGTTTAAACACTAAGTGAACTTTAGAGAAACGGTACAGTCACTGTTGAGCTGCTTTCCTCATTACTTACTGCAGATGAATTGAAGACATCTGGGAGGAGAAAGTTGAGCAGAGCCCAGAGTTCATGCAGGTTGTTCTGAAGTGGTGTACCCGTGAGCAATAATCGGTTTGTTGTTTTGAATTCTCTCACTATTTCAGAGAGCTGCAAATTTAGCAAATTTAGCAAATTTAAAAACATTACTGCACAAACCAGGTACAAGTTTAAATCATACTACTGGCGCAACTGTAGATTTAGATAGTATTTAAAAAGTTCACTGATCTTTTAGGTGTATTCATGTCTGCCATTTCTCCAATGAATTCATATATAGCGGCGCCAAATGCTTTGCATCAGGAAGCAAAAAGCAAGTGTAGTAATAGTACATCAAGAACATGAACGGTTATCTATAACTTGCAAGACTGGAATATGGAAACTTCCAGAGCCGTCTGCAATTGAGTGGCATTTCTTTCAAATCGAAGCAATGGTTGTAGAAGGGGCAGTTGGTTAAAAAGCTTTTAAAACAAGAGCACACTATGGTCTGAATAAGCAGATCTGATCCTTGATTTTCAATTCAAATATTTCCACTCCACCCTTGTACTAGTTTTAAAGCCCAGAGATCAACTATTGAGCCTCAATAATTGATGGTGCAATAACTTTACCAGAAGTTTCTGAACCCTTGAGTCATTTCGTTGAATATGGCACAGTGGTTAACACTGCTGCCACACAGCAACAGAGACCAGTGTTTGATTTCCGGCTCGGGTGACTCTGTGGAGTTTGAATGTTCTCTCCACGTTGTGTGGGTTTCCTCACACAGTCCAAAAGACGCGCTGATTAGGTGCAATGGCTGTGCTAAATTCTCCCTCTGTATCCGAACAGGTGCCAGAGTGTGGCAACCAGGGGATTTTCACAATAACTTACAGTGTTAATGTAAGCCTACTTGTGACACTAATGAACTTTAAAAAATATTTGTTTGCACTGGATTGCAAGATTGCACTCTTTTCCTCAAGATTTGCATTCCATCTGTGACAATAAATGGCTCTTTTAGTTTAGCTATTAAAGCTTTGATGGAAGTGCAAAGGAACAATGAAAACAGCAAATAACAATTATATTAACCATTAGTACTCAAAATGTATCATTTTCCTTTACTTCAATATCTCTATTCCCGGATTTCCCTCCAACCTTTTGTTCCAATCTTCCTTCATTATCTCATTCACCATAGAACAGTCACTTCCATCCACTTCCAAAAGAATAAAAATTATTTTTTTTTACTGTTCTTTGCCATTCCATGTTACCCTGTCTTTGCATTCCCCTCTTCAGGGGAACAGTGTGCAGCAAACTTCTGTGCCTCATTTTCTGAAATAACTGCACCTTGCTCAAAAATAACCTCACTCCATGATATATAATTGAAAATGTGACATGTGGTTTACAAAGTTTTAAACTTTGTTTATTAGTGACACAAGTAGGCTTACATTAACAATGAAGTTACTCTGAAAATCCCCTAGTTGCCACAGTTCGGTACACCAAGAATTTAGCATGGCCAATGCACCTAACCAGCAATTTTTTTGGACTGTGGGAGGAAACTGCAGCACCTGGAGTAAACCCATACAAACACAGGGAGAACGTATAAACTCCACACAGACGATGACCCAAACCAG
Source organism: Carcharhinus amblyrhynchos (assembly GCF_965287045.1). NCBI lineage: Eukaryota > Metazoa > Chordata > Chondrichthyes > Carcharhiniformes > Carcharhinidae > Carcharhinus > Carcharhinus amblyrhynchos. The sequence goes on from NC_137324.1 coordinate 167,425,001, forward strand.
AAATCGAACCCAAGTCCCTGGCGCCGTGAGGCAGCAGTGCTAACTACTGGGCTATCATGCCTGCGAATCAAGCCTGCGTTTCTTCCCAGTTCACCTTAAAACGAAGCAGAAAATTTAGTATTTACTACAAGGGTAGCCATCAACTCTGATGGTAATGGATGGGACGGAGAAGAGAGCAGAGAAAATGAAGGGAAAACAAACTTACCTTGGATTTCTCATTTTTGATCCTGTGGGCTTCATCTATAACCAGATATCGCCAATTAAATTTTTTGAAAACAGATTTCTCCCTGATGAGCATTTCATACGACGTCACACAGACATCCCACTCTCCAGGAAGGAGGACATCTCTGATGAAAGCAGCCTAATAAAGTGAGAAGTGGGTTACATTTCAGTTTTCGGAACACCAGAAATTTATTTTACAGAATGCAATTGGGATACAGCAGAAACAGATCCAATCACAGGTATTAATCAGATAAATTTAACTGAATAAAACACTGACATTGGGATTTTTCAGCCTCGCCAGCAGTGAGCGTCAAGGGCAGGACGGGTAAAGGTGGAGAGCGACCAAAGGTCAATTGGCTCTTGGCAGATCTCCAAATCACAGAATCCCTACAGTGCAGGAAGAGGCCGTTCAGCCCATTGAGTTTGCACTGACCACAATCCCACCCAGGCCCTATTCTCCGAACTATAGAATCCCTCTCTGTCTAGAACTCACTGTGTCTGTCTCTCACCCCATCTTTCTCTTTCTTTCCATTTCATAGCCTCCTCTATCTTTCTCCAGCTCTCGCTTTCTGTAGTTCGGAAGATGAAATCTCCTATTATTGGAGCGGACTCAGTCCATTGGAATCTTGTGGCAGAATTTTAACTACAGGATCTATGGGAGTGTATTAGTTAGAATAGAATAGAATCCCTACAGTGCAGGGGGACCATTCGGCCCATCAAGTCTGCAGTGACCACAATCCAACCCGGGCCCTATTCCCATAACCCCACATATTTATCCTGCTAACCCCCCGACACTAGGGTTAATTTAGCATGGTCAATCAACCTAATCTGCACTTCTTTGGACCGTGAGAGGAGCACCGGAGGAAACCCCTGCAGACACAGGTAGAACGTGCAAACTCCACACAAAGTGATCCAAAGGCCAGGATTGAACCCAAGTTCCTGGTGCTGAGAGGCAGCAGTGCTAAACAGTTTGCCACCACTTCAAGATGTTCCAGGCCAGCACACAATTTTCCCTGCCACTGATGGGGCTGGAAAATCCTGCCCAGAGTGTTGCAAAGCAAGGAGAGAGCAATAAATTACAATATAATTGAACATATTTGCAAATTTACACTCAACGTTGTATGCATGGCAAATCTCTGATTTTAGTTATGCAGAGCAAAGAAAGCTGATCTCCATAGCCAGTCTCAAGGACTCTTGAGGGCTGACGTTAACACTGGCGACAGATCCATTCTCCGCATACACGTTGAAAACATGTTTTTGAAAGAGTCGACGTAAGTAAATTCAATTCAGTGAAAGGCAGGATTAATATTAAAGACTGAACAATGGCCAAATACAAAATTCCAATCTGTTAAGTCTAAATTTATTAAAATTGTATCCCAGGTTTTGAGAGTCCTTCATTTATTGTACTTTTATTACACAAAGTACTTGTTCACACAACTGCAATGCTAGTGGTCATTTATTCAGCAATTTAAACAAGATCATAGAAGTTTCCAGCATGGAAAAAGTCCCTTCAGCCCAACTTGTCCTTGCTGCTCTTTTTTTAAAACCACTTAGCTATAGTTCCAATTGCCTGCATTTGGCCCATATCCTTCTATACCCATCTAACTGTCCAAATGCTTTTTAAAAAACAAAATTGGAACCACCTCTATTATTACCTCTGGCAGCTTGTTCCAGACACTCACAGCCCTCAGTGAAAAAGTTGCCCCTCTGGACCCTTTTGTATCTCTTCCCTCTCAGCTTAAACCTACGCTCTCTAGTTTGACTCCCCTACCTTTGGGAGGTATTCCAAAATTTGCCATTATGGTGTATGGGTCAGCGTTTAGTTATTAAAAAAAACTTGCTCCTCCTTGAATGAACTGACTCCCTCGTGACTTGCCCAACAGATGCTGTACGTCTGTTGGTGCCTCACCCATGCAGATTTTTCACACACAAGTTTTGACAGCAAGTGCTGGCAGATTACTTAATTCCTATTTGGTAAATGACAGCTGTCGAGATAGCAACCAGCTTTAAGAATCCTGGCTGTTTTTTCTTGTCCCGATGCTAGAGCAACAAGGGTAGTTGTACTTTCCCTCTGGGGTCGGCCAACACATGGCAGGAGATCCAACAAGCACTGCACAGATTACTTCCACAATGTGCAATGCATTTTCAAATTAAACTCCATGCATCAGCTGTATTTTCCAACAGTATTTTTGGGAACATAAAATGCAGTTCTTACTCTTTGATCCTTGTCACCTATTAAACAAATAGCTCGAAGAGTCGGTATCCATCTTTTGAACTCAAGCATCCAGTTGTGTAGAGTAGACTTGGGGACTAGAACCATGTGAGGTCCAGGAATGTTTCTATAATGTTTCATGTACCCAAGAAGAGCAATAGTTTGCAAAGTTTTCCCAAGACCCTGTTAAACAAAATGAAACAATTATGTCTCTTAGAATCAAAGACTGTATTTTTCATCAGTGCTGTCCTGAAGTATTTCTGAAATGTACTGGAAGAAATCATTCAACCCATCAAGTTTGTTCTGCAATTTAATTAGACCGTAGCTTATCTAGATTGTAACTCCATTTATTTGCCTTGGTTCCATTTCCCTTAACACTAATCTAACAAAAACCTTAGTCTCAGTTTTGACATGTCTAAACTAACCATGCCTCAAGTTCTTTTATAAAATAAAAAGCTAGGTTTTGGCAGGAAGGAGGAGAAAACAAATGTTGCAGGTTTCCGCTAATCTTTGAATGGCACATCCTTGAACAGCCGGGAGAAGATACTTGTTCCCTATTTAGAAATATCAAAGATAAGAGCAGGAGGCGGCCATTTGGTCCTTTGAGCCTGCTCTGCCATTCATTACAATCATGGCGGATCATCCAACTCAATAGCCTAATCCTGCTTCTCCCCCCCCGCCCCAATAACCTTTGATCCCATTCACCCCATGCACTATACCTAGCTACCTTCTGAATACATGCAATGAATGCTTCACCCTGTTTTGAACCGGAAAGCTTGCACATTAGGCAAACGTGATAACCAACACACTACAGAGACATTTATCTTATTAAATCCTTTAAACTAACACCCAACATGCCTAACCAAATAATTGTTGTGTCTACAATCAATGTGTATTCATACCATTTCATCTGCCAGGATACCATTAATGCCATTCTCATATAAAGAAATCAGCCAATTCAGTCCACGGATCTGATAGTCACGGAGTTTGCCTCCTTTTACATCTGTGGAAGAGATCCCAAACATTTAGAGCCTTCAACTGTCGCAAGAGTCTGCACAGAATATAGCTTAAAGGGAAATGAAATCGTAGCCATGACCAAAAGGAAAAGTATTACTGTATCAGGAACCATTGAAGTGAAGCACCATGATAGCTTGAGACAACAAAAAGCAAGCAGCACAATCCATTTGGTATTAGGGTCTCAATGTTTGCATAAAGAATGTCAGCATTCAGACATAGGCTCCAGAACAAAGGTGATGATTTTCACCACAACTACTACCATTCTATAGCAGCTAAATTGACCAATAAAACAAGGCCAAAGTATATACAAAACATAAACTGTTAAACAGAGCACCTAAACTTTGTTAAGGCAAGTATGAGCAAGATTGGGAGGACAGAGAGAAGGAATGATGGTGAGGAACCAGTTTACTGAGCCTTGACTGCTTTCTAAGAAATCATTGCACGGACATTACTGGGATTTTTAATATGAGTATTTGGAGTACTGTGTGCAGTTCTGGTCACCACACTACCAGAAGGAAATGGAAGCTTTGGAGAGAGCGCAAAGAAGATTCACCACGATGTTGCCATGTCGTAAGAGTGATGGCTATGAGGAGAGGTTGAATAAACTTGGATTGTTTTCATTGGAAAGGCAGAAGCTGAGGACAGACTTGATAGAGGTGTGCAAAATTATGACGGGCATAGGCAGGGTGGATAGTTAGAAGCTTTTTTCCAAGGGTGGAAGTGTTGACTACAAGGGGGCACAGGTTCAAGGTGGGAGAGGTAAAATTTAAGGTAGATGTGCGAGGGAAGTTTTTCCACACAGAGTGGTGGGTGCATGGAATGCACGACGGGGGAGGTGGTGGATGCAGGCACATTAGCAACATTTAAGAGGCATCTCAATGGGTAAATGAATAGGGCCGTAATAGAGGGATACAGACCCAAGAAAGAGCAGAAGGTTTTTTCTTTATTTTAGTTAGGGCATCATGGCACAGGCTGAGAGGGCTAGAGGGCATGTCTTGTGCTGTACTTTTCTTTGATTGGGGAAATGCCATCTGGGAGAACAGATCATTCAGTTTACCATTTCATAGGTTAAGGAACTGATTATACATGATTCTCAACACCAAAAGGAGAGCATGTTACACGTACGCAATCTGTATGATAATCCAATTATTCCTCATGAACACGGATGGTTCCTTTTAATGTGGTGCACACTAACATGTTAAAATGGCAGCTAGAATTTGATGAAAAATAAGTTGGAGCAGTTTCAACTCAGTTCTTTGGGAGCACTGGTTGAGGGGACAAAGCTGAACAAAACAAAGACCAAGGTGAAAGGCTGATATATGAAAGACATGTCATACTGGCATGAGGGAGATCTTTGAGCTTTACCCTGCATTTTATTCATGCTGAATTTGACCTCAAAATATTCAGTATCGACAATATTCAATCAGAAAATTGTATGTCAGATTACAGGTTAGGCTGGAGTGAGCCTGTAGTGTCCATCAGCATTAGTAGATCGTTCCATTAAAAAGATCCCTTAATAAATACAGCCAATTAAACCAGGAGAATTGAAGGTGCTGTTTTTGGAGATTTAATTACAACAGTCTCAAATGTCCCACAAGTCTAATTTTGACAAAATTGAATACTGCACATCAATGAATGGTGATTGAAAACGTGAAAGCAATTGGGAAAAGGTAGTGAAAACTGAGCTACGTTAACTCATGTATGAAATAATGAATAAAATGGCTTTACATACATGATGGGGATTCTTCAAACCTTGTGCAGACATTGGTTGTCTTGCTGTTTTCTGATAGTAGTTCTTCATCCTCTTCCTGTTCTGTACGACGATGCCGATAGCTAAGAATTAAAAGTGGATTGTTTTGTGCGAGGGGTTACTATTACTTCCCAAACCATTTTAAATGAGCTGTTACTGTCAATTTCAAATCCACAATAACTTCAGAATAAACTGTACAAATTATTTTGGAGATTGTGCATTAATTTTGTGGTGAATCCTAAAGTGCAGAAAGAGGCCATTTGGCCCATCGAGTCTGCACCGGCCTCAATCCCACCCAGACCCTATCTTCACAACGCCATGCATTTACCCTCACTAGTTCGCCTGACACTAAGGGGCAATTTAGCATGGCCAATTCACCTAACCTGCACATCTTTGAACTGCGGGATGAAATCAGAGCACCCAGAGGAAACCCACGCAGACACGGGGAGAACGTGCAAACTCTATACACACAGTGACCGAAGCTGGGAATCGAATCTGGGTCCCTGGCGCTGTGGAACAGCAGTGCTAACCACTGTGCCACCATGCCACACGTAATCATGTTATTGAACTAAGATTCAACATTGCAATTAATGCAGATGGACATTATTTTAATTTAAAGTTGATTCCAAACATAAACGTTGAAACCTACTGTTATTTAAATACTCTACCAAGACCACACAGCATATTAGTATTTTTTAAATTTAATTAGGTAATTACACACGTATAATCTTTTGTGCCAATAGTTGTCAACATACTCTTCAATCATACATGTGACAAATTTAAGAACATCAGTGTTTTTAATGCAAGGTTGACAGGAGTCCCATGCCTGTTATACGGATGCAGGATATTTTAACACTTGGTGACTAAGTTGCTGTTTCAACTTTAAAAAGGCAGAGAAAAGGTGCAGGCCATGCAACCTCATATCTGTTTATTTAATTAAATCATGCCTGCTGTTGCTTCATATCACTTGATTGTGCACCCAACAAAAAGAAAAATCCATTCAGAAAATTTGGCATCCATAGCCATTTGGAGTAGGCCTTTCCACCAAGTGGAACGAAATAGCCCTCACTTTCAATCCTAAGTGACCCTATTCTAATTTTAAGATGTGCCCCCTTGAACCAGATTTCCCTCAAAAGAAGTTAGTCTCTGTATCTACCCTATCAAATCCCCTAAGCATTTCAAATACCTCAATTTGGTCACTCCTTAATACTCTAAGCTCAGCGGAATGAAAGGCAAATTAATGGAACATGTTATATTCTCATAACCTAACACTAAGACCAGATAACATTCGGGTGCAAGACCAATATTAATTTCCTGAGGTTCAGTGTCCAGAACCAAAGGCAGAACTCCAGCTGAGGCTCTGTACAACTTCCTCATTTTTTCATCCCAATCAATTTTGGGATAAATGCCACCTTCCTCTTAGCATATTCCATTACCTTTTGTAACACTGTTGTAATATTGTGTTATTTGTATATATGGAAACTTAAATGTCTTTTGCTCCTCCACAACTAATTTCTCTTGTCAAAAACACTCAGCTTTGCCTTTCTCAGTTCCAAAGTGGGTGGCCTCACACTTCTCCACGCTAAACTACATTTGTCACAGTTTTGCCCACTCACTGGGCTATGGCCTCTTTGCAACTCCATCATATGATCCCAATTTGTGGCTGCTCCTAACCTATTTTGCAAACGTGAATGAAGCAGTTAGAAGTTATATCCAAATCACTGAAAGCCGAGGCCCCAAAACCCCAAGGAGGAATGAAAGCTTTACTTCCACCATTCTACTTTGATCCAACATTAACGCCTCTTTGGCTTTCAAACACGAGGAACATTTTCCAAGTTGAAATCTCTCAGAATTTGCATCATGAATCCAAAAACACATTGCCTGGAATATATCTTACTCTCCAACCGATAGAAGCGTCTGTTTCTCATCTTTCTTTAGTCGAGGGCGCCCGGGTTTCATCTTTAAAGGAGACGTTGGAGTTTTCTGTGCAGCAGGTTGGATAAAGTGGGCAAAAAGCTCGGTCTGTTGCAGCAGATAGTCAAATCTATTTGCCCTGTCTGCTTTCTGTTGAACAAGGAAAAAAAATGTTAATAAGAAAATGCATTGAGAATTAACATCACAAGAGTGTGCAAACACATTTCATTTAATCTACAGTTCTTCTTATGGGGGCTGCAGATTTGTTTTTAATGAGGTGTAATAGTATGCGTCTTTGGAAAACAGCCTTTCGTTAATAAATGCATTTGCATTCACCTGGTATTACTTTATAAATTGGGCAACTAAGTAACATTTGGGTGAGATGGGGAAAAGAGGAATAAAGGCAACCCTCTCTGCTGTGGTGCTATTAAATCATTCCCACTGTAACAGATTTCACTTTGTGCTAGTAAATTCAAAAATGCTCTTCAAACACAACCTATATTTCTACATACAGGATAATACACAAATTTGTATAGTACAATACGTGCCAGCCTCAAATTTTGCACTGTCCATGTTTAACTCCCTATAAAAAAGTGTTAAAACCACAAGTTAGTAGAATGTTTGTGCAGGCATGAGGAGGAAGCTTGGTGGTTAAAATCTTATGGTAAAAGCAGCCATTTATATACCACAATATTTCTAAAATAGCTTAGTAGTTAATAACCTCTATTCTATATCATTTCCAATGGTTTGCTGGCACTATCCTGATGCTAAAATTGCTCCATTTGCTCAGAGGACATTGCAAAACCAAAGCAAGACTTCCAAGTTTAGAAAGTCAAAACCTGTTCAATTTTGCGAGATTAAAAATGATTCGTTCCATCCATGAATCACTAGGGAATATTTATACAGTTGAACATTGCAAAAAGAACCTAATTGCTGATTTGAAAAGGCCACAAATCCACAAAAATGAGGGTCATGGGATGTGGGCATCACTAGCTAGACCAGCATCCATTACCCTCAAGGTGGTGGTGGTGAGCAGGCTCCTTGAATAGCTGCAGTCTATGTGGTACATACACCAGCAATGCTGTTAGGGAGAGTGTTCCAAGAGTTTGATCCTGCAATAATGATATAGTTCTAGGCAATGTTTTTGAGTTGGATCGAAACTTGCAAGTTATATTCCCAAACATCTTGTTTCTGCTGGTTGGGGAATCTAAAACATGGGGGCTCAGTCTCAGAATAAGGGACCAATCATTTAGGGCTAAGATGAGGAAATTACTTCACTCAAAGATTGTGAATCTTTGGAATTCTTGGCCTCAAGAAGGTTGTGAAAGCTCCATAAATACTTTAAAGGCTGGGATAGACAATGTTTTGGTCTCTCAAGGAATCAAGGAATATGGGGAAAGATCAGCAATGATCAAACTGAATAGCAGAGCAGGCTCGAAGAGCCATGTGGTCTACTCTTGCCCATCCTAGTGTTGTCTTCCATCTGCTGTCCTTGTTGTTCTAGATGTTAGAGGTCATGGATTTGGAAGGTGCTATCAAAAGAGCCTTGAAAAGATACTGTAGTGCATCTTGCATATGGTTCACACTGCTGCCAATTTATGGGTGGTGAATGGAGTGACAATCAAGTGGCTGCTTTGCCTTGGAAGGTGCTGAGCTTCTTGAATGTTGTTGTTAGGACTGCACTTATTGAATATTCCTTCATGCTTCTGACTCCTGCTTACAGATTATGGATAGGTTTTGGGGATTTAAGTGGTGGGCCATTCGCCATAGAATTCCCAGCCTCTGACCTACTCTTGTAACTCTCAGTAATTATAAGCTCAGTTCAGTTCTGGTCAATGGTAACCCCCAGAATGTTGATGGCGGAAGATTCAACAATGGCAAAATCGCTGATTATTAAGGGGGAAAATGGCTAGAGTCTCTTGTTGGAGATGGTCATTGCCTGGCACTTGGATGGTACAGAAGTGATTTGCCACTTGTCAGTCCAAACCTGAACATTATCCAGGTCTTGCTGCGTGCAAGAACAGGCTGCCTCAGTATCTGAAGAGGTGCAAACTGTACAAAACTTAGTGCAACTCTCATCTGTAAACAACCTTATTTCTGACCTTATGATGAAACAGCTGAAAAAGGTTGGTCCTAGGGCACCACTCTGAGGAACTCCTACAATCATATTTTGGGGCTGAGATGATTGGCCTCCAACATTTACAACCATCTTCTTTCCTGTGAGGTATGACTCCAACCAGGACAGCTTTCCTGATTCCCACTAAGTTTAATTTTGCTAGGTCATCTTGATGCCACATTTAGTCAAATATTCCTTCAATGTCATGGACAGCCATTCACCTCACTGCCACAACACAAATAGGACACAAAACCTCTGCTTAGCTTACAGCATCACAACACAAGGTACTGGTAAATATCAATCAACTTTAAAAGGTACAGCAGGCCATTGCTTACTGAAGAAGCATATATCTCACCTATTTGTTATGGTTACATTATCATAGTCTCTTAGGAAGTTATCATTCCTGATCTAACAATAATTTGATCCTTCTGCAAACTGGCCATTTCTAAGTTACCTAATATTGAATGATGTGCATCATTCAGCTAATGAAAGACTGCAATTGCCAGTACCAACTTTCAAAAATGGGACTAACCACCCTGTGAAGTCAGGATACTGAAATTCCTCCTAAGGAAGTTCAGATTGAAAGTATTGCAAGTCAGCACTAATGGACAAGGATTAAATGGGCTCCTGCTCTAAATGATGGAGCGGTAAAGCTGAAAAATTTAAAACAAAGAGCTCACAAGACCAGTACCCTAGAGCAAAGCTGTACTTTCTTTGGGTGGTGGCAGTGAAGCACAGCTGGTCCCCCAAGATAATAACCTAATAGATTCTAATTTGTTAATTACTTGATCCCAATTTAAATGAATGTAAAGCAAGGAAACTTTCTATGTATGAATGAATTGCAACACAATGTAGAAGTGAAAATAATTTAAACAAATGCTTCCTTTACTAATTTTACCATTTTTTCTTCATAGGCCGGATCCTCCTCTTTCACCTCTGGTTTAGGCACTTTGAATATAAACGCTGCATCACCACTGTCCATCTAGTACAGAAAACATTACATGAACAGTCAGTAAACAGGTTTATAAGAAATCGAAACTTGCAGAGTGGAAAATTTATTCATCCAAATGACACTGTATTCTTAATATTACACCCGTTGATTTTTCATTTATGAGACGGACTTCCAAGCAGAACAATACATGTTTCACATAGGGCAAATGCCATTTGGTACTGAGGGAATGTTCTCACTCCCTTTAGATTGGGCAAAGTAGATTACAGGTTTGCCTAAGAAAATGCATAAGACAATAAAACCAGCTTTTGTCTTGAGAATGAATCTTGATTCAAGACCCTATTTTGCCAAATCTCTAATCTCAAAAGGTAGGAAAAAAAAAGCAAAGAATTATATTTCTATAGTACCTTTCATGATCTCAATACTCTGTATGATATTAACTGGGCAATAAATACAACGTGGAGATGCTGGCATTGGACTGGGGTAAGCACAGTAAGAAGTCTCACAACACCAGGTTAAAGTCCAGCAGGTTTATTTGGTAGCACAAGCCACAAGCTTTTAGAGTGTTGCTCCTTCATCAGGTGAATGGGAGTTCTGTTCACAAAAAGGGCATATAAAGACACAAACTCAATTTACAAAATAATTTAACAGAATGTGAGGCTTTACAGGCAATCAATTCTTAAAGGTACAACGTGAATGGAGAGAGGGTTAAGCACACGTTAAGCATCTGTGCTTAACCCTCTCTCCACTCACGTTCCAACCATTATTTTGTAAATTGAGTTTGTGTCTTTATATGCCCTGTTTGTGAACAAACTCCCACTCACCTCATGAAGGAGCAGTGCTCTGAAAGCTTATGGCTTGTGCTACCAAGTAAACCTGTTGTATTTTAACCTGGTGTTGTGAGACTTCTTACTGTGATAAATATGAGACAGGACACAGGACACTTCAAAATGATGTCCTGGGAACCTTTATACCGGAAGAATGGGTTGTGTCTCATCTGAAACGGGGCACCTTTGACAGTGTAGCACTTTGTCATACTGTCAATCTGGATTTCTAGTCTCATGTCTCTGGAGTGGTATTTGAACTCGTAACCACCTGACTCAGAGGAGAGAGTGCTACCAACTACATTGCGCTTAATGAGAAACATGAACTTGCAATAGGCATTTCACAATGGTTCATCTCATCTCCTCAGCAAACTGTCACTATAGCTAGTCAAGTCCAAAATTATTTTGTCATTACAGGTGGCAATTGGCCTGTGTGTACTTGCTAGGCCACCAATCCATCAGTCTTCCTTTTCTAGAGAAAATAAGTCCAATCTTTCCTCATACAGGATAGCCTCTTGGTTGTACTATCACCCTTGTGAAGTTTCTTTTTCACATCTTTGTATCCTTTTTTATAATGTGGAAGCCAGAATTATGCAGAGTACATCAATGTGTGGTTTAACCATCTTTAACATAGAAAAATCTCCATAGTACTCCACAGGAATTGTCTAAAAATATTTAACACTGAGCTGCAAGTTACATTAGTATAGATATGGTCAAACTACTAAGTTTTAAAGGCGGGGAAGAGGTTTAGCAAGAGTATTCCAAACACAGGGCTTAGGCAGGTAAAGGCAATTTGTCAATGTCACAAGTAGGCTTACGTAAGAACATAAGAACATAAGAAATAGGAGGAGTAGGCCATCCAGCCCTTCGAGCCTGCCCCGCCATTCAATAAGATCATGGCTGATCTGTCGCTGCTCAGTTCCACTTTCCCGCCCTCTCCCCATAACCCTTAATCCCCTCTCTTATCAAAAACCCATCAACCCGCGTCTTAAAAATATTTAGCGAGGCAGCCTCCACCACTTCAACGGGCAGAGAATTCCAGAGATTCACCACCCTTTGAGTGAAGAAGTTCCTCCTCAACTCTGTTCTAAACCGCCCCCCTTTTATCTTGAGGCTGTGCCCCCTAGTCCTACTGTCTTTTTTGAGCGGGAAGAGTCTTTCCACCTCTATCCTATCCATCCCATTCATCATCTTATACGTCTCAATGAGATCTCCCCTCATTCTTCTAAACTCTAACGAGTACAAGCCCAGTTTATTCAGCCTCTCCTCATAGCTCAACCCCCTCAACTCCGGTATCAGCCTAGTAAACCTCCTCTGCACTCCCTCCAAGGCCAAAATATCTTTGCGCAGGTGCAGCGCCCAAAAATGCACACAGTACTCCAGCTGCGGCCTCACCAATGCCCTATACAGCCGCAGCAAGACCTCCCTACTTTTATATTCAATCCCCCTCGCTATGAAGGCCAGCATCCCATTCGCCTTCCTGACCACCTGCTGCACCTGCAAGCTGGGTTTTTGCGACTCATGCACAAGGACCCCGAGGTCCCTCTGCACCATCGCAATGAAATTACTTTGAAAATCACCAGTTGCCAAACTCCAGTGCTTGTTTGGATACACGGAAGGAGAATTTAGCATGGCCAATGCACCTAACCAGCACGTCTTTGGGACTGTAGGAGGAAACTGAAGCAGCCGGAAGAAAAACCACTCAAACCTGGGGAAAACGTGCAAACTCCACACAGACAGTGACCCAAGTCGGGAATCAAACCCAGGTCCCTGGCGTGGTGAGACAACAGTGCTAATCACTGTGTCACCCAACAAAAACAGGGACATGCAAGTTGCCAGAAATACAGGAGTATAGTGATCTGCAGGACTGCAAGAGACAGGAAAGGGTAAGGCATTAGATGGATTTGAGAACAAGGATGACATAAAAACTAAGGTGTTGCTAGACTGGAGGTGATGGTTGAACAGACTTGATTCAAGTGATGATACAAAGGATTTTGAACAAAGTTTATGGAGGCTGGCAAACAAGAGGCCAGGCAGAGCACTGGAACAGTTCAGATGCGAATGAAGGTTTCAGCAGCAGATCAGCTGAATCAGGGTGGGAGCAGGGCAATGCTACAAAAAATGTAAGTGGGGTATTTTGGTGACGGAGCTGGTATTTAGTTAAATTGTCACCTCAGGGTCAAAAGGTTACAAATATTGTGGTTCAGTCTCTGTTTATGGCTGGACAGGTAAGACTCAAACTAGACAAGGGCAGTCTCAACCAACCCAACGGTGAAGGGGATTGGATGCTCAAATATGTCAAAGGCCACAGACACATCAAGGATAGTTTACCATGCTCACAGTTACACAGGATACCATTTATTTGATGTCGAGAATTTCAGTACTGAGACATGACAGGAATTTGTTTGAACAAATCAAACATTGAACTGTAGGAAAGTTACAAAGGGATTTGAGAGGAAAGGAAGGTTAGACAGGCAATTTGCAAGGACAGAGGGAGAGGGCATAGTTTTTTTAAGTTGGCAATGGTGTCAGATTTTAAGGGGAATGGGACAGTAGCAAAGGAAAGGGAACCCATTGACAATATCAGTTAATGTGGGGACCAAGAAATGGGGTGGTCAACAGTTCATTAGGAATGGACAATAAAAAGGTGTGAAGGGAGTTAAGAAAGGAGATGCAAATTCAAAGTGAGAGTGTGGGAGGAACCATAAGCAAAGTTTGGCTTATTAGGCTTCAGGAATTGAAGTGGCATAGGTAACCAATTGGATGGCCTTAATCTTAGATACAGAAGTCAATCAGCTCCTCATGGCAGGGGTTAAGATCACAGTTTAGATAGCAAAGTCAGGGACTACTGCTGCATCCCAACATGCAGGATTTATAAAAGTTTAATGTTACTTCCCCAGTTTTCAATTCTATACACCTAGGAATGACCCTGAGTGCTGAGTTTACTGTTTTAAAACGGTTTTATTAATCTGCATCATTACTTGTAGTGATGAACCCTCTGCATGTTTATCCTTGATGCATGTGACTTCTTTATTTTTCATAGCAAAGTGTAGCACACATTTTAATTGAAATTCATTTTCCAATTAGAGGCCATTTTAGAGTCTTATATTTTGCTTCTGTGTTCCTAAGTAGGTGCACTAATTATACCCACAAAATTGTTACTTCCACTTTTGAATCAGGATCCTGAATCAAGAGGCAAGAAAATCCTTAATAATCCATTGCAACACTACCTCTTGATAAGAATGACAAGGCAAGCATGCCATCTTCTGAACAACATTGTGCAAGGTGAGTTTTCTGTTCCATCACCAGGATATAAAACGCAGCGGAGATGATTGGTTTTGGTCACAAGGAACTTGACCAATCCACTACCTCCCCTCCCTCTCAAAAACCACTAAAAAAATTCACCCTTTCACACTGCCAACCAGCACAGAGATGGAATGGTGAAGTTGTATTCAGACGGCAAACTTTGGTTAATTCACTGCTGCTAAACTAGCCCAGCAGAACAAGTTGAGTCAAATCTCAACTGGGAATTGGGAAATATTAAAACTGAGTCACTTCTACAATGTAAAAGAAGGGGCACCAACCAGCTGACTGGCAAGTAATCACATCCAGAATAAAAGGCTTAGGAGTTGTTACAACTCCCAAATTTGCACTGACCCAAAAGCCACTAGGATCCTATACATTTAGCCATGTTTGTTTGGGTACACATGTTACATAGGCACAGAAGAATTAGGAGCAGAAGTAGGCAATTCAGTCCTTCAAGCCTGCCCTGCCATTCAATCAGATCATGACTGATCTCTCCATGTTCTCCAAACCATCTCCCCTCCTGTTTCCCTTTAACCTGTTCTTTTTTTAAAATCAGAAATATATCTATTTCCTTCCTAAAACCATTTAATGATTCAAACCCCACCATGCTATGGGGCAACGAGTTATACAAACTCACCACCTTCTGCGAGATGTAGCTTCTCCTCATTTCAGCTTTAAATCTACCACCTCTCAACGTATACCTGTGACCTCTTGTTCTACATTACCCCACAAGGGGAAACATTTGGTCTACGTTAAGAACATAAGAACATAAGAAATAGGAGCAGGAGTAGGCCATCTAGCCCTTCGAGCCTGCCCCGCCATTCAATAAGATCATGGCTGATCTGTTGTGGCTCAGTTCCACTTTCCCGCCCTCTCCCCATAACCCTTAATCCCCTCTCTTATCAAGAACCCATCAACCCGCTTCTTAAAAATATTTAGCGAGGCAGCCTCCACCACTTCAACGGGCAGAGAATTCCAGAGATTCACCACCCTTTGAGTGAAGAAGTTCCTCCTCAACTCCGTTCTAAACCGCCTCCCCTTTATCTTGAGGCTGTGCCCCCTAGTCCTACTGTCTTTTTTGAGCGGGAAGAGTCTCTCCACCTCTATCCTATCCATCCCATTCATCATCTTATACGTCTCAATGAGATCTCCCCTCATTCTTCTAAACTCTAACGAGTACAAGCCTAGTTTATTCAGCCTCTCCTCATAGCTCAATCCCCTCAACTCCGGTATCAGCCTAGTAAACCTCCTCTGCACTCCCTCCAGGGCCAAAATATCCTTGCGCAGGTACGGCGCCCAAAACTGCACACAGTACTCCAGCTGCGGCCTCACCAATGCCCTATACAGCTGCAGCAAGACCTCCCTACTTTTATATTCAATCCCCCTCGCTATGAAGGCCAGCATCCCATTCGCCTTCCTGACCACCTGCTGCACCTGCAAGCTGGGTTTTTGCGACTCATGCACAAGGACCCCGAGGTCCCTCTGCACCGTCGCCTGCTGCAGTTTTTCGCCACGTAAGTAATAGTCCTTCCTACCATTCTTCCTACCAAAGTGGACCACCTCACACTTGCCAACATTAAATTCCATTTGCCATTTCCTGGCCCATTCGCCCAGCCTATCTAGATCCTTCTGCAGACTCTCCACACCCTCCGCACAATTTGCCTTATCAGTTAACCTTATCAATTCCTTTTAGTATTTTATGTACCGCGATCAGATCTCTCATCATCCTTCTAAACTGCAGTGAGTACAAACCCAAACTGTTTAATCTCTCCTCGTACATCAACTCTTTCATTCCTGGAATCAATCTGGTGAACCTCCTCCGAATTATTTCCATGCCACCACATCCTTCCTCAGATGAGACCAAAACTGGACACAATACTCCAGATGTGGTCTCACCAACACCCTGCACAATTGCAACAACATTTAAGAACAAAGAACAATACAGCACAGGAATAAACCCTTTGACCCACAAAGTTTGTGCCAACTCATGCCTTTCTAATCTAATGTTTCCTTGCCTCTACGTAGTCCACACCTCTCTATTCCCAGCTTATTCATGTATCTATCCAGATGCCTCTTGAATATCATTATACAATCTGCTTCCATCACCTCCTCCGACCCTTCAGCCCTGAGAAAAAAGAGTCTAACTATTCAAGCCCGTCATAATCTTGTAAACCCGCCAGATCTCCCCTCATTCGCCAATGCTCCAATAAAAACAACCCAAGTTTGTTCAACCTTCCTTCATAGTCCATATCCTCCAAACCAGGCAATATCCTTGGAAATCTCTTCTGCACCCTTTCCAATGTATCAACATCCTTCTGGTAGGGTGGCGATCAGAATTGTACACAATACTCCAAATGCAACCTAAACAAAGTCTTATACAGCTGTAAAATGATTTTCCAATTCCTTCTCTACTTCTATACTCCGAACATTTCGCAATAAATGCAAAGATTCCGTCTGCCTTCTTTATTACATGCAGTACCTGCATACCAACTTTCTGCGATTCATGAACAAAGCGTGGGTTAAGATTGTCAAACTAACTGGCTGCTACATGGAAGCTGTTGAGGCGAAGATGTCATTTTGAAGGTGAGGGGAGTGGTGGTGGCAAAGTGATGCTGGATCAGCAACAGAGGGAGACGGGCAGAGATGGACATTCTGGGGGGGGATAATAGAGATTCTACTGGGGGGGGGGAAGCGCTAAAGATTTTCCCCAGGGGGTGGGTGTTAAGGGTTTTCCATGGGGGGGGTGCAGGTGTTAAGGATTTTCCACAGGGCAGGGGGCAGGTGTTAAGGGTTTTCTCCAAGGGGTGTTGTTAAGGGTTGGCTGGGGGGCGGGTGGTGGTGTTAAGGGTTTCTTATGGGGAGGGTGTTAAGGGTTTCCTATGAGGGGGGTGTGTTAAGGGTTATCTGGGGATGGTATTAAGGGTTGGCTGGACGAGTGTTAAGGGTTGTCTAGAGGGGTGTTAAGGGGTTCCGGGGGGAGGGGGAGGAGTGTTAAGGGTTTCCTATGGGAGTCTATCAGCCTCGCTTTGCCATTATCCTCACTCAGTCTGGAGACAAAGGGGGATGGAGCCGCACTGAGCATGCGCCGGTACCGTCAGCGCGACCGTTTGAACGGAGGACCGAGGGAAGGAAGGGGGGGTCCCAGGACCGCGGGGGTGGGGGGGGGTACCTGGTCCCCACCCCACCCCGGGGGGGGGGGAAGGTTTACATATACCAGGATTGGGGGAGGGGTTAACGCCGGGATGGTGGGTGTACAATCTGGGAAAACAATGCGATCTCGGGGCTAGTACCGCGTGGGCGGCTGAACGGTCTCCATCCCGAAGCCGACACGAGGCCAAGACCGAGAGCCGCCGGCAACCCACCTGTCCCGGGCCCTGGATCTGGCCTTCCGCCACCGCCAACGGCTTGGCGCCCGCCTCCTCCGTCTGCCCCTCGGCCGGGTTCAGATTTAGGTTGGTATTCGGCTTCTCCTCCGCTTCCGACATCCTGCTCACTCTCCCGCTCCTTCACTGCCGGCTCGGGTGAATCCACACGCTATCTGATTGCTCCCGCTCCTCGCCGACCACCCGGCGCTCTGCCTCCACTCAGCCGGCTCCCAGCTTCCGCTCAACCGCCCGCCGAGCCACCCACCGCTCTCGCGAGACTGCGGCCAGCCACGCCCCCGAACCGTAACTAGGCAACAACGTGCTGGGGGAGGGACCAGAGACGGGGGGGGGAGTTTGGGAGAGGGGGTGGAGTTTGGGGGGGGGAGGGGAGGGGGGCAGAGAGGGGGTGGAGGTGGGAGAGGAGGAAGGGGGGAAGGGGGTGGAGGTGGGGGGAAGGGGGTGGAGGTGGGGGGAAGGGGGTGGAGGTGGGGGGAAGGGGGAAGAGGTGGGGGAAGGGGGTGGAGGTGGGGGGAAGAGGAAGGGGAAGTGGAGGATGAGGGGGGAAAGGGGGAGGAGGGGGGAAGGGGGGGGAAAGGGGGAGGAGGGGGGAAGGGGGAGGAAGAAGGGGGAGGGGTAGAAGGGGGAAGGGGGAGGAAGAAGGGGGAGGGGTAGAAGAGGGGAGGGGAGGGAAGAGGGGTAGGGGAGGAGGAGGAGGAGGAGGGGGGAGTGGGGGGAAGGGGAGGGGAGTGAAGGGGTAGGGGGGATGGGGAGGGGAGGGAAGGGGTAGGGGGGATGGGGAGGGGAGGGAAGGGGATGGGGGGATGGGGTAGGGGAGGAGGAGGGGAGAGTGGAGGGGAGGGGAGGGAAGGGGGTAGAGGGGAGGGGGGAAGATGGAAGGGGTAATGGGGAAGTGGGGAGGGGAGGGGGAGCGGGAATGGGGAAGTGGGGAGGGGAGGTGAGGGGGGAAGGGAAGGGAGGAGGGGTAATGGGGAAGTGGGGAGGGGAGGTGAGGGGGGAAGGGAAGGGGGGAGGGGAAGGGGGAGAGGGAGGGGGAGAGGGAGGGGGAGAGGGAGGGGGAGTGCGGGACGGGGTGGAGGAGGAGAGGGAGGGGAGAGCGGGAGGGGGTGGATGGGGAGGTGAGGGGGGAGGGAGAAGGGGGAGGGAGAAGGGGGAGAGGGAGGGGGAGAGGGAGGGGGAGTGCGGGATGGGGTGGAGGAGGAGAGGGAGGGGGAGAGCGGGAGGGGGTGGATGGGGAGGGGGGGAAGTGGTAGGGGAGGGGGGAAGGGGGAGGGGGGTCAGGGGAAGGGGGAGTGGTGGAGGGGGTAGGGGGTGGGGCAGAGGGGGGAAGGGTGAGTGGGGATGGGGGTAGGCGGAATGGGGAGTGCTGTAGGGGGTGGGGCAGAGGGGGGAAGGGGGAGGGGGCAGAGGGGGGAAGGGGGAGGGGGCAGAGGGGGGAAGGGGGAGGGCAGGAGGAGGGGTGCGTGGGGGAGGGGGAGGGGGTGAGGGGGGAATGGGGAGTGGTGTAGGGGTGGGGCAGAGGGGCTGAAGGGGAAGGGGGAAAGGGGGGGAGCGGGAAGGGGGAGAGTGGGGGAAGGGGGAGAGTGGGGGAAGGGGGAGGGGAAGGGAGGGGGCAGTGGGGTATGGGGGTAGTGGGTGAGGGGGGAATGCGGAGGAGGGAAGGGGGAGTGGGGGAAAGGGGTGGGGGAGAGGGAAGGGGGAGTGGGGGAAAGGGGTGGGGGAGAGGGAGGTGAGGGGAGGGGGATCGGGGAGGGGAGGGGGAGATGGGGGTGGGGGAGATGGGGGCTAGGGGAAGGGGGACATGAGGGCTGGGAGAAAGGGGAGGGGAGGGGGTTTGAGGAAGTGGGGGATGGGGGCATTGGTGGGGTGGGGGGGAGAATTGTGAAAAAATTGCCCTCTGGACACTTCTTTATCTCTCTCTCTCAGCTTAAACTTATGCCGTCTAGTTTTGTCCACTATGCCACCAATCTTGATGTCATCTGCAAACGTATGAGCCATGCCTACTACATTCTCATCCAAATCATAAATAATATTACTTATGATAATTCTCAGGGATTAGTGTTGGTCACAGGCCTCCAGTTTGAAAAACAACCCTCGACAATCACCCTCTTGTAGACAACATCAACTGCACCTCCCTCCACTTGTGATTATCGATGATTCAAATATTTCAGCTAGGGGACCCACAATTTCCTCCCTAGCCTCCCATAGTGTGCTGGGATACACTTCATCAGGTCCCGGGGATTTTTCTACCTTGATGTGCTTCAAGGCCTCCAGCACCTCCTTCTCCGTAAGACTCCTCAAGACATCACTATTTATTTCCCCAAGTTCCCTAGCATCCATGTTTTTCTCAACAGTAAATACTGATGAGAAATATTCATTTAGGATCTTACCCATCTGTTGTAGATCCACACATTGATGATCTTGTTGATCCTTAAGAGACCCTACTCTCTCCCCGGTTACTCTTTTGCCCTTTATGTATTCGTAGAAGCTCTTTGGATTCTCCTTTGCTTTATCTGCCAAAACAATCTCGTGTCCCCTTTTGCCCTCCTGATTTCTTTCTTAACTCCTACACCGTCTGTACTCTTCAAGGGATTCACTTGATCCCAGCTGCCTATGTATGTCATGTGCCTTTTTCTTCCTTTTTCTTCTTGACCAGAGCCTCAATATCCCGAGTCATTCAGGGTTCCCTACTTCTGCTAGCCTTGCCCATTACACTAAGAGGTCTGTGCTTATCCTGAACCCTGGTTAACACACTTTTGAAAGCCTCCCACTTATCTGCTTTTCCACTCATCTTTGTATCATCAGCAAATTTCATCGCCCTAAACTGGTGACCAAAACTGCACTCAGTACTCCAGCTGTGGCCTCACCAGTACCCTGTACAGTTGTAGCAAGACCTCCCTACTTTTATATTCTATTCCCCTCGCTATAAAGGCCAACATTCGATTTGCCTTCTTGATCACCTGCTGCACCTGCAGACTGGGTTTTTGCGACTTGTGCACAAGGACCCCAGGTCCCTCTGCACCATAGCAAGCTGCAGCTTTGCCTTTCAAATAATAATCCCTCCTACTATTATTTCTGCCAAAGTGGATAACCTCACACTTGCTAACATTATACTCCATCTGCCAGGTCCTCACCCACTTGGTCAGCCTATCCAGATCTCTCTGCAGACTTTCCACACACTCTCCACGCAATTTGCTTTTCCACTCATCTTCGTGTCATCAGCAAATTTCGTCACCCTACACCCAACCCCCTCCTCCAGATCATCTATATAAATGGTAAACAGTTGAGGCCCCAGCACCGATCCCTGCGGCACTTCACTAGTCACCAACCGCCAACCAGAATAGCAGAATAACTCTCTGCTTCCTATTGGACAGCCAATCCTCTATCCACGCTAACACCTTACCCCCAACTCCGTGCACCCTAACCTTCTGTAGCAACCTTTTATGAGGCATCTTATCAAACGCCTTTTGGAAATCTAAAAACACCACATCCACCGGTTCCCCTCTGTCTTTCGCACTAGTCACATCCTCATAGAAGTCCAATAAATTCGTCAAACATGACTTCCCCTTAACGAATCCGTGCTGCGTCTCTTCGATCAAACCATTCTTTTCTAGGTGCCTCGCTATTTCTTCTTTGATGACGGATTCTAGCATTTTTCCAACTACAGACGTTAAACTAACCAGCCTACAATTCCTTGCCTTTTGTCTGCTACCTTTTTTAAACAGCGACGTAACATTAATCGTTTTCCAATCTTCTGGCACTTCCCCGGAGTCCAATGAATTTTGATAAATAATTACTAAGGCATCCGCTATCACCGCTGCCATTTCTTTCAGAACCCTGGGATGCATTCCATCCGGTCCTAGGGACTTGTCCACCTTCAGTCCTGTTAGCCTATCAAGCACTACCTCTTTAGTGATAGTAATCGCATTTAGGCCCTCATCTCCTACTATCCTTCTATCTTTAAGATCCAGCAAACTATTCGTGTCCTCCGCCGTGAAGACGGAGGCAAAAAACTTATTTAAAGCCTCAGCCATTTCCTCATCGCCCACTGCTAAATCTCCCTTCTCATCCTCCAAGGGTCCAACATCCACTCTAGCCAGCCTCTTCTCCTTTATATATTTGTAAAAACTTTTACTGTCATTTTTTATATTTAGAGCTAGGTTAGCTTCATACTCTATCTTTCCTTTCTTTATCACCGTCTTAGTCGTTCTTTGTTGATTTTTAAATCTTTCCCAATCTTCTAATCACCCACTATTTTTAGCCACTCTGAATGCATCAGTTTTTAATTTAATACTCTCCTTCGATAACCATGGCTGGTTATTCCTTTTCCTACAGTCCTTCTTTACCATCGAAATATATTTCTGCTGAGTACCGAAAAAGATCTCCTTAAAAATCCTCCACTGTCCTCCCAACCAATCTGCGCCCCCAATCTATATTCGCCAATTCCGCTCTCATCATACGCCCCTCTTCAAACATTAGCTATGTTTCAGTAATTGCTATAATATCCCAGTCCCATGTACCCATCCATGCCCTGAGTTCATCTGCCTTGTACCTCAGGCTTCTTGCATTGAAATAAATGTAGTTTAATCTGGACTTCCCTTGTTCTCTGTCTTGCTTTTGCCTGATCTGTACTAGGATTACTGACACTGTCTTCACTACTTAATGGGCTCTCTTTAACTTCAGTGCTGTCCTCAATCTTCTCTTCTGTCTCTCTACTGCTTTGGATCACAGGCCCTCCCGAATGGCTCGAACAAATCTTCCTGCCAGGATGTTAATTCTGGGTGTTAGGAGGGTGGGGGGAGAGGGAGGAGGGGAAGGAGAGGGGGTGGAGGGGAGAGGGAGATGGGGAACAGGGAAGGGAGGGAGGGGGAAAGGAGGGGAGGAAAGGAGGGGGAGAGGTGGGTGAGGGAGGGGGAGGGGGGAGGGGGGAGGAAGGGAAGGGGAGGGGGGAGGGTAGGGGAGGGGGAGAAGGGGGAGGGGGAGGGGTAGGGGAGGGAGGAGGAGAGGGAAGGGGAGGGGGAGAAGGGGGAGGGAGGAGGAGGGGGAAGGAGGGGAGGGGTGGGGGGAGGGGAGGGAGGAGGAGGGGGAAGGGGGGAAGGAGGGGAGGTAAGGGGGAAGGGGGGTAAGGAAGGGAGGGGTGGGGGGAGAAGGGGGAGGGGTGGGGGGAGGGGAGGGGTGGGGGGAGGGGAGGGGGAGAAGGGGGAGGGGTGGGGGGAGGGGGAGAAGGGGAGGGAGGAGGGGGGAGGGGGAGAAGGGGGGGAGAAGGG
This sequence comes from Carcharhinus amblyrhynchos, assembly GCF_965287045.1. Lineage (NCBI taxonomy): Eukaryota > Metazoa > Chordata > Chondrichthyes > Carcharhiniformes > Carcharhinidae > Carcharhinus > Carcharhinus amblyrhynchos. Next base: position 167,447,961 of record NC_137324.1, read on the forward strand.
GAGGGGAGAGAAGGGGGAGAAGGGGAGGGAGGAGGGGGAGAAGGGGAAGGGGAGAGAAGGGGGAGGAGAAGGGGGAGGGGAGGGGAGAGAAGGGGAAGGGGGGAGAAGGGGGAGGGGAGGGGAGAGAAGGGGAAGGGGGGAGAAGGGGGAGGGGAGAGAAGGGGGCGGGGAGGGGGGAGAAGGGGGGAGGGGGAGGGGGGAGGGGAGGGGGAGAAGGGGGGAGGGGAGGGGGAGAAGGGGGGAGGGAAGGGGGGAGGGAAGGGGGGAGGGAAGGGGGGAGGGGGAGGAGGGGGAGAAGGGGGGAGGGAAGGGGGGGAGAAGGGGGAGGGGGAGGAGAGAGAAGGGGGAGGGGGGAGAAGGGGGAGGGGGGAGAAGGGGGAGGGGAGGGGGAGAAGGAGGAAGGGGAGGAGGGAGTGGGGAGGGGAGAGAGGGGAGGGGGAGAGGGGAGGAGGGGAGGGGGAGAGGGGAGGAGGGGAGGGGGAGGGAGAGGAGGGAAGGGGAGGGGGGAGGGGAAGGAGGGGGCAGGAGGGGAGGGGTGAGGGGTGGGGGAGGGGCACGGAGGGAGGGGAGGGAGGGAGGGAAGGAGGGGAGGGGGAAGGAGGGGAGGGATGGGGGAGGAGGGGAGGGATGGGGGGAGGGAGGGGTGTGGGAGGAGGGGAGGGGTGGGGAAGGGAGGGAAGGGGAGGAGGGGAGGGGTGGGGAAGGGAGGGAAGGGGAGGAGGGGCGGGGTGGGGAAAGGAGGGGGGAGGGAGGAGGAGGAGGGTGAGGAAGGGGCAGAGGGAGGGAGAGGGTGGAGGGTGAGGAGAAAGGAGGCAGAGGGGGAGGAGAGAGAGGAGCGGAGGGTGGGGAGGTGGAGGGGAGAAAGACTGGGGATGAGGAAGTGGGGGGTAGGGGTTGGGGAGGGGACAAGGGGGAGATGGGGTGGGAATGAGGAGGAGAGGTGTAGGGGCGAGGTGGAGAGTGGGAGGGGACATGGGCGTTTGGCTGTATAGGAGGGGACATGGGAAGGGAGGGGACAAAAGGGGGGGATGGACAGGAGAGAGGTGCTGAGTAGGACTGGTGGGAGAGAGTGGACAGTGGTCACAAGGGGAGGGGAGGGGACAATGGGGAAGTGATGTGACAATGAGTGCCAAGGGGAGGGGACAATGGGTGAGCGGCGAGGAGGGGCCAATGAGGGAGCAGATGGGACAGTGGTTGCTAAGGGGAGGGGTGAGGACATGGGGGAGGGGAGGGGCCAATGGGGCAGGGACCAATGGGGGAGGGAAGGCGATTTGATTTGATTTAATATTGTCACATGTCTTAGTATAAGAACATACCACGTAAGTAATAGACCTTCCTACCATTCTTCCTTCCAAAGTGGACCACCTCACACTTGCCAACATTAAATTCCATTTGCCATTTCCTGGCCCATTCGCCCAGCCTATCTAGATCCTTCTGCAGACTCTCCACACCCTCCGCACAATTTGCCGTTCCCCCAATCTTGGTGTCATCCGCAAATTTCGACACCCTACACTCGGTACCCTCCTCCAGATCATCTATATAAATGGTAAAAAGCTGAGGCCCCAGCACCGACCCCTGGGGCACTCCACTAGTCACCATCCGCCAATCCGAATAGCACCCGTTGACCCCCACTCTCTGCCTCCTATTTGACAACCAATCCTCTATCCACGCTAACACCCTACCCCCAACTCCAAGTCCCCTGACCTTCTGCAATAACCTCTTATGAGGTACTTTGTCAAACGCCTTCTGAAAATCCAGAAAGACCACATCCACCAGCTCTCCTCTATCCACCGCCCTAGACACATCCTCATAGAACTCCAGTAAATTTGTCAGACACGACTTCCCTTTAATGAAACCGTGCTGCGTCTGCTCTATCAAGCAATTCCCTTCAAGATGCCTCGCAATTTCCTCCTTAATGACGGATTCTAACATTTTACCTACCACAGACGTTAAACTAACCGGCCTATAATTCCCTGCCTTTTGCCTGGCACCCTTCTTAAACAACGGCGTAACATTAGCCGTTTTCCAATCTTCCGGCACTTCCCCGGAATCCAGCGACGTCTGGAAAATAACCACCAATGCATCCACTATAACCTCCGCCATTTCTTTCAGAACCCTCGGATGCATTCCATCCGGTCCTGGGGACTTGTCCACAATCAGCCCCTCCAGTCTGTCGAGCACCGCCTCTCTAGTAACAGTAATGTCATTAAGACCCTCCAGTCCTACCACCTTTCCATCGCTAACACCCAGCAAATTATTCACGTCCTCCTCCTATACAGTGAAAAGTATTATTTCTTGTGGGTTATACAAACAATGCATACCAGTCATATACAAGGAAAGAGGAGGGTGCATAAGAACATAAGAACATAAGAAATAGGAGCAGGAGTAGGCCATTTAGCCCTTCGAGCCTGCCCCGCCATTCAATAAGATCATGGCTGATCTGTTGTGGCTCAGTTCCACATTCCCACCCTCTCCCCATAACTCTTAATCCCCTCTCTTATCAAAAACCCATCAACCCACGTCTTAAAAATATTTAGCGAGGCAGCCTCCACCACTTCAACGGGCAGAGAATTCCAGAGATTCACCACCCTTTGAGTGAAGAAGTTCCTCCTCAACTCCGTTCTAAACCGCCCCCCCCCCCCTTTTATCTTGAGGCTGTGCCCCCGAGTCCTATTATCCTTTCTGAGCTGGAAGAGTCTCTCCACCTCTATCCTATCCATCCCATTCATCATCTTATACATCTCAATGAGATCTCCCCTCATTCTTCTAAACTCTAACGAATACAAGCCTAGTTTATTCAGCCTCTCCTCATAGCTCAACCCCCTCAACTCCAGCATCAGCCTAGTAAACCTCCTCTGCACTCCCTCCAAGGCTAAAATATCCTTGCGTAAGTACAGCGCCCAAAACTGCACACAGTACTCCAGCTGCGGCCTCACCAATGCCCTATACAGCCGCAGCAAGACCTCCCTACTTTTATATTCAATCCCCCTCGCTATGAAGGCCAGCATCCCTTTCGCCTTCCTGATCACCTGCTGCACCAGCAAGCTGGGTTTTTGCGACTCATGCACAAGGACCCCAAGGTCCCTCTGCACCGTCGCCTGCTGCAGTTTTTCGCCACGTAAGTGATAATCCTTCCTACCATTATTCCTACCAAAGTGGACCACCTCGCACTTGCCAACATTAAATTCCATTTGCCATTTCCTGGCCCATTCGCCCAGCCTATCTAGATCCTTCTGTAGACTCTCCACACCCTCCGCACAATTTGCCTTTCCTCCAATGTTGGTGTCATCAGCAAATTTCGACACCCTACACTCGGTTCCCTCCTCCAGATCATCTATATAAATGGTAAATAGCTGAGGCCCCAGCACTGACCCCTGAGGCACTCCACTAGTCACCATCCGCCAGTCCGAATAGCACCCATTGACCCCCACTCTCTGCCTCCTATTTGACAACCAATCCTCTATCCACGCTAACACCCTACCCCCAACTCCCTGTCCCCTGACCTTCTGCAATAACCTCCTGTGAGGTACCTTGTCAAATGCCTTCTGAAAATCCAGAAAGACCACATCCACCGGCTCTCCTCTATCCACCGCCCTAGACACATCCTCATAGAACTCCAGTCAATTTGTCAGACACGAGCAGAATGTAGTGTTACAATCATAGCTAGGGTGTAGGTCCATTCATGGCAACAGGGAAGAAGGTGTTCTTGAGATGGTTGGTACATCATTTCAGACTTCTTTTTCTTTACCCTAATGGAAGAAGGTGGCAGGAGTGAAACCATGATCAGACAGGGAGTGTGGCTAGCTCATTGCACTTGGGGTGTGCTGATGCCTGCGATCATGGTTCGCTTATGCTAGGATAGAGCAAGCAATCAGGGGAGCCAGTGAGGTTAACCCAAGACCTTACCTGATCTAATTTTTCAACGCCATCTTGGCCTTTTGGCCAGGATGAAGGCCAGATCAAGCCCGGGGGGGGTGTTGCAATGCCTCATTCTGTCAGCCTCAATCTTGTTTGATCAGGCCAAGATGGGATGTAGATTCATAACTTGTCAGCTTAAATCTGGTTTGCCCCTCGTGTGGGGCCTCTGATGGACTTAATACTTTTTTTTGATTAGGAATAAAGTATCAAAAGGTACAAAAAATGATGGAAAAGAGAATGTCCGGGGTGCATGGGGTCCATTTACCTGGTAGATGGTGTTCTCACTTGAGAACCATCATGAGGATCGTAAGAATCATCGTGAGGATCATCGACAGAGATGCCATCATCTCACGTGAGAACACCATTTACCAGGTACACGGTACATACTCTTGCAACTTGGCCAACATTGTCTATCTGATACGCTGCAGGAAAGGATGTCCCGAGGCATGGTACATTGGGGAGACCATGCAGACACTACGACAATGGATGAATGAACACCGCAGGACAATCAGCAGGCAGGACTGTTCCCTTCCTGTTGGCGAGCACTTCAGTAGCCATGGGCATTTGGCCTCTGATGTTCGGGTAAACGTTCTCCAAGGTGGCTTTCATGACGTACGACAGCGCAGAGTCGCTGAGCAGAAACTGATAGCCAAGTTCTGCACACATGAGGATGGCCTCAACCAGGATCTTGGGTTCATGTCGCACTATCTGTATCCCCCATGACTTGCCTGGGCTTTCGACATCTCACTTACTGTCCTGTTTGGAGACAATACACATCTCTTTAACAATGCTTAATGCTATCTCCATTCACGTCTGCACCTTTAAGAATTGATTAGCTGTAAAGACTCACATTCTAATCAGTATTCTGTAAACTGTGTGAGCCTTTATATGCTCTGTTTGACACCAGAACTCTCCACTCACCTGACGAAGGGGCAAACCCTGAAAGCTTGTGGGTTTACTGTCAAATAAACTTGTTGGACTTTAACCTGGTGGTGTGAGACGTCTTACTGGGAGAACTCCGCCAGGGAGTCTGAGCCTACAGTTTCCTTCTGGTTCACTCCCTCCTTCCTGGAGTAGAGGTGTTACATTTTGCAGTTTCCAATCCACTTGGGCCTTTCCTGAGCCTAGGGAAGGTTAGCAGATTACAACCAATGCAGTGCCACAGCAGAGGTCTCGGCATTCAGATGAGTGATGACGGGAATTGGATTGTTGGGCAGACGAGTGGATTTGAGAGGCAGGACAAATGGGTGGCTCTCAGTCATCTCCCCTTTCCTAATGTCTTTGATAAGTCACTTCAGAGCCTTTGAATAAGCCTCCTCCGCCCTCCCCCCTGCCTACCCAGGAGCCCACAAGCAACCTGACAGTGTGAGAGTGATCAATACTTACTTTTCAGACTCCCCGCATGACAAGATCCCCCATTCACCGTTGGGTGAATAGCAGTCATTAAATGCCCAGCTAATGGCCTTAATTGGTAGCAGGCAGGAAGGCCATTCATGAGGCAGGAAAGTGGCAGGCTCTGCATCAATCACTCTCCCATGTGGTTAAATGCCTTCCCCATCAGCTCCAAACTTACCACAGGAAAACGCATTAAGTTCCACCCAGTATTTTAACGAGGGCATGTAAAGGAAGGAAAATTCATTAAAAAAAATCAAAGGAATTAAAGGCAAATACTCACATTGTAAAACTGCGTAGACCTTTTCTTCTGAAATCACAAATGACCAGTTTCTTTTGCTTTTAGAACTTTATAGTTCATAGGAACTGTAGGAGGGAGTTTTTTTTGATTTGATTTTGATTTATTATTGTCGCATATATTAGTATACAGTGAAAAGTATTGTATCTTGCACGCTATACAGACAAAGCATACTGTACATAGAGAAGAAAGGAGAGAGTATGTAATGTTACAGTCATACCTAGGGTGTAGTGAAAGATCAATTCAATGCAAGATAGGTCCATTCAAAAGTCTGATGGCAGCAGGGAAGAAGCTGTTCTTGATCATTTCCACACATGGCATATAGAATGGGACAGTCCTGGTTTCCATAATGCCTGTGCTTATGGTTTTATCAACTGGGAACAGCAGAAGTCTCTTTTTCTGCCTTCTATTAATCTGATCTGATCGACATGGAACACAATTTGTGCTAGGTTTTGGTCAACTTGCGGCTTGTACACACTGAACAAGTAACGTAGCTGCAGGAATGATTACAATTCACAAGAGGCCAAAACTCCAGTGAATACAAAGATATCACAAGCTTGATTTATGTGCGCAACTGAAATAAAAGCTGATTAGCAAAGACCTTGTCGGGAGAACACCAAATATTATGACATGCTGTGGTCTCTGCTTGTTAATTTTCTAATGGAGATTGTTGGTGCTACAAATCTTATCGTTTTTGCCAGCAGCCTGGTTCACTGCGTGCTGGGGAGTGTGCATAAGAAGGAATGGAAAATGTCTAGTTTTATTCACTGTAAAAGGATCAACAAAAGGACCTTGTATATGTATAAGGGAGATGGTCACTTTCCATCCCTGGATTACTCACTGTGTGACTGGTATGCAACCTAATTGAGAAGCAGAGGTGAATGCCAAAAGTGCACAAAGCATTTATTACAGACATATTCATCCACTCTGGAAAAAGGGACACTTTGAAATGGATAATGTGGTCCACTTTATCAGAACTGGGCAATGCTATCATCTATATCGTTAGATAGGGAAATTTTGGGGTAGGGAGGAGGTGTGACATATTCACTCTTGCATTCAAAAACATACCAATGAAAGTCATATTGTACGGGATTTCGTAATGCAGCCATAGACTGTCATGTGGGTAATATTTATCTCTGTTGTTCAAAGCTGTTCTGCACACACGTGATTAGGCTATTATTAATATCTGTTATAAATGCCTCGTGCATCTCTGTCCCTTGATTAAGTTGCACACAGTTAGTATTCCAGTGATGCAGAGGCATGGTCCCCCTTGGACTCACACAAACGCCTTGATGACTAACTTTCACCAAAATACATGACTTGGGAAATTGTGACTTTTTTTTGTTTCACCTGTTTCACACCAAGATCGACACCAAGATTGGTGGAACGGCAAATTGTGCAGAGGGTGTGGAGAGTCTACAGAAGGATCTAGATAGGCTGGGCGAATGAGCCAGGAAATGGCAAATGGAATTTAATGTTGGCAAGTGCGAGGTGGTCCACTTTGGTAGGAATAATGGTAGGAAGGATTATCACTTACGTGGCGAAAAACTGCAGCAGGCGACGGTGCAGAGGGACCTTGGGGTCCTTGTGCATGAGTCGCAAAAACCCAGCTTGCTGGTGCAGCAGGTGATCAGGAAGGCGAAAGGGATGCTGGCCTTCATAGCAAGGGGGATTGAATATAAAAGTAGGGAGGTCTTGCTGCGGCTGTATAGAGCATTGGTGAGGCCGCAGCTGGAGTACTGTGTGCAGTTTTGGGCGCCGTACTTACGCAAGGATATTTTAGCCTTGGTGGGAGTGCAGAGGAGGTTTACTAGGCTGATGCTGGAGTTGAGGGGGTTGAGCTATGAGGAGAGGCTGAATAAACTAGGCTTGTACTCATTAGAGTTTAGAAGAATGAGGGGAGATCTCATTGAGACATATAAGATGATGAATGGGATGGATAGGATAGAGGTGGAGAGACTCTTCCCGCTCAGAAAGGATAGTAGGACTAGGGGGCACAGCCTCAAGATAAAGGGGGGGTGGTTTAGAACGGAGTTGAGGAGGAACTTCTTCACTCAAAGGGTGGTGAATCTCTGGAATTCTCTGCCCGTTGAAGTGGTGGAGGCTACCTCGCTAAATATTTTTAAGATGCGGGTTGATGGGTTTTTGATAAGAGAGGGGATTTAAGGGTTATGGGGAGAGGGCGGGAATGTGGAACTGAGCCACGACAGATCAGCCATGATCTTATTGAATGGCGGGGCAGGCTCGAAGGGCTAGATGGCCTACTCCTGCTCCTATTTCTTATGTTCTTATGTTCTTATGTTTCAGCACCATTAAAAATGTTATTTAAATGCACTTGTTGTTTAGTTCCTTCTTTTCTCAAGCCCATGCTTGTTTTCTTCGTAGTGAGGTGACTTCTTGCAAACTATGCCCAGCTTCTAATTCTACCTTTTACTCTTGTTCTATGCTTCTAAAACTTCATTCTAATTCTTTTAAACTCTCTAACAATGCTTTAACACAATTTCTCACAGATTTGGCGACACCCTAGCTATGACTGTAACACTACATTCTGCACTCTTTTGTTTCCTTATCTATGACAGTATGTTTTGTCTGTATAGTGTGCAAGAAATAATACTTTTCACCGCATGTTAATACATGTGACAACAATAAATCAAATTAAATCAAATCTTTTGTTTTACAATTTACTCCCTCCATTTTAATTTATTTTCTTTCTTCCCAACTCTGTCTCACATTTCGTAAAAACTTTAATGTCCCTTTGCCTTTTGCACGGTCTCTCGCTCTTTCTGCTTCTGTGTATTTTCCTGTAGGTCTCCCTCTTTCTCCTTGTCCCTGGTTGTCTGTACATCTGTCTTTTTTTGTTATCTCTATATTCTATTATTGTTTCCCTTTCTGTATTAATTTCTTGGTGACCTTTGCTGTCAAAATGTAAATTTCTCTCTATTCATTCCCCTTTGTCATTCCACTTCTTTCTCTTTCTCCCTTACTCATTCCCTACCTCAGGCTTTTCCACTTTAGGTGGTCTCTCACCTGCCTTAAAGTGGATCTTCCGGTGCCATTCATGACAAACTGGGATATTTCCACTCATGAATGGGGTAAGGATATAGCAAGAAGATTCTTCCTTTTGCTATGAACTGGCAACTTTGCAAGCATAGAATTCCTACAGTTCAGAAAGAGGTCATTTGGTCTATCGAGTCTGCACTGACTCTCCAACCAAGCATGTTATCCAGGCCCAGAATCTGCCCTATCCCCATAGTCCCATGCATTTACCTTGCAAATCCCCCTAACCTACTGACCTTAGGACACATCTCATTTTTTGCATATAAAACTGATCATTAGTCCTCTTTAACTAGTCCTCTTTAACTTTAACTTTGACCTCCTTCTACAGTGCAGAAGGAGGTCAATCGGCCAATCGAGCTTTAACCAACAGCAATCTCAGCCAGGCCTTATCCCCATGTATTTACCCTTTTAGTCCCCCAACACTAAGGGGCAATTTAGCCTGGCCAATCCATCTAACCCGCACATCTTTGGACTGTGGGAGGAAATCAGAGCACTCTAAGGAAACTCAGGAAGACCACGGGAAAACATGCAAACTCCACACAGACAGCCACCCAAGGCCAGAATCAAACCTGGACAGCAGTGCTAACCACTGTGCCACCCAGTTCAGTGGAACAGTTCTGCCACTCCTATCGGCGAAAGGTGGATGCCATTCATAGTCTTCCAGAGTCCTTGATTTTTGTGAGGTTTATGTTTAATAGCAGTCACAGGCCTTTCAACAAAATCCCCAATGAGAACAGACAGAAGCAGCATACTTGAGGTCCAAAATACTGATACAACATTCCAAAGAAAGTGCTGCAATCTTCACATCATCATAGTTCACACCAAGTCTGTCATCACTGGTCAACATTCAACGAGACCTGAATTTTAAATTTTGAAATTCCTCCATTGTCTCAGCAATCTCTGTTACCTCCTCAGGCTCTACGCTTTAATATTTCTGTGCTGTATCTTTTGTGTATTTGACTTCTCTGCCACACCTTTGGCTATGATGTGGAGAAGCCGGCACTGGACTGGACTGGGCACAGTAAGAAGTCTCACAACAGCAGGTTAAATTCCAACAGGTTTATTTGGTATCACAAGCTTTCGGAGTGCTGCCCCTTCATCAAGTGAGACTCACCCGATGAAGGAGCAGTGTTTCAATACCTTTGGCTGCCTCGGCCATAAGGTCAGGATCTGGGAGAGAAATCCTGGGCTTTGATGCGTCTCCTTTGGACCAGCTCATGAAACCATATTTGCGAGACACTTTTTTTTCAGGAGGATGGTCCCTTTAAGTGCCACAGTGGTGTCCAAACTTTTTTCTTTTCAAAGAGACTCCCATCCCCAACCAAAATATCTAAGGCCTGGAATTATCTCCTTAAACTTCTCTGCCTCTCTGACTGTCTCCTTCAAGTCACTCCTTAAAACCTATTTATCTGATCAAGATTATGGTCATCTCTCCTACTAGGTGACTCTGTCAAATCTTCCTTGGTAACTTTCCTGTGAAACATTTTCAGATGTTTTACTAAGTTATAGATGTGTGGTGTCGAAATGCATGAGTCGCAAAAACCCAGCCCGCAGGTGCAGCAGGTGGTCAGGAAGGCTAATGGGATGCTGGCCTTCATAGCAAGGGGGATTGAATATAAAAGCAGGGAGGTCTTGCTGCGGCTGTATAGGGCATTGGTGAGGCTGCAGCTGGAGTACTGTGTGCAGTTTTGGGCGCCGTACTTACGCAAGGATATTTTGGCCTTGGAGGGAGTGCAGAGGAGGTTTACTAGGCTGATGCCAGAGTTGAAGGGGTTGAGCTATGAGGAGAGGCTGAATAAACTAGGCTTGTACTCGTTAGAGTTTAGAAGAATGAGGGGAGATCTCATTGAGACATATAAGATGGAGAATGGGATGGATAGGATAGAGGTGGAGAGACTCTTCCCGCTCAGAAAGGACAGTAGGACTAGGGGGCACAGCCTCAAGATAAAGGGGGGGCGGTTTAGAACAGAGTTGAGGAAGAACTTCTTCACTCAAAGGGTGGTGAATCTCTGGAATTCTCTGCCCGTTGAAGTGGTGGAGGCTACCTCGCTAAATATTTTTAAGACGCGGGTTGATGGGTTTTTGATAAGAGAGGGGATTAAGGGTTATGGGGAGAGGGCGGGAATGTGGAACTGAGCCATGACAGATTAGCCATGATCTTATTGAATGGCGGGGCAGGCTCGAGGGGCTAGATGGCCTGCTCCTGCTCCTATTTCTTATGTTCTTATGTTCTTATGCTATGTCAATGCAACTCATTGTAACAAGCATTGGGATGGCAACAGCGTTATGTAGCTATTGTGCCAGTAAAGGCCAGCAGAGGGTGTGCTTGGTCAGTGTAAAGATACAGTAAGAAGTCTCACAACACCAGGTTAAAGACCAACAGATTTATTTGGGATTGTGCGCTTTTGGAGCGCTGCTCCTTCATCGGGTGAGTGTAAAGGTAGAGGAACAGGAGGGTTTTGAGGATCTTGTTTGAGAGCACACAGGTATCTCATGAGGTTTCATGATGATAATGGAAGCTGGAAAATACCTGCAAAACATTAACAATGTTGTATTTTAGAAATTGCACTGCAACGCCTCACTTTCTCCAAGTTTGTCACTGATGCAGAGCATTTACATGTACACCCACCCTATGCAGTGTGCAATGGCTCAGTCTGGGAAAAAGAAAAATTCTGGTTTCCCCAGGAATAGTTTAGAGAGGGAATTCCAGAGCATAAGGTCCAGGATCCTCAGTGCCTCTGAGAAAGTTACAACTCCAGTAAAATACGGGAGGCCCTATGATGCGGAATATCTTTGGACAACGTTCTGCATAGAAGCCTATGCAGGACTGGGGTGGGCACAGTAAGTAGTCTCACAACACCAGGTTAAAGTCCAACAGGTTTATTTGGTAGCACAAGCTTTCAGAGCACTGCCCCTTCATCAGGTGAGTGCAGGGTTTGTTTCACAAACAGGGCATATGTAGACACAAACTCAACTGCAAGATAATGGTTGGAATGCGAGTCTTAATAGGTAATCAAGTCTTTACAGGTGCAGACGATGTGAGCGGAGAGAAGGTTAAATAAGAGTTAAAGAGGTGTGAATTGTCTCCAGCTTGAACAGTTAGTGAAATTTTGCAAACCCAGGCAAGTCGTGGGGGCAGAGACAGACACTTGAGTTAATTTTTTTAAGATAGAATGAAAGTACCAATAACCAGGTGTACCACTGGAAAACAGTCAAATACTCTACAAAGCAGTAAATTTAACAAGGTGTCAAAATCCCAGCTCTATCCAACATTGCTAAATTGCCTTATCAATTGCTTATTCATTGACATTAACAACTGCAGACACGCCGCCGGGTACGATTTAATGAGGTGTGAAATGATCTTCAAACACTTTAGCTGCTAAACAGCTAAAAACCTTTGACTACTTCCTGACCGGTTAACTCAAGTGGTTAGAGGGTGGCGCTAATAATACCAAGGTCGCAGGTTCGATCCCCATATGGGCCAAAGTGTTGACATATGCATGGCTCCTGTTGCATCCAGGTCCTATACCTTTGCTCAGTAAGAAGTCTCACAACATCTGGTTGAAGTCCAACAGGTTTGTTTGGAATCACCAGTTTCAGAGCACTGCCACAGTGAGTTGATCCATGCCACAGTGAGCTGTGGGCAGCCCTCCTTGAAGTCAGTGGTGATGATATTTTCCAAAGCGTTGGAGTTGACACCTAATGGTTGAGACACGCAATGCTGGGGCATAAATTCTGCCCTTTCACTGCTACCCACATCCCTGGCAAAGAAAAGGTGTTATCAGTACATAGTCATTAATGCTATCCAAAAACTTTAGGGTGGAATGGTGTGGCACAGTGGTTAGCACTGCTACCTCATAGAGCCAGGGACCTGGATTTGATTCCTGGCTTGGGTGGCTGCCTGCGTATTCTCCCCGTGTCTGCATGGGTTTCCTTCCAGTTTCTTCCCACAGTCCGAAAGACGTGTTGGTTGGATGCATCAGCCATGTTAAATTCTCCAATCAGGTTCTGGAGTGTGGCGACTAGGGAATTTTCACCGTAACTTCATTGCAGTGTTAATGTATGCTTACTTGTGATGCTAATTGATAAACCTTAAATTCTTCACCTACTTGTTTACCTGAAGTTGATGGCAAGTAAATCTATCCAAGGTTGCAATTTGTTCTGCGGGCATCACCAATATGAAGTCCATTAAAATATACACCACAAAATGAAAGTGATGTTGACAGTAGTTCTCTCTTAATCTCAATATGTTTTATTTATCTGATAATTTAATCTTTTAAACAGTAGATCCTAATCTTCGTTGAGTTATTTTCGTTGCTGAGTTCCAATCATTAGTTAATTTGTTTGGGAGTACAGTAGGGGGAGCTCTGCTACTGACTTGCTGTCCCACTTCAGGGAGTACAAAGAAGGTTGTTTATATTTTGTACAGAGATAAATACCAGATAATACTGTAGATAATTTTCCAATTGGTCTGAACGATGATGATGATGTGCAGAAAGTGAAAATAAAAGCAAGGAAGTGTGACTCTTATTAGGCCTCAGTTATAAATGGGATCAAAGACAGTGGCTAAGGTGATAGGAGGAAGGAAGTTAGGTCAATAATGTTTGCTTCAGTAACTGTTTTTGTTCTGATGTTTGATGTAGGCATGATCTGTTTCCTCTGATTGAGGAGTGACTGATAAGGAGGTCTTCAACTGAAAGTTTGCATTATAGCAAAAAGCGGTGGGGGAGGTGGGGGGGGGGTCAGAAAAAATATCTTTACTCAGAATCATAGGCCAGAATTTTACCAGCACACCCGCCCCAATTCTGGAGGTGGGTGCGACTGAAGAATGACATTCTCTGTTGGCCTCGGGCGGGATCGTACAAATGTTGTACAGACGTGCTGGTAAAAATTCTGCTCAATGAATCTACAGTGCAGAAGGAGGCCATTTGGCCCATTGAGCCTGCACTGACAGCAATCCCACCCAGGTCCCATCCCTGTATCCCCATGTATTTACAGTCCTAATTCCCCTTGACACCGAGGGACAGCTTAGCATAGCCAACCAACCTAACCTGCACATCTTTAGACAAGCGCCTGGAGGAAACTCATGCAGACATGGGGAGAATGTGCAAACTCCACACAGACAGTGACCCAAGGCTGGAATTGAACCCGAGTCCTTTGTGCTGTGAGGCAGCAGTGCTAACCACTATGCCACCATGCTGCTCAAGGTTTTTGGAATATTTTGATGCATGGAACTGTTCAGGTAGAGATCGCTGCATTGTTTGAAGGAAAATGAGATAAATATTTGAAGCAGAGGAAAGTGCAGGCTTAATGAGGGATGCACGGGAAGTGGAATTAGCTTTAGCAAAGAGTTAGCATGGCTGCAATTGGACGAATGGCCTCTCCCTGTGCTGTCAGTTATGGTCCAGGAATGGAATTTGCTATCGGAGAGCCTCGAACTCACATTCATGGTCCTGAACTTATACCTTCAATTCTTCAACATCTAGAAGTAAGTTGTTGAAAATGCTCTTTGATACTTCAGCTAAAGGTTTCATTATCCCATCAGATACTGGACTGGTTTAGGAATGGATGAAGTTAGGAAGGAAAGGAGATGGTACGGTCCAATTTGTTAATACATTTCCCTTTAATTTCTGAAACCCAGATTACGGGATGAAAATCTATCACCGTTGATGGGCGTTGAGAATCCTAAATTAACTTGTTGAGTTTCCAATCGACTTTCCATGGGCACGACGCCAAGAAAACTGTCTCTAAGTGCATTTGTCAAATTGTAATCTCATTTGGGAAGTCCACAATAATGGATGTTTTGAAAGTGGAAACAAATCACACCACTGAAGATGGGATGAGAATGGAAGGATGATATTAATTTAAGGCAGATCGGAGAGAGCTTTGCTGTACATGTGCCTTATTATACTGTTGAACAGGAAGTTGTGGACACAGCAACAACTGCCCAGCTTATATTCCCAAGTACTAACATCCCTCCTCTTGTACATATAAGTTTAAAAGAAAAGAAAACTTGCTTATATATTATCCTTTTGTATGACTTTGGAATTGAATCTATAGGGAGCAGCACAGTGGTTAGCTGCCTCACAGCTCCAGTGATCCAAGTTTGAATCCCGGCCATCTGTGTGGAGTTTGCACATTCTCCCTGTGCTTGTGTGGGTTTCCTCCGGGTGCTCCAGTTTCCTCCCACTGTCCAAAGATGTGGGGGTTAGATTGATTGGCCACGCTAAATGGCCCAAAGTGTCCAGGGGTGTGTAGGTTAGAGGGGTTGGTGGGGTAAATGTGTGGGGTTGTGGGGATAGGGCCTGGGGTGGGATTGTTGTTGGTGCAGATTCAATGGGCTGAATGGCCTCCTTCTGCACCATAGAGTTTCTACGATAATCATCGAACTTAGCAGCAAGAATGTTGCAGCTGACTGGAAGAAAATGCATTACTCAGACTTGGCCATGTTTTTCCATTCAAAAGACATAAAATTAACCAGCAGTTTTAAAAAATAGTTAATCATAGTTTGAGCAAAGTGTTAGTGTTCACTTTTTGTCAAGTTTTAAAGTTTATTTATTAGTATCACAAGTAGGCTTACATTAACACTACAATGAAGTTACTGTGAAAATCCCCTAGTTGCCACACTCCAGCACCAGAGATGACACCATATGCTCCAGTAAGAAGTCTCACAACACCAGGTTGAAGTCCAACAGGTTTATTTGGAATCACAAGCTCTTGGAGCACTGCTCCTTCATCATCTGATTAACATTAACCTGGTGTTGTGAGACTTCTTACCATACCCGCCTCAGTCCAACAGGGGCATTTCCACATCATGTTTATCATGCTCCTTAATCAGGTGAGTCACCTGAGGAAGGAGCAGTGCTCCAAAAGCTCGTGATACCAAATAAATCTGTTGGACTTTAACCTGGTGTTGTGAGACTTCTTACTGTGCCCACCCCAGTCCAATGCCAGCTTCTCCACATCACTACATGATCCATTATTGTCCTACATTCTGCTCCAGTGTTATGATTTTGTTTGTGATCCTCTTAGCAAGTCCGGCTGTTTGTTAGTGTCTCTACCTGCTTCATGTTTTCATAGCTGGTTGGAGAAGCATCATTTTTTGTTGCTTGATTTTAGTGTGCCAGATTTACACCACAGTTTATTGCTTGATGTGGAGCTAAAAAAGGCATTGATTTGAGAACTTGGGCAGAGATGGTGACACTGTGCACGCGCACTCTCATTTCTAAGGTGGGTTCAGGAAAAAACTCCTTCATGCTTATAATTTTTTTCAATACATTATTCCAAACACATACCTCAATGATGTAACAGGAAAATGCTCTTAATCATTCACAGAATTAATTTCATTCATGAATAGCCAGAGTTCAAAGTCACTGAAAATATGATACATTTAAAAAGCAATTTATTGTCTCTGCAATTTGAAAGCAGCACGCTTGAGAGGGAAAGAGTCAACGCTGGGGATCTACTTGTAGTATTTATGCAATATTTTTCCAGTTGCAGGAATTGAGCATGAATGAGGGATTGAACCTGGACTTTGAGTAGACGGACACTTTCAAATCATTCTGTCTTTCGATCTATGCAAAATGATGTTGGCTGCTTGCACAGATTTTTAAGAATTCATTTGTGGGACATCAGCATTGCTGGCTGGCTAGCATTTATTGCCCATCCCTATTTGCCCTTGGAGCGTAGTTGAGAGTCAACCATATTGCTGTGGCTCTGGAGTCACATGTAGGCTCAACCAGGTAAGGACAACCTTTCCTAAATGGCATTAGTGAACTAGATGCATTGTTTTCCTAGAATTTTTTTTACTCATCAATGGATTCTTAATTCCAGATTTTTTTTAAATCAAATTCAAATTCACCATTTACCTTGGCGGAGATTTGAAACTAGGTCCTCAGAGCATTAGCTGAGTTTCTGGATTGATAGTCTAGCGATAATACCACTAAGCCACCACCTCCTTACTGAACGAAGCTTGTTTGGTCAGTGCTCAGTCAAGACACTCTGTGACGACTGCACTTGGGTCACGAGTTTTGATTACGCCTTTGGTTATTTCTCCCAATTTCTTTGCCACCAGAACCTCCAGTACCACCCCCTGCCACTCTCCCAGCCCCTCCCTCCCCACCCACCCCCCCCGCCAACCTCCACCCTCCCTGAAGAAAAGGTAGCTTCTTCGCTCTGCAGTTAGTTTTAGACACCCTGGTCGGAATTTTACTGCCCTGACCACCACGGGAATCGGAACGGGCGAGGAGTGGGTGAATGGAAAGGTCCGTTGACCTCGGGCGAGATTTTACAGTTTCAGCAAGAGCGAGGCCATAAAATCCCGTCCCCTCCCGACACCAAACAGCATGGATGATGATAAAGCAGTTTTCAGTTGTTTACTGCGGAGGCAAACCATTCACTGAACCAGCTGGTAACCTTTTTTAAGATGTCGCTGAATTAATGAGCAGTGATGTTGCATATTGCACTGAATAAGACTGACACATACTCAGCTGCTGGTAACCGTTATTGAACTAACTTTACCTACTCCTCCCCAACAGAGCAGGCAGCAGGGAGGGCAATAAAACAAAATACTCAGATCTTGCAATACCTGACAGGTGAAAGGTTTGGTAACGTGATATTTATAACCGCGCAGAGGTTCGGGTCACACCAAGGCAAATTGTGAAATTGAAATATTTAAATTGTTAATTTCGCCCCCTCTAAACCTCCTTCTTCTCACTCTAAATCACTGTAAACCTACTTGAGGTTTTGGATTCCTCAAGCAAGGAGAATAGATCCTTCCTATGCACCAAAACTGGATCCCTTATCATTTACACATTTCACCCTCCTCTGTTTACAAAAAAAAACCTTGTCCTATCCCACCTTTATTGGCTTTATTATCTGAGGCATACGATATAAGAGGGAGGGGGCGATGCTTGAACTGTATAAAACAATGCTTCCCAGTGCTGTGAATTGTGTCGTGAGAAATTATTCAAAATTCAACCAATTAAACTAAACTTTGTCTTCAGCTCATTATTAAAATTCGCCAGTTCAGGTAACATCCCCTCTGTACCTTCTCTAGTGCAATCACATCTTTCCATCGTGCAGCCACCAGACCTGCATGCAGTACTGCAACTGCGGTCCAACTTGGTGTTTTGTACCAGTGGTTTCCAATCTTTTATATGTCATGGCACACCTCAATACTAGAAAATAGTTTTAAGGCACACCTCGATTAGGGAAAGAAACCTATCATCCTTACCCACTGTGCACTATAGCACAGCGGTTAGCACTGCTGCTTCACAGTCCTGGGTTCGATTCCCGGCTCAGGTCACTGTCTGTGTGGAGTTTGCACATTCTCCTCGTGTCTGCATGGGTTTCCTCCGGGTGCTCCGGTTTCCTTCCACAGTCCAGAGATGTGTGGGTTAGGTTGATTGGCCATGCGAAGAAATTGCCCCTTAGTGCCCTGGGATGCATAAGTTAGAGGGATTAGTGGGTATAATATGTAGGGATATGGGGGTAGGGCCTGGGTGGGATTGTGTTCGGTGTAGACTCGATGGGCCGAAGGGCCTCTTTCTGCACTGTAGGGTTCTATGATTCTATGAATAATGGTGAAGAGGATCTACTGCCTATTGAGGTGATGAGACATGGGCTGGTACAGGGCCTAATCTACGCAAAGCCACGGGTGCTTCTACATTAATTGTTTCAATTGTTAATTTCTCCTATTCATTGGCAGCATTTCCGGTTTCCTCCAAAAGACATGCTGGTTAGGTGCATTAGCCATGCTAAGTTCTCCCTCAGTGCACCCGAATAGGTGCCGGAGTGTGACGACGAGGGGATTTTCACAGTAACTCCATTGCAGTGTCAAAAATGTAAGCCTACTTGTGAGACTCATAAAAAAAACTTTAAAACACTGTAAGAAGGGTTTGTTTACTGCACACTAATTCTAGCATGTGAGTGGAAGGACGATAGTCATTAGAATATGAATATTGCATCTGTATAAGGAAATGGTGTAGCTTAGTGTCTGAACAATTCAACCCATGGTATATGTGACTTTCTTATATCACTTTCTCACTGGCAGCTATATAAAATCTTGGTTAGGCCGCATTTGGAGTATTGCGTGCAGCTTTGGTTGCCACATTACCGGAAGGACACGGAAGCTTTGGAGAGAGTGCAAAGAAAGTTCACCAGGATGTTGCCTGGTCTTGAGGCTGTTGGCTATGAGGAGAGGTTGAATAAACTCGGGTTGTTTTTACTGGAAAGACGGAGGCTGAGGGAGAGACCTGATAGAGATCTACAAAATTATGAGAGGCATAGACAGCATGGATAGTCAGAGGCATTTTCCAAAGGCGTAAGTGTCAATTATAAGGTGCGCAGGCTCAAAGTGAGAGGGGGAAAGTTTAAGGGAGGTGTACAGGGGAAGCTTTTCACACAGAGAGTGGTGGGAGCCTGAATGCGCTGCCAGAGGAGGTAGTGAAAGCAGGCACATTAGCACCATTTAAGAGGCATCTGGATGGGTACATGAATAGGGAGGGAGTAGAGGGATACAGACTGAATATGGGCAGAAGATTTTTTCTTTAGTTAGGGCATCATGACTGGCACAGGCTTGGAGGGCCGAAGGGCCTGTTCCTGTGCTGTACTTTTCTTTGTTCTTTGTACTTGTTCAAACGCTCAGCTGAACACTACATCCAGAAACAATTTTTGTTTCGACCCTAAGTGAAACAAGGTTCACACTGTGACACAGCTGCAGGAAAAATAAATAAGTAGGGAGAATGTGATGAATGCCAAGGCAGTGGCTAAGTGAAGACTAAGGGAGCGAAGAGTTCTATAGCCTTGAGACTCTGACACAAAATGAGTGAGAGTAGGAAACGGAACAGTGAGTTTTAATTTCAATTTGAGGGTGTGTGGGGATGGAGGAATGGAAGATCAAAGATAGTAATGATAATTAGGGAGCTCCTGTGTTGAACCAGAAGCTCCAGGTTCAAGTTCCACCCCAGGATGTAATAGCCAAGGAAAGCACCTTCATAACTTGGCCAAATAGGTTGAGCGTGTCAATCTGTAAATCCTACTGTTACATATTTAAGTGGTTAGATTGCTTTAAGAGCTCATCACAAGATTTGATGCAGGCTGCTGTTTTACTTTCAGTTTGTTCTCTGTACAGGGTCCTAGCATAAATCTGTTGTTGTTAGTTTGAATCTACGTGTGCAAAGTATTTCTTTTTCTATTTGTTGAAACCCACAATTCCCAACAGAATTAGGACATTACACCTTCCAACATGCCAATGGCTGGCAGTAAGTGTGGGAGGGACGCCTGTCTAGCCACACTGGAAGTGAAGGGGCGCCTCGCAAGCTATAATCCCCTAGCGACAGACTCGAGACATGTTGCGGGAATTACTAGCTATGGAAACAGACAGAAGTCTGCCTTAGTGCACTAGGGCATGGGAAGAGAATTGGAATTGGAATAAAAAGAGACAACATTTCAGAGAAGCAAGTGGAGAGAGATGAGAACAATTCTAACCAAGGTCGAGGTGAAAGGATATCTGGGATTTTTTTGAAGTTTCTCTTGAATCCAGACCTATAAAGGTGATAGAAAATGTTCCTGCAATGGGGGAGCAGTGTCCAAGTTGAATGCATTCAGGCTGTATAGAATATTGTGGGGAAAACAAAGTCCTTGATGCAAAAGAAGATACCAAGCTTTTTGTGGAGGAGATAGAGAGCGTTCTCTTTGAAATTAAAGTAGATAGTGGGGTTGAGAATGTTGATTATTGAAGTCCAAAAGTAGAGTCATCAAATGCGAAGGGTAATAGCTGTTAGTTGGACTTTAAAAGGACACAAAGAAGCTGTGTCTTTTGAAGAGCTGAGGGAAGTAAAGATTTTCATTGTGTTATTAAAGAGCATGAAGATTAGTGAGTCAGCCATTGCTTTGTGAGCAGAGTGAATTATGCCTCTGATCTAAACGGAGTTGATGGCTGGAGAATCATTAATGCAATGAAAAGAGAAAGGGGCGAGAAAGTCTTTGAAAGAATAAAAAGCAAATAGAGATCTGGGGGAAGATTATGGCAGCTGGAAAAACAAAATGAACGAAGCAAATGAGACACTGATGAAGAGAGCACTGGGGAAATATCACGCAGAAGTAACATGTATTCTTCAACTGCTCAATGCCTGGAGACACATCTGTCTCACAATGCTGTAATCCCCATTACGGGGTAGGTTAAGGAGGTAGGTCCCGAATCCACCCCAGCTGGAACAGACAATCAAACCTCGCACTGTTGGTGTCAATCCACACCAGCCAACTAACTGCATCTTCAGCCCCCAATGTTACATGCATGTTGTAGCCTTGAGCCAAGGTTTTCTGGCCTTGTTTGTCCCGAAACCGGAAAATCCTGCCCAAGGTCAAATGGACATTTTCATAGTCCACCTCTCGCAGACTCCAATTCCCGGCCATTGTTTGTGGTTGTAGAGGTTCCGATTTCTTTCCATGGCACGGCTG
This sequence comes from Carcharhinus amblyrhynchos, assembly GCF_965287045.1. Classification (NCBI taxonomy): domain Eukaryota; kingdom Metazoa; phylum Chordata; class Chondrichthyes; order Carcharhiniformes; family Carcharhinidae; genus Carcharhinus; species Carcharhinus amblyrhynchos. The sequence goes on from NC_137324.1 coordinate 167,469,088, forward strand.
ACCTGGAATCTCTCCTGTATTCATCGCCTGTCATGAGGTGTGTTGCAAGGAGTTACAAGTCAATGCCCAACTGGTTAGTCATGTCATAAACACCTCTTACTTTGGCCAACACACCCTGGAGTTCCTGGCTCAGAGGCATGCTTGCTACACACTGCACCACAATACCTCCTCCTCCGTGTACCATGCATAGAGATGGATACTGTCAGACCCTGTCAATGGTTTGATAAATGCCAAGGCATTGACATATATAATCATCAAATTGTTTTAAGAGCAGGATCTATAGCTGATTGCAGCTCAGGTTGCCTGTGGGCTGACCATATTTGTTGTTGATTAGGCTAGAACTTTTAAGAAGTTAATTAATTGAAGAGTTCTCAGAAACTTTCCTAACTTCAAGAAGTTAGAAACTTCTATATTTCTGTAGGTTATTAAGTTGGATGATCAGCCATGATCATAACGAATGGTGGAGCAGGCTCAGAGGGCCAAATGACCTCCTCCTGCTTCTATGTTTCTAGAAAGTACAGCTACTGCAATTGTTAAAAGGCCATCCTATTTTCCAATACAACCGCAGCGCTACATTTTTGGATTGATTTGCACAGCTTGGTATGGCTCCTGCTCTGCCCAAGACCGCAAGGAACTACAAAAGGTCATGAATGTAGCCCAATCCATCCCTCAAACCAGCCTCCCGTCCATTGACTCTGTCTACACTTCCCGCTGCCTCGGCAAAGCAGCCAGCATAATTAAGGACCCCACGCACCCCGGACATTTTCTCTTCTACCTTCTTCCATCGGGAAAAAGATACAAAAGCCTGAGGTCATGTACCAACTGATTCAAGAACAGCTTTTTCCCTGCTGCTGTCAGACTTTTGAATGGATTTACCTTGCATTAAGTTGATCTTTCTCTACGCCCTAACTATGGCTGTAACACTACAATCTATACTCTCTCCTTTCCTTCTCTATGAACGGTATGCTTTGTCTGTATAGCACGCAAGAGGCAATAATTTTCACTGTATGTTAATATCTGTGACAACAATAAATCAAATCAGATCAAATCAAATCATTACTTTTTTAGGACGTTGTGCTCAGCTTTTGGAAATATTTCCACAATTATATTTCTCTATTCAGCTTATTGCATATTACTTTCCAGTCTCCTGTAGTTGTGTTGTAAATGTTCTGATAGAATTTGCCTTGATGAATACTGATTGGAATGTCACTTAAGTTTCTTTTTCACTTGCTGCATGTTTAGATTCAACACACAACAACATCAATCTCCCCATTAGTATAATGTGTCTCCTTCTGACACCCAGTGTGATTGCATTTAGCAGTGCAGGGATACTCTTCAGCCTGACTGTCCTTTATTGGTGAGCGGAATTATTTGAGTAGATGTGGCCTGAAAGGGAGCTGGGTATGATATTGTTTGACTGAAGATTGCAACAAAAATTGATTGGGCGGCGCAGTGGTTAGCACTGACAAACTCTGGCGCCAGTTCAGGTGCACTGAGGGAGAATTTAGCATGGCCAATGCACCCTAACCAACATGTTTTTCAGACTGTGGGAGGAAACTGGAGCAGACATGTGGGCGAGGGTGAGGGGGGGTGGTAGTGGTGGCAGACTCCTCCCAGGCAGTGACCCAAGATGGGAATTGAACCCAGGTCCATGGCGTAGTGAGGCAGCAGTGCTAACCACTGTGCCACCATGCTGCCGGCAGGGAGTATAGAAAAGCAGCATATTATCTAACTGCAGAAATATTGCCGAGCTCTTATGGTACAGAGGAATCTGGGTGTCCTGGTACATGAACTATAAGAAGTTAATATACAGGTGCAGCAAGTGATTAAGAAGGCAATTGGAATGCTGTTGTTTATTGCCAGAGGAACGGAATATAAAAGTAGGGATGTCTTACTCCAGTTTTACAGGCCATTGGTGAGACCATATCTGGAGTACAGTGTACAGTATTGGTCTCCTTATTTGAAAAAGGGACATGACTGCATTGGGACTAATTAAGAGAAGGATGGCATGGTAGCACAGTGGTTAGCATTGCTGCTTCACAGCTCCAGGGACCTGGGTTCGATTCCCAGCTTGGGTCACTGTCTGTGTGGAGTTTGCACATTCTCCTCGTGTCTGTGTGGGTTTGCTGTGGGTGCTCCGGTTTCCTCCTGCAGTCCAAAGATGTGCGGGTTAGGTTGATTGGCCATGCTAAAATTGCCCCTTAGTTTCCTGAGATGTGTAGGTTAGAGGGATTAGTGGGTAAATGTGTAGGGATATGGGAGTCGGGCCCGGATGGGATTGTGGTCAGTGCAGACTCGATGGGCCGAATGGCCTCTTTCTGCCCTGTAGGGTTTGTATGATGATTTCTGTGATAAGGTTAATTCCTGGGATGAGTGAGGTTATCCTATGATGAAAGGTTGGCCCTCTCTCCACTGGAGTTTAGAAGAATGGGAGGTGATCTTATTGAAAGATAATAGATCCTCAGGGGAACCAACAGGTGTAATGACATCAATGAGGTTGTTGAGGTTGACCTATTGGAGTATGAATTCCCAGATTAAGGAGTCAATTGATGGGCCAATCAGGGAATCTTTCCTCTGTATTTAACCGGGAGTGCCAGTTCCTCTGGAATTCTAAATGTAGACTGCTGATAGTTGCACCCTGTGTACTGCTGTTGGAATTGTAAATGAAGGGATTTTGATGAAGGAATTTCTGCCTTTGAAGACCTATTACAACAGGATGGATGCTTAAAAGATGTTTTCCCTTGTAGGAGAGACTGGAACCGGGTATGAAGTTTAAAAATAAGGGGCCTCCCATTTAAGCTATAGATGAGGAGATTTTGTTTTTCTTTCAGAGGGTTGTGAATCTGTAATTCTCTTCCCAAGAGAGTGGTCCAGGCAAGGTCACTGAATATATTTCAGGCAGAGGCTAATAAATAATTCAAGGGTGTTAAATTGTATTGGCGTAGGCAGGATAGTGTGGTTGAGTCCACAGTCAGATCAGTCACAATTTTATTGAATGGTGTAGCAGGTTTGAGGGGCCAAATGGCCTACTCCTAATTTGTAGGTACACATCATTGTGTGGCATTCTGTGGACAGGTCTCCTTTTCACAGGGGCACTCACCCAGTTGTGGCCACAGCTTATTTTGTAAAAGATGGAAACATCTTCAGAGGGCACTTCAAGATGGAGGGACCCTTGTGGTCTGCCTCCTACCACAGCAGCATCCTCTTTCTCCTAATGGGATTGCCATCCTTCTAAAGCCTTCTGATGGGATCTGCAGCCTCAGGGATCAGCCCTTAATTGGACAGTGAACAGGAAGGTGGCTTTCCCTTGTAAAATCATGTGAGTGGGTAGGCTGCCAGCCAGAGGGGGATCAGATCCCAGGAATGGTTCTGAGCGGAAGTTATTATACAGTGGGTAAGATTCCACCCACAGTTCAAGCAGGCAAGGAATGCATTCTCAGTTTTCCTGGTTCCTAAGTACTCGGATGACAAAGAAAAGTAGAGAAGAGGTAGAAATGATTAAGGATAATGCTACAGTTATAACTTAGAAAGGATTTACTAGTATATTCTAGAACTCATGGTACAGTGGTTAGCAGGGACCTGGGTTTGATTCCTGGCTTGGGTCACTGTCTGTGGTGTTTGCATGTTCTCCCCATGTCTACATAGGTTTCTTCCAGGTGCTCTGGTTTCCTTCCACAGTCTAAAATTCATGCTGGTTAGATGTACTGACCTTGCTAAATTCTCCCTCCGTGTACCCAGACATGCACCGGAGTGTGACGACTCGGATTTTCACAGTAACCTCACTGCAGTGTTAATGTAAGCTTACTTGCAACTAATTAACTTTCAAACTTTAAACTCAATCTATTGGTCTTCAGTTGGAGGATTAGAGGAAGAGCTGTTGGAATTATAAATAAAGGGATTTTGGTAAAGGGATTTCTGCCTTTGAAGACCTATTACAACAGGGTGGATGCTTAAAAGATGTTTTCCCTTGTGGGAGAGACTGGAACTGGGTACAAAGTTTAAAAATAAGGGGCCTCCCATTTAAGCTATAGATAAGGAGATTTTGTTATTTATTCATGGGGATATGGGTGCTGCTGGTTGGACTAGAAGGTCATGCTGGCTGGGAAGGACCACAAAATCCAGCCCTAGGCAATGAGTTTCCATAAAAGGTTTGAATTCCTGTTCTTGGAATTTCACGGTGTACACTCAGTGCCTGAGCAATGGCTTTGGGAAAGTAGTGCCCACTGAGAACACTGTCCTCCTTCCTCATCATTGATGTCAACTCCCCCTCCCCTGTGATTTCCCCCTCCCCCCTCCAATTCCCAATTCTGTGACATTGCTTGGCTTTGCTTACTCTCTCGTCCATTTTTTGCCGTTTCGTGTGACACCCTGATCAATATATCCAGATCAATTATATCCCAATGGCTATTGACTTTGTTTTGACTTCATCCAACCATAGCCACTATAGTAACTCAAGGTGACTTGATGTGGTGAATAAGAAACTGAAAGATTTATTGACTGAGAGGAGCTAAGTACAACTTAGGGTTTAACAGCACAACTATACAAATCTACTTCCCAACAACTCGACTTCAACAGAGGGCTTTCACCTCTGGGAATGCATGTCCTCGCTCCCTATTGGCCCAGGTTCATAAGGTCATGCACGACTGGTTCTGACCTGGTCACGTGGCCTGCAAATAATGGCCCATTTAAATGATCGTGTTATCACAACTACAAATTTCCATCCTCTTTCTTTTCCAGCCTCTTCTTTTCTTTATCTGGTGCCATGTCTTTCTGTGAGGAATTGCATATGCAAAACAATGTTAATTACCTTTTAAAGCTTAATACCAAGGTTTTAATAGTTTTTAACTTTTTAATGTTAATTTCAGAGATAATTTCAAAAGGCCACTTAGCTCTGAGTACCGCGTCTTAACTGGATTAATGGGCTGGAATTTTACTGCCTTGCCAACCCCGGAATCGGGGCGGACAAGGTTCACAGAATGGAATCCCCTCAGAAGCCTCACCCGAGGTCATAAAATCCTGCTTTTGCTCCAGAGTTTTACTGCCTTGCCTGCCTGAGACGTGTAAGATGCCACCTGAGGCCATGAAGAATGCTGTTCTGCGAGCCTCCTCCACCCCAATTCCAGGGTGGGCGTGCTGGTTAAATTCCAGCAATGATGTCTGCTTTCATTTATTTGCAGTGCCAAATGGTAGGCCTATTTGGCAAAAGGAAGGATTTAATTTTATGTAACACTTTTTGAATGACCACAGGATATTTCAAAGCGGCCAATGAAGTACTATTGAACTGCGAACACTTGTGATGTGGGAATGTTAGGCTTGTGCTGCCAAACAAACCTGTTGGACTTTAATGTGGTGTTGAGACTGCTTACTGTGCCCACCCCAGTCCAACGCTGGCATCTCCACACCACGTAATGTAGGAAACACAGCAGCCAATTTGCACATAGCAAGGACTCACAAACAGCAATGTGATAATACCTGCATAATATGTTTTGGGGATGTTGATTGAGGAATAAATATTGGCTGGGACTTCTGCTGTTCTTCAAAACGGTGGCATGGGGTTTTTTTATGTCCAGCTGCAAGAACAGACAGGGCTTTGGTTTATCCAAAAGACAGCACTTTCAAGAGCGCAGCACTCCCTCAGTCCTGCACTGGAGTGCCAACTTTGAGTTCTGTGCTCAAGCCTGGCACAGGACTTGAATCAACAACTTCTGGCTCTGACAGCACTACCAACTAAAGCATAGCTGACGTGGCAGGCCATTGAACTTGAAGTTCATGAGCTTTCAGATGCCCCATTGACTTCACTGTGCCTTTATCAATTAGCAACTTGCAACGCAACAATTTATGACTGGATTTTGTTCATTCAATTTGTGAATGATAATCAAGGACCCCATACACTGTGGACATTCTCTCTCTTCCACTGGGGGGAAAAAGATACAAAAGCCTGAGGTCACGTACCAACCGACTCCATTGCACCATGGCAGATGATGAAATTTAAGTTCCATTTAGGACGGCACAGTGGTTAGCGCTGCTGCCTCACAGCACCAGGGAGCTGGGTTTGGTTCCCAGCTTGGGGCACTGCCTGTGTGGAATTTGCACATTTTCCCCCCATGTCTGTGTGGGTTTGCTCAGGGTGCTCCAGTTTCCTTCCACAGTCCAAAGATGTGTGGGTTAGGTGGATTGGTCATGCGAAATTGCCCCTTAGTGTCCCGGGATGCGTAGGTTAGAGGGATCAGTGGGATATAGGTGTGGTGTTACGGGGATAGAGCCTAGGTGACATTGTTGTTGGTGCAGTTTCAATGGCCAAATGGCCTCCTTCCACACTTCAGGGTTCTATGATTTCTTTTGATGAAGAACAGCTTCTTACCTGCTGCCATCAGACTTTTGAATGGACCTATCATATATTAAGCTGACCTTTCTTTATGGCCTGTACCTGCAACCCTATATTCTGCACCCACACCTTTCCTTCTCCACTATGTACTCTATGAATGGTATGTTTTGTCTGTACAGCGTGCAAGAGACAATACTTTTCACTGTATCCCAATACATGTGACATTAATAAATCAAATTATATTCTGCCATTGTAAACATCAGCCATGACAGTTCTCCGAAACCTACAGTACTAGTTGGTTTGTGTAACAGTCTGGCTGGTCCCCCTAAAGTTTGTGCCATGGCATCTGGAAATTCCAAGGGCTTTAGTCGCAGTGCAGAGGATATCACACGCTCGTTTGATATTTTACACTGATGTGAATAGCCCAGATTTAACTTGTGTTGTAGGCATGTGAAATATGAGTGAAGGAGTCATGTTGCCAGTGGGTTAATCTATTATTTGTCCTGAGCTGCAGGGAAAACATCAGATGAGACAAATATTTTAATCTTGGATGTAGTGTGCTGCGAACGTGGCTATTCAGAACAATGGTTTTTACAAGGATGTTGCTGGGACTTGAGAAACTGAGTTTCAGAGAAAGTTTGAATAGGTTAGGACTTTATTCCCTGGAGCGTAGAAGAATGAGGGGAGATTTGATAGAGGTGAATAAAATTATGATGGGTATAGATAGAGTGAATGCAAGCAGGCTTTTTCCACTGAGGCTAGGGAGAAGAAAACTAGGGGACATGGGTTAAGAGTGAAGGGGGAAAAGTTTAAATGGAATATTAGGGGGGGTCTTCATGCGGAGAGTGGTGGGAGTGTGGAATGAGCTGCCAGACGAAGTGGTAAATGTGGGCTCCTTTTAACATTTAAGAAAAACTTGGACAGATACATGGATGAGAGGTGTGGAGGGGTACGGTCCAGGTGCAGGTCAGTGGGACTAGGCAGAAAAATGGTTTGGCACAGACAAGAAGGGCCAAAAGGCCTGTTTCTGAGATGTAATGTTCTATGGTTCACAAACACTTTCATCTGCAGACCAATTAAATATGGCAAAAAACCTCGTGGGATCATTGACCTCTGCAAAAAAAAACTCACCAGAATTAATGGGAACTGATAAACTATGGATTTGCTGCATTTTTGCTACTAAATGTCATAGATTTATGTGCCTTTGTTTAAATTTAATATCTTAAACAAATTGTTAAATCATGGCAGAAAGGTAAGTATAGCCATTTTTGTAGTGTGGACAATAATATGACAACGCAGTATATTAATTTGATATATTTTTGTGTTATAAAATCATCACTGTAATCTCCTTCTGAGAAGCTATCACTTATTGCACCAATATATCTTTCAAATAAAAACCACAATGACATAAATCCTGCTAATAAAAGTACATTGTTATTACTCATGCATGTGATAACTTGTGTCAGACACGTAGAAACACGGCACAGTGGATCACAGCGCCAGAGACCAGGGTTCAATTCTGGCCTTGGTTCAATATTTGCGTGGAGTTTGCACATTCTCCCCGTGTCTGCGTGGGTTTCCTCTGGATGCTCCGATTTCCTCTCACACTCCAAAGACGTGCGGGTTAGGTTGATTGGCGATGCTAATTTGATCCTAGTGTCAAGAGGATTAGCAGATTAAATAAGTGAGGTTACAGGAATAGAGCCTGGATGGGAAAGTGGTCAGTGCAGACTCAATGGGCCGAACGGTCTCTTTCTGTACAGTAAAGATTCGAAGTCTGACCTCTACTGTGGCATGTAGGAGTGACTCGCATTATGTACTGTGCCCGTGGACCACCTGGAGGACTCTCAAAGATATTTTGAGAGTCACTGGGTGGGATCATACCAGCTTGTCACACTGGACGACCGGCACGGTGAGGAGGTAAGATAGGGTGAGAGGCAAAAAAACTGGGTTTCCGCCTGATTTCTCATCTTCTGCAATCTTGCTGGCCCTGTTTTTTTGGTGAAATTAGCCTTGCACCTGGGAGGGGTGCAAGGCTGACTTAAATATGAATGCCACAAGATGTGAACCGGGGGACGGAGCCAATTAGCTGGAATGGCAGTTGGGTGGGCCAATCAGCCAGGTCAGCGATCGGGGGGTGGGGGATGTCCTCGGGGGCACAATGGGAAGGTGGGTAACAGATCTCCCAGTGTACACTGCACGCAGTGTACATAGTACACTGGAAGATTGGGGCACCTACACTATGGCACCTCTAGCGCTCAGAAGCCGCCTCGCAGGGAAGCTTGTACCCCATCTGCCCTCCCCACCACTGGTGAGATTCACATTACGGCCTCTGTTTTGCACAGAATGTTGGAAATTACCATTACTTCCCTTGCTGAAAAAACTGGCAAGAAAACCTTCTGTTTTCTTGCCCATTTTACACCATGAATCTTTTTGGGGGGAAGTTCCACCCACAGTGCTTTTGATAAATACAATATCCAGACACTTGCTGGTGACCAGAGTGCAGCAATCTCACCGAGTACCACGGATGATATTATTAGTTGTGAGAACAAGTGGATTATATTTGTCATGTAAACCTTATCAAACCCCTTTAGAATTTTGAAGACTTCTGTCAGGTCTCCCCTTAGCCTTTTTTTCCAATGGAAGGGGCCTCAGCCTGCTCTGATAATATCCTCTCGGTTCTCACAATAGCCTTGTAAATCATTTCTGCATTTTCTCCATTATAATCAATTCATGATGACTTTGACCCTGAAAGATTAAGGATTTTGACATCGTTTCAACTTTGCATTATTTTTATTTTTAATGTGTGATAAATGTACTGAAAGCTAAATAGTATATTTAAAATAATTTAAAACTTTTTTGGTATAAATATTATCAGTGTGTCAGAGGTATGAGTGGATAGGAAAATGCAATACATGCTTGTTCAGACTCTCCCCTTTTTAAAGGAATAAACTTGATGAGGCCCTGAATAAGGCTGGATTTGAACAAGTACAGAAGGAGGCCATTCAGGCCATCGAGTCTGTACTGACCACAATCCCAGCCAGGCCCTATTCCCGTAACCCCACACATTTACCCTGCTTATTCCCCTGATACATGGACAGTCAACCTAACCCGCACATCTTTGAACTGTGGGGGGGAAACCGGAGCACCCAGGGGAAACCCATGCAGACACAGGGAGAAAGCACAAACTTCACACGCTCAGCGCCCAAGGATGGAATCGAACCTGGGTCCCTGGCGCCGTGAGGGAGCAGTGTTAACCACTGTGTCACCGTACAGTCCTCCTAGCCTTTCATTTCTGGGAGCTCAGTTCCAATCTAAGCAAGGCCAATGAATGAAAGTCATGTTGCTCTGCCTAATATCTTCAATTCTGTGCCTGAAGGCAGGTCCTTGACAATTATTTGTTGAGTACTTGGCAAAATACCATGGTTTTTTTTTCCCCAAAGATAGGCAGGGAGTCTATCTCAGCTGAAACAGAGATTGACATCTGGAGGCCAGTCATCAGATTTGAAATACTTGCACTCTTTCAGGGTTCCACTCGTTTCAGCAAGCTCAGGCAATCACTAATTTGTGGCTCTGGGCCACAAAAGTATTTTTACAACAACAACATTAACTTAATTTTATATAGCACGTTTAATGTAAAAGAATGTCACAAAGTAGGAGAACTATAAAATAAAACATGGCACTGTGAGCCACATCATAGAATCGCTACAGTACAGAAGGAGGCCATTCGACCCATCAAGTCTGCACCAACCACAATCCTGCCCAAGCCCTCTTCCCGAAGCCCCACACATTTAGCTTGTAAATCCTTTGACACGAGGGTTAATTTAGCATGGCCAATCAACCTAACCCACATATCTTTGGACTGCGGGAGGAAACCGGAGCACCCGGACGAAACCCACACAGACAGAGGAAGAATGTGCAAACTCCACCACAGACAATGACCTGAGGCTGGAATTGAACACGGACTCCTGGTGCATTGAGGCAGCAGCGCTAACCACTGTGCAACTGTGCCGCCCCCTAAAAGAGGTATTAGGGCACGATGACCCAAAGCTTGGTCAAAATGGTAGATTTTTTGGAGTATCATAAAAGAGGAAAGTGAGGCACAGGAGCAGATCATTTTCGGCAAGATATTTCATGGCTTGAGGCCCCAGCAGCTAAAGGCACAGCCACCAATGGACTATTGTCATTAATCTGATCCACGCGCCAGCTATTTGATCCCGCTCTGCCTGGTCTACAGGTCTTAAGTTTAAGTTTATTTATTAGTGTCACAATTTGGCTTACATTAACACCACAATGAAGTTACTGTGAAATCCCCTAGTTGCCACACTCCAGTGCCTGTTAGGGTACACTGAGAAAGAATTTAGCATGGCCAACGCACCTAACCAACACGTCTTTCAGACCGTGGGAGGAAATCGGAGCAACCGGAAGAAACCCACGCAGGCACGGGGAGAACATGCAGACTCCGCACAGACAGTCAGTCAAGCTGGGAATCGAACCCAGTTCCCTGGCACTGTGAAGCAGCAATGCTAGCCATTGTGCCACCATGCCAGCTATTGTTTAAACCGAGACTAACGTGTGATAGCATGTTCTCTGTCCATCTTCAGCGGTGGAGATAATGAACAAATCATCTCGATGAATATTCTTTAAAAAATAATTTATGGCTACTTTGGAATGGTTTTAAAGGAATAAATTGACATCAATATGCTTATTTTGTTTTCCCAAGGAGGGCTGTTTTGTATTTAATAATGTTGTCTGTGAAAATTCCCATCAAGGGGACAAGGGAAATATGGAAGAAATCCAGGACTTCTAAACTATCCATCTTCCTGATAAGAAAATTGCATTGTTTATGCTTAGCATGCCCGACAGATGGACCTGATTTAGAATGAATGCAAAACGCAGGAAACAGTCAGGGCTCCAGGCAACAACCATGGGCAGTGCAAAAGAGTTAACCTTTCAGGAGCCGAGCCTTCATTGGTATGTCTCCCTATATTGGTATGTTGGGGGTGGCACAGTGGTTACACTGCTGCCTCATAGCGCCAGGAACCTGGGTTCGATTCCCAGCTTGGCTCACTGTCTGAGTGCACATTCTCCCTGTGTCTGCACGGGTTTCCTCCAGGTGCTCCGGTTTCATCCCACAGTCTGAGAGATGTGCTGGTTAAGTGCATTGACCCGAACAGGTGCCAGAATGTGGCAACTAGGGGAATTTCACATTAACTTCATTGCAGTGTTAAGTCTTATTCGTGACTACTAAATAAATTTGCTGATGACACCAAGATTGGGGGAACGGCAAATTGTGCGAAGGGTGTGGAGAGTCTACAGAAGGATCTAGATAGGCTGGGCGAATGGGCCAGGAAATGGCAAATGGAATTTAATGTTGGCAAGTGTGAGGTGGTCCACTTTGGTAGGAAAAATGGTAGGAAGGACTATTACTTACGAGGCGAAAAACTGCAGCAGGCGACGGTGCAGAGGGACCTCGGGGTCCTTGTGCATGAGTCGCAAAAACCCAGCTTGCAGGTGCAGCAGGTGATCAGGAAGGCAAATGGGATGCTGGCCTTCATAGCGAGGGGGATTGAATATAAAAGTAGGGAGGTCTTGCTGCAGCTGTATAGGGCATTGGTGAGGCCGCAACTGGAGTACTGTGTACATTTTTGGGTGCCGCACCTGCGCAAAGATATTTTGGCCTTGGAGGTAGTGCAGAGGAGGTTTACTAGGCTGATACCGGAGTTGAGGGGGTTGAGCTATGAGGAGAGGCTGAATAAACTGGGCTTGTACTCGTTAGAGTTTAGAAGAATGAGAGGAGATCTCATTGAGACGTATAAGATGATGAATGGGATGGATAGGATAGAGGTGGAAAGACTCTTCCCGCTCAAAAAAGACAATAGGACTAGGGGGCACAGCCTCAAGATAAAAGGGGGGCGGTTTAGAACGGAGTTGAGGAGGAACTTCTTCACTCAAAGGGTGGTGAATCTCTGGAATTCTCTGCCCGTTGAAGTGGTGGAGGCTGCCTCGCTAAATATTTTTAAGACGCGGGTTGATGGGTCTTTGATAGGAGAGGGGATTAAGGGTTATGGGGAGAGGGCGGGAAAGTGGAACTGAGCAGCGACAGATCAGCCATGATCTTATTGAATGGCGGGGCAGGCTCGAAGGGCTGGATGGCCTACTCCTGCTCCTATTTCTTATGTTCTTATGTTCTTAAATAAACTTTAATTTTTCTCTTAACTACACTCCAGTGTGGCTTCCCTTGTTCTCCCCGACGCAAACTTGGGGTAATCCAAGACTCTGTTGCACAGGTCCTAACCTGAGCCGCATCCCGTTCAGTCCTGTACTTGCTGATGTGGCACAGCTCCGGATAAGCATCATTTCTATTTTAGAATTCCCATCCCCTTTTTCAAACCCTTCAATGGTCTCGAGCATTCCCGTCTTTGTGATTGCGTCCAGCCCCAGAACCCTCTGAGGAACCCACCTTTCTCTAACTCCAGTCTCTTGAGCATCCCCGATTTGAACCTCTCCACCGTTGGCAGCCGTACCTTTAGCTGCCGGGGCCTCAAGCCGTGAAATATCTTGCCGAAAATGATCTGCTCCTGTACCTCACTTTTCTCTTTTATGACACTCCCAAAAATCTACCTTTTTGACCAAGCTTTGGGTCGTCGTGCCCTAATACCTCTTTTAGGGGTGGCACAGTTGCACAGTGGTTAGCACTGCTGCCTCAATGTGCCAGGAGTCCGGGTTCAATTCCAGCCTCAGGTCACTGTCTATGTGGAGTTTGCACATTCTTCCTCTGTCTGTGTGGGTTTCGTCTGGGTGCTCCGGTTTCCCCCCACAGTCCAAAGATGTGTGGGTTAGGTTGATTGGCTGTGCTAAATTAACCCTCGTGTCAGTGGATTTACAAGGTAATTGTGTGGGGTTATGGGAATAGGGCTTGGGTGGGATTGTGGTTGGTGCAAACTTGATGGGTCGAATGGCCTCCTTCTGTACTGTAGAGATTCTATGATGTGGCTCGCAGTGCCATGTTACCTTGTGACATCCTTTTACATTAAACGTGCTATATAAAAATTAAGTTAATGTCGTTGTTGTAAAAATTAGTGATTGCCTGAGCCTGCTGAAATTAGTGGAACCCTGAAAGAGTGTAAGTATTCCAAGTCTGTTGACTGGCCTCCAGATGTTTTGACTGACTATATCATTGCCAAACTCTCACTATGCCCCTTTGGCTATTCAGCATTTACAGATAGGAAGTGATTCCCCGCTTATCGGAGAGAATGACGAGTTACATAGGACCATAGAATCCCTACAGTGCAGAAGGAGGGCCATTTACCCATTGAGCCTGACCACAATCCCACTCAGGACATATCCCCATAACTTCATGCATTTACCCTAGCTAGCCCCCCTCACACTAAGGGGCAATTTAGCATGGACAATCCACCTAACCCATATACCTTTGGACTGTAGGAGGAAACCGTTCTCCTCCAGACTCAGCACTGATCCTTTAGATGCACCACTCAGCATTTCTCCCCACCCTGACATATCTTCTCTAACCTTTATTCATTGTTTCCTGCCCTTCAACCAGTTCTCACCTATTTGCTAGGGTGCCCTTGAATCCTTGCAGCTTTGAGTTTAATCACTGAATCATAGAGCCCCTACATTGCAGAAGGAGGCTCATCGGGTCTGCACCGACCACAATCCCACCCAGCCCCTATCCCCCATAACCTCTCGTATTTATCCCGATAATCTCCCTAACATTAAGGGGCAAGTTAGCATGGCCAATAAACGTAACCTGCATATCTTTGAAGTGTGGGAGGAAACCGGAGCAATTGGAGGAAACCCATGCAGACATGGGGAAAATGTGCAAACTCCACATCGACAGTGACCTGAGGCTGGAATTGAACCTAGGTCCCTGGCGCTATGAAGCAGCAATGCTAATCACTGTGCCACCATGCCGTCCGTTCATTATTTTTTTCACACAACTTGTCTGGAGTGGCGAGATGTGGTTGGATCAATGGAATCCCTTTTTGTAAAACAGCAAAATAGGGAGGAGGGTTGGATAATGTCATATATTTTAAAAATTGAAGTCACCTATTCTGTACACACCTCCTTTTGTTTACCATGCTGTGGCAGACTCTGCATCTTTCTACCTACAAAAGATGATGGACAGGCAGCAAATAAATCCACTTCAGGTGGGGTATCTTCACCTTTGCTGATGGTCAAAGAAGTCAGTTGTGGAGAGATATGAAGCTACCACATGTCATTGTGGGTTGTTGTTCTCAGCATTGGCACCTGCTACCAGACTGCCCTAGCCATTGCTCATCATGGTGACACATGCCAACCCACTGAAGCAATGACCATTTTCCTCAGTCATCAGCTGGTGACTCCTAGCTTTGATAATCAATACCTAGGACCTTCATGGTGAGCTCAAACGCATTCTGGAAGCAGAAATTGGGGATTCCTACTGGTCACCCAGCTCCAGCTACATAGAACGTCCTTGTATCTGCCACCATCTTCCAATCCCGTGTGCGTGCCCAAGACAATGAAGCCATCTCTTGTGTGATGAGTGCTAACAAACATGGAACTTCTGCCTTTGAGAAGAGTACAAATCCATAATTATTTTCCTTCTGGGAGTTGGCCATAATGAGCCGCAGACATGAAAGATGGAAATTGAAGAGGTTCTTCTTTTGACAGCATCCAAGTTTCGCAGCTAAACACAGACAGTATAAGCCATCAATTTAATCCAAAGGGTCAACTTGATGTTATTCTAAGTATGATTTGTGAGTTGGCCAGAAAGGGAGGCTATTTTTCCTATATGGTTATCGAGTTCTGCATCAAAGCACAATTTGTCTGCCAATGTGGGCATGAGGTAGCAGAATTTGCTAACCACTTCCAGTGGAGTGTCATTAAAAGGGGCAAAATCTTGTCCTATGACCACATGATGCTTGCAGTCTGGGAGAACAAGTTACAGGCACAGGAGATGCTTTATACTGTCATGTCCTGTGAACTCATGGGATGGTTTTTGGCTTTTGATATGCGTGACCTTTCTTCCCTCAAAATGCCATAGACTCCGGCAAGACTGGAAGATCCCACAGTGGCCAATGGCAAGTTGACTCTGCTGCCAGAAAACACATAGTTGTCAAAGTTGCCCCTGCGACCTTTGCTTTGGTATGGTGTCATGTCTTTTTGTTTCACAGATCCCCTGTGCAATGGAGCCTACCTGTCGGCTAAAAGAAAATCGAGAAGGCCATAAAGCGCTGGATGAGACTTTCCGTGCTTCAGTAATCCAGAAGGGATCCCATCCTTGCTGTGGATCTTTCTGTGTGCTAAGCAGAGCTCAAGCAATGAGGGTTCTTGGTCTAACTCATCCACGATAGGAAGCTGGGAGAAAGAATCACATGCAGGCTGGGAGTTGTCTGTCTCACAGGAGTACAGCCCACAGCCGTGTTCAGCACAGCAGGTCAATCTGAATACTTCTGTCAGTGAGTAATTCACCATCTGCTGACTTCAAGAGGGCAATTTTAATGATGGTAAGACCAAAACCTCTATTAATCCCTTCACACGTAACGTACCCAAAACCTCTAATCATCTCTTCATACATTAATCCCTTCATACGTAATTGTCTTGGGCAGTTTGGATTTCTGAGACATAAGTTGATCTAATCGTTATTTGCACAGTTTCTCCCTATCCTTCGCTTGGCTTTCCTGGCTACTTCCAGGTTGTGCAGTGTTGATGTTGTGCAGCATGAGGCTTTTGTTTTCTTGCTTGAACGAAAGCTGTCAGCTTGGCTGAGAGGGTCTCAAACTAGTACTTATCGTGAGTTCTGCCTTTACCAAATGACTTCTCGTATGCTCGAGCGGTTAGGATTCCTGGTTTTTATCCAGGCAGCCCGGGTTCAACTCCCAGTATGGGAATAACTATTCTATGGTGGCACGGTAGCACAGTGGTTAGCACTGCTGCCTCACAGTGCCAGGGACCTGGGTTCGATTCTTGGCTTGGGTCATTGTCTGTGTGGAGTTTGCATGTTCTCCCTGTGTCTGCCTGGGTGTGCTCCGGTTTCCTCCCACAGACTGAAAGACTTGCTGGTTAGGTATATTAGGACTGTGGGAAGAAACCAGAGCACCCGGAGGAAACTCACACAGACACAGGGAATTGACACAGAATGTGCAGACTGTGCACAGACAGTGACCCAAGCCAGGAATCGAACCTGGGCCCCTGGCGCTATGAGGCAGCAGTGCTAACCACTGTGCCGCCGTGTCGCCCCAGAGCATGGGAATATTGGAGTTTGAAAAGACAAATGTCTCGGCATCACAAGTTCTCTTGAAGAATCCCATCCGGCAGATGGAGTAGGGAGGTGCTGCCAAAATTGTGAGGAAATCATCTGTAATTTTGTCTCAGCCAGCATCTCCTGATGCATGTATCTCATGACACATTGGATTAAACAATGACCAGCTGTGTGTTGTCATCAGATCACATTTTATCATTAATCCATCTTTGGAACTTTGGGTTTAAATCCTTTCCAAAAAATTACCAGTTCAAATAAAGTCACACTGGGCAATTCCTTCAATTCCCGGTGGACCGGAGTCCGCAACACAAAATTGCCTGTAATTTTGCATCATTTGGTACTTATTGAACCTTCTCATTATGGGAGGTTAAAAGGGGTAGTTGGTGTACAGGATAGCTGCATTATTAGTGTTGTAGAAGCTGGCCTTCTGAAGTTTGGGCTGGAGCACGTGAACGAGAAAATTTGTGCTATCATTGCAGGAAATAGACAGACATGTTTTCATTTCTCATCTATGTTTATCTAATACTCAGGTGTGGCAGAGTTGTTTAACCCCCAGGATAACATGAATCAGAGTGGCTTAGATGTAGACCATTATGTGGCCTGAATCTTCAGGTTTACTGACTTACTCTATGACATTCTGGATAATGCGTATCACTGGGTTTCTGAGGTGAGGCTGAAGTTACAATTGGCTGTTGTTGGATTCTGGAGAGAAGTTCACTTTTGTCTGAGCTAAAGTCCATTGCTTGTCCACGGGGCTTTACTATGACTTCAATCTTCTCCACCACTCCATCTTTGGAGAAATGTCTCCCTTTGCGGAATTAGTGTTCTGCTAGCTCTTTGAGAACTTTATTCCACATTGTGGTTTATTTGATTGATTCCTGGGAATTCCCATCCTTGCAGTCTCCTGAAGTCACAACAGAGGCAGCACAGTGGCACAGTGGTTAGCCCTGCTGCCTCACAGTGCCAGGGACCTGGGTTCAATTCCAGCTTTGGGTCACTATCCGTGTGGAATTTGTACATTCACCCTGTGTCTGTGTGGGTTTACTCCCCGGCTCCGGTTTCCTCCCACAGTCCTAAGATATGTGGGTTATGTCGATTGGCCATGCTAAATTGACCCTAGTGTTAGGGTCAATTTAGCATGTGGGGTTATGGGAATAGGGCCTTAGTGGGATTATGGTTGGTACAGACTTGATGGCCTGAATGGCCTCTTTCTATAATTCTAACTTCACTAATCCTTTTGACAATGTTGCCATTTTGCACCAGATTAGGTTGATTTGCTTGCCAAACACTTTACTGCTGTTCATGATCATGAGTGCTACATATAGCTGTTCCTCAGACCTCTTCCCTCATCTGCACTAATCCCATGGGTTTACCTAATGTCCTCCCCAGATTCCCTTAACCACTATTCTTGGGATTTAATCCCAATTGCTCCTCTGTCAGTTTACTGGTGTCCACTGCTAACATTTCTTCAGTATCCTTGATACTCCAGGGCAGTATTGAAGGAGTGCTGCACTGTCAGAAGTGTCTGCTTTTGGGTGAAACATTAAATCAAAGCTCTATCTTGTCTTTTCAAGTGAGAAAGCAGGCGGGCTATCTCTAATGGTCTGGGCAATATCTATCCCTCATTCAACATCTCAAAAACAGACGATCTGGTTATTGCCATTTGTGGGAGCTTGCTGTACGTAGATTTGTCGCCATGTTCCCTAAATGCAACAGTGAACATACTCCCAACGTTCTTAATTGTGGTAAAGCATTTTGGAGTGTCCTGTGATGATTACAGTGGCTATATAAATGCAAGTCTTTATTTTTGATTAACCTCTGGCACTCGTGTTTAATTCTCCAGTCTTTCTCAATCCCCTCCTTTCAATGGACAGGAAGCATGGTGGCACAGTGGTTAGCACTGCTGCTTCACAGCACTAAGGACCCAGGTTCAATTTCAGCCTTTGGTGACTGTGCAGAGTTTGCACATTCTCCCTGTGGCTGAGTGGATTTCCTCTGGGTCCTCCGGTTTCCTCCCACAGTCCAAAGATGTGCAGTTTAGATTGGTTGGCTATGCTTAAATTACCCTTAGTATCAGGGGGACTAACAGAGTAAATACGTGGGGTTACGGAGATAGGGCCATGGTGGATTGTTGTTGGCCTATTGGGCCGAATAGCCTCCTTCTGCAGCGTAGGGATTCTACGATTCAATGGCAGCCTCCAACAGTATGCCTAATGATATTCCTGTAGTGGATGCTACGGGAAAATTCTGCTAAAGATGTTACTTTGTCTCTCCCACTCCAGAAACTCCAGGATTGTTAACCTAAGACAAGTAGGTATACCTACGTCTTGCTAAGTCATTTTAAAGGGGAGGTTGTGTTTATAAGAGGAATGTTACTTGAACTGGAATTCAAGTGGATAGGTGATCCATTACAAATTGTACCTTGTCATGTTTAAGTATTGTTCAATTCTTAAAAGCTAAGCTAATTCATTTGTTATAGTTAAACTTTTTAAAATAAAATAAGAACATAAGAAATAGGAGCAGGAGTAGGCCATTCAGCCCCTCGAGCCTGCCCCGCCATTCAATAAGATCATGGCTGATCTTTCGTGTCTCAGTTCCACATTCCCGCCCTTTCCCCATAACCCTTAATCCCCTTGCTTATCAAAAACCCATCAACCCGCGTCTTAAAAATATTTAGTGAGGCAGCCTCCACCACCTCAACGGGCAGAGAATTCCAGAGATTCACCACCCTTTGAGTGAAGAAGTTCCTCCTCAACTCCATTCTAAACTGCCCCCCCTTTATCTTGAGGCTGTGCCCCCTAGTCCTACTGTCCTTTCTGAGCGGGAACAGCCTCTCCACCTCTATCCTATCCATCCCATTCATCATCTTATACGTCTCAATGAGATCTCCCCTCATTCTTCTAAACTCTAACAAGTACAAGCCTAGTTTATTCAGCCTCTCCTCATAGTTCAACCCCCTCAACTCCGGTATCAGCCTAGTAAACCTCCTCTGCACTCCCTCCAAGGCCAAAATATCCTTGCGTAAGTGTGGCGACCAAAACTGCACACAGTACTCCAGCTGCGGCCTCACCAGTGCCCTATACAGCTGCAGCAAGACCTCCCTACTTTTATATTCAATCCCCCTCGCTATGAAGGCCAGCATCCCATTTGCCTTCCTGACCACCTGCTGCACCTGCAGGCTGGGTTTTTGCGACTCATGCACAAGGACCCCGAGGTCCCTCTGCACCGTTGCCTGCTGCAGTTTTTCACCCCATAAGTAATAGTCCTTCCTACCATTATTCCTACCAAAGTGGACCACCTCGCACTTGCCAACATTAAATTCCATTTGCCATTTCCTGGCCCATTCGCCCAGCCTATCTAGATCCTTCTGCAGACTCTCCACACCCTCCGCGCAATTTGCCGTTCCACCAATCTTGGTGTCATCAGCAAATTTCGACACCCTACACTCGGTTCCCTCCTCCAGATCATCTATATAAATGGTAAATAGCTGAGGCCCCAGCACCGACCCCTGGGGCACTCCACTAGTCCCCAACCGCCAATCCGAATAGCACCCATTAACCCCCACTCTCTGTCTCCTATTTGACAACCAATCCTCTATCCACGCTAACACCCTACCCCCAACTCCATGCCCCCTTACCTTCTGCAATAACCTCTTGTGAGGTACCTTGTCAAACGCCTTCTGAAAAAAACCTTCTGAAAACGCCTTCTATTTTTGATAAAAGCTCCCTAGCGTGTCAGTAGAATCGTGCCTGGAATGAAACATCCTATCCTAACACTAATACCAAAGAGAAAAATTGCTGGGGTTTAGTTTGGCTTCATAATACATCTTGGGGTTTCTGATCTGCTGCCCTAAGACACTGGGCGGGATTTTACAGCCTCGTTTGACCTGAAACCGTAAAATCCTACCCGAGGTCAATGCGACCTTCCCAGGGTCCATCCCTCGCCTGCTCCGATTCCTGTGGCGGGCGGGATGGTAAAATTCTGGCAATCATGTCCGAACATGGATACTGGCTCAACAAACCAGTTTCAGGTAACTAAATTAAAAACATTTACAAGCCAACACAGAGGAAACAATGTGACGTGGAGCGCTTCTGTTGACCAGCAGCCAGACTCATGTTAAAGTTTCTTTTCTTGTTTGAATTACAAAACACTAACAATTCTGGCTGGGCAAAGGGACCAAGGGGGATTCAAGTAATTCATGCCCTCAGAGTGTACGTGCCAGTAGATAGAGTCAGAAAAGCAGCCAACAGTTGATTTGAGTCTGTGAGTGTGGATTGTACGTGGCCTTCTGGAGAAAGCCACCATTCCGGATGTCAGGGAATAATTAGAGAAAGCGTAGCAAATACCCAGGGGTGATTCTAATCATCTTCAGTCTACTTTGAACATTTAATTCATTTCTTTTATGCTGTCAGTGGTTGTCCAGCGCTGATAATGGCGAAGGATTGGGTGGCGCAGTGGTTAGCACTGCTACCTCACAGCGCCAGGGACCTGGGTTCGATTCCCGGTTTGGGTGACTGTGTGCAGTTTGTACATTCTCCCCATGTCTGCGCGGGTTTCCTCCGGGTGCTCCCACAGTCCAAAGATGTACGGGTTAGGTAGATTGGCCAGGCTAAATTTCCTCTTTGTGTCATGGGGATGAGCTAGGGTAAATGGGGACAGGGCCTGGGTGGGATTGTGGTCGGTGTAGCCTCGATGGGCCAAATGGCCTTCTTCTGCACTGTAGGATCCTATTCTATAATTAACAATTATCAAGTGGGAAAAGGTCTTGAGAAATCGCTGGCTCTTTGTCAACTGAACATTTGCGTTATGTGCTAAAAATACACTTCCCTCTTGCGAGATTTGGTGTAAAGGGATGCCTAGCCTGTCAGTCCTAACTTTATTGATGTTATAGAATTTGAGGAAGATTATAATTTTCTATAACTGATTTGCCTGCAAAGTCAGATCCATTTTAACGAACCCTAAGTTAAAAACAAAATACTGCAAATGCCAAAATCTGAAACAAATTCAGGAAATGCTGGGAAAACTCAGCAGGTCCCACAGCATCTGTGGAGAGAGAATAGAGACAATGGCCGTGATTCTCCCAAAAGTGTTGAATTGGTGGGAAAATTGTTCTAAATCCCGACTGTTCTGTCAGTTCAGCTTCTCACTTGAATCTCCGCACTCTGTGCACTGAAGAGGTCCCAATTGGGAATCTCATTAAACACCCAGGGGGACGGGGCCTACTTGCGCCGGATCTGACAGTTCCAGCCCCAGACTGTCAACCTCCCGTTTGCTGGCTAGCTGATCGCTGGCCAGCCCGCGATTCCAACCAATCCACCCAGGCCCCGGCCCAATCGCAGCCTCCACAACAATTCCTGGGCCAGCCCTGACCACCTCCCCACTCCCACCCACCCCCGTCCCAGAGCGCCCCAATGTCCAGGCCCCCCTCCCCCACCCCCCAAACAATCTCCCCACCTCCCTCACCCTGACACACCCTCTCCCCTCCACTGATCCCGCCCCCGCGGTCAGACCACCCCCCCCCCCCCAACCCCCCCAGAGGCAGGCCCCCCCACTGCAGACCAAACCCCTCCCAACCCTGCCCACCCCAATCACTGCCCTCACTCCATCCTAGACCGATCCCAATGCAGAGTGGCAGTGGGACCCACCACCCTCACCGATCATCCCAGGCCTTGCCCACAGTAGGCCCCGCCCCCTTGGCACTGCCTGATGCCTGATGGGCAGTGCCAAGATGCCCCCTGGGCACGGGCACTTTGCACCCTGGGCAGTGCCAGGGACACAGGCTGGCACTGCTAGGGTGCTCATGCCCAGGGGGCACCCCCCCCCCCCATTGCCCAAACCCCTAAGGGGCCCCTATTGCCCCCTCCCTTCATTCCAGCGGGGTCTCCCACTAGTTCCCCAAATGTGGGGAGCTAATGTAAACCCAGCTGGAGTGAAGTCCTCCTGATGGGATGGGAGATTCAATCGGGCCTTGAAAGGTCACAATAATGGACTAATATACATACTTAAAATACATGCAGAAAAGATTTAAAAGACTTACCTGTTCCCCCACCAGTTTCCAGCATGGTGTGACTGGCGACTGTTCACTGGATTCAGGAGATGTGCGTGCATTGCTGGCGCATGCGCAAATCCCTGTTCAAGGCCACAGACCACGCCTCCTACCATGACCCAACAGAAAGGTTGAGGGATGCAATGGGAGAATCACGGCCAATGTTTCGAGCTGGGATGGACCTTCGTCAGAGCTCTGACGAAAACTCGAAACCTTGGCTCCATTCTCTATCCACAGACGCTGTCAGACCTGCTGAGACTTTCCAGCATTTTCTGTTTTTGTTAACAAACCCTCACCCGCATGCAGGCAGCTGAAAATATTTATTCATTTCTGCAACTTTCCCACGTTGCTGGGACCCAGTTGCAGTGCCAACTTGACAGAATGGAGGTGGTGATGAGAGACGCTAACGCTTGTCAAATTTGGTGGACGGAAATGGTTGAACAAACCAGCTTTGTGGGAATGACATTTAATCAGAGCAACTCACTCCTCGAAGCTGGACACTTCCGTATTTCTATTATCTGATGATTTCACAGAATTATAGAATCCCTATAGTGCAGAAGGAGGCCATTCAGCCCGTTGAGTATGTACTAACCACAATCCCAACCAGCCCCTATCCTCATAACCCCATACAGTCACCCTAGCCAGCCCCCCTGACACTATGGGGCAATTTTAACATGCCAATCCACCTAACCCACACATCTTTGGACTGTGGGAGGAAACCGGAGGAAACCCACGCAGACACGGGGAGAATGTGCAAACTCCACACAGACAGTGACCCAAGCTGGGAATCGAACCCACGTCCATGGCGCTGTGAGGCAGCAATGCTAACCACTGTACTACTGTGTTGCCCCAAATGTAACCTCCTTTCCCCACCTGCCCCCCTCCACTAACACCCTCCCCACCACCCTTGTCCTCCCACCACCCCCAAATACTTTCAGTCCATGACTAAAACCTATTCATTTCAAAGTGGGCTGTTAATCTCGGTTTGCTAAACTGCAGAGATTTTAACATGCATCTGATTCCTCTTTATGGGTTTTCATTTTAAACTGAAAATAATTTAAAGTTAGGGCGAAACAGCGTAGGACAGAAACTAATTATTCCACTTCTTTAAGTGTTCCATGTAAAACTAAAAAAAAAGCTTTTAAATAAAATCTGATGTGCTGTTTAAGTCGAAATGTAATACTTATTAGAGTGGGATAATGCGTCTTTCCAAGTTGATGAAAGACGACATTGATGTTAATTTTAAACACACACTGCCCCATTATTTGCTGTTTGCTGTTTTAGTGCTCCCAGCAAAATGATGTTGCAAGCAAAATGTGTGTCATTCTCTCTCTCTCTCTCTGCTTTTTCCAAAGAGATAAATTCCCTCTTGTGCGGGAAGAAGGTGGTGAGCTTGCTCTTAAAACATAAATGACCACTGCAGCCCTTCGCCTGAGGTGTGGACACAGCCAGAGTGACCGTCATGAGATGAACAAGAGACTTTGGTAGATGGTGGAGCTCTCCGATGAGCTGCAGTGTACTGAATTAATTAAAGTGGTTGATCATGGTAATTAGAACCAATCCTCCGAGCGGATAGCAAATAATCCCATCACAGCTTTACTGATTGCATATTTTACAGTCAACTGCCTCCTTTCTCCCACACCCCCCTCCCCCTACCCCACACCACAACATAATGCCAGTTTCCTTTCAGAGTTAGGCTCTGCGTGTCGTAAATCAAGAACCCCACAGAGCCATCTGCGATTTCCACACGTGGACAGGAGGCAGATTCATGGGCCTTGCGGCTGGGTTAGGCAGCTTAAAGGAGCCTGTTGGGAAGTGAAAATATAGGGAATCACCAGCCCTTCAGCAGGTATCGTTTTCTAAAACTGGTTTTGAAAAATAATTCTGAGAAGGGGGAGCAATGCTCCAAAGAGGTTTCAGGTATTCACAGTTTTTTTTAAACGATTACATATCTGTGCATTTTTTTTAAAGTGGGTTAATGACCAGGTTAACAATGCAAAAAGCAACTTGGCGCACATGTTACGCAGTGTGCTAAACACTGGGGCGATACGGTGGCACAATGGTTGGCACTGCTGTCTCACAGCGCCAGAGACCCAGGTTTGATTTCTGGTTTAGGTGACTATCTGTGTGGAGTTTGCATGTTCTCTCCATGTCTGTGTGTGTTTCCTCTGAGGTGCTGCAGTTTCCTCCCACAGTCCAAAGGCGTGCTGGTTAGGTGCATTGGCCGTGCTAAATTCTCCCTCAGTGTACTCGCACAAGTGCCAGAGTGTGTCAACTAGGGGATTTTCCCAGTAACTTCATTGTAGTGTTAATGTAAGCCTACTTGTGACACTAATAAATAAACTTCAAAATAGTTAGGAGAGGCAATTAAACTACTGAAGGACGTATTTAAAGGGGTTAAGTTTCTCTGGATACTTTGTAGGGGTCAGTTGCTCAGGAAAGCAATCAATAGAAGATGCAAACGTATGGGAAAGAGTGGGACAGTTAGTCTGTCATATCTGTACCACACTTGTGATAGTTCATTATAAGTAGGCACTTCCTATCACCCCACACCCAGCCTTGTCATTTCCTGGGGAAGCATGAAACAGAAATCGAAATCCAGAAACATGAAGGTGCACACAAAGTGTGATCAATTCCTTTTATGACCCCCCCATAGGCAATTGAAATAAGTCCAGGAGATCACACTGATAATGTACATATTAGCAATTAATCTGCTTACCTTTTATACAATGTGATCTCTACTCTTGCCAAGAACTGGACTGGTTCCTTCCTGAAGATACACACTCCCCAAATTGGTAATGCATTCCAGAGATTCATTGCCTCTGGTAGAACTGCCTGTAATCTAGCCTATTCCTTCCACTTTGTAATTTAAGCAACGTACGCTGGAATAGTTTTCCAAGTCGGATCTGAATTGTGCCCAGATTCAGCACTTAGAATGAAAGTGGTAAAATCGGGCCTTTAGTCTCTTTGGTGTGAGGAGGGTTTGCTCAGTTCTAGCCTCTCCTAGTTGCTCCGGAACAAGGGAGCAGTTACATTAGAAGCACTTCCGCCTACAGTGATGTCCTCTCATAGTTCTTTCAGGCACCACTTTGGCACAATGGATCCCGACTCCCCTCCTAATAAATTATGAGTGACAGACATGATGGTAAGCCTATCCATCTGTCACTGGGCCTTTAGCTGCCAGGGGAATGGCAGGTTGGCTAAACACAGCTGCAGGCAGCTCCTCCTCCCACACTCAAGTGAATGATCCTGGTCTATAGCAGGTGTGCCATTCACAGTGGAACTAAATTAGTTGAGAAAATTATATATTTTTAATTAGCAGAGTATTAGTGATATAATTAGGACACTACCAGTTGGGAACACCAATTAAGACGTAGGCTTGAAAGTTTCAAATTTCAAGTCACCATCAATGCGAGGCCACTACGGGGAGAGAATTTTCACCATGTAGTGAAATCAAAACTGTTTACAAAGGACATGTTTACACTTCTGCTGTATGCAGCCTAAAACCTAAGTCCCTTTATGACATTTCATTTCTAAATGTAGCTTTTTATAAACTATCTGCATGAATTTTATCTAGGCAAGTGTACATTGATAAACACTTATGCTCGATCATTTTAATTTTGTTACTATAAATGAAGACTTTTGGAGACCTCATAATGCAGCTTTTACTGATGTGAAGGGAAGTCTTTACAGCTGCCTAATGCATAAGACCCTGAATTTATTTGAATAAACTCTTAAAACCCTTTTTATATTTCACAGTAAGGTTTGACATTTATCAAAAGATTAGTTGTTTCTCTTCTGTAACCTTCCAGTATTGACATCACATATTCCCGGACCGGGTTTAGTTTAGGCCAAATAGAGAGGCCCATTCCAATTCCAAAGGGAAGTGGATAAATATATGAAGAGGAATAATTAACCGGGTTATGGGCAAACAGCAGGAGAGTGAGACTAATTGGGTGGCTCTTTCAAAGGTGGGCTCCTTTTGTGCTGTATCATTCTATGATTCAATGAAAACAGTAAAATTATCATCAATTTTTCACTTCAGGAGTACAAGTCAGTAGGAATTCCTAAGCCTACTACACACGGTTCACATGGAATTCTCTCTACAGCTGCCAGACTGAGGAGACTTTCATTCCACCAGTCTGGGAGAATTCAGACCCAAATCCCAAAGGTGAAAGGCCAGCATACTAATACATGGGCAGTTCCCTTCCTTGCAATGTCAAAGCCTTATTCATAACAGGCAAACCATGCATTGAATGAAATTTTCATTCAGTTTGTTAAGTATCGATGTGAAGTCCAGATTTGAAATAGCTTGGAATATTATGGTTTATAGTTTATTTATTAGTGTCACAAGTAGGTTTACATTAACACTGCAGTGAATTTACTGCGAAAATCCCCTAGTTTTAATTCCCCTATATTTTTAAAATGTCACACATTTTCTGTCATGTTTGATAATACATCTTGAGTATTGTGAGCAGTTTTGGGCTCCTTACTTGAGAACGGATATACTGAGAGAGTTGGCTTATGAGGAGAGACTGAGCAGACTGGGGCTATACTCATTGGAATTCAGAAGAATGAGGGGAGATCTTATGGAAACATATAAGATTATGAAGGGAATAGATAAGATAGAAGCAGGGAAGTTGTTTCCACTGGCAGGTGAAACTAGAACTAGAGGCATAGCCTCAAAACAAGGGGAAGCAATTTTGGGACTGAGTTGAGGAGGAACTTCTTCACACAAAGGATGGTGAATCTGGAATTCCTTGCCTGGTGAAGCAGTTGAGGCTACCTCATTGAATGTTTTTAAGGCAAGGATAGATAAATTTTTGAACAGTAAAGAAATTAAGGGTTATGGTGAGTTGGCGGGTAAGTGGAGCTGAATCCACGAAAAGATCATCCATGATCTTATTGAATGGCAGACCAGGCTCAAGGGGCAAGATGGCCTACATCTAGTTCTTATGTTCTTATATCCTTATAATGATAAATTAAGAAGGCTGGTGATGCAACTATTATTATTCATTAATTTATCAAAGTTCATTCACAGGAGGAATATTGGCAATATTATGCCATTTGCACATTCTGATGTTAGTCTTCTGGATTCTATACAGTACACGCAAAAGAAAATTCTTAAAGTTTTCCTCATCCCTCATTACTTTACTCTCCCATTTTTCAAACTGAATTATTATTTTCATTTTCATTATCGCTTTAGAACTGTGAAAGTGAGAGACGTTTGACCTGATAGTTATTTTTGGTGATGTTCCACGATTTGTTAGCTGAAGGATAGCGAGCAAAAGATCAGCAGTTTATGTTAACGCTTATTTATAAGAGGGAACAGGTGAGTCCAAGGAGGACGTGAAGAAACTTAGGGGAACATAAAGAACATGACTTGAAGAAGAATGTTTTCAGGAGGCTTTTGAATTTGAACAGAAGGTTAATGGGGCAAATTGGTTTGGTAAGAGCTCCAGAGAATAATGGAAGTAGAAAAGTAATTCATAGTCAGAGGAATAAGAGATTCAGGTAGACATGGGACTGTTTGGCAATTGAACCAAGGAGCTTGATTTGTTTGGACACCTACTGGAGCCCACACATACTGGAGCTAGCTGAGTCCCATTCACTCAATGCCCTTGTACTCAGTGACTTATTGTCTCCTTGTGCAGTAACACCATAAATTTCATAAGACTATAGACCATAAGATATAGGAGCAGAATTAGGTAATTCGGCCCATTGAGTCTGCTCCACCATTCAATCATGGCTGATATGATTCTCATCCCCATTCTCCTATCTTTGCCCCCCGTAACCCTTGATCCCCTTCATCTCTTCAGCACTGTTCAAATCCATCCATGTCCTCACTTCTTCCTACCTCTGTAAGCTCCATCTGCCCTATCATGCTCTGAGAACTCCTCCAAGTTTGGTCTCTTGTGAGTTCCTGCTTTCCTTTGCCCAGAGCTGGAAGCCCTACCTTCAGCTGCCTAGATCCCGAGCTCTGGAATTCCCTCTAAACCTCACTGTCTCTCTTCTCATCTGTGTTT
The DNA here is from genome assembly GCF_965287045.1 of Carcharhinus amblyrhynchos. Lineage (NCBI taxonomy): Eukaryota > Metazoa > Chordata > Chondrichthyes > Carcharhiniformes > Carcharhinidae > Carcharhinus > Carcharhinus amblyrhynchos. The sequence goes on from NC_137324.1 coordinate 167,497,749, forward strand.
CTTTAACGTGTTTCTTTGACCTAGCTCATGTTCATCTTTTTTAATATCTCATTATGAGGCTTGTCTTTCAAACTTTACGCTGCTACAGTTAACAGTGCGATATAAATGAAAGTTGTTGTTTAGGATGTGAGAATGAAAACAACTGGTTTGAAAATTTAGTCCTGTCTTTGCTCCAACCTTTTCCTGATGTAAGGTCTTCCAACTCTTCTTCAACTGTCAGGTCCAGTGTAAGTGTTTGAAACTTGACTTTAACAGAGAGAAATGAGTTCAGTTGACAGGCAGTCCCATGACTCAGTCTCAAAGCTCAGAGGTCAGTATCCAACTACTTTAAGCCATCAGACAGCTTGGCCCAACAGCACTCAAGAAGCTTGACACCATCCAGGACAAAGCAGCTCACTTAATTGGCACCACATCCACAAACATCCACTCCCTCCACCACCGACGCTCAGTAGCAACAAAGTGCACTATCTCCAAGATGCACTGCAGAAATTCACCAAAGATCCTTAGACAGCACCTTCCAAATGCACTACCACTTCCACCTGGAAGGACAAAAACAGTAGATACACTGGAATGCCACCATTTGCAAGCCCCTCTCCAAGCCACTCACCATCCTGACTTGGAAACATACTGCCTTTCCTTAACAGTAGCTGGGTCAAAATCCTGGAATTTCCTCCGGAATGGCATTGTGGGTCAACCCACAGCACGTGGACTGCAGTATTTCAAGAAGACAGCTCAGCACCACCTTCTCAAGGACAACTAGGGATGGGCAATAAATGCTGGCCAGCCAGCGATGCCCATGTTCCATGACTGAACATAAAAAAATTGGCTTGTGGTCATAATGAAATAAGAATGACATATTGGTGGAGATTTACTTGTACGTAGGGCTGATGTAATATTGCTTATCTTCAACTACACATTGAACATTACCATAGAACCAGCATCCACAAAAATGGCCTTCAATTTTTCTGCAGATTGTGCCATTGGTATAGTTGTAGTGCCTTGTGGAAATGCACATTGCATAGTTAATCTTGTCTGAACTGATCGACCTACAGAATAACACAACTGCCACCTAATAACAATGTGTAAAGCTCCAAATAAATAAAGGACAAAGCTCCAAGCAAAACTACAGAATGGGCTATATGTTATCTTACCTTGTAAATAGTACCAGTCAACAATGGTAACTGCACTCTGATACCCTCCTCTTTCTTTTTCTCGTGCTGTTTCTCTTCTTTCCCCTATTTTTCTCTTTTTGTCTCATTCCCCTTCCCAACAACAGCAACAGCACTTTTCCCTCTATTTTTCCCTCATACACTCTCTTTTTCTCTTTCTTTTCCACAAATCCCCTCCTTTCCCTCTCTTTATCTGCCTCTTCCTTCTTTCTCTCCCTCTGCAGAAATTTGTGATTTTGATTTATTCTGGGGACGAGGGGAATTGTAGCTTGTGTTTATCCAGTAGTTTCTGTTTCCCTCTTCCAGATTTCAAGTACCCACAGTATTTTGCTCTTGTTGAGCCGGCTAATCTGTTCCAGCAACGCTCGCTATGAAGACTTGCACCTGGATTTCAAGGCAAGGAATCAAGATTGCAATGAGGAGGAAAACCAATAATCTACAGTGATGTACTCAAAACTGTAACCCAAAAGTTGCTCATTATATTAGCCTGTGACAGATCACTATCCACTGAACTGAATATGCTTTGAGCGCTGTTAAAAGTCATTTCGGCATTTCCAATCTCACTGTTGAGGCTTCACATCCTGCTCCCTTACTTTAAGCCCCATGGAGATGAAATATTGAAGAAGTAAATAGGATTTGGTGTCATGATTTTTTAAAAAATTCTTTCATGGGACATGGGTGTCATTGGCTGGCCAGCATTTATTGCCCATCCCTAGTTGCCCTTGGAGGGCAGTTGAGAGTCAACCACATTGCTGTGGCTCTGGAGTCTCATGTAGGCCAGACCAGGTAAGGACAGCAGATTTCCTTTCCTGAAGGATATCAGTGAACCAGATAAGTTTTTCTGACAATCGACAATGGTTTAATGGTCATCAGTGGATGGCATGGTGGCACAGTGTTTAGAACTGCTGCCTCACACCTCCATGGACCTGGTTTTGTATCCTGGCTTGGGTCACTGTCTGTGTGAAGTTTGCATGTTCTCCCTGTGTCTGCGTGGGTTTCCTATGGGTGCTCGGTTTCCTCCCGCAGTCCAAAGATGCACGGGTTAGGTTGATTGGCCATGCTAAATTGACCCGAATGAGAGGGGGATTAGCAGGGTAATTATGAGGCGTTATGGGAATAGGGCCTGGGTGGGATTTTGGTCCCTGCAGACTAGACGGACTGAATGGCCTCCTTCTGTACTGTAGAGATTCTATGAATAGCTTCTTAATTCCAGACTTTTTTTATTGAATTCAAATTCCACCGTCTGCCATGATGGGATTCGAACCAGAGCGTTAGCTGAGCTTCTGGATTAATAGTCTAGCGGTAGTACTTGTAGGCCATCGCCTGACTTGATGATGCAGGTGATGAATAAATCTAGTTAGAATTTCCTGTCCAGACACAATGTAGCCAGATGGTTTCCTTTGCCATCTAAAGCCAGATTTTGAATTCAGCACTGGCTGTTGGAGAAGCATATCGATGCTATCTGAAATAAGCTTGGGTAGCTTCAAACTTGTTTATAGTGCAAGAGAGTCTGAACAATTCTGGGCTTATTTGTCAGTCTCGCTAAGGAAGGCCACAATGTTGATGCTTCTAAAATGTCATAAGCAAAGGAACAGGAAGGTGGAGGCTTTTAGCCCATTTCAATATATGCGCGAGTGTGCATTCAGTGCTTTTCCCTGACCTCAGAACATCCTTAGGGGTTTTATAGTCAATGAAGCAGTTTTTTGAACTCTAGCCATTGCTCTACTCTCTCTCTCTCTTTCTCTCTTGCGTATCATCATCAATGTTTATTACCCACTTTGGGGAATAGTGGGGGGAGTGGTGGAAGGTTCCCCAAGCAGATTATCAGCCTGTTGAACTGCATTGTGAATGCTCCTTCCGTGGCCAACAAGTCCTGGTGTTAGACTCAAACCTGGAGCTTCTGGTCCAGTGGTAAGAGTGCTACCACTGTGTCACAAGGCTGCCAACGCTGCTCTACAGTGAGAAATATAACAGCCTATTTGAGCACAGTGAGGTCCCAGAACCTGCCATAAAATGGGGCGACATAGTGGCACAGCGGTTAGCACTGCTGCCCCACCGCTCCAGGGACCCAGGGAGAATTTCAATTCCGGCCTCAAACTCCTCCACTCTGTGTGGAGTTTGCACATTCTCCCCATGTCTGTGTGGGTTTCCTCCGGGCGCTGTGGTTTCCTCCAACAGTCCAAAGATGTGCAGGTTCGGTTGACTGGCCATGTTAAAGACCCCAGTGTCAGGCGAATTATCATGGTAAACGTGTGGGGTTGCGCGAATATGGTCTGGGTGGGATTGTTGTCGGTACAGACTTGATGGGCTGAATGGTCTCTTTCTGTGCTATAGGGTTTCTATGGATTCTAAAACAATCGACCAGATCATTCAGTTTAGCAGTGTTGGTTGGGAGATAAATGTTGGTCAGTACATTGAGAGAACTCCCTGATCTTCTTTGAATAACGCAATGGAATTTTGCGCTCACCAAAAAGAGAAGATGGAGTCCCCGTTGAACATATCCAAAAGACAGCACCACCAACAGTGCAACACTCCCCCTGTACTGCACTGGAGTGGAGTCTAGATTTTGCACTCATGTATCCAGAGTGGGTTGCATATAAATCCACATATATGTTAGTTTTTTTTTAGTTTATTTACTACTGTCACAAGTAGGCTTAGATTAACACTGCAATGAAGTTACTGTGAAAACCCCCTAGTCGCCGCATCCCACCACCTGAGGGAGTCTTTAGCATGGCCAATGCATCTAACCAGCACATCTTTCCGACTGTGCGAGGAAATTGGAGCACCCAGATGAAACCCACGCAGATATAGTGAGAACATGCAGACTCTGCACAGACAGTGACCCAAGCTGGGGATTGAATCTGGGTCTCTGGTGCTGTGAGGCAGTGCTAACCACTGTGTCACCCATAATTTGACACTCTGAACATATTTATACATACGTGTGCACACATATTGAGGAGAATGAAGACAAAGGCTTGACACATTGCTATATTTTTAGATACTGCTCACTTCCCCCTCCGTCCCCTGAGCATCAACAGTCTGATGACCTGCAGGCCATACCATGCACTCCCATTGTCTTCAGAGCGAAAAGTGCGTGCAGTGTTTCACATGATCACAGTGCCCACAGCAACAAACCTTTTAAGTTCAATAGTTGGACACACTGTCACCTTGGGTGAATGCCAAAAGACTGAGGAAGCTCCCGAACTTTTAACAAAACAATACAAACAAATCAAGGATGTGTAAAATAAAATCCATTTGTAATCAGCCATGCATCATGGAGTATAACGTAAATTGCTCATGTTATCATAGCTTCACTGCTCCAGCCTGGGAGAGATATTATAAACATTAAGCAGGTCAACCGACTTCTGTTCATCTCTAATGCATTTTTGGGATCAGTTGTCACTGGCAAGGACAAAACATATATTGCCCATCCTTGTTGCCCTGAGAGAATGGTGCTGGATCTTGTCTTGGAAGTAATCAAGTGGCCATTTCAGAGGCAACCACATTGGTATGACAATTTATTCTTTATTAATTTGTGGAGCAAGGGCGTCACTGGCTGGGCCAGTATTTGTTGCCCATCGCTACTAAAAGGAGTCACATGTAGGTCAAATTGGTTAAGAATGGCTGGTTTCATTCCCTTAGTGACATTGGTAGGTTGGTTGATTGTTAGGGCAATTCCTGGTCACTTTTATGAGTGCCACCTTTTTAATTTCTGGATTTAGAATGAATTCCTTACAATGCAGAAGAGGCCATTCAGCCCATCAAACCTTCATTGACTCCCTGACAGAGTATCTTACCCAAGCCTTCTCTCCCTTCCTATCTTCATCACCCCGCACATTTCCCATGGCTAATCCATTTAACCTACACACCTTCAAACACAAAGGGACAATTTAGCGTGGCCAATCTACCAAACTTGCACATCTTTGGAGTGTGTGAGGAAACCGGAGCACCTGGAGAAAAGCAACGCAGACACAATGAGAATGTGCAAGCTTCACACTGAGAGTCCCGGAATTGAACTTGGGTCCCTCGTGCTGTGAGGCAACAGTGCTAACCACTGTGCCACCTTGCTGCCCATTTTCCGTTTACTTTGTAAAAGTTTGTGGGAAAGTTCGTGAAGAGTAATACTAATTCCATCACTTTGCGGAAGTAATGTGCGAAGAATTTATTTCCCTCTCCTTACCAAGTAGGGGGACCCCTCTGTGAAGATCTCTGATCTGTGACTGTTCGCCCCCCCCCCCGCCCCCGGGGGTGGGTTTGGGACATGGACACAGTCATGAATTCTGTTCCCTACCCCAGACGAAAAATTTAGCCCAGAGCCCATTCAGTCATCATGGCACAGAATAAGGCCACTTGGCCCATTGAGGCCACACACTCCACAGAACAATCCGGGCATGCAGCACAGGTAAGCAATGGAATACAGCAGAGATGAACATCGATCTGTAAGTCGGGAGTATAGTAAGTAAAGGCAAAGACTGGCTAATGTTAAGTAGCTTAATCGCAGTTAGAATTGTCAGCATCTCACATTCTTTTTATGTCTTTTGAGGTAAAGGATTGAATCAGATGAAAACACCTTCCTTAAAAAAAGGCAGTTCATAGAATCCCAAAAGTGCAGAAGGAGGCCATTTGGCCCATCGAGTCTGCAGCAACCACAATCCCACCCAGGTACCATCCCCTTAAACCCATCTTCTTACCCTCCTAATTTTCCTGACACCATGAGGCAATTAACCTTAGCCAATCAACCTCACCCACAGATCTTTGGACTGTGGGAGGAAACTGGGGCACCTGGAGGAAGCCCACGCAGAAACAGGGAGAACATACAAACTCCACACAGACAGTCACCCGAGGCTGGAATTGAACCTGGGTCCCTGGTATTGTGAGGCAGCAGTGCTAACCACATTGCCATCGTGCCTTTTCTGCCTTCACTAGGAACATTCTTCATATACTATTAATATGTTATTTACAAATATTTTTTCAACAAAAGTAAATCCATCCTTTATAAACAATTAGGATTCCGTCCCACCATAATGAGACTTCACTGTCAGGGTGAGCAAGATAACTCACACCACCTGGAAGCTAGTGACCTGATTTCCATCCTTGACATGCTGCTCTTTGGACAGACAGTCCTACCTCTTAGTCATGGGAATTTATGAAATGGAATGAGATAAGGTCCACTCAACCCAAGCAGCCCAAGCAAAGTGATTGTTCCAAGGACTATGAACACACAGTGCCCAACTTGCTATTGGGTCTGGCTGACAGCTAGTTGTCAAAGCTTTCTTGAAGAGATGGAGAAACTCCAGATGGAGTTGACTCTACACGGGTATGTTTCCCCCATCTCAATCCAGTTTACTCCCAATTTACGAGAATTTCTTTGGCGACAATAGGAAGTAAATAGCCTTAAAGATTTGCTAACGTTAGACATCTCCTCAGCAACCTTCCACTGTTCTGCTGAAGCACTGCAGAAACAGCAGGTACGATGATTAGATACATCTTTGTGAAAATGAAATAAACAGGCATTCGGGCACAGGCATGGCATTTTGGGTTGGGAATCGAGAAGGGATATTATTTTTTTTCTCCAGGAAAGAATTCAGTAGGAATTTGTTCATGGCGAGAGAGAGAGGCGAACAAATCTTTTCACAACAGTGAGAAATTCTTGAAATGGTTCTGGGCTCCTTTTCCTTCCCCCCTCCTCCTTTGTTACTGTCATTTTTATTCACCATGAGCTTTTTTTCAAGTCATCTTTGCGATTGTAATCTTCTGCCTTACCTTCACCTTCAGACATTTTGCAGCTTGTTGCATTTTCCATGATTGTGTAGTGTAGAGTTTTAGAAGTACAAGCCTACGCAGACTCGTGCAGGTTTGTAGATGAGACAATCCTGGTAAGAATACCAACTAAAGGTTCACTTAATGATCAGAATGTAGTTGATCTTCAAGTACCGGCTCTTTCCATTGTGAAAATGACCATTTCAATTTAATACCTACTTGCAAGGAGCTGCAGGATCTCAGATGCAGTTAAATTTCATGGCGTCGTTGCTTTCAGGGTGTAGTTGGATTCTGAATTAGGAGCAGGAGTAGGCCCCTTGGCCCCTCGAGCCTGCTCTGCCATTCAACAAGATCATGGATGATCTGATTGTAACTTCAATCCCACATTCCTGCCTACCCCTCTCGATAATCATACACTTTCTTTTTGATTGATTTATTATTGTCACATGTATTAACATACAGTGAAAAGTATTGTTTCTTGCGCGCTACACAGACAAGACACACCATTCATAGAGAAGGAAATGGGAGAGTGCAGAATGTAGTGTTACAGTCATAGCTAGGGTGTAGAGAAAGATCAACTTAATGCAAGGTAAGTCCATTCAAAAGTCTGACAGCAGCAGGTAAGAAGCTGTTCTTGAGTGGGTTGGTACATGACCTCAGACTTTGTATCTTTTTCCCAAAGGAAGAAGGTGAAAGAGCGAATGTCTGGGGTGTGTGGGTCCTTAATATGCTGGCTGCTTTGCCGAAGTAGTGGGAAGTGTAGACCGAGTCAATGGATGGGAGGCTGGTTTGCGTGATGGATTAGACTATATTCACGACCTTTTGTAGTTCCTCGTGGTCTTGGGCAGAGCAGGAGCCATACCAAGCTGTGATACAACCGGAAAGAATGCTTTCAATGGTGCATCTGTAAAAGTTAGTGAGAGTCGTAGCGGACATGCCAAATTTCCTTCGTCTTCTGAGGCGTTGGTGGGCTTTCTTAACTATAGTGTCGGTAGGGGGGGACCAGGACATGTTGTTGGTGATCTGGACATTAAAAACTTGAAGCTCTCAACCCTTTCTACTTCATCCCCATTGATGTAGACAGGGGCATGTTCTCCTTTATGCTGCCTGAATTCGATGACAATCTCTTTCATTTTGTTGACATTGAGGGAGAGATTATTGTTGCCGCACCAGTTCACCAGATTCTCTATCTCATTCCTGCACTCTGTCTCATCATTGTTTGAGATCTGTCACATTATGATGGACTTGAAAATCAAATTGAAGGGGAATTTGACCACAGAGTCATAGGTGTATAACGAGTATAGTAGGGGACTGAGAACACAGCCTTGTGGGGCACCAGTGTTGAGGATGATTGTGGAGGAGGTGTTGTTGCCTATCCTTCCTGATTGTGGTCTGTGAGATAGGAAGTTCAGGATCCAGTAGCAGAGGGAGGTGCCAAGGCCCAGGCCACAGAGTTTGGAGATGAGTTTCATGGGAATAATAGTGTTGAAGGCCAAGCTGTAGTCGATAATTAGGAGTCTGACACAGATGCCCTTGTTATTTAGGTGTTCCAGGGTTGAGTGCAGGGCCAGAGAAGTGGCATCTATAATGGACTTGTTGCAGCAGTAGGCAAACTGTAGTGGATCCAAGTAGTCCAGGAGTCTGGAATTGATACGTGCCATGACTAACCTTTTGAAGCACTTCATAATGATGGATGTCAGAGCCACTGGCTGATAATCATTAAGACACGCTGCTTGCTTTTTTTTTAGGTACCGGGATGATGGACACCATCTTGAAGCTGATAGGGAGCTCAGATTGTTGTGAAGAGGGGTTGAAGATGTCTGTGAATACCTTCACCAGCTGACCTGTGCAGGATCTGAGTGCACATCCAGGTACCCCATCAGGGCCAGTGGCTTCCCATGGGTTGATCTTCAAGAAAGCTGCTCTGATATCTGAAATAGTGACCTCAGGTACAGGTTCTTCCAGGGTGGAGGGCATGCTCTCGCTGACCTCTTGCTCAAAATGGGCATAGAATGCATTCAGCTCATTAGGCTGGAGGGCGTTGAAGCCAGTGATTTTACATGCCTTCATCTTGTAGCCTGTTATGTCTTACAGATCTTGCCATCGTCGGCGGGGGTTGGTGTGGCTAGCCTAGGACTCTAGCTTAATCTGGTGTTGTCTTTTGGCATCTTTGGTGGATCTCCTTAGATCGTATCTGGCTTTCTTGTATAGGTCAGTGTCACGTGACTTGAACACCTCAGACCTGGACTTCAGCAAGCAGTGGATATCCCTGTTCATCCATGGTTGGGGAACACACGGATTTGCTTGTTAATCCCTTGTTATTCCAGAAATATACGTAGCTCTGCCTTAAAAACTTTCAAAGATCCCAACCATTGCCTTTTGAGGAAAAATTCTGAAGGCTCATTATCTCCTGAGAGAAAAAAGTTCTCCTCACCTCTGTCTTAAATGAGCGACCCTTCATTTATAGACAGTGACCCCTAGTTCTAGAGGAACAAGAGGAAACATCCACCCCGCATCCACCCTGTCAAGACCCCTTAGAAGCTTAACGGTTTTGATCAGGTGGCCTCTTTTACACCCAAACTCCAGCTTTAATATTTGTTTCTAGTACAGTGGTTAGCACTGCTGCCTCACAGCAAGAGGGGTCCAGGTTCAACTTCTGCCTTGGGTCACTGTCTGTGTGGAGTTTGCACGTTCTCCCTGTGCCCACATGGGTTACGCCTGGATGCTCCAATTTCCTCCCACAATACAAAGATGTGTTGGTTAGGTGGATTGGCCATGCTAAATTACCCCTTAGTGGCAGGGGGATTGGCAGAGTAAAAATGAGGGGATAGGACTTGGGTGGGATTGTTGTCGATGTTCCAGATGGCCTCCTACGTTGTAGGAATTCTATGGATTTTCCCGATAAGAAATGTTAGGCTAACTGGCGCATACTTTTCTTCATTCTGTCTCCCTCCCTTTTTGCAAAAAGGAGTTACGTTTGCTATTTTCAAGGGTGGCGCGGTGGCATAGTGGTTGGCACTGCTGTCTCACAGTTCCAGGGACCTGGGTTTGATTCCCAGCTTGGGTTACTGTCTGTACGGAGTTTACACGTTCTCCCTGTGTTTGCATGAGTTTGCTCCGGTCTTCTCCCACATTCCAAAGATGTGTGGGTTCGGTGCATTGGCCATGCTAAATTGCCCCTTCGTGTCCTGGGAGGCGTAGCTTAGAGAGATTTGTGGGGATAAAGCCTAGGTGGGATTGTTATTGGTGTAGACTCGATGGGCTGAATGGCCTCCTTCTGCACTGTAGGGATTCTTTACATTTTCCCGATAACAAATGTTAGGCTAACAGGCGGATACTTTCCTTCTTTCTGTCTCCCTCCCTTTTTGCATTAAGGAGATACATTTGCTATTTCCAAGATGTTGTTGTATTTCAACTTGTTGTTCACTGATCATGTTTAACTCCACCTTTGACACTCAGTAGCAGCAGCGTGTACTATTTACAAGATGCACTGCAGCAATTCACCTAAGATCCTTAGACAGCACCTTTCAAATCCATGACCTCTTCCATTTAGAAGGGCGAGGGCAGCAGATAAATGAGAACACCACGACCTGCCAGTTCCCCTCCAAGCCACTCACCGTCCTGACTTGGAAATATATCACTGTTCCTTCGCAGTCACTGGGTCAAAATCCTGAAATTCCCTCCCTAACGGCATTGTGGGTCGACCCACAGCCCGTGGACTGCAAGAAGGCAGCTCACCACCACCTTCTCAAGAGCAACTAGGAATGGGCAATAAAACCAGCCGGCGATGCCCTTGTCCTACAAATGAATAAATAAAAACTTAAGGCTTCTGTTTTGAATTTCTAGTCAGCATTCAGTCAAATTACTGCCATGATTGTATCAGCGAGGTTCATGAATCAAGATCACGAGCATTGCACTTGTCAGTCTGAGCGTTAATGTTTCATTGATTCCAATCAGTTCTCATTAATGTAAATTAATTATTGCTGGCGATTGTTTAGCGTCAGTACAATATTGAAAAAGAACCCACCAGAGTGTTGTATTTATAGCCTAACACTTGAAGAGATAATTTGTTCTCGTTTGCACATCACATGATGTGTATCAATGCAATCATTGTGCTCCTTGACCTACTCCTGCTAACTTTGTTTTGATCTTTTACGTTGGGAGGGAAATTTAGTCCCAGCCACGGTCGAGTGAGATCAATGCAGGCGAAGATAATATCAGCTTGCTGTGATCAACAGTGACAGGAGTCACAAGGCGATTTCTCAATGTCAAAACCAATCAGAGAACGGCCTTGTACTTGCAGGAAGCTTTGAAATCTATTCAGGGCCTGTGAAGACATAATGTAGGATGAATCATAGAGTGTCATAGAAGTTTACTACACGGAAACAGGCTCTTCGGCCCAACTTGTCCATGCTGCTCTTTTTTTTAAACCCTGAAACTAGTCCCAATTACTTGCATTTGGCCCATATCCCTCTATTCCCATTTTACCCATGTCTAACTGCTTTTTAAAAAGACAAAATTGTATCCACCTCTACTACTACCTCTGGCAGCTTGTTCCAGATACTCACCATCATCTGTGTGGACAAATTGCCCCTCTGGACCTTTTCATATCTCTCCCCTCTCATCTTAAATCTATGCCCTCTAATTTTAGACTCCCCTACTTTCGGGAGAAGATATTGACTATCTAGCTGATCTGTGCCCATCATTATTTTAAGATCTCTATAAGATCACCCCTCAGCCTCCTACGCTCCAGAGAAAAAAGTCCCAGTCTACCCAGCCTCTCCTTATAACTCAATCCATCAAGTCCCAATAGCTTCCTAGTAAATCTTTTCTGCACTCTTTCTAGTTTAATAATATCCTTTCTATTATAGGGTGACCAAAACTCTACACAGTATTCCAAGTCTGCCCTCATCAATGTCTTGTACAACTTCAACAAGACGTCCCAACTCCTTTATCCAATGTTCTGACCAATGAAACTAAGCACGTTGAATGCTTTCTTCACAGTTCTGTCCACCCGTGACTCCACTTTCAATGAGCTGTGAACATGTACCCCTAGATCTCTTTGTTCTATAATTCTCCTCAATGCCCTAACTGAATAAATCCTGCCCTGGTTCAATCTACTAAATTGCATCACCTCACATTTATCTAAATTAAACACCATCTGCCATTCCTCAGCCCACTAGCCCAATTGATCAAGATCCCATTGCAATCCTAGGCAACCTTCTTCACTGTCCACAATGCCACCAATCTTGGTGTTTTCTGGAAAATTATTAAACATGCCTCCTATATTCTCATCCAAATCATTAGTATAAATGACAAATAATAGTGGACCCAGCACTGATCCCTGAGGCATGCCAGTGGTCACAAGCCTCCAGTTTGAAAAACAACCCTCTACAACCACCTCCTGGCTTCTGTCATCAAGCCAGTTTTGTATCCATTTAGCTACGTCACCCTGGATCCTGTGAGATTCAACTTACACAACAACCTACCACATGGCAACTTGTCAACAAAATCATTGAGTAGAATAAAAAATAAGGAGTAAATGAAGAAGAAAGGAAGGGAAGAGGAAAGAGAGGCAGATACAATCAGTACGGAGGTTGAGGGATGATCTCATAGAAGTCTACAAGATTATGAGGGGCAGAGGCAGAGTGGATAGTCAGGAGCTTTTTCCCAGGGTGGAAGAGTCATTACTAGGGGCATGGGACAAGGTTTAAAGGAGATGTACGAGGCAAGTATTTTACCCAGAGGGTGCTGGGTGTCTGGAACTCGCTGCCGGTGGAGGTAATGGAAGCAGATACAATAGTGACTTTTAAGATACAATAGTGATACAATAGCAGATACAATAGTGACTTTTAAGGAGCGTCTTGACAAATACATGAAATGGATGGGAATAGAGGGATACGGTCCCCAGAAGTTGGGGGGGGGGTGTTTATTTCAGTCAGGCAGCATGGTCAGTGCAGGCTTGGAGGGGTGAAAGGCCTGCTGTAATTTTCTTTGTTCTGTGTTCAATCTACCAAAGATGACAGCAGAAATTAATTTGGTCCTGGGCTTGTGCTGTCCTTTGCGAATGTGCTGTGGCTCATGCTGTACGTGGTGAATGTGCCCGGATCATATTGTGCTCTCAGCTAGTTGTGTCTCACCCTGTGTCCTCGACTTGTTGTGTCTCACTCTGAGCTCTGTTGTTATAGGGCACACTCTTGCCCTCTGTGTGTTGTGTCTCACACTGTGTTCTAGGTTGTTGTGGTTCATCCCATACCCTCTGTTATACATCTCATTTTGGTTGGATGATAATTGCTTTTCATTATTTCCCCTGATCCTTTCATTTTTCTACCTTTGGTATTGCTCAGAGCAGCAATTAAATTGCCAGCACGAGTCAAAACTGCTACTTCCGAATATTAATAAATTACCCATTTACTTATTTTTATGACATGATTGCCTTCTTATTATATTTTGTAATTACTTTTGGCGGTCTGTTCCATTTCTCAATTTAAGAGATTTTTTTGTTACAAGTTTCTACAACCTTCAACTCAGAACCTCACCTACAGTGGCGAGACTTTTGCATTCATTGGTCAATGTGCAGATGATGGCTGAATTTAAATTTCATTCCATCACTGCTTAATGATCCTCCAAAACACAGAGCCCTAATTATTTTGAGCAGGTTCACTTAATAGTGACCATTAAAACAATGTTGTACACTGCTATTTTATCATTTTCTTTGCCCACGTTCTTGAATATTCTCACTAAATCTCCCTGCATTGCATATCCTCTTCCTTTAAGACACTTCTTATAACCTAACATCTTGATCAACTCTATCCCATTTCCTTATCATAGAATCCCTACAGTGCAGAGGAAGCCATTCAGCCCATCGAGTCTGCACTGACAACAATCCCACACAGACCTTATTCCCGTCACCCTGCATATTTACCCTGCCAATCACCCACAACACCAGGGTCGATTTACCATGGCCAATCAACCTAACCCATACATCTTCGGAGTGTGGGAGGAAACTGGAGCACCTGGAGGAAACCCACGCAGACGTGGGGAGAATGTGCAAACTCCACACAAACAGTGACCCAAGGCCAGAATTGAACCTGGGGTCCCTGGCCCTGTGAGGCATCAGTGCTAACCATTGTGCCACTGTGCCGCCCAAAGCCTTATGTGGCTTTGTTTCAAATCTTGTTTGATAACCCTCCTGTGAATTGGCTTAGGATGTTTTGTTATATGTAAATACAAGTTTTATGCGAATGCAAGTTTTTGTTGCTTCACCAAAAATCGGAGAGGCGAAGGATGAGGGGTGACCTGATAGAGGTGTGTAGGATGTTGAGAGGTATTGATCGAGTGGATAGTCAGAGGCTTTTTCCCAGGGCTGAAATGGTTGCCACAAGAGGACACAGGTTTAGGGTGCTGGGGAGTAGGTACAGAGGAGATGTCAGGGATAGGTTTTTCACTCAGAGGGTGGTGGGTGTGTGGAATGGGCTGCCAGCAATGGTGGTGGAGGTGGATTCGATTGGGTCTTTTAAGAGAATTTTAGATAAGTACATGGAACTTAGTAAGATAGAGGGTTATAGGTAAGCCTAGTAAGCTGTTTGGCACAGCTTTGTGGGCTGAAGGGCCTGTTTGTGCTGTTGTTTTTCTATGTTCTAATTGTCAACCAGTTGGATGCTGGCAGCTCCTCATTGCTGCATGCCACAGGCATATGAGTGGCTGCTGGTAAAGCATCCATCAGAGGTCCAGGATCAGTGAGGGACCCAGGCTAAAGAGGAATGAGAATGGGATGGGGGTTGAGGGGAGGGACCCACTGGCTAGGGAGGAGGGCATCAGGTTGGAAGATATGACAGGGGGGACCCCATGTTCTTGGTGCCTGTTGCCTTGATCAGGCACTGAGTACCAGACAACATGAGGTGCTCTCCTTCCCCTCCTCACAACTGGTTGAATACCAGGGCTCATTGAGTGAGTCCCTCAGGTGGGAATTGATGAACAATTTTATAATCTCAGTTGGCGTCGGGGTGAGAAGGGATATCCATTAGTCTTCCCACCCGGGATTGAGGTGCAAAGACAGCAAGGACTCCACCCCCCTGACTCCCCGCACCTCACTCATCCTCCAGCCTGATTATATGCCCCTATCTCCCCAAACCGGCCTCATGGGAGGATCTCATTTGTGACCTGACTGCTTAACCAGTTGTCTAGTTCTGATGAAATGTCAGCAACCTGCCGTGTTAATATTTTTTCTCTTTCCTAGATGCTGCCAGATCCACTGAGCATTTCCAGCATTTTCTGTTCCTGCTCCTTGCAATAGAAACAATTTCTCCTTATGTACTGAATCCAAGATATTTCAGGATGGTGAACACCTTCATCAAATCTCCCTTTAACCTTCTGTGCTCTAGGAGAAGCATTCCTCCCTAAGGGGAATTATTGGGCTGGCACGGTGGCACAGTGGTTAGCGTTGCTGCCTCACAGCACCAGGGACCTGGGTTCAATTCCAGACTTGGGTGATTGTCTGTGTGGAGTGTGCATGTTCACCCTGTGTCTGTGTGGGTTTCCTCCAGATGCTCTGGTTTCCTCCACGTGCCAAAGATGTGCGGGTTATGTTGATTGGCCATGCTAAATTGCCTCTTAGTGTCAGGGGAACTAGCAGGGTAAATATGTGGGGTTACGGGGATAAGACCTGCGTGGGATTGTGGTTGGTGCAGGTGTGATGGGTCTAATGACTTTCCTCTGCACTGTAGAGACTCTATGATTCCAGTTTCTCTGGCCTCTCCGCATAAGTGAATTTTCTCACTTAAGACATCATTCTAATAAATTTTGTGTCCTAATGTGCTTCGTATCTAATTAAACACTTTTGAAATGTTGCTTTAGAGTCAAATGGGTCAGCTGATTGTGCATGGAAAGATTCCAGAATGAGCAAACAAGATAAATGACCAATTAAGCTGTCTTTTGGTATCCTGTTAATGATTAAATGTTGACCAGGCTACTGGAGAGCGCTTCTGCTTCTCTCAGATTGTGCTTTGGGTCCTACTTGAACAGAGAGGTGGAACCTCAATATAATGAACAGGATTTAATGTGGGCAACAGATTGGAGAGCCACTGTGAACTGAAATAGCTCCTCAGAAGCCGGTGTCCTTTCACCAGATTCCCTTCATTTACAAACTCTATTCCAATACTTCAGTTACACAATCAGAATGAGCTGTGTCGGTGGGCTTGACGCTCCCAAATTTATATATAGGTGAGGTCAGGGAGCTCATACTCTAGAGGCCAACCTCATGAGCCTTATTGAATTCATTATAGGAACCTGACATCATTTTTGTGGGGGGGTGGGGGTAGGCCTGACAAAATTAAGTACCCAACAGGCACTTACCTAGCCAGCTGCAGACCTTCTCTGGCATTTAGGACCCCTCGAAATCCTGCCCCTCGAGAGAGCTGCCCAATCAGAGGCTTATGCTTTTCCATTGGCGGCAGCATCACCAGGAGTGGTGGCTGCTGCCATAATGTTCTCAGGGTTTCACCGGGGTTCGTTGCGGGATCTCTGGACAGAGTTGTGAGGAGGAATGGGGATAGCAGAGATAGGTCACTGGCGAAGGCGGGGGAAGCAAAGTCAGAGGCAAGGGCAGGGATGTGGCTTTCAGTGCCTTCTCCTACCCCACACTGCCTGATTCCAGGTTCCTTGATCAATCACTAAGTGCCCAGAGAGACCACCCTTTGAGGCCACCCTTTGAGACCAGGGGCAAGCTCAACAGGGTTTGCCAGGCGTCTTTCTGGTGGCACAGGAAAGCCACATGAGTGCCATCTATTCCTTGAGCCACTAGTAAATTCCAGTGGAATTTGGGATAATTGGTATCTAATTGACATCTGACTGCATGTGGGCGAGTTGCGCACATTGCCTTCCTCCCACCAGCAGCTTAATTGTGAGAGGTCTCTCCCATGTTGTAGTGATCCCAGCCATCATGTTTCCCTGCAATGGGTTGAGTTAAATTCTGTCCAAACCTAGATCAAAAGGCCTTACTGAACCCTTTTGCACATAGTTATTCTCGGTAGTATACAAGAATCATTGTGTGCACGAAGAGTTGTATCTCCAATATTTCCTGTGGAAATGAAAAATCTGCTTCAGCAGAGAACATAATTACAGTACAGGATGTTCAGGAGTATTTATCAATTGCATCTGCTTTTTAGATAAGAATGGAAGGATACATCTTTTTCTCTTGGCCACATTCACCAGTGGCCTCTTATGATTAGAAAACCTTTGTTGAGAGTTTTTATTTCCTTCCCTCCTAACCACTTTGCCATGGATATTAAGAATGAGAATTGGATCAGATTCTGAAGACAACAAGAACATAAGAACATAAGAAATAGGAGCAGGAGTAGGCCATCTAGCCCTTCGAGCCTGCCCCGCCATTCAATAAGATCATGGCTGATCTGTCGTGGCTCAGTTCCACTTTCCCGCCCTCTCCCCATAACCCTTAATCCCCTCAACAAGGAAAGCACTTCAAACAGACCCTGAAGGTTTTCAGGGTTTTTCTGAGCTACAAGATAAGTTATGCTTTTCCTTTTTCTTTGGAGTGGAGACACTTTTTTTATTCATTCATGGGACAAGGGTGTCGCTGGCTGGCCAGCATTTATTGCCCATCTCTAGTTGCCCTTGGAGGGCAGTTGAGAGTGGCTCTAGAATCACATGTAGGCCAGACCAGGTAAGGACAGCAGATTTCCATCCGTGTGGGACATTAGTGAACCAAATGGGTTTTTCCATGGGTTATCAGTCGATTCTTAATTCCGTATTTTTTAAATTATTGAATTCAAATTCCACCATCTGCTGTGGCTAGATTCGAACCCCGGTCCCCAAAACATTTGCTGAGTTTTTGGATTAATAGTCTGCTGACAATACCACTAGGCCAATTCCTCCTTTGAGTACTGTCTCCAAGATCTTTATTCTTTAAAGCGATATGAACAAGGCCAACATTTGTTGCCCATCCCTAATTGCCCATGAACTGAGTGGCTCGTAAACTATTTCAGAGGGCGACTAAGCGTCAATCAAGTAACTGTGGGTCTGGAGTCACATACCAGCCAGACTGGGTAATAATGGCAGATCTCCTTCCCTGAAGGGCATTGGGGAACCAAATGGGTTTCACTGCCTCATTAGATGCAGTGTTAATGAGGGGAGAGGGCAAAAGGAAGTTACAAACACTTAGTCAGCTCACGTAACCAAAAGTAAATTGTTGACATGGTTTTGAGGCAATGAAGACAAGGGAGTAGGACTAATGGATTTGTACTTGAATCAGAAGGAAGTGGTGCCCCAGGAGGATCTATGCTGAAGGCTTAACACCTTCCTTCTTCAACTTTGTCTTCCTCCTCCAATTTTACTTGAGTTTGTTGGTTGATCACTGTTACGATGCTTGACCAGATCCCCAAGTCTTTAGTAAGATTTGGTTAGAGACCAATAATATTTTATTTGAAGTAGACAAAGTTTATGTTTCAAATCGTTTGCTTCGTGGATAATATCATGAGGTTCCAGTGTTTTGAACAAACAAAAATAAACTTCATTATTCAATGCCCTAAAGATAAAACAATTTACAATACTCTAACATCCAGAATTAAAATGAGCCACATATGAATCAGCAGACAAACTGGTCAAGTACACCAACTGCACAATAAATGACAGATGTGACCAAAACAGATTCCATGGATTTCTCAACAACTTACCCAGATGTCAGTGACACTAGGATCAATAATCTTGCTGAAATTCCATCTCCCGCATGTGGGATTTCAATCTTCACCTTGAAAAAAATGGAGATATTGGAATTCTGCCCAAAAGTCTATCCAACGCAGATGGCTTTAACAACGCTCCATCTCGAAGGGTTTTCAATACCATCTCCCAAGATTCTGTTCCTCTGGATTTCAGAGTAATCACTCAAGAATCAACCCACAATCACAACTTCAGCTACAGCAGATGGAACACTACCAATCCAAAAGGGCGTATCCAACAACCTGCAGCAACTTTCAGTTGCCTTCCAAAGATGTGCTGGTTAGCTGGATTGGCCACAGTAAATTGCCCCTTGATATCCAAAGATGTGTAGGTTTGGTGATTTGGCCATGAAAAATGTGTGGGTTTACTGGGATAGGACGGAGAAAGGGAGGGCTAGTGCTCTTTTGGAGGGTCGGTGTGCAGAATAGTCTCATTCTGCATTGTAGGGACACCATGGATTCTTGGATTTTCAGGGTTTTTCTTGAGGCCTCTTCAACTACCAATCTCAACAGCATCAACAGCAGCCCACCTCACAGGGTTTCAATCTCGTTTCCCAAGATACAATTCCTCTGGATTGCCAAGTACACACTCAACTACCAACTCACAAGCACAATTTCAGATCTTTAGCTGTTTCAAGCAAAAATTGCCAACTCTGAAGGGGTACCTTGGCACCAAAGAACTGCAGCATGGAGCTGCCAACCTTCTGCTGCCCTCCTTCACCTAAAGACCACTCCCAGCATTCATGTTTTCTGTTTGGAGCCAGTTTCTCAGCTCCTCTTTCTTCTTATCTTAACTGGGGCCTGTTTCTGTTCCATGTCTCTGTCCACTACCTTGGACTTCCTTTTGGATCCTCCGCCTATCCCCTTTTGGGACCTCTCTCTGACCCCTGCACTAGTTTTCCATGGCGCTCTACTCCCAGTCACCTGGCTTTTTCTTTCCTTTTAGTTTTCACTCTTTAGCACAGACACACTCAGCATGTCCTGGGCCTGAAGAACTTAAGGATACAGATCTGCTGAATTGCACATGAGCACCCACTCTTGCCCTTCACATGCCTGAGAAATCCAAAGTTCATCAGGATTTGGAATTCTTGACCTCCATGCTCACTTTTAAGATAAATTTGGGTTTTGTAAAGTCACCCGTTTCCATCTCCTGCCAAGCATTCATTTTCCCCTTCCAACCCCATTGTGTTTAATTCTTTCACCACCACATCTTTCTATATGGTCTTCGATCTTCGTCCTTCTTGTTGGCAGTCCCATTTCTATTACTCACCTTGTCTCTTTTCCTCTCTCTCTCCTCAACAAATGACCGCAACCATTTCAATCTCTTTTCGGCTCCTTTCTTTGACATCCCCACAATTTTCACTGACTCCCTGCAGTGCTTTTCTCCTTCCATGTTATCCATCCATCTCAGCTTCCACATCTCATCGATGTCCAGTCATTGCTCCACTCTTCTTGATGTTGTCCAACTTTCTTGTGTATAAAGAAGCTTGTCTCACAACTGTCTTGCTGGTCAGTGCTGCCACCTCAACTATTCACCAAATTTGCAATGACTTAACTAACACAATAGAGAGCCATATATCCAAATTTTCTGTTCATGCAAAGTTCAGTGGTATAGTAAGTAAAGTGGGCAGGGACATAAAATTACAAAGATGCATTGATAAATTAAATGAATGGGTGAAACAGTGGCAGGTAGATTTCAATGCCATGAGTTCAATCAGTTTAGACCAAAGATGGATAGGTCCAAGTACTATTTCAATGGTTTCAAGCCAGGAACAGTGGAGAGATTTAGGGATCCATATACACAGATCACTAAGATGTCATAATAGGTATAAAAATAATTTAGAAGGTTATTAGCCTTTATAAATAGAGGTCTTTAATCTGAAGGCGAGCATGTTTTGTACACTATACAAAATTCTGGTTGGGCCACATCCAGGCTATTGTCTGCATCACCCCTTAGAAAGTTTATATTGGTCTCGGGAGGATTTCAATGCAGAATCATTAGATTGTTTCCAGGATTCCCACCAAAGACAGATTACAGGAACTAAGTTAGTATTTGCTACAAGATAGAAAGTTAAGGGGTTTTTAGGCCATTGAAAAGAATTGCTAGATTGCCATCATTTTATCTGGTAAGGAATTCATTACTTGGATGAAAGACATATGTTGTTAAAATCAGAGCCAGAGTCAGTAGCGAAGTTACGAAATATTTATTTATGCAAAGGGTGATAAAAGTTTGATGAAAAGCAAAGGCTAGTAGCAGGGGAGGTGATGGCCTAGTGTATTATCACTTGACTATTAATCCAGAAACCCAGCTAATGTTCTGGGGACCTCAGTTTAAATCCCAACATGGCAGATGGTGGAATTTGAATTCAATTTTTAAAAAATCTGGAATTATGGAATCTACTGATGACCATTGTCGATTGTCGGAAAAATACATTTGATTCACTAATGTCCTTGAGGGAAGGAAATCTGCTGCCCTTACCTGGTCTGGCCTACATGTGTCTCCAGAGCCACAGCAATGGGGTTGACTCTCAACTGCCCTTCAAGGGTAACTAGGGATGGGCAATAAATGCTGGCCAGCCAGCGACGCCCATGTCCCATGAATGATTAAAAAAAAGTTAACCATTTTAAATCTGTGATCAATAGGTTTTTGCTAAGAAAGGGTAATAAGGGTTAGGGAATTAAGATAGTTTGTTCAAATTAAGATGCAGATCAGTTATAACCTCATTGAATGGCAATTTGAAGCACTGGATGGCCTACTCCTATCCCATTGTTCCTATAATTTGCAGCAAATAAAGAGATTACAATAAAACTGTGCAATATTAGTTCAATGGGATATCTGCACAAATGAGTGGAGACTTTCTTTCATGTGCTCCGTGTGGTTTTGGATAGCTCCTGTTTATAGGAATTGCCTTGGGAATTTTACACTACATTAAGGACGCCATTATCATGACGGTTGTAGTTGTGTCAAAGCAGGAACTCTCGTCAAAATGCCACAATGTACATGCTGGCTCTTGACAGGGACTCAGTTTCTTAGGTAACGCTCAATGTTACAATACTCCTGGTTCTCTGGTGTACATCCCAGTGTTTCCCAGTTCGCAGTCTGTATCCTCAGTGGGCACTTTAAAATTAGATGCAAGGCGCACAGCACTGAGTGTGTCCGATTGGACAGTAATGAGTAATATATGAATTATTAATTGTCACTCTTGCTGGGTAACATTGTAGAATGAAAACGATGCATTAATCTCGAGCAAGTATGTTGACCACAACATCATCAGTCATAATTTCAATGTGTCAATCTCTTGGCTGATTGAATGATACAGCAATAGTTTCAAAGCTACCCAGATATACAATCTGTTATTTGTTAGTGTCATCCTATGAGTGTTTGGTGCAGAGGAAGTCCATTATATTACTTCTGGAATCAGTTAACACAGATCTAGGAAAGTTTGTTCTCCCCAGAATTTATCCTCATTGACTTCTCTGCCTTGTTACTCCTCTGCAATTAAGGCTTCACACCAAAACTGCATATAAACTTCTGCATGAATTCGCACTCATAACACAGATACAGGAAGAGTTGTGTTTGCCTCTCTGCATCCCGCATCAAGGTTTGTAAGCGACATCAGCTTTTCCCACTCACGGAATAATCTTCCAGACTTGGAATTTTGTTCCTTGTATCTGAGTGTTCAAATACAGAGTTAATTTCAATTACAGAACCGCTGTTGTTGGGGATTCCCCTGGATGGTGGGGAAGTTCTGGACAACCCAACACAAACAATGCACCTTATTCTTCTAAAGAATGCTTTCCCATTCCTGTTTATTGCTTCCTGTCATGTTCCTCATCATGTTTTGATAGACACTGGCCTCCGTATAAAAGGACTGAGCAACTGGATTGCTTATGGACGTTGAAATATGGGGGGAAGCCCTGAAAATGAGCAGGTTTAGATCTTGAGCAGGAAGAGTTGGTGGATTCGGGGTGGGTGCCTACTTCAGAACCCCCCCTCTGTCTTACAGCACACACTGTGGCCCACAGACTGGGTGTGTTTTAAACCCCCGTGCACCTTTGCAACACAGCCCATATCGCCTGCCTGATAAAAGTAAATCACTGCGGATGCTGGAATCTGAAAGAAAAGAAAAAATGCTGGAAAATCTCAGCAGGTCCAGCAGCATCTGTAAGGAGAGAAAAGAGCTGATGTTTCGAGTTCAGACGACCCTTTGTCAAAGCCTTGCCTTCCTGATCCCTGATACCCAGTTATAAAGTACCAGTGATTAAAACATGTATTTGTGTGGGGAGAAAAATAGAGGCTGACTCCTGATGCAATATTATAGCCTATCATCGCTAAAAAAGGGAGGCAACTTCTTCACTGATCATTTGGAAAAGATTTAGGAGATTTTGGGGACAATAAAATGGATTTGGCTTATATGATGGGTCTATTTATGTACCTCGTTTTATGGTATATTAACTGGGCATGTTCTCACTGGGAAAGAGATGGCTGAAAGATGTTTATCGCAGTTTTTAGCGTTTTAGGATTCCCTGTGTACATCAATGGGAATGAAGTGGAAATAGTCAAGAGCTTCAAATTTCTAGGTGTCCAGACTACCAACAATCTGTCCTGGTCCCTTCTCACCAATGCTAGAGATAAGAAAGCCCACCAACACCTCTACTTTTTCAGGAGGCTAAGGAAATTCAGCATGTCTGCTACGACTCTCACCAACTTTTACAGATGCACCATAGAAAGCATCCATTCCGGCTGTATCACAGCTTGGTACGTCTCCTGCTCTTACCAAGATTCATGTAACTAAAAAGGGTCATGAATGAAGCCCAGTGAGTCATGCAAACCTGCCTCCCAGACGCCCACAGCAGCCCTCTGAGATCTGCCAGCCAATCAAATGGCTCCAATCTCAGCAGCGCCCCTGGGAGCAGTGGACACTACTGTCATTGCAGCATTTTCCAACATTCTGGACCCGGATTGTGGGGATATCGCCAGAGCTAGGTGAGAAGGCCTTGGTAGGAGGAGTGGGGAATCCAGGGTAGACAGGCCAAGAAGGGAAGGAGAACCAGGTGTGA
Organism: Carcharhinus amblyrhynchos; assembly: GCF_965287045.1. Classification (NCBI taxonomy): domain Eukaryota; kingdom Metazoa; phylum Chordata; class Chondrichthyes; order Carcharhiniformes; family Carcharhinidae; genus Carcharhinus; species Carcharhinus amblyrhynchos. The sequence continues at coordinate 167,521,471 of NC_137324.1, forward strand.
GAAACTAAGTTGAGAGTTCTCCAATGGGCTCAGGCAAGAAGGTTGGACAAGCTAGGCCTTGGGAAGCGTCTGTCCTGCCACTGGTTAAATTCTAGTGGCGGAGAGACCCTTAGCTGGGCATTAACTGGCCACTTAAAGGCCTCAATTTGTCCATGGGTGGGCAATGCCAATTCCACCACTGTTGAAATTGTGTCTGAGCAGGGGGCGAATGATTAGATGGTGAGCACAGCTTTCAACTGTGCATTTTGGTGGCACCCTGATATTCACAAACACCATAAAAATCACAGAATTGTTACTGTGCAGAAGGAGGTCATTGGGCCCAAAGTGTTTGTATTAGCTTTCCAGACTAGCAACATGACTAGGTGCCGTTTGCCTGACTATTCCCTGTTCCCTATAAGGGGCATCTTGACAAATACATGAATAGGATGGGAATAGAGGGATATGGTCCTGGAAGGGTAGGAGGTTTTAGTTCATTGGATAGCATGGTTGCTGCAGGCTTAGAGGACCAAAGGGTCTGTTCCTGTGCTGTAATTTTCTTTGCTCTTTGTACCCTGTTCCTATTTAAGTAATCAGCTAATGGCCACTTGACTGCCTGAATCGAACCAACCTCCACCACACTTCCAGGCAGTGCATTCCAGACCTGAACCACTCATTGTGCGAAAACGTTTTGTCTTACATCACATCTACTTCTTTTGCAAGTCACTTTAAATCTGTGCCCTCTTATTCTTGATCTTTTAAGAACATGGCTTATCCAACGCTGTTGTCTTTACCTATGGAAGTATAGGTGTAATTTTGTGATCCCATCCACCATTGCATGTAGCACAGACAATTTGCTGGGCCATTTTAAAGATCCATTGGCCTTAAGCTGAAATTCATTTATTAGTGCCACAAGTAGGCACACTGCAATGAAGATACTGTGAAAATCCCCGATTCACTCCACTCCGGCACCTGTTTGGGTACACTGAGGGAGAATTTAGTATTGCCAGTGCACCTAACCAGCCGACTGTGGGAGGAAACCAGAGCACCCGGAGGAAACCCATGCAGACACAGGGAGAACGTGCAGACTCGGCGCAGGCAGTGACCCAAGCTGGGAATCGAACCCGGGTCCCTGGCGTTGGGTGTCAGCAGTGCTAATCACTGTGTCACTGTGCTGCCCATATTGGGTCTCGGGACGGGTGCAATCAGAAAATCCCCCCCATATTTTGTGAAAACCATTTCTATTTTGAAAAAAATAGGTGAGGTTATTTGCAGGGCCATCCTCCACTCCTCGTGTGATCAGTGAATAAACTCCGCAATGTACAAAGAACTGAGAGGGTTGGGTGGCGGTGATGTCTATTCCATGGGTGTAAGGCACCCATGAGTTGAGATGCTTGCTGTTAAAAACAAACCTACTCTTTTAGGAGGTTTAAAAAGAGCTAATGCCTACTTAAAAATGCAGTCATTTAATAGAAGTTGGGTGGCTGATTAACTAGCATCTGGAACTGTAGAAGCACACGCCATTGAATAAATGAATATAATTATATTTGGCCCTCATTATTTCCAAATGATTGCTGTAATGATCCAATGGTTTATGATCTTTAATGCCTTTTGACGTTGTAAAATGTGGACTCTTCAATTCACCGCTATCTTTTACAAATTGCAGAACACATTTCTGTAGGCGATACAGTTTGTATTGAATTGCCTCTGTTCATGAATCCTCTTGTATACATATAATGGTGGCACTACCGGCACTGGTAATGTGAGTCGCACTTCTACATGAACTGTGACAGATTGTAACAGTGTAAGTTCCCCAACGTGGAAAGGCAATTTCCGAGGCCTTGATAGCCTGAGTGTGTGAGAGAGAGAGAGACCATGAATTATGTTTTACTGCCTTTTCCCCTCATAAATATATCGATATCTTTCTGTAAAAGCCAAAATAGAAACATATGACTTATGAATATCTTATAACCTACTCCAGAAAGAAATGCAAAGTGACAGCCTTGAGATGTATGCACACACGTGCACTTGTATGTATGCACAAACATTTGTTCAGATGTCCATGTTTGCCTACCCTACGCATGTTGGCATGACATGTAGACATGCACACTAATATGTACAGGGTAGCACGGTAGTACCTTGGTTAGCACTGCTGCTTCACAGCGCCAAGGAGTCAGGTTTGAATCCCGGTTTGGGTCACTGTCTGCACGTTCTCTCTGTGGGTTTCCTTTGGGTGCTCCGGTTTTCTCCCATAGTCTGAAAGGCATGGTAGTGGGTGCACTTGCCTTTCTAAATTCTCCGTCTCTGTACCTGGACATGCACTGGAGTGTGGCGACTAGGGGATTTTCACAGGAATTTCATTGCAGTGTTAATGTAAGCCTACTTGCGACACTAATAAATAGACTTAAACAGAGATGCACTTTGCAGCAGCATTGCGAGTCAGTTGTCAGGGGCAGTAATACCAGCTGAATCAGGCATGCCAAGGTCAATTCTTGCACCCATTTTATTGCTTTGGCTGAGAATGGTAACTCAATCGCAGGCCTGTGAGTGAACCAGGGATTTTCTTGGTTTGTGCTGAGATAAAGCTGTTTTGCGACTGTACAACTCCCTCCCCGGTTAGTGGTCCTTTAGTGATTCTGAACCAGAGTGTCACTTGCAATGAAAGAAGTGCTGTAACAGGAGGAAGTTATTTCAGTGTCAGTGTTGCAGCTGCAGACTACTGCTTTGACACCCACCTCTTGATCACCAGTACAGACTGTGTCGCTCCGGGGGAATGGGTGAGACAATCTGAATGTGACATTTAAAGTGTGATATCATGGCAACAACAAATATTTCAGATAGCTTGGGTACATTTAGTAGTATGTTTGATCAGATATTACTAAGACTCACAAACCAGTCTGATGTGAGCTTTATTTGGATTGTCCATTAGGGTCTCTAAGCAACGTGCTTAGTATTAGATTACAGTAGCTATAACGAATGAGCAACTATGATGTGTAAGCCTTCACAAATCGGACTGCTGGTGTATACAGACAAACTGAAAACATTCATCAGCACCTTCATATTTTCATAGAACCCCTATAGTGCAGGAAGAGGTCATTCAGCCCATCGATCGGCACCAACTCGCTGAAAGAGCATCCCACCCAGGCCTTCCCCCCTACTTTATCCCCGTAACCTCGCACATTTATCATGGCTAATCCCCCCTCCTACACAAGAGCTGAATTCCAGAAGTGAGGTGAGAATGACAGCCCTTGACATCAAGGCTGCAATTCAACCCAGTGTAGCATCTAGGAACAAAACTGGAATCAATGGGATGAGGGAGCAAACTCTCTGCTGATTGGAGTCATACCTGGTACATAGGAAGATGGTTGTGATTGTGGAGAGTCTGTCATCTCGGCTCCAGGACATCTCTGCAGGAGTATCTCAGGGTAGTGTCCTAGGCCCAACAATCTTCAGCTGCTTCATCAGTGACTTTCCCTCCGTCATAAGGTCAGAAGTGGAGATGTTTGCCGATGATTGCACAATGATCAGCATCATTCGCAACTCCTCAGATAATGAAGCAGTCCGTGTTCAAATGAAACAAGATCTGGACAATATCCAGGCTTGGGTTGACATGTGGCAAGTAACATTCGTGCCACACAAATGCCAGGCAATGACCATCAATAAGAGACGTTCTAACCACTGGCCCTAGACATTTAATGGTGTTACCGTCAACATCCTTGGGGTTACCATTGACCAGAAGCTCAGCTGGACTCACCACACAATCACAGTGGCTACAAGAGCTGGTCAGAGGCTAGGAATACTGCAGTGAGCACCTCCTGACTCCCCAAATCCAGCATCTACAAGGCACAAATCAGGAGGTATGATGGAATACTCCCATTTGCTTGGATAGGTGCAGCTCCAGCAACACTCAAGAAATGACACTATCCTGGACAGAGCAACCACTTGATTAGCACTACATCTGCAAACATCCAGTCCCTCCACCACTGACTCTCTTTAGCAGCAGTGTGTGCTACCGACAAGATGCACTGCAACAATTCGCCAAAGATCCTTAGAAAGTACCTTCCAAACCCACAACCATTTCCACCTAGAACGACAGGGGCAGCAGATACATGGGAACATCTTCACCGGCAAGTTCCCCTCCAAGCCACTCACCATCCTAACTTGGAAATATGTCACCGTTCCTTCGCAGCCACTGGGTCAAAATCGTGTAATTCCCTCCCTAATGGCACTATGGCTCAACCCACAGCACATGGACCGCAGTGATTCAAGAAGGCAGCTCACCACCACCTTCTGAAGGGCAACAAGGGATGGGCAATAAATGCTTGCCAACCAGCAAAGCCCATGTCCCACTAGGACAATTTAACATGGTCAATGCGCCTAACCCACATATCTTTGGACTGTGGGAGGAAACCGGAGCATGTGAAAGAAACCCACACAGATACGGGGAGAATGTGCAAACTCCAATGGACAGTCACTCAAGGCTGGAATTTAACCTGGGACCTTGGTGCTGTGAGGCAGCAGTGCTAACCATTGTGCCAACATGCTGTCCATTGTGCTGCACATTGGACCATCACTTAACCTAAAGGTTCTACATAAATACAAGTTTTGTTGGTACCTTACCACTCAGATAATACACTAACAGATGAAAAGCAAGGCCTGGGGAACAACTTCTTCACAAACAGGGCAACTGAGTACAGAGGGGAGAATCATTATCAATTGGTGCAGTCTCTGTATTTCTCAGTGATGTTAGGCTCTCCAACCAGCAACTTGACAAAGAAATGCCCAAACCTACAACTTTTCTGATAATTGAGTTGGACATCGCAGCCTCCGGACTCTAATCTCAGAGCCATCTGGGGTCTTTAAGCCACAGCCATTAGTGCTAGATATATTTCGCCACAATCAATCTTTTTAAGAGCTGTACCCCCCAGAATCGTCCTTCATTAGGGAAGGGTAGGGTGTGGAGAGAATGGTGTATGTGGTACTGATCAGAATTGGGCTGAGTGTGTATTACAGGACAATGGATAAAGGAATCTGTGTTTACTTCTGCAGGCATTACTCAGACATGATATCACCTTTAAGGAGCTCCCAAATGGGCAATATAGCACCACCTTTGTTTTGGAAGGGAAAAGAATAAGTACGTTAAGGGGAAAGGTTTAAAAATGTATTTTTTTCACCTGATTTACATTTTCTTTTGTATATGGAGTTAGAGCCAGGGACTGGTTTGAATTTCCCACATCTCTCTCACCCTCTCTTTCCCTTTTCTCCTCTGCCCCTCTCTTTCTCCCCTCCTGTCCATCTTTCTTTGTCTCGCTCCCATTCCCTCATCGCCTGTATTTTTTTGTGCATTGCAGAGAGTGGGAGGGCACAATGGGGCGGGATTTTACAGCCTCACTCAGGCGAGACTGGAAATTCCCACCCGAGGTCAATGGAGGTTTCTGTTGTCAGACTTTCGCCCGCTCCGATTCCGTGACGAGCAAGGTGGTAGAGATCCGATATAGAAGGTGACACACCAATACAGAGGAACTGTGGTCGGTGCAGACTCAATGGGCCAAAGGGCCTCTTTCTGTACTGTAGGATTCTATGAGTCTATGAGACTGCGGCACTGTGATGGGTTCTGTTTATCAGATGAGATGTTAAATAAGGCTCCATCTCTCCTCTCAGGTGGATGTAAGAAATTCTGTGGCTCTATTGAAGATGAATAGGGGGAGTTTTCACCAGTGTCCTGGCCAACATTTGACCCTCAACCAACATCAGTAAGACAGATTATCTTGCTCACCATTGCATTGCTGTGTGTGGGAGCTTCCTCTACCAAATTGGTTTATACACTATAATAGTAACCGCACATCAGAAGTACTTAATTGACGGAAGCACCTTGGAACATCATGACTAACGAAAAGCATATATACATCTTTCCTTTCTTTTTTATGGTGAATGCTTAACAACATTTACCAACTCAGCCGGAACTCAACCTAACCTGAGTTTGGATGAGAGACAACCATTCACCAAGGGTCGGATACAGGCAGCACTTGTTTTGGCAATTCTCAAGAGGATGGGATATAGAAGAGCAAATTGAGTTTGTTGCTGTAATGGAGTTAGGCATTGACAGAAGTGTGGGTGATGAATTTTGTGGTTGAATTATAGTCTTACTGATGGAAAGAATGTGAGTTTTTTGCTTGGAACTGTGTAGAATTTCATAGAATCATGGAATCCCTACAGTGTAGAAGGAGGTCATTCAGCCTTGTTTTTAAGACATAGAAAGATAAGTTCTTGATCAACAAGGCGATCAAGGATCATGGGGAGTAGGCAGGAGAATGGGGATGAGAAGTGTATCAGCCATGATTGAATGGCTGAGCAGACTTGATGGGCCAAATGGCCTAATTCTGCTCCTATATCTTACGGTCTTAGGACCCATCGAGTCTGCACAAATTCTCTGACAGAATATCATACCAGGTCCAATCTCTGTAAGTCCACACATTTACCATGGCTAATCCATCTAACCCTACATCTTGGGATACTAAGGGGCAATTTAACATAGCCAATTAACCTAACCTGCATATCTTTGGAGTGCAGGAGGAAACTGGAACACCCAGAGCACTCGGAGGAAACCCATGCAGACAGGGGGAGAATGTGCAAACTCCACATAGCCAGTGACCCAAGGCTGGAATTGAACCCGGGTCCTTGGCAATGCGAGACAGCTGTACCAGCGTGCTGCCCTCAATTTACTGCACAGAATCACACCATTCAGCCCATCTGAACTGTGCTGGTATGTACGTAACACATAAACCTCCTCCCAGTTGTACGTCATCCAACACTGTGTTGGCACACCACTGAATCTCATCCCAGAGTAGAACAGGATCTCTAGGTTGTACACAGCTTTGGGTGCTTTTCAAGCAACAGAGTGGTAAAGAAGCAGAGTTTATGGCAGACACAGAAAAAAGCAAAACAGTGGACTCAGTCTTTCCAGTGTTCAGTTCAATATTGGACAGAAAATCTACCAGACTCGGGGTAGCAATGGTGTTAAGTGAAGTGTTGAAAAGGGAGAGCTGTATTACTCTCAGCAGAGTATGGAAAGAAAAAAAATGTCCAAACAATTGTAAATTTAATAAGATCGGGATGGGAGATGGATTTCCAATCCATCCACCTCTCATTGCTGCTCAGCTCAAAACAATTTCATTTCTCTTTCGCAGCAGTTACAACTCCATTCCCTTTCCATCCGATAGAATCATGAATTTGTCATCTTATTTTATGAATGCTTTGACCACGATTGTGTGTGCCGATCACAGCAGTTGGAGTATAGTGCCTGGCAGTACAGAAATTGACAACTTGCGTATACATCTACATTATTAATAATCAAAGCAAAACAATTCAACTTTTTGGTACTTTCCTTCCCATTGGAGTCTTGAGTTTGGTACAGTGTATAATATACACAGGGACTTTTGATTTAATTTGATTTATTATTGTCACATCTATTAGTGTACAGTGAAAGGTATTGGCCGGAATTGTAACTCCCTCCCCCCTGACCCCGACGACCTCCTGCACTGCAACAAGCAGGTTGTAGACAATATGAAGGCCCATTGATAGTTGGGTGGGACTTTCCGGCTTTTAGACCAGCGTGGCAGGAGAACTCTGCCAATTATTTCTTGCACGCTATACAGAGAAACATACTGCTCATAGAGAAGGAAACAAGAGAGTGCAGAATGTAGTGTTACAATCACAGTTAGGGTGTAGAGAAAGATCAACTTATTGCAAGGTAAGTCCATTCAAAAGTCTGACAGCAGCAGGGAAGAAGCTGTTCTTGAGTCGTGATCTCAGACTTTTGTATCTTTTTCCCAAAGGAAGAAGGTGGAAGAGAGTATGTCGGGGGTGCATGGGGTCCTTAATTATACTGACTGCTTTGCTGAGGCAGTGGGAAGTGTAGACAGACTCAATGGATGAGAGGCTGGTTTGTGTAATGGATTGGACTTTGTTCACAACCCTTTGTAGATTCTTGCGGTCTTGGACAGAGCAGGAGCCATACCAAGCTGTGTTACAGCCAGAAAGAATGCTTTCTATGATGCATCTGTAAAAGTTGGTGAAAATCGTAGTGGACGTTTCCTTAGCCTCCTGAGAAAATAGAGGAGTTGGTGAGCTTTCTCAACTATATTGTCAGCGTGGAGGGACCAGGACAGGTTTTTGGTGATTTGGACACCAAGAAACTTGAAATCCTCTCCATCCTCATCGATGTAGATAGGGGCAGGTTCACCACTATGCTTCCTAAAGTTGATGACTATCTCCCTTGTTTTTGTTGACATTGAGGGAGAGATTATTGTCGTTGCACCAGCTCACCAGATTCTCTATCTCATATCTGTACTCTGTCTCATCATTGTTTGAGAACCAACCCACTATGGTGGTATCATCAGCAAACTTGAAAATCGAATTGGAGGGGAATTTGTCCACAATAATAGGTGTATAAGGAATATAGTAAGGGGCTGAAGACACAGCCTTGTGGGGCACCGGTGTTGAGGATAATCTTGGAGGAGGTGATGTTGCCTTTCCTTATTGATTGCAGTCTTTGGGTTAGGAAGTCTAGGATCCAGTCGCAGAGGGAAGAGCTGAGCCCCAGGCCATGGAGCTTGGAGATAAGTTTATAGGAATAATGGTGCTGAAGGCTGAGTTGTAGTCAATAAATAGAAGTCTGACATAGGTGTCTTTGTTATCCAGGGGTTCCATGATTGAGTGTAGGGCCAGGGAGTTGGCACCTGTTGCGGCGATAGATGAACTGTAGTGGATCCAGACAATATGGGAGGCCATAGTTAATGCATGCCATGACTAACCTTTTGAAACATTTCATAATGATAGATGTTAGAACCATTGGATGATAGTCATTAAGGCACATTGCCTGGATTTTCTTTGGTAAAGGAATGATGGTGGTCTCCTTGAAGCAGATTGGGACGTCACATTGGTGTAAACAGAGGTTAAAGATGTCTGCAGTTCACTGCATCTAATATGTATGAAGCTAGTCTGTATGGAGTTGAGTTTGTATACCATGTATGGATGTGTTCTGCTGTGCTTTTATTCATCCATGGAACATTGGCCTCAATGGCTGGACAGCAGTATTACCCGTCTCTAGTTGTCCTTGAGAAGGTGGTGGTGAGCTGCCTTCTTGAATCGCTGCAGTCCACGTGCTGTGAGTTGACCCACAATGCTGTTAGGGAGGGAATTCCAGGATTTTGACACAGCAACTGCGAAGGAATGGCGATATATTTCCAAGTCAGGACAGTGAGTGGCTTAGACGGAAACTTGTAGGTGGTGGTGTCCCCATGTATCTGATGCCCTTGTCCTTCAGGATGGAAATGGCCATGGGTTTAGAAGGTGGTAAGGTTCAAGAATCTTTGGTGAACTGCTGCAGTGCACCTTGTAGATAGTACACACTGCTGCTACCGAGCATCGGTGATGGACGGACTGGGTGTTTGTGGATGTGGTGCCAGTCAAGTGGGCTGCTTTGTCCTGGATGGTGTCAAGCTTCTTGAGTGTTGTTAGAGCTGCACCCATCCGGGCCAGTGGGGAGCATTCCATCACACTCCTGACTTGGGCCTTGTAGATGATGGATAGGTTTTGGGGAGTCAGGAGGTAAGTGACTCGCCGCAGTATTCCTAGCCTCTGACCTGTTCTCCTAACCACTATCTTTATGAGGTGAGTCCAATTGAGTTTCTGTCAATGGTAACCACAAGGATGTTGACAGTGGGGAATTCAGTGATGGTAACACCATTGAATGTCAAGGCTGTCCAAGTAATAAAATATTTATTTATCAACTAACTTGAAAATGTATATTTTTAAGCATAAAGACTATTTTCTGTGTTCCTATTTCTCATACCTATTGAACTCTAGTGTTACTTGAATCTCTTAGTCATTCGGGTCATCATGTCCCGAATTTACTTGTATAAGGCTTTGATATTATTTAACTCATCAATGTTTCATTGGATTTGGAAGCAGGAAAATATTTTTCTAGAGAGACTTAAATTTATTTATTAGTGTCACAAGTAGGCTTACATTGCACTGCAATGAATTTACTGTGAAAATTCCCTTGTCGCCACACTCCGGCACCTGTACGGGTACACTGAGGAAGAATTTAGCATGGCTAATGCACATAGCCAGCACATCTTTCGAACTGTGGAAGGAAAGTGGTACACCCAGAGGAAACCCATGCAGACACAGAGAGAATGTGCAGACAATGACCCAAGCCAGGATTCAAACTCGGGTCCTTGGCACTGTGAGGCAGCAGTGCTAACCACTGTGCTGCCTTGTACATAGTAGCGCACATGTCCACATGTCATGCCAACATGTGTGTTTGGGCAGGCAAACGTGGGCATTTGAACAAATGCTTGTGCATACATACACGTGCACGAGCGTGCATACATCCCATGGCTGTCACTTTCCAAAGATGTATTCTTTCTGGAGTAAGTTATAAGATATTCGCAAGTCATACATTTCTATTTTGACTTTTACAGAAAGATATCGGTATATTTATGAGGGGAAAAGGCAGTAAAACATAATTCAAGGTCTTTCTTCCTCACACACTCAGGCTATAAAGGCCTCAGAAATTGCCTTTCCATGTTGCAGCCCATTTTGGGTAACTTACACTGTTACAATCTGTCACAGTTCATTGAGAAGTGTGACTCACATTACCAGTGCCGGTAGTGTCACCATTATATATATACAAGAGGATTCCTGGGTCTGTGATGCTGCGAGGCAGCTGTGCTAACCACTGTGCAACCATGCCGCCACTGAGGGAGTTGAATTATCCCTTATTGTGTGCCGAGTAACATGTAAAGTTCCCTTTTGCACCCTTTCCAACACTTCATCCACTTGTTTTCTTTAACTATAAATGCATTGACCAATTCATTGTGATAGGAAATTAAAATTTGAGATGATTATTTTGAAGCCTTTCATTGCCTGATGAAAAATTATGTGGAAAATTCATATCGGAGGACGGGTGCAGCAGACTAGTGGTTAATGTAATAGGGGCAGCATGTTGGTACAGCAGTTCAATTCCGGCCTTGGGTCGCTGTCTGTGTGGAGTTTGCACATTCTCCTGTGTCTGCGTGGGTTTCCTTTGTGTGCTCTGGTTTCCTCCCACAGTCCAAAAATGTGCAGGATTGGCCATGCTAAATGCACAGGGTCACGCAGGGGGGGAGTGGGCCCGGATGCTGTGGAGGAATGCCAGGGCATTGCTCGGCCATGCCCCTCACCCACCCAGGGATTATATTTACCTGTTCATCCCTGGCATGGTCATCACAACTGGTATGACATGACGCCTGCTCAATGGGAGGATATGTTGAGAGTGCATATACTGGTGTTAAGCCCTGTCATCACATTCAAATTTATTTTATAAGTTAAGTGAGCTGTGATCCTTCCTAGGCACAAATCGGATTGCACCGTTGGGGCTGCAGTGTTCGTGTTTAGAAATCTCGCTGACATATTTGGCTTCTTGTGAGTTTTCACAGTCATTACGAGATTTTTGCCAGTGGCTAGTGTGGCCACTAAATCGTGGCCAAAGAAGTCTGGTCATTTGTGGAGCGACACCAAAATAATTGATTCTGGAAACTGCAAGGTTGTTATAAACACCCACAGGAGGGAAGTATGGTGGCACAGTGGTTGGCACTGCTGCTTCACAGTGCCAGGGACTGCGGTTCGAATCCCAGCTTGGGTGAGTGTCTGTGTGGAGTCTGCATGTTCTCCCCATGTCTGCGTGGGTTCCCTCCGGCTTCCTCTCACAGTCCAAAGATGTGCATGTTAGCTGGATTGGCCATGCTAAATTGCCCCTTAGTTTGCCCGCGTGAGTGTGACTGTGCTTGATAGTGGTGTAATGCTGCTCAAGCTATAAGCCCTTGGTGACAGACTGGTAACCTGTTCCAGGAATAACCAGCTACAGAAACAAGTGAAAAATCTGATCTATGCACTGTCAGGATGCAGAAAGGTAGAGAGACAGAGATGAACAATAGGTGGATCAATGTGCCAATACTATTCCTGTAACTTGTGGCAAAATATCTATTCTACAGACCGATGGATAAGATCATAGTCATGAAAAGTTGCCAGAAGGGGTGGCTTATCCATTTTGTGAAGGGGCCGGCACTACAACTGAACTAGGATTGACTAGAAAATTAGAAATGGCTTTTTGAAAAATCCCTGGGATTTTCAAGTCTCAAATATATTTTGTGTTAATGCTTTTCACTCTGGCTTTGCCGGATGCACGTGAATCCTCGTCATTGCTAATGATACTCTTGAAATTCGAATGTCTTAATGTGCTGGCATTGTTGGTATTACACCAAAGAATGGTGTATTGTGAAGGATGTTAAGTGTCTACTTTTGATATGTGTTTTGTTCCCATAAACAAAGGAGCTAATGTTGCTATCTTGGCAATGGCCTAGTGGTACTATTGATGGACTACTAATCCGGAAACTCAACTCATGTCCTGGTGACGTGGGTTTGAATCTCACCACGGCAGATGGTGGAATTTGAATTCAATTAAAAAATCTGGAATTAAGAATCTACTGATGACCATGAAACCATTGATGTCGTTGGAAAAACCCATCTGGTTCACTAATGTCCTTTAGGGAAAGAAATTTGTTGTCCTTACCTGATCTGGCCTACATGTGATGCCAGAACCACAGCAATGTGGTTGACTCTCAATTGCCCTCGGGCAACTAGGGATGGGCAATAAATGCTGATGTGGAGATGCCAGCGTTGGACTGGGGTAAACACAGTAAGAAGTCTCACAACACCAGGTTAAAGTCCAACAGGTTTATTTGATTGTAAATGCCACTGGCTTTTGGAACACTGTTCCTTCATCAGGTGAGTGGGGAGTTCTGATCACAAACAGGGCATATAAAGGCACACACAATTTACAGAATACTGATTAGAATGCGAGTTTTTAATCAGCTAATCAAGTCTTAAAGGTGCAGACAGTGTGAGTGGAGATAGCATTAAGCATAGGTCAAAGAGACATGTCTCACCTCCAGACAAGACAGTAAGTGAGATGTTGCAAGTTCAAGCAAGTCATGGGGGTTACAGATAGTGTGATATGATACAGTGTGACATAATTATAGATAGTGAGACATGTGACTTGGGTTCATCTCACACTATCTGGAATGCATTGCAATGCATTTGTACGGGACTCTTTTGGAAGATATAAGATTGACAAGGCTTTCCACTGGAAATTGCAACTTCATTGTGTGCTGCACTGAGATGCCTACTATGCAGTAAAGCTGGTGACTGTTATCAGCTAATGTTAAGCCTTTACGAAGAGTTTTTGCTGTCAAATTCAAACTTTGAACATGTGATAAAATTTACAGGATCTCATTGTTCCAAAAATGGCGAATGTTGAGCTGTATGCTACTATTGAGAGCTGCAACGATACTGCAATTTCTGTGGCGCCCATTTACACTTGAATCTGGAAGTTGGGGTGCGTCTGAATGAGATCTGTGGGAACCCACACTGATGGTCTCATTGGGACATGCCAGTCTGCAAACCTGGGCTGATTGCCCCTGCAGTTATAGCTGTTCTGGCGGTGATTTATTTAGGGCTGTCCCAAGCAGGCGTCAAGCTTGGTTGGGTGCACTGCCCTTTAAGTCAACAGGAGTGTCTGCTCTCTGTAAAAGCTACTTCCAAATTATTGCACTTTGCATTAGGTCCCAGGAGTGTCCCAGACCTCTGGATTAAAGCACTGAAGCATTTCAATGTGTCATTGTTTTCTAGGGGAAAAGAAAACATGGTTTGTGTAGTTCTGTTTGACTTCCATTGCAGTTAGGAGATACCCAACTCCCCCACAACTTTTTACGGACACCTGGTTCCATTCTACTCCAGCCCCAACTCCCCCCATCTCTGCTAATGCCTGCTCCCCTGATGTGTATTTCACTTAGCATAGAGCAATGCAAAGATAACTTTATTTTATAAGTGTGTTTAATTAAAATATCCCTGCTATCGCAAAATGTCTGCACTCATGCTTACAGACCAGCTTCTAGCAGCTTCTGTGGTATCTGTTTTCTTTGCTCTGAGTGTACACCCAGGCTTAACCAATCAAACACCGTGTGCATAATCAGTTACCAGACTCACATTGTCAAAAACAGAACAACTGAACACTGCTCGCTTCCAACAACCCTCACTGTCCCATCCATCCCCTCCAAATACAATTCCTCAGTCCTACTGACGAATGATGAAAAAGGGGGGATCTGCAATTAAAAGTCGATTGAATTAAAGCATTTGAAATCATTGAGAACACTTACCTATCACAGAACCCAGAGCTCAAGGGAAATGCAAAGGGACATGTCTTTGCTGGAATTGAACCTTGCCACTTGGCCTCAGCACTCACCTTACTGATGGATCCTTGCTACCGCCAACAATAAAGGCAGGCAAATCAATTTTAATGCCATCGGCAGCACACACCTTCACTTTGCCACTGAGCGCAAGATCTGGGCCTCAGGATTGGACAAGCTCCATGTGCAAGGTGAAATCCTCATTGGAACTTCCCATTTTTTCTTTAAATAAACTGCCTCCATAAAACAAAGTGAGGATGGCCCTGTTTGACATGATTGAGACTTGTTCTCGCTGAGTGTGGCTTTCGCTGGTTTTGGGTTCTCATCAAAAATGTACACCATACTGGGAACATAGGAATTAGGAGCAGAAGTGGGCAAATTTAGCCCTTCCAGGCTGCTCTGCCATTCAATCAGATCATGGCTCATATCTCCCTACTCTCAAATCTACTTCCATGCTAACCATGCTTAAAAGGCAACCAAAATGCTGGAATGTGAATTGCAATTGGTTGATATTCCAAGTTAAGTTTTTGGGTTGTAAAGTGGCTTTAGGAAGAATGGGGGCGTGGGGGCATGGAAAGCTCAAAAAACAAAGGGGATTGCCAATGGGAAGCAGAATCAGTGATCAGGATGATTGCCTAAACTTGCCAACAGCAACAAAGGATGATGTATTGGATTTAATGACCCATATAAACAGTAACAAAGGAATCAAATGGGAGGAAGAAGTAAAATGAGGACGAACTCTGAGACTAAGACAAGTAATTCCTTCATCTATTCACTAAGGTGGAAGAGTTCTGTTGTTCTGTAGTAATTGGCTGTTCATTCCAGTTCAATTCTCTCCCATAGCTCCCAGCAGAGTCACCTTGAAGCATTTCCTCTCGCACACCAGCCCTCTACCTGGCAGCAGACTGTCTTTCCTTCTCGGACACCAGAAGAATGAAAGAACAGGGCAATGAATGGTAGGGGGTAGGGTGGGTGTGTGGTGGGGGGGACAGAGGATGGCAATGAAATCCCTACAGGCTAGCTGTGCTGCAAGTAAAGTTGTGGGTCTTACCACATTAAATTTAGCGAGCACAAATCTCAGTCATGTCAAACAGGGCCATCCTCACTTTGTTTTATGGGAGCAGTTTATTTAAAGAATGAGTGAGAGGTTCCGGTGAGGACTTCACCTTCAGACGGAGCTTATCTAATCCTGAGGCCCAGATCTTGCAAGTAGAATTGTGGGTCTTACCACATTCAATTTAGCTGCAAAGTTCCTGAGCAGACAACTGGGATTTTGTGTCCCAAGTCATTCATCTTTGTTGACATGAAGTGAGAGCTTGACTTGCAGTGTAATTCAGTTGAATTTCCCTTGACATCACTTATCCTCCTATTTCAATAAAACTCCTGTTTTAAATTCTTTCCATACAAACCTCCTATACTTGCTACTAAGTGATGTTTATTTTATTGTTGATACAATTCTGCTTTGTAACCAGGCCAAGCATCTCGCATTATGAGTTATACTTCGGTCTGATGAAAGTGTGGTGTGTATTTTGGAATGAGCTGCCAGAAAAAGAGGCAACATTTAAAAAAAGACATTTGGATAAATACATAGATGGGAAAGGATTTTGGTCTCCTTTTCTGAGGAAGGATGCTCTTGCTCTCGAGGGAGTGCAGCGAAGGTTTACCAGGCTGATTCCAGGGATGGTGGGACTAGACGGATGAGGAGAGGTTGACTAGGTCAGAATTGGTTTCGCTGGAGTTCAGATGAATGAGGGGGGATCTCATAGGGACTTATAAAATCTTGACAGGAGTACTCAGGGTAGATGCAGGAAGGATGTTCCCAGAATAAGCTGATACCATCAGGAGAAAAATTGAGTGAGGGGTGAATCAGGATGTGATTATTTTCAATGTTATTCAACAAGGGACGTTTATGCAGTGTTGAACTACAGAGAACATATTGCTGAATTCCCCCGAAACAGTTTCATTGTGAAGACAGATGTGAGAACATCCAAGAAAAATAAAACCCTTTCTGATACCAAGACATACCAATTTAAGGAACTGATTTCTCTTCTCTACTCAGTGGGGCCGCTGTTTTGAAGTAGTCTTTAGATAATTTCTTGTCCAATATTTTTGCTCAGTTTCCATAGCAATCATGATTACCACATATTAGACTTTCCATTATACCATCACGTCACAAGTATAATTTCTAGCAGTTTAAACTACTTACTGTTTGCAGACAGTACCTCAGCAGAGCAACATAAGCTGGAATTGCGCACACAACAGCTTTATTGGGTAGGTGAATGGTCGAATTTTATATTTGAGAAGGAGGTAATTTGGCCCATTATGTCTTTCTAAGCTCTTTGAAAGAATTAGTTACATTCCCTGGCTCTTCCTTTCAAGTTCCTGCCTTGTCACTAGTGAATTTACTCCACTCCTCTTTCATAGAATCCTACAGTGTAGAAGGAGGCCATTTGGCCCATCGAGTCTGCACCAACCGCAATCCCACCCAGGCCCTATCCCCATGCATTTGCCATTGCTAGTCTCCCTCACACTAAGGGGCAATTTAGCATGGTACACTGAGGGAGAATTTAGCATGACCGATTCACCTAACCTGCACATCTTTGGAGTGTGGGAGGAAACCGGAGCACCCGGAGGAAACCCACGCAGACATGGGGAGAACATGCAAACTCCGCACAGACGATGACCCAAGCTGGGAATTGAACCCAGGTCCCTGGCGCTGTGAGGCAACAGTGCTAACCACTGTACTGCTACGCTGCTACTTTCAGTGCTTTCCACATCATAAAAGGTTGCTCTGTTCAAAGATATTTTCGCCTCAACTCCCCCTCCTGTGGTTCATTTGTTGGTTATTTTAGTTGATGTGCAAGCTGACAACTTTTTTTTTAGATTAAAAAGTAATCCTTCAAAATTTCTACATTTCAAATAACCTCAACAGGCCTGGCCAAACCAGACTGGCCTTTGTTAGAATCATAGAATCTCTACAGTGCAGAAGGAGCCCATCCAGTTTGCATCAACCACAATCCCACCCAGCCACTATCCCCTTAGCCCCACACTAATCCCCCTGACACAAAGGGGCAATTTAGCATGACCTGCACATTTTTGGACTGTGGGAGGAAACCAGAGCACTCAGAGGAAACCCACACACGCACGGGGAGAATGTGCAGACTCCACACAGACAGTGACCTAAGCCAGGAATCGAACCAGGTGCCTGGCACTGTGAGGTAGCAGCGCTAACCACTGCGCCACCGTGCAGAGCCAAGCAATTGCTTACGTATTCCATACTAATGATGCAAGAACCAATTATATTTGCATTTTAAATTCTATTCCTTAGCCTAGTTTAATAAGAAACATAGGATAAAGTGAAATATTTTATGCTGTGAAGCAAGACAACGAAATCAGGCACAGCAGCCAGCATGATATCTTCGGCAAGGACCACTGGGAAGTCAAGGCAGTGAAGTTGATGGATATTGAGTTGGATATCAAGCTCATCCTCCCGTCCTGGAAAATGTTGGCCTAAAACATGAACGTTGGCAGACCACTTTAGCCCCTGACCTGTTTCTGTGCCGCTTGTTGTATGTAATGTTACATGTATCACTAGAGGTGATGAACTGGGTATGTGGAGGGGAGCCTGTTATATGAAGATCCTGGTATGTTCAGATAATGGTGACAAGATTAATCTTTGACAAAAGGTATGATACAGGCAGGATTGATTCAGGAGGTACCATGAGGGCATTAGCTCTGAGGAGAGGTTGAAGGAACTAGGTTTGTTCTCGCTGGAATGACAGAGGTTGAAGGGCGACCTGATAGAAGTCTACAAGATTAAGAGGAGGATGGACAGACTGGATAGTCAGAAACCCTTTCCTAGGGTGGAAGAATCAGTTACGAGGCGGCATAGATTTAAGGAGCGAGGGGCAAGGTTTAAAGGAAATGTACGAGGCAAGTTTTTTACAGAGTGTGGTAGTGCCTGGAACTTGCTGCCGGGGGAGGTAGTGGAAGTGGATACGGTAGTGAGTTTTAAGGGGTATCTGGACAAGTACATGAATAGAATGGGAATAGAGGGATATGGTCCCTGGAAGGGTAGGAGCTTTTAGTTCAGAGGGCAGCATGGTCAGTGTAGCGTCGAAAGGCCTGTTCCTGTGCTATAACGTTCTTTGTTCTTTTGTTCAAATCGGGTGATGGCAAATCAACAGCCATTTTTACACCATGCCCATCTTTGTTCCCATTTAAAGACCAATTTTACTCCCAATTTTCACACATTTGGTTGCCAGCACCATGATGGCGAAGGAACTGACTGGAGTGGGAGGTAATTGGGCTCAAAATCAGCTTCCCCAATCCTGGAAAGATGCTCATAGCAAGAGGAAAGATAACAGATGAGTGGACGAAGATTGAAGAAAGGAGTGATGATGGCGAGCTGGCAGGAAAGGTAGTATGTACCTGGGCTATTGACAGTTTAACAAGGCAAGAGGATTGTGTCAGGAACATAGGAACGCAGGAGCAGGATAAGGCCATTCACCACTGCTCCACCATCCAATAGATCATGTCTAATTTTCTGCCTCAATGTCATCTTCCCGCTCTACATCTACGCACCCTGGACATTCTCTCTACCACCTTCTTCTGTCAGGAAAAAGATACAAAAGTCTGAGATCACGTACCAACCTGTTCAAGAACAGCTTCTTCCCTGCTGCCATCAGACTTTTGATTGGACCTACCTTATATTAAGTTGATCTTTCTCTATACACTAGCTATGACTGTAACACTGCATTCTGCACCATCTCCTTTCCTTCTCCCCTATGTATTCTATGAATGGTACACTTTGTCTGTATAGCCTGCAAGAAAAAATACATTTCACTGTATACCAATACATGTGAAAATAATAAATGCCTTAATGTCATTTGTATCCAGAAATCTAGCAACTCTCTTCTTGAAACGTAGGCAGTGACTGAGCCTCCACATGGATGGATGGAGAATGTGACTACATGGCTGAAGGCTAGTTCTCTCAGAGAATGTTGGCAAAAAGCAATATGGAACACTTAAATGGAAATGTTCAGATTGTACGGGAAGTGCGCTGATAACTACAGCTGATGGAAGGAAGGAAAGAAATGTGATGGTGAGGTTGCCTTCATTGTGGTCATTCTAGTAATGGTGAACATATAGACCATTAACTCCATCCCTTCCCAAGCTAGGGGGAGGTGATGGCGTAGTGCTATTATCGCTAGACTGTTAATCCAGAAACTCAGCTAATGTTCTGGGGACCTGCGTTCGAATCCCACCACAGCAGATGGTGGAATTTGAAGTCAATAAAAAAAATCTGGGATTAAGAATCTACTGATACTCATTTTCAATTGCTGGAAAAACCCACCTGGTTCACTAATATCCTTTAAGAAAGGAAATCTGCCGTCCTTATCTGGTTTGGCCTACATGTGACTCCAGAGCCACAGTAATGTGGTTGACTCTCAACTGACTTTGGGCAACAAATGCTGACCGGCCAGTGACACCCATGTCCCACGAATGAATAAAAATATCTGGCCTAGATGGTGCCGCTGGGCAAATGTGCTTCATTTTCTTAGCTGGAAGAACATTGGAAAGCATTAATGTAGAGGATTGCCCTCCCATCCCCAGTTGCCCAGAGAACCCTTGCAATGACAATTAGGTCTCTAGAATTAAAGAACTTAGTGTTCTTGGGATTGACAGAGACAAATAATATCTTCCAAGAATTCGAATGGTTATATCTGTCATTAGAGCTGCAGTATTGATTTTGGAGGTTGATTATATTTATTCAGTCCTTTTCACAGTGGCTAAACAACAAGCATGTCAACTAGCTCGAGCTTTGTGTGTTCAGAGCTAATTTTTGCTCCTCCAATCAACAATGGGTCATTTAGTGGAGAGAGATGCGCAAACTCGGCACAGGCTAGGGATTGAACTTCTGGTCTTTTATCTGGCGGGTCAGTTCACACCTGGGTAATGACTGGGTAGCTGGACAAGTTACAGGATATGATTAACTAAAGGTACACAACAAAGAGTTATTAAGATTATTGATTTAAATTTATAAAAATGTACGATATACATATACAGATCTGTGATATATACGGATACATACAAATGTGTGATGTGCGATGAACGAAGGTTTTATACAGATGTGTATTAGATAATTTGATCTAAATAAAGAGAAAGGCTTGAATTTGTGTGGTGTGTTTTATTTCCTGGAGTGCCTTTGGTGGCATGGTGGCACTGCTGCCTCACGGCGTCAGAGACCCAGGTTCAATTCTGGGCTCAGGTGACTGTCTGTGTGGGGTTTGCACGTTGTCTGCGTGGGTTTCACCCGGGTGCTCCGGTTTCTTCCTACCCTCCAAAGATATGCAGGGTCAATGGATTGGCCATGGTAAATTGCCCCTTAGTGCCAGGGGGACCAGCAGGGTAAATACAAGGGGTTGTGGAAATAGGGCCTGGGTGGGATTGTTATCAGCGCAGGCTCCATGGGCGAAATGGCCTCCTTCTGCACTGTAAGGAATCTATGATTCTTTGTGGTGTAGGAATAGATTTGTTCCTCGGCACAATAGTTGATTTGCGCGGATGCGTGATATGTTATTTTCTCTGTGATCAACATTGTAGCAGGGCTTTTAGCTGGCATTGCAGTGCTGCCTGTGGTGTTGTGCATGCTCGATTCTACTTCATATTGACAGGACAGTCTCTGAACAAAGAGCCATAGACAAAAGGCGCACAGCGGTGCACCAAAGGCTGGAACATCTTGAGTGGCGGAAGTTCCCCTATAACAAAGAACAGGAGATTGCAAGTTAATTAATAACCCCCACTGAAATGACATGCCCAGAAATTGCATGTTTCAAAGGTCTGTGTTTGCACAATTTCATTAACAGGGTCTTAATTATGGAGGCAGATGCTAATGTACTGTCTATCATTAAAAGATGAATTAATTCCTCAGCCTGTGCTACAGCCTAGTATTAGTTGTATCACTTATTTGCAACTGCCCGCTTGGCTTAGTAAAATCACTGCTGTGTTTTCTTCTCAAAAATCATGAGGACAGTTACGTTTTTGTTCCAGTTCCCACCTCTCCTCTCCCCCAGGCGCTAACACATGTCAGTGCACAGTCCCAGGCCTTTTTGTATCCCAACCAAATAAACAGTCATTCTTTCTGTGTGAGACTTGAGAATGAGTGCTAGCAGACTATTTAACCAGGAGGGACATCACCCTCCTGTCCTTACTCATGGATTTTGCAGGCACGGTCACCAAAGTAGGGATCTCAACTGATACCTTCTCACGAAACTCTGTGTGGAGTTTGCACATTCTCCCCGTGACTGCGTGGGTTTCCTCTCGTATTCCAAAGATGTGCAGGTTAGGTGGATTGGCCGTGCTAAATTGCCTCTTTGTGTCAGGGGGACTAGTTTGGGTAAATGCATGGGGACATGGGCATAGGACCTGGTGGGATTGTGTTCAGTGCAGACTCGATGGATCAAATGGTCTCCTTCTGCACTGTAGAATTCCATGATTCTATGAAACCAGACCTCACCCCATTCACCTCCAATGTAAAAATATGCTGTGCGGAATTTTTGGGGAGTGGAAAATAAATTTTTTTTAGCTGTATTTTTTTAGTGAGATCGCGGGCTCAATTTTCATCCCAGTCCAGAAGTGGTTTTCAAGGTGGCGGTGTTGGCAACTTATTAGTGGCCAGTGTGCCCATCTGCTGGCATGTTTCCACAGCCAGCCTATTTTTAGGGAGGTAGCTTCCAGCAGGAATGGCAGCCAAGTGCCAGCCAGTGGTGGGTAGTTAGTTAGGTCAATTGCCAATTGAAGGGCAATCTTCACATATGCTTGAATTTCACAGATAAT
Source organism: Carcharhinus amblyrhynchos (assembly GCF_965287045.1). Classification (NCBI taxonomy): domain Eukaryota; kingdom Metazoa; phylum Chordata; class Chondrichthyes; order Carcharhiniformes; family Carcharhinidae; genus Carcharhinus; species Carcharhinus amblyrhynchos. The sequence goes on from NC_137324.1 coordinate 167,543,577, forward strand.
GTCCCCAAACAGGCCATTTGGGCAGCACAGTGGGACCTGGGTTTGATTCCCGGTTTGGGTCACTTTGCGGAGTCTGCCTATTCTCCCCGCATCTGAGTGGGTTTCCTTCGGGTACTCTGGTTTCCTCCCAGAGTCCGAAAGACATGTTGGTGACTTAGTTATTTATTGGTGTCACAAGTAGGCTTACATTGACACTGCAATGAAGTTACTGTGAAAATCCTCTTGTCGCCACACTCCAGTGCCGACACTGAAGGAGAATTTAGCATGGCAAATGCATCTAACCAGCACGTCTTTCAGATTGTGGGAGGAAACCGAAGCACCTGGAGGAAACCCGCACAGACATGGGGAGAATGTGCAAAGTCCACATAGACAGCGACCCAAGCCTGGAATCAAACCCAGTCCCTGGCGCTGTGAGGCAGCAGTGCTAAACACTGTGCCACCGTGCTACTGTGGCTCATTTTCTTGAATGGTGGAGCAGGCTTGAGGGGTGAAGTGGCCTTAGTTCTTCCTTGGTATGTTTGGAAGTTTTATTATGTTAAAGACGCTACTTAATTGCAAGTTGTTGTTGTATTGAAGTTAATTTTTTTTGATCTGATTTATTGTTGTCACGTGTATTAGCATACAGTGAAAGGTATTGTTTCTTGTGCCCTACACAGGCAAAACATACCGCATATAGAGAAGGAAAGGAGATAGTGCAGAATGTAGTGTTACACTGTAGGTGTAGAGACAGATCAACTTAATATGAGGTAGATCCATTCAGATGGCAGCAGGGAAGAATCTGTTTTTGAGTCGGCTGGAATGTGACCCCAGATTCTTGTATCTATTTCCCGATGGAAGAAGGTGTCTGGGGTGCGTGGGGTCCTTGATCATGCCAGCTGCTTTTACGAGGCAGCAAGAAGTGTAGGTGGAGTCAATGGATGGAGCCTGGTTTGTGTGATGGACCGGGCTTCGTTCACAGTCCTTTGTAGTTTGGACAGTGCAGGAACCATACCACGCTGTGACATGATCTGCCATTTCAACAGTCAGAAGAGGAAAACCTCATCCACTGCTAAATACATTCACACAAGAAATCCACATCATCGGCAGAATCCATGAAATAACTCTCAGAAGGGTTAGAATATATAAAAGAAAACCCAGCAAAGTTGTAACTACAAATCTCCTCCTTTGTAAGAATAAAATCCCCCACTCATATATCTGGGAAACATTGTCCACATAATAATAGCATGACAGTCTAATTATAGGCCTTCACATCTCTAATCTATCTCTATCCATCACAGGTCTAGGATAAAACTTAATTAAATCCATTCAGCAGCCTCATTTAAATTGAATTAGCCAACTGACTGAAATGCTTAGTAATGGGTCAGAACATTTGTAAACTCGGACACGTTTCCCGGGCTGCAAATGAGCGTCACGTTATCAACCATGACAGCATTAGGTAGCAAAATCCCGCACTAACCAGGATAGGTGAGGTGTAAATAATGCGAAGGCAGTGGGTGCACTTTCCCTAACGGTCTCCAAATCAACCGTTTTGATTGATTTGACACCCAAATGTAGGGCACGGGAGGAGGGCTCTAACAGAATAAGGAGGTTGGACATGAGTTGAAGTTGACTCCAGGCAGCAGGCGATGGCCTAGTGGTATTATCACTAGACTATTAATCCAGAAACTCAGCTAATGTTATGGTAGACCCAGGTTTGAATCTTGCCAGGGCAGATGGTGGAATTTGAATTCAAAATTAAAAGCATATCTAGAAGAGTCTGCTGATGACCATGAAACCATTGCAGATTGTCGGAAAAACCCATCAGGTTCACTAATGTCCAATAGGTATGAGGTGGAGATGCCAGTGTTTGACTGGGGTGGGCACAATAGAAAGTCTCATAATATCAGGTTAAATCCCAACAGGTTTATTTGGAATCATGAGCTTTCAGACCACTGCTCCTTCATCAGATGAGTTTCCCAATGAAACAGCAGCACTCTGAAAACTTGTGATTCCAAATAAACCTGTTGGACTTTAACCTGATGTTGTGAGACTTCTTATTGATTGCTAGAATAGGAGGATGTGAAAGCTTTTATTACACCATTTGAAGAGGAACAAGAAAGTTCTTTCTGATGTATTGACTGACATTTATGCCTCAACCAACAAGGCTGAAACAAATGACTTTACTCATATCGATTATCTGTTGTGGGAGCTTGCTGTATGCAAATTGACTGCTGTGTTTCTTTACATTACAATGGTGACTACATTGGAATTGGCATTGTGAAAGATACTATAGAAATGTAAACTATTTCTTTGAGCAGATTCCATATTTGAATAACATCCAACTATTCAAAGCAGTCACAAGTGGCCATGCAGCCTGCACCAGTTCTCCAAGAGAAGGATAATGGAGGCCATTTGAAAAGATATAGGTTCTGGGTAGTAATTTCATTGTCTTGCTTAGCTTGGACCGTAGTGTCTATGATAAGACTCTTACCTGCTGGGAGTTTAGAATTTGTTAACTCTCACCGTGGAAACCTATCATGCAACAGTAGGCAGCTATACTTAGCCAGTGCTATGTGTTCCTAGCTTACACACATTGGATCAGAGAGATCGCTGGTCTTTCTCCAATAGAGGCACTCTCTGATGTCCTGTGATTGATAATGGGGATAAACTGCTCCTTGGTGAATCTGAGGCCCAACATTATGCTTCTCTGGGAAGGAGTTGAATCTGTTTTGCAAGGCTGAACACTTTCTAAATAGTCACTTTGTTGTGTTGAGATGGTGGGTGGTGCTGAGAATAACTTGTACTGGAAACACTTCTCCCTACACTTATCTTCCTCTCTGAATTCTCCACTGCAAATTCATCAGCCTATTTGGCAGCAGGGTGGCACAGTGGTTAGCGCTGCTGCCTCACAGTGCCAGGGACCTGGGTTTGATTCCTGGCTTTGTCACAGTCTGTGTGGAGTTTGCACATTGTCCTTGTGTCTGTGTGAGTTTCCTTCGGGTGCTCTGGTTTCCTGCCACAGTCCAAAAGATGCGCTGGTTAGGTAAATTGGCCATGCTAAATTCTCCCTTAGTGTACCCGAACAGGCACCGGAGTGTGGCGACCAGGGGATTTTCACAATAACTTCATTGTGCAGTGTTAATGTAAGCCTACTTGTGACTAATAAACTTTAATAGTGCAATGAGCAATAACACAGAGAGAGACATGGTGCTGAGAAAGGTCCCTTTAAATCTTGTAAAAAGCATGAGGTCATTTCTCAGTCAGCTGCAATATTTCAGCTTGTCTACAAGTTTTGCTGTGTTAAATGACTTCAGACAATGGTGGACCCATTGATTCGAATCTGCATGTGGCATCTATTCTGGTTCTGGGTGCCACCAGGGAGATGTCAGAGGCACCAAATGGAAAGTAGTCTTTTGTGCTGTGTGTTTTATCAGATTGAGCTGGGAGAGAATCTGGGACAATCAAATTCACACTTCACCCTTGGGAATTAACTTCGCCACTTATCATGCAATTTGAACTCAAATTAAATCCAAGGGTAAAAACATCTCTGATCAATGAGTTTCACATATGAATAGCTGATGTGCCAGTGCCTCATTCCTTTATGCTTCCTTTTCTTTAACGTAGGCATTTATTTTACAAGCCATGTGATGGAAGGCACTGTTAGCCACTGAAACATTTGCACTTGAACTTTGCCTTCCAGAAGGTCTAGCATTATTTACTTCCCCCAAGAACAATAATAAATATTTACGTTTGAAAAATGAGGATCCTCACTCCCGTTCGGGGGCAGTCCGGAGTTCTTCGAAGGATAAGTGAGGTTGTTGAAGGACAGTGGATCTGCAACATTCCCCTTTGGCCCTCAGTCTGAGTGAGGAGGGCAAGGCTTCAGTCAGTGTGTGCTAAGTGCAGATTGCGTTGGGAAAAAGCAGGTCATTACCTCTTCAAAGTTCCAGTTTCTGTTTCCAGTTTGGATAGTCAGAAGCTTTTTCCCAGGGTGGAAGAATCTACTAGGGGGTGCATATGTTTAAGGGCAAGGTTTAAAGGAGATGTACAAAGCAAGTTTTTTACACAGAGGGTGGTGGGTGCCTGGAACTCGCTGCCGGGGGAGGTAGTGGAAGCAGATACCATAGTGACTTTTAAGGGGCATCTGGATAAATGCATGACTAGGATGGGAAGAGGGATATGGTCCTCGGAAGGGTAGGGGGCTTTAGTTCAGTCGGACAGCATGGTCTATTCATTAGGAGGAAGGGCCAGTTCCTGTGCTATAATTTTCTTTTCCGAAAGATGTGCTAGTTAGGTGCGTCGGCCATGCGAAAGTGCTCCATAGTGTCCTAAGATGTGTAGGTTAGCGATGTTAATACGTGGGCTCATGGGCATAGGGCGGCAGGAGAGAGGGCGGTGATTAACATGCTCTGACAGAGAGTATGTGCAGACTTGATGGGCTGAATGGCCTCCTTTTGCACTGTAGGGATTCTGTGATTCTAGATTACAGGTCGATTTTTGCAAAGTGAGACCTGGTGGTAAATTGAAGCTTCTGTTTTCTGGAGTCATAGCAGTTTGTGCCAAACCTCCATAGCACCACTCTTGTTTCCGAGCTGGGGGCCAGAAGGAGAGAGAGTCACTTCGTTCAAGATGCCGGGAGGATTATCCATGCTTGTGTGTTACACGTGCAGACAGAATGGCATCAACCCCGTCAGTGCAAAGTGAAACAGCACAGCTGCGCTCCACAGAGACAGCAGGGCCTGTCTGTGTGAGCAGCTTTAGTGAGGCACCAGCCTACAGAGTAAGCTGCGAAAGTGGCCTGAGCCAGAAGCGAGAACTGTATCCACTGTTAACTGCTGCACAGTGGAACCTTTGAGGAGCGCTTCGCAAAGGAGAAGAGGAACTTGCTTTCTGTTTCCACAGCAGCCAGGTTGGCCCAGGGTGTGTGTGGGGATGTGTGTGGGGATGTGTGTGTGTGGGGGGGGGGCGTTATTTCTCTCTCTCTCTCGCTGTGTCCCAACGAGATGTTGGTGCCTTGCTTGAGGTGCAGTGAGATCTCCTCTGGTGTTGTTTGCTTTCAGCAACCACTGAGCTGAAGGCGAGTCTTTCACTCCGTCTCTGACTTGAAGCATTTACGTAATCTCTAAACTGTCTGTGCTTTATATGCTCTGTCTGAGGCCAGAACTCTCCATTCACCTGACGAAGAGGCTGTCCCCTCGAAAGCTAGTGAGAATATTATCAAATAAATAGGTTGGACTAAAACCTGGTGTTGTCAGACTTTTTACTGTGTTGAAGCATTTACTCCAGCGGTGAGACTTTCACAAGCTCCCTCGATGTTAGAACGGTAACAACAAGAGAGAACTTGGGACCATCTCCACTGCTCCAACATCGATTTAACTCCTTAGGGTCAATCCTGCCATTTCAAGGGAGTCATTATTATCTACCTCTATCTGGACGCCTTTGAGAAAACCAGCACAGGACTGGGCTTGTGTGGATTTGACTTTTCACTCCGATATTTGTAAGTGACTTGCCAAGCTGTGTGTGTGTGTGTGTGTGTGTGGGTGACAGGGGAATCTGACAAAGAAGCGTGTGAATTTACCCTTGCAGGCAAGTTTTTTAGAGACAGTGTAAGCAATCTACCCCAACTTAACTGTCTTGTCACTAAAATGTTCTAAAGAGCTTTCCCGTTTCCACTCTAGCCGCTCAGTTCCCAGCTGTACCTGGACTATCACTGGTAACGATGACTTAACCCACCCAATGCCTTTGAATGAGAGATGCGCAGTGATTTTTTTCCTCCTCTCTTGTATATATCCCTCTGTGCTCGCAATCCCCTGCCGCTTGATCCTTTATCTTGAGGGGTTAGCGATAGAACTTAAGAAAGAAGTGAATTATTTTAGTTTGAAATGTTGACTCTTTATGAAGACAAAACGCCCCATTCACTCCCTCCTCCTTTCCTGCCACGTGCCACGAATGGGGTTACTGTCTGCAATGCCCTCTCTATAAGATTAAACTGACTGTCTGAGACACTGGGATGTCTCACTAAGACGTCTGATGTGCAGATGGACCCCACCCCGTGGAGACCTGCTTAATTGAGAGTTCAAGCTACATCATACTTGCCCTTTGTCATGCAGTAATGAGACAACCCCGCACCCCGCCCCCCCCCCACCCCATCCCACAGCCCTTGTGCTGCCTATTAATGTCCCATTAATAACCAGTGGTCTGCTCTGAGTGCTGAGGTCAGTAACAGAGCCACATTATCTCTGTAGCAAAACAAGGGTAAGTATCTTGAACTGACAATGACTAGCATGTTGTGTGTGTATATATGCAGCATTAAGTGCTACTGCAATGTTCACATTGCTATCACATGTACAGCCTCATACAGTAATCAAACTCACTGCTGAACAAAACATCTTAATATCTATAACTGGGCCTGAAGGGCTTGGATTTTTTTTTGAACTCACTTGTTAGAATTTAGATAGTTTTGGCCATCTTGTGTTCTGAACTAGATTTCATCCAGACTGGAAATGTTGGCTCTATTCTCTCTCCACAAATGCTGCCAGACCTGCTGAGATTTTCCAACATTTTCTGTTTTTGTTTCAGATGCTGTCACCCACGGTAATGCGCTTGTGTCACAAGAACTCTGTTCGATGAAGTTATTGACTGACTGAATTCCAGCCGCTTCAAACAACATATCGGAACTGTAACCACCAGAAAAAAGGTGAGAGGTTCACTTACTGAGTCTCAGGCAGTGAAGGTTTGTGTTTAATACAATAGATGGTCTTCACAGACTTCCTAAATATAGGCTATTAAATATCTGGATACAATAGTGACTTTTAAGGGGCGTCTGGATAAATACATGAATAGGATGGGAATGGAGGGATATGGTCCACAGAAGGGGAGGGGGTTTTAGTTCAGTCAAACAGTATTGTTGATGCAGGCTTGGAGGGCTGAAGGGCCTGTTCCTGTGCTGTAATTTTCTTTGTTCTTTGTGTACATTGATCAATGGGAAAGGTTAGTCAGAAAGCAGGATGCTTTTGTGAAATTTGATTGCCCCCTCCAAACTTGGGGTCATTCTGTGCTGGAGCAAAACACTGAGCCGAGATGTTGTGTTGGAAGAGTCATCTGCACTCAAAACGTCAACTCTTTTCTCTCCTTCCTGATGCAGCCAGACCTGCTGAGATTTTCCAGCATTTTCTCTTTTGGTTTCCGATTCAGGCATCCACAGTAATTTGCTTTTACTTTATTTGTTATATTTATATTTTAAACACTAAAGGATGTTGCCCTCAGCTCAAAAAAACCCATGCCCCATATATGTCGCCAACGATTGTTCAAAATAATGATCCGAAATGCCCAGACCTTCAAAATGAACCAGACTGCATATTGGTTTTGAGAAGGTTAATTTAAAATAAAGCTTTCACCTATTTTGATTTTTTTGTATGAATACCTGCACAGTTCTCCTTGGATCGTGCTACTGAGCACATGCAGTTCTGGTAGCCCCAGAAATGTCACTGGTCAGATGCCAGGATGTTGGCAGTCTCTTGTGGTTGGTTCTTCATAGTTGCAGAGCAGCCGACTGTTTACCTTCATCTACTATTTCATTTCGCAAGCCGGTCTCCTGTGGTATTTGCACTTGGGTAAACAAGAGCAATGTAGACTTGGAGGTGAAGCAGGGTCAGAGGGCGAGGGATAATTGGACCGGGGCCTGCAGATGTAATTCACCACCTCCCCCACCCCCCAGCCCCCATTGCATATTTATTTTTGTATCTTCATTATGAATCCCTATGTCCACATTTTATGTAGGTTTTTTCGTAGGGTTAAGTGGACTTCGTTTATGATTGGCCCTTGGTTTGAAGGGTCAATACCGAAAGGGCGTAATTTTAAGGTGAGAGGCGGAGGTTTAGAGAGGATTTGAGGAAAGATCTTTTACACTCAGACGGTGATGGGAGTCTGAGATGAACTGCCTGGGATGGTAGTGGAGACAGGAAACCTCACAGCCTTTGAAAAGTACAGGAATGAGCACTTGAAATATCATAACATTAAGGCTAAGAGTCAATTGCTGGAAAGTGGGATTAAGTCACAGAAAAGAAGATTGTAAAATCCCTGCAGTGCAGAAGGAGGCCTTTTGGTCCATTGAGTCTGCACCAACTCCCTGACAAAGTGTCTTACCCAGACCCTCTCCCTTGCCCTAGCCCCATAAGAGCCTTCGTTCAAACACGGACGAAAGAGCTGAATTCCAGAGGTGAGGTGAGAGTCACAGCCCTTGATATCAAGGCTGCATTCGACCGAGTGTGGCGTCAAGGAGCCAAACTGGAATCAGTAAGTATCAGGGGGCAAGCACTCCATTGGTTAGAGTCATACCTGGTACATAGGAAGATGGTTGTGGAGGATCGGTCCCCTCTGCTCCAGAACATCTCTGCAGGTGTCCCTCAGGATAATGTCCTTGGCCCAACAATCTTCAGCTGCTTCATTAATGACCTTCCCTCCAACATAAGATCAGAAGTGGAGATGTTTGCCAATGATTGCACAATGTTCAGCACCATCCGTGACTCCTCAGATACTGAAGCAGTTCACGTTCAAATGCAACAAGATCTAGACAATATCCAGGCTTGGGCTGACAAGCGGCAAGTAACATCCGTGCCACACAAATGCCAGGCAATACCGTCACCAATAAGAGACATTCTAACCACTGCACCAAGACGTTCATCACTGAATCCCCCACAGTCAACATCCTTTGGGTCACCATTGACTAGAAACTCAACTGAACTTAACATATAAACACAGTGGCTATAAGAGCAGGCAAGGAATACTGCAGTGATTAACTCACCTCCTGACTCCCCACAGCCTATCCAAGGCACAAGTCAGGAGTGTGATGGAATACTCCCCACTTGCCTGGATGGGTGCAGTTTCAACAACACTCAAGAAGCTCAACACCATCCAGATCAAAGTAGCCCGTTTGATTGGCACCATATCTACAAACATTCAATCCCTCTGCCACCGATGCTCAGTAGCAGCAGTGTGTACTATTTACAAGATGCACTGCAGCAATTCACCAAAGATCTTTGGACAGCACCTTCCAAAGCCACAATCACTTCTATCTAGAAGGACCAGATACATGGGAACACCATCACCTGCAAGTTCCCCTCCAAGCCACCCACCACCCTGGCTTGGAAATATATCACCATTCCTTCGCAGTTGCTGGGCCAAAATCCTGGGATTCCCTCCCTAATGGCATTGTGGGTCAACCCACAGAACATGGACTGCAGTGATTCAAGAAGGCAGCTCACCACCACCACCTTCTCAAGGGCAACTAGGGATGGACAATAAATGCTGGCCAACCAGCGACGTCCACACCCCATGAATGAATAAAAAGAACCCTACACTTCTTGGGACACTAAGGGGTAATTTAGCAATTTTGGACTGCGGGAGGAAACTGGGGCACTCAGAGGAAACACGCACAAACATGATTAGTGTAGATACTCGATAGATTCCCCCTCAACCTTCTAAATTCTAACTGAAACTTAAAGGATGCTGAGAGGACTAGATAAAGTGGACGTGGAGAGACTGGAACTTGAGGGCACAACCTCAGATTGAAGGGACACTGACTATAAAACAGAGATGAGGAATTTCTTCAGCCAGAGGGTGGTAAATCTGTGGAACTCATTGCCACAGAGGTCTGTGTAGGCCAGGTCATTGAGTGTCTTTAAGACAGAGATAGATAGGCTCTTGATCAATAAGAGGATCAAGGGTTAGGGGGAGAAGGCAGGAGATTGGGGATGAGAAGTGTATCAGCCATGATTGAATGGTGGAGCAGACTCGATGGGCCGAATGGCCTAATCCTGCACCTATATCTTATCACCTTGTGCTTATGGTCTTAGGATTTAGTGTAGTGTGTACAACTACTTCTGTACTGTCTGGCTCTTATTAAAACTGCCTGTGTAAACTCTGTCACACTGCCATTTCAGCCTCATGTCACTGGTGGTGCTGCAGCGCCTCCTCTAGCAAGAAGATATTACTGCAGTGTGACATGTTTACATAGATGCATTCCTATTCTGAAGTTAACATCATGAAAAGGTTGACAGGCAGTGGGTGTACATATGAGATGCATTATTTTAAAAATGACCACCTTTTTGACTGCTAGCACATTGGCACTTTAGAGGGAAAATTTGATCTTCTGGCAAATAACTGATCCTAATACTACTCAAGATCTTTAGCCTTACCACCAGTTCTGTTCTTCAGGTTGCCTTGACTTCACAGTCACACTCTGACCCTGAGTCAGGGTTCATGGCTTGATATCCAACTCTAGAGACTTGAGCTTTAGGCTGCCACTCCAGTGCAGAGGAAGTGCTGTGTTGTCAGAGGTGCCTTTTTTCAGTCGGCACAGTAAACTAAGGCCTAACCTGCCTTCTCATGGATGGATAGGATCTCATGGCACTAGAAGGGTAGGGCGTTCTTTTGAATGCTGACTAATATTTATCCCTTGTCTAACACTGCCAAACCAGATAATCTGGTCTTTTCCTCATTTTTCATTCTGGCCTTTGTGACTTCTAGACTTGATTATGCTAACGCACTTCTGGCCAACCTCATAGAATCCATACAGTGGAGAAGGAGGCCATTCGGCCCATCGGGCCTGCACTGATGCTCCAACAGAGCATCCTACCCAGGCCCACCCCCTACTTTAGCCCCACACTTTTACCTCATTAACCCCCAAACCTACACATTTTGGGACACTAAGGAGCAATTTAGCATGACCTAACCTGCACATCTTTGGCCCAACATGTCTCCCACTCTACCATTGCTACCAGGTCAGGGGATCACCCTCGTTGAATGAAGAGTGCGGGACAGCAGCACCAGGTATAACTAAAAATGAGGTGTCAACCTGGTGAAGCTACGACACAGGACTACTTGTGTGCCAAACAGCAAAAGCAACATGTGATAGACAGAGCTAAGCAATTCCACAACCAAAGTATTAGATCTAAGCTCTGTGGTCTTGCAACGTCCATGTTCTATCCAGCATAAACATTAAAGTTTAAAGTTAAAGTTTAAAGTTAATTTATTATTGTCACAAGTATGCTTACAATGAAGTTACTGTGAAAATCCCCTTGTTGCCACACTCCAGTGCCTATTCGGGGACACTGAGGAAGAATTTAGCATGGCCAATGCACTTAATCAGCATGTTTTTTGGACTGAAAGAGGAAACCGGAGCACCCAGAGGAAACCCACACAGACACAGGGAGTATGTGCAGACTCCACACAGACAATGACCCAAGTCCGTAATTGAACCCAGGCCCCTGGCACTGTGAGGCAGCAGTGCTAACCACTGTGCCACCTGAAACCATCCATAATTTACTGTCCATGCTCTAACTCCCACCATGCCTGTTCACCCATCACCCTTTAAATTCCTCCCATGGCCTCACACTTCCCCACCTCTGTCATCTCCAATCCCACAACCCTTTGGAAATATGTGTGCTCAATTAATTCTGATGTCTTGAGCACCTCTAGTTTTAATCATTCTATTCCTGATGGCTGTGTGCCTTCAACTGTGTAAACCCTAAGCTTTGGAATTTAAAAAAAAATTCATTTGTGGGACATAGGTGTCGCTGGCTGGCCAGCATTTATTGCCCATCCCTAGTTGCCCGAGAGTACTTGAGAGTCAACCACATTGCTGTGGATCTGGAGTCACATGAAGGCAGACTGGGTAAAGACATCAGATTTCCTTCCCTAAAGGACATCAGTGATCCAGATGGGTTTTTCTGACAATCAGCAATGGTTTCATGGCTATCATAGATTCTTGATTCCAGATTTTTTTTATTGAATTTAAACTCCACCATCTACCATGGCGGGATTTGAATCTGGGTCCTCAGAACATTAGCTGAGTTTCTGAATTAATAGTCTAGCAATAATACCATTAGTCCATCGCATCCCCAATTCCTTCTCAAAACCTCCCTGTCCGATTTCCTACCTTTTGTCCTTTAAGGTATTCATTAAACCTACTACTATGAACAAGCTTTGGGCCATTTGCCCTAATATCTTCTTATATGGCTCCATGTCAAATTTTGTTTGACAACACTTTTGTGAAGTCCCTTGAAATGTTTTACAATGTTAGAGATGTTAAATTTGTACAACTTCTCATTGTATTTTATCTCACAGCTCTTCACAGGGCCTGGCTGCGTGCAAATTGAACACTAGGTTCTCTGCATTATAACAGTCGCTACTGTTCAAAGTACTTGATTGGTTGTAAAGCACTTTTTTAATCTTAGCTTGCCCCATGACCTTTACAGCAGTTATACCAGAGACCTGTGGCTCTACATTGTCTAAATCCTCTTGACTTGACACTGCTCTTTTCTGCTACAAAATCCGACAAGTCCCATTGAATCAAAGAAAATAAACAGCAACTTGAAGAGTTATCCATGTGCATTCATGTAAGACAGTTCTCATGTCTCTCCACTCTCCTGTTTAAACAATCCTTCCACTATAGATTTTCTTTAGAATTATTTAGTTTGACTTTGTTCCAGTTTACTTTTTAAAATACTTATTTTTGTTTTCTTGAAGTTGACATAGGTAGAGACCTAATTTTTTGAATTGGTCTCTTCCACCTTCCTGGAGCAGGTCAGATAATGTCGGATTGCAAGGTTTTAAACTCGGGAGCTCAGGTCAAGGATGTTTTTATGGTTGGAGGGATCAGGAATGACTGAAACAGCAATAGCTGGGTGATGCCCAGTTTGACTTTTGAAAGCATGCAGATTGTAATGAGGGACATAACGAGGTGCTACACTGGGAATAATGGAATTAAAATAGCAACTTCTGGATAAATTCAGCAGGCCTGGCAGCATCTGGGGAGAGAGAGGCACAGTAAATGTTTTGAGTCCATATGACTCTTCTCTCCTGGGAATAAAGGAGTTGGAGCAGAATACAATCTTTTTCGACTTCAACAGACTCATGAAGGAGGAAGAATGGAGAGAGGGGACAGCTTGTTCACTACTTTGTTACTAAATTACAATTACGATGAACTGACTGAAAGGACCATTTGGTATGTAATCAATTTAGAAAGGCTAAAACAAACTGTACATTTTTATTTGATGCATTGGCGAAAGACTTGGTCTGTGGTCTTCATATAAAAACCATGAGTGTTTTCAATTATGTTTCTGACTTTGCAACATCTCTCGCCACCAACTCATCTGCATTCCTGCAAGTATAATGCAAGTATTAAAGTGCTGAGGCTAGAAGTGTCAGATTAACCAACACGTTTATTTTCAATCCAAAAAATGAAATGCGGATCATTAATTTCTTGGTGTTTGTAATGTATATAAATGATCTGGAGGAAAATAGTAGGTTTGTGGATGACACAAAAATTGGCGGAGTTACAGGTAGTGATAAGGATTATCAAAAGGATACAGCAGGATATAGATTGCAGACTTGGGCAGAGAAATGGTAGATAGTTTAATTCAGACAAATGCAAGGTGATGCATTTTGGAAGATGTAAATGGCAGAACCCTTAGGAGCGTTGACCTACAGAGGGATCTGGGTGTATAGATCCACTAATCCCTGAAAGTGGCAGCAGAGTGGATAAGGTGGTCAAGAAGGCATACAATATGCTTGCCTTCATTGTGTGGGGCATTGAGTATATAAGTTGGCAAGTTATGTTACAGTTATATAAAATTTTAGTTAAGCCGCATTTGGAATATTGTGTGTAGTTCTGGTCACAACACTACCAGAAGGGCTTGAATGCTTTGGAGCGGGTGCAAAGAAAGTTTACTCACCAGGACGTTGCCTGGTCTGGAGGGTTTTAGATATGAGGAGAGGTTGAATAAACTCGGATTATTTTCACTGGAAAGACGGAGGCTGGGGGGAGACCTGATAGAAGCCTACAAAATTATGAGAGGCCTAAATAGAGTGGACAGTCAGAGGCCTTTTCCCCAGAGTGGAAGGTTCGAGTACAAAAGGACACAGATTTAAGGTGAGAGATGGTAGGTTTAGGGGAGATGTGAGGGGAAGGTTTTTCACACAGAGGGTGGTGAGTGCCTGGAAGACACTGCCTGTGGAGGTGGTGGAAGCAGGCACATTAGCAAGGTGTGCCTTGCTAATGTGTACCTTGGTGTACAAGGTTCAAGGTGTACCTTGATGGACACGTGAACGGGTTTGTGAATAGAGGGATAGAAACCATGAAACGACGCAGTCTTGGTGGGCCAAAGGCCTTGTTCCAGCACTATATTATTGTTTGTCTGTGCTCCAATCTTTGCCAATGCTGTGTCACACGCAGAGATGAGTAGTAGTGAACTATAAGACACTCACATTATGTTTCAGCTCATGCCCCTCACGAGATGACACAATTGTCTCATAATTGATCTTTAAATAGCTCATTATGTTTTATAATCTTTTTTAATCTGCCCCACACTGAGTGTTATGGCTGAAAATAATTAAAATGCCAACCAAAGTAATTGTTTCAATCATTTCTCAAGGCTGGAAACCTGGACTCGAGTGCAGAATGAACCTCCACAGTATCACAGGCAAATTTGTGATAAAACAGATCATGGTTCCCAGGCTTCCTCTGCCAAGTAGCGAGGTTCAGATTATTCCCCACATCTTGTCCTTGTTTGTGCACCCTGGTTGGACGGACTTATAAATCATTCAAACGACAAACCTACCGTGATTCCAAAATAGCAAATGGATTTGCCCAGCACAGAGATCAGCAACCTGTGACTCCAAGTGCTGCATTAAAATCTGCTGTGTGGCTTCTGATCTTAATCAATTGAATACATTTTCCAACTTGTTCAGATATCGAACAATTCTCCAAAAGACACCCAACAGTGGAAACTGCATTGAAGTAAAGTCTTTTCCTTTCTTTTTTGCATCCATCTTCCTAACAATGAGAACATAAATATGACCAACTTGTATCTTATTTCTCATTATCGATGCCACTTGAGTAGCAGTGTTGGAACTCTTAAGATATTATGTTCTTGACTATTTTTTTAAAAACACTTCTTGATATTAAGGTTGCCCAGTTCTGGCCTAACAAGTCTTGCAAGCATGATGGCACAGCGTAGTGGTGGAGTGGTTAGCACTGCTGCCCCATAGCGCCAGGGGCCCAGGTTCAATTCCCGCCTCGGGTCATTGTCTATGTGGAATTTGTATGTTCACCTCGTGAGTGCATGGGCTTCCTCCAGGTGCTCTGGTTTGCTCCCACAGACCAAAGATGTGCGGCATGTTGGCACAGTGGTTAACACTGCTGCCTCACGGCGTTGGGGACCCGAGTTCGATTCCCAGCTTGGGTCACTGTTTGTGCGGAGTCTGCACGTTCTCCCCGTGTCTGCGTGGGTTTCCTTCAGGTGCTCCGGTTTCCTCCCACAGTCCGAAAGCTGTGCTAATTATGTGCAGTGGCCATGCTAAATTCTCCTTTAGTGTGCCCGAATAGGTGCTGGAGTGTGTGGCGACTAGGGGATTTTCACAGTAACTTCAGTGCAGTGTTAATGTGAGCCTACTTGTGACTAATAAATTAACTTTAACTTAATCTGCAAATTAGGTTGATTGGCTGTGGCAAATTGCTCCTCAGTGCCAAGGGGGCTGGCAGGGTAACTATGTGGAGATATGGGAATAGGGACTGGGAGGGATTGTTGTCGGTGCAGGCTCAATGGGCTGAACGGCCTGCATCTGCACTGTAGGGATTCTATGATTGAGTGTCTTGCCAGTTTTGACCTGTATTTCAATCTGAGTTTCTACTGGTATTGCCCGCATGGTCAGATGGCCTGCTGATGCTTGTGGTCCACACGTGTGCTGCTGGGCAGCCACAACATTGTACTTGGCATAACTCAATTTCTTCAGCTGGAGACCATTGGGAAAGAAAGGATGAGAAAAAAAATGTGACTAGTTAATAAGAGGGACTTAAAGAAGAACAAGACAAAAGGAGCAAATGGTGAATGAGCTATGCTTTGGAGCACATTTTTGAACAGAAAACTTTCAAATGCTTCTCACTTTCTGCCATGTAAATTATCCAGCAGACTTTTAACACTAATTTATTAGTGTCATAAGTAGGCTTACACTGACACTGCAGTGAAGTTACTGTGAAAATCCCCTTCTTGCCACATGCCTGTTCAGATACACTGAGGGAGAATTTAGCACGGCCAATGTACCTAACCAGCACGTTGTTTGGACTGTGGGAGGAAATTGGAGCACCCGGAGGAAACTCATACAGATACGGGGAGAATGTGCAGACTCTGCTCAGGCAGTGATCCAACTTGGGAATTGAACCTGGGTCCCTGGTGCTGTGAGGCAGCAGTGCTAACCACAGTACCACAGGTGGGACAACACAAGACTATCACTTGAATTGAGCTCCAGAGTTCCTTCTGTAGCCTAGTGGTGTAGGTCACTGAACTGGTATACCACAAACCTAGAGCCATGTTCGAATCCCACCATGGGAAATGGCTAAATTTGAATTCTAAAATAAATCTGTGGCAGAGTTAATCCCTAGAGACTAGAAGCATTGCAAGGTCTTGTGGCACTGTGGGTATCATCCCTACCTCTGGACTAGAAGCTCTGGGTTCAAGCTCAAGCACAGTAAGTCGTCTCACAACACCTGGTTAAAATCCAACAGGTTTATTTGGCAGCACAAGTTTTCGGAGTCTCAGACTCCTCCGTCAGGTAATTCAAGCTCAACGCTAGGTCTTGTTGGCCACAGAAGGAGCATTCATAATGTAGTTCAACAAGCTGATAATTAGCTTGGGAATCCTTCCCCTATCTGTGCTTAAGAAGATGTTAACAAAAAAACTAGAAGTGCTAAGGGCTGGACTTGATTCTCTATCTGCATTTGAACTTGCAGAATCTGAGGGAAATGTCTCGAGCTGCAGTATTGGGCAACAGTAGAACTCTCTGAACTCTCTCTTAACAACTCTTGAGAATACCTCCAGTGCTTAATATTCTTACTGGGTTGGATTTTAAACAGCATATCTGCAAACAGCCAGTCTGTGGAAATATAAATACATATCCATATATGAAAAATGAATGGCAGATTTAGGGTGTTCTGAAACATGTTTATAGACGGCTCCTCCTGGTAATGTTCACTTTAAATGTGTGAGTCCATAATGTGTCTTTGTGCTACTCCTCATGTAAGAAGGCAGTGAGAAAATGGTAGGCTATTTCTGAGGGTGTCAGCAAGTGCTCTCAGAGAGTGCTCTTGCATATCAATTTGCTTAATACACGTACTCAGTCACTGTCATTTAAAATAATAGAATAGTCTGATTTATCAAGATCTATACTATAAATGGTAGCTATATATAGACTCTGGGTTGAGAGAGCCTTTAAGCATAGTTTTCAAAAAATCACACAAACACACATGATATTCCTTGAATTTATAACCTGGCCCAAGTGCTTTGTGTATTTCGAAGGAATATTTCAGTTTTGATAATCATCATTGATTATCAATCAATTGCTGTTGTGCATTTCCTTCCTCACAGAATCATAGACTGGTTACAGCAGAGAAGGAGGCCATTCAGCCCATCATGTTTGTTCCACTCTCCACAAGAGTAACTCAGTCAGTCCCACTCCCCTTTGACAAAAAACAGGGGAGGGAATATTTTAGTCGATGGAGTTAGAGGACCATCTTGCTTTTGGAATATCGAAGCCTGAGTAGGCCATCCAGCCCTTCGAGCCTGTTCTGTCCCTCAATTAGTCCATGACTGATCTGTATCATAATTCTGCTTACCTGCCTTATAAGATCATATGATATAGGAGCAGAATTAGGCTATTCGGCCCATCGAGTCCACTGTGCCATTCGATCATAACTGATACACTCCTCATCCCCATTTTCCTGCCTTCTCCCCATTACCAATTAAAAATCTGTCCAACTCCTCCTTAAGATTACATACTATTCCAGCACACTTTGGGGTAGTGAGTTCCACAGATTTACTTGGTTCCATAACACTTAATATATTACTCAATAAAAATCCACGAAACTTCATTTTGAAAATTTCCATTGCCCCGGATGCAATAGCTTTCAGTGAGAGAAACAGTTCCACGTTCAGGCAGCTTGGATGGAGGTTGACAGGATTCTAGTTCTGAGGGTGAGAGTGTGTTTTGTATCAAGTTGTATTTGTTCTCTCAAAATTAATATTTAATCATAAATGGAGGATGGAGTAAGACACAGGTATGAATAGACGTTAGAATTGTTTGGCAACTTCTTAATGATCAAAGTGCCACATACCCCAAGTGTATACACACATCAATCCACACTTAGTATTGATATCAGAAACAGTTATTATTTCAACTAATTTCCTCAAATAACTACGAGATTGGAAAAGCCACCAGTACCATTAACAAAGCAGACACCCACACAAATCCAAGCAATCAAATTGCTCACATTTCCAAAAAGCAATAATCATGAACTGGCAACCAGCACAAAACCAACAAAGATGCTTTTCATGCAAGCTACGTTTTAATGCCATTTTCTTCCCTACACAGGTCAATGCACACAGCTAGAAACAAAACTATTGAAAGCATAACAGTTTGGGGGTGGAGGGAATCATTTAAGTTTTTCATTAAAATGAATCATTAGAATTTGAATTCCCTGGAGAAAATGTTTCCTACCCAGATATGGTTTCCCTTCTCTTCTCCCCCTCCCCCCCCATTACCTTATGGCTTGAGCTCCACTTCTTAATTCACAGACTTGGAATTCTGAAACATCCAATCCCTTTTAGAAAATTCTGTGTTTGCTAGTGTAGAGTTACACCATGGATGTTTTAGTTTTCTGTTCTGATGGGATTACTTAAGACAAGTGGATTTTGTGGGACTTAATCCCCACAGTGCAGGAAGAGGCCATTCAACCCACCGAGTCTGCACAACAACAATCCTATCCTACAGACCTTATCCCAGTCCTCCACATATTTACCGCACTAACCCCTCTAACTTACGCATCCCGAAACACTAAGGGGCAATTTAGCATAGCCAGTGCACCTAACCTACACATTTTTGGACTGTGAGAGGAAATGGGAATGTCTGGAGGAAACCCATGCAAACATGGGGAGAATGTGCAAACTCCACACACACAGTGACCCAAGCTGGGAATCAAACCCGGGTCCCTGGCACTGTGAAGCAACAGCGCTAACCACTGTGCCACCCATGATTGCCATGTTTCTTACATTACAACGGCAACTGCACTTCAGAAGTGCTTCACTGGCTGCAATCATTTTGGGATATCTTGAGATAGTGAAAGGTGCAATATAAATGCCTTTCCTTCTGTCTCCTGTTCTTCCTTTTGAGATCGGTAACTCTGAACACACATACTTCCTGACTTCTGACCTAACTCTGTTTCTGCATTTTGCGATGATATCTCCCAGTCCTCCCCTTCCTACCTATTTAGAACATTAAGATTTAGAACAAAACAAAATCAATTGCCTTCATCATTTGAAAGGTCTTGACATTGTAGTTGGTGAAGGAATGATTTTCAGGTGAGAAAACTGGGTGAGTTCAGTATTATCAATGTTAAATTGGAGAAAACTGTGACCTGTCTACAACTCAAATGTCAGCCAAGGGGCAGCCCACTTTGTTGTGGTGGCTAGCGTAGAATTAGATGTTGTCAGCAGCTGTAAAATGAGATGTTGGATGGAAATGGAATGATTGCCTGATGCTGTGGAGCACTCTGAAGGAAAAGGAGAGTTTAATTTGCCATGATCCTCTTACAATGGAATTTGACCAAGCTGATCTCAGTGCTTTGCCAGGATGGAACCTGGGCAAAATAGTTCAAATATCGAATTGGAGGAGAAACAAGTATCGGAATGGGTGGCAACAATACTTGAGGACTTTGGAGGGGGAAGGGAGATTTCAATGTAAGGTGGTAATTAGAAAACTATATGATGTAGGAGCAGAAGTAGACGTCAAGTTGCCCACCATTCAAAAAGATAATTGATCTTGCTGTGAGCAGCACGGTGGCACGGTAGTTAGCACTGCCAGTGCCGGGGACCCAGGTTCGATTCCCAGCTTGGTTGTGTAGAGTTTGCACATTCTCCCCATGTCCACATGGGTTTCCTCTGGGTGCTCCGGTTTCCTCCCACAGTGCGTGTGTTAAGTTGATTGGCCTTGCTAAATTGCCCCTTAGTGTCAGGGGGACTAGCTGGGTAAATGTATCTAGTTATGGGGATAGGGCCTGGTTGGAATTGTGGTCGGTGCAAACTTGATGGGCCAAGTGGCCTCCTGCACTGTATTATGATTCTAGCATGGCTGATCTATGAGAGAGACAGAAAAGAGTGAATGGAGCTTTTTGAGGGTGCAATATGAAGAGTGGGGGAAACAATGCATGACAGAGAGAAACCATTGACAACAACAAGCTGTGGGGCAGTGAAGGACTGGTGTGAGAATGAGCTGAAGCTAAAGGAAAGGTATCTTGTGCAGGAAACAAGCTTGATGTGGTTGCGGAGGAAAAGAAGAACATGAGGAGATATGTGATGAAGAATGTGATAGAGGAATGCTGGGGTGTGGGAAAAGAGAAAAATCATTTAGCTCAGTCTTAAATTAAGCATAAAATTCCTACATAATTAGGTAAAGAGAAAATAGATAGAGGTAGCTAACATAGATTTCAAGTGGAATAATTTTGCTTGACAAGCCCCCATAAGATTTCTTGAGGAGGTAACAGACATGGTACATGAGAAACATAGAGTGAATGTATTGTATGTGGATTTTAGGAAAGTTTTTGACAAGATATTGCAAAGTAGGTTATTAAAGGAGACTGCAGGGTGTGGAATTAGACAACGGATTACAAGTTAACTTAAACATTAGTTAGAAGGTGGAAAACAGAGTACTAGCATCAGCTTTTTCAGAATGGTTGGAATTGGGTAGTGTTGTACCAAAGGGTTCAGTTTTAGAGTAAGAAGATCAATACACCAGGTTAAAGTCCAACAGGTTTATTTGGTATCATGAGCTTTCACTCCCCTGATGAAAGAGCAGCGCTCCGATAGCTTGTGATACCAAATAAACCTGTTGGACTTCAACCTGATGTTGTGAGACTTCTTAAGGTGCCCATCCCAGCTCAACACCAGCATCTCCACATTCAGTTTTAGAGTTGTTCCTGTTTGCAGACTATGTTGGTGCCTAGAGTAAAAAGCTGGAAATCTAGCTTCTATTGAAAGAAGTATTGGGCAACAGAGCCACGAGATGAAACATCTTAATAAATTAATATCTGCAATTCTGGACACCATGTAATGGGAAGGATATTGAAGATTTAGAGAAGTTAGGATGCTGCTTGCTATGAGGAAGTATAAAGATTGAGACATAATTAAAATGTTTGATCTTCTATTGTTAGAACAATGCTGGTTAAAAGATGCTGTGTTAGAAATGTCTAAAGAAATGAAGAAGTGGAACATGTTTTTGATTTGATTTATTATTGTCATATGCACTTTTCTGGTTGGCGGTCAGTGACTAGTACTGGTGTGCCTCAGGGATCAGTGTTGGGACCGCAATTGTTTACGATTTACATAGATGATTTGGAGTTGGGGACCAAGTGTAGTGTGTCAAAATTTGCAGATGACACTAACATGGGTGGAAGAGCAAAGTGTGCAGAGGACGCTGCAAGTCTGCAAAGGGCTATAGCTAATCTGAGTGGGCTAGGGTCTGGCAGATGGAGTATAATGTTGGTAAATGTGAGGTCATCCATTTTGGTAGGAATAACAACAAAATGGACTATTTTTTAAATGGTAAAATATTGCAGTGTGCTGCTGTGCAGAGGGACTTGGGTGTCCTTGTGCAGGAATCTCAAGGAGTTGGTTTGCAGGTGCAGCGGGTAATTAAGAAGGCAAGTGGAATTTTGTCCTTCATTGCTAGAGGAATGGAGTTTAAAAACAGTGAGATTATGTTGCAGATGTATAAGGTGCTGGTGAGGCCACACCTGGAGTACTGTGTACAGTTTTGGTCTCCTTACTTGAGGGGATGCAAAGGAGATTCACTAAGTTGATTCTGGAGTTGAGAGAGTTGGCTTTTGAGGAGAGGCTGAATGGACTGGGGCTATACTCATTGGAATTCAGAAAAATGAGGTGAGATCATATAGAAACATATAAGATTATGAAGGGACTAGATAAGATAGAAGCAGGGAAGTTGTTTCCACTGGCTGGTGAAACGAGAACTAGGGGGTATTGCTTCAAAATAAGAGGAAGCAGATTTAGGACTCTGTTGAGGAGGAACTTTTTCACACAAAGGGTTGTGAATCTGTGGCATTCCCTGCCCAGTGGAGCAGTTGAGGCTACCTCATTAAATGTTTTTAAGGCATGGATAGATAAATTTTTGAACAGTAAAGGAATTAAGGGTTATGGTGAGCAGGCGGGTAAATGGAATTGAGTCCACAAAAAGATTAGCCATGATCTCATTGAATGGCGGAGCAGGCTCAAGGGGCCAGGTGACCTACTCCTGCCCCTGGTTCTTATGTTTTTATGTTCTTATGGGGATACAGTGAAAAGTTTTGTTTCTTGCGCGCTATACAGACAAAATATACTGTTTATAGAGTACATGGGGTGGAGGAAAGAAAATGGCGCAGAATGCAGTGTTACAATCATAGGTAGGGTGGAGAGAAAGATCAACTTAATACAAAATAGATCTCAGACTGCTGTACCATTTTCCGATGGAAGAATAGGTGGCATGGTAGCACAGTGGTTTGCACTGCTGCTTCACAGTGCCAGGGCCCAGGTTCGATTCCTGGCTTGGGTCACTGTCTGTGTGGAGTTTGCACGTTCTCCCTGTGTCTGCATGGGTTTCCTCCGGGTACTCCCACATTCTAAAAGACGTGTTGGTTAGATGCATTGACCTGAACAGGTGCTGGACTGTGGTGAACAGGGGAATTTCACAGTAACTTCATTGCAGAGCTAATGTACACCTTACTTGTGATTAATAAATAAATAAGCTTTAAAAAGAAGGTGGAGGAGGGTATGTCCGGGGTGTGTGGGGTCCTTATTATGCTGGCAGAGTCAGTGAACATTATTTCCAGAATTTGATATGTCTGGAACAAGAATCCAAAGATACCAAATTAAATGCAAAGTGATTTAATACAATTGCAACTGTACAGGGCACTGGTGAGGCCGCAGCTGGAGTACTGTGTGCAGTTTTGGTCGCCACACTTGCGCAAGGATATTTTGGCCTTGGAGGGAGTGCAGAGGAGGTTCACTAGGCTGATACCGGAGTTGAGGGGGTTGGACTATGAAGAGGGTCTGAATAGACTGGGTCTGTACTTGTTGGAATTTAGAAGGATGAGGGGGGATCTTATAGAGACGTATAAGATAATGAAGGGGATGGATAGGGTAGAAATGGAGAGATTCTTTCCGCTCAGAAAGGACAGCAGGACTAGAGGGCACAGCCTCAAGATAACGGGGGGGAGCAGTTTAGAACGGAGTTGAGGAGGAACTTCTTCACTCAAAGGGTGGTGAATCTCTGGAATTCTCTGCCCGTTGAAGTGGTGGAGGCTACCTCGCTAAATATATTTAAGACACGGGTGGATAGGTTTTTGGTAGGCCAGGGAATTAAGGGTTATGGGGAGAAAGCGGGAAAGCGGAACTGAGCCACGACAGATCAGCCATGATCTTATTGAATGGCGGGGCAGGCTCGAAGGGCTAGATGGCCGACTCCTGCTTCTATTTCTTATGTTCTTATTCAAAGCACGTGAAACCTCTTCACGCAGAGTGTCGTAAGGTTATAGAATCCACTTCTAGGGTTGAGACAGAAGTTATAACATCATTCAAGATTAGATTGAATAGATGGATGGAGGAAAATGGAATGCAGAGACATAGAAATGGGGTGGATAAATCTGATAAGAACTATTTCGTGGCTTTCCCATGAAGTTGCTCCTACTGATAATTGGTCATGGAGGTTGTAGTGGAGAGAGGTGCTTTTGAAGTAAGTTGGTGAGTTTCTGCTATGGATCCTGTGGGAGATGCGTTCGTTCTCAATTGTGATTTCCCTTTCAATGAGTCTCTGACCCCAGCCTTCCCAACAGGAGTCCTGCCAGGCAGGGGCTGCTTACATAATTAAAATGTGAAAGTGCATGGAGTGAGTTGTCTTCGGGGTAATGAATTGCTGGGTTGAAAGACTCTTTTACAAATAGATTAATGGTCACTGACCCCCCCCCCACCTCCCACCTAAATTATACCATGTAGTATTCATAACATGGAAGTCTTGTATGGGAGCAGTGTTTTAATAATACCTTTGACAAAACAGGTGTCTATCAGTGAAATGGGTTTGCCCACTTCTCACTGCAGCTTGTCCACCTAGTGCATCCACCTCCCAAGTGAAACAGCCAACTGCATACCACTCTTACTTCCTCTTTCTCCCACATTTCTCCTGTGAATAAAGTCAGTGTTGAGCATGATGTAGGAAGAAACTATGGTTGATTTCGACACCAGGGCATCTGACCGCTGAAGGAAGTCGTTTCATCAGTTCATTCCTGGGTTGATAACATTAACGGAAGCAATGGCTTCAGTTAATCCTTCTTGATAAAAACAAGGTTGAGCAATTAGAAAGAAATAATGTGCATTTATTCAGCATGCTTTAAGCCCTTAAAACCAAAGCACTTCACAGCCAATGAAGTACTTCTCGTGTGTAGGAATAAAGATTTCAAGAAAAATAGGAAAATCAACCCCCCTCTCACCGCCCCCACCCCTGTACTTCCTTGAATTGTGCTGTCTGATCTTTTAAGTTCACCTGAGAGGTAAACACAGTGAGAAGTCTCACAACACCAGGTTGGAGTCCAACCAGTTTATTTGATAGTAATCTCACAAGCTTTCAGAAACGGTGTTCCTCCGTCAGGTGTGTGGAAGGTTAGCCAGGGCTACCTGCATTTCCGACAATGCAGCACTCCATTGTTGCTACTGTAGAGTGTCAGGCTGTAGCAACTCCACTGTTGTTACAGCAGAGATGTTGGGCTCAAGTAGTGGAGTGGAGAAACAAAATACTTTTAACACCCCTACTGCAGGAACGACCTGCTGCAATACATCCAGTTGTCCCATTTCGGGGGAGATGGTTGGCACTATGGGAATTCAGAGGCCCAGGCTAATGCTCCAGGCTGATGCTCTGGGGACATGGGTTCAAATCCCAGCATGGCAGCTGGTGGAATTTTTTTTTAATTCATTCGTGGGACAGAGGCATTGCTGGCTGGCCTGCATTTATTGCCCATCCCTAGATGCCCTTGAGAAGGTGGTGGTGAGCTGCTTCCTTGAATCGCTGCAGTCCATGTGTTGCGGGTTGACCCAAAATGCCATTAGGGAGGGAATTCCAAGATTTTGACCCTGTGACTATAGAGGAAAGGTGATATATTTCCAAGTCAGGATGGTGAGTGGCTTGGAGGGAAACTTGAAGGTGGTGTTCCCATGTATCTGCTGCCTTTGTCTTTCTAGATGGAAGTGGTCATGGGTTTGGAAGATGCTGTTTAAGGAGCTTTGTGAATTGCTGCGGTGCATCTTGTCGATAGCACATACTGCTGCTATTGAGTGTCAGTGGTGAAGGGAGTGGATGTTTGTAGATATGGTGCCAATCAAGCGGGCTGCTTTGTCCTGGACGGTGTCGAGCTTCTTGAGTGTTGTTGGAGCTGCACCTGTCCAGGAAGTGGGGAATATTCCATCACACTCCTGAAATGTGCCTTGCAGATGGCTTTGGGGAGTCAGGGGGTGAGTTATTCGCTGCAGTATTCCCAGCCTCTGACCTCCTCTTGTAGCCACTGTGATTATGTGGTGAGTCCAGTTGAGTTTCTGGTGAATGTTAACCCCAAGGATGTTTAAATTCATTTAATTTATAAATCTGGAATTGAAAGCTCGTATCAGTAATGGTGACCATGAAACTATCGGCAATTCACTCACATCCGTAGGGAAGGAAATCTGCTATCTTTATCCCATCCGGTCCAAGTATTGGCTCTTAGCTGCCCTCTGGAATGACCTAGCAAGACTGCAGTGGTCCAACTTCAAGGGCAATTAGGGATGGGCAACAAACTCTGACCTAGCCAGTGACACACATGACAGATTCATTTTTTAAGAATTGACCCCTCTGCATTATAAACAGCATTACAGCTGTCCATAAGATAGGAAAAAGTCTGACAACACCAGGTTTTAGTCCAACCTATTTATTTGATAATATACTCACAAGCTTTCGAGGGGACTGCCTCTTCGTCAGGTGAATGGAGAGTTCTGGCCTCAGACAGAGCATATAAAGCACAGACAGTTTAGAGATTACTGATTAAAATGCAAATCCTTACACCTAACCTGCTGTTCAAGACCTGAAGTGGCTGATAATGTGAGTGGAAGGAGCACTGATCACAGTTTAAAGAGATGTGTATTGTCTCCAGACAGTACAGTAAGTGAGGTTTTGCAAACCCAGGCAAGTCACGGGGGTTACAGATAGTGCGACATGAACCCAAGATCCCTGTTGAGACCGTCCTCATGTGTGCGGAACTTGGCTATCAGTCTCTGTTCAGCGACTCTGCGCTGTCGTGTGTCGTGAAGGCCGCCTTGGAGAATGCTTACCCGAAGTCAGAGGCTGAATGCCCGTGACCACTGAAGTGTTCGCCAACAGGAAGGGAACAGTCTTGCCTGGTTCAATCTTGCTTGGTTCAGTCTTGCTTGAATGAACATCGCTCGACAGTCACCAGGCAAGACTATTCCCTTCCTGTTGGCGAACACTTCAGTGGTCACGGGCATTCAGCCTCTGACCTTCGGGTAAGCATTCTCCAAGGCGGCCTTCACGACACACGACAGCGCAGAGTCGCTGAACAGAGACTGATAGCCAAGTTCCGCACACATGAGGACGGTCTCAACAGGGATCTTGGGTTCATGTCGCACTATCTGTAACCCCCGTGACTTGCCTGGGTTTGCAAAACCTCACTTACTGTACTGTCTGGAGACAATACACATCTCTTTAAACTGTGATCAGTGCTCCTTCCACTCACATTATCAGCCACTTCAGGTCTTGAACAGCAGGTTAGGTGTAAGGATTCGCATTTTAATCAGTAATCTCTAAACTGTCTGTGCTTTATATGCTCTGTCTGAGGCCAGAACTCTCCATTCACCTGACGAAGAGGCAGTCCCCTCGAAAGCTTGTGAGTATATTATCAAATAAATAGGTTGGACTAAAACCTGGTGTTGTCAGACTTTTTACTGTGTTTACGCCAGTCCAACGCTGGCATACCCACATCATAAGATAGGATCCAGGTCCAGCCTGAAGCTACAAACTAAAACTAAAAGCTGCAAATGGTGCCAAAACTCATGAATACCACAGTGAGTAGAAACTGTTTTAACATTTCAATTACTGTCTGGTCAACAAGTTGCTTCAGGGCATCATTTGCAATGTATCCAATCTCGTGGTCCAAAAATAGAGTAGTTCCCTGAATGAATGGTTCTTCAGCATGAAACCAGAACAAGTCTTTGATGTTTTTGCTGTTACTTTCAGTCAATTGATTTGTCATCATTCATATCTATTCAGAAATCAGTCTGCTCACTAGTTGCAGGACTATGGAAAATTGCATTTTCAGGGGGTGAATCATGCTACATGCCACATGTCGATTTTTTTTAATGGATTTTTTACATTTGCTCCCGGTCTGGCATTCCAGTTTCAGTAGGAAGGCTGACTGTTGTGGCACAGCTGGACAGCTGTGAGCAGTGTTCACAAATAGATGGATTGGTCATGCCAAATTATCCCTTAGTGTCTAAAGATGTGCAGGTTTGGTGGATTGGCCATGCTAAATTGTTTCTTAGAGTCCAAAGATGTGTCGGTTAGGTGGATTGGTAAATTGCCCCTTAGTGACCAAAGATGTGCAGGTTAGGTGGATTGGCCATGCTAAATTGCCCCTTGGTGTCCAAAGATGTGTGGGTTAGATGGATTGGCCATGCTAAATTGTCCCTTAGTGCCCAAAGATGTGCAGGTTAGATGGATTGGTCTTGCTAAATTGCCCTTTGGTGTCCAAAGATGTGCAGGTTAGGTGATTGGCCATGGTAAATTTCCCCTTAGTGTCTGGGGGATTAGCAGGGTAAAGACTTGGGTTTGTGGGGATAGAGCCCGGATGGGATTGTTGTTGATTCAGACTCGATGGGCTGAATGGCCCCCTTTTGCACTACAGGATTCAATGATCAGATCACTTTTTGTTTGGGAAGTCAGCAGAGTTGTCAACCTGGCACACATCTGAATGACTACTGACAAACAGAAAATGCTGGAAACGCTCATCAGGAAAGGTGTGGAGAGAGGAACAGAACTAACATTTCAGGTGAATGATATTTTATTCTGCCCCTAATCACAAAATCCTGCATCCACAGCATTTTTGTTATGCTTGAATGACGGTTAATTTGTGTTCAACTGCTCCCTGGAAGCTCCGAAATGCCTGTTTGAATGCAAAATAGAGCTGGTTCTGCTAGACAAATTCTGGTCGCTGCCCAACATTGTATTTGTGCCACTGTCAATCACATATAGGGGACACTTTTGAGTTCCATGGAGGAAGAATATGTGATGTTTGGAAGAAGCTAACTAGGGGAAATCTGCATATTCATTTTATCACAGATAAATGACTTCCTGATGATGAACTAGCTGCTCACGTCCTTTATAGGTATTTAGTCGATGCTGGTTTGAAGGTGTTGAGCAGTTCTTTGGGTCATCTGACTCCTTGGTCGTCATAGCTAATACATGGGGTGGCACAGTGGTTATCACTGCTGTCTCACAGTGCTGGGGACCTGGGTTTGATTCCTGGCTTGGGTGACAGTGGGGAGTTTGCATGTTCTCCCCAGGTCTGCATGGGTTTCCTTCCACACTCCAAAGGTGTGCAGGTTAGGCACTTTTAGTGTCCAAAGATGTGTGGGTTAGGTGCATTGGCCATGCTAAATTGTCCCTTAGTGTCCAAAGATGTGTGGGATAGGTGGATTGACCATGCTAAGTTGTCCCTTAGTATCCAAAGACATTAGGTTAGGTGGATTAATCATGGTAAATGCACAGGGTTTTGTGGATAGGGAAGGGTGGGGTGGAGTGGACCTGAGTAAAATGCTTGTTTAGAGAGTCGATGCAGACTTGATGGGCTGAATGGCCTCCTTCTGTGCTGTAGGGTTCCTGATTTTATGAAAATTATTATTGGATCAATTCAGTAGAATTGTTGGTGTTTAATCCAGTCAACAATATTTGCCAGGAGCAGACAATCTCTATAGGTGTACCTCAATATTCTGCACAGTTTCATAAACTCTCCTGTGCATTATAAAACCTTTTGTAAGTATCCTAAGTACAATTTCTCTTCCTCTGTTTCCAGAAAAGGTCCTTTCTGGGACCAAGCTTATAAAACAAAAATCCAGTTTCAGATCACCCACTGCATCTCAAAGTCAGGTAATGGCTAGCACAATGTGCGCTAACAGTATTACTTCTGCAGCACAGGGCAATTCTTACCCTCTGCTCCCTCACCCTCACTACAAGTGAATCATTATAGTTATTTATGGAGGAGCAGTGGGACAAAGAGAAATCCATGAAGGCACCACTAAAATACCGCTAGTGTTTGTGTACTGAAGATACTCAGTTTAAGTAATTCTAAGGTCACGCAACATGAACTGCTTTTGAATGGTGAGATGTAGGTTCATCCCTGGAGTCTGCCACTCCATTGAGTTGCTGTTCTCCATTATGTCAAGTAGAGGCCTCTTGTTTGTTTATAGAGCAAGGTTTTAAAATAGAGGTTGAATTCTTGCTTGCATTGCACTCATGCATAACCTGTTGGCCCGCTCCAGAGCAATACTGGCAGCTAGGGAACTCGGGCTAGGCCACCTGCCCGTTCTCTTAGTCACACTTAGTCATAGAATCATAGAATTCTTACAGTGCAGAAGGAGGCCATTCGGCCCATCGGGAATGCACCAACCACAATCCCACCCAGGCCCTTATTCCTGTAACTCCACATATTTACCCTGCTAGTCCCCCTGAAACTAAGTGGCAATTTAGTATGGCCAATCAATCTAACCTGCACATCTTTGAAGTGTGGGAGGAAACCAGAGGAAACCCACGCAGACATCGGGGGGTGGGGGGGAAGTGCAAACTCCACACAGACTGTTACCCAAGGCCGGAATTAAACCCATCTCCCTGATGGCGTGAGGCAGCAGTATAACCACTGTGCCAGCATGTCACCCCAATGATCAGAGTAATTGCAATAAAGAAATAAAGGCATATCTCTTACAGCAACTGGCAACCAGAGACTGAGAGAGAGAATTAGATACTAAAGCAGTTCCTATCTTTTGGTATCAATGAGATGTGGACTGTTCTGGGGTTTGTTTATTGGGTTGATTTTGAGACATGTTTCATATTCGGTGTTTTAAAATGTTTGCACTTCTTCTACATTACATTGAAAATAAATGTTATTGCCTTTAAAACAAAAGCTGAGCAAGCTCCAGTTGTCCATGCCCATCTGAGGTGATGCAAATATCATCAGCAGTTTCATTCTGAATGAGGTCAATAGCCAAACCGTGATAGCAACAATCCAGGAACATTCTGCTCTTACATGTTACTCTCACTGTAACAATAAGAAGGAAGGAAGGAAATAAGGGAAGGCAGTGGTGTAGTGGTACTGCCACTGGATTAGTAATCCACTCGACCCTGTGTAATATCCTGGGGACCAGAGTTTGAATCCGACCCCAGTAGAATAAATCTGTTAACAATGACCATAAAACCATTTTCAATTTTTGTAAAAACCCATCTGGTCCACTAATGTTCTTCAGGGAAGGAAATCTGCTGTCCTTACCTTGTCTGGCTTACATGTGACTCCAGACCCACAGCAATGGGGTTGACTCCTAAGTGAATGCCAGTGAGGGATGGGCAGTAAATGCTGGCCCAGTCAGTGCCTCCCACAGCTCACGAATGAGTAAAAAAAGCTTGCAACTATATGGTGCTGTTGGACACTCTCAGCATGCCCCAAAGTGTGTCACAGACAATTCATTATTTTTGAGCTGTCAGCACTGTTATTAAATAGGGAAGCACAGCAGTGAACATGTACACAGCAAGATCCCACAGGCAGCAAATGAAAGAAAATGTCTTGTTTTTGGTGGTTCGGTTGAAGGAGGAATTTTGGCCAGCGTACTGGAAGAATTCCTTTGTCTTTCTTCGCATTGTTTCATTGGATCCTACGCGTTCATCTGAGCAGTCAAACAGAGCCTCAGTAGTAAAACAGTACATCTTACACTGCGGCACTCCTCCGTTGTTGCACCAATGTGATAAACTACATTAAAGAATGGTAAGGTACGAGAGCAGAAACCCCTAGATATATTATGAAGCCAGACTAGACCCCAACAATTTTTCTATTTTGGCATTAATGTGAGGATAGGTTGTTTCACTCCAGGTACAATTATACTGACGAACTAGGGGGCTTTTACCATAACAACTTTTATTTACCAGTACAGTTTAACCACAGCAAATTAATTAGCTTAACTTTTAACAATTGAACAATGCTCAAGCATGACAAGTTTAAAGTTAAAGTTTATTTATTAGTGTCACAAGTAGGCTTACATTAACACTGCAATGAAGTTATAGAGTCATAGGGGTTTACAGCATGGAAACTGGCTCTTCGGCTCAACTTGTCCATGCTGCCCTTTTCTTTTTAAAGCCCCTAAAATAATCCCAATTGCCCGCATTTGGTCCCTATCCCTCTATACCCATGTAACTATCTAAATGCTTTTTAAAAGATAACATTGTACCCACCTCTACTACTACCTCTGGCAGTTTGTTCCAGACACTTACCATCCTCTGTGTGAAATAATTACCCCTCTGGACACTTTTGTATCTCTTCACTCTCACCTTAAACCTAGTTTAAACTCCCCTACTTTGGGAAAAGATATTGACTACCTTGTCTAAGCCCCTAATTATTTTATAGACCTCTATAAGGTCACCCCTCAGCCTCCTACTCTCCAGAGCAAAAGTTCCCAGTCTATTCAGCCTGCCCTTATAATTCAATCTATCAAGTTCCGGTAGCATCTTAGTAAATCTTTTCTGCACTCTTTCTAGTTTAATAATATCCTTTCTATAATAGAGTGACCAGAATTTCACAGTGTTCCAAGTATGGCCTTACCAATGTCTTGTACAACTTTAACAAGATGCCCCAACTCCTGTATTCAATGTTCTGACTGATGAAACCAAGCATTTTGAATGCCTTCTTCACCGCTCTGTCCACCTGTAACTCCACTTTCAAGGAGCTATGAACATGTACCCCTACATCTCTTGTTCTGTAACTCTCCCCAACACCCTGTGAAGATCCCATAGTCGCCACACTCCACCACCTGTTTGGCTACACAAAGGGAGAATTTAGCATGGCTTATGCACTGAACCAGCATGTCTTTCAAGGAAGAAACCGGAGCACCTGAAGGGAATGCACGCAGACAGGGGAAGAACATGCAGACTCCGCACAGACAGTGACCCAAGCTGGGAATCAAACCCAGATCCCTGGCACTGTGAGGAAGCAGTGCTATCCACTGTGCCATCATGCTGCCTCAATACAATGCTTAATTGCTGACCTATCACTATGAGTTACAATCAAGCAAAATTTCCCTTATAGACTTAAACTGTTGCTTATAATTAGTTAGCAAAATGCATGCATACTTGCTTGTAACTTGGGTTAACAATCTTGGAACTTTCAGAAAACCTCTGAAGAGAGAAAGAGAGAGAAAACCTCTGGAGAGAGAGACACCTGTTCCTTCTAGCAGGCCCAGGCAGCAACTGCTTGTATTTTAAAATGAAAATGAAACTTGGTTTTCCTGCAAGCTTAGCTCCTCCCATTGTTAACATGATCCTGCCCCTCTCAGTCAACCTAATCAAAAACTCACACAATTCTGCATACCAAGTCTAAAATCCCAGGAGAAACTTAAATAAACAAAAGGTCCATTAACTCTACAAAGTAACATATTCATAGCTAAGATCAGTTAATAGCTTGCAATCGCTCACCAACTCTCACCAACTTTTACAGATGCACCATAGAAAGCATTCTTTCTGGTTGTATCACAGCTTGGTGTGGCTCCTATTCTGCCCAAAACTGCAAGGAACTACAAAAGGTCATGAATGTAGCCCAATCCATCAGCCAAACCAGCCTCCTCCCATCCATTGATTCTGTCTACACTTCCTGCTGCCTCGGCAAAGCAGCCAGCATAATTAAGGACTCCACGCACCTCGGACACTCTTTCTTCCACCTTCTTCCTTCGGGAAAAAGATACAAAAGTCTGAGGTCATATATCAACCGACTCAAGAACAGCTTCTTCCCTGCTGCTGTCAGACTGTTGAATGGACTTACCTTGCATTAAGTTAATCTTTCTCTACACCCTAGCTATGACTGTAACACTATGTTCTGCACTCCCTCATTTCCCTCTCTTTGAACAATATGTTTTGTCTGTATAGCTCGCAAGAAACAATACTTTTTACTGTATGCCAATACATGTGACAATAATGAATCAAATCAAATCTTAGCATCTGGTGCATGTTTACCAGACTAAAATTGACTCTTGTAATAAAACACTTCATCTTAAAGCAAACCCACCTTAATCATAAAATATATCAAATTAGCACAGTATCTTCACAAAAAAGACAAAAGGAAGATTTGCATTTCTATTGCACGATCACTGCATATCTCAAATTGCTTTTTGACTAATGAAGCAATTTTGAAGTACAAGTCACTGTTGTAATGTAGTAAACATTGCAGTCAATTTGTGTTCAGCACCTCTCACAACATGATAACATGATAATGGCCAAATAATCTGTTTCCATGGCATTGACTGAGGCATGAATATTGGCCAGGGCACCAGGGATAATGACATGGGATCTTTGACATCCACCTGAAGAACATTTCACTCAAAAGACAGCGGTGGCAATCTTACTTTCTCGGCCCGCTGGTTGCTGGACGGGGCGAACCAGTACAGCCGTGCTAGAGGCAGAAAACCGGGTTCGTGCCCAATTCCTCACCTATCGCGAGCTTACTGGGCCTGGATATCAGGCAAGATCAGCATCGCACCTGAAAAGGTCGCAAGGCTGGTCTCAATATTTAAATCAATGCTAATGTTGATTTAAGTATTTATTCATTAGCACAGATGATATTGTCCGGGCTCACTTGCCTCAGCGGCCTTGCTGGTGAAGGTCCTCACCAGTCAAGATCATGTATGATTCCCATCAATGGAGACCTGCCATGATGGCCTCACCAATAGCACCAAAAGCCATCGAGGCCCCTGGAAGCTTGTGGGCGGTGCTCAGGCCCAACCCCCTTCCCTGGCTGATGGAAAACAGATTTTGCAATTTTTTTTTTAAACAGGCTGGCATAAGTGAGTGGTATAGTGGCAGAGAGGTTACCACTGCTGCCTCACATTGCCAGAAACCTAGGTTTGATTCCCGGCTTGAGTCACTGTCTATGCGGAGTTTGCACGCTCTCCCCGTGTCTGTGTGGGTTTCTTCCGGATTCTCCGGTTTCCTCCCACAGTCCGAAAGACGTGTTGGTTAGATGCATTGGCCATGCTAAATTCTCCCTCAGTGTACCCGAACAGGCGCCGGAGTGTGGCAACTAGAGGATTTTCACAGTAATTTCATTGCAGTGTTAAAGTAAGCCTACTTGTGACACTAATAAATAAACTTTAAAACTTAATAAGATAGGACTTGTGGCCTCACTGAAAAACCGTATCCAAAACTCTCCTGTTTTTACATTAGTTTGGGACTGAGAATCTTTTTGGTAAGATCACCCCCAGCCTCTTTGACAGTGTAGCACACCCTCAGGACTGCACAGTAGTGTTATCCTTGAGTTTTGTGTACAAGCCCTAGAGTAAGATTTGAGCAGAGAGGGAGTGGGGGAATAAGGTGGTGTGTTTGAGGTGGGGCTTGATGACAATGAGTCAGGTGACATTGTACCTGCCTTTGATGGAATGTTAGATAATTGTCACATGCATTTTATGCCCAATATACATCATGCATCGTACAATATATATCTGAGACATGCTCATACAATCAAGGAGTTGGAACCCTCCCTTTGTGAGTGGACTTACTCCTGGGATAATCCTAAAGGTAGGTAAATACCTAAAGGTAGGTCAGATTCCCAGGAATGCAGGCTTTTCTCCCAGAACCTTTCCTCTGCAGCCTTGCCCATGGCTCCAGTAGTTACACTGGGGTAAATACTTTCAGCTTCAAGATAAAAGTGAAGTGCATAGATATAACTCTATTTGTGTAGATGACCAAGAGTAGCACTTCTGAATCTTAGGGGAACAGGTTCCCTCAGTGCTCAACTGTGCAAAATCATATATAGTGTCCGTTCATTCATCTCTCTGCAGACATGAATTAGATGTATCTGGTGCCAGCACGTATAACGCCCCTTTCAACAACGTGCGTTTATGTAATGTCATCAATGGTTCCATCATATATAATGCCTTCTTCTTGACAACAACATGCATTTTATACAGTTGTGTATGTCGTAAAATATCCCCAGATGGTTCTCCATAGAGCTGCTTACATTTTATTGGACAGTTTGTACTTTCCTTTCAATATGAATACACAATTGCAGCCATGTTGACTATCAGGATGGGATTGAATTCTGTGTCAGTCACAAGCACACTATTTTGCTCTGCCTTATAGTGCCAGGGACCTGGGTTCGATTCCCGGCTTGGGAGTCTGCGTGGATTTCCTCCAGGTGGTCCAGTTTCCTCCCAAAGTGTCTACGTGGGGTTTCTCCGGGTGCTCTGGTTTCCTCCCACACTCCAAAGACATGCGGGTTAGGTGCATTGACCATGCTAAATTCTCCCTCAGTGTACCTGAACAGGTGCCAGGGTGTGGTGACTAGGGGATTTTCATAGTAACTTCATTGCAATGTTAATGTAACCCTACTTGTGACTAATAAATAAATCTTAACTTTAAGTTCAGTGCTATTCTGATGACTGCTGTCTACAAAAGTTATGTCCCTTATGCATTTTTTTGCCAACATCTGGGTAATTAATACCCAGATCAGATGGAGAGGCAGTGTGTGCACTAACACATTGCAATGTGCTGGCTCTAACCAAAGCATAAGTTAAATATGTACATAATTGGACTAAGATTCAGGCCACAGGTTATTTGATACAGAATACCTCGATTGAAGGATTACATTCATTGGTGTTTAGAAGAGTGAGAAGGGAATCTCATAGAAACTTACAACATTCTAGCAGGATTAGACAGGGTAGACTCAGAAAGAATGTTCCTGATGGTTGGGAAGTTCAGAACTAAGGGATCATAGTTTAAGGATAAAGGGTGAAGAACCTTTTAGAACTGAGGTGAGGAGAAATTTCACCACCCTTTGTGTGGAATTCACTACTGCGGAAAGTACTCCAGGTCAAAAACATTGTCTTATTTCAAGATGAAATTAGATATAGTTCTTGGGGCTAAAGGAGCTCTTGGCAGTATGGTGGTACAGTGGTTGGCACTGCTGCCTCAAAGCGCCAGAGACCCAGGTTCGGTTCTGGCCTCGGGTGACTGTGGAGTTTACACATGCTCCCCGTGGCTGTGTGGATTTCCTCCAGGTGGTCCAATTTCCTCCCAAAGTCCAAAGATGTGCGGGTTAGGTTGACTGACCATGCTCAATTAACCCTAGAGTCGGGGAATTAGCAGGGTAAATATGAAGGGTGACGAGAATAAGGCCTGGGTGGGATAGTGGTGGGTGCAGTCTCAATGGGCTGAGTAGCTTCCTTCTGCACTACAGGGATTCTTTGAATTTTATGATTCAGTGGATCAAGGGATTTGAAGGGATCAGGGTTTTGAATTTGATGATCAGCCGTGATCAGAATGAGTGGCACAGCAGGCTCGAAGGGCTGAATGGCCTACTTCTGCTTCTAGTTTCTATGTTGAACCTGCCTCCATCACCCTCTCAGGAAGTTCGTTCCGGACTCCAACCACAATCTGGATGAATTCTTCCCTTTGCCAGTGATGTAGAGTCTCTATTCGGTTAGAAATGCCAAACTAAAAGCTTTAAATTGTCCGGTGATGCTGACATTAGCTGAGGAAAGGTTGGGGGCACCATTCAGTGTGAACCAGTAGTAATTCTGCAGGTGTCCCCTATTTAGGTGCCGGAGGCTGCAGAATGTGCCAATTTAGGGCCAATTAACTTGGTGACTTGCCTGGCTGCCATTGTCTGCCTTTATCTCCCACTTAACGCCCGTCACACGCCAATTGAACACGTAAAAGGATGTTGATGGACAGTATTTCAAAGTGTGGGAACACTTCCAATAAAGCTGCTCCAGTTTCTTTATGTGGGGGGGGTTGTTTCGTTTCGCTTCTAGATGGGTTGGAGTTCAAGGCTGAGTGAAATAATATGATTCACGCACAGTATAGTCATCAAGAAGCCAGATAAGCTGCTGGAACAGTCTGAACTCGGCTCTCTCTGGTTGTGGGTGTGGCATCAGGCTGACGAAACCCGCAGCGAGCTCTCCTACCCTGCCCCTTAAGAGTAGGGAACACCCAGCCGTAGAGGCAGCCTTTAATATTCCAGCACGGCGATGGTACCCTTTGGATTCACTTGCACGTTGCACCGGGTTCAGTGTTTACAAAGATCCACAAGGGGGGTTTAATTTTTGAATAACTGTTC
Organism: Carcharhinus amblyrhynchos; assembly: GCF_965287045.1. Taxonomy (NCBI): domain Eukaryota; kingdom Metazoa; phylum Chordata; class Chondrichthyes; order Carcharhiniformes; family Carcharhinidae; genus Carcharhinus; species Carcharhinus amblyrhynchos. Next base: position 167,581,048 of record NC_137324.1, read on the forward strand.
TGGTAAGTGCGGCGTTTGTGAACCTTTTACATTTTTTTTTAAAAAGCATCACAAGCTACGATTTCAGCACTGCAGCGGGATTTTAACGAGGGGGGGGGGGAAATATAATATAACCGGACTATTGTTAAATGAGAATGTTCATGGTTCAGGAGATTTCCTGCATGATTTCTCCTTGTTTCCTTTTCTGCTTAGCCCTAGCCAGATAAATAGCCAGAGAATTATTATTGTTGCTGATTCGTGTCGCTGTCTGCCGGCTGTGTTTTGGGGAAAGTGGTTTAACAAGACAATACCTTAGCCTGGGTATGTGTTGTACAGTAATGAGGCACAGTAATAAAGCACCCATCTAGTGACGCTGAATTTGCTATACATCGCGGCGAGTGTTGTTTGTCCAACTCCGAGGAACAACATAGTTAAAACTACTGACATTTGGCTATCAGGCTTGACCACCTTGTTGAAGACCTGGCAACTTTCTGGTTGGATTAGACTTAGAGGGCTTAAAATATATTTTTTTTTCAAGGGATGTGTACGTACCGAGCGAATAATAATTTTAAAAATGGTAGTTAACTCGAGGTTACTAATCGATATTGGGAGGGAAGTTTTGATTCGATGCTTGGCACATGGTAAATAGAACGTGGTCATGAGCTGTGTGTGTGGTTAGTTTCAGAGATACAGATTGGCGTTTCTATGTAAAGCCACACTGCGAACGGCGTTATCTTGACTATCTCGCGTCTTTTATACACGTTCCGTGACTGGATGGTGGGTGGAGGGTGCAACTTCTTTGCCCGTGGGTTTCATAGTTACTCTGTTACTTTGCTTGCTGTCTCCCCTTCTCCATTGTCATTCCACGGCCGTGCGTTGAACATCTTACCTGGTCCTTGCCATCGTTGCAACGCACGGATCAGTCGGCTTCCAAAGTTCACTTTAGCGCGGGGTGGGGGTGGTCCTGGAGTGAGTTTGGGTAATGTCACTGGGCGAGTGCCAATTCCAGGTCCCCAGGTTAATTCAGTGTTCCAATCCCATCACCGAAGCTGTGAGGATTCCACTGTTGAATTTACAGTTGAAAACTCGACTCATTAATGGTGACGACGAACCTAATTGTAGATTTTTAAAGACCCATCTGGTTCACTTTTTTTTTGGAATGGAAATCTGTCACCCTTACCTGGTCTGGTGCCTCCAGACCCACAGCAATGTGGATGACTCCTGAATGCCATCTGAAATGGCCAAGCAAGACACCCAGTCCAAGGGCAATTAGGGATGGGCAACAAATACTAGCCTTATTTATTTATTAGTGTCACAAATAGGCTTACATTAGCACTGCAATGAAGTTACTGTGAAAATCCCCTAGTCGCCACATTCTGGCGCCTGTTCAGGTACACTGAGGGAAAATTTAGCATAGCCAGTGCATCTAACCAGCACATCTTCCAGACAGTGGGAGGAAACCCATGCAGGCACGGGGTGAATGTGCAGTCTCGGCACAGTCAGTGCCCCAAGCCAAGAATCGAACCTGGGACCCTGGCGCTGCGAGGCAGCAGTGCTAACCAGTATGCTACCATGCTGCCCTTGAATGTTCACGTCCCAATAAATAATATTTTTAAAAAATGCAGCAGCTATTAGTGTCAGCCGAGCTCTGTCATCACTGCTCTGTCATCACCACTCACACTTCTTACTGTGTTTACCCCAGTCCAACACCGGCATCTCCACATCATGATCACCACTCTGTTCAGAAACGGGGAATGTATCTTCTGTGTCAGACATTGTATATGATCAACTTGAGTCGTAACTAGGATTTTAACCCTTTTTGTCAGTAGCTCTTGAACTAATGCTTCTTGTTTGTTGCTGTATGTCTACATGATAGTACAGACAATGTTGTGGCTGTATGATGAAATATTACGCTTTTATTCAAAACCTTTATTTTCCAGCACACTGCTCTCATAGCACAGAATTGATCAATGACTATAGATTTGTAAATCAAGGTCGATGATCTGTGGCAACCCCAAGATAATAGTTCTTAATTGATTCATATTGCAGTGTGGTTCTGGCAATTCCGTGATGTCTTGTAAGCTTACGTCCTGATTTCAGCAAGTTGGGGGAAATCGGAGCAAAAACCTTACCCTAAATAGATGCAGAAGTTGGGTGGCAGGCTGGCACAGTGGTTAGCACTGCTGCCTCACCACACCAAAGACCTGGGATCAATTCCAGCTTTGCATGTTTAAGTTTTAAGTTTATTTATTTGTGTCACAAGTAGGCTTACATTAACACTGCAATGAAGTTACTGTGAAAATTCCCCAGTCACCACACTCCAGTCCCTGTTTGGGTACACTGAGGGAGAATTTAGCATGGTCAGTGCACCTGACAGCACATTTCTCGGACTGTGGGAGGAAACCCACGCAGACACAGGGAGAACGTGCAGACTCCATACAGACAGTGACCCAAGCTGGGAATCGAACACAGGTCCCTGGTGCTGTGAGGCAGCACTGCTAACCACTGTGCCACCCAGACTGTTTGTGTGGAGTTTGCATGTTCTCACTGTGTCTGCGTGGGTTCTGTCTGGGTGCTCCGGTTTTCTCCCACCGCCCAAAGATGTGCGGGTTAGGTCGATTGGCCATGCTAAATTGCCCCTTAGTCTCAGGGGACTAGCAGGGTAAATATGTGGGATTACGGGATTAGGGCTTGGGTGGGATTGCTGTCGGTGCAGACTTGATGGGCTGAATGGCCATCTCCTGCACTGTAGGGATTCTATGATTCTAAAATACTGCGGATGGTAGAAATAAAAACAGAAAATGCTGGAGAAACTCAGCAGGCCCGGCATCATCTGTGGAGAAAGGAAGAGAGTCAGCATTTCGAATCTGCGTGGCTCCTCATCAGAACTCGTCGTGTTTCTCACTTAGCAGCGATGCTAATTTTTCAGGAGAGATCACCAGATTGCAATCAGGAGCAGTGACCCTTGCTGATTTACCCTCTCCCTTCATCCCTAGTCTTAAAACACTGAAGTCCATTGTATCAATGCTATAGATGCCCTGGAGGTACTTAGCAACTCAACACAGTTCTGAGGATAAGAGTTGGCAGTTCAGTCTGCCTGCTGCATTTACTCACAAAGCCACTAAGGGGCACAATTTTCACTACTAATATAAACTGAATACCTACTTTCCATAAATTAAACTTATTTAATTATTCATGGTCTCTAAATATTTACATTGCTTTTGTCAATTTTCCCAGGCACTTTCTCCCATTCTCTGATAGGGGAAGATTCTCTCCCTGCTCTCTTTCCACATGCAAGGTTAGCAGTAAAGTCCTGTGAGTAATACAGTGCAGTTAAACACGTTGGCTCATCACTTACGTGGGCATTTTCTCTTGGGAAATGCATTCGTCTGCAGCATTATCCTGAGAGGTGGTGCTTTTCAATTCACTCGGGGAGTCTGAGCTGCTGTGGCAACGCACTTTGTTACATGCATAGTGCAGTCTGGAGTGGTGAGAGGCTCCAATATTGTCTCTGTCAAATGGTTAAGCAGGCATCCCTCCCACTCTGTCCACCTGCTAGGTGTTGGAAGGATTTGCCTGGTTGACGCTCTAGAACAGGGTGTCACAGTGGTTAGCTGCCTCACAGCGCCAGAGACCCAGGTTCGATTCCCGGCTTGGGTCACTGTCTGTGTGGGGGCTGCACGGTCTCCCCATGTCTGTGTGGGTTTCATAGAACATTACAGTGCAGTACAGGCCCTTCGGCCCTTGATGTTGCGCCGACCAGTGGAACCAATCTAATGACCCTCTAACCTAAACAATTCCAATGTTATTCATATGCCTATCCACTGACCATTTGAATGCCCGTAAAGTTGGCGAGTCCACAACTGCTGCATTCCATGCCCTTACTACCCTCTGAAGAGCCTACCTCCTTCATCTGTCCTATAATTACCACCCCTTAATTTAAAGCTATGTCCCCTCATGTTAGCCATCACCATCTGAGGAAAAAGGCTCTCACTATCCACCCTATCTAACCCTCTGATCGCCTTGTATGCCTCAATTAGGTCACCTCTTAACTTTCTTCTTTCTAACGAAAATAACCTCAAGTCCCTCAGCCTTTCCTCATAAGACCTTCCCACCATACCAGGCAACATCCTGGTAAACCTCCTCTGCACCCTTTCCAATACCTCCACATCCTTCTTATAATGCGGCGACCAGAACAGTACGCAATACTCCAAGTGCGGCTGCACCAGAGTTTTGTACAGTTGCAATATGACCTCACGGCTCCGAAATTCAATCCCTCTTAATCGCCTTCTTAACAACCTTATCAACCTGGGTGCCAACTTTCAGGGATGTATGCACATGTACACCGAGATCTCTCTGCTCATCGACACTACCAAGAGTCCTTCCATTAGCCCTATAATTCTGTACTTGCCAAAGTGAATCACCTCACACTTTTCCGCATTAACCTCCATTTGCCACCTCTCAGATAAGCTGCAGGGCTGGGCTACGTCCGTCTGCAAACTATAACATCCATCCTCACCGTCTACAACTCCTCCGACTTTGGTTTCCTCTGGATGCTCTGGTTTCCTCCCACAGTCTGAAAGATCTATTGGTTAGGTGCGTTGGCCATGCTAAATTCTCCCTCAGTGTACCTGAACAGGCCTCGGAGTTGGTGACATGGAGATTTTCACGGTAACTTCATTGCAGTGTTAATGTAAGTCTACTTGTGACATTAATAAATAAACTTTATTGGCTCATTGGTCACATAATAAACACTTTCACCGGCTATCAAGTTGTGTGGTGAGAATTGAACTCGGAGCTTCTGTCTCAGAGGCAGGGACGTTGCCCCTAACACTACAAGATTTCCTCCTTGTTCAGAATGACAAGATAATTTCATATGAGGATGGTCAACTGGCCCATTTTGGCTTGGCCATCCAGAATATAAATACTCATTTATATAATCCATTGCCCTCTTTAAGTTATACCTTTAGGAGATCATAAATTAATTAGATAATTCCAACTTGAAGAAATTCCAATATATGGAGTTGGAGTTTAGAAGGCTGAGGGGGGATCTTATAGAGACATATAAAATAATGAAGGGGCTAGATAGGGTAGAGGTAGAGAGATTCTTCCTGCTTAAAAAGGACAACAGAACTAGAGGGCGCAGCCTCAAAATAAGTGTGGGGGGGGGGGGGTGCAGTTCAGATCGAAGTTGAGGAACTTCTTCACTCAAAGGGTGGTGAGTCTGTGGAATTCTCTGCCCGTTGAAGTGGTGGAGGCTACCTCGCTGAATATATTTAAGTCACGGGTAGATAGGTTTCTGACAGACAAGGGAATTAAGGGTTATGGGGAGAAAGTGGAACTGATCCACTTCAGATCAGCCATGGTCTTGTTGAATGGCGGGGCAGGCTTGAAGGGCTAGATGGCCTACTCCTGCTCCTATTTCTTATGTTCTTGTAATATATATCCAAATTACCTTTTATTCAGTGATATGCTGAGATACCTTGATGTAATGATTGCAATTTTCTCTATTTAATATGAGGTACCTCTTGGTCACCTCCTTCCTGTTTCTTCAAGTTTTCCTTGTTACTGAATCTATTAACAGTCATAGGATCCCCCCTTACATTGCAGAAGGAGGTTATTTGGCCCATCGAGTCTGTATTGACCACAATCCTACCCAGGCCCTATTTATCCTCTAATTCCCCTGACACTAAGGGTCAGGGTCAATTTAGCATGACCAATCAGCCTAATCTGCACACCTTGGGACTGTGGGAGGAAACTGGAGCACTTGGAGGAAAGCCACGCAGACATGGCAAAAATGTGCAAACTCCACACAGGCAGTGACCTGAGGCTGGAATTGAACACGGGTCCTTGGCACTGTGAGGCAACAGTGTTAACCATTGTGCCACCGTGCTGCTCCAGTGGATCCTTGTTCTTTTCTGAACCGCAACAAAGAATTGGATGTTTTTATTTAGGCTGAACTGTCAGCTGGGTTTGGTCAGTACTGGCCTTCAGCTCAGAGTCAGAGGCTGGAGGGCTCACTCCCCACTCGAGTAGCACCTAGCTCTAGGCTAATACTTCAGATCAGGACTTTGGTGAGGGAATGTTGGAGGCTCATTCTTCTAATGAGACATTAAGTGAGGTTCCATTTTTCAGGTAGATCCCATGACATTGTTAGGAGATGAGCAGCAGAGTTCTCCTGCTCATCAAGATAAAGGCAAACAATTTGGCCATTCATCTCAGTACTCTTTGGAAATGAGTAAATTGAAAACAATGCTTGCCTTCAGAACCACAGAAGTAGTTCATTGTTTATTAAGGTATGATGAAAAGGCAGGGGAATGGCACTAAGCCATGATGTTCTTGTGGAGAGGCAGTGCAGATATGATGGGCTAAATGGCCTCCTTCAGCATCATAATAGGCACGGTGGCATAATGGTTCACACTGCTGCCTCTCAGCGCCAGGGACCAGGATTTGACCCGGCTTGGGTCACTTTCTGTGTGGAATTTGCACGTTCTCCCCATGTCTGCGTGGGTTCCCTCCGGGTGCTCCAGTTTCCTCCCACAGTCTGAACAATCTGCTGGTTAGTTGCATTGACCGTCCCACGGTGTACCCAAACAGGTGCCGCAAAACTGCTATGTAAAAACAAGTTTATTCTTTGCCTTTGATCAAGAAAGAAAAACACAACAAGTTCCGACAAATTCTCTTCCAACCACCCTAGTAGTTGTGTGGAAGCATTCAAGGTACAGAGCGAGCTGGGGCATTTTATCAGTGCAGAGTGTTGTACATCCAGTCAGATGGAAGCAAGCAGAGAGAAAGAAGTGGAAGTCAGAAATATTTCACAAGTTAAAACAAATCTCTGAGTCACCCTGCCACAATACAGCCGCCCTCCCATGGATAGCTCTGCTGAAGCTGCCTCAATTATTTTTATTTTGCCCTGACTTTTATTGCAGCAAATGAGCTTCTGCAGAAAATTTGGGCATAAATTCCTGTCAGAAAATTGTGGTACAAAACCAGCGTAAATGTCTTTGTTAATTCTATAAAAAATATTTGGATGAGCGTGTGAAATGTCGTAATCTTCAAGGATATGGGACAAGTGCAGGAAAAGGGGATTAGTGCGCCTTTAGTGGTAGATATTGTCAGTGCTGACTCGAGGGGCTGAAGGGCCTTTTCTGCAACGTATGACTCTTTTTGGCCAGAATTTTACCGCTTCGCCTGTCCCGGAATTGGGGCGGCCTGAGAGTTGCAGAACGGAATTCTCTGTGGGCCTCGGGCAGGATTTTACGAGCCTTGCCCACGCGAGGTCGTAAAATAGCATCCCATGAGTCTATCACTGGAATTCTACCACCCCACCCACCACAGAATCACTCAAATGAGGCTGTAAAATCCCGCCCTGTGACTATGACATAGTGTAAATGGGATTGAAGACATCTTTAGACAGGGATGCAGTTTGCTGGAGCCTCGGAATATGGTGTTGAGGAGTGTCCGGATGCAAATTTGCTCCATTTGCTTGTGTTCCTTTGACACAAGAGCATCCAATGGACGCTAAAGAGACAGAGTCACTCGTGGCACCAGTCACTAGCCGGGAGTACCAGTTGGTGCCTGTGTTGTGCAGTCGGGGCTGGGAATGACGGCAGAAGCCCCATCAGCATTAAAATTAGTCTCTGATTTGACCACATGAGTAAAATGGCACAAATCAGTTTGCCAGTGATATTTGGGTCCTCGCAGATTGGGCTCAGGTCTGTCCCCTGCTGGATTATTTATCAATGTTCCCATTTTAAGCTCATAAAATGGGGTAAATTTAATCTCCTACGTGTCCAACATAGGGTAGCATCGTCATGCTGTTGGAGATGAACCATCCAGTGTACAAATCTAACTGATCCGAGCAGTGAAGTGGGATCCTTATGGACTTTGGTGAATATAGTGAGGCAGCTTGTATTCCAAATATCTGAGTGCACGGTGGGACAAACTGAATGCACCAACTGTTGATTTAACTGGGTGCTTGTGATCCGGTGGATAAACTGTTGCTCAAAGCCTGGCTGTGTGGCTTTACAATTCACTTTCCTTGATATTGGACCAAGGCCAGCAACGTGAGTTGCCTATTGAATTCCTTCAGCTCTGGACAAAGGGCCTAGGAACAGCTAAAGAGAAGACAGCCATACAAACCTACTCCACCATTCAATCAAGGTTGGTCTGCGCCTCCATTAATCTAACCTTGCTCCATATTCCACAATATGTTTTCCAAGTAAAAATTGATTGATTTTGGTCTTGAAAGTTTCGGTTTACAAATTCTCGGGGGGCAGAGAATTGTAAGAATGCAATACCATGATGTATGAAGGAAAACACTTCCTGGTTCTGTTCCCAGCTTAGCCTGCCCAGTGCCTGTTGGCAACTGGGAAATGAGTTGGCATTTTCACCGAAGGGGTTTTAGCCTGGGGCTAGGGTGATGTTTTGTAAGCTGCTGCCCTCTGTCTTTTCAGAGGCAAGTTCACCTCCCTTTGCTCCATTATAACATTTGGCAAAAGAGTCAAAAGGGGGGCGACTGTACCAGAATTTGGCAGTGTGAGGCTCAGTCAGAAAACTGGTGTGTAACTCTCCAGCTGATCAGACCAGTTTTCTCTCCAGATATTAAGCCTATTAAAAGAAACAAAATGAGTGGGAGTGGTTTACATTGTCACTCTTGCAGGGTGAGGACTTTTGAGACAGCAGCTGACTGCACAGAGATCTGGGCACCATATTTAAAGGGTCCCCTATTCAGAAATAAAAATAAACTCGCCCCTCTCCACCCTCATTATTGGAATCCTACCCCCCCTCCAAATTGTTGCTGGAATTCTGCTCGCATCCCACCCCAACTGCACATAAATGAATCCCTACCATGCGTGGGGCTCCCATCAAGGTCCAGCCCTAGCACAGGTTGGTACTGCCAGGTTGGTTCCAACCTATTCTGGGGGCATTGCCAGGGCAACACGTGGTCATGTTGCCCTGCCCCCTGGGGCTACACTTACCTATGGAGGGGTCCTCTCAACAGGTTTACATCTGATGTGGCATCATGTTAGCAAGGTATGAATATTTAGTGAGGGGAGGATCATACGGTGAGGAAATTAGTTAATTGTATTTAAATATATTAAAATCACACCATTATGAGCACGTACCTGATTACATTAACCATAAAGGGCGGGAAAATTGGAAATCGGGATCAAATGCACAGAGTCCAGGCTCAAGATCCCACCCATAGAGTTTTACAGCACAAAAAGAGGCCCTTCAGTCCATCATGGCTGTGCTGGCCATCAATCACCTATCTATTCTAATTCCATTTTCCGGCACTTGGTCCGCAGCCTTGTATGTTATGGCGTCTCAAGTGCCCATCTAAATGATTCTTAAACGTTGTGAGGGTTGCCTGCCTCTATGGCCCTTTCAGGCAGCAAGTTCCAGATTTCCACCATCCTCTTGGCCTGGTAATGGTTTCCCTCAAATCCTTTCTGAATCCCCTGCTTCTTACACTAAATCTATGCCCCCTGCTTATTGACCCCTCTACTAAGGGGAAATTTTTCTCCTATTTACCCTATTTGTGTCCCTCATAATTTTTGTACTCAATCAGCTCCCCCCTCGGTATTCTCTGCTCTAAGGAAAACAAACCCAGCCTGACCAGCCTCTCTCTACACTCCAGCCCAGGTAGCATCCTGGTGAATCTGCTCTGCACCATCTAATGTAATGTAACCCCTTCTTTGTCACCAACTTGTTGTACTAAGATTGCGTTCCATTCTAGTTGTTTTCCATTACGTTCCCACAACAGTTCGCCTGCTCCAACCTTGTTGCCCGATTTGATGCAAATCTTTTGACCATCTGGGAATGAGCGTGGTAATTACCCCAGGGAGATGGCGAGTGGTCTTAGGCAGAAGACATGGAGGAGGCATTTAGGGACTAGGGCAGACCGGGTGGGGGTGGAGGGGGAGGTTGTCCATGTTAATAAATAGGGCACATGGGGTGGAGGGGGAAGTTGTCCATGTTAATAAATACTCTTTGTGTTCCAGTTCATGTTTGTGAGCATGCATCATTGCAGCTGTTCTTGGCAGGGGGGTGGGGGGGCACATTTTGAACTTGAGAATTACAGTGCCTTATGCACTAGAAATTATCTTTGTCATTCACTTATTTAGCAGTAGACTTGTCTACCTGAGCTAAATGGTTCTCGTGGATCATGTGTTTACACAATAAAAGTAGCAATCTGAAAGACCTGCTGGGATAAGTGTACCTCTGAAGTAATGTTTAAAATTAACTTCCTTTGCTTAGATTGCAGAAGAATCTACCATTTTGTTTCTCTTTCTGCTTCCCAATAAATGTTCATAGAATCTCCACAGTACAGAAGGGGGCCATTTGGCCCATCGAGTTTGTACCGACCACAATCCCACCCAGGCCCTATCCCCTAACCCCACACATTATACCTACTATTCCCCCTAACACTAAGGGGCAATTTAGCACGGCCAATCCACCTAACCTGCACACCTTTGGACTGTGGGAGGAAACTGGAGCACCCAGAGGAAACCCACACAGACATGGGGAGAACATGCAACCTCCACACAGACAATGAGCCGAGGCAGAAATTGAACACGGGTCCCAGGCGCTGTGAGGCAGTAGTGCTAACCACTGTCACCTTGCCTCCCAGTGCGATGGTAGAATGATGGCAGTTGAGATGAATATTATCTATATGTTCATGGTTATATTTGCATTGTCAAAGATTTTCCCTCCATTTGATCCCCACTTTTTGTTTTTGCATATCTGTTCAGTTTCAATGCCTTCTATTAAAAAACCTGTTTGCATTTACATAATGCCAGAAATAACTTCGAGCCGAAGGCAGGCTTTTTAAAATGCACCACTGTTGTAATGTACTCAACCACTTTACACACACAGTTCCCATTAAATAGCAGTGAGATACTGACCTAATCACCAGCCAGGCTGAGGGTTCAGTGTTGACTTGGAGAACTCCCTTGCACTTCCTTGAATAGAGCCATGAGGTCCTCCTTGTGTCCCCTGGAGTCGACAGATGAAGCCTCAGAATAAAATCTCATTTGAAAGACTGTGCAGCATTCCCTCAGTACCACTCTGAAATATCTGCACAGACCCTGCACTCCTGTCTCTTCGTGCGGGGTTTAAAGCCACAACCTTCTGATTCAGAGGAGAGAGTGCTACTCTTTGAAACAACATGTGGTAAAATTTTTTTTTTAAATATTCATTCATGGGACAAAGGCAACGCTGGCTGGCCAGTCTTAATTGCCCATTCCTAGTTGAGAGTCAGCCACATTGCTGTGGATCTGGAATCACATAGACCAGACCAGGTAAGGGTGGCAGATTTCTTTCCTTAAAGGACACTAGTGAACCAGAAGGGTTTTTCCAACAATTGATAATGGTTTTGTGGTCATCAGTAGATTATTAATTCCAGATTTTTGTTTATTGAATTCAATTCAAATTCCACCATCTGCCGTGGCAGGGTTCGAACCTGGGCCCCTGGAATCTCCACTCATCTGACGAGTGAGCAATGGAATGTCTGTTGCGGTTCTTTCTATTATTTGTCTGGTCCAAATCTTACATTTTGAAGTTGAGTAATTTTATGCTCTTTGATCCTGCAGTTGGGGATTCCCTGGCAACAGATACCATTAACCAAAAAGTGAGAATGAATTGGATGCATGCGCCCAGACCCAGATCCTTTAGCTGGCCAGAGACCAGTGTCAGGGCAGCTAATTCTCTGGCCCTCCTCATTTTTCTCACACACACACACACACACACACACACACACACACACACACACACACACACACACACACACACACACACACACACACACACCAAATCCAATGTTGGTGCTCAGCCAGATTTTGAGTTGGCAACCATTCACTAAACTCACTAAAAACCATGGGCCTGGATTTCATAGAGTTGCAGCAAAGGGACCTTGAAGTTTGATGTCTCAGAGAATCTGAAAAATTGTTTTAACCTCAACGCATTCCCTGGAAGTACCAGCAAATGCTCTGTGTGTGGCCTTGCCATATAAGTTACTGATTCACATGGGCCTCATTTCACAAACTGTGTCATCTGGGTAGTGGGGCTTATTGTACAATGCAGGAAGCAGGGGAATGGGGTGGGGGGGGGGTGCAGTTCAGGTGGAGATACAACAAGCATTAACATTCTACCACCACATTGGTCATTTAGTCTTGAATGTACTTTGCAAGTTGTCCAGATGTGAAATAGCTTGTTGTAAAAGGATTGTAATAGGAGCCAGATTCAGTTGGATTCAATGATGCAGAATCTGCTCTCAGATTGTTAGATTCCTAAACGTTTACAGCCATTTGGTCCATCATGTCCATGCTGGTCAACAAAGATTTTACTATACTAATCTCATCTCGCAGCACTTGGCCCAAAACTCTGTAAGCTGCGGCAGCACTAGAGAATATCTAAATACTACTTAAATGTTACAAGAGTTTCTGGCTTAACCGCCCTCTCAGGTAATGAGTTCCAGACTCCCACCATTCTCCGGGTGAAAAAGTTTCTGCTCAAGTTCCCTCTCAGACATCTATCTCTTACCTTAAATCTATATCACCCCAAGTTATTCACCCCTCTACTAATGGAAAAAGTGAGTTCCTATCCATCCTATCTATGCCCCTCATAATCTATCAGATCTCCTCTCAATCTTCTCTGCTCCAAGTAAAACAGCTCCAACCTATCCAATCTTTCCTCATAACCTGGACCATCCAGCCTAGGCAGCATCCTGGTAAATCTCCTCTGCACCCCGTCCTGTGCGACCACATCCTTCCTACAATGTGGTGACCAGAACTGTACGCAGTAAACCAATTGTGGCCTAACCAGCATTTTATACAGTTCCAACATGTCCTCCCTGCTTTTGTATTCTATGCCTCAGCTAATAAAGTATCCCATATGCCTTCTTAACCACCTAATCCTGCTGCCTTTGTGGATCTCTGGGGATATGTACTCCAAGATCCCTCTGATCTGCAGTATTTTCCAGATTCCTGCCATTGATAGTGTAATCCTTTGCCTTCTTAGTCCTCCCCAAGAGCATGACCTCTCACTTTTCTGTTCTGCCCACCTGACTAGTCCATTGATATTCCCCTGTAGTCTATGGCTATCCTCTTCATTACCAGCCACCCTACTAATTTTTGTGCTTTGTGATCATATCCCTTACCCTTAAGCCCAAATCATGAATGTGCATCACAAACTGCAAGGGTGCCAGCACCAGGTCCTATGGAACCCCACTGGGAAACAGACTTGCAGGCACAGAAATATCCCTCGACCATCATCCTCTGCTTCCTGTTTCAGCCAATTTTGAGTCCAATGTGATCGGTGTTGGATAATTCATGTGGAAGTTCTACTGAAATCTTCAGATACACTATCTGAGACGCGAAAAAACTAACATGAGTAATAATATATAATTTTTAAGAAGAAAAAGGCCCAGGAGACAAGAAGACGACAAGCCATAAGATAAGGGTGAGGCATCATGGGGAGCAACGAAGATTGGATGTGAGCCTAAGGAAAAGTGGCAGGGCACAAAGAAAAGGGGACATGTCCTCTCTCTGTCCGACTCCAAAAAAATCCCTAAATAAAATTTGGAATAGCACTGTTTTTCGTTTAAAAAAAAATGAAAACTTGAAAGACTTCCAAAGATGTGCGGGTTAGGTTGATTGGCCGTGCTAAATTGAACCTAGTGTCAGGCGGATTAACAGGGTAAATATGTGGGGTTACTGGAATAGGGCCTTGGTGGGGTTGTAGTTGGTGCAGACTCGATGGGCAGAATGTACTGTAGGGATTCTATTCTATTTCACTTGCATTTACATAGCACCTTTCACAACCACAGGATGTTCTGAAGCACTTTGCGACTAATAAATTACTTTTGAAGTGTAGTTACTATTGTGACCTCGGAAATGCAGCAGTTGGTTTGCATAAGGAATCTCACACAGAGCAGTATGATGATGATCAGATAATCTGTTTTTGGGATGTTTGTTGAGGGATAAATGTTGGCCAGGGCGCCCAGGTTAACTCCCCTGTTATTCATAAAAATATTGCCAAGTAATCTTTTACATCCGTCTGAAAAATGGCATCTTGACAGTATAGCATTCCTTCTGTACTGCACTGGAGTATCAGTCTTGAGGTTTGGTTTGGTTTGATTTATTATTGTCACATAAAAACATAGAAGATAGGAGCAGGAAGAGGCCGTTTGGTCCTTTGAGTCTGCTCCACCATTCATTACAACCATGGCTGATCATCCAACTCAACAGCCTAATCCTGCTTTTTCCCCATTACGTTTTATCCCAATTGCTCCCAATTGCTATATCCAGCCGCCTCTTGAATGTATTCAATGTTTTGGCATCAACTCCTTCCTGTGGTAATCAATTTCACAGGCTCATCAGTCTTTGGGTGAAGAAATGTATCCTCACCTTTGCCCTAAATGCATTGGTATACAATGAAAAGTATTGTTTCTTGCATACTGTACAGACAATACATACCGTCCATCGAGAAGGAGAGCGCGGAACACAGTGTTACGGTCATGGCTAGGGTGTAGAGAAAGATTAACTTAGTGCGAGGAAGGTCCATTCAAACGTCTGATGGCAGCAGGGAAGAAGATGTTCTTGAGTCAGTTGGTACGCAACCTCAGACTTTTTTGTATCTTTTTCCTGATGGAAGAAAGTGGAAGAGAGTCTGTCCGGGGTGTGTGAGGTCCTTAATTATGCTGGCTGCTTTTCTGAGGCAGTGGGAAGTGTAGACTGTGTTAATGGGTGGGAGGCTGGTTTGAGTGATGGACTGGGCTTCATTCACGACCTTTTATAGTTTCTTGTGGTCTTGGACAGAGCAGGAGCCATACCAAGCTGTGATACAACCAGAAAGAATGCTTTCTATGGTGCATCTGTAAAAGTTAGTGAGGCAAACCCTTGCGGTTTGTGCTCGAGCTGTAGAGTGGGATTGATCCCTTTACAAGACAATAATATTTCCTTCCTTTTCTAATCAGGAAGTTCAATTATTGGTGTATGGACAAAGCCAGGCCCTTTAACGCACCCTCAGTAAAATCCCCAGTCCTGACTGATTAGAACTCCACTGTCTTATGAGGATATGTTTTTGTGGGCTTGACTGAGGAATTAAACTCAATGATGCTTGCAATTATTGTTCTCTGTCTTGCTGATGGGCTATTCGCCTTGGAAACGTTAGCGACTGCGCACATTTCCACAATCTCCATTGTACCCATCAGTCACGGGAACTGCCTCCTCCATAGTATAGCTAGGAACTCTGCTGAGTGGTGGCAACATGGATCAGATGGGTTAACCATAGGAAGTGCACAGAAGCAGAACTTTGTTGCAACTTCCACTTTTTGCATGTAACCACTCCACCACCTAGTTTCTGTGGAGATGCCAGCATCATATCAGCTACCAACACATGATAGATGCAGCTCATGAAACACGCTCACTGTAAATTGTATTGTACGCTAAGCCAATGCTACACCTATGTCACATTATGGGTATTGTATAGTTTTACCATCTATCAAATTGAGGTTGTTACAAATTCATAATATACAGTAATGAGTCTGCACATTCTCCCCATGTCTGCGTGGATTTCCTTCGGGTGCTCCGGTTTCCTCCCACAGTCCGAAAGACATGCTGATTCTAAACTCTTCAGTGTACCTGAACAGACGCTGTAGTGAGGTGACCAGAGGATTTTCACAGTAACTTCATTGCAGTGTTAATGTAAATCTACTTGTGATGCTAATAAATAAACTTTAAAAACTTAATGAAACCTTGAATTTCCAGCATCGTGCAGTGAAACCCAAGATAGGTGATTAGCTTTGCTGCTTCACAGCGCCATGGACCCAGGTTCGTTTTGGGCCTTGGGTCACTGTCTGTGTGGAGTTTGCACGTTCTCCCTGTGTCTGCGTGGGTTTCCTCCGGGTGCTCCGGTTTCCTTCCACAGTCTGAAAGATCTGCAGGTTAGCTGGATTGGCCGTACTAAATTGCCTCTTAGTGTCCAAAGATGTTTAGATCGGGTGGATTGGCCACCGTAAATGCACAGGGTTACAGGTATGGGGGTGGGGGGAACGGACGGGGGATGGGGGGGTAGGGAGGGTCTGAGTGAGGGAGTTGGTACAGACTCAGTGGGCTGGATGGCCTCCCTCTGCACTCTAGGGATTCTGTGGTTCTGTGAAAGGAGCGATTATTGGTTCTAATTTTGGCAGGAGCTGAGTGCTGTGTGTGTTTTGGCACAAACCCACTGGACATTTTTGGTTGGTTGTCTGTTTCATTTTCCCCAGTATTTGATTATCTGACAAAGAGGCGAGAACTAACGGCAATATTGGGTGTCGCTGAGTTGGGGGAAGATGTAAAATGTTGAGCTGACACATACAGGCCAATAAACTGCATTGTAACTACGCTCTGTGATTCTCCGTTGGATTTGAATGTGCCCCCTAATTGCATACGCGTGTTGAAAAGCAGAGGCAGCATTCCAAGTGAAAGTACTTTCAAGTATTGTGCCAACTTTAACATAGACTTAAACAGAGGAGGCTTCCAGGCTAATTGTGTCTATGTTTCAATTCAAACAAATGAAAGAAACATTAGCAGAGAACAGGAGGAGGCAAGCTGAAGAGGAAGTGGTTCCTTATCTGTGTAGAATCATTTGAAATGTTGCAGCTCTGAAGCAGGACGTTTGGCTTCTCAAGTTCGTGTCGATAGGGTAGAATATTATGCTCCTCCTGCTCCTGAGTTGACTTTGGAGGCGGGGGCATTTAATTGGGTGGAAGGGTGCTGAGTGTTAACCCCAACACGTTCCCACGCCTGCCCTGGTTTTCTCTGGGGCAGGAAAGTTCATGGGCAGCCTGGCAGCTCCACTCCACTTCAATCAAAGCCCAACATATATATGAATTCCTGCACTTAATGTGGTGGCCTTCCCCCAAAGGAGGCAATGTGGGGCTCCAGCTGGTGGACAAGACCCCATCGCCTCAATTAAATACCAGCCCATAATGTTCTTCATGAGTTATCTGATCTTATCGCACTCTCAGGGGAGCATGGTGGCACTGTGGTGAGCACTGCTGCCTCTCAGTGCCAGGGGCCCGGGTTCGATTCCAGCCTCAGGTGACTGTCTGTGTGGAGTTTGTACGTTCTTCCTGTACTTTGTGGGTTTCCTGTCCCTGGGGGTTGGGTGGGGGTGGTTGTGGGTCAGGTAAGATGTCCTTTCAGAGAGCTGGTGCAGACGCAATGGGCTGAATGGTCTCCTTTTACGTCCTAAGGATTCAATGGGGCCTACTTGTTTTCCATTGCCTTCAATATCCCACCTATTATAATCCAACATAATATACTACTTTTTCAAACAGCTATTGGTTCTGTAATTCCTCCCTCTGTCAGCTCAGTCTTGCCTCTGAATTGAAGGGTGCTGGAAATCTTAATCCAAGATTTAAGCACATAATCTTGACTGGCCAGTACACTCTTTATGGAATACTGTATTGTTGGTGGTCCTGTCTTTTGGATGAGGCATTAAACCTAGACCCCATGTGCCTGTCCAGATGAACACAGAAGATCCCCTTGCATTATGGAATGTAAGCAGTGAGGGATTATTGTGATATTCTGACCAACATCATCTCCCTCAGCTAATAACCACCAACATGGATTATCTGGCTAATGACCTTATTTTCTGTTTTCGGGATCTTACTTTGTGAGACTGCATTTCAAACGTAATTCATTGGCTGTAATGCACCTTGAGATATACTGTGGGTGTAAACGGTTCTGTAAAAATGTAAATTCCTTTTTTCTCGCACACTCCTGATGTGGAGATGCGTGTATTGGATTGGGGTGGGCACAGTAAGAAGTCTCTCAACACCAGGTTAAAGTCTAACGGGTTTATTTGGAATCACAAGCTTTCAGAGTGCTGCTCCTACGTCACCTGATCATGATTCCAAATAAACCTGGTGTTGTGAAACTTCTTACTGCCCCTTTCCCTAGCCATTTGCTCACTTTTCACACAGGCTTGCCTCCTTCATCATTTAGCAGTCTTGCTCCATCTTTGACTATAATCTTGCTACTATAATAGCCCTAAAATGACCCCTTTTTTATTGCCTTTTACTCACTTCCAGTACTATTCTGCCTTGTTTTTATAATTAAGTTCTTTATAGTTTTTGTTCTCTTTATTCTTTTTATTATCAGCCTGATAAATATTTGAGTTATATTGTATGTATTTTTAATGATGAAACTGATTCGATTTTGTTCTTCATCCATTAAACTTTAGTCTGTCATACTCATCTTCTCAAATGTATTTCATTGTCATCTTTCTGACCTCCTGTTGAAATATTTTCCATAGCTTATCTATGATTCTTTTTGTCAGTTTGACTTTGTGTCAGGTCTCTTTTGCTGTCTATAATTTGCTTATGTTCCCATTCTTGTGAATCCATCCAAGTCTTAGCCTCCACCAATGGCCACCACTTTGATTTCTCTATCTTGTTACTCCTCTTTAAATAAACTCAGAGGTGAGTTCCAAGGATCTTTCCATCCCCCATGTAAAGTGCAGTGTCTCCAACTGGACGCTTGTAGCTTCCATGTTTTAAAGTTCAAAGTTTACTTAATAATGTCACAAGTAAGCTTACACTGCAACAAAGTTACTGTGAAAATCCGCTAGTCGCTATGCTCCAGTGCCTGTTTGGGTACACTGAGGGAGAATTTAGCATGGCCAATGCACCTCATCAGCTTGTCTTTCAGACTGTGGGAGGAAACTGGCGGACCCAGAGGAAACCCACACAGACATGGGGAGAATGTGCAGACTCATTGCTAACCAGCACATCTTTTGGACTGTAGGAGGAAACTGGAGGACCTAGAGGAGAACATGCAGACTCATTGCTAACCAGTTACGTCCAACCAGACTCAGCTAACCAGTATGTCTTCCAGACTGTCAAATCTCAAATCTCACAACAGGTTTCCCTGCTCTGTTGTAATGACTGGATTTAAATGTGCTCGACACAAATAATTGTAAGGACTTTCACGCCAGTTACGTGCAAGTGCCTCCTCACATTGTTGCGCTCTCAGATTTGATTGTCTCCACTTCTGCAATCATTATGAATCCCCTCCATAGGCCATTTTCAACAGAAAATAAAACAAACATCCAATCCAAGCCACTTTGGAACCACACACTCAAAGAAAATGTACATCCAATCGCAAGCACCCCTGCATCTCATCAATGGCTAGATTGTCAATCACATTCATCAGCGTTTGCAAAACGTGGCCCCGGTTAGCAGCAAACTAGTCCAAATTTGTAAAGTCAGACTCTCCGAGTCAAGTTCAGATCCATCTCCCAGTCTTAACTCAGTTACCTTCCACCTTCACTGGTTTCTTACTGTGCAATCTAGCTCCAGCCTCCCCACCCCCCATAGTTATTGTTCTGTCACAATTAATAGCATAGGATGTTAGTTTGCTCAGAGGCAGCAGAGTCGGATCTCTAACCATTTGATTGCATGAAATGGATTTGAACTTGTTGCCGGACAATTGGTATCTTGCATGGGTGTCTGAACCAGACAGTGGCTCGGAGGCAAAACAGGAGAAGGATGTGAGCTGGAGCTCTTAGTGATTACGTTGTCTCGCTGATTTTCTTGGTAATCAGATACTTACCATGCCCTGAGATATGGGGCGACAGAGTGGTTAGCACTGCTGCCTCAAAGCACCTGGGGCCCTGTTCAGTTCTGCTTTTGGCTGACCGTATGGAGTTTGCACATTCTCTGTAGATCTGTGTGGGTTTCCTCCGGGTGTTGCAGTTTCCTTCCACAATCCAAAGATATGTGGGTTTGGTTGATTGGCCATGCTAAAATTGCCCCTTAGTGTCCGTGGGACACAAGTTGCTGTTGAAATTCAGTCCTTCGTGGCAGACTATCAGTATGTCCATGCTACCTGGATGATGGACCAGCTAGTCTAGATCAATGATGGAACCTCGGAGTGTGGGTAGACCCAATCAAAACAATATCCTGATAGTAAATGTGGGTAAAGCTGGATAATAAGCTAGTCACAGAAAACCAGCAAGCTGGTACAGCAGTTAATAAAGAAAGCGAATGGAATGTTGGCATTTATAGCTAAGTGAATAGAAAATAAAGGTAAGGAAATTTTGGTGCAACTCTACAAAGCATTGGTGAGACTGTGGTTGGAGCATTGTACACAGTTTTGATCCCTGTATTTGAGGAAAGATGTAGCGAC
Organism: Carcharhinus amblyrhynchos; assembly: GCF_965287045.1. Taxonomy (NCBI): domain Eukaryota; kingdom Metazoa; phylum Chordata; class Chondrichthyes; order Carcharhiniformes; family Carcharhinidae; genus Carcharhinus; species Carcharhinus amblyrhynchos. The sequence continues at coordinate 167,601,207 of NC_137324.1, forward strand.
ATTGGAGGCAGTTCAGAGGAGGTTCACTAGATTGATTCCAGAGATAAGGGATTTGTGGTATGAAGAAAGTTTAGGCCTATAATCTCTAGAATTTAGAAGAATGAAGGGAGATCAAACTGAGGTATACAAGATGATAAAAGATATATGGATAAAGGAGACATGGAGAGGATGCTTCCTCTTGTGGGACATTCTAGGACGAGAGATCAAAGTTTTAGGATAAGGGATAGCAAATTTAAAACAGAGTTGAGGAGAAACTACTTCTCATAAAGAACTGTGGAATTCGTGACCCTAAAGTGCAGGGGATGTTGGGACAGTGAGTAAATTTAAGGAGGAATGGGTTGAAAGGTTATGGGGGGAAGGCAGGAAAATGGGGATGAGGAACATATCAGCCATGATTGAATGGTGGAGTGGACTCGATGGGCTGAATGGCCTAATTCTGCTCCTATATCTTACGACTTGTGGAGGAAATTTATGAATATTCTGCTGAGGGGCTGCGTTGTTTTAGCTGATTTTACCACTTGTTTTTGGATTGCGTAGAAGCCCACGTGAATTGCCCACTCCCGATTGCCCTGTCTTTGCCTTCATTTGAGCTACAGCCCTTATGGTGATGGTTCTTCCACGGTGGCACTAGCTAGGATTCTGAACTGGTAATGATGAAGGAAAGGTGTATGTCCAGGCCAGAATAGAACGTGAATTGTTCTTGATGGTCTTCCCAAGACCTTGGGGCATTTTTTTTTCCCCCTCCCCTGTTAAAGGTCATACGCTGCAGGTTGTTGTGGCGTATGTTGGTTTTGAGAAAGTAAATGATGCCTGGGAACAGCAGGAAATGAAGTAGGCAGAAATTTACATATATATAGTATTTTCATGACTCCAGGATATCCCCAAAGCATTTTGCAGCCAAGGAATTAAATGGGAAGTGTGATCAGTGTTATTTTTGCCAGCAAACATCGCAGCTGCACCTTGCACAATAAGATCCATTAAGCAGCAATCTGTGAATGACCAGTTAATATGTTTTAACTGATGGAGGAGGAGGGATAAATGTGAACCAGGACACGGGGAGAATTTTTCACATCCACCCCCACCTTCAAATAGTCCTTTTTTTTTTTTGTTCTGTTCCACTGAGGGATAGGTAGGTTGGGCACTCATATTTATTAGGCTTTTCTTTGAAAGATGGCATCCCTGACAGTGCAGCATTCCCTCATTACTGTACTGATGTGTCGGACTAGGGTGTGCGCTCAGACCTAGCAGTGAGGGTGGAATCTGTAATCCTCCTGACAAGAGGTGGGAGTGCTACCATTGAACCAAAACCAAACCCACGGGTGAAATTCTCTTTAACACGTATTTTAATTCGATACTTTTAAAATCTAATAGATGTAATAATACGTGCAACTTGAGTGCTTTCACTATGGAAGCTGATTTGAATCTCAAAATGCACTCCAGAGATCGGTTCCAATCATTTTTTTTTGCGTGGGAGGAGAGAATCATTAGAGGATGCCAAGACTCAAAACAAACGCTTGAAAAATAAACCTCTGAAAACCATTAAAGCAGCTTCAAGTGCTCTGATTGGCAAGAAGTTAATTATCCATTTCTTCCTATGATTGAAAGTGCTAAATGGACAACCCTACGCAGACTACGCCAGACCCACTCACCGATGATCACTCAGCTGCCTGCTAATGGTTTCCAGTAAAATAGAGTAACGCGAAATCCATAAAGCACATCCAATCAGCTCTGCTGAGGTTGCTATCATCTCTCAGCCAGCAAGTCATGGGATTAGGCGTTCCTCTGGCACTTTGAGTGCACTCAATCTTTACTGGTGCTAATGTAGTGCTGGGGGAATGTAGCGTGTGGAAGCTTGTTGGGTAGACGTTTTCCTACCTAACAAGTGGTGGCTTTACATTCTACATTGCATTGGCGTGGCTGGGAGATGTAGCAATGTGCTAAATAAATGCACGTTTCTTTCTCTTCTGTATCCTGGACTGTGTGTTGCCAGCTGTTTGCCTTTATGAACAATTAACCATTGTATTTCCTATTGACTGACATTAATTATTAATGGTTTGTTGATTGAATTATAATGACTTATGCAGTAGGCGCATTGGCAGTTTCCATCAATCCCAGTGAGAGAGAGAAGCTGCCATTCCCCTGTCGTCTTTTGACTTAAGTTGCAGCCATGGATACAAATTGAAGTTCACCAGAGTTTAAGTTTGTCATGTCAGGCAACAGTCACTTTCCACCCACATGAACTTCTGTCAGAAGTCTGTGTGCTGCTTGTGTGACATTGGCTGGTGTGACATAGGGTGGCACAGTGGTTAGCATTGCTGCCTCACAGTGCCAAGGGCCTGGGTTTGATTCCCAACTTCATGTCACTGTTTTTGTGGAGTTTGTGTGTTCTCCCTGTGTCTGCGTGGGTTTCCTCTGGGTGCTCCAGTTTCCTCCCACAGTCCGGGAGATGTGCTGGTTAGCTGCATTGGCCATGTTAAATTCTCCCTCAGTTTCATGGACCGTGCGCTGGAGTGTGGAGACTAGGGGATTTTCACAGTAACTTCACTGCAGCGTTAATGTAAGCCTACTTAGGGACACTAATAAATAAACTTGATTGGCTTCCAGTGAGCCCCCACCTTTTACAACTAATCCTCACCAAATATTGAACAATTAAGGTGTGTGTGTGTGTGTGTGTCTGTGTGTTTTTTTTTTCACTTTGAGTGCAACAGAGAAAGTGCTTTTGAAGCTTTTGTTTCCAGGCCCTAGGCTACAAATTACCATGTTTATGGAACGTAGTTTAATGGTAGTATAAGCGCACAACTGCTGGGTTACATGGGACTGGATTTTATGGGGTTTTTTTTTGCGGAGTGTGTGATCCGTTCGCTCCCACTCCAGTCATCTCAACACAAAGATTCGAGCTTCAGATAGCCAGCTAGTGGCTGTGTGGAACAAAGGGTGCCTCTGCACCCAAGCTGGTGTCTAGGCTGGGGCATCATTCAGCAGAATTATATGACCGTGTTTGGTCATAGTTACAAATTTATAAACCCCTCTATCAATCTTTCCTTTTTATGGCAGCCTCAAAACCATGAATAAATGAGGTGAGACAAAAGCCATACCAGTGCTGCCACCTTCACCAGTTACTGCTCCTTTGGGAAGAGCGTTTCTTCCTTCCCAGTTCCACCTCAGACCTGCCAAAAAGCACTCGCAAACATTTTTCCTCCTGTCGCCCAAAACGTGGTGTGGGCAGTGGGAAATAAGATTGGTTGTTTAACAAGCTCTGTAGCTTGCCGATTGACTATTTAAAAATGGCTCGCTAAGGTAGATGGCAAGATCTTTTTACTCGGGGGGAGAGTCTCACACAAGGGGACGTAGCTACAAGATAAAGAGCTGGTCATTTAAAACTGAGGTGCGTAGAATTTTGATTTATTATTGTCACACGTATTAGCATACAGTGGAAAAGTATCATTTCTTGCGCACTATACAGACAAAACATGCTGTAGGGAAGGAAACGAGAGTGCAGAATGTCATGTTACGGTTGTAGGTAGGGTGTGGAGAAGGGACAACTTAATGCAAGGTAGTCTGGCAGCAGGGAAGAAGCTGTTCTTGGGTCGGTTGGTACGTGACCTCAGACTTTTGTATCTTTTTCCAACAAAAGAAGATGGAAGAGAATATGTCCAGGGTGTGTGGGATCCTTAATTATGCTGGCTGCTTTGCCGAGGCAGTGGGAAGTGTAGACACAGTCAATGGATGGGAGGTTGGTTTGCGTGATGGATTGGGCTTCATTCACGACCTTTTGTAGTTTCTTGCGCAGAGCAGGAGCCAAGCTGTGATACAACAAGGAGTGCTTTCTATGGTGCACCTATTATTGTCAGAGAAATCTCTTCTCACAGAGGGTGATGAATCTCTGGAATTCTCTGCCCCAAAGGGTGGTGGAGGCTGGATCATTAGATGTTTCTAAAGTGGAGGTGAATAAATATTTGATGAAGGAATAAAGGGCTATGGGGAAACAGCACAGAAAAGGGGTTGACGCCAGCACAGATCAACCATGATTGTACTGAATGGCGAGGTGAGTTTGAAGGGCTGTGTGACTTACTCTTGCTTCTATTTCTTGTGTCCTTGTGCTATGATCGAGCTTCTGATTTCTGTGACTACTCACCTTCTGGAATATTGGAGAATGGTGTATTGACTTTAGGTTGCTGACCCAATGACTAATATCAACACCACATTTTAAGTTGAAGGTGGGGGGTGGGGTTTACAGGGTAGGAGTGGCCCACTCAATTTGCAGCCGCAGTACCCAGCCCCTGGGGAGACACGTTGGTGGTGTTGGTATGTCATGTAAGCTGCCTCCTGTTTTAATGACATTTCTCTCTCTCATGGTCTCCCTGGAGTGTGCATTAAGCTTTCCCTTAAATACATCAATGCTTCAACCACTCCCATGAGAGGGAATTCCACATTCTGCAAATAGTCTTTCCTCAAATTCTTTATTTGATTGGATAAATGACTGTCTATCTTATGTCCCCTTGTTCTGGACAAGTAGAAATAGTTTCTCCGTGTCCACTCTATCGAACCCCTTCATAATTTTAAAGATTTCCATGTCAAGTCTCCTCTTGTTCTTTTATCCACATATGAGAGCCGCAGCCTGCTCAAACTTTCCTGATAGTTTACATCCTTCGAGCCTGGTAATATTCTTGTAAATCTTTTCTCCATTTCCTTCAATGTCTCTTTTTGTAGTATATGCATATACAAACAAGCAAAGTAGGAGTAGGCCATTTGGCCCCTTGACCCAGCTCTGCCATTGAAGGAAATCATGGCTGATCTAATTTTAACCTCAACTTCTCATTCCTGTCTGCCCCAATACCTTTCACCCTTCCCCACCCCCTGCCATTACTTATCAAGAATCTATTTTACTTTTGCCTTAAAGATTTCAAAGGCTCTGCCGTCTCAACGTTTAAGGAAGAGAATTCCGAAATCTCTGTCTTCTTAGAGGAAACGTTCCTTCTCATCTTTGTCTTAAATGGGCAGCCTCTTATTTTTAGACCCTGGCCCCTAATGCTAGATTCTCCCGCAAGAGGAAACATCTTTTTCACACCTGCCCTGTCAAAACCTCGGCACCTCCCTCTGCAACTGGATGCTGAACTTCCTAACTGTCAGACCACAATCAGTAAGAAGGGGGAACAACACCTGAACACTGGTGCCCCACAAGGCTGTGTTCTCAGCCCCCTACTATACTCCTTTTATACACCTATGACTATGTGGCCAAATTCCCCTCCAATTCGATTTTCAGGTTTGCTGATGACACCATCACAGTGGGTTGGATCTCAAACAATGATGAGACAGAGTGCAGGGATGGCATAGAGAATTTGGTGAACTGGTGCGGCAACAATAATCTCTCCCTCAATGTCAACAAAATGAGGGAGATTGTCATTGAGTTCAGAAAGTGTAGAACGTGCCCCTGTCTACATCAACAGGGATGAAGTAGAAAGGGTCGAGAGTTTCAAGTTTTTAGGTGTCCTGGTCTCCCCATGCCGACACTAGTTAAGAAAGCTTGTACTTTCTCAGAAGACTGAGGAAATTTGGCATGTCAGCTACGACTCTCACCAACTTTTACAGATGCACCATGGAAAGCATTCTTTCTGGTTGTATCACAGCTTTGTATGATTCCTGCTCTACCCAAGACTGCAAGGAACTACAAAAGGTTGTGAACGAAGCCCAGTTCATCTCTCAAACCAGCATCCCATCCATTGACTCTGTCTACACTTCTGCTGCCTCAGCAAAGCAGCCAGCATAATTAAGGACCCCATGCACTCCAGACATTTTCTTTTCCACCTTCTTCTGTCTGGAAAAAGATACAAAAGTCTGAGGTCAGTTGTTCTTGAGTCAAGAAGTCAAGAACTCAAGAACAACTTGTTCCCTGCTGCTGTCAGACTTTTGAATGGACTTATCTTGAATTAAGTTGATCTTTCTCTACACCCTAGCTATGACTGTAACACCACATTCTACATTCTCCCGTTTCCTTCTCTATAAACAGTGTGTTTTGTCTGCATAGCATGCGAGAAGCAATACTTTTCACTGTATGTTAATAAATACAACGATAATAAATCAAATCAAAATCTTAAAGACCGCTCCCTATCTTACGTTTCAATAAAGTTGCCTCTTGCTCTTCTGAAGTCCAATGGATATACAAGTCTAGACTGACCAGACTTTCCTCATTAGAGAACCGTATGACAACTGGAACCACACAGCAGTTGAAGTGCACTCTAGCCAAGGTTATATATTAATTTAAAATTGCTATTGTATTCTTTCTCCTCCAGAAATGAACCCTGATGTTTTGTTTCATAGAATCCCGACAGAACAGATTTGGCCCATCAGGTCTGCCACCTCACCCAGGCTCTATCCCTGCAACCCCACTTATTTAACCTGCTAATGCCCCTGACATTAAGGGGCAATTTAATATGGCCAGCCAACCAAACCCACACATGTTTGGACGATGGGAGGAAACTGGCGCACCTGGAGGAAACCCGCACAGGCATGGGGAGAATGCGCAAATTCCACACAGGCGGTGACCAGAAACTGGAATTGAACCTGGGTCTCTAGAGCTGTGAGGCAGTAATGTTAATGCTGTGCCGTCATGTACCCTTTTCCGGCAGCATCAATTTGTACCGTTACTTTTAGAGAATTATGTATGCCGTTCATCAATGTCTTGGTTCTTCTAACCCCTTCCAACGGATTAAACAGCCTCTAACAGGATTTGCTGCAATATCCTAACCACGAGGCTATCATATTATTTGTCATTCTGCATTATGTTTTTCAAATTGTTGTTTGATGCAGGATGTCTTAATTGAAAGCTACTCTGTGGATGGTTTTGTATTTATTACAGAAGAGGAATTGGACTGCCTTTTGACAGAAGAAGACACGAGAAGCCAGTGTCAGAGTGTAGGTGTGGGTGTGGGAGGCAGTTAAGAGGATTTAGCGACACGTATGGGGAAAAAAAAAATTCCTGCGGCTTGTCAGATGAAGGGGGCCTGGAAATGATCCAAGGTGCTCGATTAACAGGAGTGAGTGCTGAAGGGAACAACATGACAACTAAACTCTGAGTGATCTCATGGAGAGCTGGTTTCCTTGTAAATTATGCAGTGTAATCTCCCAAGTGCAGCAATAAAACCTCAGGCTGAGCTACGTTCAGTTGTCGTAACTCTGTGGGTGCTCTTAACTTTCCACGTTTTAAATGGTTTCCATTCCTTTTGTTGGTTTGTGATGCCGGTGCGTGTTACACTCTTTGTATTACAGCACTGTCTTAGGACAGCAGGGCTGCAATATGCATGAGGCAGTGCTTGTGCTTTTTTTTTGCTCTGAAACAGTTGGCTTCACAAAGCAGCCAAAGAGGGAACCCTGTAATGTTTTATATTTGTTGCTCACACCCAGAGGTCCCTTAATGACCCATCAGAGACATGGGAACTTGCAGCGACAAAGGAGAATCTGGGTTTAAAAAGACCTCAAACCCTTGGCAGTGCTGCATTGCGTTTTTAATCTTGCTGTGTAAACAATATTTATTATTGTCGCAAGTAGGTTTGCATTAACACTGCACTGAAGTTACTGTGAAAATCCACACTCCAGCACCTGTTCAGGTACATGGAGGGAGGATTTAGCACAGCCAGTGCACCTAACCAGCATATCTTTCGGACTGTGGGAGAAAACTGGAGCACCCGGAGGAAATCCGTGCAGACAAGGGGAGAATGTGCAGACTCTGCACAGACAGTGACCCAAACTGGGAATCGAACCCGTGTCCCTGGCACTGTGAGACAGCAGTGCTAACCACGGTGCCTAGAACCCAGCAATGTTAAAATTGTACGTTGGAAAAGGTGAGTACACAGAAATGCAAATCATATAAAGTGTCTTCAGAACCAGTACATTTTGAACAATTTTCACTTCTGTAATCTTACATTGTGGGTAGCACATCTTTACCCTAATGGAACCAGAGCAAGTTTAAATCTCCAGAAACCTCAACACGTGGAATCTCATCAGGTTCAATGTGTAACACAGTTTCATGGGCAAGATGGGTATTGAGCAATTGTGGGGCAAATGTGGGCAACTGGGACTAGCTTAGGGGGTTTAAAAAAAGGGGCAACATGGACAAGTTGGGCTGAAGGGCCTGTTTCCATGCTGTAAACCTCTGACTGACTCTACGGTGTAACACCGTCAGCTATTCCTCTGAAAACTAACACTGAAGACACAGCAAATGTGGAATGCATGCGTGCATCAAGAAAGGATCACTTTAATTATGCCAGCTTTAAAAATGTTTAATCCACAGACAGACACAGATTTTTCCCCATCACTGGAGCAAGCTTTTGATGGACAGTCACCTATTGGGTGATTAAACCTAAGAAATAAGGGCTGAAGATAATTGGATGTTGCATTCTACAGCACATTCACCCTCTCATCTTGACTGCTACCTGTTATATTATTACCGCTATTCCTTTTTTTACCTCTTGCCTATATCTGGCCCAATCCAAACCCAAGCTTTGTAGGGTTTTTAAAATTTGGTGCATCCATTCAGACATTGGGTGGCCTGAATCACCCACGATCACCGCAGTAATGGAACGGAACGGGTCAGCAGTGACCGCAGTAATGGAACGGAACAGGTCAGCAGTGACAGTCATCTGTTGAAATGCTGTGGATTCTAGTCTTATTCTAGAGACCTGAGCACATAATCCAGGCTGCTATTGAACACATTATTGAAGGAATGCTGCACTGTCAGAGGTGTCCTGATGGATGACATGTTAAAGAGGGCCACATCTGCCCACTCAGGTGGACACACAAGATTTCACGGCTCTATTACAGTCTGTGGGATCCTGCTGTGTACATCTGATCATCACAATGGTGGCCACATTTTAAAAGGACTTCATTTGGCTATAGGGCAGAGTATATATGCCCAACAATAAAGAGTAACTTGAGGTCACAAAAGGTGTTGTATTAATGCAAGGTCTCTCTTTCAATGGGCTTGATGGATTGATGCGTGGACAGGTCTGTTGATGCTGTAATTCATCGCAGTCGAAGCAGCTGTTCTTGTGTGGACGAACGGGAAATGGCAGAATGTCACAACACCAGTACCGCTCTGCCTGGATTTGTTTAAAAGCATCATGATCTCATTCGGAAATAAATCTGGTAAGATGCAATAATGAGGATAATTCACTTCAGTGTATGGTTACAATCCACATCACTGCTTCCCAATGTTAAAGATTTACAAAGGTGGTATCGGAACTGAGGGGCTGAACTTACCAGAGAAGACTGATAGATCAGTGCACATAAGAAAGTAGAAGCTCTACAGTGGGAGGGAGTGGGGGGGGGGCACAACTTTATACGGGCATTTAAGAACTTGATAGGGTAAACTTGTTCAAAGGTAGATTGATTAAGTAGATTGGCCATGCAAAATTGCCTCTTATTGTCTGGGGGATTAACAGGGTAAAAACATAAGATTACGTAGATAGGGTCTGGGTTGGGATTGTTGTTGGTGCAGACTTGATGGGCCGAATGGCCTCCTTTTGCACTGTAGGGATTCTATGATTCCATTTACAGGAGTTCAAAAGAAGCTTTTTGCAAATATAATGTGCTCACTATTAAATTCAGTAGAAACTCTTTCATCCGGATAGTGTGGAATATGCTACCATAACAAAGGTACATTTTAAGGCTCAATAGATGAATGCATAGGCATGGAAGGAACAGAAGGATTTGCAGCTAATGTTAGCAGAAGAGTGGCAAGAGACGTCATTGAATCATAAATCCATACAGTGCTGAAAGAGGCCATTTGGCCCATCAAGCCTGCACTGACCACAAACCCACCCAGGCCTTATCCCCATAATCCCACACATATTTACCCTGCTAATCTCCCTGACACTGAGGCAATACAGCATGGCTAATCAACCTAACCCGCATATCTTTGGACTGCGGGAGGAAACCGGAGCACCTGGAGGAAACCCACGCAGAGTGTCATCGAAGCTGGAAATCAAACCCGGATCCCTGGCGCTATGAGGCAGCAGTGCTAACTGCTGCCGATGTACCACCCACAAGGTTTGTGTTAAATGTGAATGCTGGGTTCTGTGCGAGCTATGAAATAGCCACCGCTTCACAGTTTGTATAGCTACGTACGATGGCTGGAATATTCCACGCATTAGATTTTTCAGTGTCAGGGTCATTCCCGAGTCTCCACCCTGCCCGCATCAGTGGTGTGCCCCCTGGCACAATCTCATAGGAAGCAGTCAATTAACAGGCTAACTCTGCATTTGCAATCTAATTAGGAACAGTAGGTGAGAGACCAGGTCAGCAGCACAATTGATAGCAGTGTGTTGGCAGCAACTGTGGTGGGAATGATTGACTCTCTCATCAAAGTCCATCATTGTTTCACACATCTACATGCTTGGCTCTATCAACATGCTCAGTGATGTTAACCATTTGCAGAGTTTTATTTGCCTTGAGACCTTTTAGCTTGTCTCGGGCTTCTAGCTGATTTACATTGATAAGTCCATCTTGGAGTATTGCTACCCAGGGAGAGCACATTGTTAATTATTTTCTTTGGAAAAGTGTTGTGTGTTTGGAGACATGATACACGGAGGTTCACTCTGGTTAAAAACAAATGAAGTTTTATTTCTGGTGTGTGATCTCCTCCATGGCTGCCGCTTCTCTCTGTTTCCCGCTCTACATCTCGTCACCATTTCTGTTTGCATGCATTGCCAGAGGCAGGGTTCCATTGCGTGTCAATAGAACAAATACACAATACTCCCCCCTTTAATCTGAACATCCCTATGAACAATAGTCAATAATTCAGTCACTATATTAATATATCAGACGGTCTGGAGGTCATTGCTCGCAGAACGATTGATGGCAAACCTTTGGAATCTTGTTCTTCCCATTGACATCATCAGTGGCTAGTCGCCACACTCTAGCGCCTGTTTCGGGTATACTGAGGAAGAATTTAACATGGCTAGTGCGTCTAACCAGCACGTTTTTCAGACTGGGAGGAAATCAGAGCACACGGGGAGAATGTGCGGAGTCTGCACAAAGAGCGACCCAAGCCAGGAATCGAACCCGGGTCCCTGGCGCTGTGAGGCAGCAATACTAACCATTGTTTGACTTCCTCAACCAATGTCAAAGTGGTGTAGGGATTGTAGGAAAGTCCTAACTTGGTAAGTCTAAACCTGAATTTTCCACAGGCTCCAATCTTGACGGATCTGCTTTTCCAACCAATAGCTGGTCTGCATGACTCTTCCAGATAATGTCATCTCTGACCTGGACAATGTAAGTGACAGGTCCTGTCTGTACAAGGACCATGGCAGGAACTCCCTTGTGGTGTAGTTCCTAGCCAAAACTCCTTGCCCCTAGTGGAAAACTCTGTTCTGCCCTGCTTTCCGCCATTGTGTTGCTGCCACCCAATCTCCTTAGTTTTTGGGAGTTTTGGCGGATGCATTTCTTCATGACCAAGGCAGGAGAGGTCTTTGTCATAGAATGTATGGACAGACCAGCAGGAATTTAAGGTGTTTGATAAATGAACCTTGTTCCTTGGTTGCTTTCAAGATGTGTTTGAGTTTGGATGAAGTGTTCTGCTAATCCATTGGTATCAGAGTGATAGTTTGCAGAAGTAATGTGTTGAATGCTGTTTTCTTGTAGGAAGTTCTCAAATCCCTGTGCGACAAATTGAGGTCCGTTGTCGAATCAGGGAATCCAAAGCGATAAAATATTTCTCCCAACTCCTGTAGTCTTCTCAGATGAGGTAGATGTCATCAAAGTGACCTCTGGCCATTTGGTGCGAGCATCAACAGTTACTAAAGACGTGTCCTTTTCAAAAATCCTGCAAAAGCCACATTCACAAATTGCTGGTGCAGGCTAGATGGGCTGAATGGTCTCCTGCTTTTAGAGATTCTATGATTTGTGTTTCGGTAAATGTGTTCATCCTCCAGAACTCCTTTTTACCTTTCACTCTCCTGGATTTATGTCTGTTAACCTTCTGTCATGTTTTGTTCTGATGAATTTGTTAATTCATGTGGCTCTGCTTTGAGCCTTGCTGTTGTGCTCCTTGTGTCTCTGAATGCCTGTCATTTCCAGGTGACAGTCACTCCTTGCTGTGATTTTGCTTCCTCTGAGTTGGCAAGCTCCAAACTTTGCATAGGACTGCTTCAATGTCTAGAAAATGCAACTTGACTGATTTTAAATTGTAGCTAATTGTATATTTAAGTACTTTTTTAATTGGCTTCCTATTGCTGCTTGCCAGGTAGGACGGCATGGTGGTACAGTAGTTAGCACTGCTGCCTTACAGCGCCAGGGACCCGGGTTCGATTCCTGGTTGGGTCACTGTCTGTGTGGAGTTTGCACGTTCTCCCTGTGTCTGCGTGAGTTTCCTCTGGGTGCTCCAGTTTCTTCCCACAGTCCAAAGATGTGTAGGTTAGGTGGGTTGCCCATGCTAAATTGCCCCTTTGTGTCAGGGGGACTAGCTAGGGTAAATGCATGGGGTAACGGGAATAGGGTCTGGGTGGGATTGTGGTTGGTGCAGACTCGATGGGCCAAATGGCGGCCTCCTGCACTGTAGGATTCTATGAACTGTTGCCACTGGAAGCATGCCTCTAGCAAATGCAGAAGCAGGAACATGTCAGGAAGCCAGTCTGATGTGTCTCTGTCAGAGTTAGCAGCCTCCAGATATTGTTCTAAGTCTTGCTGATAAGAATTATACCTTTGTTGGCTGTGGGGGAGCATTACAAATGTATCTTGCTTTCTGTTCCTTCCCCATTCCATTCATCCTCGCTACTCCTCCTGCACATCCTACTGAACCTCTTTGACTTTTACTCCTTAACCTAATCAAGCCATGGGCAGAAAGACAATTTTTTAATGTTGAGGAAAGAAAATGCGTGGGCTCCAAAATGTGTGTGACAGCAAGTAATTATTGCTCCAGTGTCAGGGGATGCATAAAGGTGGGCTGAAGCGAGTGTGGTTTTTAAACAATTACATGCAGATAAGTGGCTCTGACTGTGTGCAGTTCTTGTTTGCCCTTTTTTATATTTAAAACACTTTGAAAATAACCAGTCCTCCATTGAAAGAAACTTCACGCATGGTCCTTTAAAACCAACAGGGAAAGAGTGAACGTTCATCCCATCAACCTGGTGTGAATTTAAATCAAGGCCCCAGTAATGAAAAGACAACTTGCAATCCTCTCCTTTCTCTGCCAGTGAGTCACTCCTCTGTCGTGTGCAGTCTTGGCTGTTGGATGCCCGTTCCTGTGGCTGGAAGTTTACTTCCCCCTGTGGCTGGAGCAGTGGGCTGGCAGCTGGGGTGGGGGTGTAAGATCAGGTGATATGGCGGGCTCTGTTGTGGTGGACATGCCAAATTTCCTTAGTCACCTGAGAAAGTAGAGGCGTTGGCAGCTTTCTTAACTATAGCATCCACATGGAGGGACCAGGACACATTGGTGATCTGGACATCTTAAAAACTAGATCATTTCTACTTTGTCCCCATTGATGTAGATGGGCATGTCCTCCTCTACACTTCCTGAAATTGATGACTATTTTCTTTGTTTTGTCAACACTGGGGGAGAGATTATTGTCATCGCACCAGTTCACCAGCTTTTCTATCTCTTTCCTGTACTGTGTCTTGTCATTGTTTGAGATCTGTCCCACAATGGTGGTGTCAACAGTGGAGATAACGTGGACAACACATCGGCCGATTCAATGGAACTAAGGTTTGATTGGATTTACTGGATCTCAGTCACTAAAAAGCACAGCTGATTCTACTAAAATGAGAACTGAGACTTCATAAGGTGCAACCATTCGTGGGAAAGATGAATCATTCATTCAGACCTCAATCTCTAAGACTTCACTCGACACTGCTAGGATTGCTTCCTCATCACTCTCTCAGATGGGACAGTTCAGGTCTTTGTGAGGATGGTCACCCATCTGAACCCACATCTGCCTTGTTGGTCTAGGGGTAAGGTCTTCGCTTTGGGTGTTTCAGACCAAATGTGTGCAAGAGGTCCCAGGTTCAAATCTCACATAAGCACTTTGCCATCTTGCCGCTCCTATAGGAAACAACATCAGAGTGGTTGGCACTGCTGCCTCACAGCACCAGGGATCTCAGTTCAATTCCAGCCTTGGGTGGATTGTGTGGCATTTGCACATTCTTCCTGTGTCTGTGTGGGTTTCCTCCAGGTGGTCCGGTTTCCTCCCACAATCCTGAGATAAGCAGGTTATCATGGAACCCCTACAGTATAGAAGGAGGCCATTCGGCCCATTGAGTCTGCATTGACAACAATCCCACCGAGGCCCTATCCCTGTAACCCCACATATTTACCCTGCTAAACCCCCTGAAACTAGAGTCAGTTTAGCGTGGCCAATCAACCTAGGTGGATTGGCCATGCTAAATTACCTCTTCGTGTCCCAAGATGTTAGGGTGATTGGGCTAAATATGTGGCAGTATGCAGGTAGGGTCTAGGTGGGATGCTCTGTCAGTGCAGACTCAATGGGCTGAATGGTCTCCTGCACTGTAAGGATTCTGTATTCCATGATCTGTTGAAGTGTCTTCTGTATCCACCACCTCTGACCTTAGGATGGAGAGATTCATAACATCCATATTCGCTTCAGTCTAGTAGGTCTAGTCCCTGTGAAAGAAGTGAACTTGCTGAGTGTGTGCAAACATCCTCTGGTTCCGAGGGTTGCAATTCCACTGGTTCTAAATAAAAGGTTGATTGCTGCGTGAAAAACAGTGCGTCGCTTAAACGATGAACATTAGCTGGCTTTGCTTGAGATAGAGATGGACATTGATTGTGAAGGAGAGAAGCAACAATCAGTCATCTCTTGAAACAGAGGATCAATAACTTTGCCCTCGATTAGAAAGTAATATTGCCTGAGCCTTGTAACCTAATGTCTGATAGATGTAGGGTCATTGACTGAAGCTAGTTGAGGTCACCTGCTAATATGTGAACAGCAGCTCCTGTTTCAACTTGTATTGAAGCCTTAGACTTGAACTGTAACTGACCAGTAGTCACACTATTTATCTCTCCCTGGAACTCTGTAATTTCATCTTTTTCTTGAACTTCCATTTTCTTTGAAGGAATGTGTTTCACAATTTCTTTCAGGTGATTTGATTTGTTTAAGATTTAAGATGAGTGGATTGGCAGAAACAAGTGAAAGGTCCAGTTTTGTCACACTGGAAGTGATCTGCATCCACTGGCGATGCCTAGGCTGGGTTTTTTGCATCACAATGTGAGCTTCTCAAAATGGCCACCCTCTAGCTTGGTTTGGTGGGCCACTGCCTGAGGGCCCACCCAATCTATGGCGTCATGAGAGGCCTTGGAACCACACCCCCAATTATAGCCTGATTTAAAGGGGCTGGGGGAAAATTCCGCCCTGATTCTGTTGTCGGCTTATAAGAAGGGGGATCACTGGACAGTGATCAGGATCAGGCCTCCTGGTTTTCCTTTAGCCCAGCCTAGGAATCCCTCAGCACGGCTAACTTTCCTGGCAGAGATTATCTAACTCGTTGCACACTAATCAGGAGGCCTCACTGCTTTTATAGCTCAGTTACCCTCTGCTAAAGCACAGAGTTACTGGGGAAGACTAGCAGGGTATGTGATTTCTAGCTGTTGTTCCTTCCTGCCTGCGTTTAAAGCAACATAAGCTATAACTGAAAGAAAAACAGGCTACTTGAGAAGGCATCTTTACATTGATGTCTGCTACTGATCTGAAATATAAGAACATAAGAAATAGGAGCAGGAGTAGGCCATCCAGCCCCTCGAGCCTGCCCCGCCATTCAATAAGATCATGGCTGATCTGTCGCTGCTCAGTTCCACTTTCCCGCCCTCTCCCCATAACCCTTAATCCCCTCTCCTATCAAAAACCCATCAACCCGCGTCTTAAAAATATTTAGCGAGGCAGCCTCCACCACTTCAACGGGCAGAGAATTCCAGAGATTCACCACCCTTTTGAGTGAAGAAGTTCCTCCTCAACTCCGTTCTAAACCGCCCCCCTTTTATCTTGAGGCTGTGCCCCCTAGTCCTATTGTCTTTTTTGAGCGGGAAGAGTCTTTCCACCTCTATCCTATCCATCCCATTCATCATCTTATACGTCTCAATGAGATCTCCTCTCATTCTTCTAAACTCTAACGAGTACAAGCCCAGTTTATTCAGCCTCTCCTCATAGCTCAACCCCCTCAACTCCGGTATCAGTCTAGTAAACCTCCTCTGCACTCCCTCCAAGGCCAAAATATCTTTGCGCAGGTGCGGCGCCCAAAAATGCACACAGTACTCCAGTTGCGGCCTCACCAATGCCCTATACAGCTGCAGCAAGACCTCCCTACTTTTATATTCAATCCCCCTCGCTATGAAGGCCAGCATCCCATTCGCCTTCCTGACCACCTGCTGCACCTGCAAGCTGGGTTTTTGCGACTCATGCACAAGGACCCCGAGGTCCCTCTGCACCGTCGCCTGCTGCAGTTTTTCGCCCCGTAAGTAATAGTCCTTCCTACCATTCTTCCTACCAAAGTGGACCATCTCACACTTGCCAACATTAAATTCCATTTGCCATTTCCTGGCCCATTCGCCCAGCCTATCTAGATCCTTCTGCAGACTCTCCACACCCTCCGCACAATTTGCCGTTCCCCCAATCTTGGTGTCATCAGCAAATTTCGACACTCTACACTCGGTTCCCTCCTCCAGATCATCTATATAAATGGTAAAAAGCTGAGGCCCCAGCACCGACCCCTGGGGCACTCCACTAGTCACCATCCGCCAATCCGAATAGCACCCGTTGACGCCCACTCTCTGCCTCCTATTTGACAACCAATCCTCTATCCACGCTAACACCCTACCCCCAACTCCATGTCCCTCGACCTTCTGCAATAACCTCTTGTGAGGCACTTTGTCAAACGCCTTCTGAAAATCTAGAAAGACCACATCCACCGGCTCTCCTCTATCCACCGCCCTAGACACATCCTCATAGAACTCCAGTAAATTTGTCAGACACGACTTCCCTTTAATGAAACCGTGCTGCGTCTGCTCTATCAAGCAATTCCCTTCAAGATGCCTCGCAATTTCCTCCTTAATGACAGATTCTAACATTTTAAATTTTAAATAAATGCTGTGCAATTTAGCAAAATTCAACTATCAAATGATCGATAAAGGAATACAGGCACTCTGCTTGTGCCTGTGCCCTCTTGCACCAGTTTTCTGATGTTCACCCACGTGATGCAGCACTATCGGACGCAGACCCAAGGAAATGCGCGGTGCAGTGGTTGGCACTGCTGCCTCACAGTACCAAGAACCTGTGTTCAATTCCGCCCTCGAGTGACTGCCTTGTGGCGATTGCATGTTCTCCCTGTGTCTTGCGTGGATTTCCTACAGGTAGTCCAAAGCTGTACGGGTTACGTTGATTGGCCATGTTAAATTGTCCTTAGTGTTGGGGGATAAACACCGTAAAAACATGGAGTTACGGGGATAGGGCCTGGGTGGGATTGGTGCAGGCTCGATGGGCCGAATGGCCACCTTCTGCACTGTAGGTTTCAATGATTCTAAATCTCCCCAATGATTGGCATTGGAAGTTGAGGTTTGAGAACCAAATTGCAGAGGTCACTTGTAGCTGCAGTTTCAACACTACAGGTCTAGATAGATTTCTTAGAGTTATTGCTTTCCACGAAGATCGTGGTTTGTAAATCAGTTCTAATAAATATCACGGACGTTGAAAGTTAGGCCAGGTTAGAGTTACTTTTCCATTTTAAAATGATTTCCTACAATAACGTTCTTGGACAGGCTCTCCTGCCTTCCCTTCCCATCGTCAGTGGAAACAGAGCTCTTGCAGATCATCTGAGTGAGAAGCTCAGTGAGTTAACGCAGTGGTTTCCAGTAGATTGCTCCATCACTCTCACCTGGGCAGGTGATAGCCTAGTAGTATAATCGCAAGACTATTTAATCTGTAAACTCACCTAATGTTCTGGCGACCTGGGTTTGAATCTTGCCACTGCAGATGATGGAAGTTGAATTCAGTAAAAAATATTTGGAATTAAGAATCTACTGATGGCTGTAAAAACCATAGTTGTATTTTAGAAAATCTATCTGGTTCACTCATGTCCTTTAGAGAAGGAAATCTGCTGTTCTGAACTGGTCTGGCCTATGTATGACTCCCAGATCCACAGCAATGTGGCTAACTCTCAACTGTACCCCCCCTCTATCCCCCAAGGGCAACTAATGCTGGGCAATAAATGTTAACCTACTTTTGACTCCAGATCCACAGCAATGCCTTTGACTCTTAGATGCCCTCTGAAATAGCAAGCCACTCGGCTCAAGGGCAATTCGGGATAGGCAATAAATGCTGACCCAGCCAGTGATAGTCAGATCCTGTGAAAACCCCCTTTTTCCCAGAGAATCCCTCCATGCAGAAGGAAGCCACTTGGCCCATTGAGTCTGCGCTGACACTCTGTCAGAGTATCTTACTCAGGCTTACCCCTGCCCCAAATATTTACCCTAATCCCCTAATTTGCACATTTTGGGACACTAGAGGCTAACTTAGCATGGCCAATCCATCTAACCTGCACATCTTTGGGACACCTAAGGGGCAATTCAGCACGGCCAATCCACCTAGCCCGCACGCACATCTTTGGACTGAGAGGAGACTGAAGCACCCGGAAGAAACCCTCGCTGACATGGAGAGAACTTGCAAACTTCACACAGACAGTCACCTAGGCTGGAATTGAACCACTGCTGTGCCACCATGCCACCCACACATTTTGCACCTCTTCACCACCTCCAGGTAGTTCATGCAATGCGGGCTCTTTTAATGTGCTTACTTAATGTACACATTTATATTTGGCTTTTCCTTTTAGTGGTTTATCCGTTTGATCTTTCTGCTTTTGGTCTAGCAATCTGCCCTGTTGGGACGATTTCTCCAAGGTCTGCAGCCACACCATTAGCCCATGGACTGACTGCATATGGATCCAATGAAATATAAAAGAGGATTTGAAAGGTTGTGTTTTGGGAGTGAAAGGCAAACTTAGGATGGATGATTCAGAGCCTCTGAACAGTTGAGTTTCTATACATGAGCTTTGCTATGTCTGTACAGACAGCAGAAATAAAATGCATCTGCCTCAATTTCTGATCATATTTTAAGGAGGTGGAGCAGAGGACATGTTTGAACAAATTTTTGTTATCGGGGTGAAAAAGGAGTTGTGAACATGCTCGTTAATAAAATATCTTTGGACTGGTCAAATCGACTGCTTCTCTTGTGACACTGATTAGGAGCGAGAAAATTGAATCAGTCACAGAATTCAGAACTCATCTGGGTGGAAATTGGATTGGTGTACTGGGATTTCCCACACTGGCGAAAGAGACTGCGAGAAATTCCAAGCCAGACAGCACTGACTCAGAGGCTACTGTTCAGTCAGAGCCACCGAATGTAGACATTGGCACCTGGAAATCATGAGAATGAAACAGCAAAATTAAACCCTCTTACGTATTTTTAAATTCTTTCAAGGCTTGTAAGCTTCAAGCCAGGGGAGGCAATGGCGCAGTGCGATTGTCACCAGAACCAGAAACCCAAAGCAAGATTTGTGGACCTGGGTTCAAATCTCACCATGGCAGATGGTGAAATTTCAATTCAATAAAAGTCTGGAATTAAAAGTCTAAAACCATTGTCGATTTGTTGTAAAAACTCATCTGATGCCCTTTAGGAAAGGAAATTTTACCCAGTTTGGCCTCCATGTGACTCTAAATCAACAGCATTGTAGTCGCCCCTCAACTGGAGGGCAATTAAGGTGAGCAATAAATACCCACATCCCCATAAAATGAATAAAAGAAAATGTATTATTATTGCTTGTGGTCCAAAGGATTAGAGAGAGTTTAGTGGAGTGATTCCATAGATAAAGAACTATGAGGATAGGTTTGAGAGG
Organism: Carcharhinus amblyrhynchos; assembly: GCF_965287045.1. Classification (NCBI taxonomy): domain Eukaryota; kingdom Metazoa; phylum Chordata; class Chondrichthyes; order Carcharhiniformes; family Carcharhinidae; genus Carcharhinus; species Carcharhinus amblyrhynchos. The sequence continues at coordinate 167,621,094 of NC_137324.1, forward strand.
TTGGGACGGTTTTTCCTTGGAGAAAAGAAGAGCATAAGAACCAGGAGTAGGCCATTTGGCCCCTCGAGCCTGCTCCGCCATTCAGTAAAATCACGGCTGATCTTTTCGTGGACTCGGCTCCACTTACCTGCCCGCTCACCATAACTCTTAATTCCTTCGCTGTTCAAAAATTTATCTGTCCTTGCCTTAACATTCAATGAGGTAGTCTCAACTGCTTCACTGGGCAGAGAATTCCACAGATTCGCAACTCTTTGTGTGAAGAAGTTCCTCCTCAACTCCGTCCTAAATCTGCTTCTCCTTATTTTGAAGCTATGTCCCCTAGTTCTAGTTCCAGCTACCAGTGGAAACAACTTCCCTATTTCCCTGCTGAGGCTGAGAGGAAACTCGATGGAGGTATTCAAGGTCCTGGAGAGTATGGACAGGGCAAATAGTGAGGAGCACATCAAGAACTTGAAGGCAAAGTCCCAAAATAATGGGCAAAAGGAGTAGAAGTGATGTGGGGAAAGTTTTTTTTTAAACCCAAAAGATGGCTGGAGTCTGGAACTAACTTCCTGAGAGGGTGGTGGAGCCTAGTTTAAAGTTTATTTGTTAGTGTTTCAAGTAGGCTTGCATTAACACCGCAATAAAGTTACTGTGAAAACCTCCTAGTCGTCACACTCTGACACCTGCTCAGGTACACTGAGGGAAAATTTACCATCGCCGTTCCATGTAACCAGCACGTCTTTTAGACTGTGGGAGAAAACCGGAGCACTCGGAGGAAACCCACGCAGACATGGAAAGAACGTGCAAACTCCACACAGACAGTGACCCAAGCGAGGAATTGAACCCAGGTCCTTGGCGCTAACCACCATGCCACAGGTTTGATTGAGCTATTTAGAAGTGAATTGGATTGTTTTCTGAAAAGTGAGAATGTGCAAAGTTACGAGGAAAAGGGGATTAGTTAGAATCCTCTTTCAGAGAGCCAGGTGCAGATTTGGGCCTCCTTCTGTGCTGTGAGTTATGTGATTGTGAATTGGGTGAACTTTTGAAGCTAGCTCATAATTAGATCCCAATTAAAAATGTAGTTCTCATATTACTGTTGGCTTGTGTTCATTTTCTTTTGCCCAATTAATTAACAGAAAGCTGTTTGAGAACAGCTGTCATTTAGACGCAACTCATCCCTAAGTATCAGTGTGGGTATCAGATGACATGAGGGGTAAGGCAGACAGTCAATGACAGATAGGCTTGGGTTGGACCATCCCACAAACACAATAAACCTGCTGACCTTTTGATTGTTGCTACCTGTGAATGGGAAAGCTTCTGGGAAATTAGAATTCGCACTTTGCATGCACCATGGAGCTCTGTGAAACACTAGCAACACTCAAAAAGCACAAAGTGCAATCACAAAAAAAAAACTTGAACTGCGTGGGTTTCCTCCAGGTGCTCTGGTTTCCTCCCACAGTATGAAGATGTGCCAGTTAGGTTGATTGGCCATCTAAATTGCCCCTACTGTCCCAGGCAGGTTGGAGGGATTAGTGGGGTAAATGTGTGGGGTTGTACGGACGGGGCCTGGTTGGAATTGGTGTTGGTGCAGACTCGATGGGCCGAATGGCCTCCTTCTGCACTGTAGGATTCTATGATTACTGAAAAGGAAGTCACGTTGTTGAAGATGCATTTGTCTCACATCACCAGGACAAATACAAGGATGTCAAATTTCAAACAATCACGCCAATTTACACTGTGGCCGGAAAGCATGCTGATTGGTTGACTCTGAATTGTTGCCATGGTGAAAGCAGCAAGGAACTACAAGCTCCCCAACTTCTGAGCGAATCAAAAAGGCAAAAGGCCTGAGAATTTTGCTTTGGTTTGTAGAGAACGGATCTCTGCATATGGATGTATGTCACTCTTAGCAGGAGTAAATGAAGCACTTTACAAGTTCAGTTGCATTAGCACACTCAGGATTGCTCAGCACTTGCTGCCCAATTGTAGAATCACATTGAACAGTGGAGGGCTAAAGTTAAAGTTTATTTATTAGTATCACAAGTCGGCTTACATTTACATCGCAATGAAGTTACTGTGAAAACCCCTTAGTTGCCACACTCCAGTTCCTGTTTGGGTACACTGAGGCAGAATTTGACATGACCAATGCACCTAACTAGCACATCTCTCAGACTGTGGGAGGAAACCGGAGCACCCGGAGGAAATCCACGCAGACACAGGAGAATGTGCAGGCTCTGCACAGACAGTGACCCAAGCCGGGAATTGAACCTGGGTCCTTGGCGCCGTGAGGCAGCAGTGCTAGCCATTGTGCAGTTTGCAAGTGTGGGTTGGTTGATTACAGTCTATACTCTGCCTATCCCGAACAACCGGATGAACGTGCTGTTTGATTCAATCAGCCGATCGCAATGTCATGAAAGGTGCTATACAAACGCAAACTCTTATCTTCTCTGATTTGCATAAATTTCCAATATATTGAAAACTGAAACTGTTCTGACCCCAGAAGTTGTGATTTCTTTCTTGAATTGCGCTGTTTCCTGAGTTAGATTTGCAGAACCCCTCCCATTCCTATCTGACTGGCGAAACATCTGCGAATGATGGGATAAAAGCCTCCTGGACCAAGGCTGGATTAAGACCGTGACAAATTTCATTGGTATCTGCTGTTGAAAGTGTCTGGTAAATAGGAGAGGTTTACCATTGGAGTGAATATGCCTACGGACAAAGATGAAAGTTCCTATCTTGATTGTTTGATATCGCTAACTGCCTCAGAAGATGCCTATTTGTTTTGCTGACAGGAAGTTGTCGTTCCCACGTGTGGAATCTTGTGCCCCGTGCAGCGTGCTAGGTAGTGGCGGAGGCGGTATGCCATTGGCTGGTGGCAGGTTCTTCCAGTCCTGCCGCTGTCAACGTGTTTTCCCATTGATCGCACCCTGCCCTACTGGGGAAGCTGTGCTGGGGGATTGATGTCAGCAGGAATGGAAGATCCCTTCAGCGGGACCAGATGATTCCGTTGGTGGGAATGGAAAATCGAATTAGCGGGGATGGAAAATCCTATTGGTGGGAATGGATAATCCCCTCTACGGGCATGGAAAATCCTGTCAGCAGGAACAGACAATCCCATCAGTGGGAATGGAAAATCTGGTCAGAAGGAACGTAAGATCCCACTGGTGGGGACACCAAAAAATTTTGTCCACATGAGGAACTTGTGGTGGGATGCTGGAACTGATTTGCATTTGGTGCCTGTGCGGGGAAAAAAAACTTTAGAAAAGTTTTCTTTTGATAATAAAATGATCCAGTTTGCATCCTATCAAAGGTTACCTTCCTTTTGTTAGCTCTGTTGGTTTGGTGAAGGTCTCTGCACATGCTGCAGTGCGAGATTCCAACGGAAATAGCTTTTTCCAATCTGAACTGTTCGCTCATGCTTTAAATGGAGAGCAAGGACCTCATTTACTTGAAATGAGTTTGGCCCTTGATGCAGCGGCAGTGAACGCCTAGCTCATCAGAGCATCATTCTGTATCTCTGAATAGGCCTGATCTAGTAATCTCCACTTCCCAGTGTTCCTGTTTCAAAGATATAAATCCTTTGATAGTAAAATTACATTGTTGAAAATTGGTTTGCATTATGAAGCAATTAATTAGGATTATGCAGTGGATAATCTGTATACAGTTATATTGACATCATAAATCACACACTGAACATAGGCCATCTTGTGTTTTATTTATTAAATGTGAACGGGCGGGACTCTATCTTTCACTAAAATAAACCCCAAAAGTAAAATGTGATCATGTTCTGTTAGCCACCGATCTCATCCTTATTCCTAGCCTCTGTCCTGAGTCCGACTGTTCAGAGTATAGAAGTCCTATTTGACCCAAACTGAACTTCCGGTTGCACTAGTATGACCACCTACTCCGTGCTCCATTACTTGTCTCCACCACTGCCTAGCTGATCCGCTGTGGAAATTCTCATCTTTGCCTTGTTATCCTAAACCTGTGCACATCCATAAACTGGAGTTAATACTGCTGGCACAGTGGTTAGCACTGCTGACTCTCAGCGCCGGGGCCCCAGGTTCGACTCTTGGCTTGGGTCAATGCCTGTGTGGAGTTTGCATATTCTCCCTGTATCTGTGTGGGTTTGCTCCGGGTGCTCTGGTTTCCTCCCGCAGTCCAAAGAGGTGCAGGTTAGGTGGATTGACCATGCTAAATTAGTGTCAGGGGACTAGCCAGGCTAAATGCATGGGGTTATGGGGGTAGGACTTGGGTGGGATTGTGGTCAGTGCAGACTCAATGGGCCGAATGGCTTCCTTCAGCATTATAGGATTCTATGTTCTATGTATGGTCCTAAAACAATTTCTGTTCACCCATAACATCTTGACGAGGGCCCAGGAGACAAGGCAACAAGCCACAAGATAAGGACAAGGCATCACAGGGAGCAACAAGGGTTGGACATGAGTCAAAAGAATAGTGGCAGAGAATGAAGGAAAGGAGACATGTCCTCTCTCCTGGTCTAGCAGTGGGTCGATGTAAAAATGTTCATCCTAGTTTCATCCTATGGTTCCCCTATATCCCTCTCTCTCTCTTTTACCTCTTTCAAGCCTTCAACTCTCTGAGATCTCCACGCAACTCCAATTCTGACTTCCTGCGCAACCCCCAGCTTTAATCGCTCTGTCATTGGCAGCCGTGCCTTCAGCTGCCTCAGTCCTAAGATCCAGAATTCCCTCCCTAAACCTCTGTGTCCCTCCCTCAGTTCCCGCTTTCATGACATCTCTTACAGCTATCTCTTTGAGCAAACCTGCCCTGTTACCTCCTCCTGTGGCTCAATGTCAAATCTTGTCAGATGAAACTTCTGTGAACTGAAGGCACTGTGTAAGTGCAAATTGTTGTAGTGCTAAGCAAGTGTTGAGGGCACTTTCTGCAGGTTGTGTTTACAACGTTGCGACAGAGGGAGGTTGTGGGGAGACTAGTAACCAAAAACCCAGGCCGATGCTCCAGGGAACAAAACCAGAAAATGCTGGAAAATCTCAGGAGCTCTGACAACCTCTGTGGAGAGAGAACAGAGTAAGAAGTCTCTCAACACCAGGTTAAAGTCCAACAGGTTTATTTGGTAGCAAAAGCCATTAGCTTTTGGAACACTCGCTCCTTCGTCAGGCGAATGAGGGTTCTGTTCACAAACAGGACATATAAAGACACAAACTCAATTTACAAAATAATGGTTGGAATGCGAGTCTTTACAGGTAATCAAGTCTTAAAGATGCAGACAATGTGAGTGGAGAGAGTGTTTAAGCACAGGTTAAAGAAGTACCTGTGCTTAACTCTCTCTCCACTCACATTGTCTGTATTTCTCTATCCAGGCCCTGCCAGCATGATGGTATGTGCCCCACCTTCAGAGTTTTCCTGCAAAGAGTTCCAGATTATCTGAAGAGAGAACTCAGCTCTGGAGCTGGAGAGCTGCATCCTCATCTCAGCCAGCACCCTGCGCACGGGGTGGAAATTTCCGCTCATGGTTAATACTTGTCAGCATGCTTCATTTTTAACAATGCGTCTTGTTGGTAAATTGCATTGACATGTAGCGTTCAGTTAAACTCGGCAGAGGAAGATAATCTTAGAATGGAGCCATAATATTGTTCTGCTTTGTGGCAAAGATAGCATAACAGGGTGTTTTTCCATGTTGTGACTGGAAAATAATCAGCTGCAGGGCTCATCAGCCAAAAATTGAGCTCAAAACTATTTTCATTTTGATTTCTGCTTTTATTTTAACCCCTGCATTACTGGAGGGACCCAGGGCACAGGGATCTGCCGATGGCAGTTACTGCTCCCACGGAAAGATAATTCCGCTGCCCTTTACACTGACTACCCCCCCGCCCCCCCCAAGTCTTCTTCAGGGCCTGCTTCACCAGCTCTGTGGGAAGTCTGTCCCCTCAACTTGGAAAGTGAACCTTGCTGGCTAGGCCAGCATTTGTTGCCCACCCCTAATTGCCCTTGAGAAGGTAGTGGTGAGCTGTCTTCTCGAACCGCTGCAGTCCATGTGGTATGGGTACATCCACTGGGCTGTTAGCAGAGGAGGTTTAGGATTTTGACCCAGCGACAGTGAAGGAATGGCAATCTATTTCCAGGATATTGTGTGGCTCGGAGGTGGTGGTGTTCCCATGCCACCTTTCATCTAGATGGTGAAGGTTGCAGGTTTGGAAGGTGCTATGAAAGAAGCCTTGATGAGTCTTTGCAGCGCAAATATCTGCGCTGCTACCCTGCACACTTGGTGCGAATGAATTATGCTGATGGATAGGGTACCAATCAAGCAGGCTGATTTGTCCTGAATAATGTGAGCTTTGAGTGTTGTTGAAACTGAACTTATCCAGGCAAGTGGAGAGTATTCTAACCCACTCCTGCCTTGTAGATGGTGGGCAAGCTCTGGGGAGTCAGGATGTGAGTTATTTGCTGTAGAATTCCCAGCTTTTGACCTGCTCTTGTAGCCACAGTATTAAATGGCTGGTCTAGTTACGTGGTCAACAGTAAATCCCATGATATTGGTAGTGGGGGTTTCAGTGATAGTATGCAATGGAAAGTCAAAGGGCAATGGTTGGATTCTGTTGCTGGAGATGGTCATTGTCTGATACTTGTGTGGTGTGAATGTTATTTGCCACATATGAGCTCACAACTGATTGCTTTCCAGGTCGTGCAACCTGTGAGCATGATGCAGCGATGCTGGAATTGGACTGGAGTGGGCACAGTAAGAAGTCTCACAACACCAGGTTAAAGTCCAACAGGTTTATTTGGAATCACGAGCTTTCAGAGCACTGCTCCTTCATCAGGGGAGTGGACACTCAGTCCAGCAGCGCTCCAAAAGCTCATGATTCCAAATAAATCTGTTGGACTTTAACCTGGAATTGTGAGACTTCTTACTGAACCTGTGAGCAGGCACTGCTTCCAAAGACAGAAATGGAAATGCTGGAAAATCTCAGCAGGTCTGACAGCATCTATGGAGAGAGAATAGAGCCAACGTTTTGAGTCTGGATGACCCAACATTGGATCTATTCTTCCTACACAAATACTGTCCGACCTTCCAGAGATCTTCCAGCATTTTCTCTTTGTGTTTCAGAATTCAGCATTCACAGTATTTTGCCTAATGTTCCCGAAGACTTGTGAATGGGATGGCATATTGTGCATTTAACAATGAACATCTTCTAGAAATGCAGAGAAGGTACGACACAGAAAGCAGGCCATTCAAACTGCACCCAGTCTGTGCTGCCGCACAAAAAAAAATTACTCTAAGTATATTTCCCCATCCTGTTTCTCATTCCTTTCTATTCCCTTTCTGGCATCTGCCTATCCAATCAAATCTTGAATGTTTATACAGTTTGTGCTTCATTCACTAATCATGAACCTTTTCCAAGGCAAAGCTTCCCCTGCACTTTTTTCCATATCCCGGACACTTCATATAATATCCACAGGTTTTAACTTGAAATCCCTCAGTTAAGGTGTTGCCTGGTCTCGAAGGCACAGGCCATGAGGAGAGGTTAAATAGACTAGAAAGATGGAGGCTAAAAGGAGACCTGATAGGGGTCTACAAAATCATGAGAGGCAGAGACAGCATGGATAGTCAGAGGCCCTCTTTCCAGAGTGTAAGCGTCAATTACAAGTGGGCACAGATTCAAGGTGAGAGGAGGGAAGTTTAAGGGAGATGTGCGAGGGGAGGTTTTTCACGCAGGAAGTAGTGGGTGACTGGAACACACTGCCAGAGGAGGTGGTGGAAACAGGCACATCAGCAACATTTAAGAGGCATCTGGATGGGTACATGAATAGGGAGGGAATAGTGGGATACGATCCGAGTAAGGGCAGAAGGTTTCCTTTTTAGTTTAGTTAGGACATCATGATCGGCACAGGCCTGAAGGGCCTGTTCCTGTGCTGTTCTTTTCTTTGTTCTTAGTGGAATTAGGCTGCTTCTTTCTATCCTGTCTCATCCCATCGTAATACTTTAACACTTTTATAATATCACCCTATAGTCTGTGCTGTTCGAATGTTACATTTCTTTCCAAGTCCTTTCTTTTGTTCTTCCATTTCCTCACAGCATCCTAATGAACCTGCTTTGTAGCTTCATAAAAACCTCAATATCCTTCCTAAAGCCTAATCCGGAGCAGTCTGAGATCTTATTAATATTTAATAGAAATCCATCATTACTCCTTGCCTTCTGTATTCTATACATCTTGCGATAAACCTTAGAATTCCATTAAGTTTTTATGGCCATATCAACTGAAAGTGCTCGCATCTATTGGAGGTCCTCTGATGTGTGGTAATAACTCAACCTTAGCTGCCACACAAGAGACCTTGGCGCTTGCAGAACAAAATATATTTAGGTCCTCGTTCATCCCGAGGATTACCAAGCAGTGTCTGCACTAGGATATTATAGTGTGAAGTGGTCTAAAACAGCCATTGCTTTCAATCCTGCCGCTGTTGTTAATGGAAATGAATTGAAATTTGGAATATTGGAATCGCCCGATGGGGCGAGAAGAGAAACCCCGTTTGCAAAGCATTTTGTTCCAAGGTAGTAAGTTGTACTGGCAGGAGAGGAAATGCTGATTTTGTTGTGTTAATGTCTGATACCATTTAGTTGGCCTTCCGGTTGAATTTTCAAAGCCTATTGCCATTATCATCAAACGACACGGCCACAAGTTTTAATATGTGAGATATTTCGACTCTTGGCGGAACTGATTGCCTAAAACTGAAGGGTTAAAGTCATGGTTAAAATATGCCAGCAATGTACAACATCTGGGAAGGTTAAAGACAGTCAATATTTCAGACTGAGACCCTTTGTCAGAAATGATAAAGTCATAAGTGAGTTATGTCTAGTCCCGACCACGATTGATATAAAGCATCTGCTATTTCACAAACTGTCTGGCGATGTGGAATTTTGTCATCTTCAGTAGCTCTCTGTCTCTGAGCAGTACTTGACCCACGAGTGCCTGAAGCAGCAGGGATGTACCATTTATGGGTCAGTTTTAGGTCCACGGGGACCTAAAAATCACTGATTTCTCTATGGGGCTCAGTGAGTGTGAGTTCCCCTGCTAGTAGGCAGTAGGCTGCCCAGCAGAAACTCATTACCTGAGCCTTTTATAAGGCAGGCCCAGGACTGGGCCTGCTGCACTATAGTCCCAGGCAGGGACTAGTGTATGTGTACACCATCACGGTCGTGTTTTTACTTTGCTTTCAGTAATAAATTCTGTTCCTTTCCGGTCAGGCTTCCTGAGTTATTACAGTCAGGAGGCTGCATTCCGGTTCGTTGTTGGGACACGATACTATCAGTGCCCAGTCTGGATACTGGCTCAAAGTTCAACCCGGATTCAGAATTCTGGTGAATTTGCTACAAGTTTATAGCATCCACTTTGTATTAAGCTGGAACAGAAAGCAATGCAGTTTCCCAACTGCAAATGAAGCTAATCAGGAATGGAACCAAACCACTTTTGAAATGAACCCAATTTAATATTTCTACACATTTGGAATTTGAAAAATCTTGCTATGTTATTCTAAACACTGTGGTGTGGGCTATTCTCATTGTTGGAGCTGTTGTTGTCTCAAGTAGCTGCTACTGTTGTTTTTGCTGAGGAGAAGGATGTTATTACGCCAGTCTATGGAGGAGGTTTATAGAAGTACCGGAAACACAAGCTTATCCACGTTTTCAGGTGGAGTACTGAGCAAGCTAACTCGCCCCATTTGGAGAGCAGGGTGTGAAAAGGTATAGGGCGGCATGTGGCACAGTGGTTAGCACTGCTGCCTCACAGCACCAAGGACCCGGGTTCAATTCCGGTCTCGGGTGACTTTGTGGAGTTTGCACGTTCTCCCTATGTCGGTGAGGGTTTCCTCGGGTGCTCCGGTTTGTGGATTAGTTGGATTTACCTACTAAGTTGCCTCTTAGTGTCAAGTTTAAAGTTTATTTATTAGTCATAAGTAAGGTTTACGTAACTCTGCAATGAAGTCACTGTGTAATTCCCCTAGTTGCCACAGTCTGGTGACTGTTCAGGTCAATGCACCTTTCAGATTGTGGGAGGAAACTGAAGCACTCTAGGGAACCAACGCAGACATGGGGACAATGTGGAGTTTGCACACAGATAGTGACCCAAGCTGGGTTTAGAACCTGAGTCCCTGGCGTTGTGAAGCAACGGTGCTAACGCTGTGCTACCATGCAGCCCCTCAGCTAGGGTAAATGCATGGGGTTATGGGGATAGGGCCTGGGTGGGATTGTGGTCGGTGCAGACTCGATGGGCTGAATGGCCTCCTGCTCTATAGGATTCTATGAATTGATAGAGTGAGCATCAGGGAGATTGACGTCTCTTCTGATTCTGCACATTGTTTTGCAGGGTGACAATGCCATTGTGATCAGAGTAAACCCAATATACTTTTCATTTTTTACTCATCTGTCTATGATTTCTTTGACTGGCCGATGGTTCCCTCGTTGATAAACTGGTATTTTTTGGAAAACCCAGTGCAGACTTTCATTTGCATTGCGCGTTCTGTAGAGGGATTGTTCCCATTATGCAAACCTCAACCAGTAGTAATAATTATCCTTATGTCTTATCTACGGGAGATAAATGATTGCATCTATCTTATAAAACAGCAATCATTGATAGTCATTGCAATTTGACATTTGTATGGAGAAACATTGAATGGTATTGAAGTTGCCCAATTCTGATGATCAAGAGCTTGGCTGAGTTAGTTAATAGTCAGAAGGGTGTGGATTCAAGTCCCACTCCTGAGGTTTGGCCATATAATCCAGGCCAACACCTTTGTGTAGTACTGAAGGATGCCGCATTGTTAGTGGTGTTGTCTATTTGGATGACCAGAATCCACCAGAGTAAAAGGAAAATGTGGATTATGTTCGCAACATATGGCACCTTTATCTGCCTGTTCAAGTTGACTTAAAATATCTGCTGGTATGGCTTGAAGAGCAAACAATTCTTCCTGTATCTACCTGTCCTTCACCTGATCATTTGAGACCTTTGAGTGGTCCCCCCTGCCACTTCTGAGTTACCCCAGGTCCAGGTAAAGGTCACATGCCCTGCATTACAATGCCCTGCATTCTGCCTGTGGCAGAACCAGCAAAGTTTTAGTGATGATGGCAGGGAAGCTGGAACTGAGAGGTATCGGATGTTTTCTTGCAGAGAATCCTTCACACGGTGAGTGGTTGCTTCCTTTAAGCACATGGGAAGAAAACTGTGGGAAACCACCTGGTGTAAGCATTTCCCTGGTCATATTATTCACTGATGTTGAAAATGGCTCTTATGAGCCTGAAGAGGAAAATGCAGGACCTCCAGGTGTGGGGAAATATATGTTGCTTCAGAAGGAACTCTTCAAATGCAGACAATAAAAATGTAACAAAACTAACTCCAACTTATAAATCAAAGAAAGGATTTAATAAAGAAACTTCATTTCTCCAAACTTGGGACCTCACCTTGGGCCACTTCAAGCTCCCCACGATTCCAAACAGGTTCTTATTTATAGCGAGTCAGCTGCCTATTACATCATTCTGTAGTTGGTTCCATGGTTTACTGGGTCAGCTGACATTTACAGCTTGTTCCCATTGGTTGCATTGTATCCAGTACGAAGTTATCACCGGTTACATTCTAACAATATAAGGGCCTTTTCTTGGGCAGATCACCAATATACCAAATGCAATTTGAAATTTTGTACATCTCCTTTACTGTTTGTAGCAGATTGCTGTGACCAATTCGAATGTCATGTTGTTGTACGTCAAAAAGAAGAAAAAAGACTTGAGTTATCATGACCACCAGTTTTTTTTAAAATTCTTTCATGGGATATGGGCGTCACTGGCTGGGCTAGCATTTGCTGCCCATCTCTGATTGCTCTTGAATTGCGTTGCTTACTAGACCATTTCAGAGGACACTTAAGAGTCAAACACGTTGCTGTGGGTCTGGAGTCACACGTAGACCAGACCAGGTAAGGTGGGCAGATTTCTTTCCCTAAAGGACATTGGTTACCTGAATGCTCTCTGCATCCAGTGAAGTGCTTTTGAAGTGTAGTCAATGTTGTAATATAGGAAATGTGGCTGACAGTTTGCACCACAGTAAATACCCGCACGCAGCAATATGACAGTGAACTGATGATCTGTTTCTTGTGATATTATTTGGGGGATAAATATTGGGTATAAATACCTGGGATAACCTCCCCAGCCTTTCCTCAGTATACTGCCTTGGATTCTTTTACATTCATCTGAGAATGACTGCATTTGAAGCCAGTGGGCTTCTTGAGGATGTAATGAGATACATTACAAGTTATTACTTTCCAAAACTATATCAGTGTAGATCGTAGTGAAAGGATATCCTTTCGTTCAGTTGCACAATCTATACATCCTAATACATATGTGCACTTACACCAGGTAAACATTAGGTTAAACTGCACCTCGTAATGATTTGATGTTTGTTGCAAAAGTTGTGAATCTTCTCGAGAAGCAGAATTGGAGAAACCAAAGATGATAAAATCACACTATCAGCCTCAGTAAACACCCCTCATTCACCCACATCATATTCCTGACAGGAATAGTTGGAGAACTCCATTCATCCATCTCCCATATCAATTGTACGTTCACCTTAATAAAGCCTGCTTTAACCTTGCAATCTTCTCAATGCCTTTCAACCAGTGAAGCTTCTGCATATACTTCAACCAGACTTGTTCAGTTGTGCAAACTGATCTACAAGAGTCTGCAGTGAATCCCTCCTGCAGATGGGATTTGAGGGTTGCCATTGTTTGCTAATGGTTCACCTTGACTGTGACCTCCTCGGCTAACAGTCACTTCTCTGTGTAAAATAAAGTAGCAGGTCTGTCAACACTGTGACAGAAAAACGTACGTTAATGCTTTGGGTTAAACCCTCAATCGAAAAGAGCTGCTGTGCAGATCCACTATTTTCTGATTGTAGAATTGCAGCATTCATGGGTTTTTTTTTAATGCTTCTCCTCCTCTGTGTACTTGGGTCTTCGGCCAGGTTTCAGTATTTTAAACACAGCTCTTTGTGCTGCAGTTCCATGTCTGTGATTGTCAGCCACTGAGCGCAGGGCGGGTATCATTGACAGAGAAGTGGAATCTCCAACTGGGTTGTCTTGGGGTCAAATGAGTCATGGTTGCCTAATGAACAGTAAGTAAAATAAACACAAAATACAGTGGGTGCAGGAGAGGAATTGAGCTAATGTCGTGTGAAAGCCTAGAAGATGCAGCACTGCCTTTTCACCATCCATGGCCCCAAACTCACCTCTGACAGTTTACTGTTCTGTGTTCACTGCTCACAATATGGTCTCCTCTACATTGGAGGAACCAAGCCTAGACGGGTGACTGTTTTGCAGAACACCTATCTTCAGTCCACAAATATAATCCTCAGCTTCCTGTTGTCCATCATTACAATTTTCTACCTTATTTCCATTCTGATCTTTCTGTCCTTAGCTTGCTACAGTGTTCCACAGAGCTCAGTGACTTGAAGAACATCTTTCAACCAGGTGATTTCTAGCCTTCCAGACTCCACACTAAGTTCAACAACTTTAGACCATAACCTCGGTCCCCATTTTATTTCATATCATTTTGCCAGTTTGGTTTTGACTCTTATTTCTTTTTTTAATTGCTTTTCTTTGCATTCAGATGGGTGTTATTCTGCTGTCCGTATCTCTTCTAGCCAGAGTTTTTATTTGCTTCCTTGTCCCATTATCACTTCCTTAATTCTTTCACCATGAAATCATTTGCTGTTTCATCTCTCCTGACCTCCACCCTATCGCATATACCATCCCTTTTGTTCTTTTTCCCCACCCTCCACTCTTTTCACTCGCTGAAAACCTGTTACATTTCTAACTGGTGACAGGTCACAGATCTGAAACGTTAAGTCTGTTTGCTGCCAGACCTGCTGAGTGTTTCTAGAATGTTCTGTTTTTAAAACAGCAGTAAGAATCATAGAATCCTTCAGTGCAGAATGAGGCCATTCAGCCTGTCAAGTCTGCACCAAGCACTGTCCCACCCAGCCCCTATCCCCATAACCTCATGCATTTACCTAGCTAGTCCCCCGACACCCAAGTGGCAATTTAGTATGGCCAATCCACCTAACCTGCACATCTTTGGACTGTGGGAGGAAACTGGAGCACCCGGAGGAAACCCACGCAGAACAGGGAGAACATGCAAACTCCACACAGACAGTGACCCAAGCCGGGAATTGAACCTGGGTCCCCGGCACTGAGAGGCAGCTGTGCTAACCACTGGGCCACCCTGTCATCAAATTAATGTCATCTCTTCTAATTGCACATCTTTTCTCCTTTTACGGCAGAAAACCTTGACATGGCAGATACTTTAATATTACACTGGATGATGGTCCGGCACCTCATGTCTCTGGACAGCAGGAGACAGTTCTTGTTTTGATTTGATTAGATTTATTATTGTCACGTATTGGAATACAGTGAAGAGTATTGTTTCTTGCGCGCTATACAGACAAAGCATACCATTCATAGAGTACATAGGGGAGAAGGAAAGGAGAGGGTGCAGAATATAGTGTTAGAGTCACAGCTAGGGTGTAGAGAAACATCAGCTTTATATAAGGTAGGTCCATCCAAAAGTCTGGCAGCAGGAAAGAAGCTGTTCTCAAGTCTCCGCCCAAAAACCCGCATTTACTTAAAGAATGCAGTAAAAATAAATTCGGCATAAAATATAACTTGAAGCCATAGCTGTCAAAGAGTTTGTTGAGTCCAGAACGAAACGTGGGGGGAGAAAATCATTTGGCAGGTAACTAATCTGGAAGCCCCATTCATTCTTCCAGGCTTGAATGGAAGTGGAAGAAATGAGCTTGCAATAAAATGGGCACCTCGCTTCATAGCCACATGTTTTTTCCTTTAGTTTTGGAACTGACTCAAAGCCACGTGGCCTTGTTTGCATTGCTTTCAGGATTTGATCTCCGTCTCCCCTCAGTGAATTTTTCTGGCATGTCTTGCTGTGGCAGATACAATGTCTGGAGCTAAGGCACGCTTGTGAGTTGAGGAAACTGTGAAAACCAGTGAGGCATTTTAAGGCACCCGACTCAGACATTTACCCAGGCGCACTGGCCAAAATGATGGCGAACCTTTTCTCATTAAACCAGTCATTTGGTTACATTTGGAACATTTTCTGTAATGCCAGCTATCTATTCACGCTGGAGTCATTACCCAGAGAGAAAAAACAGTAAAAACGGAGAAACAAGAATACTGGTCGGAACTGGCCTTGTATACTTTAAAATGGAATACCAGTAAAACGAGAAAGTAAGAATCTAACTGGCCTTGTATACGTTACTTTAAAACGGAATACCAATAAATGGGAAAATAAAAATATTGTTGCGAACTGGTCTTTAAAATGGAACACCAGTAAAATGGAGAAATATCAGTCCAAACTACTTTTTCCTTCTGGATAATACTAACATCAGGGGCTATTGTGCAGAGGCATGGGTGAACAAGTTCGTATATTGTGAGTATGTCATTTTAGGCTGACTCCATGCATACCTTCATGGCTAAGTGCCCACTGACCCTACATGAGGCCTCGGCGATGACTCACATCTTCCCCTCTGCTGTGGTGCAAGGCCAGCTTAAAGCAGGATGTGAGTTGGAACTCACATTAGCTTAAAGTGAAGGTATAACATTAGGTCATTTGACTCGCCTCCATTGAAAATCTTAAAACCAAACAGCGTATTTTGACTGGATCATTTCTTTGTAATTAAAGACATGGGCAGAGTTTGATATTGTGTGATGCATTGTTTAGAAAAGAAAGGCTTTCCCTATTTATAAGGAGGCTCTGAATGCTTTCAGTGGAATCAGTTTCACAATGATTTTGGACTTTGGTCAACTAATGGTTTTAAAGCGTTTACAGCAGATATAATCCGTCTTTCGGGAAGAAGCCTTGTGTTATAGGTGGCATTTCCTGCATCTTCAGTTTTCTTTGGCAACAGTGCAGGTAATTCTAGATTTATTGTTCTCAAGGAAATGTAGACTCACTAGAGTCTTGCTGATGGTAACTGTGTCAGTAGCCCTTTACAATAATTTTCTGACACTTTCCTCTCTCCATTTCCTTTACTTCATAATTCTTTGCACCAGATGCCAGCCAAGAAAGTACACACACCCAGAACTCACGTCAGTTTTATTCCAAAGCTGGGCATTGGAAGGTGTGCTTTACCAGTCTGGATGAATCCCAATTTTCCCCCTTTCCCCGTTGGATTTCCATCCCATTGTTCTCACATGACACGTGAGCTTGACGTGGAGAATTGTGAGTGTGGCCTCACATTCTCCTAGTCTTTGGCCTGATGTACTGGAGTTCCACTGTGCTGCATCATCATATCACTCTTCTTTATTTCTCTCCCTTTTCAAAAAATATCTCTCCTCTTCCATCTAAGATTTCTCTGCCTTTGTGAAGAGATCTCAAATAATGGCAACCTAGTAGGTGACCTAGTTCAATCATCTTGTAACTGTGGAGGTAGGTGTTTTTTGAATTATTTCATGGGATGTGGGTGTTGTTGGCTAAGACCAGGATTTATTGCCCATCTTAAATGTCTGTTGAGAAAGTGATGATGAGCTGCCTCCTTGAACCACCACAGTCCATGTGGTGTTAGTCCATCCATAGAGCTGTTAGGGATGGAGTTCAATGATTTTTACCCAGTGACAGTGAAGGAACGGTGTTCCAAGTCATGATGGTTGGAGCGGCAGGTCCAGGTGGTGCTGTTCCTGTGTCTGTCAGCTACCTTTGTCTCTTTAGATGGGTTCAGTCTGCCTGAGCCTTGAGGTTGCAGTTCAGTGAAAGAGATATGAGTTCTGCTTTTTCATTAAACTATCTTTGATCCAATTCCACAAACAATTCTCCATCAAAACCCAATGCCACCTGTAGCCCCTTTATATATCAGTGACTTCTACTGAATAATTGACATCAAATTATGACTTAATTGGAAGGTCTGTTAACCCACTTCTAACATGGTCGTGGATTTGGAAGGAGCTGTCCCATCCAGGCAAGTGAAGAGTGTTCCATTACACACCTGCCTGAGATAAAGTGTGGACAGGCTTTGGTGAGTCAGGATGTTTGAGATGGACAGTTCTTAATTTTTCACAACATTTGAGATATGAGGACGATACACTTTGAGATAATTGTTGTCTTTTGTTCTAATCTTTTTATTATTTGACCAGATTATGGTATGAAGTCTTGAGAAATACTTTGTTCAAATGGGAGTTGATGTCAAAAGTTACTGATTGACTGTACAGGAAGAGCCAGGCTGATTATGTTATATTAAAGACATAATTGGTGCCTTTCTTGTTTTCTATCTAGTGGTCAGTTTTCCATCGGAACATCTTATTCATGGTTGATGTTTTAATGTTAAGTTTCATTTTGAAGCATTAATTATAGCCACGCTGGCCAAGCTGAAATATTTTTAATCCTCAATAGAAGTTCAAAGGCTTGTTATGTTAATTGCAACAATGTGTATTTATATAGAACCTTTTAACAAAAATTCCCAATGCACTTCACAGGGGCATGCTTCAACAAAATATGACACATAAGGAGGTATTCAGCCAGGTAACCAAATATCTGATCAATAAAGTAGGTTTCAAAGATCCTACAAACTCTACAGTATGGAAGGAGGCCATTTGGCCCATCGCATATCCAACAGAGAACAGAACTATCGGCTGGAGTTCTCCAGTCTCATACTCCCTGTCACTGCTACCAGCGAAGAATTTTAGTTCTCAGCTGAAGCTCCATTCACTGTAGCGGGTCTGGAGAATCCCAGGCGTGGAGAGGGTTGGCAAATTCTGACAATGTTTCAAATCTGAATTACTCTTCGTCAAGAGCTGTGGTGAAGCGTCATCCAGACTTGAAACATTAGCTCTGTTCTCTCTCCACAGACACTGTCAGACCTGCTGAGATTTTCCAGCATTTTCTGTTTTTGTTGTAGGCAGGTCACAGAGTTTATCCTAAAGGAGGAAAGCGAGGTGCAGACAGAGAGGTGTAGGTGGATTGTTTAAAATTGACAATGCCCAAGAGGTCAGAATTGGATTAGCGAAAAAATCTTGGAGGGTTGTGGGGATGGCAGAGTTTACTGAGATAGGGAAGAATGAGGCCTTCCTTAAGGTGAAAAAATACTTGCATCTGAGTGGTCCTGATTTCAAGTGCTTCATTATTAGCTGCAGTGATTTTATTTGCCTAAGCTCCGGAATTCCGTCCCTAAATCTGTCTACTACTTTACCTCTCTCTCTCCTTTTAAGATGCTCATTAACACTGACCTCTTTGGTCAAGATTTTGGTCACCTGTTTTCATAGATCAAAGAATCGTTATAGTGCAGAAGGAAGCCATTTGGCCCATCGTGTCTGCACTGACCACAATCCCACCCAGGCCCTATTCCCGTAATGTCGCACATTTATCCTGCTAATCCCCCAACACTCGGGTCATTTTAGCGTGGCCAATCAACTTAACCCACACATCTTTTGGACTGTGAGGGGAAACCACAGCACCCGGAAGAAACCCACACAGACGCGGGGAGTACATGCAAACTCCACACAGCCAGTAACCTGAGGCTTGAATTGAACCTGGGTCCCTGGCACTATAAGGCAGCAATACTAACCGCTGTGCTACCATGCCATCCAA
Source organism: Carcharhinus amblyrhynchos (assembly GCF_965287045.1). Taxonomy (NCBI): domain Eukaryota; kingdom Metazoa; phylum Chordata; class Chondrichthyes; order Carcharhiniformes; family Carcharhinidae; genus Carcharhinus; species Carcharhinus amblyrhynchos. Next base: position 167,639,686 of record NC_137324.1, read on the forward strand.
AGTTAGTATCTTGTTGGCATCTTTGTCAGATTATTGTTGATAATGCTTTTGTTGAGCTTTGTGATGCTTTACTATTTTAAAGGTGCTATATAAACACAAGTTGTTGTTCTTGTTGGTGGTGGTGATGGGCTGTACTTTAATTCAATAACAAATGAATTCTAGTGCTCCACATGAAACCTTTGAACATAACTTGCTCCATTATAATGCCAATAACAACATCCCTGCCCTGCAATATTTGTGCCACTGGTTCATTCCAGACTAAACATGAAGTACAGAATGAGAACATCACAATTAGTAAAGCAACTAACAAATATGTCTATAAATACACATGTTTCAAACATGGTTTAAATGTGCTTAACATGAAACATCTGCCTCAGATGTGGCTCAGTGGTAGCATTGTAACTTCAGTCAGAGAGCTGTATTATTCCATATTATTATTATATACTATTCCCCCACCCATCTCCCCCCGGGCCAGATACTGAGCCCCCGCCGTATATTTCGAGTCATACTTTTGTGACATCACACTGGCGCGGTTTACAACAGGTTCACCCAGACATGGACCTGCCGTGGAGATGAGTAAAACCTCCTTGGGGGGGCAGTGCGGGGACAGATATGATGAAGCAATAGCCTGGCATTGCCCCCAGTACTAGTTTGCATTGCCAGGTTGGCACCATGCCTGCCCGCCCGCCCCTGCCCCCCCCCCCCAGCCCCCCAGTGATTGTGTAAAATACACCCAGCTCTTTCTTTGTGAAGAGTGTGGTGAGATCTGGAGAGAAACATGTCCACTTTCTCTTCAGAACCCACACTCTGCCATCCTTTGGTAAGATTCCCCCCAAAGTCTACCTTTTAATTCTGATTTTTTTTTTTAAATTCAGATTATTGGTAAATTCAACTTTTTAAGCACTTTATTTACACTTTGCAGTGTCACTTCTGCAGTTTATTTGAACTTATAAGAAAATAACAACTGAGTCAATTGCACCTAAAGTTTTCGATTTAATCTGCAAATATCAGACTTCCTGTAAAATGTCGCACCTTCTATAAATGGCATGCTTTCTGTAATGTCACACTTCAGGTGACACATCCCACTGTAAACTGTCCTCTATTGCGTCATGAGAAACTCCACAGAGCTGCTGCTATGTTATTGGCAAATATCATGTCTTGCACGTATAATGAATAATCGCTTGTGTTTGTATGTTACGTAGTAAATAATTCCTGAAGGAGGACAAATAATGAAATGAAAGAATTACAGGACATTAATAAGAACATAAGAAATAGGAGCAGGAGTAGGCCATCTAGCCCTTCGAGCCTGCCCCGCCATTCAATAAGATCATGGCTGATCTGTCGTGGCTCAGTTCCACTTTCCCGCCCTCTCCCTATAACCCTTAATCCCCTCTCTCATCAAAAACCCATCAACCCGCGTCTTAAAAATATTTAGCGAGGCAGCCTCCACCACTTCAACGTATGTATAAGTGTCCACTTACACTAATGGTGTACATTTTGATTTGATTTGATTTACTATTGTCACATGCATTAACACACAGTGAAAAGTATTGTTGCTTGCGCGCTATATAGACAAAACATACTGTCATAAAGAAGGAAATGAGAGAGTGCAGAATGTAGTGTTACAGTCATAGCTAGAGTGTAGAGAAAGATCAACTAAATGCAAGGTAAATCCATTTGAAAGTCTGACAGCAGTAGGGAAGAAGCTGTTCTTGAGTCGGTTGGTGGGTGACCTCAGACTTTTGGATCTTTCTCCCCAAAGGAAGAAGGTGGAAGAGAGAATGTCCGGGGTGTGTGGGGTCCTTAATTATGCTGGCTGCTTTTCTGAGTGGGAAGTGTAGACAGAGTCAATGGATGGGAGGCTGGTTAGCATGATAGGTTGGGCTACATTCACAATCTTTTATAGTTCCTCCGCTGTCTTGGGCAGAGCAGGAGCCATACCAACTGTGATACAAGCAGAAATGATAATTTCTATGATGCATCTGTAAAAGTATAAGTACATTTGTGTTCATGGCTGAGAAAATAGTTGTTGCTGTTGTGAATTGCTTTGTGGAATTAAATCTTTCCGTTGTGGAACGTAATCTCTAAGTGATATTGGTCTGCTTGTATTGGTATGCAGCAATCCTTCTGACTTGATTATTTGCTTCTTGCAGAGGGTTTTGATTTTTGTTTAACCTTTTTTTTTGAGTTGATGTTTTTCTTGAGAACCCTGCAGTTGCTGAAGTTGACAGAGGCCTCTAACAGTGGGTCACTGAAAGCAAAGCCCCATATCACAGCAACCAATGTTTCAGCTATACCAGGGGCAGTGAGAACTCAATTGTTCACTCTGGCAAGATGTTGGATTATTTAATGTTGACGCAATCAAGAAGTTAAGTTCATGAAAAACTCCCAGGCCATTAGGTCTCCTTAGAACTTCTAAAACTTTGCATTGCAAATGTACTGCAAGCGGGTGTGAAGCTGGGAGCTACACTTGGATACGCCCTTCTGATATGGTTAAAGTGTTGAATGAACAGGCTAACTATCTGAAGAGAAAATAGAATCATAGAATCCCTAAAGTGAAGGAGGCCATTGAGCCCATCGTGTCTGCACAGACTCTCCAAAAGGGCATCTTACCCAGACCCATACCCCTACCATAATCCTGTGACTCCGAGCATTTACCATGGCTAATTCACCTAACCTGGACACTAAGGGGCAATTTAGCATGGCCAATCCACCTAACCTGCACATCTTTGGACACTAAGGGTCAATTTAAGTTTAAGTTTATTTATTTAAGTTTATTTATTAGCCATAAGTAGTCTCACATTAACATCGCAATGAAGTTACTGTGAAAATCCCCTAGTTGCTGCACTTGCTTGTTTGCATAACTGAGGGAAAATTTATCATGGTCAATCCACCTAACTCGCACATCCTTGGACACTAAGGGGCAATTTAGCGTGGTAAATCTACCTAACCTGTACCTCTTTGGACTGTGGAAGGAAAATGGAGCATTCGGGGGAAACTTATGCAGACATGAAGAGAATGCACAGTCTCCCCATAGACAGTCACCCAAAGCCAGAATCGAACCCGGGTCTTTAGCACAGTAAGACAGCAGTGCTAACCACTGTGCCACCATGGTGCCCTAATAGTTGTAAAGGTTTGCAGAGAAATTACATGAATTTCTTTTGGTAGCTTCTAAGGTATTGCAGACAACACCTCTCAACTTGTTTGCGGGCTACACAATCTGAATCTGAGGATTATCTCACCCACACTGAAAAAATTTCAACGGTGTCTACTTGCTTCATGGCTGTAGGTATGTCCATTATCCAGAGAAATACAAATGAAGGAAAGGATTTGGAATGGAAGGCATTATAAAAATGCTCAGCAATCACTTGTATAGTTTTTATACACAGCCTTGTCTCTTCAGACCTGATGTACCCTGGAAAGCTTTATTTTAGAGTCAGAGGTTTACAACATGGAAACAGGCCCTTCGGCCTAACTTGTCCATACCGCCCTTTACTTTTAAAACCCCTAAGCTAATTCCAATTGCCCGCATTTGGCCCATATCTTTCTATACCCATTGTACCCACGTAACTATCTAAATGCTTTTTAAAAGACAAAATTGTACCTGCCACTACTACTATCTTCGGCAGCTTGTTCCAGACTTCTGTGTGAAAAAATTGCCCTTCTGGACACTTTTGTATCTCTTCCCTCTCACCTTAAACCTATGGCCACTAGTTTTAGACTCCCTGCCTTTGGGAAAAGATATTGACTATCTAGCTGATCTGTGCCCCTCATTATTTTATAGACCTCAAGAAGAACACCCCTCAGTGTCTCAATTTCTCTCTGTCTCTCTATTACCCCACTTTCCCAAATAATCACTCACTCAATCAATCTCTCTCTCTCTCTCATATTCACCCTCTCTCCCTTTTCCAAATAACAAGCACTCTCTCAATTGATTTCCCCTTTTTCTTTTTGTTCCTTTTTTAAAAAAAATTACATGTGGATATAAACACCGCTATAACACAGATTTCACACACACACACACTCCAGAGAAAAAAATCCCAGTCTATCCAGCCTCTCTTTATAACTCAGTCCATCAAGTCCCAGTAGCATCCTAGTAAATCTTTTTTTGCACTCTTTTTCCAGTTTAATAATATCCTTCCTATAATAGGGTGACCAGAATTGCACACAGTATTCCAAGTGTGGCCTTACCAATGTCTTGTACAATTTCAACAAGACATTCCAACTCCTGTATTCAATGTTCTGACCGATGAAGCCAAGCATGCTGAATGCCGTCTTCACCACTCTGTCTACCTGCAACTCCACTTTCAAGGAGCTATGCACGTGTATCCCTCGATCTCTTTGTTCTGTAACTCTCCCCAACGCCCTACTATTAACTGAGTAAGTCCTGTCCTGGTTCAATCTACCAAAGTGCATCACCTCGCATTTGTCTAAATTAAACTCCATCTGCCATTCGTCAGCTCACTGGCCCAATCAATCAAGATCCTGTTGCAATTGGAGATGACTTCCTTCACTGTCCACTATGCCACCAATTTTAGTGTCGCCTGCAAACTTACTAATCATGCATCTATATTCTCATCCAAATCATTAATATAAATGACAAATAAAAGTGGACTCAGCACTGATCCCTGAGGCACACTGCTGGTCACAGGCCCCCTGTTTGATAAACAACCCTCTACAACCACCCTCTGGCTTCTGTCAAGAAGGCAATTTTGCTTCCATTTAGATACTTCACCCTGGATCCTGTGAGATTTAACTTTATTAACCTTGATTACTCTTTTTAATTGACTAGTTACTGCATATCTGTAGAAGTCTGAGCTCCAAGGTGGCATACAGTGCAGAATCATCAATAGGACATTGAGGCTTAAAGGGTTAAGTTATGAGGACAGGTTGTATAAACCTAGTTTGTATCCCCCTGTGCTTCGAAGGTTGTCTGGTTGAAATGCTTAAAAATGATGAAGCGAATCAATTTCCTGCGGGTTCTTTGGTTTCCTCCCACAGTCAAAAGATGTGCAGGTTAGGTGGCTTGTGGGCAGCAGGGTGGCACTGTGGTTAGCACTGTTGCCTCATAGTGCCAGGCACCCTGATTGAATTCCTGCCTGGGGTCACTGTCTGTACAGAGTCTGCCTGTTCTCCTTGTGTCTGTGTGGGTTCCCTGTGGGTGCTCCGGTTTCCTCCCACAGTCCAAAAGACTTGTTGGTTAGGTGCATTGGCCATGCTGAATTGTCCCTCAGTGTACCCAAACAGGCGCTGGGGTATGGCAATTAGGGGATTTTCACAGTAACTTCACTGCAGTGTTAAGGTAAGCCTACTTGCGACGCCAATAAATAAACTTAAACCTAAAATGTAAACTACGAGCCCTGTTAAATTTCTAGAATTAAATTCTAGTTTCCTCTCAGTCTCAAAGGCGTGCTGGTTAGGTGCATTGACCTGGACAGGCATTGGAATGTGGCTACTAGGGGAATTTCACAGTGACTTCATTGCAGTGTTAATGTAAGCCTTATTTGTGACTAATAAATAAACATTCCCCGCAAAAAAATTGTACTTTTTAATGAAGGAAATTCTCTTTGAGTTGTGCAGTATTGAGTAGTGTTTTTGTGTTTGTGCTTTCAGTGTCCGTCAGAAGACAGCCCTAGTTTGAAATGAGAAGAATCACGGGGACTGAACCATTTGGTACAGAGCCGGATGGTATTGCTGTCAAGTTATTCTGGACCGATTAACGGGATCGGTACGCACAAACGATCAGATGTGGCTAAGGATGATGCGGAGAGGAATGCCAACCTGGATTTGGCGGCTAGCTATGATATTGGTTCTCCTGTGTTGCATAGTTTCATTGTTGTACATGTTAGCGTGCACGCCAAAGATGGAAGATGGGCAGCCCATACTGCCAAGGGTCAGTGAGCCAACCGGAAAGGATAACTTTCAAGCGTTGCTCGAGGAGCGCGAGGAGCAACACCGTAACTACATCACCAGCTTGAAGAGACAAATTGCCCAACTGAAGGAGGAACTGCAGGAGAGGAGCGAGCAGCTGAAAGCCGTGCAGGATCGCTACGGCGACTCGTTGGGAGCTAATATCGACCGCAGCAGTCCGGAGAAAACCCAGGCAGGCCTGCTGGAATACCTGCACTCTCAGATCGACAAGGCGGAGGTCCACTCCGCCATCAAACTGCCCACGGAGTATTCGGTGATACCGTTCGAGAGCTTCACGTTGCAGAAGGTGTACCAGCTGGAAATGGGCCTGACCAGGCACCCGGAGGAGAAACCTGTCCGGAAGGACAAGCGGGACGAGCTGGTGGAGGCTATCGAAGTTGCACTAGAGTTCCTCAACACTGCTGAAGATGAAGAAGCGACGAATCAGCGCATGCACGCTGCCGCTGACTTTATTGAAGGTTGGTTTGTAATTTTTGAAATCCTGCCAAACAATTGACTCTCTCGTTTTAAGATTTCAGTGTCTAGGGGACTCTGAGGTATAGTGGAGTAGCACATTGTCCTTCCAACTTACGGACTTGCGCTAAACCCCACCTAACTGAGGGCAGTGTGGTGGCACAGTGGTTAGCACTCACAGTGCCAGGGACCTGGGTTCAGTTCTGGCCTCGGGTCACTGCCTGTTTGCACGTTCCCTCTGCGTTGTCATAGCTTTCCTCCTGGTGCTCTGGTTTCCTTCCACCGTCCAAATGTATGCAGGTTAGGTGGGTTGGCCAAGCTAAATTGTTCTTTAGTGTCACAAGGTATGAAGCTTAGGGGGATTAGTCATGTTAAATATGTGGAGTTACAGGGATAGGGCAGAGAAAAGGGCCTGGGTGAGATAATCTGTCAGAGAATGAGTGCAGACTTGATGGGCTGAATGGCCTCTTCTGCACTGGAGGGATTCTATGATTCGAGCTGAATGAGATCAAAGTCTCTTTCTGTTCATTGTATCTATTCTTTGTGATGTTGGCCACAGTTTTACCAGCTCACCCCGCCCATGGGTGGGATGAGCTGGTAAAATTGCGCAAGAGCAGAGAAATCAGGTTCATGCCTGACTTCTCGCCTCTCCTGATCTTACCAGCACTGGCATGATCAGTCTCTCGCCCATTTCTGGTAAGAGGCTGAATAATTGGCCTTGCCGGTAGAACTGGAGGCCATGAAGGCCCCCTGGGGAGGTTGAAAACAAGGCTGGGGGGTGTCCCTTGGGCAATACCAGTGCCACAGAGGTCTGCACATGCACAATAGTGCCCCCTGCTGCTACAGCAGGCTGGCTGGCTATTTAAGCCCTGCTCCCTTCCCTGAGGAATGGTTTAGCCCATTTTTCCATGCACTAAGTGCATAAAATTCGCAATTTGAACTTGCCCAAAAAACAGGTTAGAAGCTGTCCCGTTTTCCCGCCTGTCCTGGACTTAGAGTTTTTTTGGTAAGTCATCACCATTAAGTTTGGATAGGATTGATTTTGTTCGTTGTGGTTAGTTATCCTACAGGATAAAACTGATCATCATTTGGCAATAAACTCCATCACAAAAGAGTTCAATGATCTGGAAAATGGAGATGTGACTTTAAAGCTGTAATGAATAAAGCTGAAACATTTTGAAATGGAGTAGAAGGAGCTTTATCATCTATTTGAGCACCCCATACTGTAATGTAACTTATATAATGACGTACTGAGTATTCCTGGCATTTCAGATTTCCAGCAGCTGCAGTATTTTGCTTTCATATTTGTGTTGTTATAACATTGCCTACCTTATTAACATGTTTAAAATGCAGTTTTATTTCTCTTTACAGAATTGTGCAGTTAGTACTACTGCCCCATAACGCCAGAGACCTGGGTTCAATTCCCAGCTTGGGAACGTTTGCACATTCTCTCCACATGTGCGTGGGTTTCCTCTGGGTACTCCGGTTTCCTCCGACAGTCCAAAGATGTGCAGGCTAGGTGAATTGGCCATGCTAAATTGCCCCTTTACAGTCAGGGGTACTAGCTAGGTAAATGCATGGGGTTACGGGGATAGAGCCGGGGTGGAATTGTCATCGGTGCAGATTCGATGGGTCGAATAGCCTCTTTTCTGCACTGTATGTCCTATGATTCTATAAATCTCTACTAAAAAGCATTTAGACAATTACATGGGTAACATTGGTATGGAGGGATATGGGCCAAACGTGGGCAGTTGGGACCAGCTTAATGGTAAAAACTGGGCGGCATGAACAAGTTGGGCTGAAGGGCCTTTTTTCCACGTTGTAAACCTCTATGACTGTAAGTGCCGCAGTTGCTCCCGTAACACTTCATCCATTCCACTTCAGATGCCACTTTGGTGTAATACAAATGCTGCACAACAGCATCACTGCTGATAGGTAACTACAGCATGATAAATTTACATTGGGAATTCCTATTAAAAATGTGAACATGGTAACTTAAAATACAAAATAAATAAAAGTCACAACAGTATGTATGACTGTAGAAGTGTGACTGAATAGCCATCTTAAAAGGGCGGAACAGTGGTTAGCACTGCTGTCTCACAGCTTCAAGGACTCGGGTTCAATTCCTGACTGGGGTCACTGTCTGTGCACGTTCTCCCCACATCTGCGTGGGTTTCCTCCCACATTCGGAAAGATGTGCTGGTTAGGTACATTGGCCATGCTAAATTCCCCTTCAGTGTACGCAAACAGATGCCAGAGTGTGGCGACTAGGGGATTTTCACAGTAACTTCATTGCGGTGTTAATGTAAGCTTACTTGTGACTAACAAATAGTGTCTGCATATCCTGATCAGATTATTCTTAGTTTAATAAATCTGTTTCTATTGAAAATTCCATTTCGCCGTGACCATGTTCAACACCTTGAGAAATATGTTTTCATATATGTGTGCTCTGACTTGCATTTTATGCACTTTTTATCTCTTACATTCGTTGCACTTAAATTCTGTCAGCCCCTTGTCACATTCACTAAACAACAACAAATCCCATTGAAATGGGGAGGGAATTTATTCCTCAAAGGTGGCGAGGAATGTCAATTAAAATTGCCAAACAAGGGCGCATGAACTCTATCAATTACAGTCAGGAGCAGCCATGATGTGGAGGTGCTGGCGTTGGACTGGGGTGGGCACAGTACAAAATCTCACAACACAAGGTTAAAGCCCAACAGGTTTATTTGGTATCACGAGCTTTCGGAGCGCTGCTCCTTCATCAAGAGTAGGCAAACACTGTTCATTATTCAACAACACAGAAGGAATCGAAAACTAATTTAAAAAAAAACTGTGGAAAATCTGTTCGGCAGCCATCTTATTTGCTCACCCAGCTTGGCATGCTGGAAACAAACTTTCCAAATGAATGTGAAGATCACGAATTTTCAACTTTAATGAGAATTAAAAAATGTTGCGGCTATGGTAAAGTGACACGGATGTAATGCAGGTTCTTTAGTTTGTTGTAGGAGATGGGCCTGTCTTGCTTCCCTTCTGAAGTAATTTGAATTCATTGTTCCTGCTGTCACTTAGTGATTTACCCTTTTATTTGAGCGGCAGTTATTTCGTGCGTTTCTGGCATGAGGAAGTGACACACCAGTGAAAAATGTTTATGCTAACAACACTTACCTAGAAGTTACTCTCAGTAAGACATTACAGTTGCTAAGTCAAAGATCAGTGTAGCAAATCATTTAGCAAATATATCAAGGCTACTGCCTTGATATATTTGCTGGCAGCCAAACTCCAAGTCCGAGTGCGTGTTTTGCTAGGCTGGAGTGCATTTTCAGTATTGGAAATAGCCTGAAAGTTTTCCAGAAGACAGATGGAGATTGGGCATAAAACTCATTCCTTTATCTCGGCTGATCATAAATGTTTTTAGTTTAGGACAGTGAGCAAAATGGATTAATGTCCATTATTATTATAAAGGGATGGCCAACAAAGATGCGCAAGAAAGATCGGAGAAGGACTAAAGTAGGCAATGTCTAATTTACTGGAGTGAGCAGAGAGTTCTAAACACCATGAGTGAAACAGAAGTGGTGCAGCAACATACCAAACCCTGACATTTTCCTGCCTTATGGCACCCTTCAGTATATTTTATCTCTAGCTAACTATATTGCATTTTTCATGACGCACAGATTTTGTGAATGTAACACTTATTTTGTGTAAGACTCCGTCAACACATCCTGCTACTTCGGAAAAGCAGCCAGCGTAATCAAGGAACCCACACAGCCAGGACATACCCTCTTCTGTCTCTAGCACGGTAGCACAGTGGTTAACACTTCTGCCTCCCAACTCAAGGGACATGGGTTCGATTCCCAGCTTGGGTCACTGTCGGTGTGGTGTTTGCACATTGTCCCTGTGTCTACACAGATTTCCTCTGGGTGCTCTGGTTTCCTCCTACAGTCCAAAGATGTGTGAGTTAGGTGCATCGGCCATGCTAAAATTGCCACTTAGTGTCCTGAGATGCGTATGTTAGAGAGATCAGTGGGTGAATATGTAGGGGTATGGGGGTAGGCCCTGGACGGGATTGTGGTTGGAGCAGACTCAGTGGGCCAAGTGGCCTCTTTCTGCACTGTAGGGTTTCTATGATTCTATGAAATTGCCCCTTAGTGTCTCAGGATATGTGAGTTACATGGATTAGTGGGGTGACAGTGATAGGGGCTGGGTGGGGATGTTGTCAGTGCAGACTCGATGGGCCCTTCTGCACTGTAGGGGTTCTGTGGCTTTCGATGTTTTCTTCCATCAGGGAAAAAGATACAAAAGTCTAAGAACACGTACCAACCGACTCAAGAACAGCTTTTTGCCTGCTGCCATCAGACTTTTGAATGCCATCAGATCTTTCTCTACACCCTAGCAATGACTGTCACACTACATTCTGCCCTCTCTCCTTTCCTTCTCCCCTTTGTACTCCATGAACAGTATACTTTGTATAACATGCAAGAAATAATATTTTCACTGTGTACCAATACATGTAACTGTAAAAACTCAAAACAAATTGAACACATCTCGTAACCCTTCTAACAATCAGTCCAACCTAGGCAGATTCGTTGTCTCATGCCTGATTGGGTCCTCCTTCCTATGTCAGTGACTCCTAATCCAACCCTACACCCAGGAGATGTAGCAGAACTTGAAGAAATTAAAATAATCTCAAAGGAAATAGCAGCTCCAAGTCAGCTGTAAGTGTTGAGATTCCTTAAAATGATGGATCCTTGTAATTAAGGTTATTGACACTAGATGAATCACCATGTTCTGGAAAACATGGGATCAATGATCTGCGTCAACGCCTTCCCAATACTTCTCTTCACTCAGCGAGAAGGAAGTCCATGAGCCCTGCTCACTATTGCCCCCTGATGGTGCCACGAACAACAACTTGTATTAAGTGCCTTTAATATATTACATCCCAAGGTGTGTCACGTGTTAGGACTGGGTTAACAGACCTTCCAATTAAGTCCTAATTTGATGTCAATTATTAAATAGAAGTCACTGATCTATAAAGGGGCCACAGCTGGCATTATTTGTTGGTGGAGAATTGCGTGTGGAGTTGGACTGATCAGCAAAGATTAAATTATTATTTAAATTAAATCATTGGTCATGTGTTGACCCTTTAAGAGAGCTATCCAGTCCCCTGTTTTTCCCCAATCCCTAGCATTTTTTTTTTCAGTTTGGAAATTGCTATTCAGTCAAAAACAGTTCTGGAAGAAAGAGGACATTAATGGAAAGATTTCCTCATGAGAAGTACAACTTAAAAAAAAATGTAAATGCTCCTATTGAGCTAGCTCTGTTTAATCAAGGCAAGCAAATCTTTCCCTCATACCGAAAAAGGGAAACTTTGAGAGCTAAGTGTGATGAAAGGATGATCCACAATGAATTTACTGGTAATAAATAATTGTCTGTATCTGAAGAGAGTGCAACTACTTACATTACTATACTGAACCTGTCTGTCCCTCTACCGTGGCTACGTCCGCGACCAGGTGTCCCTGGAGAGGGAGCATGCGGTGTACGCAGGCGCAGTTGACGCCTTTTGCGCTCGTTGGGCACCGCAGGGGATGGGGTGCGTTATTGACCTGAATAATCACATTTTAATTTGATGTTTCTTAAGTTTCCTTTGTACTTTGTTTTGGTTCAGGCTGTTCCCCTTCCTTTTGGGGAGCTGCCCCTTTTTACTTTGTCCTAACTTAATTTGCGTCTGTTTATTTGGTTTGACCTTAAAAGAGGACCAGAGAGGAAGTTTGGGTGTGGTGCTATTCTGCAGCAGAGTTGGAGAAATGGACTTATGCCAATTTTGCAATTGATCTCAGCTTTTAGATGTTTGTTTTATTCACTTATGGGACATGGGCGTCACTGGCTGTCCAGCGTTTACTGCCCATCCCTAGTTGCCTGAGGGCAGTTGAGAGTCAACCACATTGCTGTGGTTCTGGAATCATATGTAAGCCAGACTGGGTAAGGGAAGCAGATTTCCTTCCCTAAAGGACATCGGCGAGCAAGGTGGGTTTTTCCAACAATTGGCGATGGTTTCATGGTAGATTCTTAATTCCAGATTTTTTTTATCAAATTCAAATTCCACAGTCTGCCATGGTGGGATTCGAACCCAGGTCCCCAGACCATTAGCTGAGTTTCTGAATTAATAGTTTAGCGATAATACTACTAGGCCACCGCCTTCCCTAACAACTGGTTTGGGAAAAAATTGAGCCTGCGTGAGAAGAATAAAGTGACAAAAACCTGCTGCATGAGCGCTATTTGTGAGCCTAAGCAGTGATCTCAGATGGACTATCCAGCCACAGTGGATGGCACGTTAGGGGAGAGGGTAAAAATCATGAGCCATATTTGGCCATCCCTTTATCTAGTAATTGCATGTAAACCCTTGCAGCAGAGCTTAATACAAAGGGAGAAGCCACAGGCATTGAAGCAAGTCAAAGTGTCTCTCCCACTCTCCTGGCTGTCGTCCATTTACAAGTTCAGCAAAAATGACCTAGTGTGTTTTCTCAAGTTTGACTGTATGAAAGAACCTTGTATATATATTAAAAAAAAACATTTCTCTTCCTATGAGAAACTGTTACGTACTCCTCCAAAGACAGATTTGAAGATCGAAAGAGTTTCTTTATATAGTTGGAAGTAACATAAGCTATTCCCTCTCGATTTTAATGGTTATGATTGTATTTCTGGGACACTGGTGTCAGAATTTTACCGCCTTGTCCACCTGAGGCTCGTAAGATTTTGCCCGAGGCCAAAGAAGAATGCTGTTCGGCGAGCCTCGATTCCAGGGCAGGCATACTGGTAAAATTCCAACATGAGAGAGTTTGACGAAAAATTGTTTCTTATTCATTCGTGGAATGTGGCTAGGCCAGCATTTATTAGACAATCTTAATGTTTGACCAAAACATCAGGGAGAACTCTGTCTGGACTATGGCAGTGAAATCTTTGACATCCATCTGAGATGGCAGACAGGGCCCCTGTTTATTGCCTCAGCTGAAAATTGGTACGTCCAGCAGTGTCACATTCCCTCAGTAGTCTGCCAGAATGTCAGCCTAGCTTTTGTACTCAACTCCACAGATTCTCACCCTTTTTTTATATATTACTGGAAATGAACTACACTCTTTCAAAAAGAAACCTGCTTGTATTCAATTTGATTTGATTTATTATTGTCATGTGCATTGGTATATAGTGTAAGGTATTGGTTCTTGCGTGGTATACAGACAAAGCATACTTTGTCATAGAGGACTTAGGAGAGGAAAGGGTGCAGAATGTAGTGCTACAGCCATAGCTAAGGTGTAGAGAAAGATCAAATTAATATAAGGTCGATCCATCCAAAAGTCTGATGGCAGCAGAGAGGAGGCTGTTCTTGAGTCGGTTGGTATGTGTTCTCAGACTTTTGTATCTTTTTCCTGATGGAAGAAAGGTGGAAGAGCGTATGTCTGGGGTGTGTGGGATCCTTGGTTGTGTTGGCTGGTTTCCAAGGCAGCTGAAAGTGTAGACGGAACCAATGGATGGGAGGCTGGTTTGCACGATGGACTGGGCTACGTTCATAATCCTTTGTAGTTTCTTGTGGTCTTGGTCAGAGGAGGAGCTATACCAAGTTGCGATACATCCGAAAAGGATGCTTTCTATAGTGTATCTGTAAAAATTGGTGAGAGTTGTTAGTGGACCTGTCCGTTCAGTCGAAGCTTCACATTCCTTACTTTCTGAAATTCAGATTTACTTTGGAAAAATGTTGCAGATTTACTTTATAACTGAATATCTTGTCTGATTGACTAAGTTTTCACTTGGCCACCTCCTATTAGTGCACTTGTCAACAGTTTCAACAATTTTCCCTTGCTGCTTCTCTCAACTCACTAAAGATTAAACTGTGTGTGTGTGTGTGTGTGTGTGTGTGTGTGTGTGTGTGTGTGTGTGTGTGTGTGTGTGTGTGTGTGTGTGTGTGTGTGTGTGTGTGTATACAGAACTTTCACTGAACAATGTTATGAAATCAAACCTTTATTGTGGCTGGTAACAGTAAAAGAAGAAATTGTGGAGAGTATTTTACAATTCTCTAAATCCTATATTTTGTAGCTAGCACTTTTTTTGAAACTAAGTTTCTTAAATGTGGACATGATCTATTTTTTTCCAAAACACTTTCAATAAGGTGCCAGGTAACAGGGTTATGAGTGAATTCAGAGCAAATGGAAAAAGGGGGCAATTAACAGGAAGGGTAGCAGAGAGGGAGGTAAAGAATAGTTCTTCAAAGTGCAGAAGGTTGGAGGTGGGGGGGGGTCCCTTAAGGATTGGTACTGGGACCATTGTTGTTCACGATTTATATCAGCAACTTAGACTTTGTAATCAAAAACACCATGTCTAGATTTGCAGATAGCAAGAAATTCAGAGGAGCGTTGCAACAAATTTCGAGACAACATTAATACTCTCATTTGCCATTCATGTGTCCATTTGAATTCTAATGGTGATTGCGAGCTACTACATTTGGTAAGAAAAAGAGAGGTGATATATTATTGAAAGATAAGGATCTTCATTGGCTCAGTGGAAGAAAAGCGTTTGGGAGCCCAAATCTTGACATCACTAAAAACTCAAATGAAGGTTAATAGAGCTATAACAAAAGTAAACTAAACGCTAAGGTTTTGGGATGGATGGAAGTGAAAAGTAGAGAAGCAATGCTAATGGCAAACTTGTATCTTTCAATGCAACAAAGAAACAGCAAATCTGGCTGTATAATTAAATAATCAATCAAGCTGGGTTAATGTCCAAAAACCAGTTCCTCCAATATTGTTGCATTCAGTTTAGTGCTGCACTGAACTGCCAGTCTGAATTTATGGGCCCAAGTTTGGGAGTGGGGTTTGGACCCGTTAGAATTAGTTCACTAACTTTAACTTGATGATGTCGTCATAGAACGAGAGGCTGTTCTGCCTTCTACTTGGAGGTTTGCACTAATGCTGAAGCAATGCCCACATTTTTCATATGATGTTCCAACAACTTGGAAATGGTATTGCTATATTTCATGTGTAGAAGTCAAGGACAGAAATTGTGTGTCTGTGTACAATGAAATTTCAATTCTCACATCCCATAAAAGTCCAAAATTCCTGCAAAGTGTATTTGCAGTTTTAATCATCAGAGAATTCCATTCTGTTGGGGTGGACGTCAAATAGAGGTGCCAGAAGCTGGACAGCAGTGGAAGTCCATTTATTAGAGGGCACAGCTTGGGATAGGATGCAGATTGATTGGTATTCCCACCCCTTGCAACTCCAGTGACAGATTCCCCTTTTGGTAAGAAAGAGTTTTTAAAGAAGGTTTTTTATTAGTGTCACAGGTAGACTTACATTAACACTGCAGTGAAGTTAATCTGAAAATCCCCTAGTTGCCACACTCTGCAGGTGGACTGAGGGAGAATTTAGCATGGCCAGTTCACCTAACCAGCATGATTTTGGAGTGTGGGAGGAAACTGGAGCACCTGGAGGAAACCCATGCAGACACAGCGAGAATGTGCAGAGTCCGCATAGACAGCGACCCAAGTCGGGAATCGAACCCAGGTTCCTGGTGCTGTGAGGCAACAGTGCTAACCACTGTGCTGCTCAGGTTCATCACTCACCTGACGAAGGAGCAGCGCTCCAAAAGCTCTTGATTCCACATAAACCTGTTGGACTTTAAGCTGGTGCTGTGAGACTTCTTCCTGTAGTCCATCCCAGTCCAGCGCCGGCATCTCCACATCATGATTCACATGGGATGGAGGTGGGGGGGGAGGCATAAAGGTTTTTGGCTGAATCCACTACCGTATGGACTGACTTGGGTGTCTGATGAGCAGTGTAAACAATAAGCTGAGTAATATGAGGGGATTAGTACTAGCTTGCTAATGGGATTGAAGAGTACCCTGATGCTGTGTGTGTAATTCACCTTCAGAAGTACCTGTCATAATGGATGCTGCCTAATGCAGACAGATAATTTCATTCATACAATTACTACTTTTTCTGCTTTCCTGTAATTTCTAGGGCATAATTGCATTGTCCACCTCTAATAAAACTAACCTGTAACTGCAATGCTCATTGTAGTGAATAGAATCTGCCCAACAAGCTCCAGTTATATTGCACAGGGTGAGACTGAAGGAAGATTGATGTATGAGACATCTCAGGCAATTGCCTCATTAATGATGGTCTATCGATCGGCCCTTACAAACTTGTCATCATGCCAACGATTTACTGGCAGCCCCAGTTAATGAGATTCTGCCCATTCTAGACCAGTTTTTTTTAAAAATCCTGTCTGTTCTGAGTCTGACTGGAAACTCGGCTGCCCTAATGCACTTTGGAGACATTCACTTCTCTGTGTGTTCATCTCGACTCCATGCACAATCTCGACACTGATCCTGACTGTAGCTGTGGGGGTTCGGTGGAGGGGGAGGGAGGATGTGGGTGGGTGAGTGTGAAAAGGGAGAGACACAGAATGCAACGACAAGCTGTTATTGCCATGTGCTGGGGTGAGATCTATAACAGCATTTCAGAAGCAGCCTCAGAACTTCTCTGAAACTGCAGGAATTGTATCACCCAAAGGCTTTGAAACTGAATTAAGGAGATCTGGTGTGTGTGTGTGTGTGTGTGTGTGTGTGTGTGTGTGTGTGTGTGTGTGTGTGTGTGTGTGTGTGTGTGTGTGTGTGTGTGTGTGTGAGGGTGGTGTTGGTGTTGGGGAGGTGTACAGTCTGAGTGCGAGAGTGTCGAGAGTTGGGGGGGGGTGGGTGGGTGTACAGTGTGAGGGTGGTGGTGTTGGCGGGGGGTGTATAGTGTGAGGATGTTGGGGGGTGTACAGTATGAGTATCGAGGTTGAGTGTACAGTGTGAGGGTGGTGGTGTTGGCGGGGGGTGTACAGTGTGAGGATGTTGGGGGTGTACAGTATGAGAGTATCGAGGTTGAGTGTACAGTGTGAGGGTGATGGTGTTGGGGGGGGGTGTACAGTGTGAGGATGTTGGGGGGTGTACAGTATGAGAGTATCGCGGTTGAGTGTACAGTGTGAGGGTGATGGTGTTGGGGACCAAATGAGAAAACGCTGGAAAATCTTAGCAGGTCTGTCCAGCTTTGACAAAGGGTTGTCTGGCCTCAAAACGTCAGCTCTTTTCTTTACAGATGCTGCCAGACCTGCTGAGGTTTTCCAGCATTTTCCCTTTTGGTTTCAGATTCCAGACCCGCAGTAACTTGCTTTTGTTTAGATGGGGTGTTGGGAGGGATTGTGTGTACGTTGTGAGAGTGACGGTGTTGGGAGTGTGTGCGTGTACAGTATGAGGGTGATGATGTTGGGGGTGTGTGTGTACAGTGTGAGGGTGGTGGTGTCAGGGAATGTGTGTGTGTGTACAGTGTGAGGGTGGCGGTGTTGGCGCGTGTGTGTGTACAGTGTGAGGGTGATGATGTTGGGGGTGTGTGTGTACAGTGTGAGGGTGGTGGTGTCAGGGAATGTGTGTGTGTACAGTGTGAGGGTGGCGGTGTTGGCGTGTGTGTGGACAGTGTGAGGGTGATGGTGTCAGGAGGTGTGTGTGTGTACAGTGTGAAGGTGACGGTGTTGGAAGTGTGTGCTTGTACAGTGTGAAGGTGATGGTTCAGGGGGCATGTTTGTACAGTGTGAGGGTGACGGTGTCGGGGGGGTGTGTTTGTACAGTGTGAGGGCAATGGTGTCGGGGGCGTTGTGTTTGTACAGTGTGATGGTGTCGGAGGGGGTGTGTATGCACAGTGTGAGGGCAATGGTGTCGGGGTTGTGTTTGTACAGGGTGAGGGTGTCGTGGTGCGTGTACAGTGTGCAGATGTCGGCATGTGCATTTTTACAGTGTCACAATAATGTACAGTGTGTTATTGAAATCCGATTCCATCATTCCAGATATGTTGCTTGGTTAGTCACAGCAAACTGGACATCAGTTTAAATCAATAGGGGCTGTCAGCTTTTAAAATCAGAACATCCAAGTCAAACATAATCCTGCATCACATCTAGTGTTGTGGAAAATCAACTCGTACATTTATTAAAACCAGGTTTTAATTGCTTACTGAAGCATTAACAGTTTGCTGTGAGATTTCTAAGACTAAATGAATAGTGGTTATATTGCTATGCACATTCAGGTCTTTCATCCTCATGATTTATTAGTATTTTTGGCAGCGGCTTTCCAACAATATCTTCGATGTCATTGTAGCGATTTGCTCTAATACTGGCAGCAGAGTGTATTTTTTTTAAAGATGTGAGTGCAGTGAAAGCTTTTTAATAAACTGTTTTAGCATCAAGGCAGCCTCGACCTTGGCTGTAAGAATACGATGGAGGCTTTCGTGAATTATTTACTTTCTGTTCAAACTCCGATCCTGAGTCAGACCAAGACTTTCCAGAACGTTGGTGTTTATCTAGCCCCAGAACAAAACGTCAGAGCCTAACAGGAAAGCAGAGAGCCCTGTGGTCTGTCCCGTCGCGAGTGCCGTGGGTTTACAATGGGGCTGTCAGTCTTGTGACATTTTCAGCAAAGAACCCAACAGCAAGGCACCTTGATCTGCTCTTAACAACTGATTTGCTTTCTTGCCCATCTCTTGAGTTGAAGGTGGCTTTATCTTTGAGTCCTGTCTCCTTCACGCTGTCTTTCCTTTGATTATATTTTTTCCCCCACAGCGCCGTGCGTCTCAGGGAGATGGCTGCCAGCAATGATTTGCTTTGATCTATAATGTTGCTGGCAAATAAGCTTAACTTAATGGGAATTAAACTGAAGTGCAGCAATTGAAAACATCCAGACCACTCACCTTCCCTGAAACCTGCTGTCTTATGCTGCGGTTACCATTTGGAAAACTGTATGTATTAGGAAATTTCTTTTTGGTATGTGTTATCTATTCCTCACTGCCATGGGTTTTTTTAATGAAACCAAAACCTTGACTCCTTCAAGGGTGATTATTCTGTGTATGCTCCAGAAAAGGTGATTTTTTTAAAAATTATTCATTCACAGGACATGGCCATCGCTGGCTGGCTAGCATTTATTGCCATTCCTTAGTTGTCCGAGGGCAGTTGAGAGTCAACCACATTGCTGTGGATTTGGAGTCACCTGTAAACGTAGAAGATAGGAGCTGGAGGAGGCCATTTGGCCCTTCATCACCATCATGGCTGATCATCCAACCCAATAGCCCAATCCTGCTTTGTCTCCATAACTTCTGATCCCATTCGCCCCAAATGCTATATCCAGCCGCCTCTTGAGTACATTCATTCAATCAACTGGTTTATTAAATTCAGTGTAGGCCAGACCGGGTAAGGACGGCAGATTTCCTTCCCTAAAAGGCATTAGTGAGCCAGATGGATTTTTCCCGCAATCGATAGTGGTTTCATGGTCATTAGTAGATTCTTAATTCCAGATATCTTTTTTTTTAATTGGGTTCAAATTCCACCATCTGCTGTGGCAGGATTCGAATTCAGGTCCACAGCACATTAGTTGAGTCTCTGGGTTAATAGTCTAGCGATAATATCATTAGGCCATTGCTTCCTATGTGTGTAATAGTCCTTCATTTGGAAACCCCTCCCCATCTCAGCCTCATTCAGTGCGTGGAGTGAACGGACAAATAGTTGGAAGATGGGGTGTGTTCAGAATGAAGTCTTAAAGGTAAACACCCAGTGATAGAATTTGAACTGCCAGATCGGGTTTGTAAAGCAGGAAGCAACAGGTAAATGCAACTGGAAAGTTAATGTGCTTTGTACCACACGTGTCTGCATCAGAGCCACTCTTATGGCTGTGGTATACAAACACGATGTGGACTTGGGAATTGAGGGGTTGACGTCAGATTGAGGACATGGTGAATTGTGCCCATTACAGGAGGGCTGAGGTATATTTAGTAGGATGGGCAGAGAGCTGGCAAATACAGTTCAGTATATATAAAAAAAAAAGTAATCTTGTTCAGGACTGTGAATAGATGAAGGAAATATACCTTTGAATGATAAAAATTGGAATGGATTACAGGAACAGAGTCCTCTTGATGATTCTTCCTCCATCTTTCAAGTTGTGAGAATCATAGAATACCTACAGTGCAGAAGGAGGCCATTTGGCCCATCAAGCTTGCACCAACAACAATCCCATCCAGGCCCTATCCCTGTAATCCCACAAAGTTACCCTGGTAATCTAACCCCACCCTTTCACAGTAACTTCACTGCTATGTTAATGTAAGCTTATTTGTGACACTATTAAATAAACTTTAATTCCCCTAACACTAAGGAGCAATTTAACATGGGTCAATCAACCTAACCCGCACATTTCGAGGTGCTAGTAGAAACTCTATTCCAAGTTCTGCCTATAGTAGTGATGAGAGTGAGGTGCGTGAGTCTCCAGCTCATCCCATAGCTAACAACCTTTGTGATTTCTTAACTCACACAAAATACTAAAAGAAAAGCTTGCACTTTTGCGGCATAACTTTCACAACTTCCCAAACCACCTTACAGCTAATTAAGTACTTCTTGAAATGTAGGCATGAAGCACTCGCTGTAACACTGTAATATTACTGTAATTTTCCGTAAAGCCATCTTCCTCAACATTCAAAGAAAGCAAAGCCTGCACTGATTTGACTTTACTATTGTCACATTTATTGGTATACAGTGAAAAGTATTGGTTCTTGCAAGCTATACAGACAAAGCGTACTGTTCATAGAGAAGGAAAGGAGAGAGTGCAGAATGTAGTGTTGCAGTCATAGCTAGGGTGTAGGGAAAGATCAGCTTGATACATGGTAGGTCCATTCAAAAGTCTGATGACAGCAGGGAAAAAGCTGTCCTTGAGTTGGTTGGTATATGACTTCAGACTTTATCCTTTTCCCAAAGGAAGAAGGTGGAAGACAGAATGTCCGGGGTGCATGAGGTCCTTAATTATGCTGGCTACTTTGCTGAGGCAGTGGGAAGTGTAGACAGAGTCAGTGGATGGGAGGCTGGTTTATGTGATGGATTGAGCTACCTTTTGGATTGGTCAACTTGGTAGAACTCCTGTGGACAAGGTGAGGATGCAAAACATCGCAGTAGGCCTCGACTGTGTCTAACACATGCTCGAGTGAGCCGACCCTGAATTTGGGCGCAGCATATTTTCTCCCTTTAGAAGCTATTTCTTCTGTGGAGCTGTCCTAAGCTGCAGAGAATGATTATGCTGGCTGCTTTTCCAAAGTATTGCTGTGGTATTAGTATGATACACATATATTATTTATATATATATATATATATATATATATATATATATATATATAGACACACACACACATACATACGTACGTACATACATAATACACATACACGCACACGCACACACACACATACATTGACCTTTGAAAACTTGCTACACGCTTTCTTGTCTGGGGATATCCTGTTTCCTGAACACTCTGAAACATCTGCCGGAAATGCTCAGGTTTTGAAACTTTCCAGTTGTTTTCATACGACCATTTCCTCAATTGTCTTACCTCAGAAACCAAGTGTGTTCCATTTGCCAGTTTTTAAGTGATGATATTCCCCACGTCATCCCCGACTCCCATCCTTGAGTTTCTAGTGTTAACAAAAGCCCTATCGGGACAGTAAGTCTTTTGAGAATTGGCAAAATAAATTCCCATCAGGCATCTGCCAGTGCCAAGTTGTAGGGCCTAATGGAGAGTAGGGCCTGATAGGGGACAGAGCCTCAGGGACGGACGATCGGTGGGGATGGGGGGTCCTGCTGCCACTCTGCAATTGGGCTGAGTGACAGAAGGAGGGAAGCCAGTGGTTGGGGGTGGGGGGGGCTGGCATGCCAGGGGAGTATTGGGGCTGCTGGCGGGGGGCAGGGAGGGGCTTGTAGCTGCCATTGGGAAGGGAGGATTGGAAGACTGGGGCTGCCGGGAGTGGAGGTGAGACCAAGGTGGGGAGGGGAGGGATCGAGTCTGACGCAGACATGTTCGTAGAGCCAGCAGTCAGGCTGTGGAGAGGTCGGAGGGACAGTGTTGTGGGGGTCACGGCTGTCCAGCGTTTGGGAGGCTGGCAGTGCGGGCTACTGCGCATGTGCCAATCTCGGCGCCGAAAGATCAGCGCATGCGCTGTGGCCTGCTCAGCACTCCGCTGCCACCCTCTCCAGCAGGAATAGGGCCCACCCACTGAATTTCAGCGTGATTTACACTGAGGCACTCTGCAATGCACACTGTGGGGGATTCATTTTCAAAGTCCCGCTGAAAAAAATCAATGGAATTTACTCCAATTTTTATGTAAATTTGACACTTAGAACTTTTGGGGGAGAATCGCCCCCTACATCTTTCATGCCTTAGGCAAATGACACTAATTTATTTATCTATTAATTAATTTATGTATTGCTGAGAAAAGTGATGAAGCACTTGCAGTAGAAATTGTTGTTTCCTTTATAATTAGTATTTTTGTGAATTTGTCATGATGAGTGCAGGGTGAAAAGTTTTGACAGCATATCTTTTTTTAACAACACTCCAGTTCTGTTAACTATTAAGTTGCTACTTATTTATAAGTCTTTTTTTTGTTTCTGCTGTTTTTTTTTGTATTCATTTTTCCTGTGGCTTCTTTGTTTCTGTCTCCTTTTTCCCGATCGTTTTCACCTTTCTTTCCTTTTTTCTGTTTTCCCTTTCTCACTTACCTTTCAGCTGGGAGCTATTGTGGTAAGAAGTCTCACAATGCCAGGTTAAAGTCCAACAAGTTTATTTGGTAGTATACGCCACCAGCTTTCGGGGTTTGCCCCTTCGTCAGGTGTGAGTGGGAATCAAAAAAAAATAAATAAGTAGCCACTTGGTAGTACAGAATTGGAGTGTTTTTTTTTTAAAAAAAATATGCTGTCAAAACTTTTCACCTGCACTCATCAGGACAGATTCACAAGAATACCAATTGTAAAGGAAACGACAATTTCTACTGCAAGGAAAGAGAGTGCTGTTTGGGCGCTACATCACCTTTCTCAGCAATACACAAATTAATAAATAAATATTTTCGTTTGCCTAAGGCATGAAAGATGTAGGGGGCAATTCTCCCCAAAAATTCCAAGTGTCAAATTTGCGTAAAAATTAGAGTAAATCCCACTGATTTTTTTCGGCGGAACTCTCAGTGAATCCCCCACACTGTGCACTGCAGAGTGCCTCAGCGTAAATCACGCTGAAATTCAGTGTGTGGGCCCACTCACCTGCCAAAGGGGCAAACCCCAAAAGCCAGTGGCGTTTTACTACCAAATAAACCTGTTGGACTTTAACCTGGTGTTGTGAGACTTCTTACTGTGTTTACCCCAGTCCAACGCCGGCATCTCCACTTCATGGCTATTGTGGTAACAGCCGCTGCCATGGATTACAAGTTGCAGTTTTTGGTGGCTGTTGTAGTGTTGATGTAATGACTCCCTTCCTAATTGCTCTCCTTCCTTGTCCCACCTTTATTGCCCCTATCAGTTGCCCTATGCAGCTGTCCCTTGCCCTGCAGACTCCCTTTATTCCTCTTTCTTCCTCCCGCCATCCCTTGCTTGTTCTCCCTTTCTCTATTTGCAACTCTCCCCCTGCCCCCCCTGTTGCTGACCTTTTTGAACTGCATTGCTACACCCCCACCCTGCTCACTGCCTTTCCTTGATCCTTCTTCCCTTTATCCCATCACCTTGCTACTCGCTCCCTGATGAAGACCTCAAGTCTTCAAATGGGGATGGCACGGTGGTTAGCACTGCTGCCTCACAGCGTCAGGGACCTGGGTTCGATTCCTGGCTTGGCTCACTGTGTGGAGACTGCACATTCTCCCTGTGTCTGCGTGGGTTCCCTCCAGGTGCTCTGGTTTCCTCCCACAGCCCTCCTCGGTTTTTAATTCAGGATTTAATTTAACTTTAATTTAAAGGGAGGATAAAATCAGAAGGGCTAACCTTGTAACCCTGAAACCTTAACCTGAAGTGATCAGATTCTGTTGTTATCACAGACAGAAACTTTGGGTTCCAAGTCAATCACTTAGTTTCTAACTGAAGCAGGATTTAATTAGTTGGTAAGCCGAGCTACCCATTTCAGTCTGGCACCTGCCTGACTTCCAGTATCAGATTTAGAAAGATGGTGCCCATACTTGGCACTGACCTGATTACAACTACCATTGGCGCTACACGGAAAATTAAGTTCCCAGCGGCATTCCTGACTGGAGGTGGGAAGACTCCCTCCCATACCACTGTGCACACACTTCCTGCCTCTTTACATTTCAGTACAGTGAGTTGAAAATGCTCCTTGTGGGTTAGAGATGAGCACAAAATTGAACGGCCATTTAAAGTTAATAAGAATCCCTACAGTGCAGAAGGAGGCCATTCGGCCCATTTGAGCCTGCACCAACAACAATCCTGCCCATAACCCTCAGGTATTTACCCTGCTAATTCCTCGCCTAGCATGGCCAATCAAACTAACCCGCACGTCTCTGGACTAGGAGGGGAAACTGGAACTCCCGGAGGAAACTCACGCAGACACGGGTAGAACATGCAAACTCCACACCCGAGGCCGGAATTGAACGCGGGTCCCTGGAGCTGTGAGGCAGCGGTGCTAACCACTGTGTGACCGTGCTGTCCCCTGATGGCACGTCCATAGCAAATTTGCTAATTTTCCAGCAATGCTCTTGAGGGAAGGAAACCTTCGCCTAGCCGGAGTCTGTATGTGACCCCCTGCCCAAGCCCACAGTAATATAGACTCTTAAACTGTCCGCAAAAGCAGGTCAGTCAGTCACATTGAACTGCTATCTGCAGCGGTTCACAAAGAAGAGCTATCACCACCTTATCAAAGAATTTGGGAATGGCCTGCATCCCGAGAATAAACATTAAAGAAATGAAAACAAACGTGACCCCATTTCAGAAAATGTAGTTAGATAACAAATAGATGTGGCGGTATAGTGGGAGGAGAGACAGTGGCTGAAGGATAGGAATGTTGTATAGCTTCTCCAGTGTGCCATGCTGCAGAGAGCGCATGTTGAGTAATATGAGCTATAACATCTCGCTCAATCATCCCTGCTTAGACTATCGGTGAGTTTACCCTCAGATACCGATATACGCTGCCTTGTGCTGTAACTTAGTTTTGCTTACGACTTGTCCCCTGCTGTGCTTTCTTGACGCTATCCAGAATTTAGAAGGAAAATGATAATCATCTCTTGAGGCACCTTTTGGAAATTTCAAATTCCTTTCGGAAGTGTTGCAGTCTCTTGATGTCCACCAATAAAGGACAGCCTGATGGAAGGTTTTTCCTCTTGGTTTCACCGTTTGCTCTCGGGTTTGATTGAGTTCTGCTGTGGTTCACATCATGATGAGTACAGCACTAGGACCTGTCACTTTCACTCCCTAGAGCGAAAGGGAAACAGCTACAAAAATCACTCCTTCCATCCAGATGCCCTGTCAAACATTTGTATCAGCTTTGCCACAAGCTTACCAGGTAGATTCAGAGCGGCTGATGCATCCGTCATGCAGAACGATGTGGAGTGAAACAGTGATTTTTTTTTTAACAATTTCAATTTACTGCTTTCTCTTGTTTTAAAGCAGTTTGTGAGGCAGGTTATGATTCTGTATGGTGAGAAGTGCCTAACTTAGGTGCAGGCCATTCGGCCCCTTGAGTCTGCCCTGCAATCCAGTTAGATCATGGCTGATTTGCATCTTAATTCCATTTTCAACAACGATAAATGTCAGTATTGCGACTGTTTTAAAGTTTGTTTATTAGTGTGACGAGTAGACTTGCATTAACACTGTAATGAAGTTACTGCGAAAATCCCCTGGTCTCTACAGTCCAGCGCCTATTTGGATACACTGAAGGAGAACTTAGCTTAGCCAATGCATCTAGCCTTTTGGACTGTGGGAGGAAACCGGAGCACCTGGAGGAAACCCACGCAGACACGGAGAGACTGTGCATGGATAGTGAACCTAGCCAGGAATGACACTTGGGTCTCTGGCGCTTAAAAAAAAACACTTGTGATGCTGGATAGGCGGAGCGTGGTCAAACAGATAAATCTTAAGGAGCATTTTAATAGAGGAGATAATGGCAGAGATGTTTATGGAGGGAATTCCAGCAATTAGGGCCCAGTCAGCTGAAGGCATGGCTGCCAGTGATGGAGCCATAAAATTGGGATTACACTCCAGAGTTGAAGGAGCTCAGAGATTGAAGTCTTGTGGATTTGGAGCGGTTTACAGATAAAGGAAAGAGCAAAGGTCTGGAGAATTCTGGAACAGTATGGGCCAGCACCCTCCGTCATGAGTGATGGGTAGCAGAGCTTTAGATGAGTACAGGTTTCTGTAGAGTGGAAGATAGGAGGCTAAACAGAAGGGCATTGCAATAATCATTCCGGAAGTAATAAAGACATGGGCGAGGGCTTCTACAGCAACTGAGCTGGGACAGGGTCATAGAATCATAAATACCCTACAGTGCAGAAGGACTGAGTGCAGAGCTCATTGAATCTCTGACAGAGCATCCTACCCAGGCCCTATCCTGTAACTATTTACCCTACTAATCCTGCTAACTTGGGGGCAGTATAATATCCCAGGATGTGTATGATAGAAGGATCAGCGAGGTGGTGGGACTACAGGCACAGGGCCTAGGTGAAATTGTTGTCAATACAGACTCGATGGGCCGAATGGCCTCCTTTTGCACTGTAGGGTTTCCACGATTTTCATGATTTCCAGTCCCTCCTAACCCACATACTAAGGGGCAATTTAGCATGGCCAAGCCACCTAACCCGCACGTCTTTGGACTGTGGAAGGAAACCGGAACATCTAGTGGAAGCCCAGACACGGGGAGAACATGCAGTCTCCGCACAGACACTGACCCAAGGCCGGAATTGAACCTGATTCTGGCCCATGAGGCAGCGGTGCTAACCACTGTGCCACAGTGCTGCCCAGCCTGCAGGGTTACGGAGATTGAAATATGCAGTTTTGCTGGTGAAATGAACAATGGTTCGAAGTTCATCTTCGGGTCAAACACAGTACAATCTGCTCACCTTGGTTTCCTAACTCTTAATACCCGTGGCTAAGACAAGTCTAATGATCTTGATTCATAGAATACGTAGAATCCCTACAGTGCAGAAAGAGGCCATTCGGCCCATCAAGTCTGCACCGTCAACAATCCCACCCAGACCCTATTCCCATAACCCCTCATATTTACCCTGCTAATCTCCCTGACACTAGGGTCAACTTAACATGGCGAATCCACCTAAACCCGCACATCTTTGGACTGTGGGAGGAAACCGGAGCACCCGGAGGAAATCCACGGGGAGAACGTGCTAACTCCACGCAGACGGTGACCCGAGGCTGGAATTGAACCCGTGTCCCTGGCGCTGTGAGGCAGCAGTGCTAATCACGGTGCCGCCGTGCCACCCCAGAATTAAGCCTTTATTTTTTTCTATAGAGAAGAACGTTTTGGTTTTCCGTGAGCTAAGCAGTGTGGAATTGCTTTGTGACAGTAACACTGAACAGCTTAGCTCCAGTTCTGAGGTCCTGTCCCCTTTTGTTGGATGAGTGGGAATTGTGGTCGAGATTGGCACTCATCACGTTGTTGTTGGTGATCGGAGCTGAAAGTCAAGCAAATTGTTCCTGCAGTGCTGCTGTGCATTTTTTCTGTGTCAGGTCCCATTGCTGTCACGCTGTTTTCAATTTGTTGTCATCTCTGCAGGTATTTATCGCACAGAGAAGGATAAAGGAACTTTGTATGAACTGACATTCAAAGGGGACCGAGCCTATGAGTTCAAACGCCTAATTTTATTCCGTCCCTTTGGCCCGATCATAAAAGTGAAGAAAGCAAAGGTGGACACGTCCGACATGCTGATTAATATCATAGTGCCTCTGGCAAAAAGGGCCGATAAGTTTCGACAATTTATGCACAATTTCAGGTAAATTATTAGTTTGTGTTCATTAGTTTAAAAGCTGTTTTCGTTGGAAACCTATTCAAATAATAGAAGTGGCTCCCCCTGAACTTTACAGCGCATGATGGTTAGGAAAATAAAGGTAGTTTTAAGGGATTTAGATTTATATTGGTAAACAGCAGAAATAAGATAAAGTTTTAAGTGGTTGCAATTTAATGTTTCTGTGTCTGGAAGGGTAAAACCTATTGTTAGGTTCATGCTGGATAAAGGTGTTTGGATGTGTGGGAGGTGGTTTCATTCTGGTCATGATTCTATTGTGCTTAGAGAGGGCTATGATGTGGAAAGTAAATAAACTAGCAACAGTGGCTCCTCAACTGGGATCGTTTTCTTTTTAGCTAAGTTGATTTTAGTTGGAGATCAGTAGTGAGAGAGAAGACAGCGCTCTCAGCTCTGCTAAAAGCAATTGATTTTAGAAGGCTACAGAGGAAACGTATCTCTCAGCCTTGCTAGAAGAAAAGCCATACTATGGAGGGATGGTTAAGAAAACAGATTCCAGAAACCCAAAATCCAGTTGGTTAAGGAAACTAGAGAAAAGGTTTTCAAGAATTCTGGAGTTAATGGAACAGAGAACTAGGAACCAAAACAGATTACCATTCAGTAAAGTCACAGGGAGTTGAAAAGGCATTGAACTGTGAGAGACCAGAAAGATATCTGCAGTAGTGCAGGATAGGGTTTGTGAGAAATTGCCACAGTTGGGAGACATTATTGGAAATAATTGTGAAAATCAGTGGCTGGACTTCAGAGTCTGCATGAAAGCCTTTAAGCTAAAAGAAACCTGAAGAGAGAGGTGTAGAGCCTGAAAGTGAAATCTTGATGGAAGCAGCGGGGGTAAAGCATAACGTAAAAGAAGATGTGAAAGTGGAATTTGAAATCACTTGTGGAAGCTGGAGTTCAGTGAGGCAAGGTAGCTCACGATATAAGAATCCTCTAGGGGATTTTGAAGAGAAATCCTAGACATTTACTTGATTTCAGAGAGGGGTGCGTCTATCCACAGTCATCTTGTGGGCTTAGAAGGGACTTTTTTGCATTAATGAGACCATTGTAGTTTAAAATGTACTTTATAATCCATGTTAATTTTAGAATCTGTTAAGATAAGGGGGCAGTACAGGAGTGTTGTAGCATAATCCAACTTTTTAATGTTTAATAAATGCTTTTTCTTCTTGTCAAAACTAATCAGCAGTCATGTGACTCCATTCCTCCATATTTTCTCAAAAAAGATAAAAGTTAGATCTTTTGAGCCAGGATTCCATTCTGGGATCTTCTTGTCTAGTTACAACATCAACTGGGATTGTAACGTGATTAATGAAGAAAGGTTAATACTATTCCAAACTCATTGGCTAATAATGTGTTTCCTTTATGCCTGCACTATGGTTGCTCTTCTGCTTAATGACTTGGTGAAAATATCAATAGCTGGGACATTTGCTGCTTCACCAGAAATAGTTGCCAGACGGAATAAAATCTTAATGTGTTCAGATGTCTATCTCTGTTCCTGCTTTCACTTTGACGTAGAAAGTGGCTACAGACTGAAGGACATCCCCTTAAAATTCCTCCAGTCCTTGTAATAGCCAAACACTGCAAGCCTGTCCAGAGTCACACAAATAGAGAAAAGAGAAATAAAAATGGATAATGCTGGACTCAGCAGGTCAGGCAGCATCTGTGGAGTGAGAAACAGAGATAATGTTTTCAGCCTGTGTGACTCTTCCTCAAAAGCTGATGAGGAGTAGAAATGTGAGGGCCAATAAAGATGGAGAATGGGGTAGGGAAAGTAGAGCAGAATAGAAGGTCAGGGATAGGTGGGAGCTAAAGGGTTTTGAGGCAGCAGTGCTAACCACTAATTAGGAGCTAAGGAGAAAGTTGCAAGATGGCACACTGGTTAGCACTGCTGCCTCACAAAGCCAGGGACTTGAGTTCGATTCCCAGCTTGGGTCACTGTCTGCGTGGAGTTTGCATGTTCTCCCCATGTCTGTCAGAGTTTCCTCTGGGTGCTCTGGTTTGCTACCACAGTCCACAGGAGTGCTGGTTAGGTTGATTGGCCATGCTAAATTGACCCTAGTTTCGGTGTGGTGGGGCGGGGGGGGAGGATTAGCAGGGTAAACATGTGGGGTTATGGGGATAGGATGGGATTGTTGTTGTTGCAGGCTCGATGGGCCAAATGGCCTCCTTCTGTACTGTAGGGATTCTATGACAATGATGTCATGGACACAAGACAAAGGGAGTGTTAAAGAGTAAAGAAGATGCTAATAATGGCATGAAGGTAAGATGGCAGAATGTGTTAATAGTAGAACAAAGGTCAGCAGTTTATGAAAGCAAAGAAAAGTTACAGATGCCTTGGTGGGGGAGGGGATTGGGAAAAAATGAAAACGTCAACATGGAGGAAAGAGTTCATGGTCTGAAGTTATTGAACTCAATGCCAAGTTCTAAAGGCTGCAAAGTAATTAATCAGAAGATGAAAGGGAGCCTTGTAATCGCCTCCTCCCCCTCCAGTGAGCCTCGTAATCGCCTCCTCCCCCTCCAGTGAGCCTCAAAAACTTATCTTTCAAAGCATTCAACCTGAAGTCCAGTTATTAAGCTTTGGAGTTTTGTGCTATTTAAAGGCCCTTCGGTGGTACTTCTGGGTTGGTGTTACAGGCATTTGCCCACTACAGGTAGCAGTTAGAGATCCAATAGCACAGTTTTGGAGATGAGCAAAGAAGTTCTTTTTCCAGGTTGTGGCCAATATTTATGCTTCAAACAAGATATGATCCTTATGACACCTTGCTGTGGGCAAGTTGGCTGCTGACTACAACATGACTGCAAATGTAAAGTTATTTAATTGACCGTGAAGCACGTTGTGATGTTGTGTGGTTGTGAAAGGTGTTATATCAATGCTTTCTTTTCTTTCCTGTGTTATTCCACTCTTATTCTGTGCTTTCCACTGGCAGGCTCCTTCTTAATGTGAGGGCAGTGGGTCTAGGCTGGGGTAAATATCAAGAGGCATATAGAAGTATCACCTACTGAGGCTTCACTCCAAATCCTCTGTGTCAGCATGGTCTGATTCAGTTCAGCACAGCAAGAGATACTTTCTAGTCAACTTCAGTGGCAGAGTGGTTAGCACTGTTGGGTTCGAATCCCGCCACGGCAGATTGTGGAATTTAAATTCAATATCTGGGATTAAGAATCTACTGATGACCACGAACCCATTAGCAATTGTCAGAAAAACCCATCTGGTTCACTAATGTCCTTTTAGTGAAGGAAATCTGCCATCCTTAACTGGACTGGCCTGCATGTGACTCCAGAGCCACAGCAAGATGGTTGATTCTCAACTGCCCTCGGGCAACTAAGGATGGGCAGTAAATGCTGGCCCAGCCAGTGACGCCTATGTCCCATGAATGAATAAAAAAATGACTGACATTGGTGGTTATGGTTACCTACCATATAAGGAACTGAGAAAGATGAGAGGGGATTTGATCAAGATATAGCAAATACAAAAAAAATTGATGAGGAAACATTTGGTCTATGTTTATCTTATGGGGCAATCCAGACCAAGAGGTCACAGGTATGGGTTTAGAGGCGGCAGATTTAACACTGAGATGAGGAGGAACTACTTCTCGCAGAGGGTGGTGAATTTATGGAACTCACTGCCCCATAGCGTGGTGGAGTCTGAATCATTGGTTTCAAGAAGGAGATAGATATATTTCTGACTTTTTTAAAAATGTGTTAAAGGGAATATGGGGAACAGGTGGGAGAGTGGAATTGAGACCAGGGAAAGACAAGCCATGGTCTGATTGAATGGTGGAGCAGGCTCGAAGGTATGAATTGCCTACCTCTGCTTAGAACTTCTGTATTTACTGGGCCAGTGGCCTGCAGGTTGTGAGCTTTGCGGAACTGAGCTGGAAGAATCTGCTGATTGGTGGGGTGGTGATGAATGACAACGAAAGGCAACAGATTGTCATGTTAAAAAAAAAACCCAAGCTCTCTACCCAGACACACTCTGTTTCAGTAGCTAGACAACAGAACAGATGCAGCGACAGTGTCAGAAGCCAAAGGCGTCTTGCTGGAAGCCATCTGCTTCCCGATACTTATGCCGGTGTCATAGTCTGTTTACAAAACACTTCATAACCTTCTGTTTCCTCCTGGCCTCGCTGAGCTTAGCAAAAATAACTTGGCCGGTGGAGAAAGAAGCAAAATCATTCCAGCCTGCTAATCTGTTTTTTTTCTTAATTCTCTGGTTATGGGTGTCACAGGCAAGGACAGAAACAATAACTCTTCCTGCAAAGGTGATAGTGGGCCACATTCTTGAGCTGCTGTAACCCCTGATTCTTTGTTGTGGTTTGGTATGACTCGATGGCTTACTAGCTCACTTCAGGAGGGAATTAAAGGCTGGAATTTTATGGCCCTGCCTGCCACGGGAATCGGAGACAATGGGACAATGAACAACAGAGCAGAGCAAATGGACAATCGGAAGATCCGTTGACCTTGAGTGGGAATTTTACAGTTTCGGGGGACGAGCAAGGCTGGAAAATCCCGCCCAAAGAGTCAATCATGTTGACATGAGACTGCAGTCACTTAGCCCAGACCTGCTAATGACAGCAGGGAACTGTCCCTAAGGGATATTGGTGAGCCAGTTATGATTTTGCAACAATCCAGCAGCTATTTTGCTGATCCTTCTCAAACTAGGATTTGAGCGCTTGTTCTCCTGGATTATTTATCTGGGTTACTACTCGGGTAGCATAGACACTAATCCCAGGCATAAATGATGGGAGGTAAGAGAACAGCCTGTAGAGGACCCATCTTTGAAGAATATCCTCGATCGGAACATAATGTCATGCCTGTGGTTTGAAATAAAGGGACCTTGAAATGTTAAACACCACATCTCCTGTCAACACAAGATGACTATCAATACTTGTCTGTGCCTGCACAGAATCCAATGGCATTTACTGGAGACACGGTTTGATCTTATTCAGATCCCAAAACCGTTCATCCGGTTTCTGCGCCCAACGGCAGACAGATGGTTGGGACAAACCTCTCCGCAGTTTCTGGGGATGGGATTGGGATCTGATCCACCCGGTGACAGCTGCAATTCAATTTGCCAGGTTTTCTGCCCCATGAAGGAAATGATAAAATGGGTGGATGTTGTTTGAGGTGGAGATTTGTCCAGGCTGCTCTGCGATTGTTTGCAAGCAGCTGGTGTGGGTCGCACAGAATGTCCATCACAGTCTGCATTTGGTTTTGGACGAATAAAAATTCATGCAGTTTCATAGTTCTGCACATTTAAAAGGCGCCACTGCCCAGCTGTGAAGATTTGAGCAGTTCCATCTTTGGTCCTGGCAATTGCCTGGCCTACTATCCCTCCAAATAACATCAAAGAGCCTGCACAGCATTGCCAGGCAACAAGCCAATGTTAGATTATAAACACAGATTCCATGGACATGATTTGCAGTCCCTAGAGTCTAGAAGCCAGAGGGCAGATCTAATCGTAACATTTAAAATGACAAAAGAATTTGATAGGAACATCGAAACTAGAAGTAGGCTGTTCAGCCCTTCAATCCTGCTCTGCCATTTATTATGATCTTGGCTAATCATCAGCTTGAGTACCCTGATTTTCTACCCCCACCCCCCACCCCCCATATTCTTCAATCCCTTAATCCCTTTAGCCCCAAGAGCTATATCCGATTTCTCCTTGAAATCACATAATCTTTTGACCTCAACTCCTTTCAGTGGTGAATCCTACCACTCTCTGGGTGGAGATGTTTCTCCTCACCTCAGTTCTAAAAGGTTTACCCCTTATCCTCAAACTATAACCCTTAGTTCTGGACTCCCCCACCATCGGGAACATTCTTTCTGAATCTACTACGTCTAACCCTGTTAGAAAGTTATGAGCTTCCATTAGATCCCCTCTCACTCTTTTCTAAACTCCAATGAATACAACCCTAATTGATAGGGTGGATAAAGACAAACTATTTCCTTTGGGTGCACCCAGAAGAATGGGGGTCACAATCTTGAACTTACAGCTGTTCTAGCCAAAGGAACACTTCAATTATAAGCAATAAAATGAAATGAAACTTACTCCAATTTATAAATCAAAAAGGTTTAATAAAGAAACTTCATTCCTCCAGCACTTGACACCTCACCCTGGGCCATTCCAAGTTCCCACAAACCCCAGCAGCTTGTTGTTTATACTGAGTCAGCTGACCATCACATCATTTTGTCATTGGTTACATAGTTTATTTGGTCAGCTGGCTCTTATAACATGTCATCATTACAACAGATCCAATATCACCATTGACATGCACCTGTCTATACCAATGGGGATGAAGTTGAAAGTGTCGAGAGCTTCAAGTTTTCAGGTGTCCAGATCATGAATAATCTTCCTGATTTCCGCTCCCCCCCCAACCTCCGTCATGCCGACACTATAGTTAAGAAAACCCACCAACACCTCTACTTTCTCAAGACCAAGGAAATTTGGCATGTCAACTACAACTCTCACCAACTTTTACAGATGCACTGTAGAAAGTATTCTTTCTGGTTGTACCACAGCTTGGTATGGCTCCTGCTCTGCCCAAGACCACAAGAAATTACAAAAGGTCGTGAATGTAGCCCAACCCATCACGTAAACCAGCTTCCCATCCATTGACTCTGTCTACACTTCCCACTTCTCAGCAAAGCAGCCAGTATAATTAGGACCCTGCACCCCAGACATTCTCTCTTCCACCCTCTTCCGTTGGGAAAAAGATACAAAAGTGTGAGATCACATATCAACCGACTCAAGAACAGCTTCATCCCTGCTGCCATCAGAGTTTTGAATGGACCTACCTTGCATTAACTTGATCTTTTTCTACACCCTAGCTATGACTGTAACACTACATACTGCGCTCTCTTGTTTCCTTCTCCATGGGCACTATGCTTTGTCTGTATAGCACACAGGAAACAATATTTTTCACTATGTTAATACATGTGACAATAATAAATCAAATCAAATTATCACATTCTAACAAGAGCTAGACTAGTGAGGAGTGGAATCAGAAAGCATGTTTTCCATGCGTAGCTTAGTGGAATCTGAACCTTTCTCCTTTAAAACATTGTAAATGTTGGTGACTAGTTGAAGTGCTCAAGATTGAGGTTGATAGATTTTTTTGGCAAGGGGATCCGGGGCATTGATAAAAGGCGGCTAATTGCCGTTGCTCTAATTGAACAGCAGAGCAGCCTCAAGGGGCTGAATGGCCTCCTCCTGTCTCTTCTGTCTGAGCCATTCTTGCTCACAGCCAGTTCTTAGTTGCTCTAGGTGCTTTGAATTTTGCCCCCAGTAGCTGCAGTTCTGCAATGTTACTGGACTGCTTCCTGTTTTCTCTGTGTTCACTTGATTTTGTCGCGTGTTGATTTGTTTAGCTCTTACTTCAAAGCTTCCAGCACTTTCCATGCTGAGATTTTTGGTCTAATCATTTTGGAGCAGTGTTTTTGCCTTTCTTACTGATGCCTGACCATTTTATTACACTACACAATATTTACTAGCAATGAGCACTCAGTAAGTTATCTCACATCCATTTATACCCATGAAAGAATTACTAATTTTAGCCCTCTTTCTGCTGTGAGTTTAGAAAAATCATTTTATAGAACATATAGATCTCGCTGATGTCAGAAGTAAAATTTTAAGTTTATCTTTTGATTTATTATTGTCACATGTATTAGTATGCAGTAAAATGTATTGTTTCTTGTGTGCCGTACAAAGCGTACCGTTCGTAGAAAAGGGAACGAAAGAGTGCAGAATGTAGTGTTACAGTCATAGCTAGGATGTGGAGAAAGATCAACTTAATTCAAGGTAGGTCCATTCAAAAGTCTGATGGCAGCAGGGAAGAAGCTGTTCTTGAGTCAGTTCTGTACATTAGTGTATAGTGAGACAGTTTCCTGTTTGATAGCAGTGGCACCAGGAAATATAATTTCCTTTTATTTTCTCTCTACCAAATGAAAAATAAAGTTTGTAAATGGAGCCAAGCCACAAATAAAGTCTGTAAATCGTTTATAAGGAAATATCTAAATGACTCAAGATGGCTTTTGCTGGAGGGTGGTTTATTTTCTTCTAACCCAACCAATATCAGTTTTGATGTGGAGTTGCTGGCGTCGGACTGGGGTGGGCACAGTAAGAAGTCTCTCAACACCAGGTTAAAGTCCAACAGGTTTATTTGGAATCACAAGCTTTCGGAGCGCTGCTCCTTCATCAGGTGAGTGGGAATAATGGTTATGATAATGATAATACAAGTCTTTACAGGTAATCAAGTCTTTACAGGGACATACAGTGCGAGTGGAGAGAGGGATAATCACAGATTAAAGAGGTGTGAATTGTCTCAAGCCTGGACAGTTAGTAGGATTTTGCAAGCCCAGGCCAAATGGTGGGGGATACAGGTAGTGTGACGTGAACCCAAAATTCCGGAGCCCATTCACCTAAGGAAGTAGCAGCGCTCCAAAAGCTCATGATTCCAAATAAACCTGTTGGACTTTAACCTGGTGTTGTGAGACTTCTGACTGCAACGTTTAGTTCTGCAGATTAGTTGCGATCAGGTGGCAGTGCTGAAGATTTTGTCCTGTGCTGAATGATAGGATGACGCCTACCACCCCCCACCCCCCCCCCCCCACCCCTCACTCAGCCTAGATGGGTGCTGCTAGTCGCGCCAGGATGTGCCATGCATAATGTAGAAGGTCTTGCTCCAAAGGAGAATCGCAGATGGCAAGTGGATTTCTAGCCATACTGTGAGTGAGGGATTCTTGAAACCTTCTGGATAATGGCTAGAAGAGAAGTGAGAGAAAGCCCAACCTGTCACCTCCTCTCAAGAGGGAGCAATGTCCCTGCCAGGGAGCTGGTAATCTACACAGTACTTTGAAGATTGTACCAACATGCTGCACTGTGACCTGTGAATGTTCATTTGGGATGTTTCCAGATCGAGTCGTTTATTTATCATTTTCTATTTTATAGTTTAAAAGAAATAAAGAAAATAATAACTTACAGAATCTTACAGTGCAGAAGGAGGCCATTCGATCCATCAAGTCTGCACCGACCATAATCCCACCCAAACTCTATCCCCATAACCCCGTGCATTTACCCTAGCTAGTCCCCCTGACAAAGAGGCAATTTAGCATGGCCAGTCCACCTAACGCACACATCTTTGGACTGTGGGAGGAAACCAGAGTACCCGGAAGAAACCCATGCAGATACGTGGAGAATATGCAAAACTCTGCACACAGTGCCCCAAGCCAGGAATCAAATCCGGATCTCTGGCACTGTGAGGCAGCAGTGCTAACTATTGTACCAACTTGCATTTATATATCATCTTTCATGGATGTTATAATACTTGTTTAGTCAATAACTTTCTTCTGAAATGTTATAATTGTAGAAAAGCCTAGCAACCACGTTGCTCATAGTAAGGCAGCACAGACAGCAATAAGATAATGACAGGGTTGTCTCTTCCAGTGATGTTGGTTAGAGGGGGAAATGGCTAACTCTCTTGCTATCCCTCAGGATACTTTCATGGGATCCTTGATACCTGCCTAAGGCAGGGCTTTGATTTAACATCTCGTGACAGTATCCTCTGACAGATTAGTGCTCAGTACTGCACTGCAGTGTCAGCCTAGATATTGTGCATGAGTCTGTTCAGTGGAACTTAAAAGACACACAATCTTCAGACTCGGAGATAAGAGCGGGACAAACAGAGCCACAGCTGCAATTAGGAACTCCAGACTGTTTGGTCTATGAATCACATTGACCCATCTTAATGATGTGCATGTAACGATGCTTGTTCACCAATTTAGGGAAAACACAACTCACTTATTTAGAGGTTAAAATTATACTAAGGCTTCCAGCCTCATGGCTGCAGTCAGCTTCCAAGATGACTCTGAAAACAGAAGCTTGTGGTTACTAGGGTGACCCCCTCACCTCCCTCCCCCCCCCCCACCCAACCTCGCCTCTCCCCGATTGATTCCCTAGGCAATGTCATCCTTACTCTGCAAGTTGATCCTTAAAGTGACAATCACCACATTGCATGTGATTTTTTTTTAATATGCTATAAAAGCATCAATCACTCCTAAGGGATTGGGCAAACATGTTGTGGGTGCGGTCATTAAGACCCGGTACATAAAAACAGCTGAAAAAGGCAGAAGTGTGGAAACATCAACAGCAGAGTGTGCTGTGTTCTACTCACAGGCCAAAGTGAAACTGCGACTGGATCACGTGACACACTTCCCTCCTAGTGATCGCAAGCTGCTATCCCTTAAAGGCATATTACAGCAGTGTACTGCTTTTGAAAGCAGACGTTTTAACCATCAAATGAGGCTCAATGGCTGCTGTGATAGTTGGTAAAGTGGGAGATATGCTCTACCGAACCCATCAATTTGTGTACAGTCTTGAAGTGCCCTTAAATTCTCAACTGTGTACGAGATTATTCCAAGCTCTTCCCAGAAAGGGAGATGGTTCAAGCAGTAGAGATGGGAGGAAAAGGCAGCAAACTGTTGGTGAGTGACACTGAAATGACTTGAGTATTCCTGGCATTAGGCACAAAATAATGACCCATTTACCACATGCTGGTGGAGTGATTGTGGTGTCTCTGGTCTGAACTAGTTGAGATACTTATAATGTAGGAGTGAAGTGATTGAGTTTGGATGTGAGATCAGTGTTGAATGTACCACACTATTGATCTGGTACCCGTTAGTGGAAAACATTTAAGAAAAAGAGGAGACTGTGCCTAGATTTTGGATATTAAGGTCTCATTACATCCGAACCATTTGCAACCATCAATCCTCAATTTTCCCTTCACCAGTTTCTATCTGTTCATCACTAAGTGACAGATTGGCACAGTGAGGCACTACAGCCTCACAGCGCCAGGGACCCAGGTTCAATTCCGGTTTCGGGCGTTTGTCTATGTGGAGTTTGCATGTTCTCCTCGTGTCTGTATGGGTTTTCTTTGGATGCTCCGGTTTCCTCCCACAGTTCAAAGATGTACAGGTGGGTTGGCCATGCTAAATTGCCCCTTATGTAGGTCTGTTGGTTAGATGGATTGTCCATGGAACATGTGTGGAGTTACGGAGATAAGGTGGCAGTGTGGGCCTGGATAAGGTACTGTCAGAGATTCGGTGCAGACTCATTGGGCTGAATGGCCTCCTTCTGCCCTGAAGGGATTCTATGAGTGATTTCTAATTCTTCAGGTTGCTTCAGTTCCACCTTAACTCTTTTTCCAGCGAGGCCTGAAGTTACACACTAGGAAGCTGCTCAGTTTGTCTGTGTGGTCTGTTTCTACATAAAGTAGTTGCTTAGAGCCTTTGCTTCAGTCTAGCTCACATTCCCCTTGTCGCTATTTGCAAGATATTTAGATAGAGGAGCAAAGCTCATAAGCTGATGCACAAGTTAATTTGCATGCAACCGGGAAACCACAATCAGCAATGTGAAAATGACCAGATAATCTGCACTAGTGGTTTGGCTAAGGAAAATATTGGCTTAGAGAATGGGGAGAGCTCCCTCTATTAGGTCACTGGAGTGTCCGTTTTGTATTCAAGTCCCTGGGGTTAGAGTGAGATACAGCAATCCTGTGGAGGTATACTGGGAGTGAATGTTTGAGAGTGTGAGGAGATGGAGAACAGAGAACAAAAGTTCTGTAATATGACGGGGAGGGGGTGGGAGCGCAGTGTGGGGAGAATAATTGAAATTTATTCATTAATGTCACAAGTAGGCTTACATTAATACTGCAATGAAGTTACTGTAAAAATTCCCTAGTCGCAACACTCTGACGCCCACGCTCAGTAATTGGTCCTGCTGCCTCACAGCGCCAGGGGCCCAGGTTCGATTCCCAGCTGTGCAGAGTCTGCACATTCTCCCCGTGTCTGCAGATGCTCCAGTTTCCTCCCACGATCTGAAAGACGTGCTGGTTAGGTGCATTAGCCATTCTCCCTCAGTGTAACCCGAACAGACGCCGGAGTGTGGCTACGAGGGGATTTTCACAGTAACCGCATTGTGGTGTCAATGTAGGCCTACTTGTGACACAATCAAATAAACTTTAACTGTTCGGGTGCACTGAGGTAGAATTTAGCATGGCTAAATACAGCTAACCAGCACGTCTTTCGGACCACAGGAGGAAACCAGCGCACGTGGAGGAAACCCACGCAGGTACGGGGAGAACATGCAGTCAGTGACCCAAGCCAGGAATCAAACCCAGGTCCCTGGCACTGTGCCATCATGCTGCCCGAATGAACAACGTTGGAATTTTTCTGGGCGTACTGCCAGTTAGGCTGAGCAGGGTGGAGCTGATAGGAAGCATAGACATAGGTATAGAAACATGTGGCATTATCCCTCAGCAGTTTACATCACAGTTCTGATGGACTGGCAATAGGCTGGTCGCAATGCTACCTGAACTTTTTTTTAAATACATTTTTACGGAGTGTGGGCATCGCTGGCTGGGCCAGCATTTATTGCCCATCCCTAACTGTCCTCCACTTCAGAGGGTGCTTGACAGTCAACCATATTGCGGTGAGTCTGGAGTCACATGTAGGCCAGACCAGGTAGGGACAGCAGACTTCCTTCCCTAAAGTTCATTAGTGAACCAAGTGGGATTTTTTTTTAAACAACAACAATCATTAGACTTTTAATTCCCGATATATTTATTGAATTCAAATTTCACTGTCTGTGGTGGGATTCGAATCCGAATCCCCAGAGTATTACTCAGGATTGCTAGTCCAGTGACAATTCCAGTGTGCCACTGCCTCTGCATAGGAACGAGGTGAGCTGGGATCCTTTATTTCTAAATAATACATAAAAGAGAAATTATGAAAAAAGCAAGATGATATTGGGGGCCCAAGTAACAGTTTCAAAAGAACAGGAATGATTTGAAAGAAATATGATGGTGCGAAGAATAAGTAAAAAGGTCAGAGGTCAAGCAAGCTGCAGGAAGAAATATTGAGGGAAAGCAAAGGTTTTTAAGAATTAGCTTTGGCCATTCCAGAGAATCAGTAAGAGTCTGTTGTTGTTGTTGAGGTGGGATTGACAATCAGTTAACTCAAGTTGCACTGTTTCTTCATTTTTGGCCTTTGTGATACTCTCTGCCTTATCTCTTCCTGTGTCTCGTTGAAGTACTATCAGTGTTTCCTGTCTATCTCCTTAGTTGCCAGTATCTCTGGTTTGACGAGAAGACTCTAGTGAGACTGAGGAGTTGATAATCGCTGTGTGTTTTTTTTATTGAAGTTAGACATCCGTTATTAGTGAAAACCCAGCTCCAAGCGTGAGGCTCCAAAAAAGCTACTGAGGAAACCACACTGAGGAAACATTTCTGTTTGCCCAATCTTGATTGCACATTCCTTCCCCCCCACCTCGCTGCAGCCCAGAGCATTTGGATGATTAGGAAGAAACGATCTTCGGAGCCTCCAACAGGGGAAGTTCCCTAATTCTACTTGAGCAATACCAGCACAAAGGTCACAGTTAACATTAGCTGGGGCTCAGATGGTAGCACTCTTCTGCGTTAGAAGGTTATGGGTTCAAGTCCCATTTCAGAGACTTGAGCAAGTAATTTAGCTAATGTTCAAGTGCAAGGTAGCACAGTGGTTTGACTCCCAGCTTGGGTCACCGTGTGGAGTTTGCACATTCTCCCCGTGTGTGTGTGTGAGTTTCCTCTGGATGCTCTGGTTTCCTCCCAGTCTGAAAAACATGCTGTTTAGGTGCATTGATCCGAACAAGTGCCGGAATCTGGTGACTAGGGGAATTTCAGAGTAACTTCATTGCATTATTAATGTAAGCCTTACTTGTGACTAATAACTAAACTTTTTACTTT
Organism: Carcharhinus amblyrhynchos; assembly: GCF_965287045.1. Taxonomy (NCBI): domain Eukaryota; kingdom Metazoa; phylum Chordata; class Chondrichthyes; order Carcharhiniformes; family Carcharhinidae; genus Carcharhinus; species Carcharhinus amblyrhynchos. The sequence goes on from NC_137324.1 coordinate 167,681,691, forward strand.
TACTCCTGAGTGATACAGCATTGTTGGAGTTGCTGTCTTTTGGGTTAGGTGTTAAATTGGGGCCTCACGTACCTTCACAGGTGGATGGGGAAGATCCCAGGGTGCTGTTTGGAGAACAAGGGAATTCTGATGTCCACGCCAATAATAATCACTCACAGAATCCATAGAATCCCCACAGTGCAGAAGGGGGCCATTTGGCCCTGCGAGCCTGCACTGACCACTATCCCACCCAGACTTAGCCCCACAACTGTTTTACCCAGCTGAGAGTAAGGGGCAATTTAGCATAGCCAATCAACCTAACCGGCACATCTTTGGACTGTGGGAGGAAACTGGAGCACCCGAAGGAAACCCACGCAGACACGGGGAGAACGTGCAAACTCCTCACAGCCAACATTACTTTGTGGTTAATGGTATGTAAATTGGCAGTTGGATTTCTGACATTACAGCGGTGAATACGTTTCAAGAGTACTTCATTGACTAAAGCTCTCCGGGGTATTTTGAGGTTGCAACGGGCTCCACAGAAATCTAAGTCACACTTTCCTTTATGCTGAGCTTCCTTCAGATGAGAATCGCTCTACTTATTGGCTGGCGGAGATTGCTGGAGCATTCATCTTTAGTGATAAACTAACTTTTCCAGGTACCATCAACAGATTAACCAATCAACACTTTCCTACAGTATTCCAGACCTGCCTGGCTCTGAATGGATCAGCAGGTCTGGCTTCCTGAATTTGTTTTGTAATTATAATAGCGCGGCACTCCTCAGGGGAAATCGAGATTTCATTAGGAATAAAAGATATTTATTGATAAAGAGAAATGAGTTTCAAGTGTTTGTAGCCCAGGACTGCCTTGGAACATGCTCCAGTTTTTACATGCTGACTGCATGGCTGCCCGATGTATTCTGCCTGAGAGAGGACTCTATCCTCTGGGGTTGATCACTTGCTCTCGGTTCCCACTGGTCCCTCAAGCCAGCTGACCCTTTTCAGCTGTGCTGTCTTAAAGTGACAGACACCACGATCACAACAGCTATGATCTCCTGTCATGTCTTAGCGTGTAAATGGCATGTGTTGGTTGTCAGCTTTATTTTTGTGGGGCATGGGCATCGCTGGCTGGCCAGCATTTATTGCCCATCCCTAGGTGCCCTTGAAGTGAGTGGTATTTTAGAGGGCAGTTGAGAGTCAACCACACTGGAGTCATGTGTAAGCCAGACCTGGTAAGGACGGCAGATTTCCTTCCCTAAAAGACATTTGTGAACCTGGTGGGTTTTTCTGACAATCGGCAATGGTTTCATGGTCATCAGTAGATTCTTAATTCCAGATATTTCTTATTGAATTCAAATTCCACTGTCTGCCATGGTGGGATTTGAACCAGATCCCCAGAATATTAGATGAGTTCCTGGATTAATAATCTAGTGATAATACCATTCGGCTATTGCCTCCCCAGATGGGAGGTAAAGTGCCCGCCTTTGACTCCATGGTCACAGTTGAGCCTCTGATTCAGCTGGTCATGAGTCCTCCAACATGAGAGACTCCAGCATGTAATCCAGGTTACCACTGAGGGAATGCTGCACTGTTTGCAGTGGTTTTTTTGAGGTGTTAATCAAAGGTGTAAAAGATCTGGTATGAGCCATATGTGACTCCAGACCCACAAAACGTGGTTGACTTCTTAACTTACCTCTGAGATAAAAGAAAATTACAGCACAGAAATAGGCCCTTTGTCCCTCCGAGCCTGTACCAACCATGCTGTCCAGCTGAACTAAAACCCCCTACCCTTCCAGGGACCATATCCCTCTATTCCCATCCTATTCATATATTTGTCTTGGCGCCCCTTATAAGTCTCTGTTGTATCTGCTTCCACTACCTCCCCCGGCAGCGAGTTCCAGGTACCCACCACCCTCTGTGCAAAAAAAAACTTGCCTCGGACATCTCCTTTAAACCTCGCATCTTAAACCTATGCCCCCTAGTAATTGACTCTTCCACCCTAGGAAAAAGCTTCTGACTATCAAATACTGGAACATTTTCATAGAATCATAAAATCCCTGCGGTGCAGAAGGAGACCATTTGACCTATCGGGCCTGCACTGACAATAATGCCACCTAGTCCCTATCCCTGTAATCCCACGCATTTACCCTGCTAATGCCCCTGACACTAAGAGAATTTACCAGGGCCAATCCATCTATCGTTGGACTGTGGGAGGAAACCAGAGCACCTGTAGGAAATCCACACAGACACGGGGAGAACGTGCAAACTCCACACAGGCGGTCACCCGAGACAGAATCGAACCCAGGTCCCTGGAGCTGTGAGGCAGCAGGTCCAGCCACTGTGCCACCCATTTTTGTGGGGGGGGGGGGGTAATTCAGAATGGGCAACAAATGCTGACTTTATCGGTGACGTCCGTATTCAATGAAAGAATAAAAATCTTGAAAAAAGAAGGCTCCACAATTCAAAGCTTTGCTTATAAGTAGGTTCAAGGGCATAGTGATATGTCCGATGTCTGGCACCATTCACTACAACCATCGCATGTTAACTCTGGCTGGATTTACAAGATACTAAAGAAGCTAATCTTTCTTCCCAAGCCTCAAGTGCTTGTCAATACTCAATCGATACATGATGTAGTTGTTCTAGCAGCTGGCTGAATTATGCAGCAGAGAGGTCTTACTGTGACGAGAGGAATGTCATTAAGATATGATCTTTTATCCTTTCAAAATATAACAAGGTGTAAAAACCAAGCCAGTCTTGTTTTTGCTTGTGTTCCTACCTTTTTCTCCAACGCTGCTTGTCTCTCATTGTATTCAGTCACCAGGAACAAAAGAATCCCCCTATTTTCCCCCACCACACAAATAGCCCCATCCGCCATCCACACAAAACAAAAGAGTAACATGAATAAAAATGGAAAAAACTCCAGAGAACAAGAAGACAACAAGCCACAGTATAAGGACAAGGCATCACAAGGGGCAACAAGGGTTGGACGTGAGCTGAACAAAAAGTGGCAGAGCAGGAGAGAACAGGGAACACGGCCTCTCTCTGTCTGACCCCAAGAACCTGTCTCTGATTGCATTCCATTCAATACTGTGCTTTCTCTCTCACCTCGGACGTTGAGTTAGCCCGGAGCCCACACGTTTCTTGATATAAAACTAGAAGGAGAGTTGATTTATGTAGTCAGAACGAATAGACATCCAAATCAATCATTATCACTCAGAGATTATTGCACATCAACTGATACCTCACCGAAAGCCTCTGATCCCGCTTTTCCTTCAAGATTCTGTAAAACAGAGTAGTTAAGGGAGATGGGGTAAGTTGCTGATATCTCGCAGCAGGGATTGTGAAGGCTGGTATGCAGGCGGCTGCATCTCTTAAACCAGACCCTTACCATCGTCGACAACAGACTCGATTCAGACTGTGGCAAAGGTTGGGGTTATAGTATGCCTCATTAGCCTTTTCTGCGTCTCTCTGCCTCTTTCTCTTTCCCTCTCCCTCTCTCTGCTAAGAAAATTGGTGAGAAGTCTCACAACACCAGGTTAAAGTCCAACAGGTTTATTTGATAGTAAACGCCACAAGCTTTTGGAACACTGTTCCTATGTCAGGGTGAGTGGGGAGTTCTGTTCAGAAACAGGGCATATAAAGGCACACACAGTTTACAGAATACTGATTAGAATGCGAGTCTTAGCTTGAAGACTCAACTCAGTCGTAAATCTGTTCCCCCTTATTTTGAGGCTATGCTGCCTAGTTCTAGTTTCACCTGCCAATGGAAACAACTTCCCTACTTCTAATCTATTCCCTTCATAATCTTATGTTTCTATAAGATCTCCCCTCATTCTTCTTAGCTCTAAAGACTGTAAAAGTCTGGCTTAGGTCAGGAACTAAACTGTACTGCAAACTGCGATTGGAATATTGTGAGCAATTTTAGGCCCCTATCTAAGGAAGGATGTGCTGGCCTTTGGAGAGAATCCAGAGAATGGTCATTAGAATGATCCCAGGAATGAATGGTTTGATGTATGAGGAGCATTTGAGGACTCTGGGCCTGTACTTGATGAAATTTAGAAGGATGGGGGGGAGATCTCATTGATACTTAAAGAATACTGAAAGGGCTCGATAGAGTGGAGGTGGGAAGAAGTTTACGTTAGTAGGAGAGACTAGGATCCGAGGGCACAGCTTCAGAATAAAAGAATGACCCTTTAGAACCGAGATGAGGAGGAATTTCTTCAGCCAGTGGGTGGTTAATCTATGGAATTCATTGCCACAGAAGGCTGTGGAGGCCAGGGTATCGAGTGTATTTGAGACAGAGATAGGTTCTTGATTGATAAGGGGATCAAAAGTTATGGAGAAAAGGTGCGAGAATGGGGTTGAGAAACTTACCAGCCACGATTGAATGATGGAACAGACTCGATGGGCCAAATGGCCTAATTCTACTCCTATATCTTATGTCCTGCTGTGTGCTATTGAAAGCTGATGTGTGACAGTGTCACTTGCTGCACTGTGATGCTGACCTTTTTGGGGAAATTTTAAAATTTCTAATCACCCACAATGTAATTTAAAAGATGTGGGTAATTAGTGGAAGTAACTGTGTTTACCTTTTAATTTTTTATCTTGAATCAATCAACCTGTAAACTTTCCATCGCCACCCAAGGAGATTCCCCAGCCCATCTCACTTGTAAACGTGCCAGACACAGTAACCCTTTTTTTATTTTATATTCCACCAGATCAAACAAGAAAGGTTAAGAGACAAACTGTAAAAGCGATGTCGACCTCATTAAAGCAAAACCTCCAGAGGACTGCGCCTGTAAAGTTCTCCAATTATTCTTTGCAAGTGCCTTAAAGTTACCTAGCATCATCAGTTAAAGGTAGTTCGATGTACTCATAAAAGGCTGACTGAACATTATTCTGCGTGTGTTAGTCAGACAGGAGCATTAAACACAACGGGGGTGACTTTCATAGAATCACAGAAACCCTAGTATCCAGAAGAACGCCGTTCAGCCCATCAGGTCTGTACTGACATCGATCCCATCTAGTTCTTATGCCCGTAACCCCACAAACTTGTCCCGCTAATCCCTCTAACCTACGCATCCTGGGACACTAAGGAGCAATTTAGCATGGCCAATTTGCCAAACCTGCACATCATTGGAGTGTGGGAGGAAACTGGAGCACCCAGAGGAAACCCACGCTGACACGGGGAGAATGTGCAAACTCCGCACAGTGACCCAAGATCGGGAATCAAACCCAGGTCCCTGGTGCTAGGAGGCAGCAGTGCTAACCACTGTGCCACCATGCCACCCTGAGCCTACACTCTCCATCTATGGGGAGGGTGGTGTGTGTTCAAAATTCAGAGGGCGGGATTCACGCCGGTGAGTTTCTGAGCTCTGATCTTACTGGTCCCTCACCAATGGAGTGGCTTAAAACATGACATGCGACCACAGAAGGCTCAATTTCATACATTAGCAGGTAATTAGTGAGCACTCTGTCTGGATATTGAGGCCGCATGGAATTTTCAGTAGGCCCCATTTACAGCATGACCCAGGCACTTTCACCTCTGAGGGGGGTTTCGGAGATGGGCACTCAGGCAGCCAGCACCCATGTGCACTGCTCAGGAGAAATGGGGGCGGTCTCACGGGACACGGATAGGTTCCACTCGAGGCCAGCTGTGGGAATCCCAGAATCACCATTTTGGGAAGCGGTGTCAGGAGGGGTCACTTGCCATCTTTCTCTACCCTTCGTGTTGGGGCACCCCTCACTCTAAAGGGGTTGTGAAGGCTGGTATGCAGGCAATGTATCCCCTGTCCTCCTTTCTGGGTTCCTGTCCATACTGCAGCTGAGGGGATGCCTTTCCTTAGTAAGGGCTGGCAAGAAGGTGGGAGGGACATAGCACTGCCATTCTCACACTCCACAGGGTGCCTGGTAACCGCAGTGTTCACCCAAGCTTGGTGGCATGAGCAGACAGGGTGGAGGTTCTGTAAGTGTAATACGTCCTTGGAGACAGAAGTCCCTTCACCAAAATCCCTTCGTTTACAAGACTGACAACAGCAGAGTGCTTTCCGTTAGCAGTCTACACGAGGAGTCCCAGAGGAACTGACACACCTGGTTAAATACAAAACAAGAGGCTCCCATCAATTTGGCCCTTAATCAGAGAATTCATATTCGAATAGGGCCACCTCAATTGCCTGATTAAAGTCATTACAGTGAGTGAACAAAGTGAAATTTATTGACAAGTATTCAGAACAAAACGTTGACCTCGCTACACTAATGCTGAAATTCACCCGTTCCCACTAAGTGCCTATGATTTTTTAACCTTCCTCACCGCCCCCCCCGCCGCCCCCCCCTCCCCCCCCACATCTAGGTGTATCCCCAGGATCTGCAGCTGATGTTGAGGTGGCCTGCTAACTTCCACGCCCTTTGGCCTGAGATGACCTTGGCAGGCGTCCCATGGGGAGACCTGGATCTTGAGGGTCCAGACCTACTTTCATTGAGCACGGGTGTTTGACTGCTTCCCTCCTTGGTGACAGGGAGATGTGTCACCCACAGGAAAGATCGGGGGAGCCGGGAGATGCCCACGGTCCCCAGGCTCGATGGTGTCAAGCTGTACTCCTGCCAGCCCTCTTCCCTTTGGGCTCCCAGGGGCCACTGTGCTTCTCCATGGGATGAAGAGGCAGAGTGAGATACAGAAGCCCCACCACCCTCTGGCACATAAACTCATGCATTCCCGCCAGTGCCTGCACCATGCAGTCACAGCCCTGCACCATGGTGCGGACATCTCTTGCCATGGAGTGTACGCCCTGCACTAAGGTCGCCACTGCAGACGCCAACCTTGCAGTGTTGGCTTTGGTGCACTGCAGTGATGGTGACATCTCCTTGGATAGAAGGTGATGGGGTTCTTCCAATTGGCCTTGCAGTCTGAGGATTGCTGCTGTCATCCCTCCCTAGTATTTATGACTCTTCCTTTGTAGCTCTGGTGTAACCAGGCCCAGGGGCCCAGTAGAATCCTGGACTGTGCCATCTCTCTAAGCGCTGGTTCCTTCAGACATCCCTGCCTCTGCCTGGTGTAGATCGTCAGCTGTGAGATGCTCAACAGTGAGTGTCCCAAAGCCAGCCTAGTTATTGAACCCACCGCAGTGTGAACATCTGCTCTGATGTCAGCTGTGGGTGACACAGTGGGGTTGGAGAAGTCCAGAATTGCTGGAGTCTGGTGGTTCCAGGGGGCGCAGTCTGATCAGTGACCCCCTCAATGAAACGCAGTGCAGGTTTCTTGGCTGCCATCCCCAGCGATCATTGTTAGGGCAGGTGACTCGGAGACAACTTGCTGCTCCAGCATGAAACTTGTGGGAATAAAAATGAATACTAATGAGCTGTAAGATTTGGCTTGGAAACATACCATTGGTGAGAAACATTCCGTTTTTCAGACCAGAGCCAACACTCTGCCATTTTTTGGTAAGATTTCACCCAACCTTTTAATGATTGTGGCTGCTTTAGTGGAGGTAATGACGGTTCTTTGGCAGTTCAGCTGTTCCAGGGAAAAATAACAGAAGAGTAAATATGCATTTGAGGCAAATTAATTCCAGATGCTTGTGCAACCTTGATATGTCATACTTCCTGAAAACTCAAGAGCAGCTCCTGAGTCGACGTACATACACATTCCCAACTTCGTTGTAAAGCAGCTATAACACACTCCCCCTCTCCCCCTCCCCCTCCCCCCCTCCATGCACCTTGAACATTGCCTCTCGGTTCAAGTACATTGCAAAGGCAATGCCATTTTCTTCTGACTTCTGCCTGAATTGCCTTCGCTACCCGGGTTACCACAGAGTGCTGGACAGCTATGGCGTCCTTTGAACACTGGTATCCAAGGCCACAGAGGCAGCGGGTTGAACTTAGCAGTGAGCTGAGCTGGAATGAGAACTTGTTCTGAGACATCACTCAACACATTGGGCCTGCCTGCACCAGTGGAGTTGGCCACCATCTTCAGGCTGGAGAGGGTGGGTTCTAAGCTCTGGGCAATGCCCCCATGCACATACTGTCTTTCTGTCATTTGACTATTTCTACCTCTCGCCTTATTTAGCTTCTGCAGCCCCCCCTGCCCCGCCCCAATCCATGTGCTCAGTTGATTGCACTCTAGGAAACTGGGCATTTGCCTTGTCCTTGCCCCCTGCCCTGACTGTAGGCCATTCATGCCCAATGCTTCCTGCTATCCTTTAAATGATGGGCTGTATCAGCGTCAGTGAGTGATGGAGTTTGTTCCTCATCACTGTTCTTGACTCCACGAACTCCGAACATACTTCTTCCGCCTTCTTCCGTCAGGGAAAAGACTGAAATCACATACCAAATGACTCGAGAGCAGCTCCTTCCCTGCTGCCATCAGACTTTTGAATGGACCTACCTTATATTAAGCTGATGTCTCTCTACACCCTAGCTATGACTGTAACACCACATCTGCACCCTCTCCTTTCTATCTCCCCTATGTGCTCTATGAATGGTATGCTTTGTCTCTTTAGCACGCAAGAAACAATACTTTTCACTGTATACTAATGCATGTGACAATAGTAAATCAAATCAATTCAATTCTATCATCTATCATAGAACTCTACAGTGCAGAAGGAGGCCCATCGAGCCCGCATTGACAACAATCCCACCCAGCCCCTATCCCTGCTCCAGGCAAAACAAATCAGTTCATCGGCAGAAGATGATGGGGAACTGAGTATTTGACCCATCCTCTAATCCCTTTAATCTACGCCTCCTGGGACTCTAAGGGGCAATTTAGCTTGGCCAATGCACCTAACCTGCACATCTTTAGACTGTGGGCGGAAACTGGAGGAAACCCATGCAGACATGGGGAGAACGTGCAAACTCCACACAAACAATGACCCAAGCGGGAATCGAACCCAGGTCCCTGAAACTGTGAGACAGCAGTGCTAATCACTGTGCCACTGTGCTGCCCCCATTCCTTCTCTCCTACCTGTTATTCTTCCACCACTACCTCACCAGATGATAATTCTTGGGTAATTGAAAAGAGAAAGGGACAGGTTATGGTGGGGGTTGGTTGTTGATGGAGGTCAGTGGGGGAGGGTGTGTGGGGAGGGGAGGGGATGCGAGAAACGATTGTGGAATGAGGTGAAAGTGACGTAGAAGAGATAGTTGTCTTTGATGGTTTCAGCTGCATTGCTCCAGCCAGACTGCAGTTCCCCTTCAGTAGCGCAGAATAGTTCTAACCTGTGCCAACCTCTTGGGATTTTACACCCTTGCTCAGATGTGTAATCACTCCTCAGTTGTGCACTGTATGCAAACATGTAAAGGAGCAGGCAGCAAAAGGTTTGCGCACTGCTTGCACCGTAAGCAATGGGTGTGGGACAAACCTGCATCACCATTCCCATGCCTTTTCTTGGGCTCGAACCAATTTTTTCTCCTAAGGGAATAACAACACAATTAACCACGTTAGTGGGGAGGCAGTAACGTAATGGTACTGTCACCGGCCTAGTAATCCAGAGACCCAGGGTAATGCCCTGGGGACCCGGGTTCAAACACAGGTGGTGAAATTTGAATCTAATAAAAAATTTGGAATTAAAAGTCTGATGATGACTATGATACCACTGTTGGTTGTCATTGGAAAAAAACATCTCTCATTCACTTAAGGGAAGGAAATCTGCCATTCTTACCTGGTCTGGCCTACGTGTAACTCCAAACACACGCCAATATGATTGACTCTTAACTCCCTTTGAAATGGTCGAACAAGCTACTCAATTCAAGGATAGTTAGGGATGGGCAATAGATACTGGTCCAGCCAGCGATATCCGCATCCAGTGAATGGAGAAAGATGTAGTTACAATGCCCCTGAGATTGGCACCATCTAGACTCTGCCTTGTGGGTGTACCCGCGGGGACTGCAGTGGTTCGAGAAGGCAGCTCACCACCACCTTCTCAATTCAAATTTGGGATGGGCAATAAATGCTGGCTTAGCCAGCGACACCCACATCCCGTAAATGAATAAAATAGAAGAGGGAGCAGATGAGAAGAATTTGAAAGCAAGAATGAGAATTGTGTTGCTCCAGGCAAAACAAATCAGTTCACCGGCAGAAGATGATGGGGAACTGAGTATTTGACCCACAGTAACAGTGTAAAGGTCAGCATTACCTCGGTGAATGGTACACTATAAACTGTAGAGCTCACTGCAAACAGCTTCCCCATACAATGACCTCATCCAGAAGCACATCTGTATGTTGGCATACAGTGGAGGGTGGGTGAGTCAGTGCAGTGTTTGCACAATTATAATAACATGTCATGATTCTAACAGCTGTATCCATTCTGAGTCTGACGTAATGTGGATATCTTATTTAGGCAGCTGTCAGGAACAGGGCATCACACATCAGTGGATTCTCCCCAGACCTACCTTCAGCTGGGTCCTGTTTCTTTTGAGCTACTGTCGACATGTAAGCCCCAAAATATCCGTCCTTTGTAAAAATTGGGTTATTTTCACAAGTGTGAGGCTTCACTGACCTTTTACATTACAACTTAATAAGCTTTTGTGGTTTGTGCAGTGGTTAAATGTCACTGTTATTGAGTTAATGTCACAACAGAATAGTAAAGAGGCTCTATTCTTAAGAAAAAGCGGTGTGCCAATTCGCAACACCTTTTAATTTGAGGCCTTGTTTAATTTATGGACGTTTCTTCTGGGACATGGAAGTGGTACAAGTCCGCTTGTAATTTTGCAGCTAGGCACAGATGTTCCATCAGTATTCAGTGGGTTAAGAGAAGGCTTGCGTTCCTCATTTATTTAATTACTTGCAGACATCCTGTGGAAAGGCTTTGGATATTCGCAGGCATTTCTCTGTCTGTTCAAAGAGAGTCAAAGGAAATTCAGAGAACTTGAACCTCGTTTTGTCATGGGAGGGATTTCGGGTCACTGATGCTGATTGATGGAGGAAGGAGGTATAAGTTGAGACAAATCGACTTGTGTCAGACGAGGCTTCATCTGGCCAGGCTGCAAGTTACCGCCAGGGTCATGTTTTACAAGCCATTGAGTATGCCTTCTAACCCATCATTCATCACTAGAAACACAAAGGTCAGCTGTTGCCGTGGCAAAATGTGTTGTGGGATGTGCTGGTGGGAGGAAAAGCTCCTTCAGTCTCACCTTGTCCCTTAGTTGCTGCTCAGCCTATTTTCAGCTTGTGACATTAAGCTTGCAAAACACTAATCACCTGCAAAATACCTTACATCTTACAGAACGTTTGTAGCATCCTTACCTCTGTGTGAAAAGATTGTTGGTCATAAGACGTAGAAGCAGAATTAGGCCACTCGGCCCATCAAATCTACTCTGCCATTCAATCATGGCTATTATTTTTCTCATCCCCATTCTCCTGCCTTTTCTCCATAATCTCTGATCCCCTTATTAATCAAGAACCTATCTATTTCTATCTTAAAGACACTCAATGACCTGACCTCCACAGCCTTCTGTGGCAAAGAGTTCCACAGATTCACCACTTTCTGGCTGAAGAAATTCCTCCACATTTCTGCTTTAAAGGATTGTCCCTTTAACCTAAGGTTGTGACCTCTGGTTCTAGTTTTTCCTACGAGTGGAAACATCCTCTCCACGTCCACTCTATCCAGGCCTCGCAGTATCCTGTAAGTTTCAATAAGGTTCCCCCTCATCCTTCTAAACTCCAACGTGTACAGACCCACAGTCCTTAACCGTTCATCGTACAACAAGCTCTTCGTTTCCAGGGATCAATCTTGTGAACTTCCTCTTGACCCTTTCCAAGGTCAGCACGTCCTTCCTTCTATATGGGGCCCAAAACTGTTTATAATATTCCAAATGGGGTCTGATCAGATCTTCATACAGCCTCAGAAGTACATCCCTGCTCTTGTATGCCAGCCCTCTTGACATGAATGCTAACATGGCAGTTAGGAAGGCAAACGCAGACTGAACCTGCACGTTAACTTTAAGAGAATCCGATCCATTCCAACCATTAGAACACAATATCATCATTGCCACATTGCTGTTGGTGAGCGTTGTGTTTTTATAATTATATATATTTATATAATATATTTCTTATATATAAAAACACCGATCACTGAAAGGATTGGGTAAACATGTTAAGGCTTCAATTATTAAGACTAAGCATATGGGAACATCTCTAAAAAGGTAAAAACTGTGAAGATGTCAGCAGCAAGAGCTGTGCGTGCTGTGTTCCGTTCACAAGTAAAAGTGAAACTAAGACTGGGTCACAGGACACACCTCCTTTCAAGTGATGTCATGCTGCAATACCTGAAAGGCATATTACAGCAGTGGGATCCTGCTGTGCACAAATTGACTCCTGTGTTTCAGTATGCACACCTTAAAGGTATTTAATTGACTGTAAATACTTTGAGATGTTCTGAGGTTGCAATGGGTGAAATATAAATACAGTCTTTGTGTGAAGAAATTGCATTGTTGTGAGAACATTCTGTTCATGAATATAAGATGATGTCAATGTGCTTCAGAGTTACTATTCAACTGTGCTGCGTCCAAAAACCAAACAGAATGCAACAAGATATTTTCTCTGCATCTAGCAGCTTTACATCATGTTTTAGGAGTCATTAAACCATCTCCTGAGGATTCAAGAATAATTGCTGCACTGATGAAAAAGTCACTGGGTGATTGCATAGGTTACTGCATTTGGTCTCAGAATCCTCAAACTAAGGAAAGAAATGCAACTGATTGTTATGCAGTGACCCGGTGGAAAAGTTCATATCTGGGGAGGACAGGAATGAGTGCCAGCTGTGAACTATTACTCTCAGTAACACTCCGTCACTCTCACCTGCCTGTCACCCGCTACAGGAATCGTATTGGGTGAGGGCGGACCATGGGAATGAACCTTAACCTCGGGTGGGATTTTTCAGTTTTAGGATGAGCATGGCCAGAAAACCCCACCCTTGAGTAGTATGCTTTTAACCACTGGTAGAGATGGATATTCCATTCCTCATGCTCTCTTGCAGCTCTTTTTCTGTCCATCCCTGTCCTTCATTCCCTCTCCCTCTCTCTCTATTGCCTCACCATCTCTCCAACTCCCCTCTTCTCTCCCTCGCTTCCTTGCATCCTTACTCGCTCCTCACTCACCCTTGTCTCATTCTCCCAGTTCCTTGCAGACATGGTGGAGATTTCCTTTGAACCTGTTCAATGAGTGCTTTGCTCATTGCGTTCTGGCACCCACTTGGGAAAAAAAGGGGAGGATGCTAAGCAAGGGATATTTATAATGTTGCCACAAAATCCCCTTGACCGTGGGTTGGTTTGATACCCATCACTGCTTGTGCCACAGTTAAAGAATGTGTTTCACAACACAGCTGGATTATCTGAGAGGAAATGAATTGGCTGTTGGTGAAATGAAATAAGTCACATCCCTGTCAACATGTCCAATTGTGGCTCATCAATATTCTATTCAAGCTCCACCATTTCAATCCATTCATTCCAAAATCAACCTTCATTAACAAATATTTAAAACATGACAGCTAATCTCGGGACAGATTGGGCTCCATTTTGGACCGATCCCACTAACTACATTGAAGGGAAACTGATACTGATCACAGTGCCAGTATCCTGGGTCAGTCCTCACCCCTTCAGGCAGCTTTTGGGTGACACAGTGGTTACCACTGCTGCCTGTCAGCGCCAAGGAGCTGGGTTTGATTCTTGGGTTACTGTCTGCGTGGAATTTGCACGTTGTCCCCGTGTCTGTGTACGCTCCTACCAAAGATGTGTGGGTTCGGTGGATTGGCCATGCTAAATTACCCCTTAGTGTTGGGGGATTAGCTAGGGTAAATGCATGGGGTTACGGGTAGAGGGCCTGGGCAGGATTGTGGTCGGTGCAGACTTGATGGGCCAAATGGCCTCCTTCAGCACTGTAGATTCTATAGGCATAATTCTTCCATGGTGACCCACAACTTTTCTGGTGGGTTGGGGTGGGAGATGTGCATCACTGGCCTTGTACCGGGGTTTGTGCATGCGCCAGGAACGCATGCGCATCTCCCAGAGCAGGAGAACAATCGCTGGTCAGACCACACGGGAAACTAACGGGAAGGCAGGTAAGTAATTTGAATCTTTTTAAAATGTATTTTAAAGACGTTTAGTAGTTCATTATTGGGAACTTCCAGGTCCTGGTTGAATCTCCCAACCTGCCAGGAGTACTTCATTCCAGCGACATTTACATTAGCTCCTCAGGTTCGGGAAGTAGTGAGAGACCCCATCAGAATGAAGGGGGGCACTCGGGGCCCTCCAGGGGGTCAGGTTGTGGGAGGTTGTGCCCCTAGGCATGGGCACCCTGGCAGTCCCAGCCTGTGTCGCCTGGCACTGTTCAAGGGGCAAAGTACCCATGCACAGGGGAAACTTTTGCACTGCCCACTGGGCATTGGGCAGCGCCAAGGGGACAGGGCCTATTGTCAGCGAGGCCTAGGGGCGATCGATGGGGGTGGAAAGTCCCCATTGCCACTCTGCATGGTGATCGAGTTTGGGATGGAGAGGGGGCAGCGATTGGCGCAGACTGGGGGGGGGGGGGGGGTAGGGGATGTGGGGGGCCTGCCTCCCGGAGGGGGTCTGGCCATGGGGGGGGGGGGGAGTCTGGGAGGAGGGGAGTGGGGGGTTCACTATTGCTGGGGGGTAGGCTGTACATTGGGGTGCTCCGGGGTGGAGGGGAGGGTCAGGGCTGTCCTGGGAATTTTCATGGGCGCTGCGAATGGGCCTTGAAGGAGGCTGAAGGGGCAGCACTGCGGGGGTCCCAGGCTGGCCACTGATTGAGCTGGCCGGCAAACAGGGGGACTGACAGATCAGGGCCGCTGCGTACGCAGTTCTGGAATTGGCAAGTTCCAGCGCGGATAGGCCCCGTCCCCTTGGGTTTTTAATGTGATTCATGATTGGGACCTCTGCAGTACACAGAGTGAGGAGATTCGGGTGAGGAGCTGAACTGACAAAAGAGTCGGAATTTAGAGCAGTTTTCCGGCACTTTTGGGAGCATCGTGGCCTATAGTTCTGATTCTTTCACATGAAGCCTGATGGAACCTGAAGAGATTGCGTTCACCTTTCTCTTCAGCAATGTGACACAGAGGGTGGAATTGCCCCGTCCCGCCCACCATGGGAATCATAGCAGGCGGGGACAAACCGCGCAAAGGTCCGTTGACCTTGGGCAGGATTTTCCGGCCTTGGGGTCAAGCACAACCGGAAAATCCAGCCCAGAGAGTGATTAGAATGTGGAACTCACTACCACACAAAGAGAGGAGCACCGATGTGCATAAGGGGAAGCTGGATAAACACTTGAGGAAGAAACAAAGGAATATGTTGGGGAGGATAGATAGGGCGGGATGCGAGGCCTATGGAGGTCATAAGTACCAGCATAGACTGACTCATTGATGAGAATTGCCTATGTTTGTGCTATACACATGTCACATCATCTGTTTGCCATTCTTTTCTGCCACAATTGGCTCTGTATCATAATCCCATATGGTAATTCATGTCTGTAGTTTGCAAACCTTATTTACCGCACTCTGATGACAAAGGTATTTTAACTGGAAACAGTCCCTCGGTGGTATTGCTCATGGATCTGATGACCAATGATCTGATGATCTTCCTTGGTTTCAAATTACATCACTTGACTTCTTGGCTATTTGGATGAAGTACTAAAATTTTATGGAATTTGTGGTGGCAGCTGAGTCACTTTAAATAGTGTTTTTCATTAGAAATAAAGGAATTTTCCAATAATAAGAACATAGAGTGATGGGAATGCCTCGCCTGCTCTGTCGGAGAGTTGGTGCAGTCTCGATGGACTGAATGGCCTCGTTCTACACTGTGCTGTGACTGATGACCTCGAGGTAGGTTAGCATCTCGTAAAGGAGCCCACTTACCTCACAGATTCTGTTTTAGATGAAAGATCCACACACACAACCATTTCTGTCAGGTGCTGATCCACCTGTCGTGTGTGTCCACCGTTTTCTTTTTGTACCATAGATTTAATAACACAAGTTGGAATCTTGTACCCTCGCCGGTGATGAGCTTGGAGATGGGAGGGACATTTATTTTTCGTGGGATGATGGTTCCCGAAGCTCCACTAACCTGACATCTCCGCCAGGATTAAGTCCTGGTTGGGAAGGCCCATGGTTGACCTTCCCACCACATTTCCAATTAAGCACCTTAAGTGACTGATTAATAACCACTCAAGAGTCCGCTTCTATGCAGGGAGGCCTGTCATTGTGCGGCGTGCGTGATTGGCCAGCAGCTCTCAGTCGGTGGGACCTCTGCCCTGGGGTCTTGAATCTAGGGGAAGGCCCACTGCTGCCCTTGCCGCTGCCTGATTGGCATGTTGTTCGGCAAGCTTTCCAGGCAGGCAAAATCCTGATGCCCCAGCAACCTACTGCCCCCTGTCACTTTCAGGCAGGAGAAGATAAAGCCCATTTAGCTCACCAATCCATTTGGTGACATGTTTAAACCCATTTGTTGAGAAGTATCTGTCTAGTTCTTCCTTCAAGCCGGTTTTAGTTCCTTATTCATCCACCACCAATGTCAGCAATTGTTTCCACATAGAATCTCACAGTGCAGAAGGAAGCCATCCAGCCCATTGAGTCGGCACTGACCACAATCCCAGCCCCACAGCCCCATGCATTTACCCTAGCTAGTACCCCTGATACTAAGGGGCAATTTAGCACGGCCAATTAACCTAATCAACCATATCTTTGGAGCGTGGGAGGAAAACAGAGCACCTGGAGGAAACCCATGCAGACACGGGGAGAATGTGCAAAGTCCATACAGACAGTTACCCGAGGAGGGAATCGAACTGAGGTTAATACAATGGCAATATGAGGCAGCAGTGCGAACCACCATGCACCCCACATGTTCAGCATCCCCTTAGTAAAGAACTTCCTCCTTCATTTCACACTTCCATTTGTTTCCTTAATTCCTAAGCATGGCCCCTTTTGTGCTTCAGTTCTGTACAAAATAGACAAACTTTGCTGGATCCAATTTATCCAAACCCTTCGCGACTTCAGTAATACCTATCGTATTCCCAGGGAAGTCGATCTTCCCCCACACATCATTCCCTCAAATCCAAGGATCAGTCTTGTGGTCCTGTCTTGTACCTCTTCCAATAACTGAAAAACTTTCTCTCTATCCTCACCAAGAATTGAAAATCTGTGCCCAGTGTCTGGGCAACACCATCTGTCTCTCCTTCAGGACACACTATGAAAAACATTTGATGTGGCCAAACACAAGAGCTGTCAAACCTGTTCTGGATGAAATTTTTGCAAATACAGTGGAATTTACTCTATTGTGAAGGTTACTAAGAAACCTACAGGCTGGTTTGGAATTTGCTTCCTTGCTAGATTCCTTGTAATCTAGACCAAATACACCTGGATCTGGAAACTATCCGAGTCATACAGCACAAAAAAGGCCCTTTGGCCCATTGAGTCTGCACCGACAATTTTTTTTTTTTATTCAACCATGGCTCATGGGCTTCAATGGTTTGGCCAGCATTTATTGTCCATCCTTAGTTGCCCTTGGAGAGCAGTTGAGAGTCAACCACATTGCTATGGCTCTGGAGTCACTTGTAGGTCAGATTGGGTAAGGGCAGCAGATTCCCTAAAGGACATTAGTGAACCAGATGGGGTTTTCCAACAATTATGGTCATCAGTAGATTCTTAATTCCACATTTTTTGTTTAATTGAATTCAAATTCCACCATCTGCCGTGGCGGGATTTGAACCTGTGTCTTCAGAACATTAGCTGAATTTCTGGATTGATAGTCTAGCAATTATACCACTAGGTCACTGCCTCCCCTTAATATCTACCAACAAAGGCGTGATAATCCCATTTTCAGTCCCATATCTTTGAATATTATGATATTTCAAGTGTTCGTCCAAATATTTTCTAAGGGTTGTAAGGTTTCCAGCTTCGACTACCTTCCCAGGCAGTGCATTCCAAATTCCCAACACCTTTGGATAGAATTATGGTTAGTATTCAGAGACCAGTGCGAGCTTTTTTTTAAAATCACTTTTGTTTCAGGTTTCTGTTAAAGAGATCCCATGTATCTGCTGCCCTTGAGTTTGGAAGGTGCTGTCTAAGGATCTTTGGTGAATTGCTGCAGTGCATCTTGTAGATAGTACACACTGCTGCTACTGAGCGTCATTGATGGAGGGAGTGGATGTTTGTGGATGTGATGCCAATTAAGTGGGCTGCTTTGTCCTGGATGGTGTCAGGCTTCTTGAGTGCTGTTGGAGCTGCACCCATCCAGGCAAGTGGGGAGTATTCCATCACACTCCTGACTGGTCTTCAAAGAGTTCCATGCACTTTTTAAAAAATCTCTATCTAGGAGGCTGCTATTTAGTGTCTCATTAAAATAAAGACAACATGCCAACCCATGCTTTGCTAAGGTGTTAGTCTGGAGTAGGGATTGGGCTGATAATCTTATGAATTAGAGGCAGGAGGTGTACTAATTTAGCCATGTCTGATGTATGACAATTGATAGGTTCAAGTTACAGTAAGTAGTCTCACAACACCAAGTTAAAGTCCAACAAGTTTATTTGGTAACACGAGCTTTCAGAGCACTGCCCCTTCATCAGGTGAGTCAATGCTCCAAAACCTTGTGTTACCAAATAACCCCATTGGATTTTAACCTGGCGTTGTGAGACTTCTTACTGTGCCTACTCCATTCCAACGCCAGCATCTCCACATCATGACCACCACAGGTTCAACTTGGGTCTGTTCTCTCAAAGTGAAAATGCTGCTGCTTCTGATAGTGTCATCATCGACCCAAAGCAATATTTCCTCCACAGATGCTGGCTGACCTGTTGAGTATTTCCAGCATCTTCTGTTTTTATTTCCAATTGCAGATTTCATCATCTGCAGTATGTTGGATTCTTTAATGTAATTCTTGGTATTTTGTACTTTTGCACATGACTACATTGAGCTGAAGGTAACTTCTTTCCGTATGTGTTTTGTAGGGAGGTGTGTATTCGACTGGACGGCAGAGTTCACCTCACAGTGGTTTACTTTGGAACAGAACAGATGACAGAAGTCAAATCCATACTTGAATATATGTCCAGGTGAGCACGGTCTTTCAGAAGGTTAAGCACCAGCTACAATCCCTTGTGGCACATCGCCCAACGAGTGACACTCTGGGCTGGATTTTACGGCCTTGCTCATCCTGAAACCGGATAATCCCACCTGAGGTCAACGGACCTTCCCATGGTCCGCCCCTCACTCGCTCTGATTCCCATGGCAGAGGGACAGGATAATTCCGTCCATTGTATTGCTGATGAGGGATACATTAGCTGCTGAGTTTACGTAATACATAATCCCTACAGTGCAGAAGGAGGCCATTCAGTTCATCAGGTCAGGACTGACTGTCCGACAGAGCATCCCACAGCGGCCGTATCCTGTAATCTCATGTATTTATCTCACGAGTCCCCCTAACCCACACGTCTTGGGCCACTAAGGGGAAATTTTAGCATGGTCAATCCTTTTAACTTGTCCACTTTTGGGAACCAGAGCACCCGGAGGAAACACATGCAGACATGGGGAGAATGTGCAAACTTCACATAGACAGTTATCCCAGGCTGGAATTGAACCCAGGTCCCTGGCGCTATGAGGCAGCAGTGCTAACCACTGTGCCACCATGCTGCCCATTTGAACATGTTGAGCTTGGCCACTTGGGCACATTACGCTGGCAGAGCTGACACACTTGGCCGATTGTACCCAGCACGTACTCAGCGAATGACCTTCGAGAGGGGAAAACAAAGGTGTTTGGAGGGAAGTAGTGCGAAAGTACATTGACTGAGACAGATTTTGCTCTGGTAAGGCAATAGATTATTTTAACAGTGTTTTTTATATGAGAACATTCTATCAACTCTTTCCTTAACCCAACATCCTTCAGTGACTGCAGCTTCACTGGCAGGGCATCAGGAACTACACACCTCGGAGCTCTGAGGCAAATAAAGTCTTGCCACAGAGCTTGAAGAATGGAGCTCCATGTTTGACTTGATGTTGATAAATTTTCTGAGTTATGCTCCTGCTGAGGTTTACAGAACAGTGCGCTGGTGTCTTAAGGCTCTCTCTGTCCAGAGCCTTATATCAAATATGTGACGTGTTGAGAGCTTGCAGTCTGAAACTGCCAGACTACTTGCTTTAATGCTCACTTTCACAAAACCCCGATCCAGTAATGACCCAGAACATGGTGATACTCTCACTTATTGCCAAATTTGATTCATTGCCCCTCAGGAAAATTCCAGTACCTGAAGAAACAATGCTGTCTCTTGGAAAATTACAATGGGACAGACAGACTTGTTCAAAGCCACGTTAAACTCGC
Source organism: Carcharhinus amblyrhynchos (assembly GCF_965287045.1). Taxonomy (NCBI): domain Eukaryota; kingdom Metazoa; phylum Chordata; class Chondrichthyes; order Carcharhiniformes; family Carcharhinidae; genus Carcharhinus; species Carcharhinus amblyrhynchos. The sequence continues at coordinate 167,701,976 of NC_137324.1, forward strand.
CAACGTCCTCGCAGGGTAACTGATTCCTTGTTCAAAACTGGATGGCATGGTGACACAGTGGTTAGCACTGCTGCCTCACAGGACCAGGAACCCGGGTTCGACTCTGGCCTTGGGTGACTGCCTGTGTGGAGTTTTTTTTATTCATTCATGGGACATGGGCGTTGCTGGCTGGCCAGCATTTATTGCCCATCCCTAGTTGCCCTTGGAGGGCAATTGAGAGTCAACCACATTACAGTCACATGTCGGCCAGACCTAGTAAGGACAGCAGAATTCCTTCCCTAAAGTGAACCAGATGGGTTTTTCCGACAACCGACAATGGTTTCATGGCATCGGTAGATTCTTAATTCCAGATTTTTTAAATCAAATTCTAATCCCACCGTCAGTCATGGCGGGATTTGAACCCAAGTCCTCAGAACATTATCTAAGTTTCTGGATGAATAGTCTGGTGACAATATAACTAGGCCATTGCCTCCCCTGTGCAACTGTCTGTGTGGAGTCTGCACATGTTCCCCATGTCTGTGTGGGTTTCCTCTGGGTGCTCTGGTTTCATCCCGCAGTCCAAAAATATGCAGAATAAGTTGATTGGCCATGCTAAATTGCTCCTCAGTGTCAAGGGGATTAGCAGGATAAATACATGAGGTTATGGGGATAGGGCCTGGATGGGATTGGTGTTGGTGCAGACTCGATGGGCTGAATGGCCTCCGTCTGCACTGTAGGGATGCTATGATAACTTGCAGCAATTTCCATTGGCTTGGAACTGTACTACAGTTTGAACTTGTACAAAGTGTCTGACAACAGTGTGTCCTTTGACTTGGCGAAGTGCGATCAAATTCTTGAGCATTTTATATACTTCTGGGTCCATTTCCATTAAAAATAATCCCCATTTCCTCCTCCCCACTGCCTGATTAAAAGCTGGATTATCAGGATCTTTGAGGATTTTGTTAGCCGTGAAAAACATCTCTGGCCAATACACACACGTACTGGTCACGGCTGTACGCTCCCTGACACTCAATCATATCTGTTCACCCTCGAAGTTCAATCCACCTTTTCCCTAAGGCTGGACTTTTAAGCCTATTTCTCAGCAAAGCAAAGCTCACAGTTCCTCTGAAGGTTTGCTGAAAACTTTTCCAACTGAGAAACAACCTTTCCTTAATCCTTCCAACCTAAAAGCAAAATTGGAATATAAAGCTGCAGGTTCTAATCAGCAGCTTTAGAAAATTCCAATATCTGCGGAGAGAATTGAATTTGTGAACTATGTGGACAACTGGCATTATGTCGACTAAATTAAATTTACCAGAAGAATGGTGAACTTGGGGTGGCATAGTGGCACAATGGTTAGAACTACTGCCTCACAGTGCCTGGGTTCAATTCCAGCTTCGCATCACTGTCTGTGTGGAGTTTGCACAATCTCCCCGTGTCTGCATGGGTTTCCTCCCACAGTACAAAGATGTGTGGGTTAGGTGGATAGGCCATGCTAAATTGCCCCTTAGTGTTGGGGGTTTAGCAGGGAAGTTACAGGAATAGGGATTGTTGTCGGTGCAGGCGTGATGGGCCGAATGGCCTCCTTCTGCACTGCAGGGATTCTATGATTCTAGAATGGGGCAAGATGAAGGAACACCCTTTTTGAAGAAACTGTCCTATCCCAAGTGAGTTGCACATTTTGTGATACATTCATTCTCAGGAGGCAGGTGCCACTTGCAAGGGTGGCATTTATTGTCCATCTCCAGTTGCCCTTAAGAAGGTGGACCTTCTTTTTGAACCACTGTGGTCCATTGTGGTGTCCGTGCTGGCCCGATGGTGTTGAATAGAAAATTCAGTATATTGAGCAGTGACAGTGAAGGTGTGGGCGATAAATCCTCCAGTTAGGATGGTGGGCGTTTTGCAAGGTGTTCCGGTAATGATAAATTTGCATGATGTTGCTGCTCTCGGTGCAAATGCTTTTTGCAATTTTTTGGCTAAATTGTTTTCCATTTTTAAGTTTTCCTTCTTGCCCTCAAATGGCTCAAACCAACCGTGTTTTATTATTCAGATAAGTTGTGACTCACATGTAATAATGACACCCTCTTGTTACCGAGGAGAAGTTGCTGCTGAAAATTTGTGCAGAGAATATAATGTATCTGTTCTGGAGTGATATATTTTCATGTCTTTATCTTTCGAATATAGAGAGGCAAATTACAGGAACTACACCTTCATTCCCTTGAAAGAGGATTTCTCCCGCGGGAAAGGATTGGATGTAGGTGCTCGGGCTTGGAAGGGGAACAATGTCCTTCTGTTCTTCTGTGACGTGGATATTCACTTCACTGCTGAGTTCCTGAACACATGCAGATTGAACGCCCAGCCAGGTATCTCACTACCTACATTAGAGAGCATAAAGCCTAAGCTCCTTCAAAGCATAGACAATGATAGACCGAATGGTCGCGTTAGTGACAGCACATCTGACTGCATCTCCGGGGAGAGAATAGAATCTAGCTGACCCTTTGTCTTAGCCCTGTTGGAGCTGTACTCATCCAGGCAGTGGGCAGTATTCCTTCACAACCTGACTTGGTTGTGGGATTCCGTGGCACCAAATTCAGTCCATAGCACCTGCATTTTCAGACATGCTGGTGAGGTGCATTGGCCATTGCTAAATTCTCCCTCAGCGTACCCGAACGGGTGCCGGAGTGTGGCGAGATTTTCACAGTGACTTCACTGCAATGTTAATGTAAGCCTACTTGTGACACTAATAAATAAACTTTAACTTACTTTGTTCTCTAAATTGTGTCAGCATCATACAATGTGGGCTATATGGATGCTGTTTTGGTAAGAGTATTTGTGCTGGAGTTAGAAATGGGAGTTGATCTGTAATGCTGATTTGGTGCCAGTAGTGCTATTTTCAATCTTGATGCTTTAGCTAATGCCTTTTCTTACACATGCACAGTCGAACATACGTTCAGTAGCAGGAAGGGATCATCAACAACTTTTGGGCCAGTTGCTGTTGGATTTCTGTTGGATCTGTCTGAGTCTGGAAAAGTGCATTCAGTTTTCTAGTACTACTTAAAGCGGGGGAAGTCGACAAGGAGTATGTTGTACATGGTGAGAGTCCAGATTCTCTTACTCCAAGGATCTTGCTAAGACCACTTGCTCCAGGTCATGGGTGCTATTGTTAAGAGTAGCATGACAAGGAAACTGAGTAGAGGCATCACAGAGCAGGACAAGGTGCTTGGAGAGGAGGGGAGGGGGGTGGGGGAGGAAATGCTCTCATCAGGAGACCATATCCACGGTCTTCATCCAGCAGTTGCTTTGCCTGTACCTCCTTTTTGTGAAGGATGCGCTCTTTGAAACTGCCACTTCTGCAGAGTTGCAGCCTTGGTACAGGATGAGTTCCACTCCGTCACTGGCTGTCACTAGCATCTCCCACGTTGACAGCCACACAAGGGAGGTCACTGATGCTCTATAGGAGAGGGGAATGCATTTTCTTTGTGCGGAGAGAAACAGGGGGAAATGTGCGCTCAGATTTTCTGTTGCAGGATGTCACTGACTGCAGAAACGCTACTTTGTGGGCACTGTGTCAAATTGGAGGGCAGTGCCCCAACCAAAAGAGTTCCATTGCCTGAATAGTCATTTGGTGTGTGAATGTCTGTTTTCCTGATAGCTGTCATGATGTCTTTACTTAGTCTGCTGTATTGGAGCCATCAGGAGAAACCAGGATAGCTCGTGGTTGACAAGGACTACCCACTCACCACCTAGCTCTCAAATCCTGCGCAAAATGCAAGCACGTGTGGGCAGCATATGCATAAAAAGCACAGTGCTGCTGCATGGAATATCATTGTGCAGACCTTGGCTTTGGCAACCCTTGGCATGATGGCGCAGTGGTTAGCACTGCTGCCTCACAGCGCCATGGACCCAGGTTCGATTCCCAATTGGGTCCCTGTCTGTGTGGAGTTTGCACCTTCTTGCCATGTCTGCCTGGGTTTCCTCCTGATGCTCCGGTTTCCTCCCACAGTCTAAGGTTAGGTGCACTGGCCATGCTAAATTGTCCCTTTGTGTCACAGGATGCGTGGGTTAGCGGGGTAAATATGTGGGGTTATGGGGGTAGGGCCTGGATGGGATTATTGTTGCGATAGACTTGATGGGCCGAACAGCCTCCTTCTGTACTGTAGGGTTTCCATGATTCTATGGTATCTATCTGAAATAACACCCACTCATGGTACTTTCCAAAAGGAAGATGGTAGCTCCCTTGATTAGTCAAGAAAGGGAAAATTGATTCCGAATGCCGAGTGTTCAGAGACTCCGGGCGTGATGATTTATTTGTTAAATCACCCAAAGGTGTGGGGGTTAGATGTGCCGTGCTAAATTGCCTTTATTGTCAGGGGGACTCACTCGAGTAAATGTATGGGATTTTTGTAGATAAGGGCCTGGGTGGGATTGTGATCGGTGCAGCCTCGATGGGCCAAATGGCCTCATTCTTCATTGTAGGATTCTATGATTCCGTTGCCTGAACCATTCTGGAGGAGCACCACAGTACTCGTCAGATCATGTGTCACGGTTTAAGCAAAATACGGCGGCTGCTGGAATCTGAAACAAAAACCAGAAAATGCTGGAAAATCTCAGCAGGTCTGGCAGCCATTGTGGGGGGAGAATAGAACCAATGTTTCGAGTCTAGGTGACCCTTTGTCTTTGCTTTTAGCTCATTCAGCCAAGTGGAGAGTCGCAATCTTGACTTGGGCCTTGTAGTTGGTGGACAGGTTATGGGGAGTCAGGTTACTCGCATCAAGATCCCTAGTCTCAGACTTGCTCTTGTAACCACAGTATTTATTTGGCTAGTCCAGTTCAGTTTCTGGTCAATGGTAACTTTGGTTTTTTAAATGTATGTGCAGAGTACTACCTCATCTTTTGTTGATGAGCTCTCACGTCACTGGCAGCACCCACTTCACTCCTCCTTGCTCTAATGGACCTCTGTGTCAGAACGTCCCTTTATTTGTTCTGCCAGAGTTACCCACCGTGATTGATGTGTACCTGTGGGTGGCACGGTGGTTAGCACCGCTGCCTCACAGCACCAGGGACCTGGGTTCGATTCCTGGTTTGGGTCATGGTGTGGAGTTTGCGCATTCTCCCTGTGTCTGCATGGGTTTCCTCCAGATGCTCTGGTTTCCTCCCACAGTCTAATGATGTGCAGGTTAGGTACATTGGCCATAGTAAATTGTCCCTGGGATGCACAGGTTAGCGGGTAAATATGTGGGGTTATGGGGATAGGGCCTGGATGGGATTGTTGTTGCAGTAGACTCGAGGGGCGGAACGGCCTCCTTCTGTACTGTAGGGTTTCCATGATTCTATGGTATCTATCTGATATACCGCCCATTCATGGTACTTTCGAAAAGGAAGATGGCAGCTCCCATGATTAGTCAAGAAAAGGAAAATAGATTCTGAATGTCAATGTTCAAAGACTCTGGGAGTGATGGTTTATTTGTTATTGAGCACAATGGGGCATATCTATCTGAGCTGTCAAGAGAAGTTGCTGTTTTCATGCGGTAAAGTATCAAGCAACATTACAAAGCATATCGGCCCATTTGATAGCCTCATGAGTCAGCTGAGAATCAATTGACTGAAACAAAATAATATCGGGAAACAATCATTTTCAGAGCTGCAAATCAGAGTACTGAGCTGGTGATTTTTGATAGCTGAAATAATAACCAAGAGAGGGAAACTTGTCTGATGGGAAATTTGTGAAAGAATGCTCCATCATGTTTGCATCTCTGGTATGTCCTCATAAAACGTCAGTGTAGAGAAAACTAGCCTTTCACATCTGGCCACTATTGGATGAATAGATAACCAAGCACCCAATATTTGAAATTCTCTGATCAAAAAACCCACTGTCTTGTCGGTTTTACAGTTCAGGGTTTGATGACAGCACAAATGTGAGTGTTAGAGCTAGACTGGGAATGAGGACCTTCAAAGCCGCTGAGGAATTGCTCTACTTGTGTCCAGTGAATGTGGCGATGCTGGCGTTGGACTAGAGTAAACACAGTAAGAAGTCTCATAGCACTGCAGTGCACCAGGGGACAAGGCATTTTCAATGTAGTAAATGTGCCTTGGTGAAATTCAGTCTTCCAGAGGACACACTTTGTGGTCTTAACAACTGATGGAGCTCCTGCGCTGACAGGCAAGCACAGTGGATTTGTTAGTCTAATACCCAGATCAGTGCCTCGGGAAGCCATCACGCATCGTTCAAACAAAACAGTTGTGTGCAAAGACCCTGGAGATGGAAAGGTGGTTTCTACAATCATTTTCATTAGGCCCAAGGAACTCAATCACAGACAGTTCCAAGCCTTTCTTGGAAAGGTTGGGTTAGACCATACAGCCACGTTTGCTGACTCAGCATGGCGGCCACACTAACCAGATTCTAACCGTTACTTGCCAAAATAAAAACCCTCATGACAAACAAAAGCAAAGCCTCAGGGATGACGAGCAGGGCTTGAATGACGTGGCACTCCTGGTTGACATCATCATGTGTGGTCAAGCTTTCCCTCAGAAATTGGAATTGATTAGGAAAGAGTTGATTTATGAAGAAAATTGTCCAGCTCACAACAACTATCAACAAGGCATGCTGAGACTGAAAAGCATGAGAAGTATTCTGCACTGATAGGCAGACTAAGGAATGAATTCAAACAAAGTTTACAGGTTTTGGGGAACATGGTGATGACCTTTCAGATCCATTTGGAACTGGTGTCACTGAGGCTCGTGACACGTTCCAACTGGCGCTAATCGAGAGTCAAAATAATTGGAATGAAGAGCGCTTTCCCAGGGTGTGACCTTCTGATATTTTACAGCCAATATGTTCTCTCAGAGTCTAAATCAAATCTATCAAAACAGCCTTCTCATTCATTGCTCTGTTGACAGCATGTTTTGCTGTAAACAGCTTTTTTTTTCAAGAATGAAAAATGTCCGAACAAACTCAAGACCACTCCTGACTGACGGACATTTATCCAGAATATTCCGCATCGCTGTGTGGGCAGACATGGCGTCTTTGTGCAAGTAAAAACAATGTCAGATATCTCATTAAATCAATGTTCAATATAGTGATGAGAAAGTAAGTGAATAAATTTTCTCATTTGACGCTTGCTCGTAAAAATGTTTTGATTAATGGAGAGATGAATTTCTAATGTTTTGTCTTTCCAAAGTTTACTCACTGGCCCCGTAATTGAAATGTGGCCCCTCACACAAAATTCTCTGACACCCTGGCTTGAGAACTTAACAGGACAGGTGATCAGTGGGTAGTCAGTTTCTTAACACACTGCACCTTGTTTCTACCCTAGCGACCATGTTGATATAAAATCCCACAGAGCCACCGAATCCCATCAATGCCCAAGGAGGCCATTTGATCCGTCGAATCTGCACCGACTCTCCAAAGGAGCTTTTTATCCAGGCCCACCCACGTGTCCTGCCCCTGTAATCCTGCGCATTTATCACAGCCAATCCACCTAACCTACACATCTTTGGATGCTAAGGGTCAATTTAGCATAGCCAATTCATCTCACCTGCACATCTTTCGTCTCACGGTCCAAAGATGTGCGGGTTAGGTGAAATTGGCCATGCAAAATTGCCCCTTAAGTTTTCCAGAGTGCATAGGTTAGGCAGATTAGCAGGATAAATATGTGGGATTACGGGGATAGAGCCTGGGTGGGATTGTTGTTGATGCAGACTCGATGGGCCAAATAGCCTCCTTCCGCACTTTAGGGATTCTATGACTGGGTTTCCATCTTTGAGCTGTGTGAGGAAACAGGAACACCCAGAAGAAACCTACACAGACAGGGGGAGAACATGCAAACTTCACACGGTCACCCAAGCTGGGAATCGAACCCGCGTCCCTGGCACTGTGAGGCAGCAGTGTTAACCACTGTGCCACCGTGATGCCCGTCGAATTCAACTTCTGGATGTATCAAATAATGCCAGATCTAAGACTCCGATAACTGTACTGCTTGTCATTTCCACATACGGCACCCACACAGTCATGGCCCTTCCTGAGAAATTAGTGTGAGAGTAGCCACCCATTCCACGGGTTCAGATTGATCCCGCAACAAGCCGGCTGGTTTTACTGTTGAAGAAACTACAGCAGGTCCCTTTCACCTTCCTCCGTGTTATTTACAACAGTTTGCAGCCATACAGCTGAGATAGGAGTGAAGAAGTGTGTTGTGACCAGCACTACATTACAAGCTGCTTATACAGTGGATTGGAGTGTTAAGTGTAGAATAGGATTACAGTGCTGGGCTCTGCTCAGTTTCCCCACACATATAAAAGTCAGCCAGGGCAGAATGGATAATGTGAATGCTGCACATTGAGACTTTAAAACTTCTTGAATGATAATATATAACCATGCAGCAGGCCACGGCTAATATTATTCTGATCCTACCACTTGTACTCAGCAATAATGCTGCTTAGATTTGAGATGAGTGTTCCCCACTCTCATATTTCCATGAAGCTTGCTTAATTTTGTTATGGAGATTGCATTATATTCTGATGGTTTCTACCCCAATTCTTTTGGGCAATTAATTGAGGATAGATCTGCTGGCACAATCTGCAACACTCAGAATCCTCGCCAGTTAGATGGGCAGAGAGCAGTGAGATTAAAAGTGCATAAGATCAATTGACAACTTTACTGCTTCACCATTCTGGGGCGGTACAATGGTTAGCACTGCTGTCTCTCAGCTCCAGGGACCCAGGTTCGATTCCCGGCTTGGGTCGCTGTTTGTGCGGAGTCTGTACGTTCTCCCAGTATCTGCGTGGGATTCCTCCAAGTGCTCCGGTTTCCTCCCATTGGCCATGTTAAATTCTCCCTCAATGTACCCGAACAGGAGTGTGGCAACTAGGGGATTTTCACAGAAACTTCATCGCAGTGTTAATGTAAGCCTACTTGTGATATTAATAAAAAAAACTTAAAGCTGAGTCCCAAATCATTGATCGAAATGGCAGCCAAGATATTGAAATGTAAATGTTATATTCCAAAAATGGGACTAGTTCTGTCTAAGGTTCTGAATGAAAGATGGAACCCAGGCTCTGAGCTTGTGGAAAGGTTTGGTTTGTGGCTAGCTTTAGCCATTTCCTGGTTTTATCTACACACCCAGAAGTCAGGAAATTCCAGGGAAGTGACATTACTTACTTTCTGGGACCTTCCTGGAGGAATCTGCCCAATCTCGATTGAGTTTGTGTAATTCCCTTCCTTTTTGTTGCTGTTATTGTGGCCTGGATTTTTACTGAGCTGGGTTGACTCAGGAGTCCTTTGAAATTGCTGAGCTGGTCCTAACTCCGGGAATCCTATTCCCAATCTGTCTGATTTTTGGGAGTGCCTTTAAAGGGTGTGGAAATCCCAACCTGGCCAGCTCCATTTCTGGGGGTAGGTATCTCCTAGCCCTCTGCAATTATCACGGAGCTGAGCCAGGTTTTTAAAGAGTTGTGGTTCACTGCCCCTCAGAGGAGCCATGAACCTGCAAGAGGGGACCTTTCAAAAGTAAGGTCTAAAGGGCCTACTCCCTAGGTCAGTGCTGCCCTTCTACCCACCTCTATGGCCCTACAAGGGGCATAGATTGTGAGGTCCTGTGGCACAGTGGGTAGTGTCCCTGCCGCTGAACCAGAAGTTCAGGGTTCGATTCTCCCCACGACTTTGATGTACAATGAAGGTGTGATCATAACGTGGCCAAACTGCTTAGAGGGGATGCGAGGGCTGAAGGCTGGCAGCACTTTGCATTTTCATTTCAACTGGGGCAGAGTCTCACTGCTGTGAGGTGGGCCTTTTAACCGGCCCAGCTTCACAACTAGAAGCCCATGTGTCTGCTACCAAACCTTTCCTGAGGTAGGCTGGCCTGACGCCAGCCTGTACCCATGCTGCCAACAGTGAACCTGCCTTTGTGGGCACTATCTCCCGAGCTGTGCGGGCCCACCTTGGGGATGAACACCCAGGCATGTGACTCTACTTGCCTGCTACCCATGTGACCCCATTCCCCTGGCCTTGCCCGTGGACTGCTGCAACTAATTTTGACCTGGTTGATCTAAAACTGGCCTCTCCGTCCTTGCCACCCAAGGCGCTACATTTCAATTTATTTCTCAAATAGTAAGTAAATTTTGGAAAGACAAGGCATTAGAAATTCTTCTCACTATTAATCAAAACATGTTTGTGTCAAATGGAAAAAAAACTAATTGATTAGCTTAGTTTTTCATTACTATATTGAACACTGAGTTGGTGAGATATCTTTGTTTAATTTTTGTTCATAAGATGTGGGCATTGCTGGTTGGGTTAGTACTTATCGCCCATCACTGAGGGCATTTAACAGTTAACCACATTGCTGTGGCTCTGGAACCACATGTAGGCCAGACCAGGTAAGGATGGCAGATTTCCTTCCCTCAAGGACATTAATGAACCAGATGGGATTTTTCCAACAGTCAACAACGGTTTCATTGTCATCGTTAGACTTTTAATTCCAGATTTTACAGAAATCGAATTCCACCGTCTGCCGTGGTGGGATTTGAACTAGTTTCCCAGAGAATTATTGCCGTGGCTCTCTGGATTACTAGTCCAGTGATAATAACACCACTTCCCCGTGATGCCACCTGGCATAATTTTTGCGTACACAAGTAGTCAGTGTCTACCCGCATGGGTGACATAGCGATGTGGAATGTTCCAGATTGATGGCCATCAATCAGGAGTGATTTTGAATTTGTTTTCACGTTTTCCATTCTTGGAAGAAGGCTGTTACCAGCAAAGTGTGCTGCCAAACAGTGCAATGAATCAGAGGCATGTTCTGAGAAACTTGAATCAGACTCTGAGGGAACATATTGCCTGTTAAATGTCAGAAGGTCATACCCTGCAGAAGTTCTCTTCCTTCCAGTCATTTTGATTCTCAGTTAATGCAAGGTAGATCATGTCAGAAGTCTCAGTGACATCGGTTCCATGTGGATTGGCAAAGAACTTCAGTTCACTACAGTGTCCCTTGAAATCTGCGAAACCTTTGATGAAATTCATCTCCCAGTCTGCCGATCATTGCAGAATACTTTCCATGGGTTATGGTCTCAGCGTGCCTTGCTGACAGTGTTGTGAAACAGACAATCTTCTTCATCGTTAGCTCTTTCCTGATCAATTCTAACTTCTGAATGAGCGCCAGGACATTCTCATGCACTTGGTTGACAAATTGGTCCTTTCCTTTTCGTTCAACTCCGCAAAATACTTGGTGATGTCAACCAGGAATGCTTGCTTGAAAGATGAGCCATTCAAGCACTCATCTGCTGGAATTTTACTGCCCCACCCGTGACGGAATCAGAGCGGGTGAGGGGTGGACAGCGGAAATGTCTGTTGACCTCGGATGGGAAGTTCTGTTCTCGCTGGAGTGAGGCTATAAAATCCTGCCTACTGAATCCCTACTGTGCAGAGGAGGCCAATTGGCCCATTGAGTTGATACTGCCCCTTACCCAGGCTTACTCCACAACCCCGTGTATTGACCCCGCTAATCCCCCTGTACCTTTCGTGGCCAATCAACTTTACTGTCACATCTTTGGATCATCGTCATCCATAAAGCTGACATCTTTTCCATTGTTTTCATGAAGGTTTTTAATTTCTTGAAGCAATCTGACTAGTATGGGCACCCTGCTGAGCCTGAGAATGTATTCAAGAGGTGGCTAATTGTAACACTTGGGGTGAATGGAATTAAAGGTTATGGTGAGGAAGCAGGATTATGCTATTGAGTTGGATGATCAGCTGTGATCGAGATGAATGGCGGAGCAGGCCCGAAAGGCCAAATGGCCTCCTCTCTCCTATCTTCTATGTTTCTATGAACTTGGCTGAATTTGAATGATATCATAGTCTGATCTGACCTTTTCAAGAAAGGCTTGGAACTGTGTGTAACTGAGCTCCTTGGACCGAATTAAGATAACACTAGAAACAAACTTTCCATCACATGCTCCATCTCCAGGATCTTTGCACTGAGCCGATCTTGCAGAATGACTCAGTGATGTGTAATATCTTCCCGAGGCACTGATTTTAGTAATAGACCAACAAATCCACTGTGCTGCCTTGTCAGTGCAGGACGTTAGACATCCTTCAGATGCTAGACCACAAAGTCTATCCAGTGGAAGTTTGAATTTCACCAAGGCATGTTTATTTCATTGTCTTGTCCCATGATACATTTCATTGGACATAGATCGAGCAGTTCCTTAGCGATTTCAAATGTTTTGGTGCCTCCTTGTGCAAAGATTGCCAGTTTTGATCAGAGAATGTTAGGTGCTTGGTCTACCCTTCAAACAACTCTCTAATATGAACAACTGGTTTCCACTGCCGTTGACCTTCTATAGGAAATGCCAGAGAAGTCAACATGGTCATTATGGACTCCAAGTACTCTTTCCCAAATTCCCCATCAGACAGTAATTCTCTCCCTTGGTTAATGAATCATAGAATCCTACAGTATAGAAGGAGGCCATTTGGCCCATCAATCCTACACTAACCACAATCCCACCCGATCCCCATAATCCTGCATATTTACCCTGCTAATCCCTCTGAAAGTAAGGTCAATTTACCATGGCCAATCAACCTAACCCCTTCATCTTTGGACTGTGGGGGGAAACCAGAGCACCCAGAGGAAACCCATGCAAACATGAGAAGAACATGCAAACTCAAGGAGAACATGCAAATTCCACACAGACAGTGGCCCAAGTTGGGAATTGAACCCTGGGATCCCTGGCACTGTGAGGCAGCAGTGCTAACCACTGTGCCACCGTGCTGTCCCAAATTAAATTGCTCTAGCAAGAATTGAACTCACAACCCCTGATTTAAAAGGCCAGTACTCTAACCACTGAGCTATGGAGCAGAGATGTACTTCTGAGGCTGTATAAGACACTGGTCAGAGCCCATTTGGAGTATCGTGAGCTGTTTTGGGCCCTGTATTGAAGGAAGGATGTGCTGGCCTTGGAAAGAGTCCAGAGGAGGTTCACAAGAATGATCGCTGGAATGAAGCGATTGCCGTATGAGGAATGGATGAGGTCTCTGAGTCTGTACTCGTTGGAGTTTAGAAGGATGAGGGGGAATCTTATTGAAACTTACAGGATACTGCGAGGCCTGGATAGAGTGGACATGGAGAGGATGTTTCCACCAGTCGGAAAACTTAGATCCAGAGGGCAAAACCTCAGATTAAAGGGACGATCCTTTAAAACAGAGGTGAAGAGGAATTTCTTCAGCCAGAGAGTGGTGAATCTGTGGAATCTTTGCTGCAGAATGTTGTGGAGGCCAGGTCATTGAGTGTCTTTAAGACAGAGATAGATAGGTTCTTGATTAATAAGGGAGAATGGGGATGAGAAAAATATCAGCCATGATTGAATGATGGAGCAGACTTGATGGGCTGAGTGGCCTGATTCTGCTCCTATGTCTATGGTCTTATTGCTCCAGCTGTTCAAAGAAAAAACTGATCTTGGTTGCTGTTTCATAACTCTGGTTTGTGGATGTGAAGAAAGATTGTTGCCCAATAAATGTTTTGTTTCGATGAGTTCACGCGATCAATTTTCCCTTGACCCAGGAGACGGTAAAATTTGCCAGCGTGTTTCATAGAAAACTGTCGCTTGATATTGTATTCCTTGAAAACAGCCATCTTGTCTTAGACATATCAGACACAGCATTCAGCATTGTTGTTGCTTCTCGTTCTTCACCTAGTGGTGCACAAGACATAGTTCCGAAAGCGAGGTTTTACCTAGATCAGGCCACTAGCTTATTGCCAGAGGCTTATAGCTTGAGGAGTGTTACTCCGAACCAAAAGTGGCTGAGCAGGAGTCTCTCCTGCTCTGTCATTGGTGTGCTGGAGTGGTTTGCAGGTTGACACAACCTGTTTGACCACATTATGAACACACCTTCCTTGGCCAGCAAGTTCTCGGGTGGGACTCGCACCCATAACTTTGGGCTCAGAGACAGAGACGGCAGCCACTGCATCACTTGTCAGTTCCCTTGTTGCGCTCAGTAAGTATATTTTGATAAGCATTATGAGTGGAGACTAAGCTGACCAATTATCACTTATTTTCCTAGATTGTCTGATATTGGGGTTCTGTTTCTCCCATAATCTGGACCTTTAAATTTCACCCGTGCGCAGTACCCTCTCTTTCTGCTTGCTCTCTCAAAGCTCCAGCAATACCTATCCCTCAACAATTTTCACATCTATGCTAGCATACCCTCCAACATTCCACACTCTTACCTCCCCCCTCAACAGCTTGAAGCTCCAGCAGCGCCATCCCCAAACACCCCCCAACACACATCTCTTGCGCCACCACCCGCCAACTCTCACATTTCTGGTATCCTCCCTACTCCCCACTCCCACCCCATCCCCATGACAGGCTGGCCCCTGATTCTCACCATGAAGATTGGCCACTCTGGTGGGTGCTGTTCAAGATAGGTACAAGGTACACATCAATACTTGAGTTTTGAAGTTGATAGAGTGAAAAACCCAGCAGTTAGGTTCAAAGAGAAAGAAAACTCTGACGCTCGGCTTACGTCAAAGGTTGGTGGGCCAAATAGAAACTTTTGGTGGACTGGACTCTAGCCCATGGACTGTATGTTGGACAACCCCAATCTGAAATCTGTAGGCATAAAACGTTAACAGCCCAGCAAGGCCTGGAAAACCGATAAAAAGACAATGAAGAATGATGAAGGAATTTTTCTTTCTTTAGCCTACATTGACATACTTGTAGCTGCAGATGGAAAACACCTTATTCTTGGTGAAGGCCTGATTTTTAACAGCATCTTGTAAACATGTCAGAGAGGATAAACACGAGGGATACTCCACATTGTAACTTAATGGAAAAACCCGGCAAGTAGGCATGGAGCAGTTAGAATTGCCTTTAATCAAATCTATGGGGCATTTGGCAGCTAAAAAGCTAATAAGGATACAAAGTACTTTCTCTTTGCACTATATGGTGGATTCATTGGCCAGATATCTAAGGTCTTCATCCCATATGATGCAAATAACTGCCAGAACACTCAATCGGATGAATATAAAAACAAAACACACTGTCCACATTGGCAAGGTGGCACTTTATGATCTTGTTCCAACTGATAGAGATTAATAAAACATGGTACAACAATCTCAGCCAAATGAAACTATGAGCACCCACCCCTCCGCTCCCTTAGTGAGTCCAAGAATTCACATATTACCCTGCCAAGAAGGCTCCAAGTGCCTCTATTTCCTCACATTTCTTACCTCTTTTTGTTTTCCTCTCTGTTCTCTCATCCCCTTTTGATCCCTTATCCCACCAAATTAGTTACTTTGCCACAGACATTATTTAGGATCATAGAAACCTTACAGTGCAGAAGGAGGCTATTTGGCCCATCATGTCTGCACCGATCGCAATCCTACATAGGCCTTATCCCTGTAATCTCTCATATTTACCCTGCTAGTCCCTCTAACCGAAGCACCCCAGGATACTAAGAGGAAATTTAGCACAGCCAATTCATCTAACCCGCACATCTTTTGATATGTGGGAGGAAACCAGAGCACCTGGAGTAAACCCACGTAGATACAGAGAGAAAGTGCAAACTCCATACAGCCAGTGACCCAAACCAGCAATCAAACCCAGGTCCCTGATGCTGTGAGGCAGTACTACTAACCACTGTGCCACCTCTGAGTGAGGACATCGGTTCCAGTCTTGGTCGGATGAACTCTATCCAGACTGTACAGGCCACTCTGGTCTCAGGACTGGGGTGACACGGTGGCACAGTGGTAAGCTCACAGCGCCAGGGACCTGGGTTCAGTTTCAGCCTTGGATCACTTTCTGTGTGGAGTTTGCACATTCTCCCTGTGTCTGCATGGGTTTCCTCCAGGTTCCCCAGCTTGCTCCCACAGTCCAAAGATGTGCGGGTTAGGTTGATTGGCCATGCTAAATTGACCCTATTGTCAGGGAGATTAGCAGGGCAAATATATGGGATTATGGGAATAGGGCCTGTGTGGGATTGTGGTCAGTGCAGATTTGGTGGACCGAATGGCCTTCTTTTGCCTGTAGGGAATCTATGACTCCTTTTATTGCAGTAAAAAGTCTGACAACACCAGGTTTTAGTCCAACTGATTTATTTGATAATACTCACAAGCTCTCGAGGGGACTGCCTCTTCGTCAGGAGGCAGTCCCCTCGAAAGCTTGTGAGCTTACTATCAAATAAATCGGTTGGACTAAAACCTGGTGTTGTCAGACTTTTTACTGTGTTTACGCCAGTCCAACGCCGGCATTCCCACATCATGACTCCTTTTATTGCGTCAGGAAACTGAACCGTCCCTTTGTACGTTATGGTTCAGCCGCACATTTACCCTCATCTCTGCTGGTTGTCTTCCCTCTCTCAACTCCTTTGACACCCTATCCATTATATCTTTTCACTTGTTACCTGGGAGCCACCTTGCCATTTGGGAGTCTGGGTGCCGCTATAAGAGTGCAACAAGGTTTGATTGAGGAAACGGCAGCACCCTTTCAGCATCCTGCTGAACAAGTTTAACATTTTCTTTCTGTCTTGCAGGAAAGAAGGTTTTCTACCCTGTCCTGTTCAGCCAATATAATCCTGCCATTATATATGGTCATCATGACTCCATTCCACCCATTGAACAACAGCTGGTAAGCATTGTCTTTACATGTACAATATGTGCCAGTAGAACTTAAGTCGGAATGTGGCCTTTTTGGAGAATCCATTAACTAAAGCCTACAATGTACCTGACCCTCAAATATTACAGAATCACAGCATCCCTACAGTGTAGAAGGAGACAATTTGGCCCATCAAGCCTGTGCCATCAGGCAATCTCACCCAGGCTGTATCTCTGTAATCCCATGTGTTTATCCTACTAATCCCCTGACAGCTGCTTGCTTCCAGCTGGTCACATAAGCCCAGACGTACACTGTTGGAAGCAAGTTCTCATTATGCCTTCCTTACCATGATGTGGGAATATGTGGCTTCGTCATTGTTTGTCACTAGTGATTCATAATTGATGACCAAGAAGTGCAGACATCAATGTGACAAGTCAACTGTGTCACCTCTGAAATTAATGGCTCTTCTTCCCTCTTCTAAACTATGATTCTGTAAGACCATAAGACATAGGAGCAGAATTAGGCCACTCAGCCCATCGAGTGTGCGCTGCCATTCAATCTTGACTGATATTTTTCTCATCCCCATTCTCCTGACTTTTCCCCATAACCCCTGTTCCCCTTATTAATCAAGAACCTATCTATCTCTGTTTTAAAGACACTCAATGACTTGGCCTCCACAATCTTCTGTAGCAAAGAGTTCCACAGATTCACCACTCTCTGGCTGAAGAAATTCCTCCTCATCTCTGTTTTAAAGGATTGTCCCGTTAGCCTGAGGTTGTGCCCTCTGGGTCTAGTTTTTCCTACTAGTGGAAACATTCTCTCCACATCCATTCTATGCAGGCCTCGCAGTATCCTATAATTTTCAATAAGATCTCCCCTCACCCTTTTAAACTCCAACAAGTACAGATCTAGAGCCCTCATATGACAAGCTCTTCGTTCCAGGACCTCAGCACACTCTTGAGTCTGTGCAATATGGCCCTGGGGCAAGGAGAAATCAGAGCTGATCCCTGGAGCTCACATTTGTCATTGCTTTCAGAAAATACTGACCCTTATCCCGCTCAAGATATTCTGCTATCTTGCTTTCAGTCAGGGCTGACCTTTATGCCGCTATTAACACCAATTTTGTTTCCTAATAGTATCATTACCACTCCCTTTGTCTTGTATCCATGGCATCTTTATCATTTCACCTCTCCTGCCCTGATCTTCTATTTTTCCCTGCTTGCTCAACCTCACCTTTTCAACAGCATAAACCCATCACATTTCTACCTCTCTTCACTTCTGAAGAGTCGAAACCTTAACTCTGCTCTTCTCTCACTGTTGCTGCCAGGCCACCTGCATTTTTCCAGCATTTTCTGTTTTTTTTTCACTTTTCCAGGAGGGATTGCTTGATTGGGATCAGGGGCACGAACTCCTGTGGCCTCCTTCCTTCTCTCTCTTGTAGGTACTGAGGTTAACTGCCTGAACAGAGGCTGATGTTCACACCTTCCTGGGGCAGTTGTGTTATTACAGAGCTGGTTGAATGGTTAAGGGAGATGGTCCCCAGCATATGCAGGATGGGCAGAATGGCCATTGTATCATTATATGAGTTCATAAAATGTTTTATCATCATAGAATCCTTACAGCGTAGATGGAGGCCATTCAGTCTATTGGGGCGGCCCTGCCTTGCACCACCAGGGATCCAGGTTCAATTCCAGCCTTGGGTCACTGTCTGTGTGCACTGTCCTCCCCATGCCTGCGTGGGTTTCCTCCGGATGCTCCAGTTTCCTCCCACAGTCCAAAGATGTGCAGATTAGGTGGACTGGCCATGCTAAATTGCCCCTTAGTGTCAGGGGGACTAGTTAGGGTAAATGCTTGGGGTTATGGGTACAGTAAAAAGTGAGTAACTCTCCTGACGAAGGAGCAGTGCTCTGAAAGCTTGTGATTCCAAATATACCTGTTGGGCTTTAACCTGATGTAATGAGATTTCTTATTTGCCTACCCCAGTCCAATACAGGCATCTCCACATCATGGGGTTATGCGGATAGGGCCTGGGTGGAATTTTGGTCAGTGTGGACTCGATAGGCCGAATGGCCTCCTTCTGTACTGTCGGGATTCTATGACCAAGCCTGCACCAACACCAATCTTACCCAGGCCCCATCTGCGTAACCCCGTGTATTTACCCTGCTAGTCCCTGTGACACTAAGGGGCAATTTAGCATGTCCAATCAGGTTAACCTGCATGTCTTTGGAAACTCAAGCACCCGGAGAAAACCCACGCAGACACGGGGGGAAGGCGTAAACTCCACACAGACAGTCACCCGAGGCCAGAATTGAACTCAGGTTCACCAGCACTGTGAGGCTGCAGATCTAATGATTGTGCCACCGTGCCCAACTGGAATATTTTTTGAAGTCTAAGTAAAATGATAAGTTTTACATTCGTGGTATTGCAAAAAGGGAGAACAGGAAGAAGAAGCTATGGAAAATATGAAGTTTCAAAATTTAACGTGGACTCTTTGTTTTGCTAAAGGTGATTAAGAAGGATTCAGGCTTTTGGAGGGACTTTGGCTTTGGAATGACTTGCCAGTATAGATCAGACTTTATCAACATAGGTAAGTGTACAGACAATTGGACTTCCTTCCAGGCGTGACACCAGACTGGTGTTTGCTTCTTAACCAGTAGCAAGACTGCCACCTACTGCATTGTTGCTGTATTGAAGGCTGTAATCTGGCATGGCTGGTGTTACGATAAAGGGGTCTCGTGAATAAAGTACACAGATCTCTGCTGAGTCACAATGTACAGAGAGGTTTTGATTCCTGAGGACTAAGGAGAGTGGAATGTGTTCAGTGTTGGAAAAAAGACATTTGCTTTCACGTCCTGCTCCTTGATCTGCCACATTCAGTCCATTGATACCGACCAGAGCCAATAGTTAGAGAAAATAGATTTTCTGTGTCTGACCCATTATCATCCTCCTCCTTCCCCAACACAGCCTGATCCTTTCTCATTCCCCCGACCACGTGGCATATTATCATCCGTTTGAAAAGACAGGCACCGGAAACTCCTGACCTCGATCGTGACTGACGTTCCCCGGTGCTGCTGCAGTGAATGGAGTTTTGGCTGAGCGCCCAATTCTCTGTTCTCATTGGCAGCAGAGTGGAAATGAACAAAGTCGGAGAATCCAGCCCAGAACCTGCAATTAGGTAAAATCTCGCACGTGGACACTTTACAGCCAATGAAGTAGAATCATAGACCAAAAGAGAAAACGCTGGAAAATCTCAGCAGGTCTGCAGCAGCAACTGTAAAGAGAGAAAAGAGCTGACGTTTCGAGTCCAGATGACCCTTTGTCAAAGCAGCATTAACATGGATCTAGGTTCAATTCCAGCCTTCGGTGCTGTGTGTGTGGAGTTTGTACATTCTCCCCATGTCTGCATGTGTTTCCTCTGGCTGCTCCGGTTTCTTCCCCGAATCCACAGATGTGTAGATTAAGTGGATTGTCCATGCTCATTGACTCTTAGTGTCTAAAGATGTGTAGTTTGGAAGGATTAGCCATGGGATTATGAGGATTGGATGGAGGGGAGGGTCTGGGTGGGATGCCCTTTTGGAGGGTCAGCGTAGACTCAATGGGCCTCTTTCTGCACTGTAGGGATTCTAAATGTCGTAATGCCGAGCAATGCATGAGACTAAACTATAGATTGAAAAAGATGTAATACCTAAATGAGAGGTGATGTGCACACTGATTTCCCCTCTCTAGGAATGACATTTTCTCCAATGAGGGGAAGGGAGGTTGGCTGTTTTGCAAACCAGGACAGCACAATCCAAGCAATGGCTTTTACAAGCCCAACTATACCCTGAGGTATGGCTGTGTCCCAAGGCTTGAGCAAGCGACAGAACTCCAAGTTGAGTACAGACAAATACTGATCAATTCAGATACCAGAGGCCTGGCTCCCACCTTAAAAATCAGTGGGTGGAGTTGTGGGCACGGGCATGCTTTGGTAAGCCCACCTCCTTTTGCAGTTTTGCACTAAGTAGATTTTATAGTCTGTAGTTGGGTCAGGGTGAGACCTCTGCTCCCATATGGAAGGAAGGTGGGACTACCCTCTGGAAGCTGCCGGTTAATCAAATAAAAGGGATGGGGACTACAGACAGTGCATCGCATCAAGGAGCCACACAGTGGGAGTTTTACTGGGATGATCCTGAAAGTGCCAGTGGGACAGGAGAGAAGGACAGGCCATGTTGTGGTGGGGGTGGGAAGTACTCTGGTGGTGATGGGGCACCTCTGTTGGGCACAGGCTCAGTCCTCCAGATCTTACCTGGCAGTCTCACCATGTGGCCTGTGTCACCATGTGGCCTGTGCGTACGCTGTC
This sequence comes from Carcharhinus amblyrhynchos, assembly GCF_965287045.1. NCBI lineage: Eukaryota > Metazoa > Chordata > Chondrichthyes > Carcharhiniformes > Carcharhinidae > Carcharhinus > Carcharhinus amblyrhynchos. The sequence goes on from NC_137324.1 coordinate 167,722,872, forward strand.
CTACCCACCCACCCACCCCCACCATGGCTAGTGAGATACCAGCAGTGGCAAGAGGAGGGGAGTAAGAAGCCGCTGATTAGTCCAAGGGTGTGTGGGCCACCCGACATCACTCTCACTGGTGGTAAAGTACCAGCGGAGGTCACTAGACAGCAGACACGTCGCTGATTTTATGCCACCCCTGCCTGCTGGACTGTTCCCCAGAATAGAGTAAAATGCTGGAATTTTACCGGCACACCCACCCTAGAATTGAAACAGGCAAGGCTGGCAGAATGGCATTTTCTGTTGGCCTCAGATGGGATTTTACGAGCCTTGGGCAGGCGAGACAGTAAAATTCCAGCAATAGAGTCATACAGAACGGAAAAGACCCTTTGGCCCATCAAGTCTGCGCCAACAATATCTACCACTAAAGGCGCATTAATCCCATTTCCTGCACTTGTCCCATATCCTGGAATATTATGATATTTCAAGTGCTCATTCAAGAACATTTTTTTTAAAGTTGTAAGGTCTCCGGTCTTGACTACCTTCCCAGGCTGTGCATTTCAGATTCCTTCTTCTGGAACAAAAGAACTCTGTCCCTCTTTCTGTTATCCAATTGCCAGTCCCATTCCACCCCCACCCCTGCCAATTACACCTTCAGTTGCAGGGACTGAACCTCGGGAGAGACATGTTTTGGCCTTGGGAGAGTCCCAGAACAGACTCGCCAAACTGATACAGAGGAGGAAAGGGTTAAATTGCGAGGTTGGACAAACATGGTTTGTATTGCTTTGTGCAAAATCGATGTGTACTTTCACCGGGGCGTAGTTGGAAAGTTACAATGCTAAAAGTGTTTAATTGCTCAGTTACAATGAAACTACTTCCTTTGGTCAGGGAATCTACATTAAAAGGGACACTATCTTAAAATTACAGCTAGACCATTAGCAGTGAAAGCAGGAAGCACTTTTCCTAACACACACAGCAGTGGAAATCTGGGAATCACTTTCCCAAAAGGCTGTGGACAACTGGAATTTTCAACACAGAGATAGATAAACTTTGGTTAAATAAAATTACCAAGAGATTTGAATTACATCATTGAATTACAGAACAGGCTCAAAGGGCTAAATGGCCTAAAACGTTTGAAGTTCATTTATTAATGTCACAAGTAGGCTTATATTAACATCTGCTATGAAGTTACTGTGAAATCCCCTAGGGGCCACACTCCGGCACCTGTTCGGGTACACTGAGGGAGAATTTAATACGGCCATTGCACTAAACCGGCATGTTTAAAAATGCAGGTGCTGTAGACTGAAATTGGTAGCTATGGAATCTCACAGCCAAAAGGAGACCATTCGGTCTATCATCGCCCATGCTGGCTCTTTGAAGGAGCTTAGGCTTTATGCTGTTTTATGTAGTTAGGGCGATACCTGGCAAAGCATTCAACCTGCACGTGTTCAGGAACTCAGCAGGTGACGTGAATATCCACATCACAGAAGGACAGGATAAACTAGGATTGTTTTCACGGGGAAGATGGAAGCTGAGGGGAGACCTGATAGAGGTCTGCAAAATCATGAGAGGCATAGACAGTGAGGATAAACACAGGCTTTTTCCCCAGGGTGGAAGTGTCATATACAAGGGGGCACAGGTTCAAGGTGAGAGGAGGAAATTTGGAGGGAGATGTGCGGGGGGGGAAGTTTTTCACGCAGTGCGTGGTGGGTGCCTGGAACACGCTGCCAGAGGAGGTGGTGGAAGCAGGCACATTAGCAACATTTAAGAGGCATCTGGATTGGTACATGAATAGGGAGGAATAGTGGGATACGGACCCAGTTAGGGCAGAAGGTTTTTTTTTCCCGTTTAGTTACGGCATCATGATCGATGCAGCCTGGGAGAGTTGAAGGGCCTGTTGCTGTGCTGTACTTTTCTTTGCTGTTTGTAATGTTCGATGAAAGAATTTCTGTTAATATTTATATAGCTCTGCTCTTTACATTTTAATTGTTTGACTTAACCTTGGCATAGCTTATCTCGTAACTTTTTATTGGAGTGGGGATTCTGCTCAATCCTGAAGGGTCTGAACCTCTAACACGTCTGTTCTTCCAGGTGGTTTCGACTTGGACATAAAAGGGTGGGGAGGTGAGGACGTTCACCTTTACCGCAAATATCTCCACAGCGACCTGATCGTGATACGGACGCCAGTCCGCGGACTGTTCCACTTGTGGCACGAGAAGCGCTGTGTGGACGAGCTGACCCCTGAACAGTACCGCATGTGCATGCAGTCCAAAGCCATGAACGAGGCCTCTCACGCCCAACTGGGAATGCTGGTCTTCAGGCACGAGATTGAGGCACATCTACGCAAACAGCGACACAAAACCAACGTGAAGAAAACATAAGAGAAGCCCAGGCTGCGTTGGGTTTAGCAGCGGGTACCTGATACTGGTGGAGAACCCATCACGGAAGCAAATTGTTTTCAAGTCGTACCCTGCAACGTGACGCGCCGCTGTGACGTTACGATATGTGTTGTTCTCCTCCAACCTAAGGGAAAGTCAAGCTTACGCTGCTGGTGGTTTGGAACGTCCACAGTTTCAGGATCAGCCAGAGGTTAATACAGGTCAATTCCACTGCTCATGTGAGACACTAAACTGGACGGTGGCCCTTCAGATTACTGACAATTACAGCACAGGCACCTGTGCGTGTGTATAGTATTTATATGTTAAAAGGATGAGTTATTTTTGTTGAGGACTTGTGAATCAACAGTTCGTGGCCTGAAGTGGTCACTTAAGCCAATCATGAACCATAAAGTAGGCGTGAAGGAGGAAACCCATTTGCTCCATTCTTGCATATTCTTCCAAAAACCACCCTCATCATTCCAGTCTCCACCATCGTACTGCAGACTTCATTCCAAGTTTACTCCGAATTGGTCTTGACCTCTGACCCCAAGTCCCTTGCACAATTTAGTTTGCCTTTTCCGCTTCTGTTTGCCATCTTGTGTCTCTGTAGGGTCAACCACAGTGACTTTTTTTAATACTTGTTTGCAGCGATGTGGGCATCGCTGGCTGGACCAGCATTTATTGCCCATTCCTAATTACCCTTGAGAAGGTTGTAGTGAGTTGCCTTCTGGAACCATTACAATCCATGTTGGTGTAGACGCACCGACCGTGCTGTTGGGAAGCGATTTCCAGGATTTTGCCCCAGTGACAATGAAGGTTCCAAGTCAGGATGGTGTGCAACTCGGAGGGGAAATTGCAGGTGGTGGCATTCTCATGTATCTGTTGTCCTTTTTGGTGGTGGAGGAAGCGTGTTTGGAAGTGGCTGTCGAAGGAGTCTTGATGACTTGCTGCAGGGCATCTTGAAGATGGTCCTGCTGCCACGCTGCATCAGTTATGGAGGGAGTAAATGTTTAAGATGGTGGACAGGATGCCAGTCAATGTCCTGGACCTTCTATTAAGGCTGAAGAGCGCAAGTTCCTCAAAGCTTCCTGACAACAGAGAGCATCCTCTGGGTTCTGGTCTGCATTGTCTCCAACAGTTGCATGTCTCCCTGGGTCTCAGGGACCAGAAACAGATGCATGAGTCAAGGTACAGTCTGACCACTGTAAAACAACAACTTGCTATTATAAAGCGCCTTATCATAGCTCTCGGATTGGCCCAAAGTGTTTCATGGTTGATAATTGACTTTGAAGAATCAACATGCTCCCAAACAGTGGATGAACAATAAATGTGTTTGGTGGCTGAGGGAGGAATGTTGGCTTAGACAGTGGAAGATGTCTTTGCTTTCCTTCAAAAATTTGAAGAGGTTGTGAATGACTTGTTCTCTTACAGTTTTGTCAGTATTGTTGTTTACTGCTCCAGTGATTGGACCTATTAAATGTCCAGCCTACTAAAAATCCAAGATTACTCTACTTCATCCATGGCCATTTTGATGCACCACTCATGAAGTACTTGTATTGCTCATTTTCTTCCTTTCTATGTGCAATATTCCGTATCAAGTTTCATCTACTGCCGTTGTGTGTTTTATTAAGCCTATTCTGTAGGTCGCCTACTGTCTCCTCAGCTTAAAGCAGAGGACAATTTGACCTGCTCCCTGCAAAAACAAAGTGCAAACAAACCATGAAAAGTATTGAGCTTAAACCAAAAGCGAAAGGATCAGAAGGCCTGGAAGCTTCTAGGCTGAGCAAACTCAACTGTCCCAAAGACTCAGCTGACCGAAGCCAAGTTGCGAACCTATTCTCACTCATCCGGGACATGCTGGGGCTATTTTCAGTCCAAAATATTCAGTGTGGATTGACAACTGTGAAACTGTTCCTCAAACCTTCAATTGCACTTTTGTTTCCTCGCTTTGCGACTTCTAGCAGCCTGCTATGTATAAAGTGGAAGCCTTACAAACAAAACCCCCCCTTGTACAGTGCAGTGAGGCCATGTATAAATTATACAGTGATGAAGAGTGTACATTTCTGCCTTACTGTCTCAGTCAGTCCAATGGTAACTCCAGCACATAAGTTACTTCATGAACGACACTTCATAACCATCTTTTATTATTGTTTTTCTGCAATCAGCTACAGCAAGAATTAGATTAGGGAAGAAAAACAGGAATCTACCATACATTTCTACCGGCATCATGAAATTTACCCCAGAGTTTAGCAGAAAATGGTCAACTTAATGCTTAATGTACTTGCTTCAAGTGCACAAACGGGGATGTTCTTGGTTGTTTCTATCCCACGATATAACAGTCCTAAGGCAGACAAAGAAGATTACAAGTAGCGCAGGTACCCAAAACAGGATTATTTTTAAATATTCATTCTCAAGACACTTTTTTTTAAAACTCTTAATTAGTTTAGTGTTAGGAGTAGGCTTACATTAACACTGCAATGAAGTTACTGTGAAAATCCCCTAGTCATCACACTCCGGCACTTGTTCGGGTACACTGAAGGTGAATTTAGAATGGCCGGTGGGTAGCACAGTGGTTAGCACTGCTGCCTTACAATGCTAGGGACCCAGGTTCAATTCCAGCCTCGGGTCACTGTCTGTACGTTCTCCCCGTGTCTGCTTGGGTTTCTACTGGATACTGTAGTTTCCTCCCACACTCCAAAGATGAGGTTAGATTGATTGGGGATTGGCAGGGTAAATACGTAGCGTTATGGGGATAGGGCCAGGGTGATATTGTGGTCAGTACAGGCTTGATTGGCCAAACGACCTCCTCCTGCACTGTAGGGATTCGATGATTCAATGCACCTAATGTATTTCGGACTTGTGGGAGGAAACCCACGCAGACACAGGGAGAATGTGCAGACTCCGCAGACAGTAACCCAAGCCGGAATCAAACCCGCGTCCCTGGCACGGTGGAGCAGGAGTGCTAACTACTGGACTACCATATTGCCAATATATGCATTCATTGGCAATCCCTAAGTGCCCTCAAAAGCTGGTGGGGAGCTGCCTTCTCCATGTGATGAGGATGCTGTTGTGTTGGGGATTTCCAAGATATTAACCTGAGGACGACAATGAAGGAATAGCAAAGTATGTCCAGGTCAGAATGACATGTAACTTGGAGGTGATGGCATTGCCACTCCTTACTACCCGTCAATCTAGCTGGATGGTTTATAGGTTGAGGAGGTGCTGCTGCAGAAGCCTCTTTGAATATATTCAAGTTGGCATCAAGCAACAAAGAATGTAACAACTGAAGTTAAGTGTGTATCAAGTGTTTATAAGTTTAGCAGCAGCAAATGTCTGGAAAGGCATAGCAGATTAAAGGGCATTAGAAAGAAAAGGTTTCAGCTACACTTCAATTGCAGAGTTGCAGCATTTCATTTTCATTGCATATTTGAAACTATGCCAGTGGGTTTATAGTAGGCAGTGGCACTGCATTAACCCAATATCTTGCAGAAACTTTGTATTGCTAAAGCTGCTGAGAGGCCAATAGTTTGCTTTTTACACAGGGACTACTTGGTTATTGGCAGGCAATCAGAAGTCTCAAACCCCCACTGCCCCCCCCCCCCCCCCCCCAAACATCCAGATCACATTCACCAACAGCAGCACTTGCTGAAAGAAGTTACGTTCGAGCTTTTCAGGAAAAGTAACGCCTTAAGGATAGCAACCTTTCCTTAGGAACAAATACTTACCAGGACCATAGTACTTGTGTTCGTACTCATTCTCAGGAGAAGGTGGGGTTGGGGTAGAAGACACACACAATTCACGTTACCAAAGGCTGTGTGATTGAAACCAGATCTCATTAAATCTAGTCTGCACTTTACAATTGTAAATCAACGCGTGTGAAAAATTAGGGCCCCATTACTTCCAGGTGGAATGAGTATCTCTGATTTCTTAAGCTATGATAGTGAGCAATAGTGATTGCCGTGGAATCTCGTAGTAAAGGCTGTGGTTACGATCTGTTCCCTTTAGGCCCTCATTGTAACCATGCCAACCACCAACCCCCCCCTCCACCCCCCAAAAGTAAGCAGGTATACACAGCCAGAGTGCATTTCCCAACCTGTGGTCAATGTTACCCATATATTGACTCCCACCCATCACAAAACCAGAGGCCCAACCTTTCTTTTCCTGTCGGAACGAGTTGCTCCGTGGTATTAGTGAGTGAGCGTCAGGAAGAGAAAGGTAGAAGCGGGAGAAAATAAGAGAGACAGAGACAAGCTTTACCCTCTTGTAGCGAAATGGTATCAGATAAACTCGATACATCCAGGGTATTTTTTTTTAAGGTTAAGTGAATTTTGTAAAGTACGTCATTGGACCAAACATGTCAATTAAAATCTATGCAGTATTTGTACAGTCATAATCTGTTGATCTATCAGGTTTGTGGAGTGCTGTTAATACTTTTGAAATTGTTTATAGCTTCAGTGTTAAAAAGTGTTGTGTTTACATTAACTGGATTTTATAAATGCTTAAACTTAGGGCTGGGCATTTTCAACTTAATAAGCAATGTGCCTGGATTACCAACTCTTGATCAAATAGGCCACTGTGGTCACTTCCGGTCCAGTACATTCCTATCTACAAGGATCATACAGTCCACGCCAACTTAAAAAAAATACTGACTCAGAATTCTGCAGAACAAAGAGGCCATTCATTCCATCCTTCTGGTTCTGGCTCTGTGAAAGGTCTATCCAATTAGTCCCACTCCCTTAAACTAAAAGCAAAATACTTCTGTTGCTGGAATCTGAAACAAAAACAGAAAATGCTGGAAGATCTCAGCAGATCTGACAGCATCTGTGGAGAGAGGGTAGAGCCAACATTTCAGGGTCATCTAGACGTGAAACGTTGGCTCTATTCTCTCTCCGTAGATGCTGTCAGACCTGCTGAGATCTTCCAACATTTTCTGTTTCAGTCCCACTCCCTTGCTCTGTCCCAATAACTTTCCTTTTCAACTATAAATCCAGTTCCCTTTGGAAAGTTACTACGGAGTCGACTTCCACCTCTCTATCAGGCAGTTGTCCAGATCAAAATTAACCACATAAAAAAAAATCATCTTCCCTTTAGTTTCTTTAGGCTTAGAAGGCTTCCCTCATCGCAGTGCACATGAGGAAGACAAAGCAAATGCTTCAATCCATTTTGATGACGTGGATTTTCTGTAACAGCCCACTAGCTTGAAGCTATACTTCAGGACACTCTACATCAAGCATGGGTAATTAGGAGACAATCCTGCTCTTACCATCTAACATTTATATGCGTTGGAAAAAGTTGCAGGTTGGTAAATCAACCCATTTGGCAGTGTTATGAATGCATCTTCTGTGCTCATCAATACCTAGAGTGGGATTTGAACCCAGAGCTTCTGGCTCAGAGGAGGAAATACTATTCACTGTGCCACAAGACCTCCACCTTGTTTACTGTCAATTATATTAAACCTAATTGATGTCTTCAAGTTACTGGCCTTGCTGCCAATAGAAACAGTTTCTATCCAGCTATTCATTCAAAATCTTTCTTCGATTACACTCTTACTAGCTAGCTTCAATTGAAAGTGACACTTGAAAGCTTGCCTTAAGCCATGGCAAAGCCCTCAAAAATCTTGGATTCGTTCAAGATCATGTAGTTGGGGTGTTACTAGCCTTTTCTTGTCAGCTTGGATCTTATATGTCTTTCTTGTGGAGTCCATGAATTGGATTCGATTTGATTTTTGGAGCAAGCAAGGAGATGGATTCTGGGTTGTCCTGTCCACACTGCACTTTAGTTTTATAACTTGAAGAATCACGGCATCCCTACAGTGCAGAAAGAAGTCATTTGGCCCATCAGGCCTGCACCAACAACAATCCCACCCGGGTCCTATCCCTGTTACCCCACGATTTACCCTGCTAATGCCCGTGACACTAAGGGGCAATTTGTCATAGCCAATCAATCTAACCTGCACATCTTTGGTCCGTGGGTGGAAACCAGAGCACTCGGAGAAAGCCCACACAGACACAGAGAGAACGTGCAAGCTCCACACAGATAGTGACCCGAGGCCGGAATTGAACCCAGGTCCCTGGTGCTATGAGGCAGCAGTGCTAACTACTGTGTCCCAGTGGAGTAAAAGAATGGAGTAATTTTTTAAAAAAAAACACATAACTCATAAGAGCATGAATGAAGCTTCTCTGTATCGTCATAATGTTGATTTTGTAATCAAATATTTGACAAATGCAATTTATTTTTGCATCCCTATGTTAATGTGTAGCTGTCTCCTGAATGGCACCATAGCATTGAGTGGCACCAATACTGAAACACATGTGGCCTGTAAAATAGGAGTGTGTGTAAACTTTGCTTCCAAGATCCTCTATTATCAGAGTCTCAGGCTGGGGTGCTTATTTCCACAGCCATGATGTAGAGATCCAGCGTTGGACTGGGGTAAGCACAGTAAGAAGTCTCACAACACCAGGTTAAAGTTCAACTTTAACCTGGTGCTGTGAGACTTCTGACTATTTCCACAGTGCCAGGGACCCAGGTTTGATTCCAGACTCGGGTGACTGTGCGGAGTCTCATGTTCTCCTCATCTGCCTGGGTTTCCTCCTGGTGCTCCAGTTTCCTCCCACACTCCACAATGTGCAGGTTAAGTGGATTGGCTATGCTAAATTGCCCCTATGGATGGAATTTTACCAGCAAGGTGCATATGATCCCACCCAAGGCCAAGGTAGAATGCCGCTCTCCGAACCTCGCCCCCCCCCGGGCATGCTGGTAAAATTCCAACATTAGTGTCCCAAAATGTGTAAGTTAGGAGGCTCAGTGGGGTAAATACATAGGGTTGCAGGGACAGGGAAGGTGGGCCTGGATAAGATGCTCTGTCAGTGTTGGTGCAGTCTCAATGGGCTGAATGGCCTCCTGCACTGTAGCAGCCTATGATTTTTATAAATTGAAGAATTTCATCAAAGATGGTGTCAAAAGTAGAAATGAGTGCTGCTTACCATTCAATATGTACTGATCTTACCAAAGATTGGCTATGTCAAGTGGAATGCATAGAATTATTATTTAGCTAAAATATGAGCAACAGAAGTATAAAGTCCCAGCCTGTGCTTTAAAGTCAGCACTGACATAACAATTAATTATAGTTACTCGGTAATACAGACCTGGAAGTAAAGTCTCTGTTTCAGGATTAAAGTTAATTTTCACGATTATAAAACTATAATGTGGAAATATATACACACACACACACACACACACACAAGGGTTAAAAAAAAAACAAGTTCACAAGTGAAAAATAAGAATAGTACACAAAAGCTTTCCAGCACAGTGCTGTGTTTGACCAATGCTGCTGTTAAACCTGGTACAAAATCCACGGAAGGGTTTGCCCAGCCCTTTCACATACATTACCGAACGGTTTGGTTTATGTGTGGGAGATGTAAAGTTTCAGGATTCCTTTGCTGTTGTGTAGATTTAAATGCCTTTAATTTTTAAATGTTGGTAATTTAAAGTCTCTGTAAAATACTGTACAGTAACGGAGCTCAGCTAAGCTGTGCTACTTGAGGTGTTGTTTTGTATAATCGCTGAACAACGGACAAAGTTTCACAATAAACGTGTAACCCTGTCTCCATGTCGGCAGTGTGCTTTTCGATTACTCGAAGCGGCATTTTGAGTCAAGGGGAAGTGTTTCACCCCCCAACCTGGTTTTCTTGATGATGACAAATCAGGACTAAAGGTTTAATGGAAAGAGGGGGGGCCAACCAACATTAACACCCTCAGTACTGGATCATGTTTACTTAGCAAAGACCACAATATGGCACATGTTACATGGTCTTTAAGAACCATTGCCAGGTCTACTTATTTATTCATAGAATCCTGACCGTGCAGGCCATTCAGCCCATCTAGTTTGCACCGACCACAGTCCCACCCAGGTCCTATTCCCGTAATTCCCCCATTAATCCCCTGACCCTAGGGTTAATTTAGCGTGGCCAATCAACACATTTTTTATTGTCACAAGTAGGCTTACATTAACAATGCAATGAATTTACTGTGGAAATCCCCTAGTTGCCGCACTGTTCGGGTACTCTGAGGGAGAATTTAGCATGGCCATGTGCCCAACCAGCACTTTTGGACTGGGAAGAAACCGGAGCAGCGAGAGGAAACCCACACAGACTTGGGGGAGAATGTGCAGACTCTGCAAAGACAGTGACCCAATCCGGGAATCAAATTCCTATTGCTGTGAGGCAACAGTGCTAACCATTGAGCCACCAGTGTTGGATGTCCCACTGCAGGACAATTTAAATAAATCATGTTACAAATATAATCCAGATATTAGGTGCTACTTTCATCCTGGGTTTCACTGCATTATGCACTGGAATTATGAATTAAAATGGGTTGTTAGCCGATGATTCCCCAAGATGACACATTCAGTTAAGACTAGTCAAAAAGAATATAGTCATGGAGTTGCCGTACCTGCTGACGTTGGTGTGTTAGTTATAAAATCACATGGTGATAATTCCACTTTATTCAATAACAAGTACAATGAAAATTAGGGGGATGTTACAAATAGCTTGAGTTTGGGAGCCATGTTTGAAGGCAAGGCGCTTGGGACTACCGAGAACAATGGTTCTCAAAATGGGATTCTCCATGGAGACCTTCCAGAGGGTTTGCAACAAGACCAGCCTTACAACCCGAGGGACCACCATGGATGCAGTGCTGAAGGGTAGACAAGTGAGCAGTGGCTGGAGTAGTGCACTGCTGCTTCTGTCCTTCACGTGCTCCTCTACCTAGTGCTTACACTGTGCTCTGCGCTCTGTCCAGCCTCCTGCCATCCCTGAACTTCCCTAGTGTGTTCCAATCTCCATTCTCTCCAGGCCCCTGCTAAGGATAAAGAGAATCGGTAGCGCAAAGCAGACACACCCATCTCACTAATTTCTGAAGGCAAATTGGGGGAGATGGTGGCATTCTGATATTGTCACTGGATTACTAATTCAGAGACCCAGTGAAAAGCTCTGGGACCTGGGTTTGAATCCCACCAGGGCAGATGGTGATATTTGAATTCTATAAAAATCTGGAATTACAGTTTCATAATCATCAAAATGTCCAAAAATGTGCAGGTTAGGTTGATTGGCCATGCTAAAAATTGCCCCTTAGAGTCACAAGATGTGTAGGTTACAGCGATTAGCGGGTAAATATGTAGGGATATGGGAGTCGGGCCTTGGTGGGTTTATGGTTGGTGCAGACTTGATGGGCTGAATGGCTTCCTTCTCCACTGTAGGATTTCTGTGATCATTAAACCAGTCGATTGTCAGAAAAACCTATCTGGTTCACTAATGTCCTTTAGGGAAGGAAATCTGCTGTCCTTATCTGGTCTGGCTTACATGCGACTCCAGATCCACAGCAACATGGTTGACTCTTAAGTGCCCTTGGAATGGGCAATAAATGCTGGCCTAGCCAGCGATGCTCACATCTCATGAATGAATAATTTTTTAAAAATCTGGGTTCTTCTTAAAACACACTTGCATTCAGTAATTTCATGAGCATTATATAGCACAGACATTATAACTTGGTTGAGTAGGAAGGGTGGAATCTGTGGTTACTAATCCATTCAAAACAAATTGAGAACTGCTGATCTAGAATACAGACATGAATCTTTTGATTCATTTTATTTTACAATCACGTAAATATCACAGTTCATCTTCAAATTGGCATTTTTTTCCATTGTATAATGATTGAGGCGTACATCACTAATATTACACTGTTAGAGACTGGGCTATAACACAACAAAATCAGCTTTGCAATATGTCCAGTCTATATCAGTAAAATAAATGGATTTAACAGTTTGTATTCTTTGCTCAAACTCTACTTGGAAAGGGTTCCTAACTTACAACGTACAAAAATTCGTGAATGAAAGCCTAACCCCTTCAAAAACAAAGTAGTAACAGCTATAACCCTGAATGCAAATTCATTTGTTCTTAAATAAGTAGATCAGATATAAGTTGAAGAATACTGTCCACTTCAAATGTGATCAACATCCTTCTTGCATAGCGAGGAACCTTCTCAAAAGAAGGTGGAATTTCATTGCTGGGTATCAGTTACCTTACTTGACTATCCACGAAAGTGAACCTTAGGAAGGAAGACTACATTAGATGTGGCAGCAGCTCCTGGTTGAGAGAGATTCAGTTGAAGAGATGGGCGTAGTCTGGAGGATCCTTGCTCTGACCACATGGTTCAAGTAAAAGTTCAGCACCCGCTAATGTGATTGGTTCCTCCTGCCAAGAGCAAGGCTGAAGTTTAGGAAAGAGCAGTTGTATATATTGCCTACACAAGGACAATTATTTACTAAATTAAAATATATATACACTTTTAATAAATGTCAAATAGACTCATTATTTCTTCACATTTTTGATCAGATAATCTTCTACCCAAACACTGATGGTATGTGGTTCCTTCACCCCCCCCTCCTCACCTTTCTAAACCTCATCACACTCCAAAAAAGGCATCTAACCAAGTCCATCCAGCAATATCGTGCGCTTACATCACAAAAACAGCATGCTGCCATTATGATAGCCCGAGGTTTCTCACGATTAGATGGTGGGAGGCTGTAATAGTAGGAGATCGAATCAGTAGGGGGCAGGTCTATAGGTTGGATTAACCAACAAAACATTGGTTAGGCCACAACTGGAGCACTGTGTGCAGTTCTGGTCACCTCACCGTAGGAAGGTTGATATTGGACTGGAGGGGTTACAGGGGAGATTCTTCAAGATGTTGCCTGGGATGGAGCATTTGAGTTATAAAGGAGAGGCTGAGGGAATTAAAGAAAGTCTTTTTTTCCCTTACTCAGAGGGCATTGGGAATCTGGAATGCACTGCCTGGCAAGGTAGTGGAGGCCAGAAACTTTACAACCTTTTAAAAAAAATACATATTCAGGTGAGTACTCGAAACATCACAACATTCAAGGATACCGGACAAGCGCTGGAAAATGGGATTGGTGCAACTTTAGTAGTAGTTATTGTCAATACAGATTCAATGGGCCAAAGGGCCTTTTTTATGCTGTTCGGTTCCTATTTAATCCTCTATCAGCATGTTCGAAGGCAAGGGGGCATGCAAAATCCAGTAGCCTACCCACCTGCCTCCACTGCAATTTTACCAACAGCAGGGGTGGTGCATTGGAGGCCAATTTAGATTCTTAAGTGAGCCCCTATGCCCACTGGAGGGTACCACCCACCCCTTCTGACCATGGCCTCAAGTCCAAGCCCCCTACTGCAATTGCCAGGTCCTGTCAACTTCTGCTCAGGGAGACCCAAGTCACCAGCTGAACTAGGTCCAGTGCAGGTCGCCTTCTTCAGCCCCAGTTGCAGTACCAGCATTCACCACTACTCCCAGTGGCGCAGCCACTACTGGAATGCTAGAGGCTTCAGACTGGTCAGTGGCTCTATGGGAGGACTTGTTGATCCAGAAAGGCAGGAGTCTCATCCCCAACCACCACACACCCACCGCACCACCCCCCCCCAACCCATCAATGGCTAATAGGCTGATAAATGGCTGCACGGTATCTGTTTAACCCTTGGCAGGCACCCAATTTTTAACCGGGGTAGGGTGGGTGGGGAATTTGGCATCCTGTATAATTCAGACTAAAGATGGCGTGAACAATGGGGCAGCACGGTGGCACAGTGGTTAGCACTGTAGCCTCATAGTGCCAGGGGCCTGGTTCAATTCCAACCTCAGGTCACTGTTTGTGTGGAGTTTGCACATTCTCCCAATGTCTGCATGGGTTTCCTCCAGGTGCTCTGATTTCCTCCCACAGTCCAAAGATGTGTGAGTTAGGTTGATTAGCCATGCTAAATTAACCCTACTGTCAGGGGGACTAGCAGGGTAAATATGAGGGGTTATGGGAATAGGGTCTGGGTGGGATTGTGGTCAGTGCACACTCGATGGGCTGAATGGTCTCCTTTTACACTGTAGGGATTCTATAATTTACAGAATGGGTTTGATGAGCAGCTCTGCAGTTTTAGTAGCTTAAAGATTTGTCGCTTCACTTTTGAGGATGGCTCTGTGGTTTTGGAATACATTCTTGAAACACTAATGGAATTTTGCTTTATTATTAAAAAAATCTGGAACAAAACGTGAGTGACCCTGAAAACATGAAGTGTCATAAAAGCAACCCATCTGGTTCACTAATAAGACCTTAAGATATGGGAGCAGAATTAGGCCACTTGGCCTATCAAGTCTGCTCCGCCATTCAATCATGGCTGACATTTTTCTCATCCCCATTCGCCTGACTTTTCCCCATAGTCCCTGATCCCCTTATTAATCAAGAACCTATCTATCTCTGTCTTAAAGACCTGGCCTCCAAAGCCATCTGCGGCAAAGAGTTTCACAGGGTCACCACTCTCTGGCTGAAGAAATTCCTCCTCATCGCTGTTTTAAAGGATCGACCCTTTAGCCTGAGGTTGTGCCCTCTGGTTCTAGTATGGCTACAATGGAAAGAAAACTGCTGCCCTTATTTGGCCTGACTTAAACATGACTCCAGTTCAATATTAATGTGATTGACACTTAACTGTCCCATGTAATGGCCTAACAAGTCACTGGAATTGTACCACGCTGACAAGCTTGCAAGGCATTGGTTCACCATGACCACCCTCTGATGAGGGCATCTAGGGGTGGGGAATAAATGCTTGCCTGTGATGGTCACACCCCATGTTACTGTATTTGAGAGACTTGTTTCTATACAGATGGTGATGGACATAAGCTCCCGGATTAACCAACAGAACTTTGAGTTGGCCACAGTTGGAGTGCGCAATTTTAGTCACCTCACTAGTAGGATGTGATTGCACTGGAGGGGGGTACAGAGGAGATGCACCAGGATGTTGCCTGGGGTGGAGCAAATGAGCTATAAAAGGAGACACTGGATAGGCTTGGATTGTTTTCTCGAGAGCAGAGAAGGCTGAGGGGGGACATGATTGAGGTGTGTAAGATTATGAGGAGTATGGGCAGGGTGAATAGGAAGCAGCTGTTCCCCTTGGTTGAGGGATCAATTACAAGGGGGCATAGTGTTAGGATAAAGGGCAGAAGATTTATTCATTTTTAGTGTAGCCAAACAAAATGGCTTCCATCACCAGGTAGGATCTAGAAAAAAAATCTGGCAGTCGATGCAAGGTGTGAAAATAGGGGAAAATAGGAGAGGGGCTAAGCACTTGGTGCTTTGAGATGGTCGAGAATGCAACTGGAACCAGATGACAGAGGATAGCAAGGATTAAACACAGATGTTGAAAGGAAAGCCCCAAGCCTGGGATGGTAATGGAAGAAAATGTCAGCTGACTGCGGCCATTTAAAAGACTGAAGGTGCCGGTTTAAGGAAGAGTGACTGCAACAGGAGCTGGAAGGACCAACAGTGGGGAAGGTTGTAGGTAACAACCAACCAACGCATTTCTAAAATGTCAAAAACAGAAAATGCTGGATAAACTCAGCAGGTCTGGCAACATGTGTGGAGAGAGAAATAGGGTTAACGTTTCCTATCTAAACGATCCTGATACAGAACCAGAATCCCAACCCTGCTTGCCAAATCCACCAACCAGAATGTCTGGGCCTAAAACAAAAATTTAAATATCTAAAATAATTTGATTTTGTTTCTAGACGTAGTCTGCCAAGAACAGGCTTTGCGCTGGTGGGGGGAGGGAGGGGAAGAGAGAGATAATAACCCAGGTTGGTGGTAAGATTACACTCCCTGGGTAAGTGTCAAATATTACATTTTCTCCTGCAACTCACCAAATTGTAAAGCAATCCCCAGGAATGAGCTTGAAGCAGTATCTCACTTACCAGCTGGGATTTCACTTTGCTTTACTTTTCATGCTGACTGTTAGATTAGTGAGACTTGCTAATCTATGCCAGATGGCTGTTACTGTCCTTCACGGAGACCCGTTAATCTTTCAGAATACCATTAAAATCTCAACCCAAATATTGACAGATCATTTCCAGTTTCATATTTAACTGTGGCAGGCCCAGGTTGCAAAGTAAAATGCACCCGCAAAGGCAGTCAGGATCAACACTCAAAAACCCACAAGTAAGGATCATTGTAGCTGCACTCCTGACCAGTTAACAAACTTTTGCGGTGAGGAATTTCCCCCGTTACTCCATGGGCACAGTCTTGTTCTCGCTGTTTGAAGGCTTACACCCTTTCACTGACTTTAGAGCTTTTCAACAAAGTTACTTGGTTGGAGGGAGAGTAAAGAGCAGAGGTACTTAGCTGAAAAATTAAGGAAAAACTTGCACATTCTGTATAGCAAAAAAGACACAGGAATTTTTAAAAATTCATTTGTGGAACATGTGCGTTGCTGGCTGGCCAGCATTTATTACTGATCCTCAATAGTTGCCCTTGAGAAGGTGATGGTGAGCTGCCTTCTTGAAACACTGCAGTCCGTGTGCTGTAGGTTGATCCACAATGTAATTAAGGAGGGAATTCCAGGATTTTCACCCAGCAACTGTGAAGGAACAGCCATATTTTTCTAAGTCAGGATGGTGAGTGGCTTGGAGAGGAACTTGTAGGTGGTGTTCCCACCTGCCCTTGTCACGGGTTTGGAAGGTGCTCTCTAAGGATCTTGGCCGCACTTGGAGTATTGAGTACAGTTCTGGTCGCCGCATTATAAGAAGGATGTGGAGGCGTTGGAAAGGGTGCAGAGGAGGTTTACCAGGATGTTGCCTGGTACGGTGGGAAGGCCTTATGAGGAGAGGCTGAGGGACTTGAGGTTATTTTCATTAGAGAGAAGGAGGTTATGAGGTGACCTAATTGAGGCATACAAGATAATCAGAGGGTTTGACAGGGTGGACAGTGAGAGCCTTTTCCCTCGGATGGTGATGGCTAACACAAGGGGACATAGCTTTAAATTAAGGGGTGGTAATTATAGGACGGATTTCAGAGGTAGGTTCTCTACTCAGAGGGTAGTAAGGGCGTGGAATGCCCTGCCAGCAGCAGTTGTGGACTCGCCAACTTTAAGGGCGTTCAAATGGTCAGTGGATAGGCATATGGATAACATGGGAATAGTTTAGGTTAGAGGGTCATTAGATTGGTTCCACTGGTCGGCGCAACATCGAGGGCCAAAGGGCCTGTACTGCGCTGTAATGTTCTATGATCTTTCTTGAATTTCTGCAGCACATCTTGTAGGTAGGAGCATCAGTGATGGAGGGAGTGGATGTTTATGAACGTGAAGTGGAATTTTCCAGCCTCGCTCGCCCCAAAACCAGAAAATCTCATCCGAGGTCAACAGGCCTTTCCATGGTCCATCCCTCACCTGTCCCAAATCCCTTGGTGGGCAGGACAGTAAAATTCCAGCTGTGGTGCCAATCAAGTGGATAGCTTTGTCCTGGAAGATGTCGAGCTTCTTGAGTGTTGTTGAAGCTGCACCTATCCAGGCAAGTGGGGAGTATTCCATCACACTCCTGACTTGTGCCTTGTAGATGGTGGATAGGCTTTGGTGAGTCTGGAGGTGGGTTACTCAAGACAGTATTCCTAGCCTCTGACCTGCTCTTATAGCCACTCTGTTTATGCGGTGAGTCCAGTTGAGTTTCTGGTCAATGGTAACCCCAAGGATGTTGACAGTGGGAGATTCAGTGATGGTTACACCATTGAATGTCAAGGGGCGATGGTTAGAGTGTCTCTTATTGGTGATGATCATTGCCTGGCATTTGTGTGGCATGAATGTTACTTGCCAGTTGTCAGCCCAAGCCTGGATGTAGTTGCATTTGAACATGGGCTGCTTCAGTAACTGAGGAATCACAAATAGTACTAAACATCCCCACTTCTGACCTTGTGAAGGAGGGCAGGTCATTGATGAAGCAGCTGAAGATGGTTGGGCCCAGGACACTACGCTGAAGAACTCCTGCAGAGATGTCTTGGAGCTGGGATGACTGACCCTCCACAACCACAACCATCTTCCTATGTACCAGATATGACTCCAACCAGTGGAGAGTTTGCCTGCGATACCCACTGATTCCTATTTGCTGGGACTCCGTGATGCCACACTCAGTTGAATGCAGCCTTGATACTAAGGGTTGCCATTCTCACCTCACCTCTACAATTCAGGTCTTTTGCCATGTTTGAATCAAGGCTGTAATAGTTGAGACTTCAAC
Organism: Carcharhinus amblyrhynchos; assembly: GCF_965287045.1. Lineage (NCBI taxonomy): Eukaryota > Metazoa > Chordata > Chondrichthyes > Carcharhiniformes > Carcharhinidae > Carcharhinus > Carcharhinus amblyrhynchos. The sequence continues at coordinate 167,741,333 of NC_137324.1, forward strand.
AAAGTGTAGACCTTGCATCACCAGTAACAACGGATTCAACTACAAATTGGGTTTCACCTCCCCTTTCCAGCCCAAAAACTAAATTCTTTCCCTTTGTCAGGTTGTGGCTCTCTGTTTAAAATCAGGAACCTCTGACACGGCTCTGCTGATTTCTCAATCAGTGAGTCACTCAGTATTGAGCAACTCGTCTTGTGTATTGAAACAAGAGCCAAATCACAAAAAAAATGAGAAGGGGAATTGAAAACTAGAGGGCATAGGTTTAAGATAAAGGGGAAAGATTTAAAAGGGACCTGAGCAGCACCTTCCTCATGCAGAGGAGGGTGCAAATATGGAATGAGCTGTTTGAGAAAGTGGTTGAGGCAGGCACAATAGTAGCATTTCATAGAATCCTACAGTGCAGGAGACCATTTGGCCCATTGAGTCTGCACCAACCACAATACCACTGAGGCTCTATCCCCATAACTCATATTTACTCTGCAAATCCCCCTGACACTAAGGGGTAATTTAGTGTGGCCAATTCAACTAACCCACACATCTTTGGACTGTTGGAGGAAACCAGAGCACCTGGAGGAAACCCACGCAGACACAGGGAGAATGTGCAGACTCCGCACAGATAGTGACCCGGGGCCGGGATTGAACACGGGTCCCTGACGCTCTGAGGCAGCAGTGCTAACCATTTAAAAAGCGTTTGGGTAAGTACACGGATGGGAAAGGATTAGAAGTATATGGGTCAAATGTAGGCAATTGGGACTAGCTGGGAGGGCACCATGGTTGGCATAGACTGGTTGGGCCGAAGGGCCTGTTTCTGTGCTGTATTGCTCTACGTGTCTCACACAAACAACTTTGCTGGGTTGGGCAAAGCAGAGCAGCCAATGCACCCAGTGACTGTCATGAACTCTCTCACTTGAGGTAAAGCAGGCTACTAAACCAGAGAGGCCATTGCGGTGGAATCCAAAACATCCTAGCTTCATCTGACACTCACATGCATTCACTGTCAGCGAGATCCATAAGAAAGCAGAACCGCTGCCTAGCTTCCCTCCTCCCTCTCTTTTGCCACATGGGGGCTGACCTGCCTCCCCCAGACCGGTCACCAAAGAGCCGGTTGTATTCACCACACAGAGCCAGAGGAGGAACTGACCAGCTATGCAAGAATCTCTTGAGTAATTCACGGAGAACAGAAGGGGAACCCCTTGTCATTTACCTTGTGATACTCCACCAGGTCTGCTAGCGTTGCGTGCTGTAACTGGTCTACACCGAAGAAGGTGTACGAGTCCTTCGAGGAGTCGATCAGAAAGTGTTTAAACCCGTCACTGCTTCGATAAGACAAGCAATAGCCAATCATCCGCTCACTGATACGGATCAGAAATGCCCCAGCCTCTTTCTTGCTCAGAATCTCCTCTGTGTCTTGCCTGGTTATAACACCTAGTGAAAATAAAGCAGAAATATCTCACCGATTCACACTGTACAAAGTGAAGTGAACTGCTGGCCAGAGACTGGCAGCTCTGAGGGATTGGAAACTGCCACTAGGAAGGGTGGCCACTGCCGGTACTACACTTGGAACTACAGTGAAGACCACCAATAGTTGGAGGCAAATCTGGACAGGATGAGGTCCCCCTCCCTGATCCCCGATCAGGCACAGAGCACCAGGAGTCTAGTGCCAAACCTGCTGCTCAGATTTCCTACAGGGGGGGCCATTCAGCCCGTCGAGCCTGCACAGACAACAATCCCACACAGGCCCCATCCCTGTAACCCCACATATTTACCCTGCTCATCCCTCTGACACTAAAGGGAAATTTAGCATGGCCAATCAACCTAACCCATATATCTTTGGACTGTAGGAGGAAACAGGACCACCCAGGGGAAACCCATGCAGACACGACGAGGATATGCAAACTCCACACAGTGACCTGAGGGAGGGGAGAGAAACACAAGGATAGGATCCCCACAGTGCAGAAGGAGGCCGTTCGGCCCATCAAATCTACACCAACTCTCTGAAAGAGCACTCTACCAAGGCCCACTCCCCTGCCTTATCCCTGTAACCTCACATCTACCCATCTAACCTGTGCATCCCTGGACACTTAGGGACAATTCAGTATGGCCAATCCACTTAACCTGCACATCTTGGAACTGTGGGAGGAAATCGGAGCACCTGGAGACACGAGAAGAACCTGCAAACTCAACATGGACAGACAGTCGCCCAAGGCTGGAATTGAACCTGGGTGCCTGGCACTGAGAGGCAGCAGAGCTAACCCCTGTGCCACCATGAAACAAAAAAAATAGCAAATTAGTGAATTATAAAAGTAGTGACAAGAATTCAGTGGCTTACCATGAAACCAGGGGGCTATGACATCAGCGTCTTTTTCATATCCAGCACGGAGTGGGATTTGCTGCTCTCTGAACCATCTGATGATTCTCTCATGGCTGTTATCACTCGATTTCTGGGACCGAGCATCTTTTCTAGATCAGTAATAGAGAAATACACACCACCATTAATTAGATAACAAGCAAGGCCATGTCTCCTCTCTCTCATTATGACTACACTTCAAAAATAGCTCATTGAGTCTAAAGCACTTTGGAATATCTTGAGGAACTGAAAGGTGCAATATAAATGCATGTCTTTTTTTTCCATTGTTTGATTTGAATGATTGATGCATCTTCTAGTGATGTTTTGACCCTGTACTTTCTGATTTCCAAGACTGCATAGAAAGTACAACCCAAACACGCCATTCAGCCCAACCAGAAACTCAGCTAATGTTCTGGGGATCTGGGTTCATGGAAGATGGTGGAATTTGAATTCAGTAAAAAAATCTGGAATTATGAATCTACTAATGACCATGAAACTATTGTCAGAAAAAAATCCATCTGGTTCACTACTGTCCTTTAGGGAAGGAAATCTGCCGTCCTTACCTGGTCTGGCCTACATGTGACCCCAGAGCCACAGCAATGTGGTTGATTCCCGACTGCCCTTGGGCAACTAGGGATGGGCAACAAATGCTGGCCAGCCAGCGATGCCCATATCCCACAAATGAATAAGAATTTAGACACCAACTTGGAAGCGCATCATCCTTCCCCCACCCAAGAAACAAAAATTGGATACTCCAGCTTTGTATATTGTATTCACATGAGGATGGGGGACATGCACTGAAGAGCTCCACATGTGTGTAGTCTGCCAGACAAAATGGAGCTGTGATATTGGCTGGGGAGTGGAGGGAGAAAAGGCAGTAAGAGAGAGTCTCAGACGGCCAATTTGATACATTGCGTTGTTCTTGGTTGGGGAGAATTTTATACAGCCAAGTTCATGAGCAAGCTCACAACTTGTGCTTGCCCTGTGACTAATTATCTTTACAGCATAGCAGCTGCATCTGGAAGCTTTTATTTTTGCTGGAACCCGATCGGGAAATAAGAGCAGAATTGGAAAAATTAATTAATTAGGAGGGAAATACTTATCAATAAAACACAAACATCCACACCAGTGAAAGTTCAGAGTATTGCCCACAAGACCTTGAGCTGTAATAGTGCACGTGCAATTAACTGTTGTAAGATCAATAAGGAACTTTGCTCTAATTCTAAAACTCGGTCTTCATCACACTGCAATCCCAAAGTTAAAAATTACACAACTGTTCTTCTAAATCTGCCCAGTGAGCAGGACTGTGGCAATCCCGCTCTGCCATTCAAGCATTTTAGTTCGGCCGTTTGTAGAGTCTTGCTGTTTATCTTACTGGTCCCTGACACACATCTGCACCGCATGACGGAAATTGGTGATTATTCGTCAGTCTGTCAAACATGTCCAAACACACACCGCATTCCTTTCCACTGAGCACACGGCTGGTTATCTTTTACCCGCCGAGCAAACAGCCCCACGGCTGGAGTGCAAACGGCCGGGGGCTTGCCCAGAGTAGGGACTTGCCAGTCCATCCCAAGCGCGAAAGCAGAGTTCAGGGCTTTACGTGGGCACAAGACCTTCAAAAAGCTGCCCAGAACAGGTTAGACTCTGTTTGGAAAAGCGGCAGTGACGTGCAGAAGTAAACAGACTGGAGGCACTTCTGAAGCTGGAACTTGTGACTGGTATGACTGGGTATGTTTGCATGTGCACACACACACACAGGCAAGCCAAAGGCACTTTGCGGAGATTCTTCATTAACCAACCTGGGGAACACAAGAAGAGATCTGGGAGCTGGTCTCCCACTTGAGGGAAAAACAAAGGAAAAAGATAGGAGATGATACAAGTTTTTTTAATTCATTCGCAGGACATGGGCATCACTGACTGGCCAGCATTTATTGCCCATCTCTAGTTGCCTGAGGGCAGTTGAGAGTCAATCATGTTGCTGTGGCTCTGGAGTCACATGTAAGCCAGACCAGGTAAGGATGGCAGATTTCCTTCCCTAAAGGAAACTAGTGAACCAGATGGGTTTTTCCCAACGATTGACAATGGTTTCATGGTCATCAGTAGATTCTTAATTCGAGTTTTTGTTTTATTGAATTCAAATTCCACCATCTGCCTTGGCAGGATTTGAATCTGAGTCCCCAGAACAGTAGCTAAATTTCTGGATTAATAGTCTAGTGATAATACCATTAGGCCATCACATCGGTTCTTTGGGGGCTAATTTTAATCTAATTTGCAGGGTAGAACTCGCACCCTTGCCCAAACTACTCCGCCATGCCCTCATGCACCTAAAAACCTGTCGCCACAATTCTCTTTACATGCAGACCAAATTAGGCCTAATTATGTATAGCGTGAATCTAGAGTATTCAGGCATAGCTCTTAAACTCTCAGGGTGTTCTTGACTTTGCCCCATTGTCTAATTTCCTACAACTCCACAACCTCTGCACTTCTCCCATTCTGACTGACATACCCAGTTTTAATCACTCCATCACTGGCGGATGTGCCATTGGTCGCCTGGGGCCAGAGGCATTGGAATTCCATCCCCAAATCTTGCATCTTTCTTTCGTCTTTTAAGTCATTCCTTAAAACCTACTCTCCGTAACCAAACTTTTGGTCATCTGTCCTAATGGCCAGAATCTTCTGATGTCCAGATTGGAGACTGGGTACATGACTGAAGATGCCATTGTTTCTCTACGCTACTCCACTCCAATGGAGTTCTCCAAGGGTGCTGCCCGTTTCCATGAAAGCTAGGCTTGGAAGGAATACACAGCAGCACCGTGTCAGGGGAACTTTCCGAGTGCAGCAGCACTTTGACTATCACTGTCATTGCTGGAAGATACAGAGAGGTGCCACAGAGTTACACAGTGCACAGAAGGCCCTTCGGCCCATCAAGTTTGCACTGGTAATAACTACCACTAAAGGCGCGTTAATCTCATTTTTCTGCACGTGCTCCATATCTTTGAATGTTATGGGAGTTCAAGTGCTCATTCAAATGTTTTTTTGAAGCTGTAAAGTTTCTGGCCTCCACTACCTTCCCAGGCAGTAAATTCCAGCTTCTTATCACCCTCTGAGTGAAAAACAATTTCCTAAATCCCCTGTCCCTTACCCTAAAACTATGCCCCATTATGTTTGATCCCTCAACCAAGGGTAACAGCTGCTCTCTATTCAACCTATAATCTCATACGCTTCAATTATATCCCCCTCAGCCTTCATGTCTCCTTGTTTGCGTCACTGCCAAACTTAATTTGATAACAGTCCTGCAAAGAGGATTGTGGCATGTTAGTATGTTAAGAGCGCTATGCAAATGCAAACTATCATTAACTTCAGTGAACTCATGATTCAGAATGATTCACTGTTAGTGCTGCCACAGTTATCCTGCCAAGGGGAAGAGTTAGCCACTGAACCTGGACCTACCCATACTGGGCCATAAGGTATCACTGTTAAAATATTTTAAGAACACTCGCAGAAGAAAACATTATTTGATCAACAGACTGTTTTTATTTTCCTAAATCACCACAGGAATACATTTTAATCAAGGTGAACCTACTCACCAACCAAGCTCACCCACACACCATTCTCAAATAGGGTGATGGCCTAGTGGCAGTATCGCTGGAGACTCAGCTAACGTTCTGGAGACCTGGGTTCAGATCCTGCCATGGCAAATGCTGGATTTGAATTAAATTTCTTTTTAAAATTTGGAATTAAGAATCTACTGGTTTCATGGTCATCATTGTCGATTGTTGGAAAAACCCATCTAGTTCACTAATGTCCTTTAGGGAAGGAAATTCTTACCTGGTCTGGCCTACACGTGACTCCAGAGACACAGCAATGTGGTTGACTCCCAACTGAGGGTCTGAAATGGCCTAGCAAGCCACTAAGTTGCAAGGAGGCAGCTCACCACCACCCTCTCAAGGGCAACCAGGGATGGGTAATAAATGCAATCAGCCAGCAATGCCCACGTCCCACAAATGAAAAAGAAACACAATGCTGGCAGTACTGCGAGATGTTTTGCCAACTCAGTTGTGAACAAGATGGATTTGAGCTGTGCACACTAGAAAAGGATCATTGTTAATCAACATCACTATCACTTCCAACTTCTCACCTTACATTGCCCTCTTTCCGATTAATTGCATATTTACGCTGGGGGACGGGGGGCTTCACTGGAGAACCTTGGAAATTCTGGGTCATCGCAGACACTTTTCCCCTCTCGATCGCCTTTAGGGAGTGGCGCTTATAGTCAGCCCGTGCCTGCTTAGCTATCGATCTTCGCCTTTCATCAGCTGCCTTGGATTTCCTCACTGCCAGAGAAGGACATTAAAAGGAGCACATGATTAAGAAGGTTTGTGTAGCACTGTGAAGGTCAGTTACTGTGAGATTTCTCAGTCAGACATCACAAATAAAAGATATGTTTCACAAGTCAAAAGAAAACTCTTTTGTGTGCACAAATTCTTTAGATATCATGAATAAAGATACAACCAAATCCAACCACGAGCAACTGGGAGAGACAATATTAAATCCCACAACAGTGATCAAGTTGAAGGCTGGGTATATGATTTAACCCTCTCATCAGTCGCTCATCACTTTTTAAATAGGAGAATTTTAATCCACACAAAGACTAGAGAAATCAGAAGAGTAAAGGTAGCATAGGTGGAGTTCATAGAAATTTTTTTGACATAACTTCTTAGAGTAGCACATTCTGGAGCCAACCAGGCCTGGTATTCTGTGACTCAATAGGTGGTACAGTGGTTAGCACTGCTGCCCCACAGCTCCAGGGACCTGGGTTCAATTCCCAGCTTGGGTCACTGTCTGTGCAGAGTCTGCATGTTCTTCTTGTGTCTGCATGGGTTTCCTCCAAGTGTTCCGCTTTCCTCCCACAGTCGGAGATGTGCTGGTTAGGTACGTTGGCTATGCTAAATTGCCCCTTAGTGTCCCAAGATGCGTAGGTTAGTGGGATAAATATGTAGAGGTACAGGGATAGGGCCTACATGGGATTGTTGTCGGTGCAGATGGGCAGAATGGCCTACTTATGCACAGTATGATTTCTACATCCTCATTATGAAGGCACCTCTAGTTAGTAGCATTATGATTGAAGTTAAATTCCAGTTGAGGGACAGATGTGTGGGTTGGAGACTAACATTTTAAAAAAACTTAAATAGAGCAATTATGATTTGATTTATTATTGTCACATTTATTAGCATACATAAAAGTATTGTTTCTTTTGCGCTACACAGGCAAAGCATACTGTTCATAGAGAAGGAAATGAGAAAGTGCAGAATGTAGTGTTACAATTATAGCTCGGGTGTAAAGAAAGATCAACAATGCAAGATAGGTCCATTCAAAAGTCTGATGGCAGCGGGGAAGAAGCTGTTCTTGAGTCAGTTGGTACATGACCTCAGACTTTTGTATCTTTTTCCCAACGGAAGAAGGTGGAAGAGAGAATGTCCAGGGTGCATGGGGTCCTTAATTATGCTGGCTGCTTTGCCGAGGCAGCAGGAAGTGTAGACAGAGTCAATGGATGGGAGGCTGGTTTGCGTGATAGATTGGGTTATATTCATGACCTATCGTAGTTTCTTGCTGTCTTGGGGAGAGCAGGAGCCATACCAAGCTGTGATACAACCAGAAAGAATGCTTTCTATAGTGCATTTATAAAGGTTGGAAAGAGTCATAGCTGACATGCCAAATTTCTCTAGTCTTCTGAGAAAGTACAGACATTGGTGGGCTTTCTTAGTTATACTGTTGGCATGGAGGGTCCAGGACAGATTGTTGGTGATCTGGACGCCCAAAAACTTGAAGCTCTTGACCCTTTCTACTTCGTCCCTGTTGATGTAGACAGGGGCATGTTCTCCTCTATGTTTCCTGATGTCAATGACTATCTCCTTCGTCTTGTTGACATTAAGGGAGAGGTTATTTTTGCTGCACCAGCTCCTCTATCTCATTCCTGTACTCCGTCTTGTCATTGTTTGAGATCCAGCCCACTGTGAAGGCATGAAAGCACAGCTAGCTATAGTGAATTAGGTTATGGGATCGATCAATACTGGTGCAGTGGCAGACATTTAAAAAAGGGATATTTTAGAATACACAGAACAGATACATTCCAAAGAGAAAAAAAAGCTCCAAGGGGAGGGCCCAGTAGCCATGGTGAACTAAATAAGTTTGATACTAAAAAAAAGCACATCTTTGCAGGAGGATGGGTGGCAGGTCAGAGAATTGGATTGATTACAAAAAAAAAAGCCAAAATACAACTAAAAGATAAGTAGGGAGTACAAGAAAAAGCTTTCCAGAAATATAAAAACCTAAACAAAATGAGCATTTTCCCACATTATGCTCCACATTCCAGACATTCACACATTCTGTCTGTCTATATCCCTTTAGAAACATAGAAACCCCACAGTGCAGAAGGAGGCCATTCAGCCCATCAAGCCTGCACCGACAACAATCCCATCCCAGCCTGATCTCCGTAACCGTATGTATTTACCCTGTTAATCCCCCTGACGCTAAGGCAACTTATCATGGCTAATCCACCTAACCCACACATCTGGGAGGAAACTGCAGTACCCAGAGGAAACCCACGCAGATACAAGGAGAATGGGCAAACTCCACACAGACAGTGACCCAAGCTGGGAATTGAACCTGGATCCCTGGTGCTGTGAGGCAGCAGTGCTAACCACTGAGCCACCGTTGCAGCTTCATGTCCTCTTCACAATTTACTTTCCTATCTATCTTAGTACCATTGACAAATTTAGCACATGTACCTTCTGTCACTATAGGGAGTGACTGGGGAATTAATAATGGAAAAGGAGATGGCAGATTAACTGAACAGGTATTTTCCATCAGTCTTCATTATAAAGGATACCAATAACATCCCAAACAAAAAAGCTCTTAATCAAGAAATGGAAGGGAGGGAGGAACTCAGGAAAAGTACAATTACCAGGGAAATGGTACTGAGCTAGTTGTTGGACTGACAAGTCCGAGTCCAGATGGTCTTCATCCTAGAGCCTTGGAGGAAATGTCCAGAGATAGTTGACGCCTTGGTTCTTATTTTCCAAAATCCACTAGATTCTGAGATGGCTCTATTAGGTTGGAAAATAGTTAATCTAACTCCTTCATTCAAAAGGGGAAGGTGACACAAAGCAGCATAACTACAGGTCAGTTAGCTTAATATTTGCAATAGGTAAAATGTTAGAAGCCTTAAAGAGTTTTTGGCAGAGCACTTGGAAAATTCAGAATATCCAGACATTGTCGACATGGTTTTTGTGAAACAGAAATCATGTCTAACTAACATATCGAAGTTCTTTGAAGTAATAACATGTGCTGTGAATAAAGGGGGACTGGTGGATGTGATGCACTTAGATTTCTAGAAGGCATTTGATAAAATGCCACATCAAAGGCTAATGCAGAAAATAAAAGCCCATGATGTTGGACATAACCTACTGGTACGGATAGAAAACTGGTTCGTCAACAGGGGAACTGTAGGCACAAACAGGACATTTTCTAGTTGGTAGGATGGAATGAGTGCTGTGTAATAGAGATCAGCGCTGGACCCTCAACCTTTTACAACTTAAACTATTTGGATCAAGGGACAGAAGGCACGTATGCCAACTTTGTTGATGATACAAAGATAGATCGAAAATGAAGTTGTGGGGAGGACTTAAGGTTACAAAAGGATATAGAGATAGAGCATGGCAAAATGTGAAATTATTCTTTAAGGCAGGAAGAATAAAGAAGTAGCGTACTATCTAAATGGTGAGAGATTGCAGAGCTCGGAGATGCAGAGGGATGTGTGTGTCCAGTACATGAAAGGTTAATGCGCAGGTACAGCAAGTAATTAGGCCAGCGAACAGAACAATATCATTTATTGCGAGGGGTATCAAATACAAAAGTAGGAGGTCGTGCTTCAGTTATACAGAGCACTGGTGAGACCACTGTCTATAATATTGGTTTCCTTATTTAAGGATCGATGTAAATCCATTAGAGGCAGTTTAAATAAGGTTTACCAGACTAATACCTGGAACGAGTGGGTAATCTTACAAGGAAAGATTTGACGGGCTAGGCTTCTATCCACTGGATTAAGAGGAGGTTAGACTGAAGCATACAAGTTCCCAAGGGGTTCTAATAGGATAGACATGGCGAGCATCTTTAAACTTATGGGAGTATTTAGGATTAGGGGGTCATTCATTTAAAGCAAAGATAAAGATTTTGTTTTCCTCAGAGGGTGGTGAATCTTTGAAATTCTCTTCCTCAAAAGGCAGTGGAAACAAAGCCTTTGAAAATTTCTCTGGCAGTGTTAAATACGTTCTTGATAAGCAAAGAAGTGTAAGTCAACGGGCTAAGTGGGAATTTGGGAGTTAAGCAAAAGAGCAACAAGTCAAATCGGGTGTAGGTGGGAATGTGGAGTTGAGGTCACAATCAGATCAGCTACAACCTTACTGAATGGAGGGACAGGCTCGAAGGGCTGAGTGGCCTACTCTTGCAGTTGTAGAAACTGGAGAGATTCCATGCCCACCCTCCTAAACAGATGCTGCAGTGAGTTCACACAAGTCTTGCCCCCTCAACAATCTAGGTTCAACTCAGATCAAGAATGGACAATTTTAGTTTTGGCTATTTGAAAAAGGTCATTTGGGAAACCTACAAGTGTTCATTCATCAACTGAACAGCCCTGCAGTGTTGGTGAATACAGCTGGTACATTCAACTTCACAATGGTCTATTCTTTTGATGTTTGAAAGGAAGCTTCTACAAAACAAAAAAAAACTTTTAACTAATAGCCTCAAAATGCTTTGGGAACGAGCGAAGTTGATAAAAGGAGTCAATTTGTACACGAGGACCCACAACCAGGCAGTGAACAGGAGATAAATATCGGTCGGTAGAAGGCCCCGTGCTTCTCTGAATTGTGCTATGAGACCTTTTCTGTCACTCAAGATCTCAAGCCGCAATGGCTGGCATTTTACTGGCACGCCCGCCCAAGGCATGTAAGATTGTGCCCGAGGAAAATGGAGAATGTCGTTCTGCAAGCCTTTGGGGCAGCCGTGCCTGTAAATTCAGGGCCAATGCCTTATATGAAGGACAACACCTCTGACCGCAGAGTCCTTCACCAGCACTGCAATGAGCTTCTACGGAATGAGGTGTTGGGCTCAGGATAGACTGCTGCCGAGACAACTACTAATTAAACCCGCCCAGGCTCCCCAGCCAGTTTTTATATCAATCTAAAAAAAATGATATGAATGTGCATCATCATGCACCTCATGCTCTGGTTCTCTGCGCTGCAAGGCCCTTCTGCTATTACTCATGGGCCACAGTTGACAAAAAGAGCAATTGTGTGGTGATATTCAGGGCTGGTCTGCTGATCAGTAACCATGGTAATGCCACAAGTCGGTAATGGGGCTTCAAAGTTTTGCTTTTACTGATTTGGTTAGCTTCCCACAATTCAGAACGCAGCAAGGACATTTTTACATTCTGGTCCGAGTCAGCATGAAAATCTTTTAAAAACGGCACGTCCACCTTGCTTCAGTGTATTTAAAAGGTCGGTCGCAGATGTCTGGGGTATTCTCTTATTTTTTTTCGATCAGCAGATTCCAGGTTTTGGTGTCTGCCAGACTCCAAGCTCTTTGCTTAACTTTTGTGTATACCTGCACCAACATGTTTGACGAGCTTTAGTAAAATTAACTTTTTAAACCAAGGAATCTCTCTGTTCATCGTAGAATCATAAAATCATGGAATTCCTACAGCGCAGAAGGGGGCCATTCGGCCCATTGAGTCTGCACCGACCACAATCCCACCCAGTCCCTATTCTTGTAACCACACTTATTTACCCTGGTAATCCCCTGACACTAAGGTCAATTTAGCATGGACAGTCAGGCTAACCCACACAGCTTTGGACTGTAGAAGGAAACTGGAGGAAACCCACGCAGACATGGGGAAAATGTGCAAACTCCACACAGACAATGACCCAAGGCCAGAATTAGACTAGGTCCCTGGTGCTGTGAGGCAGCAGTGCTATCCACCGTGTCACTGTTTCTGTCCTAAAATCAGGCAAGGGAGGAAAAGGCCACTCTTTTTGGAGGCTGTATTTTCCCACATTATAGCAACCCTTTTTGTTTAAAATAAAAGCTGATTGGGTGCAGGGAGACAGCCTGAGGGTGAAGTGTTCTTTCCAAATAAACAAAAATGACAATTTGCTGTCCCTATCTTAAGTTGTGGTGAATTCTGCTCCATCGCCCCTCTTGCCTGCTGACCTACGTTGGTCCACAGTCAAGCAAAATGTTTGATACGAATCAAATCTTCATCCTTCAAAATCAGCATAATTACTGTTCAGCATTTATGATCAGGGTTGGAGACTGGAGCACATTTCATGCACTTAATTAAAATCACACGAATGTACCAAACACATTGTAGGCATTGCCGGGAAGGCCCACCGTGAGGACGTGGGGTATGGATCTACTTGCTGCCCATGAGCACATTTGGTGAGAACGCAAGATTCGGACTTTAATTCGAACAATGCCAAATTGACGCGTGTATCAGCGAAAATTCCCATCCTTCCTCTCAAATCACGTCTCTGGCCTCCTCCTTCCCAACCAGTAATCAATGCCAGCCCCACAACCCTCTGAGATAACTGTGCTCCACTCCGGGACTTCTTTGCATTTCCAATTTTAATTGCTCCATCATTGGTTGCTATGCTTTCAGAAGCCCAGGCCCCATGATCTGGAATTCCCTCCCTACAGCTCACTTCCCTCCTTTAAATACACAGTCATCGCCAACATCAAAACCTTTCTTCCCTCTTCCCCCACAAGCAGTCATCGGAGTCCTTCCCTCATCCAAACAATCATCACCAGCATCCCTACAGCTCCCACTTCTGCTCTCCCCGATCCCCCCACCCAAAAAATGAGTTTCCCCACCACACCCCGCCACCCTGCTCCTCCAAACTATGGTCTGCCCCAGCATTGCCCTATGGCACAGGCTGACATGCTGCCAACCTGTGCCATGTGGCAATGCCAGGGTACTGCCTGGCCATGACCCTCTCCCTTTGTACGCTCACCTTTACACCCCCGAGGGATTCCCACGACTGGGAGTACCTGTTGTAAACCTTGCTGACGTGACGTCACATCGCTGAGGTTTGTAACCACGGTGAGAGGAGCCTGATGTATTAAAATTTATTATAATGAGGCCCTCCCCGTTTGTAGGCGTGAAGCTCACTAGGTCACGGGCAAGGGGCAGGGAAAATTGTGCAACATGATTACGCCAGAGAGAATCATTTTTCCTAATAAGACACTCATTTCCACCACCTTCTGTCGGGAAAAAGACAAAAGTCCGAGGTCATGTACCAACTGATTCAAGAATGTCTTCTTCTCTGCTGCCATCAGACTTTTACATAAGCCTACCTCACACCAAGTTGATCTTTCTCTACACCCTAGCTATGACTCTCCTTTCCTTCTCTATGAACTGTATGTTTTGTCTGTACAGCACGCAAGGAACAATACTCTTCACTGTATACTAATACATGTGGCAAAAATAAATCAAATCAAATAATTCTCTCCAGCTTTTCAGCCCATGTTGCCATTCTCTCAGGTTTATTTGGTAGCACAAGCTTTTGGAGCATCGCCTGATGAAAGGGAAATGCTCCAAAAGCTTGTGCTACCAAATAAACCTGTTGGACTTTAACCTGATGTTGTGAGACTTGTTACTGTGCCCATCCCAATCCAACGCCGGCATCATGGCCATTCTGTCTGACAGTGAATGCAGGCTCAACATCACCTCCATTGTGTTTTGTAATGCTACAATTAAACATCTTGGGATTTTTAATTATATTTGAATAAGGCCTTTAAAAGTGAACAAACTCCAAATTAATTAATAGGGTAGATTAGAATGCTGCCTTGTACAGGAAAGATGTTAATTATTGGTATTCCTCTCATGAGACTAGGTTCAAAAGCTCCAGTTTCTACAGTTGAAACCAAGAATAAACCTATTGGCCATTTCTTGTTTTGCCTCTGGTAAAAGTGATCCTGGTGATTAGTTGAGGTAGCAGCCAGTCTGTATTTTCCTGTTCAATGTGCTGATAAAGTTCCTTTGCTAGAAGTTGACTGGGTACAAGTACCTGATACCCTCCCGTCCTCATTACAAGAAGTATTTGGAGTTAAGGCTACTTTGAAACTAGCCATTGTCAAATGGAAGAAGGAGAAGCTATCAATGGACAGAGTGACCCCAAGACTTCCTATCCAACACTACATGTGCTGGCCTTGGGAAGGAGCCCAGAGAACGTTCACAAGAAGGATCCCTGGAATGAAGAGTTTGTCATATGAGGAATGGTTGAGGACTCTAAGTCTGTACTCACTGGAGTTTAGAAGGATGGGGTTGGGGGGGAATCTTATTGAAACTTACAGGATACTGCGAGGTCTGGATAGAGTGGATGTGAAGAGGATGTTTCCACTAGTAAGAAAAACTAGAACCAGAGGGCATAACCTCAGGCTAAAGGGACAAACGGAGATGAGGAGGAATTTCTTCATCCAGAGTGGTGAATCTGTGGAATTCTTTGCCGCAGAAGGCTGTGGAGGCCAGATCATTGAGTGTCTTTAAAGCAGAGATGGATAGTTTCTTGATTAATAAGGGGATCAGGGGTTATGGGAAAAAGGCTGGAGAATGGGGATGAGAAAAATTTCAGCTATGATTGAATGGCAGAGCAGACTCAATGGGCCGAGTGGCCTAGTTCTGATGGTCTTACTACATACTATTGAGCACACTCAATAGATTTCTTTACATCAGTAGTGTGGAACAAATCTAACACTGGCCCTTGAATTAGTGTTCAACATTCAAGACCAGTGTAATAAGTCTTCAGAGGCAAAAGTCCCTTCACCAAAATCCTTTTACTTACAAACTCTAACAGCAGTACACAGAGTGTTAGCAGTCAGCAGGCTACTTCTGGGGGTTTCAGAGGAACCGGCAGTGCCAGTTAGGTTCAAGGCAAAGACTCCCTGATTGGCCTATCAATTGGATCCTTAAATCAGGGAGTTCATTCTCTAATGGGCCAACCTCAACGGCCCGATTGAAATCATTACAACCAGTGTTGGAAACTTTGGAACACTTCGTGCACTTAAATCACTTGAATGTGTCTAACACATATTAGTCATTGCTGGGAAGGCCCACTGTGAGAGTGGGAGTTTGGGGCCACTTGTTACTCATGAGCATATTCAATGAGCAACACTAAATCAATGCATCTGTCAGTAAACAAGGAAAACAAAACTCAATACATACTGACAGTGATATTACAACACAAACAGAACTAAAAATAAACTTAGGCTAAGTGTTAGTTGTCAGATAAATAGCATCTTCACAGATCAACAGATGAATCAGAAGACAGCAGAAGTTTGGCTCTACTTAACTCTGACCCAGAGATCAAAATTTTGTTTCTGCCTCACACGCATTAGTTGTAACCATCAGGGAAGCAAACTGCTGTAAATCTAGGTCTACATTCAGCAGAAATACACAGAGAAAATCAGCTATTTTTTGGTCATTCACTGCTCAACAATCCCCACTTCAAAATCCTTCCGGAGGGCAGGTTTTGGACCCTGGACTTTTCAACTGAAGCTCAGCAGCACAAGTGAATATAATTCTGGAATCTGTTCATGGACAAATCCCTAAACTTCCAGCACTGCTCTAAGAAGCAAAATCTTCAACAAAAGGTAAAATTTAGTGTGCATATTGTTATCAATGGATACCACGTCCATCGTACATGGAGGAGAAACACAAAATATTGACAAGGTAATGTAAAAATCCTCAACCACCTACATTAATCAGTGATGACTAACCGTGGAACACAAGGGAAAAACCACCACCCCCGCTTCCAATCTGAAGCTAGATGACCTTTAGGAATAAAAACAGATGTAGATAGTATCTCCGAAAGGTTTTATTCCACTTACTCCTTTTCTAAACAAGTCCAATCCAGCCAGCAAACCTCTGGGTCTCTTCTCTACACTGCAAACCTAAAAGTTCCTTTACAATAGAATACTGCATCCATTTCCTTCAATAATTAAGTTTATTATAAGTCCACCATGTTCACATTGTTATATATTTAAGTGGTTGCATGATTGCTTTAAGAGCCGATCACTTGATTTGACAGTGATGTCATTAGGGTGTTGCGCTGAATGCTATTTAGTTTCATTTTCTACTCAATACAGGCAAATGCTCTGAGAATAAATTTGTGTTGTTATTTTGAATCTGTGTGCGCAAACCACATCTTTTTCTTTTGTGTAAAAACCACAACTCACAACATAATCAGGGCATTACTCACACGCACACTCAGAATTCCTTTTATTGCTGCAATGTGACTCTTGTCTCCTAATTGGTTTGGGCTCAACCAAGAGGAGGGCTATGTATCAAAAGAGCACACTGATGGAAGCTTAAGGTTTTTCCTCAGGACAGGCGCCTCCAAACTCAATACAACAGCTATAAAATGGGAGCTGGCAGATATCAATGAGAGTCAAGATCCCAAATTCAGAGCCAATTTAAACCTGAAGACAAATCTCCAAGTGGATTATTTTCAAGTTTACATGAAGACCCTCCAATTCCCCAGCAATCAGACAGACACACACAAGCAAGAATTTTAATTGCTGACATTCCATGACTGAGGGAAGAATCCCTGCCTGCTGCTCTCAAACTGTGCACTGTGATTTCATGCACATTATGTATCAAGAGAGTTCTCCCTTCAAAGTTTTAAGCTTAAAAGTGTTTTTCAAAGTTAATTTATTCATGTCACAAGTAGGCTTACATTAATACTGCAACAAAGTTACTGTGACAATCCCCTAGCTGCCACATTCTGCCGCCTGTTTGGGTACACAGAGAGAATTTAGCACAGCCAATGCCTATCTTTCGGACTGTGGGAGGAAACCAGAGCACCTGGAGGAAATCCACACAGGCACTGGGAGAACACACAGGCTCCGCACAGACAGTGACCCAAGCTGGGAACTGAACCCAGGTCCCTGGCACTAGGGGGCTGCAATGCTAACCACTGTGCTGCCCAGGAGTCCTGGCCAATATTTATCCCTCATTCGACATCACACAAGCAGGTTATCTGGTCATTATATTACTGTGGGATCTTACTATTCACAGGTCAATTTCTTACATTATTACAATGACTAACCTTCCAGAGTGAGGTCATTAGATGTAAAGTTCTATTGGACAGCCTGAGGTTATGAAAGATACAACGCAAAAAAAACAAGTCTCTTTTATGTCTTTACTATGCTTGACTTTTTAATCTCAGGGCAAGATTTTTAAACACCACCCCGCCCCCCAAAATGGCATGTTTTCCAGCAGTGGAGGTGGTTCACCATTGGCTGCCACTGGGATCTTCCGGTTGTGCCAACGTCTACGATGTTTTGGTGGCTCACCCATCCCACCACCAGGGAACCCACTGCAGAGGGTGGGCAAAGGGGTTCACCTTTGGTAGGACCAGAAGATGCTGCTGGTGGGAAGAGCCAGAAAATCCTGCCCCAAGTCCTTCTGTACGTTACTTTTACAATTCTAGAGTTTGGGGGCTTTCTTATGACTTTGACTCATGCCTCTTAAATATACAGAAGTAAAAAAGTTCTTTTAAAAAAAAACCCATTATGCAACAATAAAGGTCAACAGCAATTTGGTTCATGAATCTTGATTGACTTGGGGCAGCACGGTGGTTAACACTACTGCCTCACAGTGTCAGGGACCTGGGCTCGATTCCTGACTTGGGTCACTGTCTGTGTGGAGTTTGCACATTCTCCCCATGTCTGCGTGGGTTTCCTCTGGGTGCTCCAGTTTCCTCCCACAGTCCAAAGATGTATGGGTTAGGTAAATTGGCCACGCTAAAAATTGTCCCTTTGTGTCAGGGGGACTAACTAGGGTAAACGGAAGGGGTTGTGGGGATAAGGCCTGGGTGGGATTGTCATCAGTGCAGACTCGATGGGCCAAATGGCCTCCTTCTGCTCTGTAGGGATTCTATGACTTGGTACGGGCAGCACTTTGTACTTACAGCTCTCGCGCCATTCTGGATCTTCCTTTTCATTTCTCTGCACCATTTCTTGAGCTTCCTTCAAGTTAATGTACAACTGCTGGGTTCTCTCTTCTTCCAGACGCTTGAGCTCCTCTTCTTGTCTCCTGCGTTCTTCCTCCTCTTTCCTCTTTGTGAGCAGATAAATTCCATTACTTATTGTGGATGTCCACATAGGAGCAGGAAATAATTTTGACAAATAAATAAAGTTTCAGGGTTTGGCGGGGGTGGAGGAGAGGGGGAGCAGGGGTGAAACAATGAAACAGTGCACAATAAAGCAACAACAACACTGAAAAGTATTATACTGACTAGAACCAAAAACAAGCAAATGACATTCACAACGTTTCATACAATCCCTATAGTACAGAAGGAGGCCATTTAGCCCATCGAGTCTGCACTGACCACAATCCCACCCAGGCCCTATTCCTGTTACCCCTCACCTTTACCCTGCTAACCCTCCTGACACTAGGGTCAATTTTAGTATGGCCAATCAACCTAACCTGCACATCTTTGGACTGTGGGAAGAAACCTGAGAACTGAGGAAACTGGAGCAGACACGGGAAGAATGTGCAAGCTCCACAAAAGACAGTGACCCAAGCCAGGAACTGAACCCGGATCCCTGGCACTGTGAGGCAGTAGTGCTAACCACAGTGCCGCCTCCGTTTAACATCAATGGTCCAATGACCATTTGCATATCACCTTCAAAGTCTCAGGACCCCTAATTATCCTCATGATTTCATTATTCTTACATTTAAAAACTACTTCTGACAACCAAAGGACAATTGACAGCACAGGAAAGTATATAAAGAGTTGTTAGTATATGCTTAAACTGGACCAGCTGACGGGCAACATGACAGCTCAGTGACTATCACTATTTGCAGTGCAGATACATGGATTTGGGCCAGTGTCTGTGGGAGTTTGCACATTCTCCCCATGCTTACGTGGGTTTTCTCTGGGCGCTCCGGTTTCCTCCCACACCCCAAAAACGTGCTCTTAGGTTGATTGGCGTTAACAAATTGTCCCTAAATTAGGTGTCCCTCAATCTGGTTATAATTGTCTAAATTTGCACACCTTTATTGTGGAGTCCAATGGGCGTAAACAAAAGTCACAGGTAGAAGAGGGATTGGAATGAGGCACTCACTAAATGTCAAAATGGTGGCACGGGCTTGTAGGGCTGAAGGGCCTGTTTCCTGTGCTGTGTTGTTCTTTGTTCTAGAGTGCTGTACAGGGGAATTGGAATGATACAATTGTATGGAGAATTCGCTGGTGGAATTTGACTGAAGGACTTTTACAAGTGCTGAACTGTGGAAGCGAACATTGGTGATATTTAACTTCCAACTAAGAATTCCATTGAGAATTCCTCTCTTCATTAAAGGGCTGAGTGAGGGCGAGATTTCAAAGCCGGCACTTAAAAACAGGCTCGGGCTAGATTTGGGAAAATAATTTAAAAGTGAGAACTAAACCCTCCCCTGAATTTGCAACAACAGGCCTGTTGCAATGTCCTGAATGATACAATCCACATTTCTTCACCCTCATCACATTCTTGCGCAAAAATCATATACCCACAATCTTAGATGAAAGCAGCCACTTGCTTGATTCCTTAAGTAAAGAGGCTGCAAGTGTCAATGTTGTAAGAAGTCTCACAACACCAGGTTAAAATCCAACAGGTCTATCTGGCAGCACTAGCTTTCGGAGTCTCAAGTTCCTTCTTCAGAATTGTGTTCACATACAGGGCATATAAAGACATCACTCACCTGATAAAGGAGCTTGAGACTCAAAAGCTAGCGCTGCCAAATAAACCTGTTGGACTTTAACCTGGTGTTGTGAAACTTCTTACGTGCTTACCCCAGTCAAATGCCAGCATCTCCACATAATGTCAATATTTATAATATCCACGCTGGGGGAATATTGACGCATGTTATCACACATCTCAAACTTCCCGTTCGTACAAATTCAAATTTCACACTGGAGTTAAAATTTGTCCACTTCTGGACAAACTTCCTTAAAGATTATTTATTAGTCACAAGTAAGGCTTACATTAACACTGCAATGAAGTTACTGTGGAATTCCCCTAGTTGCCACATTCCAGCGTCTGCTGGGGTCAATGCACCTAACCGGCACGTCTTTCAGACGGTGGGAGGAAACCAGAGCACCCAGAGAAAACCCATGCAGACACGGAGAGAATGTGCAGACTCCACACAGAGAGTGACTCAAGCTGGGAATCGAACCCGCGTCCCTGGAGCTGTGAGGCAGCAGTGCCAACCACTGTGCCACCCGTTATATGGAGGGAGCTGAATCAGCCAAGGAGGAAAAAAAAGTACTAACAGAAAGGTTACTTCACTAGCAAGTACCAAACATACTGAGGATTAAATATTCAACAAGATTCAGTAAGCAATTGCACCCAGGCTGATCACCATTTTGGGTGTCAGGATCACCTTTGATGCCTGCTATGTTGCTAATGTGTTACTGGGGACAAAACAGCCCGAGATGTTATTGTTTTCTATGGCTATGTTTAAAGTTTTTTTTAAATTTTTGTTCCAATTCAATCAAATCAAATCGAATTCAGAGTCCCAACAAATTGAGACATTCCCGATCCAAGCTGACAAGACAGGGCTCTCACCTCCTGTCTTGGGCTTGGTCTACGCTGATTGGAGTAGGCATAGCTCCTCATCCAAGGCTTGATCTTATCTGCATCTTAGCAGAAAGGCTGAGGTGCCGCTTTTAAAAATTGCTTCAAATGAAGCTAAAATGTAACCCAATGACTTCAATCAAGCGCAGCATGTTGATACTACACTTGACCTTAGCCAAGTTGTTAAGCAGGATTGACAAAATAATAAAAAAAAATCCCTGGTTCTTATCTGGTGAAAGATTAGTGGTTTGGTTGTGTTCAGATAAGCAAAGATACATTCTGGACAAATTTAAGGTAAATGAAAATAGTTTGTAATCTTATCAGGCCAAGACGCCAAAATAAAAATAGACCCAAACCGAATTGCAATTTACTATTAATCTCGTTAGTATAGAATTTCCAGTAAACTAGCTTCGCTGAGCCAAATATCACCCGAAAAGAAATAAGTGCAAGGTGGATAACATAATCTTCATTTACTCATGAGCCTGAGTTAACAGAAATACTACTTTTATGGCTGAAAGGGTAATTTAAATGAAGGAGACAATGCAGTAGCTGTCTAATTGAACTAATGATTAACTGGTGTAATATGTAGATACAATATCATAGAATCCATACGGCACAGAAGGGGGCCACTCGGCCAATGGAGTCTGCACCAACCGCAAACCCATCAAGGCCCTATCCTCATAACCCCACTTATTTTACCCTTCTAGTGGCACTAAGTGGCAATTTAGCATGGCCAATCAACCTAACCCACACATCTTTGAACTGTGGGACGGAGTCGGAGCACCTGGAGGAAACCCACGCAGACATGGTGAGAACGTGCAAACTCCACACAGACAGTGACCCGAGCCAGAAATTGAATCCGGGTCCCTGGCGCGGCGAGGCAGCAGTGTTAACCACAGCGCTCACCACAGTACTCCGGTTTCCTCCCACATTCGGAAAGATGTGCTGGTTAGGTGCATTGACCCAAACAGGCGCCAGACTGTGGCAATGTCACAGTAACTTCATTGCAGTGTTAATGTAAGCCTTACTTGTGAATGATAAAAACTTTACAGACAGTGACCCAAGCCGGGAATCGAAGCTGGGTCCCTGGTGCTGTGAGGCAGCAGTGATAACCATTGTGACACCCTATCCTTCTGGGTGATGATTTTAGAATCAAGACTGCAAACAGAGATTACACAAATTACAAATCCATCAATAAAATTTTAAAAAAATAGTAAATCGGAATCTCTCTTTGGAATGTAAAAATATTAACACTTTTGAGTTAAACACGCACCATTTTCCACATTAATTACATTTTTTGCAACACCCTTCAGAATATCCAACTTGTTGAAGGTGAACTTAAGCATGTTTTATCCAAATGAAAGCCCATGTCAGGAGAAAATTTGTTTTGACTCATTCAAAGTTGCTGTTGGAATTGGAAACCTTCGAACCAGGCCTCACTCCCCGTGTGGCCTTCTATAACCAGCCCACAAGTTAAAACCATCACAATATCACAACAGTGAATGGGAACCCAGCATCTGATGAACTGAAGTAACATTTTAGCACAGCACTGGGACATTGATGGGAGTGGCTAAGTGCCTTCATGGAGCCTCTGACTTGACAATCTTAAATCAGAACAACAAAGAGAGGAGTGCTTCGATTGTTAAGACTTCCCAACCTCCAGGTAACCCTGAGTGAATCTTATAAGGTGCACAAATGGACTGGGAGGAGGAACCCCAGCTCCTGGGTTTGGGCTGCTGTGTCTCCATGGTGCAAAATGCCTCCAGGTCTGTCTAGGCAAGTTATTCCTGTAGGAATCAGCAGATGTGGAAAGAAGGCAATGCAAGTTACCTCCTTGATATTCCAGAGATCGATACATTCTGGCTGGTTTGGGAGTGGACAAAAAGGTTGCTAGTTGCTATCTAATGAGACATTGCATGAGTGTTGCTATCTAGCAGAGGAGTTATCAGAGAAGGGTCTTCCTCCACATCCCAACACTCTTTCCACACCCACTGTCTGTCCTTAGTGATGACCATGTCAGACTACTTCTTAAATCAGAGAAGTTGATAAAGCCGGCATTTGTTGCCCATCCCTAGTTTTCCTCAAGTTGCTGGTGATGAGCTGCCTCTTGAACTGTCAGGGTCCCTCTGTGGTAGATAAGGAATTCCAGGATTTAGGCCCAGTGACACTGAAAGAGCAGCAATATTGCTGCAAGTCAGGATGGCGTGAGTGGGGGAGAGAAAAACAACGGTAGAAGGGAAAAAAAAATGAACATGGTCAGGTAGAAAAGGAGGAAGATGGAGAGGTGACTGCAATTTACCTTGAGCTCCATTTGGATTCGTTCATCTTCAGCGGCTGCTCTTGTCGCCTGATCTACTTCAGCTTTCTTTTCAACCTCTTTCTGCCTCTTGATGCCTCTCTCTCCCATCTTAAGTGAGGTGGAGAATCTTCGAATCAACTCCTTTTCTTTCTCCTTCCTGTCAAGCAAAGAACTTATTTTAAAAACAGCACGTACAGTGGAACCTGTTGTTTGGGCACTCAATTGCTCCTCTAACCTGCAAGAGCTCAGTACGAATCTGAGTATTGGATAGTTGGACCATCAAGGACAGAAAGATCCTACATTCAAATCCAAGTCTATTACAGGACAGCTGTTCCAGAAGGTACCATTCCTGGTCTGAGTACTAAAAGTTCAGTAAGAAGCCTCACAGCACCAGGTTAAAGTCCAACAGGTCTATTTGATAGCAAAAGCCACTAGCTTTTGGAGCACTGCCCCTTCATCAGGTGAGTGGGAGTTCTATTCACAAACAGGTCACATAAAGACAAATTCAATTTACAAAATAATGGTTGGAATGTGAGGCTTTACAGGAATCAAGTCTGAAAAGGTACAGACAATCTGAGTGGAGAGAGCATTAAGAACAGATTAAAGAGATGTGTATGGTCTCCAGACATGACGGGTGTCAATCGGGATCTTGGGTTCATGTCACACTATCTGTAACCCCCACGACTTGCCTGGGCTTGCAAAGTCTCATTAACTGTGCTGTCTGGAGACAATACACATCTCTAACTTGTGCTTAATGCTCTCTCCACTCACATTGTCTATACCTTTAAGACTTGATTACCTGTAAAGACTCACACTCCAACCATTATTTTGTAAATTGAGTTTGTGTCTTTATATGCCCTGTTTGTGAATAGAACTCACACTCACCTGAAGAAGGAGCTGCGCTCCAAAAAGCTAGTGGAATTTGCTACCAAATAAACCTGTTGGACTTTCACCTGGTGTTGAGAGACTTCTTACTGTGTGTATCCCACCCCCAGGACTTGATGGCCAAGGAAGGTGCATTCATAACACAGCCAAATGGGTCGAATATCTGCATTCAACATTCCTAGGGTGGGTAATAAGAGCTCAAAAGCATTGTGCTACCAAATAAACCTGTTGGACTTTAACCTGGTGTTGTGAGACTTCTTACCGTGTTTACCCCCAGTCCAATGCCAGCATCTCCACATCACCACTCATAGTTCAGGCAGTGGAAAAGACAACCCATGTCCCTGCTGCCTGCCCAGCCACTATTGCACGTGAAGGTCATAATACAACTGCATTACCCCATAACCAAATCAAACTGGACACCCACGAGGAACAACACACCCACCCCCACAAGTTGGCACACATTTGAAGATTGCAACACAGTTCAAGTCAGGTGGGCCCTGAAAATAAGCCATGAATGGGCCTCTGCACAGGTGCCAGGATACACCTGCCCTACAGTCAATTGAAGTTTACACGGCCACGGGGGTATGGCTAGGAGAAGTAGGCTTTTGTCCCATCCAAGGGCATCTGAAACAGCTGACAGTAGCTAGTCTCTTTGAGGGGGGAGTTTCCTGGCTCCCTTCATCCCAAAGGATTGTTACTTTCCTACGTTTCTGATGTAAAAGGAAGACTTCAAACTGCTAACTCTTTCATCGCCGCCATTCCCAAAATAAACACAATTCTGGATCCCAGATCCAATCTCTAAAGCGGGCTTGGATCCAATTCACCAGCTTCAGCCAATTACCCCATGTTACTCGTTCAGCACCAAGCAAACACCGAGGCCCAACAGACGATCGAGATGCAAAAATCCTCTACCAAGAGGATCTCCGTCCCTTAAAGCTGTCCCATGTAGGGGCGGGGGTGGAGACTGTGCCAACTACAGTCAATCCCTGGGAGCATCAGCACAAGCTGGGGCCTGGTGCCCCGTGTCACAGTACTGCTGAGTGCTGTTCCTGCAGGTTCCTCTTACTCTTGAAGCAGGGAGCCAGAGTAATGTTATGTGGCCTCAGGCAAGCCTCCTAATTGGTTATTTCCTTTTGACACCCAACACAGTTCCAAGAGCTATTAAAAGAATATTGACGCCTAGACATGTAACAACTAGTTTTACCGGATGAATGGAAGGAGAAAATATAAATATGACTTGACAGCTATCAGGACTTGAACTGTCTCAATTTGGATGCCAATTGTGGCAAACACTCAAATCAAAAATTCCACTCACATTTTTTCCTCACTAACATGGCAAAGTCCCATGCAGCCATCTTCCAAGGGAACAGTAGAGACGCAAATATCCCTGGATTTCCTTCCCCGACTGCAAGTATTGTGCACGTCTTTGGAAAAAAAATGTATTCATGCAGACCAGACTCAGTCGAGTCCTTTCGCTGCGTCATTGGACTGGCTTCCTCACTGCTGATTCTGTTTGGGACTGATAAATATTGTTTGCAGCTCAAGGCTGCAAAAAAAAAAAATTGGAGCAAGGGAGAGAGAGATCAGGTCGGAATATTTGGGGGTGAGGGGGGAAGAGTAATGAGAAAACAGAAGATCATTTTTAAAATAATAATGTTGCATTTTAAAAGAAATGACCACAGGGAAAAATAAAAGTCACAACAGAAAATGCATAACAAGCATTTGGACATGGGAGCAGATAGCAAACAAAAAAAATAACTTTCCCCCATCCCACTCCCCAAATGTGGTATTCACCAAATACTGGACCAGACTGCTATTAAATAAAAAGATTGAGACATAACAGTTTCCAAAGACTCAGGACAAAATACACAGATTGGCAACCGCAAAGCCAAGTTAACCTCAAGTGTTAACCAATTCAAATATTTCACAATCGCACACTGGTACCAGTGAAAAAAAAAACAAAAAAAAATTGAGAGTTAAGCACTTTGGACTCCTGCTTTTATATCTTCACTCTCTTCCCTTGAAGAATAATGAGAAATACTGGAACAACTTGCAGGCTGATTAACAGTCTGACAGGCTATGGATGTGAACACTCCTCCCATAGCTATCTTTACACTAGCTGATTAAGTGTACGCAGGAAGGGAGTGTCTTAAGGGCTACCACTACCCAGATAATGGAAGGGTGCAGAGCAGTCACCACAAGGCACAAGTGCTCAATTGGATATCAACAAAGAATTGAAAGCTGCCTGGCCTCCAACTTTCTGGACTGTCTAGACTGGGGCTTGTACCATACATTGAGCAAGAAGCAGGAATAGTGCTAGTAGGCCAAAGACTCGTACTAGACTTTCAAGGAAGAACTACAGTGCAATCTGGCAAACCGCTTACACAGCTAGAAATAATAATCAAACTTTTTTTTTTACATTCAATTTATAGGATGTGGGCATCACTGGCTCGACCAACATCCCTAGATGCCCTTAAGGTGGTGGTGAGCTGCCTTCTTGAACTGCTGCAGTCCCACGGGTGTAAGTACACCCACAGAGCTGTCCACCACCACCACCCCCATCCCCGCCCCTCCCAGGGCATTGATAGTGGGGGATTCAGTAACACTAATGCCATTGAAAGTCAGTTAGTTCCCCTTTCATTGTGGCTGGTCATTGCTTGGCATTTGTGTGGCTTGAATATTACTTGCCAGTCTAAACCTGGCTATTGTCCAGATCTTGCTGCATTTCAACATGGATTGCTTCAGTATCTGAGGAGTCGCGAATGGTGCTGAACATCATGCAGTGATCAGCGAACGTCCAAACTTCTGACCTCAAGATTGAAGGAAGATCATTGATGAAACAGCTGAAGATGGTTGGACTTAGGATACTAGCCTGAGGAACTTCACAATGATGCCCTGGACCTGAGATGATTGACTGCCAATCACAACTATCTTTCTTTGGGCCAGGTATTACTCTAACCAGTAGCGGCTCCCCCCAAAATTTCCAGTGACTAGTTTTACTAGGGTTCCTTGATGCCACATTTGACCAAATGTTGCCTTGATGTCAAGGGCAGTCACTCTCACCTCACCATAGGGTGGAACAGCAATTGTATCCTTCATTGCAACAAATACATAATTGGTTTCATTAATTCTGAAGCACTAAGTACTGCAGCTCAACAAATGAATAGCTTCAAATCTACAAGTGGCCTCAACAGATCAGCAACACAACATTCCTCATCTGTATCTGCAGAATCAGAGTTTATTTTGGGGACATGGGTTCATACAAGAGAAATCTTTTTTGCAAAGCCTCAAGTCTTTGATGTGCCAAGATCTGAGTAATATAGGACAGATGTTAGAAAATTACAATTATTGACCTGCATCCAGGAATAAACTTGAAAGAATTTGAGTTTGAGATTTTTCACGAAAAGGATGTGCTGGTTAGGTGGATTGTTCATGCTAAATTGCCCCTTAGTGTCAAGGGGATTGGTGGGGTAAATATGTGGGTTTATGGGGATAAGGCCTGGGTGGGATTGCTGTTGGTGCAGGCTCAATGGGCCAAATGGCCTCCTTCTGCACTGTAGGGACTCGTTAGGGCAACACTAAAGTTAGGACTAGAACATCAATTGGTTCTTGCACCAAGTTATTTTTCTCCTTCCACACTTAGTTTTTCCAAACTTTGCACCATTACCCAACTTAGACAGCAGGGATGTAGCCAGACAATAGGAATATCGAAGACAGGGTCTCTAAATGACCCAGTCGTATATCTTATCCATCAGGAGAGGGATGTTCTCTTTACATTGCGCACTCACTGCTCAATAACACAAGTCGGCCAGTCCTAGCAATACTAACTCACTGTGCATCAATAAATCAAACTGTTGTCTTACGGGACAACTATCAGTATTACATTTCAGTTAGTTGTCCTTAGATATAGATGTTCTATCCCCCTTGTGAAATACTTTTCACTAACCAGGAGTTAGCAGACTAAATTCACCCAGATTGATGTGGATTTTGCATGTTAATCACTGTTTTAAAAGTCTGAGACTTGAAATGCGGAAGTTTAGTTTCCATCTGAGCCAAAATCACCATGAACATGGAAGGATTTCTGACGTACAAAAGATCAGTCGAGACTCTATTGTCTTTTGAGGACAGTTCGAAAAGATCCTTCTGGCACAGGTTTGATTCTAGTCACAAAGGGCTTTAAATAAGGTTATTGTTCTAGAAAGGGACATGGAAATACTTCATACCGCAGTTCTCCAGCCTCTTTTTGAGCTTGCTGTCTTGCTCTCTCTGCAATTATTTCATCGCAAATCTGGTCGTAGGGTTTGTCGCCAGGGCCCTCACCCATCACCCAGACCCAGACATCATTGTCCGCTGCCAGCAACCAGTTCACCGATTTCCCATTCCCTGCAAATGAAAGAGAGTTTGAAGGCCATTTTAAACAGTCACTAAAGGAAAGCAGAGAATTATGCATCAAGGTCTTTCACAGCACCATTTCTCAAATACTATAGCTAAGAAAAGTATACCAATGCAGAACCATGCTAAGCATACCAAATGTATCACTGCATGGCATGTGCCGATGTATTGGATGGGCCTGTCACAGTGTACCAACACACTGGGTTTAACTGCTCAGTTAGCGGTAAGAGATAACATGGGGGTTAGGAAGGGGTGGCATTGGGAAATGAGCCACTCAGCAGCGCAGATCACATTTTCTCCACTAGCCTGTAACCCTCAAGTTTCTCCCCAGCTCCAGTTACCACAATCCTGTTTTCATTTTTCCTTTCAGGTGTGACAGAGGCAAGGCTGGCTTGTAGCTGTAGGCTGGCTTCGATGATGGAGGTGGTGTGGAAAGTACGATGTGCAGTCAGTCCTTGGTGCCTCCCACCCCCAAACAAGGACTCGCCATCCAGAACCATCCAAAAGAAAAATCAAGCAATGTTCTAACTTAGTAATTGCTCCCAGGCATTTGCTGGTTCGAATAGTTAATGGTTGTCTCAATGCCATCCATTAAAACTGTTTGCCTCGAGTGCACAATAAAGCTTTTATTCCCCACTTAGGATTTCCCTTGATGAATAGCAGCGACATCATCTGCTCTTAAATTAATTCACATTACAGATTTTGGAAAATCATCCCACTGTAAACAGATCTTGGTGAAAGAGGCATCTATACCGATGCCTTTGAAAGTTTAATGAAAAGGTTTCCTTCTGCAGAGTTCTATCTTCCCTGCCTCTCCTGGCAATAGCAAATTGCACGGACGTTATGGTTTCAGATCACCAATTACCTGTCAAGTCCACCAATGCCTCTATTCTCTCAGAAGATCAAGGAAATTTGGCATGTCAGCTACAGCTCTCACCAACTTTTACAGATGCATAATAGAAAGCATTCTTTCTGGTTGTATCACAGCTTGGTATGGCTCCTGCTCTACCCAAGACTTCAAGGAACTCAAAAGATCGTGAATGTAGCCCAATCCATCACGCAAACCAGCCTCCCATCCATTGACTCTGTCTACGCTTCCCGTCGCCTTGGCAAAGCAGCCAGCATAATTAAGGACCCTACACATTCCAGACATACTCTCTTCCACTTACTTCCGTCAGGGAAAAGATACAAAAGTCTGAGGCCATGTGCCAACTGACTCAAGAACAGCTTCTTCCCTGCTGCCATCAGACGTTTGAATAGACCTACCTTGCACTAAGTTGATCTTCCTCTACAACCTAGCTGTGACTGTAACACTACGTTCTGCATGCTCTCCTTTCCTTCTCTATAGACGGTATGCTTTGCCTGTATAGCATGCATGAAACAATACTTCTCGCTGTTACTAATACATGTGACAATGATAAATCAAGTCAAATTCCTGCACCAGCAAAGCACCCCCCCACAAATGTCACAACACTTCCACCAGATATCACCCCCCCACCATGCGAGGGCTGAAGAGTAGTCAACTGGAATCGAGCTGCCCTTCTGTGCTCGCCTCGGCTCAGTGCTGAGCTCGCTCGCCTCGGCTCAGTGCTGAGCTCGCTCGCCTCGGAGTCAGAAGGTCCAGAGTTCAAGTCACACTCCAGAGGCCTGAGTACAAAATCAATGTTGATCTCATGAAGCACTAAGGGAGTGATGCACCGTCAGAGATGCCATCCTTCAACTGGAACTAGTTTGATGATGAGCAGAGGAGGTTCGTTTGATATCCTGATTAGAATTTCATGAAACAGAAACAGACATTTTGACGCAACCAGTCTCTGCTCCACATCTTCCTTCATCTAATTGAATACAGGAGTTAGAATGTCTTGTTGAAGTTGTACAAGACGTTAGTAAGGCCACATTTGGAATACTGTGTACAGTTCTGGTCGTCCTTTTAAAGAAAGGATATTATTAAACTAGAAAAAGAGTGCAAAAGAGATTTACTAGGATGCTACCAGGACTTGATGGTTTGAGTTATAAGGAGAGGCTGGATAGACTGGGAGCGTAGGAGGCTTAGAGTGATCTTACTGAGGTCTATAAAATAATGAGGGCATAGATAAGGTAGAATAAGATAGTCAATATCTTTTCCCAAAGGTAAGGGAGTCTAGAGGGCAAAGGTTAAGCTGAGGGGGAAGAGGTAGAAAAGGGTTCAGAGGGGTAATTTTTTTCACACAGAGGATGGTGAGTGTCTGGAACAAGCTGCCACAGGTAGTAGCAGAGGCCAGGGATAGTAGTAGAAGCATTTAGACAGTTACATGGGTAAGATAGGTATAGAGGAATAAGGGCCAAATGCAGGCAATTGGGACTAGATTAGTGATAAAAACTGGGCAGCATGGAAAAGTTGGGCCGAAGGACCTGTTGCCATATTATAAACCTCGGCCCAACCTGATCAACATACCCTTCTCCCTCATGTACTTACATTTTTTCCTTCAACGGATCTATGTTATTTGTCTCAACACATTTCATATTTTAGTGTGATCACAAACCTACTTAAACAAAACTCATCGGCAATGATTGAATGGCAGAGCAGACTCGATGGGCCAAATGGCCTAATTCTACTCCTATTTCTTATGTTCCACGGCCTATCTGGTGAGTGCGCCAGATAAATAAAATGGACCCTGGTTCTTTCTCTTGTAGATTGGCAGCTGATTCTAAACGCCTGGCTCCAATATAAAGTCAGGATGATCAATTCTCGTGATAAAATAAAAACTTGTTTGTCATACTGGAACCGTCTTGAGATTCTTTTCCTCAATCACCTTGCTTCCATGTGTGATTATAATGCACCCTTTGCCACTCCTTCTGGGTGGGGTGACCCATAATAACCCACTCACTGGGTTTCTTGGTGAAGAACATAGATAGTGTGACAAAGATCTGGAGCTCATCCAATGGGAGAAGCACAGTATTGAGTCCAACCTGAATGATCTGGGAACAAAGGAATAAAACTAGGCCCTTCAGCCTCTAAAGCCTGCTTCACCACTCAATTAGATCATGACTCATGTAAACATCAAATCATTCAGCCACCCTAGTTCCACATTTGATATCCTAAGTGAACAAAAAATCTATCAGTCTTTGAATTCCCTAGCCTTTTATAGAATCAGAGGTTTACAGCATGCAAACAGATCCTTTGGCCCAACTTGTCCATGCCACCATTTTTTTCAAAAAAAACGGCTAAACCCTTGTTTTTCAAAAAACCACTAATATCACTAAGCTAGTCCCAATTGCCCACATTTGGCCCATATCCCTTTATACCCATCTTACCCATGTAACTGTCCAAAAGCTTTTTGAAAGACAAAACTGTCCCCACCTCTAGCAGCTTGTTCCACATATTCATCACCCTCTGGGTGAAAACAATTGCCCCTCTGGATGCTTTTGTATCTCTCCCCTCTCACCTTAAACCTGTGCCCTCTAGTTTGAGACTCCCCTACCTTTGGGAAAAGATATTACCTATCTAGCTTAAGTGTTCTCCTCATTATTCTATAGATCTTTAAGTGGAGACAACTTTAGATTTTTACTAGACAACATTAATCCTTCCAGACATTATTGCACTGTTATTTTTGGAAACATGTTAGATGGAATTCTGCTGTGCCGCCCACCATGGGAATCATAGCAGGCAGGACACTGACCACAAAGGTCTGTTGACCCTTAGGCGGGATTTTCCAGACCTGGGGCAAGCGTGGGGGAGATTCCGAGAGGTTGTGTACAAATTGCCTGCTGTGTTCACTCTAGTGCCTTCACTGCAAAAGTGATTAAATGGCTGTAAAATGCTTGGAGACCTACCAAAGTCATGAATGGCACCATTGAAATTCAAGTATTTTCTTTCCTTTAATCTCTCATCCACCAAAATTTGAGGTCTGTTGAGATCTGTTAGCTCAGTATTGTTGACTTAAACCTAGCATCGACATGGTTCACCCACATTAGGTGTTGAGCTGGCATACTTAGCCAAGGCCAATGAATGCCTCACTTGTCACCCTCTCTGATATTTTCACACTCTTCTGGGCAAATGGGAAAAAAAAATTGCATAGCGTTGTACCACATGTCTCTGTGTAACATCAGTTCCTGATTACACGCTGGGTTAAGCAGCACTATGTAAACCATACACACACAAAAAAAAATAGCTCTGGCAGAGAAGACAAACTCCCTCATTACAGCTTCCTTCCCATCAGAGGGAGAGCGCTAGAGGTTCCATAGTTGATACTTACTTTGACAAACCAATAGCAAAAACTCGACTCCTCAAGCCTTTTGCATTTTCTGTAGCTTAATTTTCCAAGGAAACGCATGTTTGTCCAAGCATACACAATACATAAAACTTTCTAATCACCAAATCTTCATCCTGTTTACTTCCCCACCTGACTCTAAAAAGGGCTAACTATGAAATTACTACACGTTCAAAGCTTTGCCTGAGATACCAATCGGTATCAAATCATGTTGTTGAACTAACTCTTTCCCCCCACTGTGTTACATTTGGGGGGTCTGGTTCGGACATTTCAGGCCAATACTAACTAGAATTTTTTTTAAAAACGGCAAAACATTTCAAAATTACTGTACGGTAGTTGAAGGCAATGGATTTGCAAAACCTTGGGGGAAAGAGTAAAGGACTGGGGCTAACCAGGTAACTACATACCGACAGATTTATATTTTCTGCCAATTAAGTGGTCACTGTTGTAATGTAGGAAACGCAGCAGCCAAAGTGCCACCAGCAAACTCCCACAAACCACAGCATGTGGAGGCCAGAAGGAACAGCGTTTCTGAAAGCTCGTGGGTTTACGATCAAATAAACTGGTTGGACTTTAACCTGGTGTTGAGAGACTTCTTACTGTGTTTACCCCAGTCCAACGCCAGCATCTCCACATCAGAACTTGGCAGGTCAGACAACACACGGGGAGAGAATGAGTTAATGGGGTGAATTTTACCATCCCGTGTGCCACGGGATTTGGAGTGGGCGAGGGATGGACCATGGAAAGGTTCATTGACTTCAGGCAGAATTTTCCAGTTTCTGGGCGAGCCAGGCCAGAAAATCCTGCCCAATGTTTCAGATGGAAATGACCAATCATCATAACACTTCACAGAATCCCTACAGTGCAGAAGGAGGCCATTTGGCCCATTGAGTCTGTACCGACTCTGTGACAGAGCATCTTACTCAGGCCCACCCATCCCTATCCTTGTAACCCCATGCATTTACCCCACTAAACCACCTAACCTATAAATCTTTGGATACTAAGGGGCAATTTAGCATGGCCAATCCAGCTAACCTGCAAATCTTGGTGTGGGAGGAAACCAGAGCACCAGGGGGAAAGCCATGCAGACATGGGGAGAATGTGCAAACTCCACATAGACAGAGACCTGAGACCGGAATTGAACCCGGGTCCCAGGTTCTGTGAGGCAGCCGCGCTATCCACTGTGTGCCACAACGCCATCCTTCTTCGCTTTTATTTCCGATTTCCAGCATTAGTAACATTTTATTTTAGGTGTTCGTAATCAGCAGTGGGAACGCCAAGCGAAATAAAAATAGAAAGCAAGATTTACCACAGCATTGGAACGGAGCATTAAACAAAAAATGCATTTGTTCCAAAGGCAATCGTACTGAACAGGAGAGAGAAGCATTCTGTCCACCCGCAGCAGGCTCACCGAGGTGAAACGTGGCTCTGGTTAGTGAATTCAATTCAGAAATTCTTGGTGCAGAGCAATGGTGGATAAGAATTTGGTGCCACTCTTCCAGAACTCTACAGGGCACTTTGCCTCCAAATATCAGCCTGCTGCCATCCTTGATAACAAGGCACATTTTGCAAAGACGATACAGAACTGTTACACCAAGCAGGGAAGGCTGAATGGGCTGGGCTCTTTTCTCTGGAAAAAAGGTGGCTGGGGTGACCTGTCGTAGGTCTTCAAGATTATGAAAGGACGCGATACTGTAGATGGAGGGAACTTCAGCAGAGGTGAAACCAGAACTAGCGCCCATAAATATAAAACACTAATAAACTCTAAGGAATTCAGGAGAAAATCCTTACCTAGAGAGTGATTAGAGTGCACATCTTGCTACCACAAGGAGTAGCTGAGGCGAATAGGATAGATGCATTTAAGGGGAAGCTTTTGTTTTATTCATTTCATGTTGTTGGTTGGCCAGTATTTATTGCCCATCCCTAGTTGCCCTTGGAGAGCAGTTGAGTGTCAACCACATTACCGTGGTTCTGGAGTCACATGTAGGTCAGACCAGATAAGGATGGCAGATTTCTTTCTCTAAGGGACATTAATGAACCAGATGGATTTTTCCAACAATCGACAATAGTTTTACGGTCATCAGTAGATTCTTAATTCTAGATTTTTTTAAATTGAATTTTATTGAATTTAAATTCCACCATCTGCCGGGTCACCAGAACATTAGCTGGGTTTCCGGATTAATAATCCAAGTGATAATACCATTAGACCATCGCCTCTCCCTAAAGCTAAATAAACATGGGAGAGACGGAAATAGAAAGTATATGTGCAGATAAGGGTCAGATGGAAGAAGTGGGAGGAGGGTCATGTGGAACATAAATATTGGCAAAAAAAAATCAGTTGGGGGGTGAAGTGCATGTACCCCACACCAAAACAGGTCATACAAGTCAGAGACAGCTCAAGTAAAATGAATATTGGGAGAGGGAATAGCAGGAGAGTCACTTCTTGGTACCCTATTCTTTTGAGAATTGTGATATCTAAGAGTCAATTAGAATGTGCAGGTGCACTGTTGGAGTCACAATCTGAGTAGAAACAACTTAGGAGAGATACCGTGAGCAAGGATAAACCAACTCTCTACTCTTAACCCAAAAATCACTGGTTTATACACCTATAAATATGGTACAGTGTTTACTTTTTGCTTTAACCTTTAAGAGAAAGGTTAATCTTTTGAAGGGATATGTTGGAAACAAAAGTCAAGAATCCAATAAAGCATTATTAATTTGGGCCAGTATACTCTCAGTTTTTAACCTCAAGGGCCTGGGTTCAAATCAAGCCCAGATCAATGGAGTGAAACCACACTCCCTGCTGCCTAGGTTAGCAAAAGAATGAATGATTCAAATATTGATTTGCATCTGTCTATCATTCTGTTGATTTAGTGCGAGCAATATTTTTGTTCAGATGTTGAAATGTGAGCAGGAGCCAGGATATTAGCTTCAAGAAGTTACAAAATTAGCATTAAAACCAGCCAGTGCTTGAAATTGCAGAGAAGTGTCTTCAATTCCCTCAGTGCCATTCCTCCCAACCTTCAAACGTTCACCTCCCACACAGGAGACACTTACTCCAGGTACCTGAGTCATTACCTGGAGTAATTTGCCTACAAAATGAGGCACTATTCTGTTTTACTTTTCCCTTTTGACAGCCTAGATCAATTTTACAATACTATTGGAGACATCGCAATGACCCCAAAAAGCAATTGGAGTTCATTGAAGGCTCTTCCCTTCTCTCTCTCTCTCCCCCTCTCTCTTTTCTCTACCCCCATCCCCCCAACAGAATGGGTTTGAGCCTGTCAACGCCCCAAAAGGCATAGAGCGCGATAGTATGGCTGCTGAGGTTCCCATTAGTGAGATTTGCTCTCTAGGGGGATGTGAGGCGAATCCCACAACAGCTCATTATTGCTCCCATTCCAATTCTACACCACCACGAACATTGTTCAGACACCTATGCTCAAAGGTGACCTTCAGGTGGGGCGCAGTATCTGAAGTACTTTAATCGTAGTCAGGCTACCATGTTGCTAAATACAGCAAAAATTTACACAACATATGAATTTTATAAATAAATTATACAAAGTCATTAAAGTAGAATAAGTCTCATGATACTTCACAGGGGTTAATCAAATACAAATTGCCATGGGGCAGCATAGTGATTGGCACTGCTACCTCTCAGTGCCAGGGACACAGGTTCACTTCCAGTCTCGAGTGACTGTTTGCGTGAAGTTTGCACGTTCCCTCCGGTTTCCTACCACTGTCTAAAGATGTGCAGGTTAGGTGGATTGGCCATGCTAAACTGTCCCTTAGTGTCTCAGGATGTGTAGGTTAGATGGATTAGCCAGGAGAAACGTATGAGGATAGAGCAGGGAAGGTGGCCTGGGTCAGATATTCTGTCAGAGTGTCTGCAGTGGGTGCAGACTTGATGGGCCGAATGGCATTTTCTGCACTGTCAGGATTCTATAAATGAGGAGGAGAGAAGTTTAGTTAAAGAAATGCGTTTTAAGGAACATTTATAGAGGACAGTCGAGTGGTTAATGGAGGGAGTTCCAGAATGTAGAATCCCTATGGTACGGGAGGCGGCCGTTCGGCCCATTGAGTCCGTATCGACTATAATCCCACCCAGGCTCTATTCTCGTAACCCTCATTTACCCTGCTAATCCCCCGATATTAGGGGCAATTTAGCCAATGAATCTAACCTGCACATCTTTGGACTGTGGGAAGAAACCCACGCAGACACGGGGAGAATGTGCAAACTCCACACAGACAGTGACCCGAGGCTGGAATTGAACACGGGTCCCTGGCGCTGTGAGGCAGAGGCAGTAGTGCTAACCACCATGCCATTCACAGAAAAAAAGTACAGGGTTGAAGGCACAACCACCAATAGCTGGGTGAAGGGAAAGTGATGCAGAAGAAGCCACAGTTGGAGGATTGAGAGATGTGTGTGTGTGTGTGTGTGTGTGTGTGTGTGTGTGTGTGTGTGTGTGTGTGTTGGGGGGGGTGGGGTGGGTGGTGCGGGGTTGGGGAAAGAAGATGGAGGTGGGAGGAGTGGGGTTACTGTGATAGGGAGAGGCAGGGCCACAAACTTGAGGACGAGAACTTTAAATTGGAGATGGCGGCTGAGTGGGAGAGAATACAGGTCAGTGAGTTCAGGGACGCTGCATGAGCTGGGCTTGTGATAGGAAACAAATGTTAGGTTATCAATTGTAAGCAGGTGGAGGATATGACTTGAGCAGATGTGGAAAGACAATTACTGAAAGTAGGATGGAGTTAAGTTAGGAGGCGTATGCATGTTACTGGAGTGCCAGACCAAGGAAAGATTGGCCTCCAATTATATCCTGTTGGCTTTCAGGAATATAACAACATGCAGCAACAATTAGGGGTGACACAGTGGTTTAGCACTGCTGCCTTTCAGTGCCAGGGACCGGGATTCAATTCCAGCCTTGAGTCACTGTCCGTGTGTAGTTTGCACCTTCTCCCCATGTCTGCGTGGGTTTCCTCCTGGTGATCCAGTTTCCTCCCACAGTTCAAAGACGTGTAGGTTAGGTTGATTGGCCATGATAAATTGCCCGTTGGGACTGGCAGGGTAAATACATGGGTTTACAGGAATAGGGCCTGGGTGGGATTATTATTGGTGCAAGCTCGATGGAATGAATGGGCTCTTTTGGCACTGTATGGATTCTAGGGTTTATTAAAATTGGACAAGCCGAGGTTTATGGAGGGTGGTGACAAGGGCATTTGAGGTGGGCAGTCTAGAGGTAAAAAAGGGGGATGAGCAACAGATGGGCTGAGGTAGGGGCAGGAAGGTGGATGGTCTGCTGCGACCCCAAATAGTGCAGTTGGAAAGATACCTTTACTGGAGACAGCTTCAAAATGAAGCAGGTAGACGTGAAAATTGCTCAAGAAACAGGAAAAAGATTGAGAGGCAGTAAAGAATGCAGCTGTCTGCAAGAGACCAGCTGAAACCTTGGGAGCTCATTAAAGTGAGTTGTGATTTCCTGTGACATCTCTGCTCTGAAGCAGAATATTGGCCACAGTCAATATTTTTCAGTCATTTCCTTTCCTGTAATTTTCAGTGCGCTAAAAAAATGGACTGACACATTTGGTAGCTACAAGTGATCTAAGTTCAAGAGATTCGGAAGACTAAAAGCAAAATAGTGCAGGTGCACAAAAAAAACCAGAAACTCCTGGAAAATCTCAGTAGGAATGACAGGAGTGACAGCAACTGTGGAGAGTGAATAGAGTCAATGTTGAGTCTGGATGACCATTGTGGGATCTGGAAGGCTAGTCATCCTAGACTCTTACAGCCCACCATGTCTGTGGTGGCTATGTGAAAGAACTATCTAATTAGTTCCTCTGGCTTATAACTTGAGGTGCGCCACTCCACTTCATAGCTGAACAGGAGTCTTTCCCACTCTTATCGCCAGCCATGGGCGCGTCAAAAAGATTTTACAGGTTGTTTCTCAACCTGTGTCAGCTTCCTGGAGCATCAAGTCCTGGGGTGGGACTCGAACCTAGTCCTTCTGACTCAAGAGGCAGGGATGCTACCCCACTGCGCCACAAGACAATTACTGATCTTGTTCTTTCAGATTTTATTTGCCCATCACTCTGCAAAGATTTTCTTTTCAAGTTTGATCCAATTTCCTCTTGAAAGCTACACAGTGGGCTGAATAGCCTCTTTTCCTTTTATTGTCTAGGATCACTAGCCTTCCAAATCCCTCAACGGTCATCCAGACTCAACATTGGCTCTATTCTTGCTCCACAGTAGCTGTCACTCCTGCTAAGATTTTCTAGGAGTTTCTATTTTTTGTGCCAGATTCCAGCACCTTTCAGGCAGTGCATTCCAGATCAAAGCATCTTTGCCATGTTAAAAGTATTCACCTCCTTATGTTAAATTCTCTCATTACTGACCCTTTTACACTGGAAAGAGTTGCCACTGAATCAAATCTTCATGATTTTCCAATCTGTGTTAAATCTCCCGTTAATACTTCCACTCAAGGTGAGCATCTTATAAAAAAAAGTGATACATTTTATATGGATTTCTGTCTAAAAGTTCTTTAGACACAGTGACAACACAACAATCAGCTTACTCGTCGAAGGCTTTTGCTGTTTCAGCTCCAGGCTTTCTTCCCTCTCCTTCCACCTTCGAATCTGTTCCTGTCTCATTTTAAAAAACAGTATCTGCTTTTGTTCTTCATTTAGCTCAGCCAGAAGATCTGGCTCAATGTACATGGTCTCCAATATTTGCTGCAGCATTCTCAAAGCTTTGTTCGTTTAACAGCTCCTCCAATGCAGAAAAAACACAAGCCCAAGGTCACAGTCCGTGCTGAAGAAATGAACTGGAGTTCGGGGTTCTGGTCACCTGAAAAGGGAAAGCAGAGCATTTTACTCATTAACATGGATAAGAGCATTGTTGGTAAGGCCAACACCAATTGCCCATCCCCAATTGCCCTGGAGACCATAGTATCGAGAATACAGTGGGTTGCAATTCCAAGACAGCTAAGCATAACCACTTTGCTGAGAGGCTGGGAGTCACGTGCATGTCACACCAGATAGGGGACAGCTGATTTTCTTCCCCAAAAGGACATTGATGAACTAGATGGATTTTTCACACTCAAGTACTGATTGTTATTGTTTC
Source organism: Carcharhinus amblyrhynchos (assembly GCF_965287045.1). Classification (NCBI taxonomy): domain Eukaryota; kingdom Metazoa; phylum Chordata; class Chondrichthyes; order Carcharhiniformes; family Carcharhinidae; genus Carcharhinus; species Carcharhinus amblyrhynchos. The sequence continues at coordinate 167,781,298 of NC_137324.1, forward strand.
TCTCTTTGCATGCCGGCACTGCTGCTTCACAGCTCCAGGGGCCTGGGTTCGATTCCTGGCTGGGGTCACTGTCTGTGCAAAGTCTGCATGTTCTCCCTGTGTCAGCGTGGGTTTCCACCGGGTGCTCCAGTTTCCTCCCACAGTCCAAAGATGTGTGGGTTAGGTGCATTAGCCATGCTAAATTGACCCTTAATATCCTGGGATGCGTAGTTAGAGGGATTACTGGGATAAATCTTTGGGGTTAAGAGGATAGAGCCTAGGTGGGAATGTTGTCGATGCAGACACAATGGGCTAAATGGCCTCCTTCTGCACTGTGGGGATTCTACATCTATATCTAGTGATGCACAAGACAGCCTGTCATCTGCTCCCAAAGCAAGGTTTTCCTTTAACAGGTCATTAGCCTGTTGTCAGAGGCTTTTACCTCAAGGGGCACCGCTCCACATCAAGCATAACTGACCAAGAGTCTCAGCCTCTCTTACCGGCAGCCACTGGCGTGTCAAAAGGATTTTGCAGTTGATTCTCAACCTGTTTGACCGTGTTATGAAAGCACCGTCCTTGAGTGTCAAGTCCTGGGTTGGGACTTGAAGTGGAGATGCTGGCGTTGGACTGGGGTAAACACAGTAAGAAGTCTCACAACACCAGGTTAAAGTCCAATAGGTTTATTTAGCAGCACTAGCTTTCAGAGTCTCAAGCTCCTTCATCAGGTGAGTGAGAATGTGTGTTCACAGAGCATATTAAGACACAAACTCAATTTACGAGATTCTGTACCTTTAAGGCTTGATTACCTGTAAATTGAGTCTTTATATGCCCTGTTTGTGAACACAGGTCCTCACTCACTTGATGAAGGAGCTTGAGACTCCAAAAATGAGTGCTGCCAAATAAACCTGTTGGACTTTAACCTGGTGTTGTGAGACTTCTTACTGGGACTTGAACCCAGAGCTTCTAAATCAAGAGGCAGGGATGCCACCCTCTGTGCTACAAGACAATTACTGAAGCTTGCTTTTTGAGATTTTATTTAATTAATTGAATTTAAGTTGCTGTGTTGGAATTTGAACTCATGATTCTGGAACCCTTATCCAGCCCCTCAGTGTAATCACTATGCTACAGTCTAGTCACCTTGGCCCAAAGCAAGGTAAAGCCCAACATTTTTGTTCTTTTTTTAAATATTCATTTGTGGGGCACGGGCATCACTGACTGGCCAGCATTTATTGCCCATCAGAAGGTGGTGAGCTGCCTTCTTGAATCGTTGCAGTCCAAGTGCTGTGGGTTGACTCACAATGCCATTAGGGAGGGAATTCCAAGATTTTGACCCAGCGACTGCGATGGAACAAAGTCAGGAAATATATCGCCATTTCTTCTTGCCCCAAATAGAATTGGGAAAAAAAAACTTGCATTAGGTGGTGACTTTCAAGACCTTTGGCTGAAATCTGCATTGGGATAAAAACGCAGTCACTATTTTTAATATTGGAAATGCAGCAGCCAATTTGCACACAGCAACCTGTAGGGAGGCAACAGTCTAGTGGTATTATTGCTAGATTATTAATCCAGAAACTCAGCAAATGTTCTGGGGACCCGGGTTCAAATCCCACCATGGCAAGTGGTGGAATTTGAATTAAAAAAAAACTGGAATGAAGAATCTACTGATGACCATGAAACCATTGTCATAAAAACCCATCTGCCCTTTTAGGGAAGGAAATCTCCTGCCCTTACCTATATGTGACTTCAGAGCCACATCAATGTGGTTGACTCTCATACTGCCCTCCAAAGGCAACTAGGGATGAACAATAAATGCTGGCCAGCCAACGACACCCATGTCCCATGAATACATTTTAAAAAAGGCTCTTGTAGACACTACAATAATGACCAGACAGACAATCTGTTATTCTGGTGTTAATTGTCAGGACAGCAGGGATAACTCCTCTTCTTAGGAAGAATGTGATAGGCTATCCGTCTGAGAGGGCTGAAGGAGTCTCACTTAATGTTTCATCTGGAAAAATGCAACCTGTGACAGTGCAGCACTCCCTCTTAATGGCAACAGAGTGTTAGCATTGACTTTTGTGCTCTGGAATGGGATTTAACCCACAACCTTCTGATTCAGAGAACATAAGAAATAGGAGCAGGAGTAGGCCAACTAGCCCTTTGTTAACTCACTGAGCCATAGCTTACAGCAAGTATAAACTTGGTGGGGAATAGGAGGTCAGAAAGAGTCATAATAATATTCTAAGTGCATGAATGTAAACAATACACAATCTGTTATTAAAAATCAAGTGCAGTAAAACTTCAGAGCCTGGGCGGGATTTAAGGAGAGGCTTCATTTCTTGCAACTTGCATGCCAGTCAAACAGGAGAAGAAATATAGCATGCACGCCTCCTAAAAAGTGTGGAAAAAGAGCTTCAGCAGACATGTACACGTGTTCATGGAATCAGCCATGACTCTGTTTGGTACTCACACCTGAGCACATATTCTAGGTTGACATTCCAGTATGGTATCAAGGGAATGACGCAGTGTCTAGAAAGCCATTTTCTGGGTGAAACATTAACTCTTACAAGTAGAGGGGATAGGTGTCTGGCGCCTGTTTTTCTAAGTTAATTTTCTATCATTTACAATTACATAAATGTCCTGAGAAACCACTAAGATCCTTGCAGACAATTCCGCTGATGAAAAGGATCACTTCTTCCAAAACCACAAAACATCCAATGATTCATTCAAGTGTAATGCATCAACTTGCAAGCACTCTACAATGACATCAAGCTCGATAATGCCAAAAGCATCAGCAGTTGAACACCGCGCGAAACAAAGAGACGAGCTTGTAACTTAAAGGCTGTAAAATAATTAGGGGAGGTTTGGAACAAAACTAGAATAGTTTGATGTATCCTAAACCGCAAGGACAATGGTTTTACACGGATTGAATTTCACCGCCAACAGTGGAAACTCATTCCTAAGTATGTACTGTGCTACATTCAATTGGGGCCGGGTTAACTTGGCAAGGACCCTCCTCCAATGTTCAAGCATATAATGGAATGGTGTTCTTCAGAGAGTCATCAATGCCAATGAAGCGTTCTTCATGAGCAGTGTATACTGCATGAGTCATGGCCGCAAGGGGCCAGGGTGAAAAAGTCACATGCTGCATTCTGCTTTAATTCCCATTTAAAAACACTTTCACAAAAATGTGACTAAGTTCTAATTGGAAACACACAGCCCCATCAGGCCTCAGCAGTTTCTGCCAAGAGTTCCATTTAAACGGGAACTTTTTTATTTATTGAGTTCAGGAATTGAAATTTTTCCTCCTACTAAGCTATAATGAACTCTCTGTCCCACGGCAAGAGCTGTGGACAGGCAAGAGATCAACATCTAATAAAACCATCCTCACCTTCATGACAGTTAACTGATTGGCATTTTCCAAATGTTACCAAACTTGTTTTAAGCATTGCTAACACTTTCTGTTTTCTTTAATGCACTCTCTCAACATTTTAACCATTTGCCTCAGGGATCAGAAGCACTTAAAGGTTACTTCAATCAGGTGATATAATCATGCATGTCGCACTTTGTTTACTTCACACACAGTAAAATTATTTTAAACCATCCCACCCACTCCCCCTTTTAATTTGATCTGTCACATGTATTAACATACAGTGAAAAAGATTAATTAACATACAGTGAAAATATACAGTTTCAACCTGCCAGTAGAGTGGGGCAATGCCACCCAAATGGCCAGAGAAAGCCAGGAGAGGTGAACTTGCCCCCTGTACCACCTCTGAGGAAGTGCGATACGTTTAGCAACTTGTCGGTGGGGACCTCAGACACAACTCCAGGTTTCCAGTCCTTTGATTTCACCGCTGGCTGTCCAAATGTTAAGAAATCCGGAGGGAGAGGGAGAGGGAGGGGATTTCATGCCCTTAAGTGTAAAGGACAAAATCAGAATTCAAAACCGACAGGATCGAGAACAAACTTACCAACACCTGGATCATTGGAGCTGGGGCTCCCCTTCCCTCTGCACTCCAATAAAGGTCAGGAAGTTGGATCGATCCTCGTCGATTTCCACCATTACATGACACGAGGGTGCAATTTCGGCGCAGACAGTGCTTGGAAATCAATAGACCCCCTTCCTCGGAGCAGACAGGGAACAGACACCCTTCACCACTGCTGTTCCTTCACCAGCACTGCTGCAGCTAGTCCAAATCCTCTGGTTAAAACTCCTAGCAAAGAAGCGCAAAAGTCTCCGCGCGGATGTGTGAGCGACGCTTGTGTGAATGCTCTAAATGCCAGACCTTGGTCCCAACCCGGACTGGGAGCCCAGCTACAAAGTGCTCAGACTGAGAGAGTGGTGGAGCTCTGAGACTGAGCCCGGGCGGTGGCTCTCTCTCCCTCTCGCTTCTTTCTCTGCCTGGCTGCCGCTGCTGCTTTACCAGCGCTCAAAGCCCCGCACCACCTCCAGCAGAATTCCCCACATTCCAGCCAGCCGCCTCATTAACATAGACCCGCCCCTTCCTCCATGGACCAATCAGACAACATCCTCCCCTCCCCTTGTTACACCTTTACCTGGAGTGTGGGCGGGTGCCCCCAGCCTGGCACTGAGTGGCCAGCTTGATACTCCACTGTAACCTATTGCTATTGCAACACGTTGTAACGATTTGAGTGGATGGAGGGGTGTGTGGTGTGTGTGTGTGTGTGGATAGTAGTCATGATGTGGGTATGCCGGCGTTGGACTGGCGTAAACACAGTAAAAAGTCTGACAACACCAGGTTTTAATCCAACCGATTTATTTGATAGTAAACGCACAAGCTTTCGGGGTTAGTCCCTTTGTCAGGTGAATGGAGAGTTCTGGCCTCAGACAGAGCATATAAAGCACAGACTGTTTAGAGATTACTGATTAAAATGCGAATCCTTACACCTAACCTGCTGTTCAAGACCTGAAGTGGTTGACAATGTGAGTGGAAGGAGCACTGATCACATCTCTTTAACCTGTGATCAGTGCTCCTTCCACTCACATTGTCAACCACTTCAGGTCTTGAACAGCAGGTTAGGTGTAAGGATTCGCATTCTAATCAGTAATCTCTAAACAGTCTGTGCTTTATATGCTCTGTCTGAGGCCAGAACTCTCCATTCACCTGACAAAGGGACTAACCCCGAAAGCTTGTGCGTTTACTATCAAATAAATCGGTTGGATTAAAACCTGGTGTTGTCAGACTTTTTACTGTGTGTGTGGGGCAGGGGAGTCCCTTAAAGGCACAGTCCCAGGCAGTGGGGGGTTGGGGGGTGGGGGGAAATGTCCTGCAGCACCACATTGCTGGAACAGCAGGAAAAACTCAGTGCCTACAATGAATATAGTAAAAAGTCTGACAACACCAGGCTTAAGTCCAACCGATTTATTTGATGGTAAACTCGCAAGCTTTCAGGGTTTGCCCCTTTGTCAGGTGAATGGTGAGTTCTGGCCTCAGACAGAGCATATGACAGCACAGACAGTTTCCAGATTACTGATTGTAAAGGCTCACATTCTAATCAGTAATCTGGAAACTGTCTGTGCTGTCATATGCTCTGTCTGAGGCCAGAACTCTCCATTCACCTGACGAAGGGGCAAACCCTGAAAGCTTGTGAGTTTACTATCAAATAAATCGGTTGGACTTAAACCTGGTGTTGTCAGACTTCTTATTGTGTTTACCCCAGTCCAACGCCAGCATCTCCACATCATGACAACAGTGAATATTACATGCATCTCAGTTATACTAAGTCACCTCAGAGTGCAACTTTTTCTATGTCAACGGCCTTTAAAATAACCTTGCAGCATTCGTAAGACCATGTCTAAAATGTTTTCTTCATTGTATTGAAGCATCTCAGAAAGTTACTTGATTTTTTTAGAAGTATTTATCAATGTCACCCTCACCCTGCAGTATAAATATCTATGACGTGGAGATGCCAGCGTTGGACTGGGGTAAATACAGTAAGAAGGCTCACAACACCAAGTTAAAGCCCAACAGGTTTATTTGGTAGCACAAGCCACTAGCTTTCAGAGTGCTGCCCCTTCATCAGGTGAGTGTGAGTTCTGTTCACAAACAGAGCAAATAAAGACAGAAACTCAATTTATAAACTAATAGTTGGAATGCGAATGAAAATGAAGAGCCTGAATATTATTGCTTTTAGTGTGATGGCCATGTTGGAATGATCGTAATGTACTCAGATTTATGAATAAAGTATATCTTATGACAAAAAAAAACTCAGCACCAGTTTCTGGTTGAAAGAGAGAGAAAGAGACAAGAAAGAGAGAGAAACAGGGCACACACACACACACACACACACACACACACATACAGAAGGAGAGAGGATAAGGGCAATGGATGATATCAGAGATCAGTGAGCTCATGGAAAATGCATTAAAAGAATTAAGAAGCAGGGAAGGTGTCAGTGACTGAGGCACTGGGGGTGGGGGAAGGCTAAGGTTTAAATTTTAAATAGATCAGAAATACAAGGCAGGGGAGAGGGACCTACCACTTCCAAAATAAAATAGAGCAGACTGAAGAAAAGGGCACTGACCAGGGTTGATGCTGCAGCAAGTCAGGGTTGAGGTTCATGGAGGGGGTGGGGTGGGCAGGTTAAATAAGGGCACATTGACGGGGATGTGGTCTAGATTAATGAGACATACAATTCAGATTAATGAGCACACGCACAGTACAGGTTAATTAGGGCACTGTCAAGGTTAATTAGGGCACAGTACAGGCTAATGCAAAAATGTACAGTCCAGGTTAATGGTGAGGCATTGTACACTTTACATTATTATTTCAAAAATATACTTTATTCATAAAAAAAGAAATAAACTATTGCAAAACGATCAAAAAATTACAAACAGTGCAAAAAAAAATTGTTTTTCCAGTACAATACAATGCTTATTTACACAACATTGCATTCATTACATTTCATTGCCTAAAACTACATACATGCCTCAGATTTTACTGTGTGCTGTTATTTTTCATATTGGCACACAGTTACACAGGCCGAGGGTATTCTGCTCCCGGGCCCACGGTCTGCCTCGGTTGAAAGGCTCTACACTGTGGCCTTTCCCCATTGTGCCTTTGCGGTGGCAGCCCCAAGTTTCAGTGCATCCCTCAGCACATAGTCCTGGACCTTGGAATGTGCCAGTCTGCAACTCTCAGTCGAGGACAGTTCTTTCAACTGGAAGATCAGCAAGTTTCGAGCGGACCAAAATGCGTCCTTCACCGAGTTGATGACCCTCCAGCAGCAGTTGATATTTGTCTCGGTGTGCGTCCGCAGAAACAGCCCATAGAACACAGAGTCCTGCGGCACCGAGCTGCTCAGGACAAACCTCGACAAATACCACTGCATCTCACTCCAGACCTTCTTTACAAAGGCACATTTCACAAGGAAGTGTGCGACCATTTCATCACCCCCACAATTGCTTCGAGGGCAGCGTGCGGTGATGTTGAGACCTCGAGCGTACATAAAGGATCTGACGGGGAGTGCCCTTCTCACCACCAGCCAAGCCAGGTCTTGGTGCTTGTTTGTGAGTTCTGGTGATGAGGCGTTCTGCCAGATGACACCGACAGTCTGCTCAGGGAACCATCCCACAGGACCCACCATCTCCTTTTCTCTCAGGGCCTCAAGGACGTAATGCACTGACCACTGCTTGATTGCCATGTGGTCAAAAGTGTGTTTGTGGAAAAATTTCTCCACGAAGGATAGGTGCTGCGGTACAGTCCAACTACTTGGAGTGTTCCATGGCAGTGAGGCCAGACCCGTCCTCCGCAACACTTAGGACAGGTAGTGCCTCAAAAAGTAGTGGCACTTGCTGTTAGCGCACCGAGGATCTACGCACAGCTTGATGCAGCCGCACACAAAGCTGGCTGTCAGAATGAGGGCAGCATTGGGAACATTTTCCCTCCGTTCTCTGGAGATTTGTGCATCACTTCCCCCTGGACACGATCCATTTTTGATCTCCAGATAAATTTGAAGATGGCCTGTGTCACTGCTGCTGCGCGGGATTTGGAGATAGGCCACACCTGCACCATGTACAACAACACGGACAGCACCTCGCATCGGATCACCAGGTTTTTTCCGGTGACAGAGAGGGAGCATTGCTCCCACAAGCCCAATTTTTGCCTGGCTTTGGCGATGCGCTCATCCCACTTTTTGGCGCATGCCCCTGCTGCTCCAAACCATATCCCCAGCACCTTACGGTAATCTGCCCTGATGGTGAAGGGGACAAAGGATCTGTCAGCCCAGTTCCCAAAGAACATGGCCTCGCTCTTGCCTTGGTTAACTTTGGCTCCTGAGGCCAGCTCAAACTGCTTGCAGACTTGGAGGAGCCTGCGAACAGACGAGGGATCCGAGCAGAAGGCAGCCACATCATCCATGTACAGGGAGGCTTTGACATGCGTGCCTCCGCTGCCTGGCATTGTAACTCCTTTGATGCCTGCGTCGCTTCTGAGGGCCTCGGCAAAGGGTTCAATGCAACACACAAAAAGGACGGAGGAGAGAGAGCAGCCCTGCCTGAGTCCAGACCTGATCTGAAACCTTTCTGATTCCCACCCGTTGATTGAAACTACGCTACTGGTGTCTGTGTGGAGCAGTCGGATCCAATTGCAGATTCCCTCCCCAAAGCCCATTTTGGACAGCACATCCATCATGTAGCTGTGCGATATTCTGTCAAATGCCTTCTCCTGGTCTAGGCTGGTGAGGCAGGTATCCACCTGCCTGTCCTGCATGTAGGCAATCGTATCCCTGAGTAGCGCGAGGCTATCAGAGATCTTCCTGCTGGGTACAGCACAGGTTTGATCAGGATGGATCACTGACCACAGAGGCAGTCTTGACCCAGCTGGCAATGACCTTGGCCAAAATTTTATAGTCCACGTTCAATAGTGAAATGGGTCACCAATTTCTAATTTATTTCCTTTCCCTCTTCTGCTTGTAGATAAGGGTAATGATGCCTTTCCTCATGGATTCTGACATGCTGCCTTCCAGAAGCATACTCTCGTACACTTTCAGGAGGTCCGTGCCCGTCAAGTCCCACAACATTGAGTAAAACTCAGCCAGTAAGCCATCGCTTCCGGGAGTTTTACCCATCTGAAGGGACTCGACGGCCTTTGTCAGCTCATCCAGAGATATCGGTCTGTCCAGGCTTTCCTGTTTGCCGTCGTCTAAGACATGCATGATAGACAACAAGATGGACTGGGAGGCCGTGCTGATTGTTGGCTTCAGGTCATACAGTCCAGCATTGAAGGATTTACAGATCCTCAGGATGTCAGACTGTGATGATCTTACAGAGCCATCTTCTTACTTCAGGCTGCCGATCACAGATGTTTCTCTGTGCACCTTCTGGAAGAAGAAATGTAGGTACAGTCCAGGTTACTGTGGGTACAGGATAGGTTAATGTAGGTACAGTCCAAGTGAATGTAGATACAGTCTAGGTTACTGTGGGTGCAGTCCAGGTTAATGTAGGTGCAGACAAAGTTAATGTGGGTACAGAATAGTTTAATTTGGGTGCAATCCAGGTTAATGTAGGTACAGTCCAGGTTAATGTAGGTACAGTACAGGTTAATATGGGTACAGTCCAAGTTAATGTGGGTGCAGTCCAGGTTAATGTAGTACAGTACAGGTACTTTGGGTGCAGTCCAGATTAATATAGGTACAGTACAGGTTAATATGGGCTCAGTCCATGTTATTGTGGGTGCAGTCCAGGTTAATGTAGGCACAGTCCAGGTTAATGTGGGTACAGTCCATGCGAATGTGGGTACAGTCCAGGTTACTGTGGGTACAGTCCAGTTTAATGTGGGTAAAGAATAGGTTAATTTGGATACAATCCAGGTTGATGTATGTACAGTCCAGGTTAGTGTGGGTACAGTCCAGGTTAATGTAGGTACAGTCCATGCTAATGTGGGTACAGTCCATGTTAATTTGGGCACAGGACAGGTTAATGTGGGTGCAGAATGGGTTAATTGGGTACAGTCCATGTTAATGTGGGAACAGTCCATGTTAATGTGGTACAGTCCAGGTTAGTGTGGGTACAGTCCATGTTAATGTTGGTACAGTCCAGATTAGTGTGGGCACAGCCCAGGTTAATGTGGGTACAGTACAGATTAATGTGGGTACAGTCCAGGTTAATGTAGGTGCAGTCAGGTTAATTTGGGTACAATCCAGATTAATAGAGGTACAGTCCATGTTAATGTGGGTGCAGTCCAAGTTAATGTGGGTACAGTCCAGGTTAATGTGGGTACAGTACAGGTTAATGTAGGTACAATATAGGTTAATGTAGGTACAGTCCTGGTTAATTTGGGCATAGTCCAGGTTAATGTGGGTACAGTCCTTGTTAATGTAGGTATAGTCCAGGTTCATGTAGGTACATTCCTAGTTAATGTAGGTACAGTTCAAGTTAATGTGGGTACAGTCCAGGTTAAAGTAGGTACAGTCCGGTTAATGTGGGTACAGTTCAGGTTAATGTAAGTATAGTGAGGTTAATGTAGGTACAGTCCAGGTTACTGTGGGCACAGTCCAGGTTAGTGTGGGTACAGTCCAGGTTAGTGTGGGTACAGTACAGGTTAGTGTGGGCATAGTGAAGTTAATGTGGGTACGGCCCAGGTTAATGTGACCACAGAATAGGTTAATGTGAGGGGCACAGTTATGGGGGGAAGGTGGCCATCTAGGGGTGTGCTCTGCACTGACCAAGATTCTAGCGCTGCAATGTTGTCTGTCAGTCCCAGTGGGATTCCCAGCTATTTCTGGAGTTATTTGAAGAAAGGACCAGATGTTCTTGGCACTTGGATCCCTGCCTGGTTTTGTTAGGTTTATACAATCAATACCCCCACCTGCCCAAGTGAATCCGTGGGAAGCGATTCCTTTCCCCAGCTTTGATTAGTTGTTTTGCAAATCACAACAAATGAGGAAGTTCCAGCAACTTCTCTTTAACCAAAGACAATGACCTCTTGGATAAAGTGCGTGCGTGGGTCTGCTTCAGTCATAGTTCGAGCTGAGTTTGTGAGTGACCACCTGAGGGAGCTCAGAGTCAGTTAACAGGCTGGTTCCTCCTAAATATCCGAAAGCAGTTCATTTCCTCCGAGTTAAAGCATGCTTGGTGAAGATGCACTTCTTCTACTTGAAAGTGAATGGAGTCCGTGGGATTTTTGGCCTGATTAGAAAAACACACATTCAGCTGTCCAAATTCATACTGATGGTATTGAAGTATTTGCAAAATAAAAACGGATAGTTGGCAGTGTCTTTCCCAATAAAGGAATATCAATTTCTGTGCAAATATAGGGTAAGAACAGAGATGACACTCGAATTACAAGTTCTGGAATTAGGGAGTGTCAAATGCATGTCACATGTTGATGGATATATGGAACACTCAACAGCATCCAGGACAAAGCAGTCCCCTTGACCAGCAACCCATTCACCATCTTAAAGATTCAGGGTGAAACTTTCCTGTCCCGCTCACCATGGGAATCGTAACGGGCCGGACAGAAGCTTCAGCAGACCATGTAAAGATCAGTTGACCTTGGGTTGGAATTTTTGGCCTTGGGCCCTCATTCTGTCCACCGCCAACACACAGTGTTTGTGGAAAAATATCGCAGTTCCTTTGCTGTCGCTGGGTCAAACTCTTGGAATTTACTCGCTAAAAGCACCTCAGGTGTATCCACACCATATGGAGTGCAGGTGTCCGAGAAGGAAGCTCACCGTCATCTTCCCAAGGGCAATAAATGCTAGTCTTACCAGTGATATCTACTATTCTCACATGAATAAAAAAGATTTCCACCGCAGGAACGTACTTCCACTGGATCACCTCCTCCGAAATGTTGTCCAACTGGATCCCAATCCCCTGTCTGTTTTTTCACTGGATTTTCACCCCTGGTGTGTTCTTTCACTGCAATAAAAACAGAACATGCCAGAAAATCTCAGCAGGTCTGACAGCATCTGTGGGGAGAGAATAGAGCCAACGTTTCAAGTCTGGATGACCCTTCATCAAAAACAGAAAAGATCTCTGACGAAGGGTCATCTAGACTTGAAACGTTGGGTCTATTCTCTCCCCACAGATGCTGTCAGACCTGCTGAGGTTTTCCAGCATTTTCTGTTTTTGTTTCAGATTCCAGCATCCGCAGTATTTTGCTTTTATCTCAGTGTCCTTTTGCTGGACGTTGCTCAGAAGAAAGACAACTTAAGTTGAATCAAATGCAAATCTGAACTAGTTGACATGCTGGGAGCACAATCCAGAAAGTTGATTGTCGAGTCTCACCCAAATTTAGGCCTGGAGCCTCATGCGCATATTTATTGTTGCAAGTTGTGATGTCAAGGGATACCTTGCGCAGATTGTCAGACCATGAGGTCAAAGCGTGGACTGCCGCTTCCCCAGCACTCACTGCAGATGGGTCTTAGGATGGAAGAGGAGAGCTTGTTGGGTGGTATTAGGTGTTTTAGCCAATTAGGCACATTGACACAATTCTGCGCATGCATATAGTATAATTATCCCAGCTATTAACCATCAGTAAATGATTCACGATGTTTTTGGATCAGTGTTAAGCTTCACTGTTGTGTCAGATGTCAGTTGCAAAATAGGATCAACACAAGACAAGAAAACATTAAGATGTCTTAAGTCTGGTCCATGTAGAATCTGCTGGCTAAGTGCCCTTTTTATGTTCACAGCAGCACAATGAAGGAAACAACAACAAAACTGGGTCTGGAGTTCTGAGGTCTCACACCTTGGAGGCAATCTGTCAAAGCAGCAAAAGCTGACTCTGGGTGGCATGGTGGCACAGTGGTTAGCACTACTGCCTCACAGTGCCAGGGACCCGGGCTCAATTCCCGGCTTGGGTCACTGTCTATGTGGAATCTGCACATTCTCCCTATGTCCGCGTGGGTTTCCTTCCACAGTCTGAAAGATGTGCTGATTAGGTGCATTGACCCGAATAGGTGCCAGAGTGGCGACTAGGGGAATTTCACTGTAACTTCATTGCAATGTTAATGTAAGCCTTACTTGTAAATAATTAAATAAACTTTTAAAATCTTTACTTTTCTGTGTCAGTGTGCCTGTTTCCTGCGTCTGCCAGTACATCTCCATAGTCAGTTATGTGTGATTTCTCAGATCATATTCCATCCATGTCCAGCCCTGCAAATTATTCAGATACATGCTTGTGGAAAATAAAAGTAACTTTTGGCCAACAAGTGGTCATAACTTTTAGAAGGAGTATTTTTTTCTTTGTACCTATGGCAAACACTTAAATCAAAGGAAAAAATAGCAACTCATTATTTAATAACTCTGTCCTTTGTAAGTGAGATTTAGAGCTCTGAAAGAACCATTGCTTTCTCTTTGTGATTCAGTTGCTTCATACTGGGCCAGGTCCTGCCGTCACACAGAGCATGAAAGGGTCTGGGAGAAGCAGAGACACAGCAAAGACAAACCAGCCTCCCATCCATTGACTCTGTCTACAAACCAGCCTCCCATCTATTGATTCTGTGTACACTTTCCGTTGCCTCAGAAAAGCAGCCAGCATAATTAAGGACCTCACGCACCCCGGATATTCGCTCTTCCATCTTCTTGTGTCGGGAAAAAAATACATAAGTCTGAGGTCGCAGAACAACTGACTCAAGAACAGCTTCTTCCCTGCTGCTGTCAGACTTTTGAATGGGCCTACCTTGTATTATGTTGATCTTTCTCTACACCCTAGCTATGACTGTAACGCTACATTTTGCACTCTCTCATTTCCTTCTCAATGAACGATGTTTTGTCTGTGTAGCGCGCAAGAAACAATACTTTCCACTGTATGTTAATACATGTGCCAATAATAAAGCAAACCAAATCAAAGATGGACCACAACCCACAGGTTGTCATAAAGGCAATGGCCACCAAGCTTAAGAAGACAAACTACTGTCAATTCTTAGTATTGTCCCTTTGCCCCTGAGTGGTTCAGAATAACAGGGCATTTCTCCCAGGTGAACAGACCTGGCTCTCCTGATAGGAATTTGACAGTGTAGATGTGTATTTGGAAAGCTTGTGTTTCAAGTGCCATGTTGTTTCAGCTGAGTTCCACTAGAGGATGCTCTGTGTGGAAAGTTAAAGATTTCCCTGACAAGTGACCATTCTAACCCATCATTCTAGCCAGATTTGGGGGTGGGGGGGGTTAGGGGGTGATCTCCATCAGGGGCGGGGGAGTGAGTGACAAGAATGGGCTGGGGGATTGTAATAAGTCCTCAGAGGCGGAAGTCCTGTCACCAAAATTCCTTCATTTACAAGATCCACCAACACTGTACAGAGAGTTCTTAGTGTGCAGTCTACATCTGGAGTACCAGAGGAACTGACACTCCTGTTAAAGTACGGAGCATGGGGCTCCCTGACTGGAGCATCAATTTGCCCTTAATCAGGGAGTTCATTTTCAAGCAGGCCAACCTCAATTGTCTGATTAAAATTGTTACGGGTTAGTTGAGGGGGTTTGGGGAATGTGAAGTGGGGGCGGGGGAGAGCTTGATGAGTGTGGGGCAGGGGGGAGGTTGAGGAGTGTGGGGCACATGGGGGAGAGGTTGGAGAATTGAGGCAAGGGGGACGGGGTATGGGGAGTGTGGGGTAGGGGAGAAGAGATTGGGGAGTGTAGGCAAGTGGGATTGGGGGGAGGTGGAGGAAGTTGTTCTGCAAACAAAATGACATACGCTCCTTCGGCCACTTTTGTCAGGAGACTGAAGCTCACATTGGGAAGTCCTGCTGGATCAGAGCTACTTCATGGTTAGTAGTGTGTCCGTTGTCCTGCATTTGGATGGCCAGGAGGCCTGGGTTCACTCTGGATAACACCTCACTGATACTGTATCAAGCTGGGGCAATCGACACAAAATTCTCAAGTGGCTTTCAGCTGACAATACAGTTTTTTGCGATTTTCTTTGTAATGTCATCAAAGTGATGGGTGAATGAGGTTGGATTTGGTACACCTGAACTATTCATACACCTGTGAAATTATATTAAATCTAATATTTTTCTTGTTTGCCAGATGCAAATAGTGGGTGGTATGAATTATCTGAAGTGTGGCAATTCAGTCAAGTGATGTATTATTGTCTCCCTTGCTGCCAGCCTTTACCAGCTGCAGGTTCGAGACTTGCGCCAACATTGTGATTAGGCAGATAATGAGTTGGTGGACGCAGGTCAAACCATGTTAAGGAAAGCACTGGTGAGGCCATCCCCGAGAGGGATCCGGAAGTCCCATCCAACATAGAGCAAGGGTCAACTCAGGTTCAATTCCAGCCTTGGGTCACTGTCTGTGTGGAGTTTGCACATTCTCCTCGTGTCTCCATGGGTTTCCTCCAGGCGCCCCGGTTTCTCCCCACAGTTCAAAGGTGTGCAGGTTAGGTTGATTGGCCATGCTAAATTGCCCCTTAGTGTCAGGGGGATTAGCAGGGTAAATATGTGGAGTTACAGGGATAGGACCTGGGTGGGATTGTTATTGGTGCAAGTTCAATGGGCTGAATGGACTGTACTTCTGCACTGTAGGGATTCTGTGATTCTATGATCAACTTACTGCTTCGCCACCTCTTCTTAAAGGCACACTCCCTGTCTTCTATTTAAAGGCACACCCTGTGTCCGGGGTGCATGAGGTGCATGTATTTAATGGTGCATCTGTCATTATAGACAAGGCGTTTAGTCTGTGTCTTGCGTCACATTGAAGGTGAATATTGTTGATGTAAGCATAATTTTTTATTAATACTTTTTGAGTATTTAGGATTTCTTACAGTTGTTCTGATGCTGTAAACATATTGGAAGACAGAGTGTGGATAGTTTGCAGATGTGATGGGCTTTATAGACAATTGGCCTTTTTCGCATCCCACGCTTTCTTGTCCCTCTGGAAACCAATTAATTGCAAACGAATGGAGCATAATAATTCTGGATGTTGTGAAAACTATGGATGGAGACAGAGACCTTGGCCAGAATTTGATGACTGTGCTATGACTAAGACAGCACTTAACTGGCACGGTACGGGCGGCACGTCAGCACAGTGGTTAGCACTGCTGCTTCACAGCTCCAGGGTCCTGGGTTCGATCCCTGGCTTGGGTCACTGTCAGTGTGGAATTTGCACATTCTCCTAGTGTCTGCGTGGGTTTCCTCTGGGTGCTCTGGTTTCCTCCCACAGCCCAAAGATGTGTGGGTTAGATTGATTGGGCATGCTAAAATTGTCCCTTAGTGTCCTGAGATGTGTAGGTTAGAGGGATTAGCGGATAAATGTGCAGGGATATGGGGGTAGGGCCTGGGTGGGATTGTGGTCAGTGGAATGGCTTCCTTCTGCACTGCAGGGTTTCTATGATACTAAATCATGGGTATCACGGTGGCACAGTGGTTAGCATGGTTGCCTCACAGCGCCAGGGACTTGAGCTCGATTCCAGCCTTGGGCCACTCTCTGTGTGGAGTTTTCGCATTCTCTCCGTGTCTGCATGGGTTTCCTCTGGATGTTCTGGTTTCCTCCCTCAGTCCAAAGATGTGCAGGTTAGGTGAATTGGCCATGCTAAATTGACCCTTAGGTTGGTATTTTATGACCTTGCCTCTTAGGCTCATAAAATCCTGAGGCCAACGGAGAAATCTGTTCTGTGAGCTGGGGTGGGCATGTCAGTAAAATTCCAGCATTAATGTTGGGGGAATTAGCAGGATAAATGCATGGGGTTATGGGGATAGGGCTTGGGTGAGAATGTTGTTGGGGAAGACTCGATGGGCTGAATGGCCTTCTACTCTATGATTCTAAAGCCCTACGGCATAACATGTCTTCTCCTAGACAACAAGTGGGCTGTTTTACATTTTGTTTCATGTTACAGCATGGAGCAAGAGAATGCAGAGAAATCAAGCAGTTAATTCTGCTGCACTCTTGCAATGTGTTTTGAGTCCTGAAAGATATATATTTTGGAAGTACATCACTTCCAGGTTCTTTCTGCATAAACCTTTGGATTTCACCATCATTTAAAAGTTTTCAAACATTTTTAATTGGAAACTCAAAGGAATTTCAGGACAAGTAACAGAAAATATGCTGAATGATTCATACTAATGCCTTGTGCCACAACCTAAAGACTATCCTTGAAAGAATTCCAAATTGGATCTGTCATTTTGCTCTAAAGGGCAGTCAAACATTTAATGAAAAAGGAATTTTTGTGAATACCAAATGAGGCACTGAGGAAGTAGGAAATGATTCACAAAACGCTAAAAGGTCACTTGAACTTGGCTACTGTTCACCAAATCCATCCATTGTGAATAATCAATGCATCTCACTGTGCCCGTTGCGAGTAACAAAAATGTTGGGGTGTTTTATTCTGCATGAAAATAAGAGTTTAAACTTTGATCTTTCTGAATCAAGCTGACCTCAGGCTGTGGGCTACAGAGATAGATTTAGACAAGGCAGGACAAGGGAGAAAGCTTTATCCTGACAACTGTGAAGTTTGTGGACTGGAGATAGCTGTTCTGCAAAAGTGGCCGGCATGATGGCACAGTGGTTGGCACTGAAGCCTCTCAGCACCAGGGGCCCAGGTTCATTTCCGGCCTTGGTCACTGTCCGTATGGAGTTTGCACTTTCTCCCTATGGCTGCGTTTGTTTCCTCCGGGTGCTCCGGTTTCTTCCCACAGTCCAAAAACGTGTGGGCTAAGTGGGATTTGACATGCTAAATTGACCCTAGTGTCAGGTGACTCAGCAGGGTAAATGTGTGGAGTTATGGGAATAGGGCCTGGGTACTATTCTGGTTGGCAGTTGGTGACCAGTGGAGTGCTGCAACTGTACAGGGTACTGGTGAGGCCGCAGCTGGAGTACTGAGTGCAGTTTTGGTCGCTGCACTTGCAGAAGGATATATTGGCCTTGGAGGGAGTGCAGAGGAGGTTCACTAGGCTGATACCGGAGATGAGGGGGCTAGCCTATGAAGAGAGACTGAATAGACTGGGTCTGTACTCATTAGAGTTTAGAAGGCTGGGGGGGGGGGTATCTTATAGAGACATATAAGATAATGAAGGGGATGGATAGAGAGATTCTTCCCACTTAGAAAGGATAGCAGGACTAGAGGGCACAGCCTCAAGATAAGGGGGGGGGCGCAGTTTAGATCAGAGTTGAGGAGGAACTTCTTCAGTCAAAGGGTGGTGAATCTTTGGAATTCTCTGCCCATTGAAGTGGTGGAGGCTACCTTGCTGTATATATTTAAGTCACGGGTAGATAGGTTTCTGATAGACAAGGGAATTAAGAGTTATGGGGAGAAAGCGGGAAAGTGGAACTGATCCACTTCAGATCAGCCATGATCTTATTGAATGGCGGGGTAGGCTCAAAGGGCTAGATGGCCTACTCCTGCTCCTTTTTCTTATGTTCTTATGGATTGTGTTCGGTATAGACTTGATGGGCCGAATGACCTCCTTTTGTACTGTGGGAGTTCTATGATTTGATCTGATATTTTGTTTACAGGCAAGTTTGGAACCTCTATTTGGTTAATAATTTTGGTTCATTTTATTGGACCAATACCACAGAAGTTCACAAATCAGAAGGGCTCCAGCTCTTTCCCTGAAGTAATTCAAGACTAACCCACAAAGCTGGCGTCTTTCTTAATAACCTTGCTTCTTTTTGCTTCAAATACGTAACCAAATGCCCCCTAAAAGATGCAATGGTCTTTGGTTCAACCATCTCTGCGTGGCAAAGCATTTATACTGTATACAGATACATTGAAACCTCTCTCCTGGTTTTCCCAGATCTGAATTGAACCTGTTATTGACTTCATAAGCATTGGAAATAATCTACCTCTATTCACCTATCCTTCATCATAAAGAAGTGCTCTTCAAATGCTTTATCCACTTGAATTGAGGATCTCAAGTCTCTCATAGGACTAATTTATTTGAAAAGGAAGAATTCCATGTTGTTGAGGTACATCCAGATATTTGTTGAAATTAAAATAATACTCCCAAAACTGAAGAATACTGATAGATGCCTGGAGGATACAGTTTCTCACCCTCTCTTTTTATTTCACTACTTTTCATTACACCATCAGTTTCCAAAGCTGTCTCCTTTTCTTCTCCCAGATCTTTAGCCCACTTCCTGCCCTGTGTTCCTTCCTGCTGTCGCTTGATATATTTCCTACGGGGCCATTGGCTTTATTCTTTGCTCCTACGATTCAGTAGTCTCCATTCTGTTTTCCCTCCAGCCCAGCTGATCAGAGCCTCCCTTTCTCTCCACCCAGCTCAACATTAAGTTCCTGCTCCTTCAGATGCGGAACAGCAACACTTGAACATTCGCGCCCCAGTTATGACTCTGAGTTGGTTTTGGATAGATGGGTAGTAAGGGTGTCAGAAAGAGGTAGACAAGGTGGATCAAGATGGGGAGGGGAGAGTCCGATGGGAGTGGGGCTTGCATTTACATAGTGCTTTTCACAATCACCAGATGTCTGGTGGGCGGCACAGTGGCACAGTGGTTAGCACTGCTGTCTCACAGTACCAGCGACCCGGGTTCTATTCCAGCTTTGGGTAACTGTTTGTGTGGAGTTTTCTCATTCTCCCCGTGTGGGTTTCCTCCAGGTGCTCCAGTTTCCTCCAAAAGTTCAGAGATGTGTTGGTTAGGTGGGTTGGCCGTGCTAAATTGCCCTTAGTGTTCCAAGATGTGTAGGTTAGGGGAATTAGCAGGGTAAATATGTGGGGCTGTGGGGGTATGGCCTGAGTGGGATGTTCTTTACATAATGGGTGCAAAGTCGATGGGCTGAATAGCCTCCTTCTGCACTGTAGGCAACCTATGATAATTGATCTCAAAGCACTTTGCAGCAAATACATTATTTTTGAAACGGAGGCCTTGATTTTACCAGCGCATGCATTCCGGGGTGGGCGAGGCTCGCAGAACGGCATATTTTGTTGGCCTTGGTCGTGATTTTACGTACATTGGGCAGGTGAGGCAGTAAAATTCCAGCCGTATTCTTTGCTATAATATATGAAGTGCAGCAGCTATCCTGTACACAGCAAGCTCCCACAAACTGGAGTGTGATATTGACCAGATAATTTGTTTTCATGATATTAATTATATGGTAAATATTAGCTAGGATACCAGGGATAATCCACGGCTCTTCTTTGATATAGTGCAATAGGATCTCTTACACCCACCTGAACGAGCAGGTAGGGCCTTGCTTGATTTAATGCTTTACTGAAATAATGGCATCTCTAACAATGCAGCACTCCCTCAGTACTTCACTGGAGTGTCAAGCTCTGGAGTGGGACTTGAACCCAGAACCTTGTGGCTTAAAGTTGAGGCAACCAAACCATGACTTATAAGGAGGGAGGTGCATTTCAAACCTAGACGTCTGCACTTATAATTACTGAGCCTGATTGAGCAAATGTCTGACAGAGGGGCAGGGAAGGGAGAAAGAAAGAGGGGGGTTGAGGGGGCATGAGGCAGATGGAGAAAGGTGAGGGAGGGAGAAAGGATAGAGGAAAAGGGGAAATTGGGACAGAGGGGTGAGAGGATGGAGCACAAATGTCTACAAACAAAGAGCCACAAACAAAAATTGCTTTCATTTTGAAATGTAACACATCCATAATTCTTTCCAAGGCATTCCTTATCGTTTACAGTGACGTGGCAGTGGTTGGGGGGGGAGAGCTTACGCAATGTTGTCTCAGTGGGATGAATGACATATTAGAAACCAAAGGAAACTGAGAAGCTTTCCTGTGGTTACTACACTAGGAAACCAGGAAACAGCCCACATTTCACTGGGGATCTGGGCAACTGTCTGAGTCATTTATAGAGTGTGATTGTAATTTCTGTCAGATGATCGGTCATGGGTGGAGGATTTACAGCAATGACCTAAGCTCTCAGCTTCTGCCAGCCGCATAAACTCCCAGAATATGGTAATAACACAATCTGCACATGATTTTCATTTTACCCTCATGTTTAACTTATTACAGGTCAACATTTTAAGGACTGATCTTGGAGTTAATATGCTTGTTAACAAATCTCATTTCAAATCTAGATGGCTGCACTTTATAATTACCGAGCCTGACTGTGCAAGTGTCTGAATGAGAGGCGATGAAGGGTACATCCCCAATCAGTGGAGGTCCCCTAGTCCCGATCATAATCACTGGGTGAATTCGAAAGCTGCAGTGAGAGCGTCAGAAGTCAGTGCAGTGATGGTGTGAGTCAAAATAAAGGGTGCTCACGTTCATTAATGTGGACATAGAAAAGCTTTAACTTTACAGGAAATTGCAAAATGAAAGAATTTAGTTACAAGATTACAACTTAGGAATTGCTAGATGGCAGAAAGTTAAGGCCCACCTAATTCCACTTTCCACCATTCTGCTAGTCACCTGATACAATGGCAATAGGGTTTTTGACTAATTGTAGCACTCAATCTCTATCCATGAGCCTCCAACAAACCCAGACCTGAGGTGAAGAAAATCCGCAGCAGTGGATAGCTTTAGGAGCCATAGTTCTGCCAAACAAGCTATATTTACCACATGATGGGTCTCAGATTTCTTGTATACGGTATCCCAAAACGTCATATTCTGAAATTCCACATAAAAACGACCATTAAAACCACCAATGCTGCTTCCTACAAATTCCTATATGATGATAAAATTGAACCAGGCCTTCGATATATTTGAGGGGTCGCTCCCACAGGCAAAGCTGATGTGATTCCCATACACTCTCCAACAGTGCTTAACAACTAGACCCAGTGTTGCAATTGAAGCCCAGCAGGGAGTGGGTCTGTAAGAGGCACACGGCAGGGGCAATCTCCATCCTGTTATAAATCATGGAGATGGCTACATCCCATTAAGAAGCAAGGAACTCATTACTGCCAATAACACCATGTTATATATCCTGCAGACGGGGTCCCAATTAATGTCAGAAGATCATCTGTGATCAGTGAGGGAACCATTCCTGTCAGAGTCCATCTGAATGTTATTATACCATTTTATTATTCAGCGATTTCTGCATGTTAGCTTTTTAAATCTTTGCGCACATTTATTTTTTGTTTTCCTGCAGCTACCCTTAGCTTTTTATGTTCACCCAACCTGGTTTCTTTATTATTTTTATATTATTAATTGTTACTTTCACAGTCTCAATGCACCTGAAAGCATTGTGCAGTCAGTTTGCACACAGCAAGATCCCACAAACTGTAATCCGATGAACAAACTAAAGAATTGTTTTATTATATATCATCTTGATTGAGGGCAAAATGATGGCCAGGAGAATTTCTCAGCTTTTCATTGAACAATGCATCAGGATCTTTTCTACTGCGGCATGGTGGCATAATGGTTAGCATTGCTGCCTCACAGCGCCAGGGATCTGGTTTCAATTCCAGCCTTGGGTTACTGTCTGTGTGGAGTTTGCACGTTCTCTCCATTCTGCGTGTGTTCCCTCCGGCTGCTCTGGTTTCCTCCCACAGTGACAAAGGTGTGTAGGTTTGGTAGATTGGCCGTGCTAACTTGCCCCTTAGTGTCCCAAGATGTGTAGATTAGATGGATTAGCCATTTGAAATGTATGGGGTTACAGGGATAGGGCAGGGGTTAGGGCAAGGCTAAGTTGCTCTGACAGAGAGTCGTGCAGAATGGATGGGCTGAATGGCCTCTTCTGCTCCGTAGGGATTCTATGAAAAGGGCAGACAAGGACCTCATATGGAAGATGGCACATCTGACAGTGCAGCACACCTTCATTGTTGCAGAGAAGTGTCCACCCAGATCATATGCTCAAGGCTCTGGCATAAAATCTAGACATTGGACATTTTGAACCTTGCAAAAGAGCGGCCGATGGATCACAACTGATTCTTTACATGGAATGGTTTCCCCTTTGACTAGCTTAATGTTTCTCTTGTTCCCTGTCCTTTCAACAACAATCTTTCCGCAAAGTTAATCTTTTGCATTTATATTTCCTCTCATATCAGACTGTGTCACGTGGAAAGTATGATGGTGCTTGGAGAGGGACAACCATGGCATTGCTGCTGGATCTGTTCTTGTGTGACAAAATCCATTGCACAGTTTACCCCCTAATTTATCACTACATTTGGAGGTTACCAAACTATGCCGAAATTTTGAGTCATTCGTATAGAATTACTACCAGTCCCTCTACTGACACACTATCCTATCCTCCTTTGCTGTTTGGTACTCATCGATCTAAATCACCTTATCATAGAATCCTTACAGAGCAGCAAGAGGCCATTTGGCCCATCGCGTCTGCATCGACAACAATCCCACCCAGGCCCCATAACTCAATGTATTTACCCTGCTAATCCTCTGACATTAAGGGTCAATTTACCATTGCCAATCCACCGAATCCATACATCTTTGGGTTGTGGGAGGAAACCGGAGCACCAGGAGGAAACCCATGCAGACACAGGGAGAATGTATAAACTCCACCTGAGTCAGAATTGAACTCAGGTCCCTGGCGCTCCGAGGCTTCGATAGTAGTCATGATGTGGAGATGCCGGTGCTGGACTGGGGTAAACACAGTAAGAAACCTCACAACACCAGGTTAAAGTCCAACAGGTTTATTGGCTGTTAGTTAGTTAGTCGGTAGGTTAATTGAAAAGACTTGGATTCTAATCAGTAATATGTAAACTGCGTGTGCTGTTATATGCTCTGTCTGAGTCCAGAACTCTCCATTCGCCTGACGAAGGGGCAAACCTCGAAAGCTTGTGAGTTTACTATCAAATAAATTGGTTGGACTTTAACCTGGTGTTGTGAGACTTCTTACTGCTCTGAGGCAGCAGTGCTAACCATTGTGCCACCCCTTTTTGAGACATAAGAGAAAATGCTTGTTTATATGTTCCACACACCTTTGGACTGTGAAAGGAAACTGAAGCACCCGGAGGAAACCCATGCAAACACAGGGAGAATGTGCAAACTCCATGCAGACTATGACCTGAGGCCAGAATTGAACCTGGGTTCCTAGCACTGTGAGGCAGCAGCAGTAACCACTGTGTCACTGTGCCATCCTCATGAATGGATTTACTTTGACAAATTCTTAAGACAAATTAGCATTAGGGTGACACGGTGGCACAGTGGTTAGCTCTGCTGCCTCACAGCGCCAGAGTCCCTGGCTCAATTCTGGCCTGGGGTCACTGTCCGTGTGGAGTTGCACATTCTCCCTGTGTCTGTGTGGGTTTCCTCTGGGTGCCCCAGTTTCCTCCCACAGTCCAAAGATGTGCAGGTTAGGTGCATTGGCCATGCTAAATTGCCCCTTAGTGTCAGGAGGATTAGCAGGATAAATGCATGGTGTTAGTCCCTGAGTGGGACTGTGGTTGGAACAGACTTGATGGGCCGAATGGCCTCCTTCTTATTGTGGGGAGTCTAGGATTTAAAGGACAGCATTAGATTTGCAACTGATGTTCATCTGCTGAAAAAATTATGGAATGTCTGGACCTGTGTTATATGTGTTTGCATCAGCAGAATATATTCTGGGATTGCAATAGAACAGAAAACATTAGAAGTGTTCATTGAATCTCTTACTGCATGATCTGTCTTCCTGAATGATCACACTGCTCCCAATGTGTTGACTTCTCTTTCCAGCTTGTGCATGAGTTACAATTATTACCTGATATACATCCTTGTACTGATATGTTGTGTAACTGGTTCCAACCATTTGTTTGTTCAAAGTTTGTATAAATTAGCGTCAGTTCATAGATACCCTACAGTGCAGAAGGAGGCCATTCTGCTCATCGAGTCTGCACCGACAACAATCCCACCCCAAGCCCTATTCCCACTACCCTGCTAAATCCCTCTAACCTACACATCCTGAGACACCAAGGGCAATTTAGCATGGCCAATCCACCCAACTTGCACATCTTTGGGCTGTGGGAGGAAACTGGAGCACCTGGAGGAAACTCACACAGACACAGGGAGAATGTCTACACAGACAGTGACCCAAGCCGGGAATCGAATCTGGGTCCCTGGCGCTGTGAGGCAGCAGTGCTAACCACTGTGCCACCGTGCCGCCCAGTTGGTGGGTGTAGAGGGAGGAGCTGAAAATCACAGGTAGGAAAATAGTTTCAGCTTTGAGTTAACAATCACATGGATGTTGTGGGGCAGGGTGCTAATCCTACAAGTAATCCAATTTACATCAGATCAACTTAAACCATTTTAAATTTAAAATATCTTCATCAAGGCCTTTTGGCTAAGATGGAGCTGAAATCAAGCCCTGAAAGGGGTGCAATGCCTGCTCCTATCAGCTTGGATCTCGTTGATCGAGCCCAAGACAGGAAATGGGCAGCCTTTCTTGTCAGCTTGGGTCTGTAATGTCTCTCTTGTAGGGGCTTTGATTGGATTTTGATTGGATATAGCTAAAAAAAAGACCTTTAATCGATGGAGAATCGCTCAATCAGTTTACACTGCTATTGAAAGACATTGTACTAAGCATTGCAGTCTGTCTGGCTGTTCTGATAGACCTTTTATAACCTTCCAACAAAATGCAATATAAACAGTACAGATATTTTATAAATTCATCTCAAGTGGCTATGAAGGGCGTATCATCATTGTTCCACAGATCTCCATATCTTAATATTTACACCTATTAAAATTCACTCACATTTTATGACCAGCACTTGAACAAAAACATATCTCTACAAAGAAGAAATTGGACTAAAAAGCAGTTTTCTGAGTTGCCCAGGTTGAACCTATCCCACATCTTTTTCCCACTCCTTCAACCCTTTCCACTACTTATTTTCCAGATCTCCAGCTCTCCGAAAGCTCGTGATCCCAAATAAACCTGTTGGACTTTAACCTGGTATTGTGAGACTTCAGACTCTGCACAGACGGTGATCCAAGCTGGGAATCGAAAACAGTTCCCTGAAGCTGTGAGGCGGCAGTGCTGACCACTGTGTCAGCGGAGGAAGATTTGTCGTGTTGTTCCCATCCCTCGATAAAGCAAGTGCACCCAGGAGCAGCAGTGCAGGGAAACAGAAGTGAGAAAGGTGGAAATGAATGCCAATGTAGGGGAGGAGATGAACCGTATAATTGGGGTCAGTCCTACACTTGACAGACATTTTGATGTTGTTGGTGATCTTTTGTTAGTCTTCTGATTTGGGGTACAGAACTGTGACCTGCTTTGCTGTCCCTGAATGAGAATCCCTCATGGATCTCTACAGAAAAGCATTTAGGATTAACACTGACCACACAAGAATCATTAGCAAAGAATGAGTGTTAGATGATTTAAAATGTATTTTAACTTCAGTATGTGCAAAACAATGCATTCTTAAGAGTCGTTGGGTGACTCTGCCAGCTAAGGAAGGCGAATAAATAAGCTGAATAAATAAAAAGGCTGATCAAATCTTTGTGAATGTCCCAACCCACATAAAACCGCTGCTGTTTTCAATGTTACAGGCCAATCCTTTCCTGTGATATTGTTCATGTTTGATTTGAGTCTTAAAATAATATGTAAGAAAAGCCTCATTCTCTATTCAGACTTGGGAATTTTATTCTGGAAGCAACTGGAAACCGAATGATGCCAGTATACGTCAGAACATTTTCGTCTGGAGTCAAAAGCTTGTCAGATTAAATTGCAGTCTAGAGACTTGACCCAGGCAGACACACCTGTGCAGTACTGAAGGAGTGTTGTACATTCACGGGTAATGCCTGTCAGGGACCCAGGCCTGAATTTTTGTAAAGATGTAGAGAGCCTTGAACCTAGCCAAAATGGTGGCAGAAACTCGATTGCACAAACCTGTGTTGAATCAAGACAAGGTTGGTACCCAGCAGGAAAAGAAGTCTCTTTCTCTGGAGGCTGCTGTATGGGAGTCAGAAGACTCTTATAAACTATTGAACACGTGTCTTGTTGGAGCTATGCTAACTACAGGTGATGTACAACGTTTGGTGCGCTGTTATACCTGGATAAAATATATGGATGAAGAGCAAATGAATAATTATCTCTCCATTACCAACTCCATCTCGCCAACAGAGGCCCTACACCCACCCTGAGCCCTGGCTTCTCTATTTCCAACCTTATCTCCTACAAAACCAAAAGAACTTTCAACAATTGATTCCATTGTTCTGTTGTGTGTGATCAGTTCAAAATCTTTTGACATTATTTTGTATGGTTTTTAAAGCAGTTGAAATGAAGTGTCTTCCTTCTGTGGGATTCAAAATGCGTTTAGTGATGTAACCAGAAGTCATCATTAATAAATGTTGCTAAAATGCTATAATACTAAATAAGAATAGACATTGAGGCATTAAGTGTATACTTTTCAAGTTTATTTTGTAATGAAATAGAATCACTGCATTGCAGATGCAAGCCCATTGAGTCTGCATTAACCCTCTGAAAGAGTATTATCATCTAGTTCCTCCCCTCTTTCCCAGCTCTGTAACCCTTAGCACATTTATCATGGCCAACACCCTGGAAACCAGAGCCCCTGGAGGAAACCCACTCAGACATGGGGAGAACATGCAAACTCCACACAGGCAGTCACCCAAGACCGGAATCGAATCCATGTCCCTGCTACTGTGAGGTCGCAGTACTACCTACTGTGTCACCATGCCACCCTTTTGAAGTAGATCTTTGGTCTCAATGCTGTCTTATTATTTTTGGTTTATTTTAACAATTGCTTTAGTGAGAACACAGTGGAGATACAATGATTGACAATACTATTAACAACACAGAAATAGTTTATGCACAAACTGGAAAATCCAATACATTTTAAAGGTGCAACAACAATGCAATTCATTTGGAGGGACTTTCTCTCCAAGTCCAACCCCAGTCCTTGCCCTCTATCCTTATCCAGAGAAAGGAAAGAGGATTATTGCTTAAACAAAGATAGTTGATTCAAAACATAGCAACTCTTAATTAGTCCTATCCTCATTCCAGTCCCGTTTAGGGTAAGGTAGATTAACAGTGAATCCCAGAGTGATTCCCAGAGAATCACAGTGCTGTTACAGTGCAGAAGAAGGCCATTCAGCCCATTATGCCTGCAGGGCTCTCCGAATGAGCAACTCACTGAGCACCATTCTCCCGTCTTCTCCCCAAAACACAGCATATTCTTCCTTTTCCGATAACAGTCTAATTCCCCCTTGAATGCCTTGGTGGAACCTGCCTCCACCACACTCAGAGGCTGTGCATTCCAGAACCCAACCATTCACTGTGTGAAAAACACTTTCTAACGTAGCTTTTGCTTCTGTTGCCTATTACTTTAAAGCTTTGGGCTCTCATTCTCGATCCTTTCACAAGTGGGAACTATCTGCATGACTTTCAATACCTCAATCAAGCCTCCGTTTATTAGGTTCCCTGCTGTGACTCCATTGGACTAACTGTAAAGCAGGAAACTGGCTCAATAAAATGGTTAATGCCCCCGCCCCATCCCACCACCCCCCCCTCCTCCCTACCATTTCCATTGGTTTACAATGCGTTTCCTCATTTGCATCTTTTCTGTTTAAGGCAATTGTGTCTGCTCCCTTCCTGGCTGGGGAGGGGGTGGGGGTGGGGAGTGAGGTGCGGTGGGGGGTGGGGGGTGGGCAGGAGTAGAGAAAGAGAGACAGTTGAACACTTCTGCTGTGGTATTTGTCAAAGTTCATCCCAAGCAACTCTATGACACAGCTGCTGTGCTGTACGGGCTGTTCCCATGACGTTATGATTTGATTTTGATTTTATTTTGATTTTGATTTATTATTGTCACATGTATTAACATACTGTGAAAAGTACTGTTTCTTGCGGGATATAAAGACAAAGCATACCTTTCATACAGAAGAAAAGGAGAGGGTGCAGAATGTAGTGTTACAGTCATAGCTAGGATGCAGAGAAAGATCAACTTAATGCAAGATAGATCCATTCAAAAGTCTGACAGCAGCAGGGAAGAAGCTGTTTTTGAGTCGCTTGGTACATGGCCTCAGACTTTTGTATCTTTTTCCCAAAGGAAGAAGGTGGAAGAGAGATATACAATATACATATATAACAATTCCTGTTATAACAATTTGAAATGTTTTGCAATGTGAATTTCAGGTTTTGTATGAAGAGAGTATATTTTTGCAAAAGAAATTAAGTAATTATTGTACTTCTGATAATTTTTCAGTTGGAAATGTTTTGCCCCCACGCTGCTCGCCTGACGTGAAATATCTATTGTAAATATCAAGAGAGTTACAATTGTATAGAGACACTTACGTATTTTTTTTATTCATTCAAGGGACATGGGTGTTGCTGGTGATGCCAGCATTTATTGCCCATCCCTAGTTGCCCTTAAGAAGATGGCAATGAGCTGCTTTGTTGAAGACAAGTCAAGTGGAAACAATCAAGTTTTATGGCACTTTCTGTACTTCCTATGTTTCAATGTTTTGCAATGTGCATTTACAAATTTTACAAATAAAGTATATTTTTGAAAAAAAAATTTTGCTTTGGCTTTTATCAGGGAGATAGAGAAAGTAAACATGACAGTAAATCATGGGGTGATCAATGCGATAAATGCATTTAAAAATAGAAAGGAATGTATTGAACAATTAAACAAACCCAATTCAGCATGTCTGTTATGGGTCATTTTTACAGATGCACCATAGAAAGCAGATGTATCACAGCTTGGTATGGCTCCTGCTCTGCCCAAGACCGCAAGAAACTACAAAGGGTTGTAAATGAAGCCCAGTTCATCATGCAAACCAGCTTCCCATCCATTGACTCTGTCTACACTTCATGCTGCCTCGGAAAAGCAGTCAGCATAATCAAGGACCCCAAACCCCAGGCATATTCTCTTGCATCTTCTTCTACTGGGAAATACATACAAAAGTCTGCGATCACTTCCAGCCAACTTAAGAACAGCTTCTATCCTGCTGCCGTCAGATTTTTAGACCATAAGACATCCCATGAACAAATAAAAAACTCTGCTTCTATCCTTGATTAGACATGCACATTTAAGAGTATTCTGTGCAATGCTGATCATCAGATTATCAAATCTATATTGAGGCACAGAAGAGGACACAAAGAAGATTTACAAGAATAATACCAGAAATGTGTGTGTATATATATCAGGAAGGAATTGACGGTCTCTTGAAAAAATAAGGCTGACTTAGTAGATATCTTTAACGTGATGATAGGTTTTGATGGAGTAGATACAGAGAGAATGGCCATCTTTTCCCATACCATCCATGATGGGAATGAATGAATGGAAAAATCTGATGGATCAGCCAAATGTCAGCTGATTACAGGTAGGAATCTCTGGTCTGGTGGTGGATGACACCAGAAAATCCCAACCAATGTTTCCTCTTGTGGGGAAGAGCATGTAGAGACCATCGATACAAGATATTCACCAAGAAATCTGACAGGTGTTTGGAAGAAATGTATTTACTCAAAGAATGGTGAGAACGTGGAAGTCACTATTACAGGAAGTGGTGTTAAAGGAGTTGATTTGCAGGTGCAGCGGGTAATTAAGAAGGCAAATGGAATTTTGTCCTTCATTCCTAGAGGGATGGAGTTTAAAAACAGTGAGGTTATGTTGCAGCTGTATAAGGTGCTGGTGAGGCCACACCTGGAGTACTGTGTACAGCTTTGGTCTCCTTACTTGAGGAAGGATATACTGGAGGGGATGGAGAGGAGATTCACTAGGTTGATTCTGGAGTTGAGATTGTTGGCTTCTGAGGAAAGACTGAGTAGACTGGTGCTATTCTCAGGGGAATGTAGAAGAGTGAGGGAAAGTCTTATACATACATATAAGATTATGAAGGGAATAGATAAGATAGAAGCAGGGAAGATGTTTCCACTGGCAGGTGAATCTAGAATTAAGGGGCATAGCCTCAAAATAAGGGGTGGCAGATTTAGGACTGAGTTGAGGCAGAATTTCTTCACACAAAGGATTGTGAATCTGTGGAATTGCCTTCCTATTAAAGCAGTGGAGGCTACCTCATTGTATGTTTTTAAGGCAAGGATAGATAAAGGAATTAAGGGTTATGGTGAGTGGGCGGGTAAATGGAGCTGAGTCCATGTAAAGATCAGCCATGATCCTATGGAATGGCGGAGCAGGCTCGAAGGGCCTGATGGCCTACTCCTGCTCTTAGTAATTATGTTCTTACCAGGGAACTCAACAAGCCCCACAGGGAGATCATATAATCATAGAATGCTATAGAGCAGAAGGCTGCCATTTGGCCCATCGTGTCTGCATTAACTGCAACCCCACCCAATGCGGTCAATCAATGATTCCCCATGGACCTCATGGGGGTTATAGTAATTTAGGCAAGAGATGTTCTGGGTGATTACTCAAGTGAAGCATAAACATAGGCATTGACTGGTTTAGCTGGATGGACTGTTTCTGTGTCCTACATTCTGCGCAATCTTATGAATTCCTGTGCAAAATCAAACAATATGGCCACACAAGTGAAGGTTGGAATGATGTGGGGGGAGTTGTTCTAACTTGTCACCTTCCCCATCCCTCTGGCTGAATCCCTGTCAAATTGTGTAAACTGGAATTTGGGGTCTGTTTACCCAATGAGTTAGCAGCTTTTACTAATCGGCCACATTCATTTCCAGTCCAGTGATGATCAATTTGGTTGACAGGCTTGTTGCATTCATCCCCTATTGTCTGTCACTAAGCTGAAACAGTGCCTTCTCTGATCCTGGGCATCATTCTGACTCATCGACACAGAAGGACACCAGAGAATAATTTTTAGAGTGATAGTCCATTCATCTATATCTATGCTCATTCTCCATCTATGCCTCCTCCCACCCTCCTCCATCTCACATGTCAACACAACTTTCTATCCACTTCTCTCTCATGTATTCATCCAGTTTTCCCTTAAATACATTCATCTCAACTACCTAGGAGGCTTTGCCCCCTAGTTCTAGTTTCGTATGCCAGTGGAAACAACTTCCCTGCTTCTATCTTGTCTATTCCCTTCATAAAGTTATATGTTTCTATAAGATCTGCCCCATGTTATAGTGAATTCCACATCCTAAACACTCTCTGAGTGAAGAGTTTTCCTTACTGGGTTTACCCGTGTCAGCCTTATATTCATGGTCCCTAATTTTAAGCACCCTGACAAATGGAAGCACCTTCTTTACATCACATCATGTAATTTTAAAAATGTGTTTCTCTACTCAGGCAGAGTTGAGAAAGAACTTCTTCACTCAAAGGGTGGTGAATCTCTGGAATTCTCTGCCCGTTGAAGTGGTGGAGGCTGCCTTGCTAAATATTTTTAAGACGCGGGTTGATGGGTTTTTGATAAGCGAGGGGATTAAGGGTTATGGGGAGAGGGCGGGAAAGTGGAACTGAGCCACGACAGATCAGCCATGATCTTATTGAATGGCGGGGCAGGCTCAAAGGGCTAGCTGGCCTACTCCTGCTCCTATTTCTTATGTTCTTATGTTCTAAACAAATATCATTGCAAATATTCTTTGGTTTCTGCCTTCAGGGTACTAAGTACCCTAAAAAGAAAATTAAACAGCATGTCTAATCACTTTATTCACGAGTTTTATTCACCTAAGTTATGTATTATGAATGTTAGAAATCTGAAATAAAAACAGAAAATTCTGGAAATACTCAGAAAGCCTGGCAGCTGGTAGAGCGAAAAACAGAAACCTGTCAGGCTGGTGAACTTTCACCGGAATGTACGTTTCAATACATAGGAAAGCATTTGATTTGAAATTTGAGAACTCTCACCCTGGCTCAGAAACTATTTCTCATGCCATTGTGACAATATTTCAATCAAGTTCAATTCCAGCCTTTGGTGACTGTGTGAAGTTTGCATGTTCCCCACATGTCTGCATGGGTTTCCTCCGGATGCTCCAGTTTCCTCCCAAAGTCCAAAAATGTGCAGGTTACGTGGATTGGCCATGCTAAGCTCTTCCTCAGTGTCCAAAGATGTGTAGGTTAGATGGATTGGCCATGGTAAGTGTGTAGGGTTACAGGGATAGGGCAAGAGAGGGAGCCTGGGTGAGATGCTCTGTCAGATAGTCAGTGCAGACTTGATGAGCCGAATGGCCTCTTCCACACTGTAGGGATTCTATAATACAATAAGTTCCATTTCCGTTTATTCCACACCCAAGTAGAAAATAGCCCCTTTACATGTTTTTCCCCTTGCATTTGAGGAGTCCCTGGTACTCTGTCATCGGTTCACATCGCAGTCCACGTTATTGTAAAAGGTTGTTTAGATGTACACTGTCCTGTGTTATACTGAGCATTAGGACAAGCATTTAAAGCAGGATCACAAAGAATTGTAGGGTGAATCATCAGATTGGGCAGCGAGGAGTGCCAGAGAGAACCACTGGTGATTTAAATTATCGCGGCATGCTAATTGTAAATAAATTATGCTGGTTACTTTTCCCATGAAGAGGCATCTCTGGGCTGACCACAATATTATGTTTTTAAAAAAAAGATTTTAACTCTGATTAGGGTACCATTCTGACCCACTAAGACTTGATAAAGAGCAATAAAAGATCCCTTGTCTGCAACACTCACCTTGGGGACTGACCAAGTTTACTTCAAGGCAGGCTCAGGGGTGTTGAGTAATATGAAATCCCATCAATATGGATTGTTGGTATTTTTCCATCAACGTGCTGAGTGGGTGACTGAATTTGTTTACACAGCTTATCATCTTTATCAGCGTGAATAAATGCTCGCTATTTTCTCCTGTTTGGACCAATAAGAGGAGTGGTTCGTAAATGAAGTTGCACACAAAGAAGTTTGAACTATGTTGTGGTTGTGGTTAAATGTGTTTACTCATCGTTGATCTGTGATATTTGCAAATTCTTGGAAGTTTTTAAGCCAAATCTAGATTGGCCTCAAAAGCTTCCAAACTATTTGATAATTGAAGGATGGCAGGAAGGGGAATGCAATTATTCCTACTTACTAATCCAATGAAATGAGTCTGTTTTCTCTGTTGGAATAGCACTTAGCAAACATTGTAATCAGTTTACAATTGAACAAAACAAAGATGCAAAATGAATTAAGTATCTTTTGAGGGGGACGCACTGAAAGGGTGGCACGGTGGCACAGTGGTTGGCACTGCTGCCTCACAGGACCAGGATTCAATTCCAGTCTCGGGTCACTGTCTGTGTGGAGTTTGCACGTTCTCCTTGTGTTTGTGTGAGTCTCCTCTGGATGTACTGGTTTTTTTCCCACAGTCAAAAGATGTGCAGGTTGGGTGGCTCGTGGACGGAATGGTGGCACACTGCTGCCTCTCAGTGCCAAAGGCCCTGGTTCAATTCCTAGCTTGGGTCACTCTCTGTGCGGAGTCTACACGTGCTCCCTGTGCCTGCATGGGTTTGCCCTGGTTTCCTCCCACAATCCGAAACACGTGCTGGTTATGTGCATTGGCCACGCTAAATTTTCCCTCAGTGTAGCCGAACAGATGCCAGGGTGTGGCGACTAGGGAATTTTCACAGTGACTTAATTGTTAATGTAAGCCCACTTATGATACTAATAAATAAACTTTAAATTGTCTCTTCGTATCCCAAGGTGTATAGATGAGATGGATTAACCAAGATAAATGTGTGGGCTGCAAGGATAGGGTGGGGGAACAGAGCCTGAGTAAAGGACTCTGACAGAGACAGTCGATGCAGGTTCGATGGGTTAAATGGCCTCTTTCTGCACTGCAGGTATCCTATGATTCTACAAAAGCAGAAACATATATAACATGACTCTTCAAAAATTAAAAGTAAAGTTTAATTATTAGTCACAAGTAAGGCTGACGTTAACACAGCAATGAAGTTACTGTGAAATTCCCCCAGTCACCACATTCTGGCACCTATTCAGGTCAGTGCACCTAACCAGTACGTCTTTCGGATTGTGGGAGGAAACCGGAGCATCCGGGGGAAACCCAGGCAGACACAGGGAGAATGTGCAAACTCCGCACAGACAGTGACCCAGGCCAGAAATCGATCCCAGGTCCTTGGCACTGGGAGGCAGCAATGCTGACCACTGTGCCACCGCAACACAGTTTCAGGTATTGTAGGTAGTTTGGTATTTACAAACATGGAGTTTTAAATACTTTTTCACCTACAGCAAATGGCAGGTAAAGGGTGATGCGTTTTTCTGTGTCTTTTTTTAATACAAAAACATGTTCCCTTTCTCTTCGGTTTCTCTCCCTATTCTGCTAAGGCTCAGAGTAAGAAGTCTGACAACACCAGGTTAAAGTCCAACTAATATATTTGATAGTAAACTCACAAGCTTTCCGGGTTTGCCCCTTCGTCAGGTGGATGGAGAGTTCTGGCCTCAGACAGAGCATATAACAGCACACACAGTTTACAGATTACTGATTAGAATGCGAGTCTTCACAACTAATCTGCTATTCAAGTCTTAAAGATGCCGACAATGTGAGGCCACAGAGTGGCAGGCGTTCTGCTTTCTGGTTTTTCCCATGTCCATTACCCACCAGTCAATTAGAGTTACCATAAGAGCGCTTCAGGCACACAGTGTATAAAATTACAGCATGAAACAGGCCTAATCTACGATAGTGTTGGGCCTTCACATGAGCAGTACTCCTAATCCCCAATGTCTGCCCTACTCCCATATCCCCTCATCTCCCTTTCCCTCAACTAACACGTCAAGCGTCAGCTTTGGCTCAGTGCCTTGAGTATAAAAGTAAGTTTGAATCCAGTAACTTGAGCACAAAATCCAGACTGATAATCTAACGCAGTAGTGAGGGAGTGCTGCACTGCCGAAGGTGCCTAATTCAGAAGTGGTGTTAAACTGGGGTCCAGTTTGCCCTCTCAGGTGGATATAGAAGGTCTCATTTTATTCTGAGGATGAGCAATGTGGAGTACTCACTGGCCAATTTATCCCTCAGCCAACATTTCTATCTGTTGTTGTTGTTGTTGGGAGATTGGTAGATACAAATTGGCTGCAGCTTTTCTTACTTGAAGCTGTCACAACACTTCAACAACACTTTGGCTGCAAAACACCCTGGGACATCCAAAGGTCAAGAAAGATGCAGCATAAATGTGTCTTTCATTTACATTTTTAACAAGTACGTGTCAAATTCTCTTCTGGAAGTTACTTTTTAAAAAGTGTATTCACAGGATGTGGGTAACACTGGAAAGGCCAGTATTCATTGCCTATCCCTACCTGCCTTTGAAAAGGCAGTGGTCATTTACTTTCTGTACCACTGCAAATATAGTAGTTGGGTGCAACTAAGTGGTTTGCTTGGCCATTTCAGGCGATGGTTAAGAGTGGGTTTGAGGTCACCTATAGGCTGAACCAGGTAACGATGGCAGGTTTCCTTCCCAAATAGCAAAGCAAATGGGTTTTACAACAATGTAGTAGCGCCAAGGTCATTATTATTTCACTTTATTCCGGGTTTGTTTAAACAAATCGATTTAACCTCCAAGTTGCTATGGTGGGATTTGAACACATCGCTCTGGAACATTTATTCTCGCCTCTAGTTGTGTTTAAAAAAATTGCCTCAACTTACCCTTGGTACTTTTTTGCAATGTTCATTAATACCAGTCCTAAGATGTGCACGTTAGATGGATTAGCCACGCTAAATTGTCCTTTAGTGTCTCAAGATATATAAATTAGAGGGATTAAAGGGGAAATATGTGAGATTATGAAGTAAACCTTCGTAAGAACCAGAACAGACTTGATGGGCTAAATGGCCTCCTGCACAATGGACTTTCAACTGTCAACTCTGATCCTGTCAGCGGAAATAGATTTTTTTTCCCTTGTTTTATCAAAACTCTTCCAAATCTTCAGGAACAAAAGGGAGGGGAGAAAATGAGAAAAAAGAATAATTGGTTTGGAGTCTTGCTGGGCTATGATTGAGAGGTGGATGAGTTAGTTAGTCTAATGTCTTGAACTGTGATAAGGAATTCAGAAGCAAGCAGTGCCATTTTAAAAACAAAACACTTAAAACACGTTCGCTTCTGAATACACAGCAGAAACCCCAAATTAAAGCTTGTATTTCTTTTAGTCATCAGTTAAACCTTAATTATGGTCTGTCTGGGCACCACACACTTGGCTGAGCTGCTGCAAGTTATTTTCTTGCTGACCATTTTGGTTGGGAGCCACAAACCATTGAGTTGAACCTTGAATTCCATCTACTTCCATCAGGACTTTTAAAGTGAGGGTGAGAGTCATATCGGACTGGGATCATTAATTCTGGTTCTTCTCTCCACAGATACACCAGACCCATCGCGATTTTCCAGCACAATGGGAAGGATTTTACCGCCTTGTTCTCCCAAAACCATAAAATCCCGCCCGAGGTCACCAGAACTTTCAATGTTCCACTTCTCCCCCACTCCGATTCCTGTGATGGGCAAGGCGGTAAAATTCCAGCCTTTGTTTTTATTTCAGATCCGCAGTATTTGCTTTCAATTAAGATGAGGAGTTTGGTTTCAATGAAATGGAATAATTCTATCACTTAAAATCTTTCTCAGTAGGAGCCTCTTTGGGATAACGGTTGAAAACTCAGGTTGCACATGCTACTAGAGGTTTCATTCCATGACCTCTGACCTCCATGATTTTCCCACACAAACTGTTTATTTTTCCCAACATTTCCACTACTTCTTTAATTAAAAAAACCAAAAGTGCACAATACAATGAAAGCAAAAACATTTCAGTTGATGCCTTTGTATCTCATTATATCATAACAATATCCTAATTCTGGAAGATTCCAGGGTGTTCCAGAAGGATTGGCATATCTGGTCTGAGATGTTGTAGCTGATTCCATCAACAGGGACTCTGCCTTAGAGACAGGTCTCTACCCACAATTGCCCGCCTGATCTTGCGTACTGGTGATTATTCAACAGTAAATAAGAATGCGTATGACTAATTTTATTTCTACTGATATTGGTGGCTTGTGTTACATTTAAGTTCTTCCTTCATTTCCTAGCTAATATTTGCCCATACATTTATATTTATCCATTAACCAACATCACCAGAGTACAAGAGCAAGGAGGGTTATGTTGGAGCAATACAGGCCATTGGTTAGTCCACATCTAGAGTACTGTGTGCAGTTCTGGTCACTGTTGAAAGGATGTGATTGCATTAGAGGAGGTACTGTGGTGATGCCAAGATCTGACCTGGGATAGGGCATCTGAGCTACAAGGAGAGTCTGGATAGGCTTGGGTTGTTTTCTTTGGAGCAGAGAAGGCTGAAGGGGGACATGTTTGAGGTGCATAATGTGAGGGATAGGGACAGAATGAATAGGAAGCAGCTGTTCCTCTTGGTTGAGGGGTCAATCACAACAGGGCATAGTTTTAGGGTAGGGGTCAGGAGACTCAGAGAGGATTTGAGAAGAACTATTTTTACTCAGAGGGTGGTGGGAATCTGGGATGCACTGCCTGGGAAGGTAGTTGAGATGTGGAGATGCCGGCGTTGGACTGGGGTAAACACAGTAAGAAGTATCACAACACAAGGTTTAAAGTCCAATAGGTTTGTTTGGTAGCAAAAGCCATTAGCTTTTGGAGTGCTGCCCCTTCAGGTAAGTGGGAGTTCTAGTCACAAACAGGGCATATAAAGAGACAAACTCAATTTACAAAATAAAATTAATTAAGACTTGATTGTCTGTAAAGACTCATACTCCAACCATTATTTTGTAAATTGAGTTTGTGTCCTTATATGCCCTGTTTGTGAACAGAACTCCCACTTACCTGACAAAGGGACAGGCCAAAATCTAGTGGCTTTTGCTACCAAATAAACCTGTTGAACATTAACCTGGTGTTGTGAGACTTCTTACAAGGTAGTCGAGGCCAGAAACCTTACAATCTATAAAAAGTATTTAGATGAGTACTTGAAACATTGTAACATTCAACAAAATGGGACAAGTGCTGGAAAATGGGATTAGCATGCCTTCAGTCATAGTTATTGTTGGTGCAGACTCAACAGGCTTAAGGGCTGTATGACTCTCTAACTCTCTGACTAGAACAAATGATCTGGTTATTATCCCTTTACCTTTTATGGATCTTGCTGAATGTGCAAACTCATGGACTGTGCTTCAAAAAGTACTTCATTGACTGGAAAGCACCCTGGGATGCCTTTGTGAAAGGCACTTCCAAACTTTAAATGTATAGCCTGATTAATAAAGATATATTTAAACCGTAACTTTTCACCTTCCACCCAGTACCACAATTCCAACGTAATTGTATCTCAGTACTGCGTTTTAACTCTACTCTTAGATGTTTAGCACAGGTGCGACAATGAGATTTTACATTGCATACTCCCACATTCAAATTGCAATGCAGAGATAGACCAAAAATATAAAGCTGTCCAATGAGCCAACATCCTTCCAGTGAAATGTGAGCACAATATTTTTACACAGAGTTGCAGGTGAATGGAATGTGTTGCCAGGGATGGTGGTGCAGGCAGGTACAATTGGTGTATTCAAGGGGCTTTTAGGTAAGAACATGAATATGCCAGGAATAGAGGGATATAGACCAAGGACAGGCAGAAAGGATTACTTTAATTTGGTGCCATGTTTGACACAACGTCATGGGCCGAAGGGCCTCTTCCTGTGCTGCACTGTTCTATGTTCTGTGCAGAAGAGTTCATTCTGTAATAGTTGGCCAACCAAATAACCTCACTTCTCAAGCAAGTGTTCTGAAGATCAAGAGTGGTAAGGCCACAGTATTAAACCAAGCAATTTCCACCAAGTTGTTACAATCACTTCATATTCACCCATTTCTTTTTGATTATTCTTGCTTGATTTCATTTACTTTTGGTTCTTGGGTTTTTTTGCCTTTGTAGGCACTATCTTCAGAATTTCAGAAAGAGGTGATCAGGTTCAACAGCAATGGAACTGCTGCCTGTATGCTGAGTTAGTCACACCTGCAGTGTGGTCAGGAATCGCACCATGACTGGTCACTTACTTCATCACTTGCCGAAATGGGAACTGAGCACTGAACACGCCTGCCGGGTAAAACATGTCAATGGGGTAATTAGTGTGAACAGTAGCAGTGAGGCATTTACTCCAACCGACCAAAGCCAACTGGTTAACACTTAACACATACACCAAATTAATTCTGGCTTCCCCAGCTAGACAGTGACATGCCTTGAGATGTACAAGCTGATGCTTTGTATAACTGGAGCAGCTGTTGTTTATATGATGGTCAGAAGAATCCAAAAGATGTTGGATTGATCCCAATCATATTGGGCACCAACCACTCTCGTTGATAATGTGAAGCTGTGTTGGAGGAGAGCTCATGGTCTTAGTTGTGGCTCAGTGGTAACCCTCTTGCCTCTGAGCCAGAAGGTCTGATGTTTAAGCCCCCAGTCTAGGGACTTGGGAACACCACCTCACTGACAGTTCTGTGCAGCTCTGAAGGAGTGCTGCACTGTCCATGATGCCACCTTTCAGGTGATTTGTTAAACTGAGGGCCTGTTTGTCCTTTCAGGTGCATGTTCAGGAGCCCATGGTGCTATATCAGACTACAGCAAGGGATATGTTCCTGGAAGAATATTTATCCCTTATCCAAGATCA
Organism: Carcharhinus amblyrhynchos; assembly: GCF_965287045.1. NCBI lineage: Eukaryota > Metazoa > Chordata > Chondrichthyes > Carcharhiniformes > Carcharhinidae > Carcharhinus > Carcharhinus amblyrhynchos. Next base: position 167,821,565 of record NC_137324.1, read on the forward strand.
CTTAAAAAGAAAGACCCAGATTGTCTGGTCGTTATCAAATTGCTGTTTGTAGGACAGTGAGAGGAGAGAAATGGGGCCATTCACAGTGAGAGAGGAGGAATGGACCATTCACAGTGAGAGAGGAGGAATGGGGCCATTCACAGTGAGAGAGGAGCGATGGGGACATTCACAGTGAGAGAGGAGGAATGGGGACATTCACAGTGAGAGAGGAGCGATGGGGACATTCACAGTGAGAGAGGAGGGCCATGGACCATTCACAGTGAGAGAGAGGAGCAGTGAGGCTAGTCACAGTGAGAGAGGAGGTGGAAGGCAGTAAATTCACTCGCAGTCTCTCTCAGTGCTGCTTGGAGCTTTGTGAGTATATGTCCGAGTTATGTCCCCTTCACATTCTGTATCCTGTTTGCTAATTGCTCATTTGATTCTGCTGACTACCTCTCTCCACAACCCGGATATGGTTAGGATCTGTACTCAGAAGTGGGGTCAGATCTCATGTGTGGCCCTGATAGTATTCTCTTAAAACATTTTGGAAGCAGAAGATATTTAAAAATCAGCACGAGTGTAAGCGGGTTCACTGAAGTAGGCAGCACAGCTGTGAAGCATCACTCCAGCAAAGCAATGGCTATAGTCTACCGCCACAGAGATTTACCTCTGTGTAAACCGAGCATGACAAGCCATTCCTGATTTCCCTCCATACTCTCCCTTATCTCCCGGGATCTGAATAATATTGCGTCGCTAATACACTGTGGCTCAATTAAGGCTGACCTTCTCAGAAAGCACCATCTGTGTCAGTGTTTGCTGTCAGGGAAAGCTAAATAGATTTGGTGACATTGCTGATATGTGGGTCACGAGAGCGGAGGGGAAAGGAGTTGTTCCACGAGGCATCAGTGCCCTTTCAGTGTGCAAGACAGAAACAAATCGAGTGCCTTCCACATGACAGTGACAAAGAAGCCCGACAAGCTTCTTCTCCTGTTTAAAATCCAGGGCCGCTGTCATGGGTTGGAGCACCACTGCAACAACAGCTTACTTCACATAGCGCCTGTAACACAGTAAAAACATCCCAAGTTGCTTCTAATAATGCAAGAGCCTTATCAAACACAATTTGATGCCGGAGATAGGTATATGGACTTGGGAACCAAAAGCTTGATCGAAGAAGCAGCTTTAAAGAAGAACCTTAAAAGTAGGAGAGAGAGCCGGAGAGGCAGGGAAGGGAGTCCCAAGCTTGGAACCCAGGACAATAGCCAGCATGAAGTCACCATGGCGTACAACGTGCACCTTAATTCTGCGATTCCCTATTTGTATAATTCCATCTAAAAGTTTAAAGTTTATTTATTAGTGTCGCAAGTAGGTTACATTAATGCTGCAGTGAAGTTACTGTGAAAATCTACACTGAAAACTACAGTCAAAGAAAGTCTCAATCCAAAACTGAATAAGGTCACCTTCATTAAAAAGAAATTAAATATTCAGGACTTCTTTTACATTACACTTTTCACCACCGAACATCTCAGAGTGCTTTGCCGCCAGTGCAGTCATTCTAAAATGTAATCAATGTTATGCTCCTCATTTAAATGACCCATTTAAAGGTTTCAATTGGTGTTGGGATGGGAAGACTGTTCACCTGACTTCTTGTTGTGGACTTATTCAGGTTAGTGCATTAAGGCAGCGTGATCCCTACCGTGACTGCTTCCGTCTGGTTAAATGCCCCCCAACATCAAACTTATGGCAGAATGTATTAAATTCTGCCCCTTGTATTATACGAACATTGGAGCAAGATAAGGCCACTCAGCCTGTCGAGCCTGTTCCGCCAATCAATCAGATCATGGCTGATCCGACCGTAACCTCCTGCCCACCCCCGATAACCTTTCACTCTCTTGTTAATCAAGAATCTATCTGCATTCTAAAGATTCTGCTCCCACTGCTTTTTGAGGAAGAGAGAAAAAATGATCCCGAGAGAAAAACTAATCCTCCCGATCTCCATCTTAAATGAGTGACCCCTTATTTTTAAACAGTGAGCCCTAGTTCTAGGTTCTTTGATAAGATGATGGGTGGGATTTTCCTCCACCCCGCCACAGTGCGTTTTGCAGCGGAGTGCCACTTGCTGGCGGGCCGCAGGATCCTATGGTCCCACTATAGTCATGATGTGGAGATGCCGGCATTGGACTGGAGTAAAACAGAAAGAAATTCCACGACACCAGTTTAAAGTCCAAACAGGTTTATTTGTAGCAACAGTCGCAAGCTTTCAGGACCGCCTGTCCCTTCGTCAGGTAGCTGGGAGTTGTCAACAAGACTGCCCTTGTAGCTGGGAAACCTGCGACGGGAGTGCATCGTCGGGGGCCTATAAGATCCTGCTAGTGCAAAAGTAGCAAGGTTTGGCCAAATGTCACCAACATGCTCTCCACATCCACTCTGTCAACACCCTTCAGGATCTTAAAGGTTTCCGTCAAGTCGCCGCTTGGTCATCGAAACTCCAGTGGATACAAACTTAACCTCTCCAATCTCTCCTCGTAAGACAACTCGCCCGTCCCTGGTATTCGCCCAGTAATCCTTCTCTGAACTGATCCTATAGCATTTACATCTTTCCTTAAATAAGGACATCAATAATGTGCACGATATTCCAGATTAGTGCGGTCTCACCAATACCCAAAACTGCTCCATAATGAAGAATATAATGTATCTCCATTCCTAATAAAATGGAGGTGTCACCTATACTGATACAACCCATATGCTGCAGGCTGAGTCATAGAGCCAGACAAAAAAAAAGACTTGCATTTTTATACAGTAGCACCTTTCCCAATCTTAAGACATTCTAAAGAATTTTACCGGCAATGTAGTACTTCTGAGGTATGGTCACTATTGCAATGTACAAAACACAGCAACAAATTTGCACAAACAGCAAAGTGATAATGAGCATATGATACATTTTTAATTGCTGTTTGAGGGAGTATATATTGCCCATCCTGAGAAAATGGTAGCAAGTGTTTTTGGTTGTCGTGGATATGGAAGACACCAGCAGGGCCAGTATTTCTGTCCCATCCCTTATTGTCCTTGATCTGAATGGCTTGCTAGGTAATTTCAGAGTCAACCTGATTGCTATGGGTTTGGAGTCACATGGAGGCCAGACTAGGTAAACCTGGCAGATTTCCTTCCCTGAAGGACATTACCAGGTAAGTCTTCACTGCAATCCCAGCCATTATCACCGAGACTAGCTTTATATCTCAGATATTATTAACTGGATGTAAATGTCACCAGCTGCTATGGTGGGATTTGAACCCAAATCCCTAGGACATTAGCTTTGGGGCCTCTGGATTACTAGTTCAATGCTACTAACACTACACTGTTTGTCTCCTCTGTTTTGAGATCACTGGCGATAATCATGCTTCCAAAGGATGGCAAGAGGTAGCTTGCTGTGAGATGCTGAACTAACAATCCAAATATCTTTTGTACTTGGATTTGATTAAGGCCAATCAGAGTCCCAGCAAGTTGTGCTCTGTGTCAAAGTGCCTCATGTGGTGCCAGACGGGTCTACCCTGAGACCTTTGACCTTCTGCAGTGAGTAATGGCTCAAGGACTGAAACGAGCAGTGGGTAATGACCCTCAGGCACGCACCACTGCCACAATAAAAAGGAAAATAATGAACGCTGGCGCTTGTATATTAGAACAGTATACCCCAGAATGACACCTCAGGTCAGGCAGAATCTGAACGGCAAAAATTAGCTATACATATCAAATCAGACCTTTCAACAGCCCCCTAGTAACGGGACTCACATCCCAGGTTCTCGTTTATATGTGGGACACTCTTACAGCTTTTCCTGTTTTTTAACTACCAATGCAATTTTGTTCAGAAAAGCGGGAAGTTTACACTTTGGATGTTAGATGCAATCTGAATGCAATGGGCAGTTTGTACATTTATTTGTGTGAGTGTTCAAGGCACATTTAGAGGTAGCTCGCATTTATTGTAAAGATGCGGGGGAATCTGGTGCTAGCCTCTGTCGAACCTTGCTGCTCCCTTTCTAAAGTATCGCAGGGAGCATGTGGCCTCTGTGTCTGCAACTATCATTCTATTTAAAATCCCTTGTTTTGATAACTGACAGCCCCCAGTATTAATTCACTTGAAGAGTGTTTGCGTGGAGTATTTATTGACCACTGAGAATTAGTGGTTGAATATTACAACATAATGGTAGGATATTTGCACAGAATAAACGGTAGTATTGGAAGTGAAGACTTTTATATATAAATAGAGTTTATCCAGTGTTAATATGGACCTCTTTCCCATCTGGGGTATTTCAGTATGTGATTAACTGGGCCTCAGGAAAGGAAACGGACTTCCTGTATCCAATTCGATCAGGCTGGACAGGGACCACAAGTTGGTACCCACAGAAGATAAACAGACACCCTGTTCCACCCTTAAATTTTATCAGCGTATTTATAAAATAACTTTGATCCAGCTGCTGGTTCTGGTCCAGATGTTGAGTTGCCAGCCCTGGCGAATGTCCTTTGATGCCGGCAGCTGCCTCTGGTCATTTCGCCTTGTTAAATTTGCCTTTCAGCTTCACCTGATTTGATGTGAATGTTAAGAACAGAAGGAAAGCTCCCCGCTGCTCTTGTATTGGCCCTGGATTCCTGTTTGAAAGTTACATCCTGCAAACCCCCACAAACCCCCACCCACACCCCTCCCGCACCATTCCCCTCACCTCACACCTTTCCCGTCACACACCCCACCCCATCACCCTCATCCCCACCATCCTCACCCCCACCATCCTCACCCCCACCACTCTCACCCCCACCCCCACCATCCTCATCTTCCACCATCCTCACCTCCACCATCCTTACCAACCCCACCCCCGCCCCCATCACTCTCCCCCACCACGATTTCCACACCCATCCTCCCCCCCTCCACACCCATCCTCCCCCCCTCCACACCCATCTCCCCCCTCCACAACCATCTCCCCCCTCCACAACCACCCTCCCCCCTCCACAACCCCCCTCCACACCCATCCTCCCCCCCACAACAATCCTCCCCCCTCCACACCCCCCTATCCCTCCACAACCACCCTTCTCCCCTCCTTTTCCCCCACCTTCCCCACAGCCATCCTCCCCACTACACTTCAGCAGTAGGTGTTCTTTTGCCATTGTACCTCAGTAATATTTTTGAGATGTTTTATTTTAAATGCGCTCACAAAGTGTCTGCCCATTAATTCCTGGCTCAAAGTGACACTCTGGGCCGGATTTTCAAATGCCCACGGGCTCAGGGTTGGATCCGGATATACTTTGAAAATCATGAACTTGGACAGCTCGCCAGTCTCGCCATTCCTCTGGGAGATGCTGGAATTTTTGAAGAGGACGGGGGACTGACAAAGCCACACTCCTCCAATTAACTCGCTGTTAAGCTCATTGAAGAGCTTGTTAACAGATTGGAGAGAAACAGAATCACATTTTCAGAGGGAATAGGTTTGGGCTTTGTTACTACACAGCTGTCGGGAGCAGCGACAAACCATTATTCATTGTAGCTGCTGCTGAGAAAGCATCTACACAGCACACACAGAGAGGAGGAATATCCATACTGAGATGCCAATGCAGTGGCACGCAGTTCTCACCGATATGCAGGGCAGTTTCAGTACTTGAGGAATAAAGTTTAGTCATTAGTGTCACAAGTAGGCTTACATTAACACTGCAACGAAGTTACTGTGAAAATCCCCGAGTTGCCACAGTCCGGCGCCCGTTCAGCTACTCTGAGGGAGAATTTAGCATAGCAAATTTCAGACTGTGGAAGGGAAGCAGAGCAGCCCCATGCAGACATGGGGAGAACATGTAAACTCCACACAGACGGTGGCCTGAGGCTGGAATTGTCCCTGGAGTTGTGAGGCAGCAGTGCTAACCACTGTGCCGTCAGCGCTTGTGTCCAGTAAAATCCCTCAGACTTTGTGTGTAACCTTATTGAAGCATTGCAGAGTGCAATGTGACCAATGTACATAGTGTGTAATGAATTTTGGACAGTGTAATGAAAATATTGAAATATATATAATGTTCTCAAGCTGAACTCAGCATGAACTTTAATCTCAGGAAGAAAAGTAAATATCATCGAACTTTACCGCTGTAATGATTGGAAATGTTTTGTAATGTGTTCTGAGATTTTATATGAATAAAATATATCTTTGGGGAAAAGTAGTTTGTGTGTAGACTATGAAGCTGTTCCCTGCCTGGTCCATTCCTCCTGTTTGCTTTTCCTAATCCCCCTCCATTGCTGCCTCCAGCCCAAACAGCACCTTATTTGTACAAATTGTGTTGCATTATTGACGTGGGGTTAAGAAAATCCCACCCCTTATTTTTAAATGTACATAATTATGTATATAATTTGGTGTTGTAACTGAAACTGTATGTGTGTGTGTGCAAAAGTGTGGCGCCCAGTCCATCACGCAAACCAGCCTCCCATCCACTGACTAAGTCCACACTTCCTGCTGCCTCGGAAAAGCAGCCAGCATAATTAAGAACCCCATCGCATTCTCTCTTCCACCTTCTTCCGTCAGGAAAAGATACAAACATCTGAGGCCACGTGTCAACTGACTCAAGAACAGCTTCTTTCCTGCTGCCATCAGACTTTTGAATGGATCTACCTCGCATTAAGTTGATCTTTTCCTACACCCTAGCTATGACTGTAACACTACATTCTGCACACTTTCCTTCTCCCCTATATACTCTATGAATAGTGTGCTTTGTATGGCACACAAGGAACAAGACTTTTCACTGCATATCAATAATAAATCAAATAGCCACCTCATTCTCCACTTAAGCCTAACACCACCCTTTTTAATGTTTATTATTGTCACAAGTAGGCTTACATTAACACTGCAATGTGAAAATCCTTTAGCTGCCACACTCTGGGAGAATTTAGCATGGCCCATGTTCCTAACTAGCACATTTTTCGGGCTGTGGGAGGAAACCCACACAGACACGGGGAGAAGGTGCAGACTTCGCACAGACAGCGACCCGTGCCAGGCGTTGAACCCGGATCCCTGGCGCTGTGAGACAGCAGTGCTAATCTCTGTGCCACCGTGCCGGTCACGTTAACGTCTGATGCTATGCACATTATACACAACTCAGTGTTTGGTTTAAACTGCCCTCCCTATGGGAACCGTTTCTGGATATTACTTTTTCTTTTTAGGCATTGGTTCCTTTAACTACTGCACTGGCGAACTTCAGCTAGCAAATTAAAATTCCAGGAAATCTCATATTGGAGACGGAAAAGTGCACCGGCAGCAATGAAAATAAACATTTGCTGAACCCATCAACTTATTTGGAACTCTGTTCCTCTAAATTGTCTATTCTCTGAATAGATCGATCTATCAGCTTCCGGGGCAGTTCTGAGTATTACAAATATATATCTAGTTAAACGCATTAACTTATAGAAAAAGGTCTGGCAGAAGTTTTTTTTTTAAATGCCACATGCAGGTTGCTCTCCGTCCCTTCTGTGAGATTGAGAGGTCGCCATGCGGATGGTGCGTGGTTTCACTTGAGTTGATCTGGCTGGTCAGTATGAATGAAGTGGGGGGTGGGGAAGAGGGGGAAACAATGCTTTGGGAAGAATCTGTCGTGCTGGAATTGCTTACACTGCAGCCCAGCCGGCCAGTGAATGAATGAACCGTCTGCAAATGCTTTGGGGCTAAGAGAGTGGTGGCGGCTCCGCCAATGTATTCTGTTTGGTGTGTGACAAGGGTAGGTTGGAGCAGCCCCTGAAGGGTGAGAATGTGTAAGTCCTTTTCTGCTACTGCCCTTCGCCCTTTTTTTGGAAGAGGAAGGTGTTCGGGAAGGCGGCGGGTGGTGGTTTGGCGGAAGAGGCAGGAAGGTAGAGCGACACTCTGGGGCGGGGGAGGGAGGTGGTCTCTGAGGCCTCAGGGAAAAAAAAACAGGGGAAAGATTTGACAAGGGGAGTCTTGTCAGAATAAGTGAGGAAACGGCCAGAACCGTGCTGCTACTGAACGTCTACCAGGGCTGCCCTGCTCTGCTCACTGCTTGGAAGCTTTCGCGGCTCTTTTTAAAACATGTATGTAATGGCAATTTCCAATTTGTTGTCATTACAGCAGAATAATTGAAGTTGCCTGGGAAATCCCCTAAAACGGTGCTGTGCCGCGGAGTGAAGCTAAAAAAAAAAGCAAGATTTGGCAAGAGGCTAGCCTTCAGAGATTTGCCCTTTTCTCTGAGGGTGGGGGGGGGGGGGACTGAAAATTTGGACTAAATCTTTCTCAATCAACATGGTAAGTGCTTGTTTCATCACTTTGAGTCTTGCTGTCAAATTCATCTGATGGACCCCGGGGGCAGGAAGCTGCCTGAAATACATTGTTCACATTCATTGAGGAGTACACATTGCATTAGGAGTACGAGAGGGAGAGGGAGAAATGATTACATCCTATGCAGTTGCTTTGTGTCTCTTGAACCATTTATTTAACTGTCTGGTGCTAACATCCTGAGCGGGAGTTGAGATGTAAATAAATAGGAGTGGAAAGCGTCGCTGGTGGATGCAGCGTGAAACGTGTGCGAAATGTTTACCTCCTCGTTTCCCTTATTATGGGGATATGATGACTTTCAATATTTCACTTATTTTTTTAAATGGCATTTAGAAGGACAGATTTAAACATCCGTACGAAGTAGCAAAGGTTTGCCTCATCATCGTGAGGATATGTTTAATAACTTTGTAAACACGATCATTTTTCAGAGTGTTCGGTTTTAGGGAAGTACAGGCTAAAACTCCAGTTCAGTAGAGCTGGCTGGCTTCTTTGTCAGGCATTCTGAGAGGATTGCACAGCCAGAGCAGGCTGTGAACATACACACACACACATCTATGTATTATTCTCTCCTGAGCAGCGGGATGGGGTATGCAGTGACCGCGAGGAGGGAAAGGAAAATGTTATCGAAGCCATGGAATAGTTTGCAAGCTGCTGCTGACACTGAGCTTCTGTCGGTCCAGAGGCTCTTTGTAGAGTTGGTGAATGCAGTGCTTTCAACTCCCATCCCTATCCAGGCAAACCAGTGAAGGGAGTTGACAAGAGAGAGAGAAAAAAAGTAACGGGGCAAGTTACAGGGTGGCTTTATCCATCTATATCAGAGCTCCGAGATGATCTGTTCGCTCTTTTCCACAATATTCGTCCCCCGATTGTTATTGAAAGCATTTTGAGTTGTAATCAAAGGATGGTGTCAGAATGAGAAAGGTTGCGGTGAAAATTTGGACAGAGGGGCCCGCTTTGGACCAAGGCTGTGCACATGGGTGAGGTGCATATGGATAGCATGGTGGCGCAGTGGATGGATTGCTGCTTCATAGCACCAGGGACCCAGATTCAATTCCACCCTTGGGTCACTGTCTGTGTGTAGTCTGCATGTTCTCCCCGTGTCTGTGTGAGTTTCCTCCGGGTGCTCCAGTTTCCTCCCACAGTCCAAAGATGTATGGGTCAAGTGGATTGGCCATACCAAATTGCCCCTTAGTGTCAGACGGACTAGCTAGGGTAAATGCATGGGGTTATGGGAATAGTGCTTGGGTGAGATTGTGGTCAGTGCATTCTTGAAGGGCTGAACGGCCTCCTTCTTCACTGTAGGATTCTATGAATTAGTGTGGGAGGCGAATGGAGCACAAAGGCCAAGGAAGGACCAGGTGGACTGAATAGATTATTCCTGTGCCACACTGTTTAATACATTTATTTATTAGTGTCACAAGTGGGCTTACATTAACACTGAACTGAAGTGACTGTGAAAATCCTGTTGTTTTAATTTGATTTGATTTATTATTGCCACATGTATTAGTATACAGTGAAAAGTATTGTTTCTTGCAAGCTATACAAACAAAGCATACTTTTCATGGAGAAGGAAATGAGAGAGTGCAGAAATGAAAGTGTTACAGGCATAGCTAGGGTGTAGAGAAAGACCAACTTAATGCAAGGTAAGTCCTTTCAAAAGTCTGATGACAGCCGGGAAGAAGATGTTCTTGAGTTAGTTGGTATGTGACTTAGACTTTTGTATCCTTTTCCTGATGGAAGAAGGTGGAAGAAAGAATGTCTGGTGTGCATGGGGACCTTAATTAAGCTGGCTGCTTTGCTGAGGCAGCGGTAAGTGTAGACAGAGTCAATGGATGGAAGGTTGGTTTGCGTGATGGTGTGCGTCGCCATGCTCCAGCACCTGTTTGGGTAAACTGAGGGAGAACTTAGCAAGGCCAATGCACCGAACCAGCATGTCTTTTGGGCTGTGGGAGGAAATTGGAGCAACCAAGAAAATCAATCTAGACACGGGGAGAATGTGCAGACTCTGCATAGACAGTGACCAAGACAGGAATTGAACCCCAGAACGGCTGTTCCTTTCAATGTAATTCAATGTTATTTTCCTAAGAGTGAGATCTGTATGAATTCATAGAATCATAGAATCTCTATAGTGCAGAAGGAGGCCATTCAGCCCATCAAGCCTACACTGACAACAATCCCACCGAAGCCCTATCCCTGTAACCCCATGTATTTACCCTGCTAGCCATCCCCCGCCACTAAGCGGCAATTTGGCACAGCCAATCCACCTAACCCACAATCTTTGGACTGTGCGAGGAGACTGGATCACCGAGATTAAACCCATACAGACACGGGGAGAATGTGCAAACTCCACCCAAGGTTGGAATTGAACCTGGATCCCTGGCGCTGTGAGGCAGCAATGCTAACCACTGTGCCACCATGCCACCCCACTTGGGAAGGGAACGGATAGGACATTTTTCTTTCCATTGGCAACAATGTTTTGTCCACCCTTGCCTGGGTTGGAATGTAAACTCAGCCTGAGCCCATGTTTGCTCCAGATGCTTTTTTTTATCACTTTTGCCTAACTCAGCATCTGTGGTAATTCAGCACAACAAAATCATAGAGGGGGGATTGCCATTCAGCCCATTGTGTCTGTACTAGCTCTTTGCAAGAAGAATTCCAAACTATAATTCCATTGCCCTGCTTTCCTCATATCTCTGAATCTTCCACCGCTTCTTTCAATATTCCCCTTGAAAGCTGTTACAGTCTCTGAAACAATCATTGCCCACTGGCAAAGCATCCCATGCTCCAATAACCCCTGGTGTAAAGCGATTTCCCCCATTCCCATCCTCACTTTCTTAGCAACAGTTTTAAGTCAATAACCCCTTGTCACTGACTCCTTAGCCAAAGAAAATAGTCTCCCTCAGTCCAAGCCTTTCTCATTTTAAAAGCCTCTCTTAAAATTTCTCCTTGCCTCTGTGCTCCAGCGTAAACAGTCAGAGTACCTCAAGCTTCTCCTCAAGACTATAGATTCACGTCCCTGGCCTTGGCCCTTGATGGGTCTACACCTTCTGGAGCTTTTTGTCTTTTCAATAATGGGCCACCCCAAATTCTGTACTCCAATATATTGTCTAATTTCTACCCCTGCGTCTCTTTATAAAACTGAAAATGCTCTTGGTCTTTTTCTGGCTTTATTTTGCATGTTTTCCTATAATCTTGTTTACATTTTAATAAGTTAAACATGTGATATTGAAGGGATCAGGAGAACCAGCCCAAGCACTGGGCATGTGATGAAATGGCATTTACCAAGCATGTCCTTGGACAGGTACCATTGGCAAGAGTTGATGGTGAAAGCATCGATGGAGCGACGATGGGTGGCATGGTGGCACAGTTGTTAGCACTTCTGCCTCACAGTGCCAGGAACCCGGGTTTATTTCCCAGCTTGGGTGACTGTCTGTATGGAGTCTGCATGTTCTCCCCATGTCTATGTGGGTTTTCTCCGGGTGTTCTGGTTTCCTCCCACATTCTGAAAGGCATGCTGGTTAGGTGCATTGACCCGAACAGGCGCCAGAATGTATCAACTAGGGGAATTTACAGTAACTTCATTGCAATGTTAATGCAAGCCTTACTTGTGACTAATAATTAAACTTTAAAGTGGGTACCCATGCCACTGCAGATCAATTTCTAGCACTTGTCTGCCCTGCGTTGTTGTCAAGTTCAACATCTGCCATGGGTTGGGGCAGGTGGTGGCAGGGGGGGCAGTGGTGGCGATGGTGGGGGTGCACAGTTATCAGGGCCTAATATCTAAAACAATTGACCAATTTCCCTTGGGGCTGATGTAATAATTTAAGAAAACCCCTACTTTCTTCCGCAAGGAGACATAAAGATAAAAGCAGGACTATAGCCATGTGGTCTCTTAAATTTGCAATGCCATTCAATATTATTATGGCTTATCTTTCTTCATGGGCCCCCAGCCTGAACTTATTGAGGTCCAATTACATCTATCTCAGAGTGCCCCCGGCTTCTACTTCGGATCCTGTACGAACTGGTGAAGTGGAAACTCACACAAGGGGGCATCTCTACCCCGCCACTTAAGTTGTACACCCCCTCCCCCATTACAAGACTGACTGCACATACAGTCACAGAATTTTACAGCACAGAAAGAGGCCCTTTGGTTCATCTTGTCTGCGCCGGCCGTCAAACATCTATTTATCCTAGTCCCATTTTCCATGGTCAGTAGCCTTGTATGTTTTGGCATTTCAAGTGCTCACCTAAATGCTTCTTTATTGTTGTGAGGGTTCCCCGCTTCTCCCACCCTTTCAGGCAGTGAGTTCCAGACTCAGAGTGAAAAGAAACATCCTCAAATCCCTTCTAGATCTCCCGCTCCTTCCCTTACATCTATGCCCCCTCTACTGAGAGGAAAGCTTCCTTCCTATCTACCCTATCAATACCACCCATAATTTTGTACATCTCAATGAAGTCCTCCCTCAGCCTACTCTGCTCTAAGGAAAACAACCCCAGCCTATCAATCCTCTCTTCATAGCTGAAACACTTTAGCCCAGGCAACATCCTAGTGAGTCACCTCTGCACCCTTTTTATGCAATCACATCCATCGCCAATACTGGCAATGATAAAGAACAAAGAAAATCACAACACAGGAACAGGCCCTTCAGCCCTCCAAGCCTGCACTGACCATGCTGCCCGACTTAACTAAAACCCCCTCCATTTCCAGGGACCATATCCCTCTATTCCCACCCTATTCCTGTATTTGTCAAGATGCCCCTTAAAAGTCACTATCGTATCCACTTCCACTACCTCCCCCGGCAGTGAGTTCCAGGCACCACCACTCTGTGTAAAAAAACTTGCCTCGTACATCTCCTTTAAACCTTGCCCCACGCACCTTAAACTTATGCCCCCAAGTAATTGACTCTTCCATTCTGGGAAAAAAGCTTCTGACTATCCACTCTGTTCATGCCTTTCATAATCTTGTAGACTTCTATCAGGTTGCCCCTCAACCTCCATTGTTCCAGTGAGAACAAACCAAGTTTCTCCAACCTCTCCTCATAGCTAATGCCCTCCATACCAGGCAACATCCTGGTAAATCTTTTCTGTATCCTCTCCAAAGCCTCCACATCCTTCAGTTGTGTGGCGACCAGAATTTAACACTATATTCCAAGTGTGGCCTTATTAAGGTTCTATAAAGCTGCAACATCACTTGCCAATTCTGAAACCTAATGTTTCAACCAATGAAGGCAAGCATGCCTTCATTGGTGACTAGTGGAGTGCCTCAGGGGTCGGTGCTGGGGCCTCAGCTATTTACCATTTATATAGATGATCTGGAGGAGGGAACCGAGTGTAGGGTGTCGAAATTTGCTGATGACACCAAGATTGGAGGAAAGGCAAAATGTGCGGAGGGTGTGGAGAGTCTACAGAAGGATCTAGACAGGCTGGGCGAATGGGCCAGGAAATGGCAAATGGAATTTAATGTTGGCAAGTGCGAGGTGGTCCACTTTGGTAGGAATAATGGTAGGAAGGATTATCACTTACGTGGCGAAAAACTGCAGCAGGCGACGGTGCAGAGGGACCTTGGGGTCCTTGTGCATGAGTCGCAAAAACCCAGCTTGCAGGTGCAGCAGGTGATCAGGAAGGCGAATGGGATGCTGGCCTTCATAGCGAGGGGGATTGAATATAAAAGTAGGGAGGTCTTGCTGCGGCTGTATAGGGCATTGGTGAGGCCGCATCTGGAGTACTGTGTGCAGTTTTGGGCGCCGTACTTATGCAAGGATATTTTGGCCTTGGAGGGAGTGCAGAGGAGGTTTACTAGGCTGATGCCGGAGTTGAGGGGGTTGAGCTATGAGGAGAGGCTGAATAAACTAGGCTTGTACTCGTTAGAGTTTAGAAGAATGAGGGGAGATCTCATTGAGACGTATAAGATGATGAATGGGATGGATAGGATAGAGGTGGAGAGACTCTTCCTGCTCAGAAAGGATAATAGGACTAGGGGGCACAGCCTCAAGATAAAGGGGGGGCGGTTTAGAACGGAGTTGAGAAGGAACTTCTTCACTCAAAGGGTGGTGAATCTCTGGAATTCTCTGCCCGTTGAAGTGGTGGAGGCTACCTCGCTAAATATTTTTAAGACGCGGGTTGATGGGTTTTTGATGAGAGAGGGGATTAAGGGTTATGGGGAGAGGGCGGGAAAGTGGAACTGAGCCACGACAGATCAGCCATGATCTTATTGAATGGCGGGGCAGGCTCGAAGGGCTAGATGGCCTACTCCTGCTCCTATTTCTTATGTTCTTATGTTCTTATGCCGTATACCTTCTTGACCACCTTCTCCACCTGCTTTGTCACTTCCAGTGACCTGTGTACCTGTACACCCAGGTCCCTCTGTCTATCAATATTCTTAAGAATTCTGCCATTTACTGTATATTTCCTATCTGTATTAGACCTTCCAAAACGCATTACCTCTCATTTGTCTGGATTAAACGCCATCTGCCATCTGTCCGCCCAAGTCTCCAACTGATCTATGTCCTGCTGTATCCTTTGATCGTCCAGGTTGCTACTGGCAAATCCACCAATCTTTGTGTCATTCACAAACTTACTAATCAAACCAGTTACACTTTCCTCCAAATCATTTATATATATTACAAACAGCAAGGGTCCCAGCACTGATCCCTGAGGAATGCCATTTGTCATAGCATCTATTGGTTCAGTTAGTGTTAGTGTGTCAGAAGCTTTGAGGAAGTAGATGGGTTGCTTCTGTGTTTAATCTTTCCTTTCCATGCTCAACGAGCCGAGGGATGGAGCACTTACCATTTCAAAAACTTGATGTTTCTTTCTATCCATAGAATCCTTATAGTACAGAACAGACGATTTGGCCCATTGAGTCTGCACCTGACAGAGCATCCTAGACCCTCCCTTCTGCCCTATCCCTGTAACTCCACACATTTACCACAGCTAATTCATCTAACCTAACATCTTTGGACACTAAGGGACAATTTAGCATGATCAATCCACCTAACCTGCACATCTTTGGACTGTGGGAGGAAACTGGAGTACTCGGAGGAAACCCATGCAGACACGGGGAGAATGTGCAAACACAGACGGCTACCCAAGGCCGGAATCAAATCTGGGTCCCTGAAGCTGTGAAGCAGCAGTGTTAACCACTGCTGAGTTTCTGGATTAATGGTCTAGCAAAATACCACCAGGCCATCGCCTCCCCTTATATGGCGAGTCCAGTTCCATTTCTGATCAATGGTAACCGCCCGGATGTTGATAGTGGGGGATTCAGTGAGGATAATGCTTTTGAAAGCCAAGACCAATGGTTAGATCTTCTCTTGCTGGAGATGATCATTGCCTGGTGTTTGTGTGGTGTAAATGTTACTTAATTGAGGCCTTTTAGAGATAATATCAGGAACAACAGTGCAGTGGATATATGGAACATTCTTCCTCAAAAAGCTAAGGCTGGACACGGGGGTCAATAAAAATTTTACAACTAAGATTGATGGAGTTTTGATACTCAAGACTATTAAGGGTTACGAACCAAGGATGGCATAGGAAATCCTAGTTAAGATGTAGACGGGCAGCAATCTGGTTGAGTGGTGGGCTAACTCGACTGGCTTACTCCTGTTCCTATGATTCTGTTATGTTTGTTTTGCTGGTTTGAAATGAGCATGGTTAATTTTGTGAGAATGACTGAACCACAATGTGGTGACTTGAGGCTTTGAAATGAATGAAGGAGCTTTCAGCAGAGAAGTCTGTTTCAGTAACTTACAAGGGGGTGGACTCCACGCTTAGCTGACTGGAAATGCTGGCTGATCAAAATCAAGGTCAGACGTTTCTCACTGATCCCACAAGCTTCCTCTGATTCTGAGTGAGCTGCCTTCATGGGAGACTTGGTGGGAAAGAAAGAAGAGAGGAAACAATGAAGTGAAGCAAAGTGGAGGTGCGAGAGAGAGAGGCAGAGAGAGTGCAAAGAAAGTCAAAGAACATCAAGCAGAGAGAAACAAAGAACCACAGAAACAGAAATAGAGAAATGCAGTAACAGAGAAACACAGTGACAGAGAAATGTAGAAACAGAGAAACACAGAAACAGAGAAATGCAGAAAAAGGAAACGCAGTAATGGAGAAATGCAGGAACAGAGAAATGCAGAAATACAGAAACGTAGAAACAGGGAAACGCAGGAACAAAGAGACACAGAAAAACAGAAATGCAGAAACAGAGGAACACAGTAACAGAGAAACACAGTGACAGAAAAACACATAAACAGAGAAACGCAGAAACCAAGAAACATAGTAACAGAGAAATGAAGAAACAGAGAAACACAGGAACAGAGAAATGCAGAAAAAGTGAAACACAGAAACAGAGAAACGCAGGAAAACAGAAACGCAGAAACAGAAATGCAGTTAACAGGGAAATGCAGAAATAGAGAAATGCAGAATTAGAGAAATACAGAAATAGAGAAATGCAGAAATAGATAAATGCAAAAATAGAGAAACGCAGAAACAGAGCAACACAGAAAATGAGGAACGCAGAAATAGAAAAACACAAAAATAGAAAAATACAGAAAGAGAACCACAGAAATAGAGAAACACAGAAACAGAGAAAGGCCGAAACACAGAAACACAGATACAGAGACACACAGAAATAGAGAAATGCAGAAATAGAGAAATGCAGTAACAGAGAAACACAAAAGCAGAGAAACGCAGTAACAAAGAAATGCAGTAACAGAGAAATGCCAAAATGGAGAAATGCCGAAACAGAGAAGCGCAGAAACAGAGAAACGCAGAAACAGAGAAACGCAGAAACAGAGAAACGCAGAAACAGAGAAACGCAGAAACTGAGAAACACGGAAACAGAGAAACACAGAAACAGAGAAACGCAGAAACAGAGAAACACAGAAACAGAGAAACGCAGAAACAGAGAAACACAGAAACTGAGAAACACGGAAACAGAGAAACGCAGAAATAGAGAAATGCAGAAATAGAGAAATGCAGTGACAGAGAAATGCAGAAACAGAAGTGCAGAAACAGAGAAACACAATTACAGAGAAACGCAGTAACAGAGAAATGCAAAAAACAGGGAAACACAGAAAAAGAAAAATGCAAAAACAGAGAACACAGAAATACAGAAATGCAGAAATATAGAAATGTAGGGACAGAGAAATGCAGAAACAGAGAAACACAGAAATATAGAAACAGCAGTGACTTGAATTTATATAGCACTTTTAAATAGCAAAGTGTCCTAAGGTACTTCACAGAAGAATGATCGGATAAAAATTGATACTAAATCAAAGAAACAGATACTTGTGGGATTGGGAAGGTGTAGATTTTGAGGAACATCTTAAAAGAGGGAAAAAATAGAAGGTGGAGAATCTGGTTGATTGGTGATCTAGTCAGTTATCTGATTGTAGTTGTGGGAACTGGCTGTGCATAACTTGAGTGAGTGTTGCACTCCCTCCATTAGAACAGCAGATACACTTGATAAGTACTTCACTGGCATCAAATTGGGATGTTTTGTGAAAGGCACTGGAATAGATACAGATTTTTCTTTCTTGTGATGTATAACATGATGGAATTTTGCAAAATCTGCCAATTGCACAGTCAATTGATTAGTTGACATGATTTGATTTTGATTTGATTTATTATTGTCACATGTATTAACATATTGTGAAAAGTATTGTTTATTGTGCTCTGTACAGACACAGCATGCCATTCATTGAGAAAGAAACAGGAGAGCGCAGAATATAGCGTTACAGTCATAGTTAGGGTGTAGAGAAAGATCAACTTAATGTAAGTCCATTCAAAGTCTGACAGCAGCAGGGAAGAAGCTGTTCTTGAGTCAGTTGGTACATGACCTCAGACTTCTGTATGTTTTTCCCGATAGAAGAAGGTGGAAGAGAGAATGTCTGGGGTGTGTGGGGTCTTAATTATGCTGGCTACTTTGTCGAGGCAGTGAGAAATGTAGACAGAGTCAATGTATGGGAGATTAGTTTGTATGATGGATTGGGCTACTTTCAGGACCTTTTGTAGTTTCTTGCAGTCATTAGGCAGAACAGGAGCCATATCAAGCTGTGATACAACCTGAAAGAATGCTTTCTATGGCGCATCTGTAAAAGTTGTCAGTTATCTGATTGTGGGAGCTGACTGTGCATAAATTGAGTGTCGTACTCCCTACATTAGAACAACAAAAACACTTGATAAGTGTTTCACTGGTATCAAATTGGGATGTCTTGTGAAAGGCACTGAATAGATCCAGAGTTTTCTTTCTTGCGATGTATAACTCGATGGAATTTTGCAAATTCTGCCAATTGCACAGTTCTCCCTGGCTGCGATTAGTTGACATGAGGCAAGCGATGGAATTGTTTGCTTGAGTAAACATGGCATTGTGTATTTCATTTTACATCGATGAGCAGCTTGGCTTCAGTTGCTGTGAGTTGGTTGGAATGAACTCAAAGCACAAAGTGGCCAGGGTGACTTTAATAGGTGGGGGCATGACCATGCTGGTGGAACCTGGCTGTGAGTGAACCTGGAGGAAGTGGTGCACTCTTGCTCTTGAGCAATGCCTGACTCAGTGCTGTTCTTATAGTAAACCTGCCTGTGGCTAATTCTACACAAACTGAACTTGCTCTCGGACTCCATTCAACTTTGATCTGTTGGGCCTGATCCAGGCTGATTCATCCAACTCATATTCTCATGCAGAATCTGATCTTTCTTTATCCACTGCTTAGACAGTACCACACGCAAGCTCAATCTCAGGTTCAATTCCAGCCTCAGGTGACTGTGTGAAGTTTCCACATTCTCCCTGTGTCGGCATGGGCTTCCTCTGGTTGCTCCGGCTTCTTCCCACAGTCCAAAGATGTGCATGTTATGTGGATTGGCCATGTTAAATTGCCTCTGAGTGTCCGGCTAAATTAGCAGGGCAAATACTTGGGGTTATGGGGATAGGGCCAGGGTGGAATTGTTGTCGATGCAGACTTAATGGGCCGAATGGCCTCCTTCTGCACTGTAAGGATTCTATGATTCCATGGCCCAAATCTCAAACACATCCAACCCATTGAACAGCTCACTCAAAAAGCACTCACCTCAATCTTAACCCCAACTTAACTGAGTTTCTCATTTGACCCTATCCTGAGACAATCCCTCCCGACCCCATTAAAAGATATAACCTGTGAGCCTCTTCTCATGCATCAGCTGAACTGATCCATGGAGTCTGCCTGGTGTGTGGGAAATGGGTTAATGCCCCTTCCAGAGAGTGACTTCATCTTTTGTCTCCTTTCCTCATTTGCTCGCAGTAATGGAGTATCACGTGGGAGCAGTCCAAATGGGAATAACACACTGAAGGAGGACAACGAAAGTTACTGCATTTAATCTTTGTTAATCAATGCCCAATTAGTGGGACTAAATGGATAGCTTCAAGTAGAACATTTACTGGCAGCATCGACTAGTTGGGGTAACTGGCTTCTTTCTGTGCTGTATGATCTACATAATCCTAGACAGCCCTTCCAAAGAGCAGGCCCAGGCATAGGGGGCTGAATGACTTCCTTCTGTGGTCCAAACTCAGGCAAGATACAGTGACACAGTGGTTAGCACTGCTGCCTCACAGCGCCATGGACCCAGGTTTGATTCCTAGCTTGGGTCACTGTCTGTGCGGAGTTTGCACATTTTCCCCGTGTCTACGTCAGTTGCCTCCGGTTTCCTACAACAGCCTAAAAGAACATAAGAACATAAGAAATAGGAGCAGGAGTGGGCCATCTAGCCCTTCGAGCCTACCCCGTCATTCAGTAAGATCATGGCCGATCTGAAGTGGATCAGTTCCACTTTCCCGCCTGCTCCCCATAACCCTCAATTTCCTTGTCTGTCAAAAACCTATCTACCCGTGACTTAAATATATTTAGCGAGGCAGCCTCCACCATTTCTACGGGCAGAGAATTCCAGAGATTCACCACCCTTTGAGTGAAGAAGTTCCTCCTCAACTCTGATCTAAACTGTCCCCCCCTTAACTTGAGGCTGTGCCCTCTAGTCCTGCTATCCTTTCTAAGCGGGAAGAATCTCTCTACTTCTACCCTATCCATCCCTTTCATTACCTTATACGTCTCTATAAGATCCCCCCTCATCCTTCTAAACTCCAACGAGTACAGACCCAGTCTATTTAGTCTCTCTTCATAGTCCAACCTCCTTGTCTCCAGTATCAGCCTAGTGAACCTCCTCTGCACTGCCTCCAAGGCCAAAATATCCTTCCACAAGTGCGGCGACCAAAACTGCACACAGTACTCCAGCTGCGGCCTCACCAGTACCCTGTACAGTTGCAGCAAGACTTCCTTCAAGACGTGCTGGTTAGGTGCATTGGCCATGCTAAATTCTCCCTCAGTGTACATGAACAGGTGCCGGAGTGTGGTGACTAGGAGATTTTTCACAGTAAATGTAAATCTACTTGTAACTAATAAACTTTATCTATGAACACATTTGTGAAGTCAAAAAATATGTGGGTTAGGTTGATTGGCCAGGCTAAATTGACCCCAGCATTAGCAGGGCAAATGTGGGGTTACAGGGATAGGGCCTGGGTGGGATTATGGTTGATGCAGACTCGATGGGCTGAATGGCTTTCTTTCGCACTGTAGGGATTCTATAGACCTTTTTTTAAAGAAAACAAGCTTCTTGGGGAAGTTATTCAGAATCTCTAATTATTTATTTAAGCAGTCTCTATTTTGATCAAATTAATATATTTATAAAGCCCACACTTGAGGGAAAGAAAGGGCTGTTGACAGTGGCTGATGTGTAAATTAAACTGCTTCAGATGAATTGCTTTGACTTGGATCTGTGCCCCCCCTTCTCGACAATCATCAAACGCGATTGACTCAGAGACTGAACTCAGATCCCAAGTTAACAGAGGCCCGATTATGCCAAGGGTCACAAATTTGGCAGACTGTCCCTGAACACCCTTCTTGTAGAGGCTGCTTTCCACAAACGGTTTTCTAAGTAATCAGTAAATATTATTCATCAGCCTCTTCCAGCCAACATTCCCACCTCCCCCCCACCCCCCCAAACATACCCGTTTGTCCCCGGAGATTATTTTAAGGCTGTTCTGTTCTAACCAAAGCGTAGGCGAGTTTTCAATGAATGCCAGATGCAATTAGACTTGTACTCTGTGTGTGTGTTTGTGTGTGTGAGAGAGTAAGAGTTAGCTCTCTGTATGTAGCACTCCAGTCTCTCATGTTTAGACTGCAGACCCTGCACACACACACACACACCCCGTCCTGGACTGCAAAGTAAGTAAGTTAAATATTTCCGCAAGTTTGATGTGCAGACATGTAAAACCATATTGGGCTGTAAAAGGGCTTTATTTTTGTAGGAATGTTTTTTTATTTCAAGGGGAGCTTGCACCAAAAATCTTCGAAAGTTCTTAATACCCTGTTCATGTCAGTTGTGGGAGGTCTTACTCAAGAACAAGGAGATAGGTGCGAAAATTGCAAATGTTCTTTCATTGAGCCCTTGTTTCCTCTGTCCTGTATATACCAACGCCGGCATATCCACATCATGACTGTCTATTCGCCTCAACCAAATCAGACTCTGCGCCAGATTGAGCGTCTCGCTGCTGCTGTCCGGCTGGGGAGGAGGGCGAGGAACAGCAATGAGGCGCAGGCTAATGCCCGAGGGTTAAAAGGATTTCCAACTAACTCCGCGCTTCCTAAGGACTGGCGCGGCTCGCAGAACGCAACAGGAATGGATTTCTCCAGATAACAGAAGGTTGCGTTCAAATCGGTGCGGTGAAATTGTGGGGACTGTGCAGGGTGGCAGTGTTCAGGATAACCGCAGGCATGGAGCTGACTGGTAGGGGTTAGTGCTGGTGAGGAACGGTTGATGCTCTGAATGTTACAACATGTTCCTCAGTTCTGCAGAGTAACAAACACGTGGTTGTAGATTTGCTTAATTTGATTTATTATTGTCACATGTATTGGTACAGAGTGAAAAGTATTGCTCCTTGTGCTATACAGACAAAGCATACCGTTCATAGAGTACATAGGGGAGAAGGAAAGGGGGTGCAGAATGCAGTGCTACAGTCATAGCTAGGGTGTAGCGAAAGATCAACTTGATGCAAGGTAAGTCCATTCAAAAGTGACCACAACAGGGAAGAAGCTGTTCCTGATTTCAGCATCAACTTCACCGCGATGGCACAGTGGTTTGTGCGGCTGCCTCATAGCGCCAGGAGACCCAGGTTCAATTCCCGGTTAGAATCACTGTCTGTGCGGAGAATGCAAGGAGACATGCATTAACACTGCAATGAAGTTACTGTGAAAATCCACTAGTCGCCACACTCTGGCACCTGTTTGGGTACACTGAGGGAGAATTTAGCCTGGCCAGTGCACCTAACCACCATGTCTTTTGGACTGCGGGAGGAAACCAGAGCACCCAGAGGAAACCCTTGCAGACAAGAGGAGAAAACTGCAATCGCGTGAATTTATCACGGCCAATGCACCCATCCCAACACATCTTTTGGATTGTGGGAGGAAAACAGAGCACCCAGCGGAAACCCACGCAGACACAGGGAGAACATGCGATTGCAGTTTTCTCCCCTTGTCTGCGTGGGTTTCCTCTGGGTGCTCTGGTTTCCTCCCACACTCCAAAAGACATGGTGGGTAGGTGCATTGGCCAGGCTAAATTCTCCCTCAGTGTACCCGAACAGGCGCCGGAGTGTGGCGACTAGGGGATTTTCATAGTAACTTCATTGCTGTGTCAATGTAAGCCTACTTGTGACACTAACAAATAAATTTAAACTCTATTCCATTAAAAATGCATTAGTTTTCTTATTTTTGTTTCAGTTTTAAAGTTTCCAGATCTCTCTTAAAACCTTTCTTTCTTTCTGTCTCCATCCAGCTCCTTTGTTTGACGCTCTCTCCAGGAACATCCCCCTCCTCTGACTGTGGGGAATGAATAAGATGAGCAGGAAATGGCTGAGAGGCAACAGGTCAAGACCTCCTTCCTCTACGTTAGGTTGCAGTCGCCTACAAAGCCAGCTGGGCAGGCACAGGCGGTTCTGCCCACTGGGAATGGACTAGCTCCTGTGATTGAGACCGGCGGCTGCTCCTGCAGCGACCACCAGCAGTCCTGCGCCGCTCTACAGTGTGGTCATGGGCAGTTTGAGCCGGCAAGTGGCCAGCCCGGCAGCGGGACGGGTCCCCTCCGCAGCACCGGCTGCCAGCTCCGCCCCGGAGGCAGACCGCCTCCCCCCCTGGAACTCCCGCTCGGTTACCCTGGCCGCAGGAGCGTCAACTTCCTGGACTTGGTGGCGACCAGACCTCCGCCCGCACCGCACGCCTGCAGCTCCAGGAAGGACGGTGTCAGATGGAGAGTGCAGGTGAGCAAGCCCAACGCGGTGGAGACGCCCCTCTTCTGCCCAGCCGTCCAGCGTCCAGCCAGCCCGAGGTTCATGTCTAAGGTAGCAGACTGGTCACTGCCAACGCCACAGCAGGAGGGCAGGGCACGCCACTCTGCCAGCCCAGCTCCCACAGTCTCTGGGACAAACACCTCTCCAACTACAAGTCCAAATGCACTGCAAAAGGTAAGAGAATGTTTGAAGCACTGACGGTTGTTTATTTTAAAGTCAAGTTTATTGATTAGTCACAAGTATCTCTTTTGACACCAACCAAATAAACGAACTCAAATTAACTCAGAGAGAAAGCTTAGTGAATGTTTCTGCCCGGTTTATTAGTCACAAGTAAGGTTTATATTAACAATGCAGTGAATTTACTGTGAAATTCCTCTAGTTTTCACAGTCCAGCACCTGTTCAGGTCAATGCACCTAACCAGCACATCTTTGGACTGTGAAATTCCCCTAGTTTTTGCAGTCCAGCGCCTGTTCAGGTCAGTGCACCTAACCAGCACATCTTTGGACTGTGAAATTCCCCTGGTTTTTACAGTCCAGAGCCTGCTCAGGTCAATGCACCTAACCAGCACATCTTTGGACTGTGGGAGGAAACTGGGGCACCTGGAGGAAACCCATGCAGACACAGGGAAAATGTGCAGACTCCACACAGACAGTGACCCCCAAGCCAAGAATCGAACCCGGGTCCTTGGCGCTGTGAAGCAGCAGTGCTAACCACTGTGTCATTTGAATCCAAAAGAGAAAATGCTGGAAAATCTCAGCAGGTCTGGCAGCATCTATAAGAAAAGAGCTGATATTTCGAGCCCAGATGACCCTTTGTCAAAGCTCAGAGGCTGCCAGACCTGCTGAGATTTTCCAGCATTTTCTCTTTGGGTTTCAGATTCTAGCATCTGCAGTAATTTACTTTTATCCAGTGTCTGAGTTTATTTCTTAGTGTGACAAGTAGGCTCACAGTAACAGTGCAATGAAGTCACTATTAAAATCCCCCAGTTGCCACACTCTGGTGCCTGTTCGGGTACACTGAGGGAGGATTTAGCATAGCCGATGCATGTCTTTTGGACTGTGGGAGCACCTGGAAGAAAGCTACGCAGACGTGGGAGAACGTGCAGGCTCCACACAGATTGCGACCCAAGCCGGGAATTGAATCCGGGTCCCTGGTGCCGTGCGGCAGCAGCACTAACCACTGTGCCACCATGTTAGAACGTTAGAGGATTTCTGCAAATTTGTTCAATAATGTTCCGGTGACTGACAAGATGGGCGAGATTTTCTGGCCACGCTCACCCCGAAACCAGACAATCCTGCCTGACCTTCCATTGTCCGCCCCTCACTGCGCGGGACGTTAAAATTCCGGCCGATGTGTCTGTCAACACAAGTGTGTAGTTTTAAAACAGATAACATCACCCTGTTGATATTTTTATTCGCACACACAAACACACACACAATTTCAATTAGAACATCAAATTATGTACAGCATCCTGCAGTGAAATTCCTTCAAAATGTTAGAATGTTACTCACATGTAGTTAGCTATTGTTGAGTTCAATGCGGTGAATGTCAGATAGAATTTATTGGAACAGTGTGACTAAATTCACTGAATAGAACAACCTCTGAAATCCTAATAAGAAAAAAAAAGCTCCCAATTTTAACCTAACCCACCATGTAGAAATGGTAGAGTTTCCAATGTACATCCTGCCCATTTGGAGTGTAAATTCTGACACCTTAGGGTTAAAGGCAGGCTTCACTGTGTCCATTGCCCAGCAATGTGAATGTTATTACCAGGAGAAGATCAGTTTAGACTCTCTATGAATTATGCAGGCAAGGCTATAGGAGGATGTACACAGAGTCGGTTGTGGGCAAATATTGTGAATTTGCCAGTCCAACCAACATTTGCCAGGCCTAATGGCAACTAAACCAAATGTGAGAATGTGGGACTCGTTAGGCTGTGTATCTGGTACGTTCAATAATTTAGGCTCATGTGACAGTAGAAATGCAAGAAATCTGGCTCATTTAATCTTGCAGCAGTGTTGTTACCTGGCCTGTATAAGTCAAAAGCGTCATTCTCAATTCTGCTTGTTCTGTGGTTTTATGGGATAGGGAATACATAGACACAACTGTCTGAGTGGTAGAGGAAACTGGCCAAAGGCATAATGGATTGCGCTGTGCAAAAATAATCCCGACAGTAAGATATGATTCTTATTTTGAAGTTTATAGAGGGGTTCTTAAAATTTTCTGCACTCAATGTGGAGCGGCACAGTGGTTAGCACTGCTGCCTCACAGTGCCAGGGACCCAGGTTCAATTCCGGCCTCGAGTAACTGTGTGGGGTTTGCACGTTGTCTGCATGGATTTCTTCTGGGTGCTCTGGTTTCCTCCCTCACGCCAAAAATGTGCAGGTTAGGTTGATTAGCCACGGAAAATTGCTCCTTAGTGTCGAGGGATTAGTAGGTGAAATACACGGGGTTATAGGGATAAGGGCGTGGGTGGGATTGTTGTCAATGCAGGTTCGATGGGCTGAATGGCCTCCAGTACTGCAGGGATTCTATGAAAATATCCTGTATGTAGGGTCCATACCAACATATACAGAAATTCATGTTTCTTGAAAGGCTGCTAAGAACGTTGAGAGCTTACAGAGTTAAATTCAATGCATTGTGTACTTAATCCATTGCCAGTATTGTGGTTTAGGACTGGAATTTTCTCAACTTGAAGTTCTAACAACCTCACCTACTTTTCACCCATAATTGACTTCTGGAGGGAAATGCCCATTTAAACTTCTGATGAGAAAAACAGATGGGAAATGCATAAAGTTCAAGTTTTAAAGTTTATTTGTTAGTGTGACAAGTAGGCTTGCAATGAAGTTACTGTGAAAATCCCCTAGCCGCCTGTTTGGTTACTTGGAAGAGAATTTAGCATGGCCAATGCACATACCAATACGTCTTTTGTAGTGTGGGAGGAAACCGGAGCACCCAGAGGAAACCCACACAGATACGGGGAGAATGTGCAGTCTCCATACAGTCACCCAAGCCAGGCATCAAACCTGGGTCCCTGGTGCTATGAGGCAGCAGTGCTAACCAGTGCACCACTATGCCACCCAATTTCACATTAACTAAGAACAAAGCATGACTGCAACACACAAACATTTAAGAACTTACTGGGGGAAGGAGATTAAAACATGGTGGTTAGCACTACTGTCTGACACGCCAGGGATCCGGGTTCAATTCCCGGTCTGGGTCACTGTCTATATGGAGTCTGCACGTTCTCCCTGTGTCTGCGTGGGTTTCCTCCTGGTGCTCCGGTTTCCTCCCACAAGTCCGAAAGATGTGCTGGTTAGGTGCATTGGCCGTGCTAAATTGTCCCTTAGTGTACCTGAACAGGTGCCAGAGTGTGGGAACTGGAGGATTTTCACAGTAACTTCATTACAGTGTTAACGTAAACCTAGTTGTGATGAATGAATAAACTTTAAAAGGGAAGATGGTGGTGTCACTAGCCTAGTAATCCAGAGGCCCAGGCTAATGCTCTGGGGGTCGCAGGTTCGAATGTCACCATGGCAGCTGATGGAATTTGAATTCAATTAATAAAATCTGGAATTGAAAAGCCTGTCCCAGCAATGGTGACCCATCTGGTTCACTAATGTGCTTTGGGGAAGGAAATTTGCTGTCCTTATCTGGGCAGCAGACGGCGATGTGGTTAACTCTTAACTGTGCTCTGAAATGGTCTACCAAGTCATGCAGTTTAAGGGCAATTAGGGATGGGCAACAAATGCTGGCCCTGCCGCAATGCCCACATCCCGTCCTAGAATAAATAAGAATGTCCATTAGTTCTGAAGGAAGACATGCATATTTTGAGACACTTCTATGCTGTTATATCCCTGTCAGTTGCAGAACAATGAAGTCAATGGATACAGAATCTGGGAAAGATGTAAAATAGGCTGTTTACTCTATTGACTGCTTTACAATATTTCACACAGTCCGCCACAGGACTGCTGTAATATCATGCTTTCAACATTTGCAGCAGTTGCTATCCTTAGACTCTTTCCTTCTTCCCATTCCTTTCTCATCCCGTCTTCCATCAGATAACGCACAGAAGTGTTGCCAGTGGACCTGGCAACGGTACGTAGTGGTCAGAGAAAAGTGAGTCTCCATTCTCAGCGAAGAGTTATACTTTACTGGTGTGAAGGAGTTGGCAAAACAGACCCACGGCATCATTTAATCAGAGTCCCTCCTTCAGGGAAGCCCACCGCAAAGGAGGGGGACACATCAGTCTAAACCGATACTTAGAGGGCAAAGTAAGAAACTAAAATCTGACTATCGTCAGCGGCACGGTGGCACAGTGGTTAGCACTGCTGCTTCACAGTGCCAAAGACTGATAATTGTTTGGCATTTCCTTTGTATCCTTTTTAAAGAATTGAATCATATTTGCATTCCTCTAGTCCTCCAGCACCTCACCTATGTGTAGTGATGATTGGAAAATAATCCTTAGAGCATCTGCTATTTCCTCCCTGAACTTCTTCAACATCCTAGGGAACAATCCATCTGGCCCTGGCGACTTTTCCGTTTTCAAGCATTCCAACTCCTCTAACACTTCCTCTCTTGTTATAATTATTTTATTTATTATTTCACACTGTTCTTCTTGGATTACTATATCCACATCACCCCTTTCCTTTATGAATATGGAGAGAAAAATGTATTTAAAACTCTCCTCACATCTGCCGCCTCACTGTGCCAAGGACCCGGGTTCGATTCTGGCCTTGGGTCACTATCTGTGTGGAGTTTGCACGTTCTCCCTGTGTCTGTGTGGGTTTCCTCTGGGTGCTCCGATTTTTTCCCACTATCGAAAGATGTGCGGGTTAGATTGATTAGCCATGCTAAATTGAACCTAGTGTCAGGGGGATTGGCAGGGTAAATGTGTGGGGTTGCGGGAATAGGGCCTGGGTGGGATTATGGTTGGTGCAGACGCGATAGGCCGAATGGCCTCCTTCTGCACTGTGGGGATTCTATGATTTTATGATCTTCTGCATCTTCACACAATTCATCTTCTTCATCTTTGATAGATCCCACTCATGCCTTAACTATCCTTTTACCCTTTACATACTGGTAAAACATCACTGGCTTTTCCATAACCTTGCTTGCTAATATTTTTTCATGCCCTCTGTTTGTTTTTCTTATTTCTTTTTTATTTCCTCCTTGTACTTTCTATATTCTTCTAGACTAGCTGCAGTATTGGGTTTTTCGGCAGTGTTGAGTTTTTTGTGGCTATCATAAGCTTTTTTTTCTGTTTAATCTTCCCCTATATTTTTCTAAACAACCACGGGGGTCTAGATTTGTCAGTACTAATCTTATTTACAGAGGCGACAGTACCCCAAGGATCTCACTTACTGGTGCTTCCTGCTGGTTTACCACTGATTTATCCTTTAACAGTCTTGTCCAGTTCACTTCAACCAAATCACTTCTCAGATTTGTAAAATTTGCCTTCCCCCATTTTAAAACTTTTCCTCCAGATTTATCTCTGTCCCTTTCCATAATAACACTAACTCTGACTGGATTGTGGTCACTATGCCTGACATGATCGTCCATTATCACTTCACCCACTTGCCCATCATCATTTCTCAAAACTAACTCCAGAATTGCATCTCGTCTTGTTGGGCTTCTCATGTATTTTTTCAAAAAACTTCCTGGACATAATAAATGAGTTTTTCACCCTCAATTCCCCTGATGTTGTTTGAAACTGAGTTTGTATAGAAATAGTTAAACTCTACTACTATTTTTGCCGTTAATTGGAGCACAGTCATATCCTGACACATACTGGGATACTGCCTCAAACTGACACATACTGGGGTATAGTCACACCCTGACATACACTGTGATATTGCCTCAAACTGACACACACTGGGGTACTGCCTCAAACTGACACACACTGGGGTAAAATCACACCCTGACATACCCTAGGGTACTGCCTCAAACTGACACACACTGGGGTACTGGCACACCTTAACATACACTGGGGTACAGTCATGCCCTGACACACACACTGGGTGCAGTGTCAAACTGAGCCACACTGCATAGAGTCACACAGTTGAGGTGCAGTCTCATCCTAACAGGCATTGGGTTACAGTCGCACCATAACGCACACTGGGGCACAGTCACATCCTGATTGTCAATGGGTGTAATTTCATCCTGATATAGGAGTACATGCAAACACTGAGTCACACCCTGTCACACCTAAGTCACACTAAGGTACAGTCACATACTGACTCACACCATAGTTGAGACACACTTTGACACATTAGAGTACAATTGCACAATGATTTACACTGAGGTACAGTCTCATCTGGACATATATTGGGGTGCAGTCTAGCCTTGACTTACTTTGGGGTACAGTTTCACCTTGACACATTGGGATAGGGTCTCACCTAGACTCACACTGGGGTGCAGTCCAGCCTCGACTTACTCTAGCGTACAGTCATACCTTGACACTGTAAGGTACTTCATTCCTATCACACTAAATTATATTGGGATAATATTTTTTCCTTCCCAGTTATATGTCTGCGGAGATGGGAATGGGGATTTTGGTTTGGATCATAGGAAGGCAGTTTCTGCCCACGCATGACACAAACTATTTGGAGCAGGGGCCCTTGAAAATGAGTTCATGTAGAAACTTTGGCTAGTCTTTTCCTCTCTTTAAATTTGCAGCGTTAACATTGATTATACTTCCCTATTGCTGCTGTAGCCTGGACCTCCTGACTCAGTGCAGACTAATGCCTAAAACCTTGGGTTCTCCTCTTCCATGTGCCTCAGTTCCACCTTTGCAGGGGGATAAAATAAACTTCCATTATTATAATTATTTACATTAAGTACAGATGCGTTCAAGACATTTTTCCCTCAGAAACTCCAAGCAACTGATTGGCATAAACTCCAGCTTATTGCTGTGTCTCCTCTAATAAATCGATATTTCAATGAATACCTGCAATGTATCAAAACATTGCTGAGAGCAAGAAAACCTAAATGATGTTGACCTTCTCCCCGACCTGTGTTTGCTCAACATCAAGTCGATGATCTCAAACTGTTGAGATTAGCAGGAACTGGCAGCACCATTAACAACTTCCAGTCATTTTCAGCTTCTTCATCACCATCTTGTGCGCTGTAATAGTCAGCCTTATTGATGGGGGCATGCCCCACTGTCACCTTGATCCTTCTGGAATGTTAACCCATTGCTGGAACCTCGGTGAGAGTGGAACTTCTACGATCAGCAAATATGATGAGAGTTCAGACATCTCAATGACACCAAGTCCATCCACTGCCACAGTCATTCACCTATGGCTACTTCAGGCAGGGGTATCGGAGAAAAATCCTTTTCCTCCTTTCACCGTTGACCATTTCATCTCCTCCCTCCTTCATGCTTTGGCAAATCTTTTCTCTCAAGATCAGAACTGATACGACAACAATAATCTCTTCCTCAATGTCAACAAAACGAAGGAGATTAGCATCAACTTCAGGAAGCATAAAGGAGAACATGCCCTTGTCTACCTCAATAGGGACAAAGTAGAAAGGGTCGAGAGCTTCAAATTTTTAGGAGTCCAAATTACCAACAACCTGTCCTGGTCCCCACATGCTGACACTACAGTTAAGAAAGCCCACCAACGCCTCTACTTTCTCAGAAGATGAAGGAAATTTGGCATGTCAGCTACGACTCTCACTAACTTTTACAGATGCACCATAGAAAGTCATTTGGTCAGCTTGTTATGGCTCCTGCTCTGCCCAAGACTGCAAGGGATTACAAAAGGTCATGAATGCAGCCCAATCCATCAGGCAAACCAGCCTCCCATCTATTGACTCTGTCTACACTTCCCGCTGCCTCGGCAAAGCAGCCAGCATAATTAAGTCCCTCACGCACCCGGACATTCCCTCTTCCACCTCTTCCGTTGGGATAACGATATAAAAGTCTGAGGTCACATACCAAACGACTCAAGAACAGCTTCTTCCCTGCTGCTGTTAGACTTTTGAATGGATTTACCTTGCATTAAGTTGATCTTTCTCTACATCCTAGCTATGACTCTAACATTACATTCTGCTCTCCTTTCCTTCTCTACGAATGGTACGTTTTGTCTGTATAGCACACCACAAATAATACTTTTCACTGTATGTTAATACATATGATAATAATAAATCAAAGCAAATATCAATAAGGGGTGGATCATCTTTGATTTGATTTATTATTGTCTTATGTATTGGTATACAGTGGAAAACATTGTTTCTTACGTGCTATGTAGATAAAACATACCATTCATAGAGAAGGAAAGAGAAAGTGCAGAATGTAGTGTTACAGTCATAGCTAGGATGTAGAGAAAGATCAACTTAATGCCAGGTAGGTCCATTTAAAAATCTGATGGCAGCTGGGAAGACTGCGAGGCTGGTTTGCGCGATGGACTGGACTTCGTTCACGACCCTTTGTAGTTTTTCGTGGCCTTGGTCAGAGCAGGAGCCATACCAAGCTGTGGTACAACCAGAAAGAATACTTTCTATGGTGCATCTGTAAAGGATGGTGAGAGTTGTAGTGGACATGCCAAATTTCCTTTGTCTTCTGAGAAAGTAGAAGCGAGCTTTCTGAATTATTGTGTCAGCATGGGGGGACCAGGACAGGTTACCTGGACACCTAAAAACCTGAAGCTCTCGATCATTTTTACTTTGTCCCCATTGATAGAGATGGGGGGCATGTCCTCTGCTACGCTTCTTGAAGTTGATGACTATCTTCTTAATTTTATTGATATTGGGGGAGGGATTATTGTCGTCACACCAGATCAACTGCGTTTGAGAAGAGGTGATTGCACTCAGAGGGTTCTGAATCTTTGGAGTTTACCCACCCTGGGAGCTGCAGATGCTGCATTGTTGAATATATTCGAGACAGAATGTGACAGATTTTTGGATATGAAGGTAATCATGGGGGCAGTGCAGGAAAGTGGAGCTAAGGAAGATCAGCCATGATCACCAGGAACGGTGGAGCAAACACAAGGGGCTGAATGGCCTTCTTTTGCCTCTTGTTTTGTTTGTTTGTTCTTGTGTTTGCACTCTTGCGATGAGAAGGCTTGCTGAGTCGGCTGGATAGCTGGCTTGTGATGCCAACACTGTGGGTTCAATTCCCACACAGGTTGAGATTATTTGTGAAGGCCCCATCTTCTCAACCTTGTCTTTTGCCCGAGATGCGGTGATCCTCAGGTTAAAATCTTTAAGAATGGAGTAAAAAAATTCTTTTAAAGTTTAAAAAGCCAGTGCACAGAGTAGACAGGGCAAGCTTGAATCCATCCCCTTGCTTGCTCCAAAAACCAAATTCAAGCTGAGGGAGGGACAAACAAGATCCAACTGACAAAATAAGGCATTGCTCCCCGTCTTGGACTTGATATGGCGCTTGATCTTAGCCAAAGGGCCGAGAAGCCTCAGGTTAAGTTTTTTCCCCAAAAATGTACTTTATTCATAAATCTGTGAGAACTTAACAACCATTCCAAAATGACGGTCATATAGTGAGCAATAATATTCAGGCTCTTTACATACACCAAGTAACAGTCAAAGATGCTTCAACACAGTCAATGAAACATTGCTGACATTTTACAATGGTCTTACAAATGTTGCAAAGTTATTTTAAAGGTTGTCCACATAGAACAAGTTGCACTCCGAGGTGCTTCAGTACAACTGAGATACATGTGATATATACTGTAAGCATCCAGTGAGGCAATAGGTCTGAGGGGGTTCTGAACCTCTTGGTTCACTGTGGTTGAAAAGTCTGAGACCTTCCTCCACTGGGCCTCGGTGGCAGCTGCCCCAAGCTTTAGTGTGTCCCTCAGTAATCCTGGGCTTTGGAATGCGCAACTCTCGGTTGGGGGGACAACTCCTTGTACTGGAAGACCAACAAGTTTCGGGCAGACCAATGAGGGTCTTTCACCGTGTTTATGATCCGCCAGCAACAGCTGGTGTTTGCCTTGGCGTGTGTCCCTGGGAATAGCCCGTAGAGCATAAAGTCCTGCGTCACGGAGCAGTTTGGGTTGAACTTGAAGCTTCAGATTAAAATGACCACCACTCAGTTAATTAAAATTTTGAGGGGGAGAGCAGGTCATCTGGAACTATGGTGACGTTACTTTTTGCTGTTGTGCTGCCTAAATTCCACAAGGATTCTGACACCTTTCCCACTTTGGTACAACTTTGTGCTATTGTTTTGGCACACGTTTTGTCGGTAACTATTTTTCAGATACTGTACAAATACCTTTAGGCACTAGTAACTTCCTCTGGGCTTCATCCTGTTTTGCATGTAAACATTTGCATATAAACAGAGCTGAACAACTTCCAAAGTTGCGATGATGAAGTGGGAGAAAGTCCAAGAAATTCTCGGCGAAAGGTTTTTCCACAAAATTATCCTGTAGGCGTCAGCCGGCCGTTCTGATCTGCTGGGAACTTTCTAACACCCCGGCGATGAGGAGCTGGAGTCCTGGCTGACTTCCTGTTTCCCATTCAGGAATGCTGAGACCTATTATGATGACTTAATTGCCACCAATGCTAATCAGACTGGAGATCAAAGCTGGTGTGCGTGCTTGAGTCCACCACTGGGTCCTGCGTTTCCCCAGCTGGACGTGTACTCCATTCATTCTGGAGGCTGGAGCTTGTACTAAGATGCTGGGAACGTAAACCACAAGTGTTTTCATCCCATTGTGCACAGCAAATTCCTGGAATCTATGCTCTCTTCCTCTAAGGCCACAAACCATCAGACTGAATAAAGCCCAATAAAAAGGTTTAGTGAAAATACTGGACATTTCTACACTTAAAAATAAAATGCTTGGCACCAACAGGAGAGCATAGTTTTGTTTAAACTTGCTGAATCCTCCAGAGCTTATTAACCTTGAAGAGATATAGATGGACCATTCAGGCCCTTGTGCCTGTCAACCTGTTCTATACCATGTGATTAGATCATGGATCTGCAACTCAACTCTACTGACTCACCTTTATTCCAATTTTTTAAACTTTTTAGCTGAACTAAAGTCTGTCAGTTTCAATTTTGGAATTTTCACTAGGCCTAACCTCAACAGATTATTGGGGACAGTGGTTCCAGATTTTCACTACCCTCTGTATGACAAAGTGCTTCCCATATCATTTCAGTTTGGTCTGTCTCTAATTCTAAGGTTATGCCTCCTGATCAGAGGGAATGATCTCTCTCGCTCTACCCCACCATATCCATTAATCACCTTGAACACAACAATTAGATCAGCCCTCAATCTTCTATACTCAAGGGAAGACAGGCCTCGTGTATCCAACTGCTGTTGTTATTTAATACTGATATCATATCTCTGACATGTCCTCAGCAGCCAAATCCTCCTTGAAATGCGATGTCGAGGACTGAGTGCGGTACTCAGTACAGAATGATACAAAAACAAAATCTAGCTGTCTGTTAACACCACAGGCCATCTTGGATACGGCAACAGATGGGTTAAGTTGCTGCCACTTTTCAGATCCTCCCCCAACAATGTAAATGGGAATCTGACCAAAATCTTCCTACACTCGCAACCCCCTTCCTCCCGCCTGGCTGAAATAAGTCAATTCGGAAGTGTGTCAGCTTAACTTTTTTTTTAATTAGTGTCACGGGTGGGCTTATGTTAATAATGCAATGAAATTACTGTGAAAATCCCTTAGTCACCACACTCTGACATCTGTTCTGGTACACTGAGGAAGAATTTAACATGGCCAATGCACACGTATTTCGGATTATGGGAGGAAACCCGAGCACCCGGAGGAGACCCATGCAGACATGGGGAGAATGTGCAGACTCTGCTCAGGCAGTGATCCAAGCTGGGAATCAAACCCGGATCCCTGGCGCTGTGAGGCAGCAGTGCTAACCACTCTGCCACCGTGCCGCGCTACTCAGACCCGAGTCGAAATGAATGCTAAGATATCAATAACTAACCATCTGTTGAAATTACAGCACCGTCCTCTGAACACAGAGTGATGAACCCAGCGCTGGTTGTGGAATAGACTGAAGTCGGTATCTCAAAGGTGTTGTTAAATTGAAGAAAGCATTGGCTCTGAAGTTGTAGGAACAGATACGTTCACCTTGATATTCAACTAAAGAGCCTTAATTTGAGGCAAGGGTCTCCACTCATGTCAGAATGGAGGACGCTGCTCGCAGTGTGCTGTTTCAGTGACTATTGGAACTCCGGTGTCAGGATAATGAGGCTTTGTAGGATTAATTGGTACACGGCCTCATGTCACAGCAGCACCCTGCATTCATCATGCGAGAGGCATTCAAACATGAGTTGTTCTCTCCTGATTTTGTGTGAATGGGAAGCTGGAAAAACAAAGAATTTGGCAATTTAGACCAGGTGCAGGAACAATGAGAATGTTCAGGACTGACCAGTTACAGAGCCACATTCATAAATCTGCACAATCCTGTGCAACGCAGCTGTAGAAGACGCTTCCTCACTGAAACTGAAAACAAAAACAAAATGCACTCAGGAATATCATAAATACTGTAAAATGCCGCAGTCTAATTTGTTACTTAATGGCATATTCTAACCCTTTTACAATCAATAGCATGTAATTCACTTCTGAAGACATTCAGAATCCATTGCAATGCTAATGTAACCCTACTTGTGACACTAATAAATAAACTTTAAAAAAAATGACTTGATGTGGGATCATGTGTAGGTCCAGGCCAGGGCAGAGTGGTAGGTTTCCTGAGGATGTCTGTGAACCAGTTTCAACTTTTCACAGTAATTTTATTTACTCTTTCACTTTATGTAGTGCCACTGGCTAGGCCGGTGTTTATTGGCCATCCCTCATTCCCCTTGAAACAGTAGGGGTGATCAGCCTTCTTAGAAACATAGAATCATAGAAACAGTTCAGAAAGGGGCCATTTGGCCCATCGAGTCTGCATCGACCACAATTCCATCCAGGCCCTACCCCCATATCCCTACACACTTATCCGCTAATCCCTCTAACCTACACATCTCAGGACACTAAGGGGCAATTTTTAGCATGGCCAATCAACTTAACCTGCACATCTTTGGACTGTGGGAGGAAACCGAAGCATCTGGAGGAAACCCATGCAGACACAAGGAGAATGTGCAAACCCTACACAGACAGTAACACAAGCTGTGAACTGAACCCAGGTGCCTGGAGATGTGAAGCAGCAGTGCTAACCACTATGCCGCCATGCTGCTCTATCATACAATCCTACTGTGCAGAAGGAGGTCATTCGGTCTTTCAGGTCTGCACCGACCACAATCCTCATTCGGACCATCTCCCCATATCCCCATGTATTTACCCTAGCTAGTCCACCTGACACCTAGGGAGCAATTTAGCTTGTCAATCAACCTAACACGCACATCTTTTGAACTGTGGGAGGAAACTGGAGCACCCAAAGGAAACCCACACAGACACAGGGAGAATGTGCAGACTCCACACAGACAGTGACCTGAGGCCAGGAATCGAACTCATGTCCCCGGCACTGTGAGGCAGCAGTACCACCGTGCTGCCCTGAACCACTGCAGTCCATATGGTGTAGGTACACTCACAGTGCTGTTAGGAAGAGAGATCCAAAATGTGACACAATGATTGTGAAGGTGCGGTGATTATATTTCCAAGTCAGGATAGTGTGTGGCTTGGAGAGGAACCTTCAAGTGGTGGTGTTCCCTTGCATCTGCTGCCCTTGTCCTTCTAGGTGGTAGAGGTGGTGGGGTTTGGGTGATCCTATCAAAGGAGCGTTGATGACTCCCTGTAGTTTATCTTTTGGATAGTACACACTCCTGCCACTGTGCATCTGTGGTGGCATCAGACTACAAGCTGTCAGATTTATTAAACCCTCTTTTATGATTGTGCAATGATGGGATTTGAATTTAACCCTCCTCATCTCCAAGGTGTTTGGAACAAGAGGTTGGAGGGGCAAATCAGAGGGGTTTTCTAGGCAAAATCAGTTTCTAATTCAGTAAGTTTTACTTTATAAGAGGAATCTAAAGTCACCAACAGTCTGTGTTTCTGAGGCTTCATTCCCTCATTCTGCATTCACATGTGCGCTTGAACCTTGATTTGATTAAAATACATTGTATTTAGTGACAACTAACAGCATTTCTTTTCCATGAATGCACACATGGATTTCTAGTGAGGTATTGTTTGTTGACACTGGCTGAGCAATGGGAAAATAAACTCGCTTTTGGAGCAGAGATTGGGGTCCTATCTTGCTCCAATGGTGCCCTCTGGTGTTCAATGTTAGAAGTTTTTCAGAAAGGAATGTTTTTAACAGATGCAAAAATAGCAGAGGTTATGATCTAATACATGCTTTATTCTCAAACTTGAAGCATTTTTACCTTTAAGATTTTGTGTTGATCCTTTTTTTTGCACTGACCACATTGCGATCAATAATTCATTTGGATAATTGGTTTATTGCGAGATCACCACTGTGGCAGGTACCAAATTGTGATAATGATGCAAATAAAACAAGTAATTATAGTTCATAACTAAGTTATAGGCCACGTATAAAATAATAAAAGGGTTCCACATTCCTGTATACAAATAATAACAATATGTTACAAAATGCAGGTCTTAAGTTTCAGAATAAAAGTGTAAAAAAAGACTGCATTCTGCATTGATAAAATGGAATCTCTACAGTGAAGCAGGAGGCCATTCAGCCCATTGAGCCTGCACCAACAGTAATCCCACCTAGGCCCTATTCCCATGACCCCATGTATTTACCCTGCTAGACACTAAGGGACAATTTAGCGTGGCCAATCAACCTAACCCGCACATCTTTGGACTGTGGGAGGAAACCAGAGCACCTGGAGGAAACCCATGCAGACACGGGAAGAATGTGCAAACTCCAAACATACAGACACTGGAAGCTGGGATTGAACCTGGGTCCCTGTGAGGCAGCAATGCTAACCACTGTGCCACCCCATAGATTGTATGTTGTCTGATTAGGTTCATTAACTTTTCAATAGTGTACATATTATTAATGAGTTTTATATGGGTGAATTTTATGACTCCTCCCTCTCCTCGCCAGTGTATTTGAAGATGGGGGGATGTATAAAATAAAGTGGATGGTTAGTATGTTCTTCCCCACCATGTCCTTCAGAGAGAGTTCAGGGGACTCTCAACCCTCTGACAGGATCACTCAGCTCACCCACACTGTGGCCCCCACTCTCATCCAACCAAACTGAAAGAACCTCAAACCTCCTGGTGGTTTAGGGGAGACAGTGATGTGTGGTATTGTCGCTGGAAGAGTAATCCAGCGACATCCAGGTAATGCTCTGGGGACCTGGGTTCGAATCTCACCACGGGACATGGTGAAACTTGAATTGAAAAAAATCTGGAATTAAGAATCGACTGATGACCATGGAACCATTTGTTAATTGTCATAAAAACCTATCTGGTTCATTAATGTTCTTTGCAGAGTATGATGGGTGCCTGGAACTCGCTGTTGGGGGAGGTAGTGGGAGCAGATACAATAGTGACTTCTAAGGGGCCTGTAGACATACATGAATTGGATGGGAAAAGAGGGATATGGTTCCTGGAAGGGCAGGGGGTTTTAGTTCAGTCAGGTAGCATGGTCAGTGCAGGCTTGGAGGGCTGGAGGGGCCATTCCTGTTGCTGTAATTTTTTTTTGTTCTTTGCTCTCTTGGACAATTGCAGAGGCTGACACTCCTGTCTTCTAGGTCCCCTTGCCTGCCTCACCTTTGTCCCTGACTACCTTCCAAATCAGAAGACCCTATCCTAAGAGGTGTAACCGCCTCCAGGTACAAAGCATCCAGGTAGCTCTGTCTCTCCTTGATGTGTCGCAGTGTCTGCAGCTCAGCCTCCAGCTCAATGACAAAGTTCCTCACACCACAGAAACTTACTGAACTCAGGTGTACCAAAGACTATCTCAACTCAAGTTTCCATAATTAACTATTTCAGCGGTTGCTCTCGTCTGCTTAGGCCCCTGGATGTGACTTAGAATTTAAACAATACTTGCAGCTAATTGTGTACAATGTTAGGTTTTAGAAAGAGGTTTATGTTTCCATCAGCTCATCAAGCTCTCACACTCCATTCATTGCGACCTGAGGCACATGGTTACATACGTGGCAGCATGGTGGCACAATGATTAGCACGGCCTTCTCACAGTGCCAGGGACCTGGTTTCAATTCCGGCCTTAGGTCACTGTTGGTGTGAAGTTTGCACATTCTACCCGTGGGAGAATGTCTGCGTGGGTTTCCTCCAGGTGCTCTGGTTTCCTTCCACAGTCCAAAGATGTGCAGATTAGGTGGATTGGCCATGCAAAATTGACCCTAGTGTCAGGGGGCTTAGCAGTGTAAATATGTGAGGCTACAGGAATAGGACCTGGGTGGGATTGTGGTCAGTGCAGGCCTATTTCTGCACTGTAGGGTTTCTATGATTCTATATTGAGCCACCTGGTTAAACACTGAACCGCATAGTTAAACTCTGAGCTAAAACATTAAACTCTGAGGCACACGGTTAAAATCTGAGCGATGCGTATGAACTCCAAGAATTTGCAACAAAAGTACTGCAGACTGAACTTATTATCCAGTCTGATTCCTTCCCTGAGGTCATACTTCTTGACACAAGATAGAATTACTAATCTTTTAAGAGGATTGCTCTCGACCAGGATAGAAGAATTTGTCAATCTGAGTAATTCAGTCAGTTTAAAAGGCGGAAGTGTAAGGAAGTACTGAGGTCACCTTATAATTTCCCAAAATAACTAAGTCAAAAGGCATTAACTGGTCCAGCAGAATTATGAGCTTTGATATAATGGTGTTTCATTGCAGATATCATTGTTATGTAAAAAAAAACCTGGAAAATAGCAACACGGGAGATATTGTGCAGCGCAGAATTTTGAAAGTATAACATAAAAATTTGAGATATTCTGCAATGTTGGTCTAATTAATAGACAACTATAGAATATTATTTCTCAGCTCACCTGATACTGCAACCCTCATTCATGACTTTGTCACCTCTAGATTTTCCTATTCCAGTGCTGAATTGGCCAGTCTCCTATGCTCTACCCAATGTAATCTTGATATCATCCAAACTTCTTGCCTGTATCCGGACTGACTTGCTGCCACTCCACAGGGTTCCTTCACCGATCCTCGATAAAGATTAAAGGAAATCATGAGGCAAATTTCAGTGGAGCGTCAGGAATGCCAATCCTTCCGGACTCCCCCGAGGTCTCCGAGAATTAAAGATCAATCTCCATGGCGGTGAAAAATCATAGGGGACATAAACAAGTTGTATGATTTTTCACTAAGCAGCTTTTCTTTATTTGTTTCTAAAATATTTTTGGTGAGGGATAAGCACTCTGGGAGAAGTTAAAGGTGGAAAATCATGTGATGGAACCTCCAGGAATGGCAAGGTAGCACACTGCTCGGCACTGCTGCCTCAAGCACCAGTTTATTTATAAGTTTATTTATTTATTAGTCACAAGTCGGCTTACATTAATACTGCAATGAAGTTATTGTAAAATCCCCTAGTTGCTCCAGCTCAGTACCCGTTCGGGTACACTGAGGGAGAATTTAGCAGGGCCAATGCACCTAACCACCATGTTTTTTTGGAGTGTGGGAGCAAACCGGAGCACCTGGAGGAAACCCACGCAGCAGAGGCATGGGAACAATGTGCAAATTCCTCACAGTCAGTAACCCAAGCCGGGAATCGAACCCGGTTTCCCTGGCACTGTGAGGGGACGTGGGTTCAAGTCCTGGCTTGGATCACTGTCTGTGTGCAGTTTGCACGTTCTCCCCCTCTCTGCGTGTGTTTCCTTTGAGTGATCATGTTTCCTTCCACAGTCCGTGCTGTTGAGACGCATTGGCCGTGCTAAATGCTCCCTTGGTATACCCGAACAGGTGTGGTGCCTAGGGGATTTTCACAGTAACTTCATTGCAGTGTTAATGTCAGCCTACTTGTGACACTAATAAATAAACTTAAAAAAAAGGAATGTGTCCAGCTAGAGTTGGCATCCCTAAGATTGCAGTGTCCCTCCCCCAGCTCCCCCCGCAACTCCTAATCTCAGATCCATCCTGGCTAACTTATTGACTTCTTATCTGATTGCGGGATAGCTGATGTTAGGGTGTTGATGAATATTCTTCTTCCTTGGACAGAGTCCTGGGTTCCACTTGCAGCTGTAGATGGGCATGAGGTCCTGGGAGTGAAACCTGGTCATCGCCACGACAACTAGTTGGGTCAATAAATGCTAACTAGTTACTGAGCTGCTTCAGCCAGAGCCAGGGAACAGTTTGCCTGATTGTCCTGCTCATGGGGGCATTTGGGAGGGAATTTTTAAAAAATTCTTTCAGAGGACGTGGGTGTTGCTGACTAGATCAGTAATTGTCATCTATCCTGTAATTGACCTTGGGAGGGTGCTGGTGAGTCACCTTCTTGAACAATTGGAGTGCGTCTGCACTAGGTCCATCCAGTGTGTTGTTAGGGAAGGAGTTCCAAGATTTTGACCCAGTAACGGAGTTTTATTTTCAAGTCAGGATGGTGTGGTGAATTTGCAAGTGATGATATTCCAATGCATCTCTGCCTTTGTCCATCTAGGTGTGAAAGGTCATGGGCTTGGAAGGTTCTGTCAAAGGAGCCTTGGTGAGTTGCTGCAGTCCATCATGTAGACAGTACACACTGCTACTGCTGTGCGTCCATAGCAGAGGAAGTGAATGTTTATTGTGATGGATGGGATGCCAGTCAAATGTGCTGCTTCTTCCTGGATGGTGTTGAGCTTCTTGAGTGAACTTGGAGCCGTGTTCATCCAGGCAAATGGAAAATATTCCATCACACTGGGATTCGAATAGATCGGTGCTTGATGGCTAGCACAAACACGATGGGCCAAAGGGCTCTTTCGATGCTGTAAAGCTCTATAAATCTACGACGCTCGACTTCTATCTTGTAGAAGATGGACAGGCTTTGAGGAGTCGGGAGATGAGTTACTCCCCATAGAAATCTCAGCCTCTGACGTACTTTTGCAATCACAGTATTCATATGGCTAGTCCAGTTCTGATTCCGGTCAATTGTAACCCTAGGCTGTGGGCAATTCAGTGATGATAATGCCATTGAATGTCAAGAGGTAATAGTTAGATTCTCTCTTGTTGGACATGGAAATAGTCTGGTGCACGTGTGGTACAAATGTTATTGACCCAAGCCTGAATATTGTCCAGTACTTTCCGCATATGTGAGTTGTGACTGATATGGGAAATTGGGGATCTTTCGTATGTGCATATTTAGTAATGCAAGATCTCCTTTTATTTAGTGAGTCTCACTGCATTTAGGCTGAATAGCCCAACCTTGACTGACTTACTCTTAAAATCCAAAATTCAATTTAGCACTGAAGTTAATTAGATAAACCACGCGATTCCTTCTGACATTAAGAAAGAGGTTCTTTTGTCTACCCTGCCATTCATCAGCTTAGTACGTTTCAGAAAATCCTTGTTGCGTGATAGATTTATCGATCTGCTTTATCGAGTTCCTTCTTTTAAATTGCAGTTCTCAAATTACTTCTGCCCCAGTACGTGACATTGTAGTAAATAAAGAGACAGATCATCAGATATCAATAAGTTCCATTACAATCAATCCTCAGTTTTGTTAAACTCGGTTTTATATTGCTTGGTGGTCTCAGCCAGGCTGATGTTGGGCTTGAGAATCACTGCATCAATTTAATTCCTTTTAAAGATCTGGGAATGTCCCAAAGCAGATCACAGCCAATAATGAGTTACCTTGAAGTGTCACTGCAGCTCTTTGTATAAGCAAATCTGGCAGTCAGTTTGTGGACACCTTGTCCCCTACAAATAGTAACACAGATAAGTGGCTAGTTAATCTCTCTTGGTGATTGTTGTGGGAAATCCACCATCTCGGAGTCAGACTTGGAGGTTCGACAAAACAGTTTTATCCGGACAAAGCTTTGGGAGAAGCACTGGCGCTCCGCAGTGCTGGCAGCCACCTTCTCAACTACACAATGGCAGTTGAGCATCTTTTATACTTATTAGATTATAGACAGTACGGACATTAGCCGTTAGCACATTGTTACTAGTTAAATAGACAGATACGGACATCAACAGTTAACACATTGTTATAAGCAGACAAGTACGGACAACGATAGTTAATACATCATTGTACATAGTGTAGATACGTTTATGCAGTTACGTTCTCTATCGATGACTGGCTTTGTTATATAAATTTATGCATTTATGTCCCCGTCAGTGGCTGATCTTGTTCTCAAACTCATTGTTCTGGGTCTGCATTTGTCTCAAGTTTTAAGGTGACTTGAGGTCTGACCAGTTTCCTGCAGCAATTTAAACACTACAGGTTTAACTCTTTGTGTAGGTGTCTGTGCCCAAGGTCAGTGCCTCTTAATGTCCCCTCCCAGAGTCCATTTTGTGTCCTTTACTTCGATTTCACCCTAACAGTGATGTTGGTTGAGGGATAAACATTGACTAAGACATTTCAGCTCTTCTAAGATCCAGCACATTTATTTAGGGATGTCTGCAAAAAAAAAACCTCCTCCCAAGCAAAGCAGCAGTCCCTCAGTACTGCAATGGTAGTGTCAGCCCAGATTATGTGCTGATGTCCCTGAAGTGCTTAAACTCACAATCTTCTGACTCAGGTGAGAGTGCCAG
Organism: Carcharhinus amblyrhynchos; assembly: GCF_965287045.1. Taxonomy (NCBI): domain Eukaryota; kingdom Metazoa; phylum Chordata; class Chondrichthyes; order Carcharhiniformes; family Carcharhinidae; genus Carcharhinus; species Carcharhinus amblyrhynchos. The sequence goes on from NC_137324.1 coordinate 167,865,815, forward strand.
CACTGAGCCAAGTTGGCAGAAGAGTTACTCTCAACAACCCTGAGGTAAAGAATTAGCCAGAACTCCCACTCACCATCACAACTCTGCTGGAAAATGCATAACTGTCCAACTCGGTTGTGAGATCTCCAGTATCGACTATGCAGATTCATCGAGGAAGGGTGAAGTTTTCCGTCCAGCATCTCAGTAAGAGTGAGAAGACAGGGGACAAACACAAAACTTGAGGGAAAAAAAACAGAATTGCCTTCAGAGTTCTCAAAAGAAATACAGTTTTAATAATGTGTCACACATCCATTAGCTGACACTTCAGAATTTAATGTTCGACTAACATGATGCAAAGTACTGAAATAGAACAGTTGCAATCATCTCTTTGTGGCTGAGAGAGTATTCTCAGGGAAATTGTGAAGCATGTGATGTGTTCTAATTATAGGTGTTGCATTGGCTATTTAAGCGCATCTCTTTATTATTCATTCGTGGGATATGAGCATCACTGGCAAAGTCACCATTTATCACCCTTTGCTGATACAGATCCCATCTGAACCTCTCCCACTCTCCTTGTGGCTCCAATGGAAACCAACATCCAACACAATGGAATCCAACACAGCAGCTCTCACCCCATTGTCATCTCAACCTCAACTCATGTCCACACAAAATCAGGACTAGTCTCTCGATGGAAGTCACGATGTGGAGATGCCGGTGTTGGACTGGGGTAGACAGAGTAAGAAGTCTCACAACACCAGCTTAAAGTCCAACATTGGACTTTAACCTGGTGTTGTGAGACTTCTTACTGTCAATGGAGATCAGGAGAAAGAAGTTCTCTCCTCCTTAACTGGGGCACCAGGCCTTTTGAAGCATCCCCATTGTTACATTTCCTGTGAACTAGCTTAGCACACAACATGGTGATTGAGCTTAAGTTTGAGTTTATTTATATGTATTTATTGTGTCACAAGTAGGCAAGCATTAACACTGTAATGAAGTTACTCTGAACATCCCCTAGTTGCCACACTCTGGTGCCTGTACGGGAACACTGAGGGAGAATTTTGCATGGCCAATGCACCCAACCAGCATTTTCTTTGGACTGTGGGAGGAAACCGAAGCATCCGGAGGAAACCCATGCAGACACGAGGAGAATGTGCAGACTCCGCGCTGACAGTGACCCAAGCTAGAAATCGAACCTGGGCTCCTTGGTGATGTGAGGCAGCAGTGCTAACCGTAAAGGGGATTGACAGAGTAGACAGGGAAAGGATGTTTCTTCTTGTGGGGCAATCTAGAACAAGAGGTCATAGTTTTAAGATAAGGGGTAGCAGATTTATAACAGAGTTGAAGAGAGATTACTTTTTTCAAAAGGTTATGAGTCTGTGGAATTCACTACTCCAGAGCGTGGCGGATGCTGGGACATTGAGTAAATTTAAAGAGGAGAGGGACAGATTTTTAATTAGTAATGGGGTGAAGGGTTGTGGTGATTGGGCAGGAAAATGGAGTTGAGGTTGAGATGAGATTTTATTAAATGTTAAGAAATTAGGTATAACCCTTGGGACTAAAGGGGTCAAGGGGTATGGGGGGAAGCTGGAATCAGGATATTGAATTCAATGATCAGCCATGATCAGAATGAATGGTAGAGCAGACTTGAAGGGCCAAATGGCCAAATCCTGCTTCTAGTTTCTATGTGACCAACTGTGATCACATTGAACGGTGGAGCCAGCTCAAGGAGCTGAGTTGCCTGCTCCCGTTGCTGGTTCTTATGTTTATTATGTTATGTTTCTTACTGCCTCGCTACTTGTTAAAATTGCAAGGGATGTTGGTGGAGTATTAAGGAAAAACAGTTTCCACTTGAAGGAGCACCTGGTAAACCTGGCAAGAACTTCAGATGATGGAGTAGAGGAGAGGGGGTGATGAGAAATTTGTTTTACCCGGTGACTTGTTATGCTTTGAGTGCCGTGCACGAAAACATGGTGGAATCATAGAATCCTACAGTGCAGAAAGCGGCCCTTTGGCCCATCGAGTCTTCACCAACCACAATCCCACTCAGGCCCTACCCCCACATCCCTATACATTTACCCACCAATCCTTCTAACCTAGGACACTAAGGGGCAATTTTAGCATGGCCAATCAACCTAACCCACACATCTTTGGACTGTGGGAGGAAACCGGAACACCTGGAGGAAACCCATGCAGACACGAGGAGAATGTGCAAATTCCACACAGAAGGTGACCCGAGCCGGGAATCGAACCCAGATCCCTGGAGCTGTGAAGCAACAGTGCTAACCACTGTGCTACCGTGCCACCCTATCATAGAATCCTACAATGCAGAAGGAGGCCAATCGGTCCTTCGAGTCTGCACTGACCACAATGCCCATCCGGTGGAAGAACATTTAAACGTAAATTTTAGAAGAAAATTAAAGTTAAAGCTTATTTATTTATTAGTCACAAGTAAGGGCTTATATTAACACTGCAATGAAGTTACTGTGAAATTCCCCTAGTCGCCACACTCCAGCCTCTGTTCGGGTCAATGCAACTGACCAGCACGTCTTTCAGAATGTGGGAGGAAGCATCCCCAAGCAGACATGGGGAGAACATGCAAACTCCACACAGGCAGTGACCTGAGCCGGGGATTGAACCTGGTCCCTGATGCTGTGAGGTAGCAGTGCTAGCCACTGTGCCATTGGAAATGTACTTGAAGTGGAAACAAATACAGGGGAAAGAGGGGAATCTGTAAAAGTAATGACCTGTATATTAAATAACCACTTCCACATTCATATAGACTGATAACATTTGCTTAATTAAAAACACCCTCCTGCTTTTTGCATTTTCGGTTCCTATCTTTATTGATAATATGACAGCGGCTGAATAAACCTCTGTGCGGTAACGCTCCATGATTCTGCAGTCTGTACGGCTCATCAATCACTGGATAAACTAATTGAGAAGCTGACAAAACGGCTGCTAGAAGCCTCGATTCTTTCATTTTTCAGCACCTTGGACTATTTGCGCACACCGAGATTGCTTTTTACCTTAGATACGGCATCCCGATGGCGCACCTGGACTTTAAGCGTCCTTCATCTCTTCGATATCAGAGCCTGTGCTCCAATGAGCCACAAGATTAACGGCGGAACAACTGCGTTCTCCTTAATCAGTCACATTTTTCTGCTTTCTCCCAGTGACAAATCAGACACATTCAAGCCATTCCCTAGTCAATTCAAGGTCTGAAATTCAGATTGGATTTTAAATCCCAGGTAACTACAGGAGGTAGATAATGTGCTTTAGCACTTAGGCATTTCAATTTGGGTCATTTCTTCAGCAAAGTGCTGCCAACATGTGCCACAACATTGTCAGTCTTCCACGCTGCATCTGTGACATTATAAAGCCAAATTTAAACACAATTTCCATGGGCCTTTTAATGTTTGAATCTTCAGGACATGGTGTGCATTTCAATCCTCCCTCATTTACGCTGAGTCAGAGCTTCCCAGGGTGACTCAGTCACTAAAGTGCCACTCTATTTTGCAGGCAGAATCATTGGGGTATTAAAAAACATTCTTGGCCCCTGTTTTACAGGTTTAAAATGGGCAACTAAGCATCCAGAGTGGCAGATGGCCCACAGGCACACATTGGGAGTGCAACATCCACCATATTGTTGACAAGAGCTCAGGCTCTTCACCTGAAATAAGCCAGAGGCTCAGGCTCTTCACCTGAAATAAGCCTGAGGCTCAGGCTCTTCACCTGAAATAAGCCTGAGGTCCAGGCTCTTCACCTGAAACACGCCTGAGGCTCAGGCTCTTCACCTGAAACAAGACTTGAAACGTGAGCTGCACTTCAAACAAATCTGAATCTCAGGCCTTGCTTCTGAATCAAGCCTGAGGCCAAGGCCCTGCACCTGAAACAAGCCTGAGGCCCAGACCCTGCACCTGAAACAAGCCTGAGGCCCAGACCCTGCACCTGAAACAAGCCTGATGCCTTATGAATACCGAACATAATGCCTGTTTTAGGCCTTCTTTCCAAATTTGGTTAACAATTGACCCTAGCATGTACCATGAAAGCTGTGGTCAATCAGGAAGGTGGCTGTGGCTGTTGCAGGTCAATCATTTCCATCCCAGGACATCACTGCAAGAGTTTCTGAGGGTAATGTCCGAGACCCAGCCCATCTTCAGCTGCTTCAATGACCATCCCCCCACTAAAAGATCAAAAAGTGGGATGTCTGCTCACTGCACAATGTTTAGCCCTATTTGCGACTCCTCAGACACTGATCAAACAGTCCATGCCCAGATGCAGCAAGACCTGGACAGTATTCAGGCTTGAATTCACAAGTGGCAAATAACATTCGCGCCTGACAAGTGCCAGGCAATGATCATCTGCTACAAGACAGAATCTAGCCATCACTCTTTGCCATTCAATGACATTACCATCACTGAATCCTGCACTGTCAATATCCTGGGGCTTACCATTGATCAGAATCAGAACGGGACCAGCCATATAACTACAGTGGGTACAAGCACAGTTCAGTGACTAGGAATTCTGTAGTGAATAACTCACCTCCTGACTCCTCAATGCTTGTCCACCATGTACGAGGCACAAGTCAGAAGTTTGATGGATTATTCTCCACTTGCCTGGATGAGTGCAGCTCCGCCAACACTCGAGCAACACAACACCAGCCAGCACAAAGTGGTGCATTTGACTGTTACCCCTTCCACAAACACTTAATCATTTCACCATGGGTGCACAGTGGCAATTGTGTGTATCATTTATAAGGTGCTATGTGGGACCTCACCAAGATTGCTTAGGTAGCACCTTCCAAACCCATGACCTCTACCTCCTAGAAAAACAAGGGAACTCTACCAACTGGAAGTTCCCCTCCAGGCCACCCTCCATTCTGCCTTAGGAAGTATATCACCTTTCCTTCATTGTCACTGGGTCAAAAACTGGAACTCCCTCCCTAACAGCATAGTGGGTGTACCTACGCCTCAGGGACTGCAGTGGTTTAAGAAGGCAGCTCACCACCACCTTCTCAACGGCAATTAATGATGTGCAGTAAATGCTGGGCTGGTCAGTATGCATAGTCAAAATGGTAAGAAAAAGGATCGGCATTTTGCAGCAACATTATACAGCCCTGAGGTCGTGGGGAAGCACTCGGATAGTGAGTTATTCACTGTGACACTGCACTCAGTGTTGCTAGGTTTTGCTAATCAGAATGACCTGATCCTTCTGTGGGATTCTATCAATTTCTATGTACAAAGTCAAATGCCTTCTTAAAGTCATTGAAGTTTCGATGCATTCCAAGCACTGTTTGACAATGTTACGAAGTGTGAAGATTTTGTTGATGCATCCTTTTCCTGTCCTAAATCCTGCTTGGTCATGCCTCAGCCTGGTATCAATAGCTTTATCAATCCTGTTTAACAGAGTCTTGCAGAAAACCTTGCTGGGGATAGGAAGCAGTGTTACCCTCTGCCAATTGGCACAGTTGCCTAAGTCACCCTTCTTTGACACTTGGACAATGAGATCTTTAGTCCAGTCATCTGGGATGGTGTCCTTAGTCCACATTATCTTGAAGGGCAGCACGGTGGCACAATGGTTAGCACTGTTGCCCCACAGAGCCAGCAACCCAGGTTATTTTTTTTTTAATTCATTCGCGTGATATGGGTTTCGCTGGCTGGTCAGCATTTATTACCCATTCCTAGTTGTCCTTGAGAAGGTGGTGACGAGCTGCCTTCTTGAATCGCTGCAGTCCACGTGCTGTGGGATGACCCACAATAAAATTGGCCCTTAGTGTGCCAAGATGTGTAAATTAAGGGGATTAGGAGGGTAAATATGTGGGGTCATGGGAAAGGGTCTGGATGGGATCCTGTACTGGAGAGTCAGTGCAAGCTCAATGGGCTAAATCCCCCCACCCCTTTCCTGCACTGTAGGGATTCTGTGATTTCTATGAAGACGTTGATGGGTATTTCAATAGTTCAGTGTTTTATCATTTAACTTATTGTGTAGATGTGAGGATTATGAGTGCGCCTCCACTCCATATTAAAGCTGCAAGCACTTGCTGTCTCCACCAACTATGCCCCTCTCCCTCACTCCTACTTCTGGCTTATTGCTGATATTTGATGTCTGGTCCTGACTCTTGCTGAGGCTGTTGAGCTAGCGCTGAGGCTGCAAGTGGCACTTGTCGTTCGTTGGTAATAAACAAACAATGCCAATGGGCCAGTTTTACCTAGAGCTGCCTCTGTGGCTTATCAGTAGAGACTGCATTGGGATCATGGTCTGATTTGTGCACTACCCAGTAGCTTGTCCCTTATGCTTTCTTTCAAATCCTTTAAACATTTTTGTTTCTTTGTTGTAAATTACCAAAGAAAAGAAAAGCAACTAAGAACATGGGAGTCAAGAATCCAATCAGGCAAGGAACAGTAGGTGTGGCATGCAGTAAAGATGGCATGTGGGCGGTTATTGGTGGGAGTGTTGGCACAGAGAGTGTGGGAAGCAGGAGGCCATGTGAGGCACCTCTTGGATTACGTTTCACTGAAGTTAGCAATGATAAGAGGTGTAGACCACTGAAACACCACTTTCTAACTTTACTTAGTGTCGTAGAATCAAAGAATCATAGAATCCCTACAGTGCAGAAGAGGCCATTTGGATCATCGAGTCTGCACTGGCTCTCTGGCAGGACATCTTACACAGGCTTTCTTCTCCCGCCCTAACCCTATAACCTCACATGTTTACCACAGCTAATCCATCTAACCTACACGTCTTGGGACAGTAAGGGACAATTTAACACGGCCAATCCACCTAACCTGCACATCTTTGGACTGTGGGAGGAAACTACAGCCCCTGGAGGAAACACATGCAGACATGGGAAGAACACGCAAACTTTGCACGGTCACCCAAGGCCAGAATTGAACCCTGGGTCCCTGTGTGGGAGGCAGCAATGCTAACCACTGTGTCATTGTCATGCTGGTCAGATTTTTAGCCATGTGACAAAGGCACAAAAATCTGCCCAACTTCCCCTTTAACTAAAGAAGGTTCCTACCTCTTAGGACTGAGTAGTTTGCTGCAATGTTTACTCTGAGGGATCACAAATTCAGTCTCACACCAGTCATACCTTAACGGGAATGTCAAAACAAAGCCATGTTCCACCTCAAGTTGCAATCATCTGTAAGGCGAGTGATGTGGGAGGTGAAAAATTGAAATAACACACAGTATTAAAAATTGTGTTCAACTCTGCAGGAGACTGCCGAGTGAAATCATTTTGTCATAATTTGTTTTTCAAACGGACCAGCAGCTAAGTGATGAATGCTGCAATTGATATCGGGTTCACACAGTTTCACTCTGTTGTTTCAGACGTGGTCATTACAATCTTCTGCATTGCTTCATGGCAACGTGTAATCTTCATTAGCTGCAGAACATCTTAGGCTGGGAGCATTTATATGCATGAAATGTTGTGAAGCAACAAAAGCTTTGATTTTGGGAAGGAACTGAATGTACTCTTTGTTCATGATTTCTAAGGTGCCCACAGCAGGAAGATTTCTGCTGTTCACTGTTCAGCAATCGCATAGTGTGATGAAAGTGTGCTATTGCTTTGGATTTTTGTTTTATGTGTAAGGGGACTGTTTTAAAGTTCAGTTTTGGAGCACAACTCAGATGCTGGACAGCAGGATAACTACTCATTTTAGACACGTAGGCTGGAATTTTACAGCCCCGTCTGTCACGGGAATCGGAGTGGGTGAAGGGCGGACAGTGGGAAGTTCTGTTGACCTTGGGTGGGAATTTGCGGTTTTGGGACGAAATCCAGCCTGTGGTGTTTATCAGGAGGGAACTGATGGACTTCTGTTTACAAAAAGAAAAGGTCCCCTGACGTTTTTGATTAAACGAATGGAAGGTGGTTTTAGGTATGCAGGGTCATGTGATAATGTGGTTAATGGGAGGAGCTAGGTACGCAGCAGAGAGAAAGAGAACAGCTGTCAGGTCTGTGAACTGCTCTCTCCACAAAATCTCACAGAAAGCTTCAAGACTGACTACACCCCTTGTAGCAAGTACATTTATTGTTGCTAGCTATGTTTGAAGTGGTTTTTGACTCTATAAGAAGAATGTTTCTTATTTGCAATTGAAGAAGTGATCATTTGGAAATTACAGTTGTTGCTTTTTCATGTTTAAATGGGTAATAGTTAACTGCTTCATTTGTTAGAGCTATAGTTAAACTGTGTTATTAAATAAAGTTTATTTTACTCTACAAGATCCCTAATATGTCAGTGAAATTATTCCTGGAGTAAAGCATCTGATCCTCCCTCACATTTATGCCAAGACAGAAAAAAATGTTGGGATCTAGTCTGGTTTTCTAATGTAATTTGGGATTCTAGAAAACAACCCTAACTATAGGCATATGTTTTATCTTCATGTTTAAAACTTCGCTACATATAGCTCTCTTCCCCACCTTGCTAATTTTAAAAAAAAGCTTCATTGTCCCCCAGATAATGAGAAAAATTGACATACATCTGGAACTATGCTTGACGGAGTGTGGTGAGACAGGTATTTTGTTAAACTCGATGATGGTGATAGAAAGGCAGGGAGAGGTGACTGTTTTCATTAAATCATACTTTGTCATTTCCGAGTATCTCCATCTCCTTCAGGTACCAAGCCCTAACATGGTCCATGCTAATGCTTGGCAAAGTATTACTGTGTTTTGCCATTGTCTTCTGCAGATTGGCTGACCAGGAATTTCTTCTGCTTTTACCTCCTGCTAACAGGCAGATTGGAAGGATTTTCAGGCTGATAATCAACTTGTCAAGGTCACAAAGCCCTGGAATGGGAATTAAACCCAAAGCTTCTGGCTCAGTGGTAGGGATTCTAGCACTGCACCAGTAAACCTCCCCCTTGGCATCTGAGTATTTTTCTTATTCATTTGTGGGCGTCACTGGCTAGCTGGCATTTATTGCCCATCCCTAGTTGCCCTTGGAGGGCAGTTGAGAGCCAACCACATTGCTGTGGCTCTGGAATCACATGTAGACAAGACCAAGTAAGGATGGCAGCTTTCTTTCCCTAAAGGACATTAGTGCACCAGATGGGTTTTTACGACAATGGTTTCATGGTCATCAGTAGATTCTTAATTCCAGTTATTTTTAATTGAATTCAAATTCCACCATCTGCCGTGGCAGGATTCGAACCCAGGTCCCTAGAACATTAGCTGAGTTTCTGGATTCATAGTCTAGTGCAAATACCACTAGGCCGTCAGCACCCCCTCACTACCTGCCATTTTATGTTACCAAGCTGAAGGCTGTGATGGATGGGCTCCTTCATTAACAGAAGATTGTGAATGGAGCTGAACATTGAATTAATTGGGAACATTCCTGCTCCTCCCCTTATAAAAGAGAGAACAGTCATTGATGAAGCAGTTACAACAGCAGTACCCTGAAAGTGTGAAAAGTGATCTCTGACAAGCACAGCTTTCTTCCTGTGGATCAGGTACAATCAGGTAGCGTTTACTACCAAATAGACCTGTTGGACTTGAACCTGGTGTTGTGAGACTTCTTACTGTATCGGGTACAGTGACAGGCACCAGAAAGTTTCCACTGAATTTGGTTTCTCAAAGGATCTTTGTCAGCAACCTCCATCAGAAACAACAGTGACGTTGAGGGTAATTACTTCCATCTTTTCTCTGCTATTCAGCTCTTGCTTTCATGCCTCGATCGCAGCACTGATGAGGTTTGGAGCCAAGTGCTTCTGGCAGGACTGACACTGAATGCTGGTGAGCAGGTTGTTTGCAAGCAGAAGCCGCTTGATAGAACTATTGTTGGTTCCTTCCACCACGTTCCTGATGATTGGAAGAAGTTGATTGCCTGGGCTAGATTAATCCAATCTGTTGTGAATAGAAAATATTTGTGCAATAATCCACATTGCCAAGTGGAGGCCAGTGTGGGAGCTGCAGTGGGACAGTCCGCAGACTCTCTGGTGTAAGCTTATAATCAGGGCACAAAGCTTATTGTCAGGGCACATAAGCTTTGATGTATCATCTGCATTTAGCTACTATTTAATGTTGCACAGAGAGAACCAAGTTAACTGATGCACTGCGATCATTGGTGGTTTTCTTACTCTTAATTATTTGACAATGATAAATGGTGATGGAAATGTCATCACTAATCCAGTCTCCTAAAAGCCCATACTCCTTGTAGTATACCCTGCCGCACATGTTCGTGAATCTGGAAGATTTTGCTTTGAAGTGCCCATGGTCAAGTCATTAATTAAATATATCGTACTTGTAGTCTGAAGGTACAAATCCTCCATTTCATGTCTGATGCTAGTTTCCAGCCCAGCTCTACACTTCATTTTCGAATCTGCGTTAGTCATTCATCATCGACAGGCAATCTTGTCAAAAGTATGCTGAAAATTCAAGTCACTGATGTAATTTTCTCTTTTGTAAATGATGGGAGTGAATCAGTCTTATTGTGTGGGTGGCCACTCTACAGGGCATTAGCTTACAGAGGATTGGATCACCAGCCCATTACAGGAGCCTGATCATTTTTATTCCATTGGTTTTGTACACCATTCCAACAACAATCCAGTACGGGAAATTCAGGTCATTGGCGCCCAAGTAATAGAATCCCTACACTGTAGAGGGAGACTATTTGGCCCACCGAGTCGGCACCGAATCTCTGACAGAGTATCTTACCCAGGACCTTTCCCCCACCATATTCCCATAACCCCATGTATCATATCTACCATGGCTAATCCCTCTAACCTACATATCTTGGGACACTTAAGGAATAATTATTATGACCAATCCAACTAACCCACACATCTTTGGACTGTGGAAGGAAATGGGAGCACCTGCAGAAAACCCATGCAGACATTACAAGAATGTGCAATTTCCACACAGGCCGTCAGTCCTGGCTGGAATTGAACCTGGGTTGTGGCACTGATGATATAGAGATGCTGGCGTTGGACTGGGGTAAACACAGTAAAAAAGTCTTACAACACGAGGTTAGAATCCAACCAGTTTATTTGATAGTAATCTCACAAGCTTTTGGAAACAGCATTCCTTCGTCAGGTGTGTGGAAGGTTCTGATCAGAGAAGGGCATATAATGTCACACACAGTTTACAGAATACAAGTCTTTACAGCTAACCTGCTATTCAAGTCTAAAAGATGCTGATAGTGTGAACGGAGATAGGTTAAAGAGATGTGTATTGTCTCCAGACAGGACAGTAAGTGAGATTTTACAAGCCCAGGCAAGTCATGGGGGTTACAGATAGTGTGACATGAACCCAAGATCTCGGCTGAGGCTGTGTTCATGTGTGCGGAACTTGGCTATCAGTCTCTGTTCAGCGACTCTGCGCTGTTGTGTGTCATGAAGGCCGCCTTGGAGAACGCTTACCCGAAGATCAGAGGCTGAATGCCCGTGACCACTGAAGTGTTCACCAACAGGAAGGGAACAGTCTTGCCTTGTGATTGTCGAGTGATGTTCATTCATCCGTTGTCGTAGCGTCTGCATGGTCTCCCCAGCGTACCATGCTTCGGGACATCCTTTCCTGCAGCGTATTAGGTAGATAACGTTGGCCGAGTTGCAAGAGTATGTGCCGTGTACCTGGTGGATGGTGTTCTCACGTGAGATAATGTCATCTGTGTCAATGATCCAGCATGCCTTGCAGAGGTTGCTGTGGCAGTGTTGTGTGGTGTTGTGGTCACTGTTCTCCTGAAGGCTGGGTAGTTTGCTGTGAGCAACGGTCTGTTTGAGGTTGTGTGATTGTTTGAAGGCAAGAAGTGGGGGTATGGGGATGGCCCTGGTGAGATGTTTGTCTTCATCAATGGTCTGTTGAAGACTCTGGAGAAGATGTCGTAGCTTCTCCGCTCCGGGGAAGTACTGGATGACGAAGGGTACTCTGTCCACCGTGCCCTGTGTTTGTCTTCTGAGGAGGTCGGTGCGGTTTTTTGCTGTGGCGCGTCGGAACTGTTGAATGATGAGTCGAGCGCCACATCCTGTTCTTGTGAGGGCATCTTTCAGCATCTGCAGGTGTCTGTCGTGTTCCTCCTCATCTGAGCAGATCCTGTGTATACGGAGGGCTTGTCCATAGGGGATGGCTTCTTTAACGTGTTTAGGGTGGAAGCTGGAGAAGTGGAGCATCGTGAGGTTACCTGTGGGCTTGCGGTACGGTGAGGTGCTGAGGTGACCATCCTTGATGGAGATGCGTGTATCCAAGAATGCCACCTGTTGGTGCCACCTATCAATAACTCCTTCCAATAGACCCTGTACTATATGCACTATCAATGACTTCTTCGAATAGGCTGTGTACTACATGCACTATCAATAACTCCTTCCAGTAGACCGTGTATCACATGTACAATCAATAGCTTCTTCCAGTAGACCATGTATCACATGCACTATCAATGACTCCTTCCAGTAGACCATGTACCACATGCGCTATCAATAACTCCTTCCAATAGACCCTGTACCACGTGCACTATGACCCTTTCCAAGTTGTTTAACTTCCTGAGGAAGGTGGGTAATCACAGATTCAATTCAAAGAAGTTAAGCTGTATAGTTCCTCCCTGATTCTCAAGATTATCACGTGAAAACATGTGGCTACCTGTAAAACATCTCAATCTATATCCCTCAACCCTGACCACAGATACCATGGTTGACGTTTCAATGGTCCTAGCAGAACTGTAAGCCTCTTGGTGTTTCAAATTAACTTTGCATCTACTTATTCTTGCACCTTTGAGGTTTTTGTACATCAAGTATACAATCAGTTACAAGTAAAGAGTTAAAAGGACTAACTGTTGGATGCACCTGCAGAGCCTATTTGACACATTGATTATTCTGCACGAAGGAAAATTCTTCTAATCTCATATCCTGCTGTGGTTTTGTTAATTTTCTCTGATTCAAAAGTCTGATAGAATTTTATCTACGATATTCAGGTACTTCAACATTTCAAGGACTTTATTAGTTATATTTTGTGTATTTATCAACTAAGAAGGTAGGCATCATGGAGTCTTAGAGATATGCAGCACAAAAACAGGTCTTTCGGCCTAACTTGTCCATTTTGACTAGGTTTCCCAACTGACTAGTTCCACTTGCCTGCATTTGGCCCATATCCCTCCAAACCTTTCCCATCCATGTACCTGTCTAAATGTCTTTTAAATGTTATAATTGTACCCACCTCTACCATCTCCTCTGGCAGCTCATTCCATACACGCACCACCCTCTGCATGAAGAAGTTACCTCTTGGGTCACTTTTAAAACTTTTTCCTTTCAACTTAAACCTAATAGTTTTGGGCACCCGTAAGGAGAGCAATCCAGAATCCTCCAATATCATTGGAGCAGCTGCTGGGATATGTTTGGAAATATCGAGGGACAGTCGGTCATTTAATTTTTCCTTCCCTCGTGTGATCCCTATCCATAATAGTTGAGAGAGGAAAATTAGCAGATGAAGCACTGTGGCACAAAGCTGTTTCTACTGTCACATTTTGGCACCGGCATGACAGCTTCTGGGCTAATGAAAATAATTCAGCTCTGTAATCTGTCGCGTCAGATTTCCCCAATGATTTGGCTGGTTGAGATACTTAAGTGGCTTTCCAGTTCACAGCATAAAGAGCCAGCTTCTGGTCCTGGTCTGAACTGTGCCGGGTGATGTGACTCATTACAGGATCCTCCATGACCTGGGTTCGAGAAATGAAAGTCCACCAGGGTTTTTTGATTTGATTTGATTCAATTCATTATTGCCACATATATTGGGATGCATTGTTTCTTGTGCATTATACAGACAAAGCACACTGTTCATAGAGTTTGGGTGGCATGGTGGCATAGTGGTGAGCACTGCTGCCTCACAGTTGCAGGTTCAATTCCGGCCTTGGGTCACTGTCTGTGTGGAGTTTGCACATTCTCCCCGTGCCTGCGTGGGTTTCCTCTGGGCGTTCCGGTTTCCTCCCATAGTCCAAAGATGTGCGGGTTAGGTTGATTGGCCATGCTAAATTGATCCTAGTGTCTGAGGAATCATGAGGGTAAATGCGTGGGGTTATGGGAATAGGGCCTGGATGGGATTGTGGTCAGTGCAGACTCGATGAGTTGAATGGCCTCCTTCTGCAGGGATTCTATGATTCTATACATCGGGGAGAAGGAAAGGAGAGAGTGCAAGATGTAGTTGTAGCTGAGATGTGGAGAAAGATCAACTCAAATAAGGTAGGTCTATTCAAAAGTCTGATGGCAGAAGGGAAGAAGCTGCTCTTGAGTGTGTTTCCTGGTTCTAATGGTTATCCACGGGTTCCTGAAGTGTGTGAATGAGAGCCGGAATGGAATTCTCTTGTTTCTTTTGGTCTACCAATACCACACCCACACATATAGAATGTAGTAAGCCAAGATGTGTTCGGGACCTGTAGAACGGCAAGAAGTCAGTGTTCTCAGTGAAAGCAGCGTGAACAAAAGACAACCTTTATGTAGCAATGGCCTTTATTGTTTGATAAAAGATTTCATAAAGGTCATTGAATGACCTACTTTGCTGTGAATGTGACTTGTTTCTCCAGAACTTATGCACATACTGTTACAATTCAGCTTCACTAAGACAGCCAGAATGTGTAGTTATTAATGAAAAGTACAATGATCTAATTGTATGAAGTTGCTTTTGGCAGGCTGCACTGTATGGGGTTGAGTGTCTGAAGTTGTGTCAGATAGCAGTGCGTTGGCATTGAAAATGTTTATTTAGCTAAACCTCAACGCTCAGTGAATGTATTTTTTTTCCTATGATATTCTCTGCTTTTTGCCCTGAAGGTGCTGAGCCTTGATGAGAAAGCTTCTGTGTAAGCTTTCAGTTTTACTTTTATGTTTAGTCCAGGTCAACTGAGTTCAACCCCAGAAGAAAAAGATGAGTGATCCTTTCTTTTGTAAAAGATTAACATATTCAGCTACCTGTGAGTGAAAGAAAACAAGCCAAGGTTGGAAGAGGGGCAGACGTGATTGAATGTGAGTCCTCTGTCACGTATCTGGCCCACTGTGGGAAAGAGATACAGTGCATTTTTAATATTCTCTAAAGATACAGAAAGCTGTGAAGTTCATCAAAAGGAGAACTGTCTGCCCACATCCATGCTTGGAGGGACAAAGAGCGTAGAGACCACAAAAATAATGTAAACATATCCACAGAATCTCTGATCCATGTATTTCCCAGCAAGGAAGTTACTTATCTGTGGGAATTTGTTCATTTCCTAATTTGTGGCACTTGGGCGTCGCTGGTTGGCCAGCATTTATTGCCTATCCCACTGAATGAGTGGCTTGCTAGGCCATTTCAGAGGGCAGTTGAGAGTCAACCACATTGCTATGGCTCTGGAGTCACATGTAGACCAGACCGGGTAAGAACAGCAGATTTCCTTTATAAGACCACAAGACATAGGAACAGAAGTAGGCCACTCGGCCCATTGAGTCTGCTCTGCCATTCAATTATGTCTGATATTTTTTTCATCCCAATTCTCCTGCCTTTTCCCCATAATCCCTGATCCCCTTACTGACCAAGAGCCTATCTCTCGCTGTTTTAAAGACACTCAATGACTTGGCCTCCACAGCCTTCTGCGGCAAAGAGTTCCACAGATTCACCACTCTCTGGCTGAAGAAATTCCTCCTCATCTCTGTTCTAAAGGATTGTCCCTTTAGTTTGAGGTTGTGCCCTAAAGAACATGAGTGAACCAGGTGGGTTTTTCTGACAATTGACAATGATTTCCTAGTCATCAGTGGATTCCAAGTTCCACATACCTTTCTTTATTGAATTCAAATTCCACTAGCTGCTGTGGCGGAATTCGAACCCGGGGTTCCCAGAACATTAGCTGAGTTTCTGGATTAATAGTCTAGTGATGATATCACCACACCATTGTCTCGCCTAATTGGAAATATCAATAAAAACATAGAATCCCTACAGTGCAGAAGGAGACTACAAAGTTGCACAATGGTCCATTTTCCATCACAATGTATTATCCACAGTAAGAAGTCTCACAACACCAGTTAAAGTCCAACAGGTTGCACGAGCTTTCAGAGCGCTCTTCCTTTATCAGGTGAGTGCAAGATTTGTTTCACAAACAGGTCATATATAGACTTAAACTCAATTGCAAGATAATGATTGGAATGCAAGTCAGAACAAGTCTTTACAGGTGCAGACAATGTGTGGAAAGAGGGTTAAGCATAGGTTAAAGACATATGAATTGTCTCCAGCCAAGACAGTTAGTGAGGTTTTGCAAGCCCAGGCAAGTCATGAGGGTTATTGATAGTGTGACATGAACCAAAGATCCTGGTTGAGGCCGTCGTCATGTGTGTGGAATTTTCTGCTTAACGATTCTGCACTGTCATGTGTCCTGAAGGCCGCCTTGGAGAACGCTCACTTGAAGATCAGAGGCTGAATGCCCGTGACTGCTGAAGTGTTCCCCGACAGGAAGCAAATACTCCTGCCTGGTAATTGTCAATTGGTGTCCATTCATCTGTTGTCGTAGTGTCTGCATGGCCTCGCCAATGCCTTGGGACATCCTTTCCTGCAGCGTATCGGGTAGACAACGTTGGCCGAGTCGCAAGAGCATGTACTGTGTACCTAGTGGATGGTGTTCTCACGAGATATTGTGGCATCCGTGTTGATGATCCGGCACGTTTTGCAGAGGTTGCTGTGACAGGGTTGTGTGGTGTCGTGGTCACTGTTCTCCTGAAGGCTGGGTAGTTTGCTGCGAACAATGGTCTGTTGTGCGGTTGTTTGAAGGCAAGTAGTGGAGGTGTGGGGATGGTCTTGGCGGGATGTTCTTATGCATAATATGTGGAACAGTACATCTACCTAGACAATAATTACACTCCACCAACAAAGATATGAACTTCTCAGATACAGAAAATGTCGCAGACGCTTTCGGTGGCTTATCCATCTTCATCATGTAGGAGATTAAGGGCAGCAGGATCACTGTGATCCACTGCCACCCCCCCCCCCCCCCCCCCCGCCCCACCCCACCTCAAATCACACACCATCTTGACTTGAACATACATTGCTGTTCCTTCGCTGACACAGTGTTCTAAAGCTTTCTACCTAATAGCAGTGTGGAACACAGTGATTAAAGAATAAGGCTCACTACCGCTTTCCAGGAACAACAAAGGATTGCCAACAATGCTGATATCCCAAGAATGATTATTTTAAAAAGCACACATCAACACACTTGAAAGGAAATGCTTTTTTTTGCTGCATTAAGACAAGCATCGACCTCCACTGAAATACTGAGAGTAAATTTAAGAGAATGGGTTAATCCTTTAGCAATAATGATCCTACATTCTCTGCTGTAAATGTTAATGAGCTACAACATTAATCTTATGTGATTAAATGCATGGACAATTTGGCAAGCTAATTGAGACATGTGGCCACAGATCTTGTAGTCGGAGATATGTGACAATATACCTGCCTGAATGAGAAAACAGAAAATTGAGATTATTTTTTATAAAAAAATTCTACATTTTAAGATATTATTTTGGGTAATTGCTGAAATAAATAAATAATTCTATTGCGGATGAATAAATGTGCGCCTTCACTCCGGTAAACAATGTAAAATTCTGTCCCCTCTTGTGTTCGATTTGCCCGTGAAAGGTATATTTTTTTCCTTGACTCACAACTGACGTCTGTGCAGTAACCTGCTTCATTAGTTCTCATTAGGCGCGTGTGGTTAGAATTTCTGAAACCGAAAACTCACTTCTGCTCTGGCAATCAAATGATACTTTCTCGTCCAGATATTCTTGTTTCCAAGTGGCGGAGCCTGTGCTTTGCTTTCTTGCAGCCTTCAGCAGGGTCACCTTTCGTGTCAGCTGCCCTCAGCTTTGACTTCTGAAGGCTCCTGTTGTTGCCCATGGACTGATCCTCCCCAGCGGGTAAAAGGGTGACAGCTTGTCGATCCTGGAACAACCTGCCTCTTGCCTACTTAACCCGGTGACATAATGGCCAGCGACTGTCGCCTTCTGAGCAGAGGAGACTTATTGTGAAGGGGAAAAGAACATTCATTATATATTGACTCAAGTAAAGTTAATTTATTAGTCACACGTCTGACATTCACACTGCAATGAAGTTACTGTGAAGATCCCCTTGTTGCCACACTCTGTTTGGGTACACTGAGGGAGAATTTAGCACGGCCAATTCACCTAACCCGCACATCTCTCAGACTGTGGGAGGAAACCAGAGCACCTGGAGGAAACCCATGCTGACACAGGGAGAATGTGCAAGCTCCACACAGACAGTGACCCAAGCCGGGAATCGAATGCAGGTCTCTGGCACTGGGAGGCAGCAGTGCTAACCACTGTGCCATTGTGTTGCCACACGTAAATTGCAGGGCTTTTAAGCAAAATACTTAATGAATAAATTCAACTTTTTGTTTCTCTTCCTTTCCTCCCAATCTGTTTCTGATGACAGTTCCACGAAATTATGCCGTCCCACTACGGGCTGGGAAGGGAAGTTTCAGGTCTGGTTGGCTTTGACCTTGAGAACTCACAAGAGATATCATGCTTCCATTAGCAGCAGCCCTACAGGCTGAGCTATAGCACATCCAGACTAAGGCCTTCCAGTGGGGACTGAAATCCAGGTTAACGCTGCTGTTGAGGACTGTTCAGTGCTGATTGCAGAGAGATGAGTGCTCCTAATGGGATTTTATTTCGTCTCAGCTGGCACTGAAACCACTCCCCTCCCCCCAGCCATCACTACAAACCCCCACCCCCAGACAGATGTAGCTGACATAAAGCAATTCTTTGTGTAGGAAACAAATAAAGGAGATTGTTAAGAGCAAACGGCAAACAATGTGTACAGGCCATGAACAGCTCACACTTGGTCTCTTTGCTATATTTGCTTACACCCAGTAGGATTTGCTTACAGAAAATTGGATTAACAAATTCTAGCTTCTCCTTTCCGGCCAGCTTCATGTCAGCTCTCTTGCTGGGTGGATTCACCGTTCCCCATTTAAAAAGTTGTTTTCCCTTCATCGTCACTTCTGCCCCCATCCCTTCCACCGTCCCAGTGTCACTGATTGAGAACTTGTTTGTTCTTGTCAGCAATTGGTTCTGGGGAGGTACAGAAAGGCCAATTGTGTAGCTGCCGCTCACTGGCTCTGCAGCTCCAAGGATCATTGAACTGAAGTGGGGAGAACCTGAGGACATTGAGGCATATAAAAGAACAAAGAAGAATAAAGAAATGTACAGCACATGAATAGGCCCTTCAGCCCTCCAAGCTTGTGCCGATCAGGAGACCCTAACTCTGATCTGAACTGCCCCCCCCCCCCCCCTTATTTTGAGGCTGTGCCCTCTAGTTCTGCTGTCCTGTCTAAGCAGGAAGAATCTCTCTACCTCTACCCTATCTGTCCCCTTCATTATCTTATACGTCTCTATAAGATCCCCCCTCAGCCTTCTAAACTCCAACAAGTACAGACCCAGTCTATTCAATCTCTCCTCATAGGCTAACCCCCTCATCTCTGGTATCAGCCTAGTGAACCTTCTCTGCACTCCCTCCAAGGCCAATATATCCTTCCGCAAATGTGGCGACCAAAACTGCACACAGTACTCCAGTTGCGGCCTCACCAGTACCCTGTACAGTTGCAGCAAGACCTCCCTGCTTTTATATTCTATCCCCCTCGCTATAAAGGCCAACATTCCATTCACCTTCTTGACCACCTGCTACACCTGTAGACTGGGTTTTTGCGATTCATGCACAAAGACCCCCAGGTCCCTCTGCACCATAGCATGCTGCAGCTTTTCGCCTTTTAAACAATAATCCCTCCTACTATTATTTCTACCAAAGTGGATAACCTCACATTTGCTAACATTATACTCCATCTGCCAGGTCCTCGCCCACTCGGTCAGCCTATCCAGATCTCTCTGCAGACTTTCCGCACCTTCCACGCAATTTGCTTTTCCACTCATCTTCGTGTCATCAGCAAATTTCGTTACCCTACACTCAGCCCCCTCCTCCAGATCATCTGTGTAAATGGTAAACAGTTGAGGCCCCAGCACCGATCCCTGCGGCACTCCACTAGTCACCAACCGCCAATCAGAATAGCATCCGTTGATTCCAACTCTCTGCTTTCTATTAGACAACCAATCCTCTATCCACGCTAACACCTTACCCCCAACTCCGTGCACCCTAACCGTTTGCAGCAACCTTTTGTGAGGCACCTTATCAAACGCCTTTTGGAAATCTAAAAACACCACATCCACCGGTTCCCCTCTGTCTACCGCACCTTGTGTTGGGTCCATTTAGAAACAATGACAGAGTCAAACTAAGTCATTAATAATTAAAAACAGAAAATGCTGGTTAAACTCAGCAGGCCTGGCAGCATCTGTGGAGAGAGAAATACAGATAATGGCCAGAATTCTCCCCAGCCACCACTGCAAGTGAGGACGGAAAAATTGGTGCTCAGCCAAATCTCTGTTCACTGCAGAGAATCCCGCTGCTGTGAGCAGGCAGAGGATTCTGTCCAATGCTTCAAATCCATGTGATCCTTCTACAGTTCTGTACGGTCTCGAAATGTTAACTGTATTTCTCCTTCCATAGACGCTGCCAGATCTGCTGAGGTTTTTCAAAATGTTCTGGTTTTGATTTCAGATTTCCAGTATCCACAGTATTTTGCTCTTATTGAAGGATTATTATTATTAATAGGCAAGAACAACATTTTTTTTTACAAAGAAACTGGGAACACAAAATGAATTTAAAAGGCAGTGCAATTTTTAAAATAAGATTGGTGAATGTTAGAAACACAGAATGGACACGTTTCCAGACCAAACAAAACTCCTGTGCATGAACAAGTCTATTGTTCAAAGAGGAATTTCACAATAAGGTCTAAATAGAAACATTATGACTTCCAGTAATCTAACGGTTCAAATACTGAAAGTGAAAAAAAGCTACCTTGTTCCAAAATTCTCAAAGCATGAAGCCGTTGCAGCAGTTATATGTTGCAAAGAAATATCAGGAATAATGAAATATCTGGAATTAGGAATCTACTAATGACCATGAAACCATTGCCCATTGACAGAAAAACCCAACTGGTTCACTAATGTCCTTCAGTGGAGGAAATCTGCCGTCCTTACCTGGTCTGGCTTACATGTGACTCCAGAGCTACAGCAATACCGGAAGTCATAATGTTTCTATTTAAACCTTATTGTGAAATTCCTATTTGAACAATAGACTTTTTCATGCACAGGAGTTTTGCTTGGCCTGGAAATGTGTCCATTCTGTGTTTCTAACATTTACTGTTCTTATCTTTAAAACTGCCCTCAGGCGACTAGGGATGGGCAGCCAGTGACGCCCATTTCCCACGAATGACTAAGAAGAAAAGTTCATCAATGACTTCTCCGTGCTTCATTCTAAAGTGGACATTTAGAATCTCAAACAGTAACAGAATTGGTTTTCACTGATTGAGTTGTGGAACTGAATTGCTCTTGAAGAAGATCTCTTGTTCTTCAGACCATTCAGTCCATCATGTCTGTGCCAGCTCTTTGAAAAAGCTGTGCAATTCATCCCACTGCACTCCACAACCAGGCAAATTCAATGATATGTTCAAATACTTTTGAAATTTACTATTGAATCTACTTCCACTACTGTATCAGGCAGTGCATTTTTTTGATACTGACAGTAATAATTAACTGCACTGTTCTATACAGTGGGTAAAGAGGCACGGCCTCTCTTAATTCCCTCTTGATGTTTTTGCCAGTTGCCTTTAATCTGTATCCTTTGGTTACTGCACATTCTCCCTAAACATTCTGTCAAAAGTTCTCCGAATTTTGAACGTCTCTATTAACCTCCTCTGCTCTAAGATTTGATTTGATTTGATTTATTATTGTCACATGGATTGGTATCTGGTTTATCATCACACAGAGAAAACATACTGTTCATAGGGTACACAGGAGAGCAGGAAAGGAGAGAGTGCAGAGTGTAGTGTTAGAGTCACAGCTGGGGTGTAGAGAAAAATCGGCTTAAGCTATTGTAGGTCCATTCAAAAGTCTGACAGCAGCAGGGAAGAAGCTGTTTTTGAGTCGGTTGGTACGTGACCTCAGACGTTTGTATCTTTTTCCCAACGGAAGAAGTGGAAGAGAGAATGTCCGGAGTGCATTGATTATGCTGGTTGCTTTTCTGAGGCAGTGGGAAGTGTAATTGGAGTCAATGGATGAAAGACTAGTTTGCGTGATTTTCACCACACTTCCCTCTAATTTCTTTTGTTGGGCATGCTCGATTCATTTAAATGTGTGGGTGCTTTAAATCTCGAGGCAGCACAGTGACACAGTGATTAGCACTGCTGTCTCACAGTGCCAAGGACCTGGGTTTGATTCCCGGCTTGGTCACTGTATTTATGCAGTCTGCACGTTTTTCCCATGTCTGTGTGGATTTCCTCTGGGCGCTCTGGTTTCCTCCCACAGTGGCAAAGACGTGCTGATTAGGTGCATTGGCTGTGCTAAATTCTCCCTCGATGTACCCGAACAGACATCAGAATGTGGCGACTAGGGGATTTTCACAGTAACTTCATTGCAATGTTCACGTAAGCTGACTTACTGCAGTAATAAATAAACTTATCTTAACATTTTACAAAATATGCATGCATACACTGTACTTTTAAAATGCCTTAAAATTGAGCTTTTCTACCCAAGTCCTTTATACGATGAAGTTATTTTATTCAAGTCCTGAAACTTCTTACAGAAGGACTCAGAGGGTTTGCACCCTATGGGAAGAAATGACCGGAGGCTGCTTTCTCATGTGACCCTTAGACCTAGCCAGGGAGCAGATTGCACCTCTCAGGGAGATGTCTGTCGAGCCGAGAATCCCTTGATTATTTATTTCTCTGGAAAACGATACAAACAATGTCAACAGTAAACTGCAGCTTCTTGAAGATATCAAACTCGGAAACGCACATCTACAGCGATAAATCTTTAAATAATGACAGGCTGTGAAATTTTTTGACATTCGATGCAGACATGGAGACAAATAAATCCTTCAGAAGGACGTCCATGATTGGCAGAAGACGTTGAGAGGCTTAGCAAACAGCTTCCATGATTTATTGACACCTGATGCACAAAGTAAACCACTCTGCTGATAAATATGAACGTTAACTTGGCAGTTTGTTTTCAAAATATTTTAAAATAACTGTCTTTGATGCCTCTGTGAATAACACTGGAATTTTTGCCTGAATGAAAGACACTACATGAAGGCAAGATATTGTTGAATGACTCCTGCCTTGTCTCTCAGCAATTCGCACCCTGGATAAATATCTCGATAGGATCCTTATTGCTTTCCTTCAAGTATTGAGGCAGCTTTATTCCAGCAGATACCCTTAGGTAACTGTGTCTTGGGAAATCATATGCAATGTACAATTTTTTTTTGACAATCTCCTTCACTGAACAACAAATGTTGCTCTTCTTCCCCCATTC
Source organism: Carcharhinus amblyrhynchos (assembly GCF_965287045.1). Taxonomy (NCBI): domain Eukaryota; kingdom Metazoa; phylum Chordata; class Chondrichthyes; order Carcharhiniformes; family Carcharhinidae; genus Carcharhinus; species Carcharhinus amblyrhynchos. Next base: position 167,889,164 of record NC_137324.1, read on the forward strand.
TACATTTTCCGTCAGCACTATGTACATTGCAAGAGCGACTACACTTCAGCAATGTTGTGAAGCATTTTTGAAATGTCCTGTGGTTCTGAAAGTTGGTGTATAAGGTGCAAGCCTACCCAGAGTTTTCTTCATTTCAGAGTCAGAATTAATCAACAATATCATTTCCAAATGATTTCACACAAATTGGAAATTTGAAGCATCTAATTCTATCTGAATGTTTCACACTACCTTCTTGTTTACATAATGTGGAGTTGCCGGCATTGGGTAAGCTTGGTAAGAAGTCTCACGACACCAGGTTAAAGTCCAACAGATTTATCTGGAATCATGAGCTTTTGGAGTGCTGCTCCTTCCTCACCTGATGATGAAGGAGCAGTGCTCCGAAAGCTCATGATTCCAAATAAACCTGTTGGATTTTAACCTGGTGTTGTGAGATTTCTTCTTGTGTACAGCCACAATCTGTCTTGCAATCGAATATGTCAGGATACCGCAACAGGGGCCACGTGCCTATGATTCAGGATGTGGAGATGCCGGCGATGGACTGGGGTCAACACAGTAAGTTGTCTCACAGTACCAGGTTAAAGTCCAACAGGTTCATTTGGTAGCAAAAATTGCTAGCTTTTGGAGCACTGCCCCTTTATCAGGTGAGTGAGGGTTCTATTCACAAATGGGGCATATAAAGACACAAGCTCAATTTACAAAATAATGGTTGGAATGCGAGTCTGTCTTTATATGCCCTGTTTGTGAATAGGACTCCCACTCACCTGATGAAGGGGCAGCGCTCTGAAAGCTAGTGGCTTTTGCCACCAAATAAACCTGTTGGACCTTAACCTGGTGTTGTGAGACTTCTTCCAATGATTCAGCACATAGCAAGTTCCATACTTCACTCATTGACACCACTACTTCTAAATGGAGATCAGACAATTCCATAAGACCATAAGATATAGGAGCAGAATTAGGCCGTTTGGATCATCGAGTCTGCTCTGCCATTCAGTCACTGCTGATATGATTCTCATCTCCATTCTCCTGCTTTCTCCCCATAACCTTTGATCCCCTTGTTGATCAAGAACCTATCTAAAGATACTCAATAACCTGGCCTCCACTGTCTTCTGCAGCAAAGAGTTCCACAGATTCACCACCCTCAGGCTGAAGAAATTCCTCCCCATCTCAGTTTTATAGGAGTGTGCCTTCACTCTGAGATTGTGCTCTCAAGTTCTCGTCTCTCCCACTCGTGGAAACATCCTCTTCAATTCCACTCTATCTAAGCCTCTCAGTATTCTGTAAGTTACAATTAGATCCCCCCCTCACCCTTCTGAACTCCATTGAGTATAGACCCAGACTCCTCAACTGCTCCTCAAATGACAAACCCTTCATTCTTGGGATCATTCTTGTGACCTCCGCTGGAAGTTCCCAGTGGTTCCATAAAGCTCTTTCCTACAGGGATAAGAAACTGGGCATCAAGACCAAGAGTTGGGATGAAGCCTTTTTACTCGTGATATGGAACCTTGCTTTTTTTTTTGGACAGCAACGAAACGGGATTAGACAGAGTGGATTCAGAAAGAATGTTCCTGATGGTGGGTGAGTCCAGAAATAGCGGTCATAATTTGAGGATAAGGGAAAACCTTTCAGGACTGAGGTGAGGAGAAATTTCTTCACCCAGAGAGTGGTGAATCTGTGGAATTCACAACCACAGAAAGTAGTTGAGGCCAAAACGTTGTGTGATTTCAAGCAGATGTAGCTCTTGGCGCTAAAGTGATCAAGGGATATGAGGGGCAAGGCAGGATTGGGATATTGAATTCGATGATCAGCCATGATCAAAATGAATGGCAGAGCAGACTCGAAGGGCTGAATGGCCTCCTCTTGTTTCGAATTTCTATGTAAATAGAAAAGAAGCACTTTCACCTCCAGCAATGTCTCACATATAGCAGGACACAAGTGGAGGTTCAGGCAGTGTACTTAAGATAGTCGGGAGCATGAGAGCCACCAATAACTGGGAGGTGGGCAGCTAACAGCTTCAGGCTGCACTTATGACCCCAATCCAGAATCTCCAACCAGCTCAGTCGCTCTCCTGAAGATAACTTCAATTATTTGCAGGTTGGAGACAACTGTCTCCAAATAGCTTCCTCCTCAGAAACATGCTTGGGCTGCATGTGGACATACTTCTCCAATTTGATGACCAGATGCTCAAAGCTTTCTCTGTACAGACATTCCAGACTTTTTCCCCCCAAAGGATGGTTCATCCTGCCCACTCCTGAGCACCAGCTGCTACTCTATGTTGGTACCGTGTTGGCTCATCTGAGAACTGGGCTGATCGAGGCTAGGAAGCAATAATTATAGGTGTAAGATAACAACAGAATTGTGACAGCCTGCATACCAGTGTGTGTAAAATCTATTTTTCTCACTCTTCCCACCTTTAAACGTACACAAACTCCCACATGTCACATGCTTGTTCCCTTCTCTCCTTCCCATCCTCATTCCCTCTCTCTACCTCCCACGCTCACTCTCCCTTTTATCTTTAACTCTCACTGTCTGGAGCTTACTCTGTCTGTCTTTTACCCCCCTCTCCCTCTCTTTTCCATTTCATGGCCTCCTCTATCTTTCTCCAGCTCTCCCGTTCTGTAGCCCAGAAGATGAAATTTCCTATTACTGGAGCAGACTCAGTCCATTGGAATCTTGTGGTTTACAGGTGCAGAATTTTAACTATCGAATTTACGGGACTGTATTAGTTAGAATAGACTAGAGTAGAATCCCTACGGTGCAGAAGGAGGCCATTCGCCTCCACTAACATAAATGCCACCCAGGCCCTATCTACATCAACCCACATATTTACCCCACTAACCCCTCTACCCTACGCATCCCAGGACACTAAGGGACAACTTAGAATGGCCAATAAACCTAACCCACAAATCTTTGAACTGTGGGAAGAAACTGGAGCACCCGAAATAAATCCATGCAGACACGGAGAGAATTTGCAAACTGCCCAGTGACCCAAACCGGGAATCGAACCCAGGTCCCTGGTTCTGTGAGGTACCAGTGCTAACCACTGTGCCACTGTGAACCACCCCTACAATTACAGGTGATGATTACCCATTAAATAGAGGAAGACTGCACAGTGCAATCCAACTTTATATATTTGTTTGTGGGGTGCGGTTGCCGCTGGCTTGGCTAGCATTTATTGCCCATCCCTAATTGCCTTTCAGCTGAGGGCATTTAAGAGTCAATCACATTGCTGCGGCTCTGGAGTCACATGAGGCTAGACCAGATAAAGGCGGCAGATTTCCTTCCCTAATAGACGTCAGTGAACCACGTGGGTTTTGACGACGAATAACAATGGTTTCATGGTCACCAGCAGATTTTACATCTAGCTGCCTCTCAGATAGACGTAAAAAATCCTGTGGCACCATTTGATGAAGAGAAAAGTTCTCCTGCTGTCCTGACAATTAGTTATATTTAATTAGTTATAGTCAATACGGTTGGCATGGTGGCACAGTGGTTAGCAATGCTGCCTCACAGCTCTAGGGACCCGGGTTCAGTTCTGGCTTTGGGTCACTGTCTGTGTGGAGTTTGTACATTCTCCCCGTGTCTGCGTGGGTTTCCTCTGGGTGTTCCGGTTTCCTCCCACAACCCAGAGGTGTCCAGGTTAGGTTGATTGGCCATGCCAAATTGACCCTAGTGTCAGGGGCGTAGCAAGTTATCCTTCAGGGAGGACCTTCGCTATCTGTCCATTTGCCACTTTGCTCTTTCTGAGATCTTGCTGTGGCACAAATTTGCTGCCATCCCCCACTCTCTTGTACACGTGGAAAGTAATTGACCCCATTGAGAGGCAGCCCAGAGCTATGCTTGTATAAAAGTAAGTCCTTTCCGTCAGTGAAGATGTACAGACTGTGGAAGCTGGGGATTGAATTGGTTAAGCTTTTCACCCAGCATCTCAAACTGAAAAATCCTTCAGTTCGCCACAGACGTCAGGGTTGAAGAGATGTTTGCTGTGTAGCCTCAGTGAGTCAAGTGCTATATTCTACTGCTGCTAACTCCCTGATGTAAAAAGCAGGCGCAGGTTATTTGAGTAGCTGTCAGAGTGTGTCATAATTGGACATATCTTCAAAACCACTCCACCAAACGTTGTAGGGAAACTGTCCGAATATGAGGCAAAGCAGTTAAATATTTATTATGTGCTCTCCATAACTGTTGACTTAACGGCTTACTGGGTTTGAAAGAGACGAATGCTGATCCATTTTGGCTGGCTGGAATATGAATTGCTACCAGGGGGGTTTAATTCCCTCTATCTGCTATTCTTAATGCACTCCTTAACATGATTGCATTAATTTCCTATCTCCATTTTATTAATGCATCTGTTAACCTGTCTATGGTACCTATGATTAGCACACAGATGGACTAACTCCCCCTTTGTCTCAGCTGTTTCATTTAACTGTCAGCTTAAGCCAGCGCTAAAGAGAAAATGATGAGTTGTAATGTTCAAAGAAAGACATGGTTAGCAATGGAAACCCACTTATAGGCACGGTGTCAACATTTTAAAGTCAGATATAGCACAGCCAAATGTAAAGGAAAGCTTCTTCTAATTTGTCCCAACTACACGTCTTCAGAATATCACCCTCAACTTTTGTTTCCATTGCACAGACTAGCCCTCCTCACTGAATCAAGCTGACAGTATTTGATTTATTATTGTCATATATATTAGTATACAGTGAACAGTGTTGTTTCTTGTGCGCTGTACAGACAAAGCATACCGTTCATAGAGAAGGAGAGGAGAGAGTGCAGAGTGTTACAGTTATAGCTCGGGGTGTAGAGAAAAATCAACTTAACATTAGGTAGGTCCATTTAAAAGTCTGACGGCAGCAGGGAAGAAGCTGTTCTTGAGTCGGTTGGTACGTGACCTCAGACTTTTGTGTCTTTTTCCCGACGGAAGAAGGTGGAAGAGAGAATGGGGTGCGTGGGGTCCTTAATTATGCTGGCTGCATTTCCGAGGCAGCGGGAAATGTAGACAAGAGTCAGTGGGCTGCAGGATGGTTTGAGTGATGAACTGGGCTTCGTTCACGACCGTTTGTAATTTCTTGTAGCCTTGGAGCCATACCAAGCTGTGGTACAATCAGAAAGACACTTTCCATGGTGCATCTGTAAAAGCTGGTGAGAGTCGTAGCAGACATTCCAAACTTACTTAGTCTTCTGAGAAAGTAGGGGCATTGGTTGGTGGGTTTAGCTCCGTATTGGAACCCATGACTCGATCTGCAGCCTCCAAACAGCCCCAACTGCTTTTTATATATAGGGGACATCCACTGGCATTGGAGAGCGGGCACTTTGTTCCATTATCTCGACTGGATTCAAACCCAATACCCAGAAGCTTACGGGGTATGGTTTGAACTCACTGAATGTGCTTTCCAGCCACCCTCCGCACCCTTCTAGTTTAATAATAATTCTATTTCTGTGAAAAGTCACAAGTTGATGCTTATTTTACTTATGTTTTAATTACCTTTTAGCTGCAGTGCTCACCAGCACTATCATGAAGAGCCATTCTGGTTGATGTCAGCATAGAGAGAGAGAGAGACTCCCCATGTGCATATTTTATATACCATATATTACAAAAATACATGTCATTCTATATTACAAATATATATAGTGTATATTGTAAAAAGTGCCAGCTATGCTGTGCTAGAAGGCTTTGGGTTCAAGTTCTATTCAAGGACTGAAGGCTGAACACTCCAGTGCACTATAGAGGGGCTGCTGCACTGTTGGAGGTGCCTGCTTTTGGATGAGGCGTCAAACTGAGACCATGTTCAGGATTTTCTGCCCCCTACGCCCCCTCCTCCTGCCGTGGCAGGTTCCCCACAGCAAACCATTCAGATGTTCATTGACTTTGATGGGACTGGAGGATCATACTGGCAGGAAGGGTTGGAAGATTCTGCACACTGCTTGCTCTGTCAGGTCAAAGATCACAAGATGCGCATTCGTAGAAGAGCCGAGTGGATATTCCTGTTGTCCTGGCCAATATTTATTCCTCAATCAATATCACAAAAGCAGATTATCTGCTCATTATCACACTGCTGTTTGTTTGGAGTTTGCGCTGTGCAAATTGATTTCTGCATTCCACCAGTGGAATGCAAAAATCGCTTTAGAAGTACATCATTGGTTGTGAAGCTCTTTAGCTCACCCCGAGATGGGGATGCAGGGTTTACCTTTCATAGAGCCATAGAAATTTACAGCATGGAAACAGGCCCTTCGGCCCAACTTGTCCATGCCGCCCAGTTTTTACCACAAAGCTTGTCCCAATTGCCTGTGTTTGGCCCATATTCCTCTATACCCATCTTACCCATGTAACTATCTAAATGCTTTTTAAAAGACAAAATTGTACCTCTACTATTGTCTCTGGCAGCTCGTTCCAGACACTCACCACCTTCTGTGTGAAACAATTGCCCCTCTGGAGCCTTTTTGTATCTCTCCCCTCTCACCTTAAACCTATGCCCTCTAGTTTTAGACTCCCTACTTTTGGAAAAAGATGTTGACTATCTAGCTGATCTATGCCCCTCGTTATTTTATAGACCTCTATAAGCTCATGCCTAAGTCTCCTATGCTGCAGAGATAAAAATTGTGCTGAGCTAGCTTCCTTACAGAGACAGTCCCTATGTTAGTTCCTTGTTGCTGATGGTTGTTCCTGTTTTCTTCATGTTCCCCTTCTACGATGCACAAAATTGGAAGTTTAAAATATGCCTACGGAAATCTCGAGGGAACAGACTGGAGTAAATGAGACCACACTAGTTCCACAGAGGAACATATCTGAAGGTGCTATTAGTAAGCTTCTCCTGGGTTCATTTACCAAGTCCATTTGGAGTCAGCAGAAACTAAGGAACATCATGATCTCATTCTTCCAAATGATTCCAATCCTATTTGATTGTTTGTTAATGTCTGGATAGTTAGTGTGTATTACATAATTACTGGCGCGTGACTGCTAAACCACTGACAGAATTAAAACGTTGTCATTTGCAATCTGAATGCTTTAATGTCTGCTGTTTCAAAAACGAAAATCAAGGAAATAATCAAAAGCAGTCGCACAAAGAACAGTGGGGAATGTTGGGAATCTTTTTCACACAATGCATTATGATCTGGAACACTTTATATGGAAGGAAAATAGCCTGTTGATGTTCTCTGCTGATTCCATCCGTCATAACTCAATAATTATATCACCATGGGACCTTCATTTAACTCTGTACTCCTCCTTCTTATCTCCAAATATTTCCTATTAGCAGCTTTTGTCATGTTTTTATGTGCTCTAACGTTTACATAACTAAGTTGGGCTGTCCGTGCATTCACTTGCATGCCCATTTTGGCTACAGCTCCAGACCTGGTCCCATCAGTCTACTTGCACTTCCTCTTTCTCTTTTTAACTTTTATCTTGTCTTCACCGCTCTGCGACCCTCTTCTGTTGCCAGGCCGCGTTTTCACCTCTCCTCTCTCAGATACCCTGCTCCCAACCAACTCTTCAGGACTTGATCTCCTTCTGTAGAAGGGGCATACGGACTCAGAACATTAACTCTGCATCCCTCGCCACAGATGCTGCCAGACCTGCTGAGCGTATCCAGCATTTTCTGTTTTTAATTCCTCGATCCTCCTGCTTTCATTGCCACTGCCCCAAGATTGAAAGATGTGCGGGTTAGGTGGATTGGCCATGTTAAATTGCCCTCTTAGTGTCAAGGGGACCAGCTAGGGTAAATGAAGGGGTTATAGGTGTAGGGCCTGGGTGGGATTGTGGTTGATGCCGATTTGATGGGCCAAGTGGCCTCCTTCTGCACTGTAGGATTTTATGACTTCTGTTAAATAAGCCTCCAGCTTGCCTTTATGTCCATCCAGGCATCCTCCATCAGGTTCATTGAGGTACTCGGTACTGGCTCATTGCAAGCAGAAACAGAGTTGCACTATTTGTCCATTCTCTTGTTGATCTTCCCACCTGGTGCACCTTGAAGTTTGCCTTTCTTCTTTCTATAAAGATTCACCCCTCCCACTGCTGACACTGTGGGTTAAACCAGGGATCAGCTGTCACAGCCCCTCTATGCCTCTCCTTCCAGAATATTCATTCCCTAGTGAGCGAGGTACTTGCCATCACTGAATTTATTGAGGGTCTCTGCAAAAAAACATCCTGGCCTTAAGTGAATCCGAGCTGTGAGAGATGATGATGTCTTTCTCCCAATGAAGCCTTGTTTTCCCCGTCACGACCTTTGCTCACAATCTTTCCAGTCGAGGTTTGGCCTTTATCACCATATCGCACCTTGCCCCTCCCCGCAACTACCCTCTCTGCCAGTCTCACCCCACTCCTCTCCCTCCACTCCCCTCCCCCCCAATTCCCCCTCACCCCCACTCCCCTTTCTACCTCTCCTCCTCCACCCCCTCCTTCCCTTCCTCCACTCCCCCTCCACACTCCCCCTCCACTACACTCTCCCCACCACCCCTTTCCCCACTCCCCTCCCCTCAATCCTCCCTTCCCTCCACTCCCATCCGCTCCTGCCCTCCCCTCCCCTCCAATTCCCCCCTTCCCCACTACACTCCCCCCACCACTCCCTCCCCTACTTCCCTTCCCAAATTCTCCCCTCCCCTGCTCCCCTCGCCCCCACTACCCTCTCCCCCCTCTGCTCACTCTTCCCTCCCCACTCCCCTCCTCCCCACTCCCTCTCCCTCCTTCCTCCCTCTCCCTTCCACTCACTCTTCCCTGCCCCACTTCCTTCCTCCCCACCCCCACTCCCCCAGCACCTTCTGAATATTTCACCTTATTCCGAATCTGTCACTCACTTTGAAAATCACACTCTCCACCACCTTTCCAAATATGTTAAAGATGTTATCAGTGAGATGCCTTCACTGCTTTCCTCTCACAACCTCTGCCTGAATGATTTCTCATCCTCTGTGATATCAACCACCATCTCAACATCATCATATTCTCTCGCTTCTGACTCACTGTCTTCCCCACATTTCTCTCCCCATATAAACTCCCGATCCCTTAGTCACAGCCACCCACTTTGACCGTATTATCTCATGTGATTTAACAGCTCCGTCACTTCAGTTATAGCAAAGACCACCTCTGATCAATTCCTTGCATCACTCTCCACGCAAACCCCATTCCACACACCAGCTCTGTATTTGTACCTGGGGAAAAAAGAACGATCCCTCAATTCACTTCCAACTGCACTTTCAAAACCCCAACTGTATATTTGGCTCTCCATTTGCCACCAGATATCTGCAGCGACTGATTTGTTCAACATGCAATCTCAACCCCACATTTGGTGCCCTAATACCTCATAAAACCATTACTCTCTCTCATTCTGGCAGCTTCCTCCTTGTACATCCTTCATCTCCACTCCCTTAAGTCCGAGGAATGAAAGTTTGAAAGGACTCGGAGGATAAGCGGTTTAGCTTTCCACCCACCGCCAGGTCTGGCTGGACCACTTAAACACTGTTGGGCCCTGCTCTTGTCTGTTAAAACTGTTCTCCATTTCAGGAATGCAAAGATAATCCCCCTGCTTCTTTTCTTTACTGCAAGTCGTCTTCTTAAATCCTTCTGCCTTGCCTCCTGCCACCTCCCCATCAACTTCAACAATAAATGAGAGGAGCTCATGAAACGCTTTGCCGCCATGTTTGAGACAATCCAGTCAGTGGCCTCTGCCATGTCCTTCACTTCCACTGGCCCACCTAGCCAAGTTCCCCCACCTGGCCAAGTTCCCCCACCTGGCCAAGTTCCCCCACCTGGCCAAGTTCCCCCACCTGGCCAAGTTCCCCCACCTGGCCAAGTTCCCCCACCTGGCCAAGTTCCCCCACCTGGCCAAGTTCCCCCAGCTGGCCAAGTTCCCCCAGCTGGCCAAGTTCCCCCACCTGGCCAAGTTCCCCCAGCTGGCCAAGTTCCCCCAGCTGGCCAAGTTCCCCCAGCTGGCCAAGTTCCCCCAGCTGGCCAAGTTCCCCCAGCTGGCCAAGTTTCCTATAACCCTCCCCCCCCACCCTAGTCTAGAATTTGCATTTTTCTCCAGTTTCTATCCTATCGCCCCTCATGTCCTTGTGAACACATCCATCAGCACCTCGCTCCCATTCTTGCCGGTGGGACGTTACCGTCCCGCCGATGATGCATCCCTGCTGTGGGTTTCCGCGTGGTGAGGGGTGTGTTCAATGGGAAACCCAGTTGACAATAACAGGACAGTAAGATCCAGCCAGCAGAGAATGTGCGTCAATTCCTTCCTCCGTGAAACATTCCGCGGAGTTGGAGAAAAATCCCATCCATTTTATCCAGGAGATCCACCTCCTGTTCTCTTGATCCTATTCCACGTAACTGCCTAGCCCCAATGTTAGTTGCCCTTTAAAATGCTTCTCTGTCTTCTGGTATTGTTCCTCTCTTCTTTAAATCATCCGCCATCATCCCTATTCTTACAATAAATAACCTTTGATCTCTCCGCCCTTGCAGACTTCCATTTCCAACTTGCCTTTTCTCTCTCAAGTCCCTGAACATGTTGTCACCTCCCAAAATGGTTCCCATCTTTCCCTCAACTCCCAAATTTAAATTGCTCCAATCAGGGTTTCCATCCCAGCCACAGTATCGAAACAGCTCTTATTGAAGTCACAAATGACATTCAAAGTTATTGTGACAAAGGGAAACTTATCATCTGCTCTTGGCGCAGTTGGCCCCATCATCCTCTAAGGCCTCTCCACTGTTGATCAGCTGGGTGGGACTGTGGTCGCCTGATTCCATTCTTATCTATCTAACTACTTGCCAATCATTGCAATGACATCTCTTCCTGCTCCTAAACTATTGTCTCTGATCTCCCAAATGATCTATCTTTTGGCCCCCTCCAATTTCTCATCTACACGCTGACCCTCAACAGCAACATCTAAAAACACAGCATTAATTTTTCATAAGTAAGCTGATGGTGCACAGTTCTATCTGACAACCACCTAACTCAACTGCTCCACTGTTGCTAAATTATTAAACTACCTACTTGGCATCCAGCATTGGATGAGCAGAGATTTTCTTCAGTTAAATATTGGAAAGAAAGGTGCCATTATTTTCTGCCCATGCTCAGAACTCTGTTCCCTAGTTACAGACACCATCCCTCTCTTTCGCAACAGTCTGAGATTAAGTGAATCTTGGTGTCACACTCAACCCTGAGACCAGCTGATCTTATATTCATACCATTGCTAAGATCATCAATTTCAATCTCTGTAACATAGCCTGAATTTCCCCATTTCAGCTCCTCCGCTGCAGGAACCATCAATCAGGCTCAGCTACCTCTAGAATCACAGACTCCCTACAGTGCAGAAGGAGGCCATTTGCAGCATTGAGTGTGCAGCGACCACAATCCCACCAAGTCCTATCCCTATAACCCTGTGCAGTTACCCTAGCTAGTCCCCCTGACACTCAGAGACAACTTATCATGGCCTGTGCACCTAACCTGCACATCCTTGGATCATGGGAGGAAACCAGAGCACCTGGAGGAAATCCACGCAGACACGGGGAGAATGTGCAAACTCCACACAGACCCAAGCCAGGAATCAAACCGGGGTCCCTGATGCTGTGAGGCAGCAGTGCTAACCACTGTGCCACCGTGCTGCCCTCTCTAGAGTTGAGTAGTCCAATGCACTTCTGGCTCATCTCCCACATTCTACCCTCCATAAACTTGAGGGCACCTGAACCTTTGTTGTCCGTGTCTTACCTTGCATCAAGTCCCATTTCCCTATCATCGCTGCACTTGCTGACCTCCATTGGCTTCTGGTCAAGTAACTCTCATCTATGTTTTCAAATCACTCCACGGCTTTGGTACCTCCCCATATCTGTAATCTGCTCCAGCCCCACAAGCCTCTGAAATCTCTGTGCTCCACCAATTCTGTGCTCTTGTGCACCCCTGATTTTAGTCACTCTGCTGTAGGTGGCTGTGCCCTCAGTTGCTTCGGCCCTCAAGCTCAGAAATACCCTCCCTACACCTCAGAAACCTCTTAACACCATCTCTTTGACCAAGCTTTTAGTCTTCTACCCATTTATAATGGTCCCGTGAATTACACTGAAGCTGCTGCACGAATATAGATTTTTGCTTTTAAACAGTGTTCGTTCATTTAAGGGGAGCTTTGATGCATATGTAAGGGAGAAAGGAATAGAGGAGGAAAATAAGAAAAGGAAATTAGCAGGAGGAAGGTATAACTACCAGGCTACTAAAGTTGGGTCAAAAGGCCTGCACCCCTTCTGTAAATTTTATATAATTCTTTGCACACATTCTTTCATCAATAATATTAATCCACAGCCTGCTACTCCATCAAACAGTTAACGGGGTACAAACTACAGTAAAGCTGTTTGCAAAATACTCCTTTGTTTGTTTGCCAAACACAATGACACAATTTGTGCCAAAACTACACTGCCAAAACATTGACAAAGAAATTTCCACATGGTGTCTCCAGCTCTTCTCCTTGCTGCTGCTGACACAGCCACAAAGGAGTTCCAGCAAAATAGAACTAGAGTGCAGACAAATAACGTGGAAAACCTTGACGGATGCTGCATGTATTTCACATCCAGTTGAACCGGTTAGACGTTGTTTGACTTGGATCTTCGTTCTCGGAATTGTCACTGCTGAAGTATTTGCTTAATTTGCAGATAAAGAATCATAATGTACTTGCGGCCACTCCGAAATGGCTTACATTAGAGTTTCCCTTTGGCTGCCACCCAGGCTCAAGACTCTGTCTTCATCCCTGAGGCAAACTTCAAGAATGTGTAACTGTCTGGCACATTGCATTCACAGTAAAAAGTCTGACATCACCAGGTTTTAGTCCAACCGATTTATTTGATAGTAAACTCACAAGCTTTCGAGGGGACTCCCTCTTCGTCAGGTGAATGGAGAGTTCTGGCCTCGGACAGAGCATATAAAGCACAGACAGTTTAGAGATTACTGATTAGAATGCGAATCTTTACTCCTAACCTGCTGTTCAAGTCCTAAAGTGGCCGACAATGTGAGTGGAAGGAGCACTGATCACAGGTTAAAGAGATGTGTATTGTCTCCAGACAGCACAGTGAGTGAGGTTTTGCAAACCCAGGCAAGTCATGGGGGTTACAGATAGTGCGACATGAACCCAAGATCCCTGTTGAGACCGTCCTCATGTGTGCGGAACTTGGCTATCAGTCTCTGTTCAGCGACTCTGCGCTGTCATGTGTCGTGAAGGCCGCCTTGGAGAATGCTTACCCGAAGGTCAGAGGCTGAATGTCCGTGACCACTGAAGTGTTCGCCAACAGGAAGGGAACAGTCTTGCCTGGTGATTGTCGAGCGATGTTCATTCATCCGTTGTCGTAGACGCTCCCTTAGATAGAGACCCCAGCTATTCCACTGCTGTGGCAGCCAGGGAGAAGCATTGCTGAATGAATGCAATGTCATAAGAACATAAGAAATAGGAGCAGGAGTAGGCCATCTAGCCCCTCGAGCCTGCCCTGCCATTCAATAAGATCATGGCTGATCTGTCGTGGCTCAGTTCCACATTCCCGCCCTCTCCCCATAACCCTTAATCCCCTCTCTTATCAAAAACCCATCAACCCGCGTCTTAAAAATATTTAGCGAGGCAGCCTCCACCACTTCAACGGGCAGAGAATTCCAGAGATTCACCACCCTTTGAGTGAAGAAGTTCCTCCTCAACTCTGTTCTAAACCGCCCCCCCCCTTTATCTTGAGGCTGTGCCCCCTAGTCCTACTATCCTTTCTGAGCAGGAAGAGTCTCTCCACCTCTATCCTATCCATCCCATTCATCATCTTATACATCTCAATGAGATCTCCCCTCATTCTTCTAAACTCTAACGAGTACAAGCCTAATTTATTCAGCCTCTCCTCATAGCTCAACCCCCTCAACTCCGGCATCAGCCTAGTAAACCTCCTCTGCACTCTCTCCAAGGCCAAGATATCCTTGCGTAAGTACGGCGCCCAAAACTGCACACAGTACTCCAGCTGCGGCCTCACCAATGCCCTATACAGCCGCAGCAAGACCTCCCTACTTTTATATTCAATCCCCCTCGCGATGAAGGCCAGCATCCCATTCGCCTTCCTGACCACCTGCTGCACCTGCAAGCTGGATTTTTGCGACTCATGCACAAGGACCCCAAGGTCCCTCTGCACCGTCGCCTGCTGCAGTTTTTCTCCACGTAAGTAATAATCCTTCCTACCATTATTCCTACCAAAGTGGACCACCTCGCACTTGCCAACATTAAATTCTATTTGCCATTTCCTGGCCCATTCACCCAGCCTATCTAGATCCTTCTGTATACTCTCCCCACCCTCCGCACAATTTGCCTTTCCACCAATTTTGGTGTCATCAGCAAATTTCGACACCCTACACTCAGTTCCCTCCTCCAGATCATCTATATAAATGGTAAATAGCTGAGGCCCCAGCACCGACCCCTGGGGCATTCCACTAGTCACCATCCGCCAATCCGAATAGCACCCATTGACCCCCACTCTCTGCTTCCTATTTGACAACCAGTCCTCTATCCACACTAACACCCTACCCCCAACTCCATGCCCCCTGACCTTCTGCAATAACCTCTTGTGAGGTACCTTCTCAAACGCCTTCTGAAAATCCAGAAAGACCACATCCACCGGCTCTCCTCTATCCACCGCCCTAGACACATCCTCATAGAACTCCAGTAAATTTGTCAGACACGACTTCCCTTTAACGAAACCGTGCTGCGTCTGCTCTATCAAGCAGTTCCCCTCAAGATGCCTTGCTATTTCCTCCTTGATGACGGATTCTAACATTTTACCTACAACAGACGTTAAACTAACAGGCCTATAATTCCCCGCCTTTTGCCTGGCACCCTTCTTAAACAACGACGTAACATTAGCCGTTTTCCAATCTTCCGGCACTTCCCCGGAATCCAGCGACGTCTGGAAAATAACCACCAAGGCATCCACTATCACCTCCGCCATTTCTTTCAGGACCCTCAGATGCATTCCATCCGGTCCTGGGGACTTGTCCACAATCAGCCCCTCCAGTCTGTCGAGCACCGCCTCTCTAGTAATGATGTGGATGTGCCGGCGTTGGACTGGGGTAAACACAGTAAAAAGTCTGACAACACCAGGTTTTAGTCCAACCGATTTATTTGATAGTAAACTCACAAGCTTTTGAGGGGACTCCCTCTTCGTCAGGTGAATGGAGAGACAACGTTCTCCAAGGCGGCCTTCACGACACACGACAGCGCAGAGTCGCTGAGCAGAGACTGATAGCCAAGTTCCACACAGACGAGGATGGTCTCAACAGGGATCTTGGGTTCATGTCGCACTATCTGTAACCCCCGTGACTTGCCTGGGTTTGCAAAACCTCACTTACTGTACTGTCTGGAGACAATACACATCTCTTTAACCTGTGATCAGTGCTCCTTCCACACATCGTCAGCCACTTTAGGACTTGAACAGCAGGTTAGGTGTAAAGATTCACATTCTAATCAGTAATCTCTAAACTGTCTGTGCTTTATATGCTCTGTCCGAGGCCAGAACTCTCCATTCACCTGACGAAGAGGGAATCCCCTCGAAAGCTTGTGAGTTTACTATCAAATAAATCGGTTGGATTAAAACCTGGTGTTGTCAGACTTTTTACTGTGTTTACCCCAGTCCAACGCCGGCACATCCGCATCATGACATTGCATTCATTCAGCAATGTTTCTCCCTGGCTGCCACAGCAGTGGAATAGCTGGGGTCTCTATCCAAGGGAGAAATAAAATGGGTTTTGAATGGAACCCCATAAGGGATAAGGACAGGAGTAGGTCACCATGGCCCCTTTAGCCAGTCCCGTCATTCAGTAAGGTCATTTGACCAGAATTCCAGTTTCCCAGCAATAGAGTTCAGAAATTGGAAACCAAAAGTGAAAATGCTGGAAAATCTCAGCAAGTCTTGCAGCATCTGTAAGGATAAAAAAGGGCTGACATTTTGAATCCAGATGACCTTTTGATAAAGCTTTGGCTCTTTTCTTTCCTTAAAGATGCTGCCAGACCTGCTGAGATTTTCCAACATTTTCTCTCTTGGTTTCGGATTCCAGCATACACAGTAATTTGCTTTTATTCTGAGTTCAAAAATCTGTATGTCTATAGCCATGAAGATTCTATACTCAATGACCAACCATCCACAACCTTATTCTAGTGTGAAGAAATTCCTCCTCATCTTCGTCCTGAACGGTCGATGCCCTTGTCCTGAGATCGTGCTCCTTGTTCCAGTCCCTCAAGCTGAGGAAACAGTCGCTCTATACTGTATCCACCCTGTCAGGCCCAATCAAAATCTTGGATGTTTCAATGAGATCACCTGTCATTCTTTTCAACTTTGGAAAGTTTAGGTCCATTCTGCTCAACCTCTTCTTAAAGGATAACTTTCTTACCCCAGGAATCAATCTCATAAACCTTTGTTGCAGCCCTTCTGGGAAAAAGTATCTTTTTCCTTATGTACAGTGGCCAAAGCCATGCACAGTCCTGCAGGCAGTGGTGGGCAACCTGGGGTCCGTCTGGGTTCTGAGTGTGGCTTACGGGACGTTTTGTTGACTGTTGCCTGTGTGTCCGTTGATTTCCCTCTGCCTAGTTTTGTTTTCCCACTATTACGACTGAAGTGATTTGCATGTTAAGCAAGGGCAAGTGAAATGAGGTGTGTGCTGATTACACACAACATTGATTGTGAGAGCTGTGTGCTCCCTTTGTGTCCAAAACGCAAATATTTATTTTATTTTTACCACTTGATGTTGATAGTTCTACTAATACATAAGTGATTAAGCATTTTCTACAACTCGTTATGAAATATTTGGTGTGTATTAAGTGTATTTAATCTTATTCATGCGGTCATTGTTAGTGAGCAAGCCTGATTTCAATCTTGCAGCCCACTGCGGTAAAGGAGGGCCACTCATGCAGTGGCCCACTCGCTAGCCTAGGGTGCCCATTACTGACTGCAGGTGTGTCCTCAACAGGTAGCTAGTTGTTAAAACAGAAGCTCCCTTCTTACTGATTCCTCACATGGCAGTCCCTGGTCACAGCAATGTCATTGCGGAGTGATAAGTAGGACCAGAAAATTGTTCCCTGGGTTACTCACCTTCCTGAGCAGGGCTGAACTGGTTCCATTGACTGGACTTGGAACTCTCAAATATACAGAGGGTGGTAGTTCAAGAGCACGATACAACCATTTGTGAATGAGGGAGACCTGAAAAAGCCATCTGATTATTGCTGACTCCTGATCCTTGCTAGAAGTGTGATTAATGGTGGAGAATAGAGTCAAATTCTGAGGTGGCCAGGACATGTGCAGGCACCAATCATTCAAACTTCTGAACTCACAAGGTGGAACAGACTGGCTACACTGGAAAGGCCAACAGGTTTATTTGGTAGTGTTACTAGCTTTCGGAACGCTGTTCCTTCGTCAAGTGAGTGGAGAGTTCTGATCAGAAACAGGGCATATAAAGGCACACACAGTTTACAGAATACTGATTAGAATGCGAGTTTTACAGCTTATCTGCTATTCAAGTCTTAAAGGTGCAGACAGTGTGAGTGGAGATAGCGTTAAGCATTGATAGTGAGATAGCACTCACATTGTCTGCACCTTTAAGACTTGAATAGCAGAATAGCTATAGAGGCTCGTATTCTAATCAGTATTCTGTAAACTGTGTGTGCCTTTATATGCCCCGTTTCTGATCAGAACTCTCCATTCACCTGACGAAGGAACAGCGTTCTGAAAGCTAGTGGCGTTTACTACCAAATAAACCTGTTGGACTTTAACTTGGTGTTGTGAGACTTCTTACTGTGTTTACCCCAGTCCAACACCGGCATCTCCACATCTACACTGAAAAGGTTCAGGGATCCTTCTGGATATTTACTGAAAAAGTACGAGCGGGGTGGTGGAGAGGGTGGTGATAACAGTATTATGGAACAATTCATAGAAAGGGACTTCCCATAACTGACCAGCTGGTCAGCATATTACAGAGCTGCCTGTATCAGTGAAGCAACAGCAATGACAAGAATATATCAATAAAAGTGTGCCTGAGGCACACACTTCGTGCATGCATTAAACTTCCATAGTGATTAATGGGTGGCACTTTTTTGAGGTACAGAGTTTGAGAGGTCCATTGGCCGTGGGCAGCACGGTGACACAGTGGTTAGTGCTGTTGCCTCACAATGCCAGGGACCTGGGTTCAATTCCAGTCTCGGGTCACTGTCTGTGTGGAGTTTGCACATTCTCCCCAAGTCTCTGTGAGTTTCCTTTGGATACTCCGGTTTCTTCCCACAGTCCAAAGATGTGTGGGTTACGTTGATTGGCCATGCTAAAATTGTCCGTTAGTGTCAGGGAGATTAGGAGGGTAAATATATGGGGTTATGGAGATAAGACCTGGGTGGGATTGTTGTTGGTGCAGGCTTGATGGGCCAAATGGCCTCCTCCTATACTGTAGATTCAATGATTGTGATGTCTGTTTCTTTAAGACAATACAGCAGAAGAGGGTCACCTAGAAACCATAGAAAATTTACAGCTCAGAAACAGGTCTTTTGGCCCTTCTTGTCTGTGCCAAACCATTTTTTTGCTTAGTTTCACTGACCTGCACTTGGACCATATCCCTCCACACCCCTCTCATCCATGTACCTGTCCAAGAAAAACTTGGACAGGTACCTGATTTAAGGAACCAATGGATCGGCTGCTCCAAGGCAGTCTAAGGTTGCAAGCTCTTGTTCCAATTTTCTCTTATGCAGTAAGTATCTTCCTGTTCCTATGAAGTCTGAAACCTCTTGATGACGCCCTGAGTGCCACTACATAACACCTTCCTCCTGGTGTGAGCACACCTTGCACGAACTTGTCACCTTTAGACCAGGCAGGACCAGAAGTAGAAACCTCAAAATAAACAAGTACCCGAAGCTACAATGAATAATTTTTAAGAAAAGCAGAAAAATTGCTGTTTGCCAAGTCTGTGGGTTTTGGTATCAATTCGTATAAAGGAAACTATTCTAAAGTGCATGTCAGGGAATAACAGGAAGACATGGTTAAACTTAAGACGGGAGACATGCTTCCAGCCAGAGATCAGCTGATTGCAAAACTCACTTGACAACAGAGTAATTCCTTTTACTTCAACACAAATTTTATCCAGCTTTTTCCATTTTAGTTCAGCTGTCACTTGTAATGAATTCTAGATCTCTCAGCGCAGAGTGCTGACAATATGGAAGGTCAGAAGGTGACAGGGCACGTCTGTAGTTCCTACATTATTGGATATTAATGGCGGCAGCCTCAATAATTCAATCCATCTGTTGGCACTGTGCATTACGGTCTCTCGTGCTCACTTTAACCCATTTACTCAGAACCTTGGAATTCTGGTAGAATCCAGTTTTGAAACGGAATTTGAATTTGAGACATGGCTTATTGCTCACATTGCTCTCTCAGAGGATAGAGTTTGGATTCGAACAGCTTGGATATAATGACCTTCACATATTGCTGTAAGCTTTCCTTTTGTTGCAGGAGTGCTGATCGAATTGGACATACGTCTGGAGGTGTCATCAGCCTTCATCTCCAGCTCTCATACTTCCACCATTGTCACTTGACATGTCTTTACGTATAGTGTCCGTGCCAACTAACAAATTAATTATATTCATTGGAGTTTAGAAGAGAGGATCTCATGGAAATTTATAAAATTCTAACAGGGTTAGACAGGGTAGAATCATAGAATCCCTACAGTACATAAAGAGGCTATTTGGCCCATCAAGCCAGCACCAACAACAATCTCACCCTGGCCCATTCTCATGTAATTACACTGCTAATCCCCCTGCTACTCAGGGGCAATTTAACATGGCCAATCAACCTAACCCACACATCTTTGGACTGTAGGAGGAAACTGCAGCACCTGAAGGAAATCTACACAGACACGGGGAGATTGTGCAAACTCTGCATAGTCACCCAAGGCTGGAATTGAACCCACATCTCTGGCGCTGTGAGGCAGTCCTTAACCATTGTGCCACCATGCTGCCTAAGATTCAGATTCAGAAAGTGTGTTCCCATGGTGGGGGAGTCCAGAACTAGGGGTCATAGTTTGAGGATAAGGGATAAACCTTTTAGGACTTAGGTGAGGAGAAATCTCTCCATCCAGAGAGCGGGGAATCTGTGGAATTCACTACCACAGAAAGTAGTTGAAGCCAAAATATTGTGTGATTTCAAGAAGGAATTAGATATAGCTCTAGGGGCTAAAGGGATAAAGGGATATGGGGGCAGCTAGGATCAGGATATTGAATTTGATGAGAGATGGCATGGTAGCACACTGGTTAGCATTGTTGCCTCACAGCACCAAGCACTCAGGTTCGATTCCCGGCTTGGGTCACTGTTGATGGGGAGTCTTCACTTTCTCCGTGTGTCTGTGTGGGTTTCCTCTGGGTGCTCTGGTCTTCTCCCACAGTCCAAAAGATGTCTGATTAGGTGCATTGGCCATGTTAAACTCTCCCTCAGTGTACCCAAACAAAGTGCCGGCATTTGGCGATTAGGAAATTTTCATTGTAACTTCACTTCAGTGTTAGTGTAAGCCTACATGTAGCACTAATAAATAATTCAGAGTAAAAGCAAATTACTGCGGATGCTGGAATCCAAAACCAAATGAGAAAATACTGGAAAGTCTCAGCATCTGTAGGCATGGGTCCTAGCTATGCTTGAATCTTTGTGAGGTATGTGGAACATTCCTTGTTCCAAGCCTACCTGGGTTCCCTCCCACAACTCCTTTACTGGTACATCAATGACTATTTTGGTGCCAATTCATGCTGTCATCTGAACCTGGAAATATTCATCAAGTTTGTTCCCAGATTCCACCCCTCTATCACATAGAACATAGAACATTACAGCGCAGAACAGGCCCTTCGGCCCACGATGTTGCGCTGACCAGTTAAAAAACAATGACCCACTAACCTAAACCAATCCCTTTTCGTCCACAAACCTATCCACGGATCTCTTAAACGCCCCCAAACTAGGCGCATTTACAACTGCAGCAGGCAGGGCATTCCAATCCCTCACCACCCTCTGGGTAAAGAACCTACCCCTGACATCCGTCCTATAACTACCCCCCCTTAATTTAAAGCCATGCCCCCTCGTGCTAACTTTCGCCATCCGAGGAAAAAGGCTATCACTGTCCACCCTATCTAAACCTCTAATTATCTTATATGTTTCAATAAGATCCCCTCTTAGCCGCCTTCTTTCCAGCGAAAACAACCCCAAATCCCTCAGTCTCTCCTCGTAGGACCTCCCCTCCATACCAGGCAACATCCTGGTAAACCTCCTCTGCACCCTCTCCAAAGCCTCCACATCCTTCCTGTAATGTGGGGACCAGAACTGCACACAGTACTCCAAGTGCGGCCGCACCAGAGTTGTGTACAGTTGCAACATCACCTTCACCTACTCCATCTCAGACACTTCCCTCCCCTTCCTTGACTTTTCTGTTTCCATTTCTGGCAATAGACAATCTACCAATATCCGTTTCAAGCCCCCTGACTCCCCCGGCTGTCTGGATACAGTTATTAACATCTCACATCCTGTAAGGACTCCATTCCCTTCTCTCAACTCCTTCGCCTCCGTTGCATTTGTTCCGATTTTGCCACTTTCCAAAGTGGTGCTTCTAATACGTGCTCCTTCTTCCTCAACCGTGGATTCCCATCTACACTTGTTGACAGGGCCCCCTACAGCGTGTGGACCCTCACCCCTTCCCCTCCCTCCCAGAACAAGGGGACAGTCCCCCTTGTTCTCTCATTTCACCCCACCAGCCTCTGCATGCAAAGCATAATCCTCTGCCATGTTTGCCAACTCCAGTGTGATGCCATCACTAAACACATCTTCCCTTCACTCTCTCTGTCAGCGTTCCACAGAGACCATTCCCTTTGGGATAACCTAGTCCACACCTCCATTATACCCACTCTCCTGTCACTCTTGGCACTTTCCCCATGCAATCACAAGGTGTAATTCCTGCCCCTTTACCTCTTCCATGCTTACCATCCAAGACCCAAAACATTTATTCCAGGTTAAGTAGCGTTTCACTTGCACCTCTTTCATTCGTTGCTCCCAATGTGATCTCCCCTATAGCGGAGTGACCAAGGTAGGCTGGGTGAGCACTTCGCTGAGCACCCTCGGTCTGTGCGGAATCAGGACCCTGACCTTCCAGTTGCTTGCCATTTTAACACACAATCCGGCTCCCACACCCACATGTCTGTCCTTGGCCTGCTGCAATGTTCCAGTGAAGCTCAACACAAACTGGAGAAACAGCATCTCTTCTTCCGACTAGGCACGTTACAGCCTTCCAGTCTCAACATCGAATTCAACAACTTCAGATGATTAGCTCTACCCCATCTCAAACTCTTTGTTTTCATTTTATTAATTTCTAACTTCTCTACTTTTTTATTTCTTTATTGTCTATCTTTATTTTTCTTTCCCCACCCTCTCTTTCCTCCCATTTTCCCCCCCTTTCTAACCTTTTCTCCCCTTTGCTTCCCCTTTCCCTCTCTTTCTCAATTTTACTCTCTCCTACCCATCTCCCCCTCTCCCACCCACATCTTCATCTGTCACAGTTTACCCTCTGATTTCAGCTTCTCTGCTGTTTGGTCACTCACACCTTCTGTTCTCTCTATGGACCGCCATTAGCAGCCTTTCCCCTTGTTTTTGTGACTATGACTCATCTTTCATTCCCTCACCCTTCAGTATTAATATCTCCCACTTTCTGTACCCTTTCGCTTTGACAAAGGGTCATCTGGAGTTGAAACATCAGCAAATAAATCAGAATGAATGTGAGAGCAGGCTCAAAGGGCTGAGTGGCCTACTCCTGCTTCTATGTTCTACGTTTCAAACAGACAGACTTTTTACTGTCTGATTCTTTACTGTCTGTCAGACAACTTCTTTCTCTCATGTCCGGCAATTTTATAACTAATAAATAAAGGCCTTCAAAGAACTTTTTTCTGAAAAGAACACGTTTTTAATGACCCCATGAATTTTCTCCTGGATTGCTTGCAATAATGTCCAAGAGATTATTCTTTAACTTCTAGTAGAGACTGTAAGGCAATTGGAACTGTTGACCAACATAGACTGTATTAGTTTGAAATAAGTAAGAGGTCTCACACCAGGCTGAAGTCCAACAGATTTATTTGGAATCACAAGCTTTCGGAGCGCTGCTCTTTCATCAGGTGAATAGCACAGGAGCAGCGCTCCGAAAGCTCGTGACATCAAATAACCCTGTTGGGCTTTAACCTGGTGTTGTGAGACTTCTTACTGTGTCTACGTTAGTCCAATGCCGGCATCTCCACAACATGGTTTGAAATAAGACCGTATACCGTGGCCTGTGGGGGCTGTAAGTGTAATGAGTTTGGCAATCATAGACTGTAGTGGGCACAAGCCTGCACTAGGATAAATTATATAACCTCTCTGAGAGGTGATGGAAACAGGAGGTGAGAGCAATGTGGCTGTCCCTGCTGATGCTAATAGGGGAACACACCCACAAGATTAAGATCAAGGCATTTTTATTTGCGAGCTTCACTCTGAGTTAACCTGAGAGAACTCAATCCTGGTATTGTAGTAAAGGTTTCTATTCCCCAGCAGCCCTGCCCGAGACCAGCAACATAACTCAAGGCTACTGAAAAAAAGACAGAACAGTGCCCAGTGCAGCGAAACCCCACTCTGACTGTCAATCCAGATTCTCCCTGGATAACCACAACTCAGCAAAAAGTTTGAACTTGTGTCCTCCCCCCACATCCTCGAGGCAGAGCTGCCAAAAAAAGCAGTCAAACTTTCCAAACGTGGGCATCTGAAGTCAAGTATTAACGAGTACTGGGGTTAAACCTGACTCATCTGTAGGGAGTCTCTGTACAAAGTGGTAACTAAAGTGTTCTTTCTGTGAGCGATTAGTAAAGATAGAATAGCAGATCGCATGGTACTTGCCTGCTGTTTTATAAAGACAGAAATGTTACACTACACAGTGTAGCATTTTGATGCCCAGTGCCATTGTGTTTAATCTGAACCTTGCCTTACTGTCCACATAATCTACTTGTAAGCGTGGGAAGTTCGATTGTTATCTGTGGGAGAATTTCCCAGATTGGACGGTGTACACGGACATCTGGCTCCAAGTCAAAACAAAAGCACAAAATGACTGCCGTTTTCTCCGTTTAATATCATCTGCAATGCAACTGATGGAAAATATTCATCTATAAGTTAAGAGACGGCCTGTGGTTTTGGTCCCAGTAATAGTGAGGATAAGCTGCTTTAGAACAGGACTATTAATACCTTCTAAGCCCCATCAGTGAGAGAATAAATCCAGTTCCATTTTAAAATGAATGTTGTTCTGAAATTTCAGTGGTGATTGTAGGATTGAGGTGATCAGGGTTGAAAGGTTATTGTATGAGACTGTGTAAACAAATGCTGATCTAAGAAACACAGGACCGAGAGTCAAGACGGGGAATGCTTGTGGATTTGCGAGACATGTGATTAATAATTGAATGTTCAGTACATCTTGGAGGTAGGGCCCCCACTCCCCACTGGCAATGTGATTCAGCCCCTTGCGTAACCCTTCATGCCCTGCTTAGGTCCCAGGTCTTGGCTACTATGGCTCCAACCACAGCCTTGTGGTTGCCCCAGAACAGTGTCCCCCGCCAGTGCACATTTGCACGTATGTGTGTCAAGACATCCAAAGCACAGCATATCAGGGATCCCAATAATGGTGTGAGAGAACATTGTTAAACTGGGCATTAGTCTGTGTGGTAAAATAAAGTGGACACTACCTACAGAGGGGCTGGGCTGACTAACTATACTCCCTGTGTGTTCTGTGTAGTGATTGGAATGTGCACAGATTGGAGGGTATCAGCTAAGCTTTAGATAGAGTAACACCTTGTCCTGTATATCTGCACATAGATGTGTTTATCCAATAAACCAATTATTATTGGGGTGGCACGGTAGCACAGTGGTTAGCACTGCTGCCTCACAGTGCCAGAGACCCAGATTTGATTCCCGGCTTGGGTCATTGCCTCTGCAGAGTCTGCACATTCTCTCTGTGTCTGCGTAGGTTTCCTCCAGGTGTTCCAGTTTCCTCCCACAGTCTGAAAGACGTGCTGGTAAGGTGCATTGGCCATACCAAATTCTCCCTCAATGTACCTGAACAGGTGCCAGAATGTGGTGACTTGGGGATTTTCACAGTAACTTCATTGCAGTGTTAATGTAAGCCTACTTGTCACACTAATAATAAATTTTTAAAAATACTATTCATATTAATGTCTTAGCCAGTCACAACCAACATATAGCAGTGCTGTGCCTATGTCAATTATTCTGGTTAAACTATACATATAGGATTATAACATCATATTGCACAGAAAGAGACCATTCAGCCCATCATACCTGTTGAAAAAGCTGTGCAATTGCACCCATCCCCTCACTAACTACCCATTACTCATTCCTTTTTCAGAATTACCATTGAATCTGCTTTCACTACCATTTGTTAAAAAAATTCCCCTCATTCCTCCTCAATTATCTTAAATCTGTGTTCTCTTGTTACTGACCTTCCTGCCATTGGGAACAGATTCTCTCCATCTATTCAATGAAAATTCTTGTTAATTTTGCACAACTCCATTAAATCTCTCCATCATTGCTCTAAGGATAACAATCCTTGACTCTCTCGGCTTTTCCACATACCTAAATACCCCCATCCCTGCTATAAAGATCAGAGGGTTAGATAGGGTGGATAGTGAGAGCCATTTTCCTCAGATGGTGAAGGCTAACACGAGGGGACATAGCTTTAAATTAAGGGGTGGTAATTATAGGACAGATGTCAGAGGTAGGTTCTTTACTCAGAGGGTAGTAAGAGCATGGAATGCCCTGCCTGCAGCAGTTGTGGATTCGCCAACTTTAAGGGCGTTCAAATGGTCAGTGGATAGGCATATGGATAACATTGGAATTGTTTAGGTTAGAGGGTCATTAGATTGGTTCCACTGGTCGGCGCAACATCGAGGGCCGAAGGGCCTGTACTGCGTTGTAATGCTCTATGTTCTAAAGTTTCTGGTACATGTCCTCTGCACACTCCAAGATCTTGACAGGCTTTCTAAAGTGTGATCCCCAGAACGGGACACAGTGTTCTAGTTGAGGTCTAACCAGTGTGATGCTATAGGTAGATATATTTTTTTTTATGTTTCTGTGGAATGTTTAAAACTTCAGCTTTGTTTTACAGGCAGTTGGTGTGTCAGGAAAACATTTAACTGAAGGATTGTAATAGCAAGTTAATTACACATTTCAGCTAGGAATTTGTTACTTTAATAGAGTAAATGGACTTTTGTTTACACAAAAGATTCCTTGGGAAATTGATTGACAGGGTCATGTGATACTGTGGTTAATGTGCAGAGCGTGGTCTGTGGCAGAGAGAAAGAAGCTTTTGCAGTTGCTATTGGAGATCTGCTAAAGCCAGTCCCTGAGAAGTCACTTGCTCTCTACAAAATCTCTCCCTGAAAGCTTCAAAACTGTTAACACAATTTATAGCAAGTATGCCTGGATTTGCTAACTATTTAAAAGTGGTGCTGATACATATATGAGGTTTATGTGGAACCAGGGTAGTCCTAAGTTAAAAAGCAAAGTTGCTTCCTTTAGCTTTTAAATATCATTCAACTCTTAATGATTAAGCTGTTTCATTTATTAGAGTTATAATTAAAATACTTTATTGAAGAAAGTTTGTTTTACTGTAAAAGATCCATACTTTCTCTCCTGGAGAGAAATATCCTATCCTCATATTTATGCCAAAAAGAAAAATTGTTTGTGTATTGACTTTAATCAGGTCATTGAGGTTGGCTTATTGGAATGTGAACTCCCTGATTAAGAAGTCAATTGATAGGCCAATCAGGGAGTCTTGTATGTAACCGGGAGTGTCAGTTCCTCTGGCACTCCCGAAGGTAGCCTGCTGACTGATAGCACTTGGTGTACTGCTGTTGGAATTGTAAATAAAGGGATTTTGGTGAAGGGACTTCTGCCTCCAAAGACCTATTACAGTTGGGGTCTAGTCTGGCTTTGTAATGGAACTTGGTCCAGTACATAACACCAGTGATAAAGGTTTGTCGCCATTCCCTTGCTATTGTACACTGTGCCTCTGTTTAGAATGTGAAGAGCGATGTGTGATATATTTTAGAAAGCTCTATCAATGTGTCCTGCCAACTTCAAAGATATATGTGAGGCTCCTCATCCTTGTTCCTGCACTATCCTTTACCATTTATATTTCCCTTCTTATCCTCCTTCCAAAATATAAAACATTATAAGAACATAAGAACATAAGAAATAGGAGCAGGAGTAGGCCATCTAGCCCCTCGAGCCTGCCCCGCCATTCAATAAGATCATGGCTGATCTGTCGCTGCTCAGTTCCACTTTCCCGCCATCTCCCCATAACCCTTAATCCCCTCTCCTATCAAAAACCCATCAACCCGCGTCTTAAAAATATTTAGCGAGGCAGCCTCCACCACTTCAACGGGCAGAGAATTCCAGAGATTCACCGCCCTTTGAGTGAAGAAGTTCCTCCTCAACTCCGTTCTAAACCGCCCCCCCTTTTATCTTGAGGCTGTGCCCCCTAGTCCTACTGTCTTTTTTGAGCGGGAAGAGTCTCTCCACCTCTATCCTATCCATCCCATTCATCATCTTATACGTCTCAATGAGATCTCCCCTCATTCTTCTAAACTCTAACGAGTACAAGCCCAGTTTATTCAGCCTCTCCTCATAGCTCAACCCCCTCAACTCCGGTATCAGCCTAGTAAACCTCCTCTGCACTCCCTATACTTCTCTGCATCACATTTCATCAGCCATGCTTCTGCCCATTTCACCAGCCTATGTTCTCCGGGAATTTGCTACCAAGCTCTCTCACTACTTACTATGCCATATTTCCAAGCTTTGTGACTTCCCCATACTCAGAAATTATTCATTCTGTACCCAAATATCTATGTATGCATCCAAATGGATTAGAGTGAGAGGGAACATCAGCCTGAGTTCCTGCTCTTAGTCCTTACTCACTGGCTGGGATACACACATACAAATTCACACCCCACCACTGCTGCAAGCGAAGTCAAAGTTTTTGGCACTCAGCCAAATCTTCATTCTTTGCAGCAGGGCCAGAGAATCCCACTCGCATGAATGAGAATCTTGCCATAAATGTATATATATTAGATCTGTTGAACCTCTGTGGCATTGTCCACAAGGAATCAAGAGAAAGTACAGTCTGTAGATGAGACAGAGTTAGATGTTAATAGATAATTGGACCAGAGTCTATCAAATTAATTCCGTTCACATTTTGAAGACATATGTTCTAGCTTTGATTTTACATTATCTTATATAATTAAACATGATAGCCCAACCAGGAAGGTGGAGTTCATTCAAGTGTTGGAGTTTCTGTACAGTACTGGGTGAAAAACTACATGTAGGAAGGAGTAATTATCGCGGATCAGATGAGGAGTTGGAAGATGCCATGCTGGGGGACTAGGCTACCATTACTAGCTGGATGGCACCATTATAGCATGGTGCATTTGCATTGGTAATCTGGGCAGAAGAATTGATCATGGGAATTTGATGGGAAGTGCACACAAGCATAAGGTTTCAAAGAAGCGAACCTATAAATTTTTGAAGCTGATGCTACCCAGCAAACCTGTTTGTAGGCGTATCAGTCGGAGTTAGATGTCTGATATATTTTTTCACCGAATTATATGCCTGTGGCGTTCTCTTCTAGAGCTGCTGGTTAAGGCAGAAGCTGTGAAAGTGGCTTCCATTGATGTGCTGAAAAACTAATGTTCTGCCTGATCCTGTGGTTTTTCTCAGGTTAAGATGACCTGCTGTATCACCACTCAAGGTTAGATATATATGGCTGGATGAAGGGATATGGATAAAGGGGGTGTAAATGTGATTAGGACTATTTGATTATATGTAAGTTGAATACTTTGCCAGGCTGAATGTTGTTATTTCCAGATCAATGTAAATGTAACATAATTAAATATCTTATACAAAATACAAGCACCTCTACATCTCTTGGATTGCTCATTTTCACAGATGGGAATACAGTCACAGACTCATAGAAGGACGTATCTGTTCATTTCTCAAGGGAACGTCTGCTGGCAGTCAAATGACTGCAGGGCAGGGGAGCTGACTTAATGGAAGCAGTGGTTTCATAAACAGGAAAGGAATATTCAAGCTAATTTCTATCCTTTTGAGATCCCAGCATTACAAGGTGGTTGAGTGGTTCGCCCAAAAGGTCAGAGATTTCAATCAGTGAATAGCAAAGCGATTCCGCGCAGGGCATTCCAAGTTTGGAACCCTGGCCTGGTGTTAAATTAGCCATGGAAGAAATTGGGGCATAGACAATTAGCCACAGTAATCCCTAGGCTAGGGAGGGTAAAATTCAGCTGGATACCGACTGCTGATCCATTGCCCCCTGCTGCAGTTGAATAGGCTGTAAATAGAAGTAACAGGCATAAATGATGTTCATGTGAGGTAGGCATCGGAGTGCGGAAAGTGCAGGAGATTACTTGAAAAAGAAATTAGGAAAGTGAAGAGAGGGCAAGAAGAAACAGTGGCGGGTAAAATAAAGGAAAATCTAAAGGTAGTTTTATAAATATTATCAGGGCAAGAGGGTGACCAGGGAAAGAGCAAAGTCCATTAGGGGTCAACGTGTGTGTGTAGAGCCGGAGGACATGGGTGAAATTTTAAATGAATACTTTGCGGCTGTGTTCACCATGGAGAAGGATGATGTAAGTATAGAAATCAGGGAGGGGCTTTATGATTTACTTATATTGAGAAGGAGGAGGTATTAATAGTTTAATAGGCCTAAAATAGATAAGCCCCACCAAACCCAGATGAGATGTTTCCCAGGCTGCTTTGGGAGACAAGGGAGGAGATTGCAGCAGTTCTGTGAGTGCTTTTCAAGTCATCTCTGGCCGCAGAAGAGGTGCCAGGGGACTGGGAGGCAGCTAATGTGGTACCGTTAGTCAGGAAGGGAAGGGGGGAAATCCAGGAAATTACAGGCCAGTGAGTCTAACTTCAGTGGTAGGGAAATTATTGGAAAAAATTTCTGAGAAACAGAATTAATCTCCACTTGGGATGGAGATTAATACACTCAGCATGGCTTTGTCAAAGGGCGAAATCAAACCTTGCAAATTTGTTTGAATTTTTTGAGGAAGTGACTAGAAGTGTAGATAAGTTGATGTAGTCTGCATGGACTTCAGTAAGGCTTTTGATAAGATCCCACATGGGAGACTGGTGAAGAAGAGCCCAGGGCAATTTGGTAAACTGGATCCAAATTTGGTTTCGTGGCAGGAGGCAGAGGGTGATGGTCGAATGTTGTTTTTGTGATTGGAAACCTACGTCCAGAGGTATTCTGTAGGGATCATTCCTGGGTCCCTTGTTGGTTTTAGTGCACATTAATGATCTGGATGTGGGTGAAAGAGTCAAGTTTGCAGATGACACAAATATTGTGGTAAATAGTGAGGAGCAAAGCCTTAGATTACAGGACGATATAGATGGGCTGGGTTAGATGGGCAGAACAGTGGCAAATGGAATTTAACCCTAAAAAGTGTGAGGTAATGCATTTTGGGAGGACTAACAAGGCAAGCAAATGTACAATGAATGGTTGGATTCTAAGAAGTACGAAGGATCAGAGAGACCTTGGTGTACTTGTCCATGGATCTCTGAAGACAGTTGGATAGGTAGATAAGGTTGTTAGGAAGGCTTATGGGAGAGTGCCTTTATTAACTGATGCATAGAGTATGAGAGTAGGGAAGTTATGATGGAACTGTGTAATTCACCAGCATGCTGCCTGGGCTGGAGTGTTTCAGTTAAGAAGAGGGGCTGGTCAGGCTGGGGTTGTTTTCCTTGCAGCAGAGAAGGCTGAGGGGGGACCTGATGGAGGTGAACAAAATTATGAGGAACACAGATAGAGTGGACAGGAAGGAACTTCTCCCCTCGCAGAGGGTATATGTAAGTTAAGGGACAGGAGGTGGAAGGAAAAGTTTTTTTTCACCCAGAGGGTGGTGGAAACCTGGAACTCACTGCTTGAAAAGGTTTTCGTAGAATCCCTACAGTGCAGAAGGAGGCCATTTGGCCCATCGAGCCTGTACCAACCACAATCCCACAGAAGGCCTATTCCCATAACCCCTGCATTTACCCTAGCTAGTCCCCCTGACACTAAGGGGCATTTAGCATGGCCAATCCACCTAACCCGCACATCTTTGGACTGTGGGAAGAAACCGGAGCACCCGGAGGAAACCTACACAGACACAGGGAGAACGTGCAAACTCCACACAGACAGTGACCCAAGCTGGGAATTGAACCCAGGTCTCCGGCGCTGCGAAGCAGCAGTGCTAACCGCTGTGCTACTGTGTTGCCCCAGTGGTAGAAGTGGGAACCCTAACAACATTTAGAAAATATTTAGCTGAGCACTGAAATGCTACAGCATGCAAGGCTATGCACCAAGTACTGGGAAATGGGATTAGAATAGATGGGTGCTTGATGGCTGGTGTAGACATGTTAGTCTGTGCTGTGAGACTCTATGTGTGGGATTTTCCTGCCCCACCCGCCGGGGACCGTGTAAAGGTCTGTTGACCTCGGGCAGGAATTTCCAATCTTGCGACACGCACGGCTGGAAAATCCCGCCCGATAACTCTACGAGGTGTTTACAGCTGGGAGCCTGTATTCCACAACAGCTCGGAGTTGCAGAAAGGTCGGGGGAGGGGGAGAAAATTGAAGCAGCAGGCAGTGACAATAGCTTTATAGTACAAAGCTTTGAAAGTAAAAGTTTGAATTGGGGGGGGCTAAGGAGATGGAATAGCACATTATGATTGGAGGCTTGAATTCATGGCACCAAAAGCAACATTATATAAATCTGCTTTCATGTGGGAATTGTGGTCCAATGCTCCTTTTTATGTTATATATTACGTGTAGTTATCTTGAATTATGAGTGCAGTGGAGTTATACAGAAATCTGGGCTTTTGATGTGCAGATGACATCTCTTCTGCAGTTTCTGGATTCTGTCACACTCAGTTACAGCAGAGCATCTTATGTAGGTGGTCGCAGCATCAAACTCCACAGTTGGACTCCCAGCTGTATATTGGAAGCAGCCTAGCGACTGAACCCCACTTTGGCTCACGTCCCTGCATTTGATTTCCTTTGGTGGTTGGTAAGGGCTTAGGGAGTGTGCGCAATTGACCATTACTGAGTAAGCACATTGCACAAGTGATGTAAAACAATGTTCCTACAAACTGAGATAAAGCCAAGAACACTAATTGAATTGTTTCTGAAATCAAGTCAATCTGTGGACGCAGAGGAGGTGAAACTGATTTTGAGCAGTAATGCAAGGCAGGATTAAGGAAGTATCCCCATTTCTATGAGCACTCAGACTCTTTGTGTGAAATGCAACAAGGGAGCTGTCCAGAGGAATATATTGCCTAACGCACATTCTCTTCAAAACTAATTTAGGAGATTGTTTTAATTGTCACCCCAATTAAGAACTGAATGCAACAATGTCCACATTGACTTTTCCTGAATTAACTAATGCTTCAAAAAGTTACCATCCCAGACAACATTTATTCTGTCCAACAGTGAATACGAATGAAGGTAATGTTTATTAATCTATTTGTAAATAATATATGGGCAACATGCTGACACAGTGGTTCGCACTGCTACCTCACAGCGCCTGGGACCCGGGTTCAATTCCGGCCTCAGGTAACTGTCTATGTGGAATTTGCATGTTTTCCTCGTGTCGGCCTGGGTTTCCTCCGGATTCTCCATTTCCTTCCCACAGTCCAAAGATATGCGGGTTAGGTTGATTGGCCATAATAAACTGCCCCTTAGTGTCAGGGGCATTAGGACTGTTAATATTGGGGTTACAGGTTGAGACTTGGTGGGATTGTTGTTGGTGAAGACTCGATGGGCCAAGTGGCCTCCTTCTGCACTGTAGATTCTATGAAAAACTAATGGATGGATTCCAAGGAAACATGATACACAGATACGGTATGATCCAAGGAAAAACTGATTCGTTTTTGGTGAAGATGTGGATTTAGATTCTGGAATTTTTTAAAGGATCTGTTAATACTGTGAGTTGTTTTATTCAGTATGCCATTCATTGTTTCCAAGTGTTGTGGATTGTTTCAACTGCTGTGGTGTAATTTGGCACAGCTGGCAAAACCTGAGCAGAGTTTTCAGAGCAGGTTGTTGGGTGACGATTCCTGAAGCCTCCTCAGAGAGATGGAAGTTCTCAAATATCTTTTTCTCAGCTTTGGAGTTCCAGACCATCAACCAGACAGGGAAAAGCATAACAGTAACAACACTGAGTTAACATAGCGTGGCAGAGGTACACGCTTCACTGAGTTCTTTCTTCACTTGTTAGATAGTGTAACAAACAAGGTACGAACAGATTTATTAGTTGAGTATTTTGTATCCATTTTCACCACAGAGGTAGAAAATAAAACATTATTAAAGAAGAGAAACAAATAATAACTCTGTGGAAACACTTATTGGATCTAACGATGAGCAACAAAATGTTAATGGAGACAATAAAGGATTTAAAACACAATAATCACTCGGACCTGATGGTTTCCAATTTATGGTATTAAGAGAAATGTGAGGGAATCGCAGAAGTGTTAGTCATAGTCTTTCGACACTATTTTGATTTGGAGATTATGCTATTCAATCAGAGATTTATTAATGTCATTCCATTATTGGAAAAAATGGAAGAAAACACAATAATTGGTGTTTAACATTAGTTATTGACGAGATAATATAATCCTTCCTAAGGAAAAAAATGACTGAGCACTGGGACAAATATGAGCTCAGAGAGAGCCAATGTGGCTTTGTTGAGGGCAGATTATGTCTGACCAAGCTTGTTGCGTTTTTTGAGGAGGTTCTCTAATGTGGGAAAGGGCATATTTTTAGATCAGTATCGTCTTCCAGGAGGCACTTAATACATGTTTGGAGAAAAAATCATTAGCAAAAATGAGAGAGCACTGATTGGATGGAGTCTTTGACTAAGTTTTGAATTGATTTGATTTATTACTGTCATGTGTATTAACTTGCAGTGAAAAGTATTGTTTCTTGCGCACTATACAGACAAAGCATACCATTCATAGAGAAGGAAAGGAGAGAGTGCAGAATGTAGTGTTACAATCATTGCTAGAGTGTACAGAAAGATCAATTTAGTGCGAGGTTTGGAAATTGGTTCAGAGACAAGAGACAAAGGCTGGGATTTTCCGGCCATTCACTCCTCATTGCTGCTGTGAATGGAGATGGGGAATTCGGCGCTCAACCAAATCTCTGTTCACTGCTGCGGGAAAATTCTGGTCAGAGTCAGCATAAAGAATATGTGCTCTGATTGGCAGGGAACTGTCTACACCTCCCGCTGCCTTGGCAAAGCAGCCAGTATAATTAAGGACCCTGTGCACCCTCTACATTCTCTCGTCCACCTTCTCGCATTGGGAAAAAGATACAAAAGTCCGAGGTCATGTACCAGTCGATTCAAGAACGGCCCCTCCCCTGCTGCCATCAGACTTTTGAATGGACCTATCTCGCATTAAGTCAATCTTTCTGTACACCCTAGCTGTAACTGTAAAACTAGAGGGGATGTGAGGAAAAACACCCAAGGTTCATTTTCAAACCTTCTCTAACCAGCAGTATTAAACAGGGATAAGTATGCTGTTAGCTCCGCATAATAAGATTTGGAAATTATGAGGTAATTCAGTAGATTACATGTCCTCCTTCAAGCTCATGATGTGAAACAATGTGATTTTTTTTTTATTGAGACGATTGTTTTCACCCACTGTTTAATCGGATATGTGATCCTATTAGCAAATGTTTCCTGGCAGAGAGCTCTTGGGAAATAGGAATGCAGTGCTGTATTGAATTACTATATAAGCAGTAATATAAGACTGGTGACAAGAGAAGCTTATTTGTGTTTATTGTATTAGATTAAAGGCCAATATTAAACACACATCTCTGGAGGAGCCTGTTCAGTAAACAGGACTGGGTGCAAAGCTGTTACCATGTGGCTATTTCCCTCACAAAAATTTTCACTCTCTAAGCCAACCCACCCTTTTGATTTCCGATATCTGTGAGCGTTCATTAACATTATTAACTCCCATCGCCTGTTAGATTGCGATGAATATAACCTCATGATGCCCATGCCCTAGTGCAGTTCATTGAAAATCATTTTCTTTGTCGATACATCTTTCCATGGCCTTGCCTCAACTGACCCCTGATTCTCTGACATATTGTGCATCCCCAAGAGTCAGTCATGGCTTTCACCTCTGAGTCAGAAGGTCACGGGTTCAAGTCTAGGGATTTGAGGACGTCATCCAGGCTAGTAATTCGGTGCAGTACGTCAATTGTTATGCACTGGAGGTGCTGCCTACATGGTTCCCTTTCCATAAAAGCAAATTACTGCCGACGCTGGAATCTGAAACCAAAAGAGAATAAACTCGAAAATCTCAACAGGTCTGGCAGCATCTGTAAGGTTCCCTTTCCCTTGGATGCATTTCCATATCCAATAGTTATGTTTAAAAGGAGCCCATTTAACCAGGTTTTCTTGAGTTAAGAGAGAGTAAGTTTATTTGCTACTAGAAATGAGATGATAAAGCATACATTCATATGGATTAGAAATCGAGTTCAGTAATAAGTAACTGTAAAAAAAAGTTATACAGAACAGTCCTTGAGTTGTAAGGAGATGATGAGTGGGCGATACAGGTTGATTTCTGTTGGCGAATACTTGATATTTTGGTTCAGGTGTTCTGTGGTTTGGTGGAGAGATTTCAGTTCTTCTTCCAGCTGCAATCTTTCTGTTGGCTGATTGACTTCCACATTCAGAGAGACAGTTTTAGATGTTCATGCAAAAGATGGCTGTTTTGCAGGGGCCCTGCCTCAGTTACTACATCACCTTCAGTGTGGCAAACATCCAGCTCTGATTCTCACATTACACATAAACGCACTGAGCAACAGACAGTCAGACTGGTAGCAAGCAGTTTTTAACCTCCTCCTATGAATATTCCAGATAGAGACCCAGGATATACTAGTCTTGTTGAGCCAAATGCATCTTGGATCCTTGAGATCAGATCGTTGTTATGCTGCTTTGTCTTTACTGGACATGATAATCATGCTTTGAATGATTTTACGATTATCTTGTCTGGAATCAAAGGAAGGGATTCCATTGTTCCTGAGAGAAACACTCTGTAGCCACTCCTGTCATGGCTAGTTGTACATTCTCAGCCATCTTCAGGGTCTGTGTCCTTTTTAAAATATAAAACTCAGATCTTTTTAAAGTCCAAAGTTTCTGTGTATAATTTCATGCTTTTTTTTCCTCCATCATTGTAACATGGTGAACTGGAAAAGTCAATCCAATCTGTCTCAGCTAATGGCATTGCCTTGTGCTTTACAGTATATAAATGCTTTGCCCTACTTGGAAGGCATTTAATCTCTGGGAAGCTAAAAAAAAAGATCAGCAGGATAGCAAATCTTACCTGATTTAAGAAGTTTAATCTAATGTGGGTCTCACTGAATTACTCTTCCATTATTATGATATAGCACACTTTATTTGAGAAGGTTTGATTCCAATATTGGTATGGAATCTGTCATTGAATCTAACAGTGTTGTTCATCTAACTGTGTTGCGAAATCTGTAACTCCATTTAGGTGTTAGTAATCTGTAGTTTAGGCCATAGCTGAATCACTTAATAGTATTGAATCTCTCAGAATTACACCATTACTGAACCCCCCAGTGTCACTGCGTCCCCCAGTGTCACTGCGTCCCCCAGTGTCACTGCGTCCCCCAGTGTCACTGCGTCCCCCAGTGTCACTGAATCTCCCAATTTTATTGAATCTTCCAGTATAAGTGAATCTCTCATATTACTGAATCCTGCAGTATTACTGGATTTCATTAGTACTGAGTCTGCCAGCATTACTGAATCCCTAATATTAGTGAATCTGCCAGAATTATTGAATCTCAGAGTATTAGTGAATCTCACTGTATCACTGAGTCTGTATTACTGTATTTCTTGGTGTTATGGAATCTCAGTGTTGATGAATCTGATAGTACTGACTCATAGTGTTTCTCAATCTCATTGTATTACTCAATCTCAATATTATTGAATCTCTCAAATTGATAGTTGATTTCCCAGTTTTACTGAGTCTCCCTCTCTATTGGCTCAGTCCCACTCTTAGGGGCTATGCCTTTTACAGAAAGAGAAGGTATGGCAGTGAGCGGCCCTCCTGCTGAGCCACCCATCACCTTGGAGCGGCCAAGCTCATGGACATGGGCAGCATGTACTACGCGGAGAGGGGAGGGTGAGGGGAACTCACAGGAGGTAGGGGAAAGGCAAATGGAGGAGTTTCCTGGAGGGGTGATGATTTCCTCCCGGGGGTGGGCATTGGGGCCAAGCCATATGGCTGAGAATTGGGCTCCTTTGGGCATCTAACACACACCTGGCATGGTGCCAGGCAGAGAGCCAGATTCACCCACAATTAAACAAAACCAGTCCCACCCAGTGAGGGAGGCGAGAGTGAGAGATAAGGAAACTCATTTCACAGAGAAACACCGGATGCAGAGGGCGAAATATATCAGACTCAATGTAGGCAGGAATGTGCAAAACACTGTATGACTCGGCTAGGTGTATATAGGGAGAGATATACATATGGTCTGGGTGTAGAGAGAAGGGGCTGAGAGAGAGTGCAGATAGAGGGACTGGAGAGAGGTGCTCTACAAATTGAGAGTGTCTCTACTAGAGAGACACCCTCAAACTGGGTGTCTAGAGGGAGGGAGAGAAAAAAGAGACTGTATAAATAGGGACACTGTAGAGACACCCACACATTGAGTGTCTGGAGGGAAAGAGTGAAAAAGAGACTGTATAAAGAGGGACATTGTGGAAGGAGACATCCACAAACTGGGTGTCTGGAGGGAGAGAGAGACTGTATAAATAGGGACTCTGTGTAGAGACACCTACAAACTGAGTGTCTGGAGGGGGAGAGACTGTATAAATAGGGACACTGCGTAAGACACCCACAAATTGGGTGACTGTACAAATAGGGACACTATGTAGAGAGACACCCTCAAACTGAGTGTCTGGAGGGAGACAGAAAGGGAAGGGAGACTATATAAATAGGGACATTGTGTAGAGACACCTCCAAACTGAGTGTCTGGGAGGGAGAGAGAGAGACACTCAGTGTACAGTTAGGGACACTGCACACAGACTGCGTGCAGAGAGGAAGGAAAGAGAGCGAGAGCAACTCATTGTACAGAGAGAGGCACGGTGTGCACAGAGACACACATGCTGCAGATACCCTGCCCAGGAAGGGGGCAGAGAAAGTGGGAGCGAACCTAGTGCCAGCTCCCAGCACTGACCACTCAGAAGTCAGAGGGACGGAGACGATGACAGGGTAAGAGGCACTTGCTGTGTGCGCTGCACCGATGGGCTGATCCGTGATAACGTCTCTCCACTCCGGTAATCCGAGCGGGCCGCTTTCCTTTGGCTGCCAAGTGTCGCTGAAGAAACCCTTTTCTCCGCTCTTTTGTTTGTGTTGTCACTGCTTCCCGGCATCTGCAGCTTAGCACGCTGCTCTGTATTCACAGAGACACAAGCAGGAGGTGTGTGTGTGTCTGAGGGCGGGTGGAAAGCAATACGTGTCAGCCTAACCCTGATTTTGAGTCCCTTTCAGTTCAGAGTGCTAACATCCATCTGTCACATTCGGATGTGTGTGTGTGCAGACCGATCGCCGTGTGTTTCATTCTGCAGCTCCCTCCTCACTGGAGCTGTTTTATTTTTTTAAAAAAATACTTCCTGCTTATTTAGTTTGAACGGCAGAATCGAAAGGCACGGGAATACCCGGGCTAGCACCAGGATGGGGGCATCCGATTAAGTAGATAAATGTGGACACCGTTGTCACCTGGGATCTGAACTGTACAAGTGTGAGTACAAATAGGGACACTGTCTGGGGAGACTTTCACAAACTGGATGTTTGCTCGGGGCGAGAGAGGGAGACTGTTCAAATAGAGATGCTAGAGAGATACCCCAAACTGGATGGAGGGAGAGACTGTACAAATAGGCATGGTAGGTACAGCGGTTAGCACTGCTGCCTCACAGTGCCAGGGATCCAGGTCCGATTCTCAGCTTGGGCCACTGTCTGTGCAGAGTCTGCACATTCTCCCCGTGTCTGTGTGGAATTTGCACATTCTCCCCGTGTCTGTATGGGTTTCCTCCTACACTCCCAAAGACATGCTGGTTAGATGGATTGGCTGTGCTAAGTTCTCCCTCAATGTACCCAAACACATGCCAGAATGTGGCGATTAGGGGATTTTCACAGTAAGTTCATTACAGTATTAATGTAAGCCCACTTGTGACATGCATAAATAAACTTTAAAAACTTCATGATCTATCAAGTTCCCAGTTCAGTTTCTGCTCTTAGATCTACGGCATGGTGGGGGTGGTTGGGGGAGGGGGACGCTGATGAGTTTACGGGAGTGGGCTTTGGGCAATGGGTGCTGGTGTGTTTAACCCCTGTGTTGCCAGCCTTAAAGTGGAGAATAATCCAAACTGCCGTTCTCCAGCAACCGAGTGGTCCCAGACAATGATGCTCCGCACAGTCAAACAGTCTGCTGACTTTAACTCCTTTAGCTCAGCAGTGTGTGTCCTCTGTGGATCTGCTGGCGGCACTGTCGCCTTTGAATCACAGGGATCTGAGTTCAAGCCCCCACTCTGGGGTTTGAGCGCAAGACTAAAGGCTGACAACTCTGAAAGGGGGAGGTGGTTTCGGGTGAGGTGTTAGATTAGTGATGGGTAAATGAGTGAGCCGTGTGAGTGGCCCTCCTTCACCTCAATGGGCCACAAGATTAAAATCAGGCTTGTTCACTAGCCACGACCCCATTAAATACATTTAATACACGCCGAATATTTCATAACCAGTTATAGAATGTGCTTAATCATTTATATATTACAACTAACATCAACTTCAAATGGTAGAAACAAAATAAATATTTACACTTTGGAAACAGAGGGAGTGCATGGCTTTCACAGTCAGGGTTGTGAGCAGCCAGCACACACCTCACTTCACTGGCCTTTTCTTCATGTGCGATTCACTTTAGTCATACTGGTCGGGAAAAAAACACCATGCAGACGGAAATTGCAGAATGAGGCAATTCTGTATGTGGGCAACGGTCAGAAATGTCATGTGGTCTATGCCCAGATCCCTGATGGGCCACATGTTGCCCCCCCCCCCACCCCCCCCCGGATTGGCCACTAGTGCATAGGACCAAGGCCCCATCTACCCGGCTCAGGTGGATTCTTTTAAAGGAGAGTAGGAGACAGGGATTCTGCTGTCCTGGCCAATCAGTATCACAGAAACAGACCATATTGTTGTTTGTGGGAGCTTGCTGTGTATTTCCTAGCTGCTGCGTTTCCCATGCTGCAACAGTGGTTACACTTCAAATTGTGTCCAGTTGGCTGTAAAGCACAATGAGATGGCTGGTGGTGCTATATCAATGCAAAGTTTTCTTTTTCATTGTGAAGAATGGAAACCTTGTTCAGATTCTAAAGAGTATCGTCCATCGATAAGAGCTCAATGCATTCATAGAATCATAGAATCCCTATAGTGCAGAAGGAGGCCATTCAGTCCATCAAGTCTGGACCAACCACAATCCCATCCAGACCCTATTTCCATAACCCCACATGTTTACCCTGCTAATCCCCTGACTCTAGGGTCAATTTAGATCAGCCATGATCTTATTGAATGGCGGGGCAGGCTCGAAGGGCTAGATGGCCTACTCCTGCTCCTATTTCTTATGTTCTTATGTTCTTATGTTTAGCATGACCAATCAACCCAACCCGCCCATTTTGGACTATGGGAGTTAACCAAAGCACCCGGAGGAAACTCACGTGGACATGGGGACAATGTGCAAACTCCGCACAGACAGTGACCCAAGGCTGGAATTGAACCTGGGTTCCTGGCGCTGTGAGGTACCAATGCTAACCACTGTGCCACCAACAGAGTGTCAGACTGAGACTTAGAAGACTTTCCACTTCTAGAGACAAACAAGGCAGACAAAACACATGCTAATGCCTGTTTTCTGTAACTTGGTTTTCTTGGAACAGGCTGCCAGTCTGAAGCCAGAGGCTATCGCTTGATGGGCACCATTCTGCATTGCGCATTAAGCATGGCCGACTGACCAGGCATCACTCCCACTCTTATCACCTGCCTTAGGTATGTTGGCAGGATTTGCAGGTTGGTACTCAACCTGTTTGGGCCAAACATTATGAATGCACCATCTGTGGCCATTGAGTCCCTGGCACAATGACTGGCACTGCTACCTTACAGCGCCAGAGACCAAAGTTTGATTTTGGGTTTGGGTGATAGTGTGGAGTTTGCACGTTCTCCCCTTGTCAGCATGGGTTTCCTCCACATGCTCTGGTTTCCTCCCACAGTCCAAATATGTGCAGGTTAGGTGGATTCACTGTGCTAAATTGCTCCTTAGTGTCCCAAAATGTGTAGGTTAGGAGGAATGACCATGCTAAATAGCTCCTTAGCATCCCAAGGTGTGTAGCTTAGGTGGAATGACCATGCTCAATTGCTCCTTAGTGTCCCAAGGTGTTAGGTTAGGTGGATTAGCCATGATAGATGTGCAGGGTTACAGTGTTAGGGCAGGAGGATGGGTCCGGGTAAGGTGCCCTTTTGGAATATCGGGGCAGACTCGATGGACTGAATGGTGTTCTTTTGCTCTCTAGGAATTCTATGTTCTCGGCCTTGGAGTGTGTCTCAATCCAGAGCTCAGAGGTGGGAATGTTACCCATTGTACCACAAGCCCTTTGTTTTGGGTGGGGAGAAAGTAACAAAATTGGGCAGAAGGAAACTGTAGCTTTACATTATGAATTACATGTCTCAGGCAGACTGCTTAGTAATGGTGTGTAATCTCTGAAGTACACACGAGTGTATGCTGTTCTTTAACGTTGCTCATTTGAGACTCAAAATGGCCATCAAAGAGCCCCTCTGTGTCCCCAGTGCTTATGATGGTTTACTGTTCCATACAGAGCTTTAAATTGCTGATATACACTCTTTGGACACTTAGGGGGATCCCAATAAGGGCACTATTAGTCTTGAGAAAGGTAACAGACAGCTAGAAAAATAATTAAAAATGTTGATAGAAAGTTGATGTTTGTCTGAAGAGAGCTGAGATACTAAGAGGTGAAACTTATGGCACAGTTATATAAATATATAATGAGGTTAGACCTCATTGAGAGTACTGTTATTTGCCTGTGCACTACACCTCTCATTGAGAGTATTGTTATTAGCCTGTGCACTACACCTGAGGAAGAATATATTGCCCTTGGAAGGGTTGAAGCAGTTTCACCAGAATGAAACCAAAGCCAAAAGGGTTAAATTATGAGGCCAAATTGCATTTTGTTGAGCAGAGAAGATTAGGCAGTTTTCCACTTCAGGTATTTCAGATGATTCAATAACACGAGGGAGTGAAACTACTTGAGCTGGGGGAGTCCAGAACAAGGGGACGAAGGCTTACAGTTGGAGCTAGGCCTTTCAAAACTGATGTCAGCAAGCAACTGTTCAATACAAAGGCAGGCGGATGTCTGGAACTTCTCCAGTCTCCCCACAAAAAAAGAGGTTAAACAAAACTGTTAAAATTGAGATTGAGAGTTTTTTGCTCAGCAAGGGTTTTCTGGATATGGAAACAAGGCAGTAAATTGCAGTTGATGTGCATGATTTATGGCCTATTCCAGTTTCTATGTTCCTAAAGTAAATAATATTTCATTAAGCCAGTCCAATGCACAGATTGTTACAATGTGTAAATCCATCTGATGAGAGATGCTCAACATTTTCTCAATGGCACATTCTCCAGAACTTCATCCAAGTGTTATTCATGTCAAATCAACACTTGCAAGACAGCAAATCTGAGTGTGCAGTCTTACTGTGAGGGGCAACTGGCTGAAACCATCTGAAACAAATCAAATGAAGTGGGTTTATTCATTAATTGGTAAATGGCCAACTTTGATCAAACTGCATCTTTTGCCAATTAAATCAGTGAGGCCATCTCATCCTTACGCCCCAAACACATTTGGATGTTCAGAGAGGCAGATGGTCCAGTCTCTGTTACAGATTCAGACTTGTGTGCTTTCCAGTAAAGATATAGCTCCTCTGAATATTGAGTTCTGGATACTCTAATAAATATTAATCTCTGGTCTATTGGCCTTGGATGTACTGCTGTATAATGATCTGCATCAATGTACTGTATACCAAGCAGCCTGCTAATGATTTCCAAATTCAAATAGCGGATGATGTCTTGAGGTATTGCTGAGTGCTTTATCACTTAGCATGTAGATCAGAAGGTGGACAATGTTTTTGACCATGATTTGTAGCATTATTGGCTTAACTAGTTCAAACCTTTGAGAAATAGTCCTTTGTAATGTTGCTACTGATTGCATTACCTTTTTACTTCAATGAAGACAGATTGTGAGTACAAGTTTGTAAATGCCATTTTTCTTTGTTAATTGTGTGTGTGTGTGTGTGTGTGTGTGTGTGTGTGTGTGTGTATACTTCATTTGAAAATTACATTTTAAAACATCTGTTTTGAAATCCCATAAACCAATTCTGGCAAGTTATTTGCTTATTCTGTCTTTAATTACAACCCATTGCTGGAAAATATAAAAGTGGTCAGAGAAATTCGCTGTCAGCAGATTAATTGAAATCACTTAGATTTCAGGGCAATGCTGAGTAATCTTGAATTATTACCATAGTATATTTGTTTTATTTCCGACTGCTGCATTTTCCAGTCTTCCTCAACTAAAGGCACTTCCAAACGCTCAGTCAGGGATATTGGATCCCCTGAGGAACCCAATTAAGAGATCACTCTAGACATTAGCGTTCATAGGTTATTGGACCACAAGGCAACACAGCTGAGCTTCACAGCTGGACCAGCTGGGTGGTGGTCAGGAACAGGAACCAGGGCTGATGCAAACCTCACCTCGGAGGCTTGAGGTCACTTGTAGCTCATAGAAACTAGAAGCAGGAGTAGGCCATTCGGCCCTTCAAGCCTGTTCCACCATTCATTTTGATCATGGCTAATTGTCAAATTCAATATTCTGATCCCCCCTTTGCCCCCCATATCCCTTGATCCCTTTGGCCCCAAGAGTTGTATTAATTTCTCCTTGAATCAGATGTTTTGGCCTCAACTATTTTCTGTGGTAGTGAATTCCACACATTCACCACCCTCTGGGTGAAGAAATTTCCCTTCACCTCAGTTCCAAAAGATTTGCCACTTGTTCTCAAACTTTTACCCCTAGTTCCCGACTCCCCTACCACTGGGAACATTTTTTCTGAATCTACCCTGTCTAACCCTGTTAGAAGTTTAAAAGTTTCTATGAGACCCCCTCTCACTCTTCTAAACTCCAGTGAATATAATCCTAACCAACTTAATCTCTAGTCATATGACAGTCCAGCCATCCCATCATCTTAGTAAATCCTGCCGTTCCTGCTGCTGGCATGACTATTAGCTGTTTGAACTTTGGGGCCTTCCTCGTGTGTGTAGATCCTCACCAGGTCGTGCATTAAACTAACT
The DNA here is from genome assembly GCF_965287045.1 of Carcharhinus amblyrhynchos. Classification (NCBI taxonomy): domain Eukaryota; kingdom Metazoa; phylum Chordata; class Chondrichthyes; order Carcharhiniformes; family Carcharhinidae; genus Carcharhinus; species Carcharhinus amblyrhynchos. Next base: position 167,933,709 of record NC_137324.1, read on the forward strand.
GATCCAGCAGGTAACAATCCACCATGCTGATGAGGAGAAGAGAGCATTATTTTATTCAAGTTGGCATCATCTTCACCACCTTGTCAAGGTGGCACCTTCACCACCTCCATTGCACTGTGTGTAGTGTCTTTGTGTAACTTGTGAATACATTTTGAACAAAACCTAACCCTACAGTTATGCTGATATTCCTTGAGAAACAACAGCTATTTAGAAATGAGGCGTTTCATAACTCCATTCCAATCCAATTCTTCCCGCACCTTGTGGAGCACTAAGGCAGACTTTTGTGTGTTTCCATGGCTTGTACTTCCCGGAACAGATTGCTAATCTGTCCCCAGGGACTTACCGCTTGAGGGGTGCAACTCCACATCAAGTGTGGCTGACCAGGAGTCTCTCCTGACCTTACCGCCAGCCACTGGCGTGTTTGGAGAGATTTGCAGGCTGAAACTCAACTTGGTTGACCGCATCATGAATGCATCTTTCTCGGACATCAACTCCTGGGGTGCGACTCAAACCCAGAGCCTCTGGCTCAGATGTAAGGATGCTACAACAATGCCACAAGATCTCCTGCTTTCTTAATCCAATCCTGTAGTAACTCTTAGCCTTGAAAACAGAAACCTTTTTCCAAAATGTTGATATTTTTAAAAAAAATTGCAAAATATATATATATAAATGCTGTAATGATCTGCATCAGACACAAACCTAAAACATCTGTTCTGATATATTAAAAATGTTTCCATGACTGTCATTAAAGGAAAAATCTACAGACTAAAGAGGAAAGAACAGAAGAGTGGGACTGATTGGATAGCTCCTTCAAAGAGCTGACACAGGCATGATGGGCTGAATGGCCTCCTGTGCTGTGTGGCTTGTTGATTCATAAACTCTTTGCCCACTGTAACTGTGTCTGGATTAGTTCTAATTTAAATCACATAGTGGCAGTCTCCATTTAACGAAATGGATTGCATAATTCTGGCTGAACCAGTTCAGTGACTTTATATCAGGATAATTATTATTTCCTGTAAGATTTGAAGAGGTGGGTTTTCACTGTGAAACAGAGTTGAAATTTACTTGTAATAAAATGAGGCAGCGATGTTTTAGAGAGCATGTCACCCTCCCCTCCGCAGTCATGGAAAAGAGTGTTTTGGTTTGTGTAAAGCAGAAATTGAAGGTTGATAATGATCTCTGCCGTGAGAGTCTGTCAGTCTGACAACATATCCATTTCCATGTGCCATACCACAGTCATGCAAATTGTATTCAGCACTGTTTTGTGTTCAGTACAGATCTCACCAGTGATCATGGCATGGCCTCTGTTATTCAGTTGTTTTGTTTGGGATGTAAAAAAGGAAATAACTATTTATATAGTGTCTTTTATGCCTTTATGGTGCCTTGAAATATCTCTTGGCTTGGAAGTGCAGTCACTGATGGCACAGTGGCACAGTGATTAGCACTGCTGCCTCATGGCACCAGGGACCCAGGTTTGAGCCCTGGCTTGGGTCACTGTCTGTGCAGAGTCTGTACTTTCTCCCCATGTCTTTGTGGGTTTCCTCCCACAGTCCAAAGATGTGCAGGTTAGGTGGATTGGCCATGCCAAATTTTCCCTCAGTGCACCCGAACAGGTGCCAGAATGTGGCAACTAGGGGATTTTCACAGTAACTTTGTTGCACTGTTAATGTAAGCCTATTTGTGACTAATAAATATACTTTTACATTTGTTACTTTTGTTATACGGTAAGAAATGTAGCAGGCAGGTTGCAAACAGCAATGTTCCTCAGAACAGTAATGTGATAATGAGTTGACAGTGCTTCTCTGTGATTTTCATTGAGGGGTGGCACAGTAGCACAGTGGTTATCGCTGCTGTGTCACAGTGCGAGGGACCTGGGTTCGATTCCCGGCTCAGATCTGTGTGGAGTTTGCACGTCTCCCTGTGTCTGCGTGGGTTTCCTGCAGGTGCTTCAGTTTCCTCTCACATTCTGAAAGACGAGCTGGTTAGCTGCATTGACCTGAACAGGTGCCGGGCTGTGGCGACTAGTGGAATTTCACAATAACTTCATTGCACTGTTAATGTAGACTTTACCTGTGACTAATAAATAAACTTTAAATATTGGCTAATCATTGGGATAATTCCCTTGCTCCTTCTGAATTGTGCCATGGGATCTTTTGCATGCAGAAGAGCACAGGTAAGGTCTTGGTTCAAAGTCATATCTGGGTGACCATACCTCCGACAGTGTGACTCCCCCTAGGACTGTCCTGGAATCTCAGCCTATATACTCCTTCAGGGTGGCACCTGAACTTGCAACTTCCTGAGATAAAATGCAAAATACTGCTGGAATCTGAAGCCAAAACAGAAAATGTGGAACTCTGACAAAGGGTCATTCAGACTCGAAATGCCGGCTTGATTCTGCCTCCACAGATAGTGTCAGACCTGCTGAGGTTTTCCAGTATTTCCTGTTCTCGTCACAACTTCCTGAGTGGAGACTGCTACCCACGGAGTCAGAGCAGAAGCAGTTTTTTGAGGGACTGTCGGTTTTTTTTTTGCAAGCATCACTTGCTTTTTCAAACAGCTGCTAATATAGTTGGGTTGCAACGTCAGGATAAATCTAAACTTGAAGATGGAAATGACCCAGCAAGCTGAGACACAACGGCGAACCTAAGGTTTCAGATGTGACACATCACCCCTATATTAGCCAACACCACAGCCAGTAGTGTCTGTTTTAGAAATTAGTGTCACCTTGTGCCAAAAATAACCTCTGGCATTGTCATGCTAACTCGATTCCCTCTCATGTTGCTCAAGCTGCAGTATCACAGATTCACATCTCTGGTCTCTCGCTGTCGGGCCGTGGGCACACACTTGTACACCCCTACGTGACAGATGCCAAAATAAATTATTTGTTGAGCAGATACATTTAATGTGCATTGCATTATTGACACAGGTTCTATCTAAGCGACAGCAGTGGAAAACTGTTAGTGCCGGGGGAACTCAGGGGGCTTAGACTTGTAGTGAGATTACTGAATTCTTGTCTCTGCAAAAAAAAACTTAAGATGTGCTGTTGCAACACGTCCACCAGTAAGTTATGTGGAGATTAATGATGCGTTGTTAGGCCCAGCAGAGTTAATCTTTACTCTGGGGGAACTATTCCAATTAGTGGTGTTTTCTGTTTTATTTAAAATATGCAAATAGTGCCTGTAAACCCTGCCAGTACTCCCAAAAGCAGATGAAGATTTTGTAAATCAAGTTTCTTTTGTGTCGACAGTCTGGTCTTGAGCTCCCCAAGACGTGCCTGTGGAAAGTGCCAAGTGATAGCTGAGCAATTTCTTTCAAGGATGGAGTCAAGGGACTGTGCCATTAATAGGGGGGATGCTTTCCAACCATGGCCCTCTGTTTCCTCTGCTCCTCCAATGGTTCAAAGTCTGTGATCGCTGCTTGTCAAAGCTCCGTAATTCTGGATGTAAACCCAGGTTTAAAGGACTTCTTGGATAGACCTGGTGTGCGGCCAAGTCTGAGCTCACGCAGATCATGTGGCTTTGCAAAGTCGTTTTGAAAATCCATGATGACTGCGGGGCCAACTTGAAGATCCCTTGTAATAAGATGTGCCATCTTCGCAAATGTGAGGGATGGGGTTGGGGGAGTGGATGGGTGTGATTTTCTCCTGTTGGTTTTGCGATCGTACCGTTTTGTCAGGAGGAACTTCATCCTCCTGGTACTAAGTTGAGTCTGTACGTTCTCCCCATGCCTGCGTGGCTTCCCTCCAGGTGCTCTGGTTTCCACCCACAGTTCAAAGATGTGCGGGTTAGGTTGATTGGCCATGCTAAATTGCCCCTTAGTATCGTGGGATTAGTGGGATAAATACATGAGGTTACGGGGATGGGTGGGATTGTTGTCGATGCAGGCTCGATGGACTGAATGGGCTCCTTCTGCACTGCAGGGATTCTATAATTTAGAAAACACATTTAACACATGTTACACGCTTGAAAACACATAATTTAGGAAGCTGATGACAATAGTTTGGCAGTGGTAATGGAATCTGGCTTGGATGATTCTTTGACTGGTTAGGAACAAAGAATAAAGAAAATTATAGCACAGGAACAGGCCCTTCGGCCCTCCAAGACTGCACAAACTATGCTGCCCGATTGAACTAAAGCCCCTTACCCTTCTGGGAACCATGTCCCTCTATTCCCACTCTATTCATGTATTTGTCAAGATGCCCCTTAAAAGCCACTATCGTATCTGTTTCCACTATCTCTGTCGGCAGCAATTTCCAGGCACCCATCACCCTCTGTGTAAAAAAAAACTCACCTTGTACATCTCCTTTAAACCTTGCCCCTTGCACCCTAGTAATTGACCCTTCCACCCTAGGAAAATGCTTCTGACAATCCAGTCTGTCCATGCCCCTCATAATCTTGTAGATTTTTATCAGCTTCACCTTGCCCCAGTGTGTACTGACACCAAACATTCACATTTTCCACCTCAGAAGGTGCTGACACTTGCTGTGTTATAGTTTACTGAGTGATTGTTGCTTTCTGCAAACTCTTGCAAGCTCTCAATCTTCATGTACTCCCCCAGTCATTGAAGAGTGCCAACAGACAACTCAACCGTTGTGGGAGGAGGATGGGTCACAGCTTGATCCAGACTGCGAGTTGTCAGCTTGGCTCATTTGTTTGTCCAGTTGCCCCTGAGCCAGATTTTGGCAGATTTAAACTTCTGGAACGGCAAGGTTGATACGTCAGTCCAATACTTGAGACAAAAGTGCATTGTCAAAGGTGGTTTGTCTTTTAAATGAAATGCTAAACTAAGTAAGTCCATGCTTCCACATACCTGACGTTTGTTGGTGAAGAGTAGGAAGATCACCTGATCAATTCTGACCAGTCACCTTTCAGACTTCACTAGTGAAACCTGATTATCTGAACATTCGCCTCATTGACTCTTTGTTGGACCTTGCTGTGCAAAAAAAATTAGCTGTTGCCTTTTCTTTCAAAGTAACAGTGACATCTCTGCAAAAGCAATTTGTTGGCTGTGAGGTTTTTTTCATTCGCTCACGGGATATGGACGTTGCTGGCTGGCCAGCATTTATTGTAAGAAGTCTCACAACACCAGGTTAAAGTCCAGCAGGTTTATTTGGTAGCAAATGCCACTAGCTTTCGGAGCACTTGCTGTTCCTTCGTCACGTAAGTGGGAATTCTGTTCACAAACAGAGCATATAAAGACACAAACTCAATTTACAAAATAACAGCTGGAATGTGAGTCTTTACAGGTAATCAAGTTTTAAATGTACAGACAATGTGAGTGGAGAGAGCATTAAGCACAGGTTAAAGAGATGTGTATTCTTTCTAGACAGGACAGTTGGTGAGATGTTGCAAGCCCAGGCAAGTCATGGGGGTTACAGATAGTGTGACATGAACCCAAGATCCTGGTTGAGGCTGTCCTCATGCGTGTCAGTCTCTGCTCAGCAACTCTGCGCTGTCGTGTATCGTGAAGGCCACCTTGGAGAACACTTACCCAAAGATCAGAGGCCGAATGCTCATGACCGCTGAAGTGTTCCCCAACAGGAAGAGAACACGCTTGCCTGGTGATTGTTGAGCAGTGTTCATTCATCCGTTGTCGTAGCATCTGCCTGATCTCCCCAATGTACTTATTGTACATTTATTGTCCATCCCTAATTGCCTGGGGGCAGTTGAGAGGCAATCACATCGCTGTGTCTCTGGAGTCACATGTAGGCCAGACCGGGTCAGGACAGCAGATTTCCTTTGCCTACTGGACATTAATGAACCAGATATGATAATCAACAAATGGTTCCATGGTCATCAGTAGATTCTTAATTCTAGATTCTTTTCAATTCAAATTTCACCAACTACCATGGCGGGATTCGAACCCAGGTCCCCAGAACATGACTGGGGTTTTTGGATTACTCATCCAGCCACAATACCATCATGCCACTATCTCCCCTTTGCATATCCACAGCATGCGCAAGTATTCAGTCCATTGCTGCTTCTTCCCTTCTTTCTTAAACAAGCACTCTCTAGCAGAGAGTATTTATAGCACCTCATATCGGAGACCAGTTAATCCAGCACTGATCAGGAATCAAGTCTGCAATCTACCTGATCTCCAAAGCTCAGCTTCTTCCAATTTTATTCCCCAGTAAGTAATTGGAAAACAATGTATTCCCAGCAACTGGGATTCACTCTCAGGTAGTGCATTCAAGATCCAAATTGCTTGTTGTGTAAGAAGTTTCTTTTTGTCATGCTGCTATTGGTTCTTTTGCCAATCACCTTAAACTTATGCCCCTCTGGTTCAGAGTGTTCCCACCAATGGGAACAGCTTCTGCTTATCTACTCTGAATACCTCTATTAAGTCTCCTCTTAATCTTCTCTTGTCTAGGGAGACCAGAATGAGGCTGGTGGCTATAAACTTTGAATCAACCTTGGCACCAAGTCAAGAGGTATAAGAGGAAATACATTGAGAACTGTATTTTTGAGTGGGTCCATGCTGAACAGATTTAAATCTTCACTGACAGGCTGGTAAAATCTTGCCAAATCCTACACATCGTAAAAGAGATGAATGGAGGCACTTGTGTATCTGTGGACTGTTAGCCATGGACTGTTTCGTGTTTAGATGTGTCCTTTCATTTATCCTTTGAAAGCACATTCCTCTTGATAATATGTTCACTATAAATCAAATTGTAGTCTTGTCACTTACTTGTTCAGTCATAAGAAATTTGCTGGTTTGGAACCAGAAAGTGAATGGATATGGTGGGGTGGTACATTTGTTAGCACTGCTGCCTCACAGTGCCAACGAACTGGGTTCGATTCCTGGCTTGGATGACTGTGCGGAGTCTGCATGTTCTCCCTGTATCCTCCCATAGTCCGAAAGATGTGCTGGTTAGGTGGATTAGCCATGCTAAATTCTCCCTCTGTGTACCCGAACAGGCACTGGAGTGTGGCAACTAGGGCATTTTCACAGTAACTTCACTGCAGTGTTAATGTAAGCCTTGTGACACTAATAAGTAAACTGAACCTTATCATTTATTGAAGAATAGAGAGATTGTGTGGAGGCTCAGGAGTAATTCCAATAATTTAGGTATAATCTACAGACTAAGATTTTCTCATCGTTCCAGATTCTAGTTAATTAGAAGGAATACATTAGAAGAAACGTGAAGATTGAAGAGGACTGTGTCAAATGTTTATCCATTTAGGACAAATAATGATAGAAGATGGCAGGAGCAATGTCGAAGTTACATAAAGGATAGAGCTAGCTAGAAGTAATTTTGTGAAGATGAAAGATGTGTTAACAAGATGATTCAAACTTGTAACAAGGGAAAATCTCATGTGATGTTACATTCTATCCACTTTCCTGTATATTGCAGGAATCTGGACAGTGGTTTGTATTGAATTGGCCACTTAAGTACCTTTTCCTGCCCAGCCTCAATTTTTAAACCGGCAGATGGATGTGAGTAGGGTAGGAAACACAGAAACAAAACTTCAGAAACAAAAAAAGGAAGGCCCCTTCAGATTTGGGGCAAACTTCCCTCAGGAAACTTGGATCTCCAGCCCTTCCTGAACCCCAGCCTACCCACTCAATATCACAATTGCACCCCTACTATTCCAGGTTTTGAGCTCATTAATCTAGACTGTCATTCCTGAAGGAGTGCTGCACTGTTGCTGGTTCAATCTTTTGACTGAGACAGTACATTTGGGGTCCTGCCTTGAGGTGGACACTGAAGATCCCAAGGCACAATTTTGAGCATTAAGGGGAGTGCTCGAGGCCTGGCCAATACCTCTCCCTCCATCATAAACAGATTGTCTGCTCCTCCCTCCCATTGGTATTAGTGGGATCTATTGATCATGTCTGCATCAATAGGCATGATGTGGAATGTCTATTGTATCTGCACAGGAGCCATTGTGATGTTTTGATATGATGAGATAGTACATAAATGCAAATACTATTTGTGTCCCTGGGGCAAATTAGTACCTTGAAATCAGTTGGATACTGTTCTTTCTTTGTTTCACTTTTTACTTGTTGCAGCGTTAATTGTTGAAATGGCTAATTTAGGCAAAGGCAGGTACAATAGCAACGTTTAAAAAGCATTTGGATAAGTACATGGATGGGAAAGGAGTAGAGGGGTATGGACCAAATGTGGGCAACTGGGACTAGCTGGGAGGGCACCATGGTTGGCATGGACTGGTGGGCTATTTCCACGTTGTATTGCTCTTTGACTCCATAAAGATTAGTGTTCTTAATTTCCTTAACCACCTGGAATATGAACAGGATTTTAGATGATTGTGTCTGCTTCTTTCACATCCACCTTTCTCAAGATCCCTGCTATACTTAGAGGCGTATTATGGACGGTCACAGTTGTCATTCAGGGAATGGAAGATGATTACAAACTGGTCTTGAAGCAATAATGCTGCAGGGTATGCACTGCTATGTTCAGACATTGAGCATCAGCAATGTGCTGCAGCTACTCAACATTTTGTCACGGTTTAGTCGATGCAGAGGTAAAGAGTGGTGGGTCTAGAAGATGAAAGTGTGATTTAGGACTCAGCTTCTTCTGTGTGGCAGAATTATAACTATTTAGCCCCACCAGATGCATGCTGGCTCTTTGAAAGAGCACTCCAATTAGTTCCTCATCTCTGCTGTTTGCCCATAGCCCTGCAAATCTCTTTTTCACCATCCAAGAACACACTTTGACTATGTTTCTGCAATTGGAACCTAATCATGCTGGAAATAATGCACATTTTAGGCACACTTTGTTTTCCCAAAGAATATACTTCTTAATTTTTTTTTCCAATTTGACATTGTATAAAGGGCAATACAGTTTAAACTTATTGCAGTGATGGCACATGACATACTGAGGTGCCTCTTATTACAGGTTACATTTACAATATATATTTCCTGTCAAATACTCTCTGGTACATCCAGCTCAAGGGGTTTTCTACAGGTTCCTACTCCTTGGTGTACTGCGGCAGGGAGGTTTAAGTTTGTGGCAAGGACACCAATCTAACTTTACAGAGCATATTGTTTAAACTGGTGAAAGACCTTAGATACAGGGTCAAGGTCAACAGATCAGAATACTATCAAGGGCAAAAAGAATAGGAAAGAAAGGTGAGATAAATGGAAAGGCAACACCATTACTTTTAGCCATTACATTTACTCTGCGTCATGGACCAGCTAACTGAGCTAACCAACGCCCAAGTTCTAGAGTACATAGAGCTCTAACCTTTCCTGTTACGCTGTTCTACTCATGCCAGCTTGTGGGCAATGCCAGGTGGAACTGCAGTGTGGCAGGTTTATGTGGTCAGATCCCATTCTTCAGCACTGCATTCAACACAATATTTGTTTGTTTAAACGTAGGCAATGCGCACTCACTGTACTGTGGTTCAATTACAAATATGCTCCAAAAATGTCTTGAACTTTCCCTTAAATATGAAGTTCTTTGATGAATGTCGCAGTACATGTTTTAAAAGCAGGCTGATAAATGCTCTGCATGCAATTCTGATTAGTCAGGAATGAATAATTAGACTGTAATCAACGGCGGGGATTCAGATGGTCAACCACGAAGCTCATTTAGAGCTTTAATTTTACTGTCTTGACATCTCTCTCTAATTTTGTAATTTGCTGCTATCACAGTGAAACGGGGGGAATGTTAATTGTAGACAGGAGTGTGTAAACTAATGGTGTGCCACAACTTTATGTAGCTATTTGCTCTAAGCAAATTGGGGTGATTGTGCTTAACATGGTGAGACTTGTAGTCGATGCTGGCAGGTTTCTTGATTGAGTGATCTGAACTTGGAAGGAGGGACTAAGTTCAGGCGTGCATCGAAGAGTGGAGTATGCGGAGGAAGGTAGAACTATTGCTGAAATTATCTCACAGAGTTTCCAGACAAAAGCTGAACTGGAAAATAACTGAAGACTGGTTAATCTCCCCAGGTGTTGAGTGTTGTCTTTTCGCGAAGCTAGGTAAGAAAACAGACGGATAACTAAGGTAGGATGTGCAGCCGGAATTCATTTTAATGTCATATATTCTGTTCTTGTTTAGTTTCCAATTGTAAATTCCTATATACACACTTATGGTGTAATTTTCTATGTAAACTTGTCACAATGTAATTACACTGTTCTGTCAGGAGGAGCATTGCAGCTTCCCCACAAGGGAAAGGATGGAACTGCAATGTGGTAGATTAATCCCATTATAAATATGGGCATAAAAGGTTACAATATAAAAGCTGGAGAGTGTACATGTCTGTATCTATATTTGATTAGTTAGATTCATGGATAGAATTTACCATTGCGGTGGAGACAGGGCTGTAAAATGTGGTGAGCCATACAAGATTCCATTGACTTTGGCAGGAATAGATATCCCGCTGTTGGGTGGGGCTGTAAAATTCTGCCCATTGGCTATATAGCATCTCCACTGTTGTGGAGAATATCTTCAGAAGGATTTGTTCCTCTCACTGCCAGCAACGTTCATTGTTGCCAGTGACAATATCATGAAAAGTCACTTCTAGAGGTGGTTCTCCACAACCATTAGAAAAAGCATCACCAGTTATTGTTTGTGGCTGTAGAAGGGTTGAGTGCGAGGGAGACCTTGTGGCACAGTGGTAGCATCCCTACCTCTGGCTTGAAGCTCTGGGTTCATTTTGGGACTTGACGGTGAAGTATTCTGCCAACATAAGAGACCCTGTTTTAGCAGTGTAGTTGTGCCTCTGGAGTTTTTCCAAGCACTGTATAAAAGTTGATCTCTAAAGCATGGATCAAATACTACAAAGAATATATATTGGCCTCTAGCCTAGTTGACTCCTTAAACTGCCAGCTCCAGGAAAGACTTTCTGGAGGCAATCCAAATATTGAAGCCATAACTCAACATTAGTAGATACCCTGAAGAAAATTTCAAACTTGATCATTTACTCAGTCATTCTCCAGCCTACAATCTGCAAGTGCGAGTGGGATTTTGAACAAGAAAGACCTTTTATTCTCATTTTTGGGATATATATATATCCCAATATATACATACATACATTATTACGTGTGTATATACATATACACATATAAGTACATGCGTACACACAAATATATACACACACATATATATACACATGTGCATATGTATCACACATGTGCACACATACACACATGTATACACACTGTCTCAAGAAGAAATGTATTAAACACATACATATACATATATTACGTGTATATCTATGCTCATAGGGTTTTGGCATGGCGGATTGGGAAAATTTGTTTCCACTGTAACTAGGACACAGGTTAAAGATAATTAACAAAAAGACTAGAGAGGAATCATAGAATCTCTACAGTGCAGAAAGAGGCCATTCGGCCTATCGAGACTGCATTGACAATAATCCCACCCAGGCCCTATACCCGTATTCCCACATTTTTACCCTGCTAATCCCCCTGACACTAAGGATCAATTTAGCATGGCCAATCAACCTAAGTCGCACATCTTTGGAGTGTGGGAAGAAACCGGAGCACCCGGAGAAAGCCCACGCAGACACGGGGAGAATGTGCAAACTCTGCACAGTCAGTGACCCAAGCCAGGAATTGAACCCAGGTCCCCGGAACTGTGTGCCTCCCCCCTTAAGAAATCCATCCATAGTGGTGTGATCGTAGAATGATGTGAATCATGACTGGTCTCCCAAGGAACGCACTTGCTGAGCAGACCTCCCAGGGGAGCTCAGTTGAGTGCAGCACTCGGAAAGAGGACCATACCCAGATACTGCCCCTGGCACTGCTTGGGCACTCCTGAGAGGTGGCTTCAGTGCCATTTTTCCTGTCCACCATTGGCCTTTATTGATTTTTGAGAAAACCTTGCCCATCAGAACCCTCTATTCTGTGCATCACTGCAGAGTTTGCCTGTGTTTGATCCGAAAGTAGCCGGAAGTGACTGCTATCCAAAAAAGATCAGCAGCAATTTGGTCGAAGAGAAAGTTTTCTTCCCTGAAATTGAGCCCCCGTTAATACCAGAAGCCTGTCTCTATGTAACTCTGTGCACAATCCAGTAGCTTAAATGCAAGTACAGATTCCAACATTTCTAGATTAAATTTACCAGTCTCTTATACAACCGATTAAGATCCATAACCTATTCTTCCACGTACTGATTGCCTTCTTAAATTTATCTAAAGTTGACTTTGTAGTCCTCCGACAAATCATCTTGCTGGTATATCTTATCTGTAAATTGTAATTAAAGAGTTAATCCCTCTTTGGTATCCAAGTTACCCACACCCAGTTTGAAAATACTTTACTAATCTTACCTTTCCCTGGTAATGACAAAGCTATAACTTACTTCTTCTGGGATAACGAGGTTCACATTTCCCTCTCATCTTCCATAACTCAAGTGGATCAGATGCCAAAAAAAATGGTGGATAATCAAAGCTTGAGAATTTGCGTTGGGTTCCAGCCATTTTGCACCAAAAGTTGCTCGGAGTAATATAATTATTTATTTTCCTCGGAAGACAGAGACAAATAAAACTCCGTATTCAACTCCCAGTCACCAGAGCGTAATGTTCATTCTCTGCCACTATGTTAAAGTCATAACTCATACATTGAGGACAGGACAATCCTGGAGCCAGTTTTTTCCTTAACACAAGTTTATTCACAGGGCACAGGCACACACTCCCTTCTTCCTCCCCCCCCCACACTAGTGTAAACCAATTCCTGTTTTACTTAAGACCAATTCCCTAATCTTTTCCCAGTTAGTAACAGCTGCTCTTATTTACATTGCAAAGCGGAGGCGATGGCCTGGTAGTATGATTGCCAGACTATTAATCCAAAAACTCAGCTAATGTTCTGGGGACCAGGGTGCGAATCGCGCTACGGCAGATGGTGGGATTTGAATTCAATAAAAAAAATCTGGGATTCAGAATCTATTGATGACCATGAAACCATTGTCGATTGTCAGGAAAAACCCGCCTGGTTCACTAATGTCCTTTAGGGAAAGAAATCTGCTGACCTTACCTGGTATGGCTTACAGGGCAGCACAGTGGTTAGCATTGCTGTCTCACAGTGCTAGGGACCCGGGTTCAATTCCGGCCTCAGATCACAGTGTGGAGTTTGCACATTTCCCCTGGTATCTGAGTGGGTTTCCTCCGGGTGCTCCGGTTTCCTCCCACAGTCCAAAGATGTGTGGGTTAGGTTGATTGGCCATGTTAAATTGACCCTTAGTGTCAGGGGAATTAACAGGGTAAATATGTGGGATTACAGGAATGGAGCCTGGATGAGATTGTGGTCAGTGCAGACTTGATGGGCCGAATGGCCTCTTTGCACTATAGGATTCTATGATACAGAGCCACAGCAATGTGGTAGCCTCTCAACTGCCCTCCAAGAGTAAATAGGGAAGGGCAATAAATGCTGGCCAGTCAGCGGTACCCATGACTCATAAATGAATTTTAAAAAGAGCATGTGCTTCATTGTAACAGGATTCAAACATTAACAGACTGTATACTTTGACTGGAAATTTCTGGCCATTCATGCCGTCAAGATCTTCCTGTCCCACTAATGGTGCAACCCCATCGCGGCTCTCCCCAGTGGTAGAGGATGCATTCAATGGGAAACTCACTGTTGGCCAATGGCGGGCCACCTCTGCGAAACACGCAGAGTGGCGGGGAGGTGGTTGAGGGGGAAGGAGGGAGAATGGCAGCGGGGAAAGAGGGGGAGGGGGAAGGAGGGGAGAAATCCCACCTTCCACCCCATTGAGTTGGTGCTTCTGCTATTTATCTCTCATAACAATACTCAGCTGGCCTCTGTGAAAAGAAATTAAGGTTCCATTTTCTGAGTTGACCTCTGATGGGCCTTTAGGTGAGAGGGAGGCAAAAGGTTGTGAGACCTTTACAGGAAAGCTTATCATTGTTTCCTGTGTAAGAATGGTCGCTGCACTTGAACCCGCTCATTGTATGAGAGGTGTTTCACGAGAGGTGTAATGACGCTTCCTTCCTTCCCCTTCTCATTCTTCTTGTCAGTGCGATATGTTTCTGGTATTTTGTCCAAGCCACCTTTGTTAAATTTTTAGTTTATTCTTGGAACGTTGGTGACGGCTACAGGACAATATTTATTACTCATCCCTGGTTTCCGTGAAGACATTGAGTCAATCATTGGAGTTATGCAGGCCAGCTTCCCTTCTATAAATTATTTGGATCATTTGACAGTTCTCATTGCTGTTAGTCTGGCATTGGACCACAAATTGTCAGATCCATTGAAGTTACTTTCATTTCTCAACTTGCCACGGTGGGATTTGAACTTGCACTCTCTATAGTTTGGCACTATACACACTGGGTTACTGTGTGCCTGGCAGTTGACTATGCAATCATAACGTGTATCCTTTCCTAGCCAAGCCTGAACCTGTACTGTAGGGATGACCCAACACTGAATTTCAGCTGCAAGTGGGAACACTTTCTGACTTCCCTCTTCCCCTCCTTAGGGACACTATGCAATTGTGGCAAATCGTCCATCCCTTGGCTGTGTTCAACAGATAAAGGGCTGACTAAGGATTGAACGCGGAATTTTTTTTGGAAGATCATTTGTCCTATCATTTTTGTGTCCTCTCTTTGAAAGAGCTATCCAATTGGACTCACTTCCTTGCCCTTTCCCCATAGCCCTTCAAATATTTATTGAATGAACAGAGTGATTAGTCAGAAGCTTTATTCCAGGGTGAAAGCGGCGCGGGCTCGTTGGGCCGAAGGGCCTGTTTCCCATGCTGTGTTGTTCTTTGTTCTTTGAAAGAGTTAATAACTCAGGGGCATAAGTTTAATGTGCGAGGGGCAAGATTTAAAGGGAAGTTTTTTTTACACAGAGGGTGTAACAGAGGTGGGTGCGTGGAACTCGCTGCTGGGGGAGGTAGTGGAAGCAGATACGATAGTGATTTTTAAGGGGTGTCTGGACAAATACACGACTAGGATAGGAATAGACGGTTATGGTCGCGGGAAGCGTAGGGGGTTTTAGTTCAGACAGGCAGCATGATTGGTGCAGGCTTGGAGGGCTGAAGGGCCTATTCCTGTTCTGCAGTGTTGAATTTCTGTTTCAAAGTTATTGAATCTGCTTCCATTGCCCTTTCAAACAGTGCTTTTCAGATTATTACAACTCACTGTGTAAAACAATGAATCCTTCTCTCCTTCTGCCCTTTGCTCTCTGGCTCTTATGCCAACTACCTTTAGATCTTGTTGGTGCCAGGGGAACCATCATAGACTGAGGCACTGGGTGTTTTTCCCTCTAAGCTGCAGCCATCCTTTCCAGGATTCAGTGCTGAGCTGGTGAAGCACAGCCTTTACAGCTCTAACCATCTGCCGTGCACAACTTCACATGGACTCATGGGTTTATATCTTGTAAAGGAATAAAAGATTTCTCTGCTTGCAGGGGGAAGAGGAAATTAAACTTTCAGGAATTTAACTTGAAAGCTTCTTATTAGCAACAGTGAAACGTAGGATGGAATTTTACCGGCACGTCCGCCCAAATTTCAAATGATCCCGCCCGAGGCCAACGGAGAATGCCGTTTTCCGAGCCTCGTCCATCCCCGGGATTGGGGCTGGCACGCCAGTAAAATTCCAGCCATAGTGTTGCCACTTGGTAACTCACAACCGTGGAAAGCACCATTTGTAACTCTAGTAACTTTACAACTATATAAATACATCGGCTGGGATTCTCCGACCTCACCCGTGGCTGGGATTCTCCGGTCCCGCTGCAGTGAATGGAGATTTGGCTGAGCGCCAAATGCTCCATTCTCACGGACAGCGGGGGGAGGGGTGAGAACATCCGACACTGGAGAATTCCAGCCATCGACTTTCAAATTGGGAGGGTTTCCACAGCAGTCCCTCAACCCTTGTGATGTTGCCAATGGCTAAACCAGATACTGTAAATTAGCCATTCACAAAAACAATGTCGTTATAGAAAGCAACTCTGCACCGCACGTGAGCGACATAAAATCAGATCCAGATGTTGCTATGGCTCAAAGTTGGAATGTGTTATTGTTTTAAAGCAGCAGGGACTGAGATTACTTCCTATTTTAGAATTAGCTCTTTGAGTACTTGGAGACCTTTTCAGTTGTTTAACCCATTGTTCTCTTCTCGTTGCCTCGAAGCACCAACTCATGTTTATGTACAAATGCAAAGCACCCTCTGGTAATTCCCCTGATTTGATTTGATTTATTATTGTCACATGTATTAGCAGAAAGTGAAAAATAGTGTTTCTTGCACGCTATACAGACAAGGCATAACGTTCGTGGAGAAGGAAACGAAAGAGTGCAGGATGTAGTGTTATTGTCATAGCCAGAGTGTAAAGAAAGATCAACTTAATGCAAGGTAGGTTCATTCAAAAGTCTGATGGCAGCAGGGAAGAAGCTGTTCTTGAGTCGGTTGGTACGTAGCCTCAGACTTTTGTACCTTTTTCCCGAAGGAAGAAGGTGGAAGAGAGAATATCTGGGATGCGTGGGGTCCTTAATTATGCTGACTGCTTTGCTGAGGCAGCGGGAAGTGTAGACAGAGTCAATGGATGGGAGGCTGGTTTGCGTGATGGATTGGGCTACATTCACGATCTCTTGTAGTTCCTTGTGGTCTTGGGCAGAGCAGGAGCCATACCAAGCTGTGTAAAATAGCCAGAAAGAATGCTTTCTATGGTGCATCTATTAAAGTTGGTGAGAGTTGTAGCTGACATGCCAAATTTCCTTATTCTGAGAAAGCAGGAGCTTTCTTAACTGTAATGTTGGCATGGGGGACCAGGACAGGTTGTTGGTGATCTGGGCACCTAAAAACTTAAAGCTCGTGACCCTTTCTACTTCATCCCTTTGATGTAGACAGGGGCATGTTCCCTTTCATGCTTCCTGAAGTCGATGACAATCTCCTTCATTTTGTTGATGTTGATGGAGAGATTATTGTCACCGTATCAGTTCACCAGATGCTCGATCTCATTCCTGTACTCTGTCTCATCATTGTTTGAGATCTGTCCCACAATGGCGATGTCATCAGCAAATTTGAAAATCAAATTAGAGGGGAATTTGGCCACACAGTCATAGATGTATAGTAGCATGGTAGAGGGTTGAGAATACAGCCTTGTGGGGCACTGTTGTTGAGGATGATTGTGGAGGAGGTGTTGTTGCCTTTCCTTACTGATTGTGATCTGTGAGTTAGGAACATCAGGATCTAGTCATAGAGGAAGGAGCGGAGGCCCAGGCCACGGAGATTGGAGATAAGTGAGGTCCTTAGGCACTTACAGAACTGAGCTTTGAACATGGGAGAAGTAAATCAGTGCTAACCTCAGTCTTGTCCTTGCTTGGGCGATTATTTACATTCCCCTGATCTTAGGAGTCTTGACGACAACTGTACCACTTCACTGTCATCCTAATGGAAAGCAGACAAGGTATTTACATAAATAGAATCCTGACAGTGCAAAAGGAGGCCATTCAGCCCACTGGGTCTGCACCCGTTCTCCAAAAGATGCCCAGGCCCACGCCCCACCCTCCCACCCAATCCCCATAACCCTGCGCGTTTGCCATAGCCAATCCACCTAACCAACATATCTTTGGACTGTGGGAGCAACATAGAGCACCCAAGGAAACCCACGCAGACATGGGAAGAACATACAAAGTCCACACAGACAGCCACTCAAGATTGGAATCAAACCCAGGCCCGTGGCGCTGTGAGGCAGCGGTGCTAACCACTTTCTCACCATGCTGTATAGTTCTCCTCTGTTACCCAAACTTTCGTGAAGCTCATGCAGCTATCGGTTGGTTGGTTGGTTGTCCACTACTAAAACATACAGCAGATGTAAAAATGTCCAGCACCATATTTCACATTTCTCAAAAACATTTTGCAATAAGTATGCAGTTGACAGAAGATTACATTTTTATCATAGAATCCCTACAGTGAAGAAGAAGGCCATTCAGCCCATCAAATCTGCACCGACCACAATCCCATCCAGGCCCTATTCCCATAACCCACACATTTATCCCGCTAATCCCCCTGACTCTAGGGTCAATTTAGCATGACCAATCAACCTAACCCGCACATCATTGGACTATGGGAGAAAACCGGAGCACCCGGAGAAAACTCACGCAGACATGGGGAGAAAACGCAAACTCCACACAGAACGTGACCCGAGGCCGGACTTGAACCTGGGTCCCTGCCACTGTGCTGCCCAATATTAGAAAAAAATTAGCATTGACTCTTGAACAACCTGCTGAAGGAGCAACACAAAAGTCTTCAACTTTTAGTTGCCCTTTTCATACACTTTGTTTCCCTATGCTTCTATTTTTCCTCTTTGATAATAATTCTTACATTTATAGAAGCAATAGGTGTGTCGATTGGGGTTTATGTGGAGGCGGTGAGGTGAGGAGGAGATGCCATTTGCCAGAAAAATTGAAGAAAAAGCATGCTTAAACAATTCATTAATCCTTTGGGATTGTGGCTTGTGCCCGTTAATAATCCGAAGTCAGAATTTGAAGATATTGCAGTTTTGAAAAAACCTTCCAGTGCATGTCTGTACCTGCGGTGTTAGTGAGTTGATTAAAATGGGTTAGAGTTTCACTGAGCCTGTGTGAAAGTGGCAAGTGAGATTTGCAGAGAGTTTTTCTTATTGATGTTTTCAAGATAATGATGTTGCTCCTTTCTCTCTCCACAGACTGAGACATTTGTTTGGATCAATCGGACGTCCCCACACGCGCAGAGTGTTGCAAAGGCTAAATATCAATTCCTATTTGGCACGCCTGCAGATGACAACTCTTTGGACAGAGGTAAGATTCAGATCTGGAGATATTACATTGCAGAAGGAGGCCTTTCGGCCCATTGAGTCCATGCCGGTTCTCTTGAGAGCAGGCAGCCCTATTTTGCCACATTATTCCTGTAGCCACGTGAGTTTCTTTCTCTGAAGTAGCTGTACGTTTTCCTCTTGAAATTATTAATTGTCTCCTACTCCCATCACCCTCCTAGGTAGTGGACCTGATAATCAACTTTGGGGGGGAGAAAATTAAGGAACACTTTGGTGGAGGAGTGGAGGAGAAGGGGTTGTGGTGCTAGAGGGACCAGGGGTTGGGGATG
Source organism: Carcharhinus amblyrhynchos (assembly GCF_965287045.1). Taxonomy (NCBI): domain Eukaryota; kingdom Metazoa; phylum Chordata; class Chondrichthyes; order Carcharhiniformes; family Carcharhinidae; genus Carcharhinus; species Carcharhinus amblyrhynchos. The sequence continues at coordinate 167,952,728 of NC_137324.1, forward strand.
AGGGTCTGTTGGCAACACCACAGGACCCTGACGAGCCCACAATGCAAGTGCCCAATGCAAGGGCAACATATTTATTTGGTTATTTAGTGGAGATGATTGTTTTTTTTTTGTTGGCTTCTGAGAGAGGAAATCACATGCAGCCCTAGAGGTCAAAGACGTTTATAGCACAGAAACAGGCCCTTCGGCCCAACTTGCCTATGCCACCCAGTTTTTAGCACAAAGCCAGTCCACACTTGGCCCATATCCCTCTGTACCCATCTTAGCCATGTAACTGTCTAAATGCTTTTTAAAAGACAAAATTGTATCCGCCTCTAATACTGCAGCTTGTTCCAGACACTCACTACCCTCTGAGTGAAACAACTGTCACTCTAGACCCTTTTGTATCTCTCTTCCCTCACCTTAAGCCTGTGCTCTCTAGTTTTAGCCTACCCTACCTTTTTAATTTGTTGAGGCCTGTTGTTCTTGTTAGGTTGAAGGCACGTTCCTGGAAGTCCTCTTATTGATTTTGGGGGTACGGATGTTGCTGACTAGACAGGCATTTATTGCCCATCCTTCGGCATAATTGAGAAATTGATGGGGGGCCACCATCTTGAAATGTTGCTGTCCATGTGGTTAACGTGTTCGACCTCGTGCCGTTGGATAGAGAATTCCAGCAGTTTAACTCGATGACAATGAAGGAACAACATTATCTGTCCAAGCTGGGATGGTGTGTGACTTGGAGGGGAACAGTGTCCCAAGCAGCATTGGTGTGGACCCCCGTCAGTGCAAAATCAGATGTGGAGTATGTTGATGAGTCACAGAAAACTAGCATTCCGGAACAGCAGATAATAAAGAAAGCAAATGGAATGTTGGCATTTATAGCTAAAGGAATAGAATATAAAGGTAAGGAAGCATTGTTCCAACTGTACAAGGCATTGGTGAGGCCACACCTCGAGATTTGTCCACAGTTTTGGTCCATTTGAGGAAAGGTGTAGTGGCATTGGAGGCACTTCAGAGAAGGCTCACTAGATTGATTCCAGAGGTGAGGGGTTTGTCGTGTGAAGAGAGATTGAAGAGTTTAGGCCCATGCTCTCTGGAATTCAGAAGAATGAGGGGAGATCAAACTGAGGTATATAAGATGATAAAAGATATGGAGAAAGTAGACGTGGAATGGGTGCTTCTTCTTGTGGGACATTCTAGGATGAGAGGTCAAAGTCTTAGGATAAGGGGTAGCAAATTTAAGACAGAGTTGAGGAGAAACTACTTTTCCCAAAGGGTTGTGAATCTGTGGAATTCGCTACCCCAAAGTGCGGTGGATGCTGTGACAGTAAGTACATTTAAGGAGGAGTTAAGCGTATTTTTAATTAGTAATAGGTTGAAGGGTTATGGGGAGAAGGCAGGAAAATGGGGATGAGGAGCATATCAGCCATGATCGAATGGCAGACCAGACTCGATGGGCTGAATGGCCTAATTCTGCTCCTCTATGCTATGAACTTATGATGGTGAGTAAGTCAGTTGAAGTCTGTTAATTGGCCAACTGACTGAGAAATCCAGTACTTTGAACTTCATGTTTTGAGCTCAGAGTTCGAGCCATCTTTATCTCCGTTTAAGTGTTCGCTCAGTAATCCAGTCTAAACAGAGACAGAACTCGGAATAAATAGCCTGCATTTGGTACAGAGTGTGTTGGCCTGCAAAATGCTGATGCGGTCTCCAGGGGATGTTTAGTAGATTGTTTTATTTTGCACAATGAAGAAATAATAACCAGTGCAGTTAACAAGGCTATAGAAGTGACTCATGGAGTGATCGCAGAAAGAGGGAACTGAGCTCTGTTGGTGACATTTCTCTCAACAGCATGAGTGGAATTATATTTTACTCTTTGCAAATTCCAGGTTTGTAGTTAGCTTAATACCAGTAATAATAAATACCTGATATCAGTTAATAAAGTGGATGATGGATGTAATCTTGTTGGGGATAATGTGGAGGCGCCGGTGTTGGACTGGGATGGGTACAGTAAAAAGTCTCACAACACCAGGTTAACGTCCAACAGGTTTATTTGGTATCATGAGCGTACGGATCACTGCCCCGGCATCAGGTGAGACTTCCTACTGTTGGGGGATGTTGCAGTACTTTATAGAATGGTGACAGCACAGGGGGAGTCTTCTCCATCATATTTTGCTAACTCTCTGTGAGAGCAACTCAGCCCGTCCCACCCCCCCAGCTTTACCTGCAGCCCTGCGAATCTTTTCTTCTCGGATAATTAAACAATTCTCTGTTCAGAGTCACAGTGCTGCCTGTGCCACAATCTCAGGCCATGCATTTGAGAGCTTTTTAGTTCATTTCTGTTTAACCTTTATTTAGCCAGGTACGTTAATTGAGAATAATGACGACCAGGCCAAAGAGGCCAACGCTGCAACAACAGAAATGACACAACAGCATAATACGTTTAGACACTAAAATACAAACTAGCAGTGAGGAGGACTGACAATTTAGCAAGTGCAAGTGATATGCACGGTGGCAAGCCTCACAGTGCCAGGGACAGGGTCAATTCCCGGCTTGGGTCACTGCCTGTGCGGAATCTGCACATTCTCCCTGTGTCTGCGTGGATTTTCTCCCAGTGCTCCAGTTTCCTGCCACAGTCCAAAAGATGTGCTGGTTTGGTGCATTGGTCGTGCTAAATTCTCCCTCGGCCTATCCAGACGGGTGCCGGAGTGTGGCCACTAGGGGATTTTCACAGTAACTTCATTGCAGTATTAATGTATGTCTGCTTATGACTAATAAATAAACTTTAATTTTAAAGTATCAGTTAATGGAACTTTAACTCTTAATCCTGACCAGTTGTCGAGTGAAAAGATTATTTCTCATGTCACTTTCAGTACTTTTGGCTTCAAACTTGTATCCTCCAGATCTTGACCTTTCCGCAGTGGGAATAGATTCCCCCTTACTCATTCTAACCAGACCTCGCATGATTTTGAATACCTCCATGTGGTACAATGTTGGTGAATGTGAGGTTATTCACTTTGGTAGCAATAAAAGGAAGATAGATTATTACTTGAATGGGTGTAAATTGAGAGAGGTGGATACTCAACGAGACCTTGGAGTCCTTGTGCATCAGTCGCTGAAGGTAAGCGCCCTGTTACAGCTCATGGTTAAAGAAGGCAAATGGGATATTGGCCTGCACAACGAGAGAATTTGAGTATAGGGATAGGGATGTTTTGCTGCAATTGTATAAGACATCGGCGAGGCCGCACCTGGAGTATTATGTGCAGTTTTGGTGTCCTTATCCGAGGAAGGATGTCTTTGTTATAGAGGGAGTACAGCAAAGGTTTACCTGGCTGATTCCTGGGATGGCAGGTCTGTCATATGAGGAGAGACTAAGTCGGTTAGGATTATATTCAATGGAGTCTAGAAGAGTGAGATCTCATAGAATCTTATAAAAATCCAACAGGATTAAACAGGGTAGATTCAGAAAGAATGCTCCTAATGGTAGGGGAGGGCAGAACTCAGGGTCATAGTTCGAGGATAAGGGATAAACCTTTCAGGACTGAGGTGAGGAGAAATTTCTTCACCCAGAGGGTGGTGAGTGTGTGGAATTCACTGCCACAGAAAATAGTTGAGGCCAAAACCTTGTCTGATTTCATGAAGAAATTAGGTATAGCTCATGGGGCTAAAGGGGTTAAGAGGTATGAAGGGGTGGGGGGATCAGGATATTGAATATCTGCCATGATCAAGGTGAATGGCGGAGCAGGCTTGAAGGGCTGAATGGCCTCCTCCTGCTTCTAGTTTCAATGTTTCTATCAAGGTTCGTCTCAAAAAACCTTCTCTGCCCCTTTTCCAATATCCGCCCCAAAGTGTGGTGTCCAGAATTGGATACAGCTCCTGTTACTCCAGTATTTCACTGAGACAACGGATAATTCACTGACTCTCCCATCAGGTGTGGGTTTCAAGTAGGAATCTTTCTCCAAAGTTGAATTAGAATTTTATGTCGAGTGTCACTTTTCTAGGTAAGTCCTTTTGACCTATAGGCCGTGATTCTCCTTAAATCAGGACTAAGTGCCCGTGCCATTGGGAAAACAGGAGGGATTCCAGCTGGCACTGGCAGCATCAGTCAGGTGGGATTCACCCGTCTGATAGATGCAAATATATACATCCCGGGAAACCCACCAGGCAGGCCGGCTTTTCAGAGATCATGGTGTCACCTTTTTATAGGGTGCCCTTGGAGACAGGGCCCCTCCCAAAGTAGAAATGGTGACCCTGCACTGACCTGACGTGCACCATCAACCCCTCACCAAAGAGGGGCACCCTCCCCCTCCCACCAACTAATAATGGGTCATCCCCACTCCCCCTTACACTACATTGGTATGGGAGTGACCCGATCTCCTCTACTCAGCCCCTCACATATCTCCCCCTTCTCCACTTGGATCCCCCCCCTTCATCCTCCATCCCGCTCCACTCAGATTCCCTCATTCAGCTCCTCTCTCCACTCATCTCCCCTTTCCCACTCAGATCCCTATATACCATCCCCCTCTCCACCTAGAACCCTCCATTCAGGCCACCCTCCCCACTCAGGGAACTCCCATTCAGCCCCCCTCCCCACTCAGGGAACTCCCATTCAGCCCTCCCTCCCCTCTCAGACTCTCCCCATTCAACCCTCCCTCTCCACTCAGAGCCCTCATTTAGCCCTCCCTCTCCACTCAGAGCCCCCATTCAGCCCCCTCCCTACTCAGATCCCCCATTCAGTACCCTCCCCACTTAAATCCCCCTTTTAGCTCCCCCTCCCCACTTAGACCTCCCTCGGACACCCTCACTCAGACTACAATAATGCAACACCTCGCCCCACATTAACTCGCCTCCTCCCAGAAAGAATGTAAACCATTGCACTGTTTCAGAAGCCCCTTGATGTTTCTTTTGGCAATCAAGCAGGTTTATTAAAACATCATTAACAAAAATCAATGCAAACAGGGTTGTGTTTAAGCGATGATAACCTGATATAAAAGCAGCAAATGCCGGGCAGGAGAAACTGAGTTAATGTTTCAGGGACATGATTGTTCCTCGGGACAGCTCAGGGCTTTGTGTTGATGTGGAGAGTTTCCTGATGTCCGCTGGCTGAAGCTCAAATTTTTCTGGAATAGGGAGCCACAGGAAGGTGCTGTGCTGTTCCCTCCTATTATAAGTGGCTTGGATCCAGCTCAAGCTGTCTGCTGGAAAACTCAGGGAAACACACTTAGCAAACCAACAGCACTGAGGGTGAACAGATGGAAGCAGCCTTTTGCACCTTTGCAGAATAATCGGCAGGAGCTCCCATCATTGACTCCAAAATTAATATCGTATATATGAGCACAGTGAAGGACTTGAATCATAGAATCATAGTGCCTCAAAAGGAGGCTATTTGGCCCATCAAGTCATTATGGGCAGTATAGCGGTTAGCACTGCTGCCTCACAGCACCAGGGACCCAGGTTCAAATCCGCATCACTGTCTGTGTGGAGTTTGCACGTTCTCCCTGTACCTGCGTGGGTTTCCTCTGGATGCTCTGGTTTTCTCGCACAGCCCAAAAACGTGCAGGTTAGATTGTTTGGCCATGTTAAGTTGACCCGAGTGTAAGGGGGATTAGCCGGGTAGATGTGTGAAGGTGCGGGTATAGGGCCTGGGTGGGATTGTGGCCAGTACATACTCGCTGGGCCGAATTGCCTCTTTTATAAGGTAGGAATTCTACGATTCTAAGCCTACACTGACTTTCTGATGGAGCATCCCACCAGCCCCTATCCCTATGGACCCACATATTTACCCACTAATCCCCCTCTCCTACATATGTTTGGACTCCAAGGGACAATTTAGCATGGCCAATCACCTAACCTACACATCTTAAAGATGGTGTTCTTTTATTTTGAAGCAGACATCTCAGAGGTCTTGAAGTGCAAGATGTGCGCTGTCATATATGTCTATTGCATTAGCATGTGACTCAGTCCGTAGCGCTCTCATCTTCTGCTGCAGGTTCAAGTCCCACTCTGGCTGATGTTCAGCAGAAAATTCTAAGGTGGCACTAAGTGAGGGAGTGCCACGCATCTGAGGTGCCTCTTTCAGATGAGATGTTAAACCCGAGGCACTAACTGCTCTCTCAGGTAGAAAGTGAAATTGATCCATGGCACTAATTTGAAGGAGCTCAGAGGAGTTCTCCCCGGCGTCCTGGACAACATTTATCCCTCAAATAAACTGTGAAATAAACAGGCGATCGGGCCATTATCGCATTGTTATTTCTGGGAGCTTTTTGAGTGCAAATTAGCGGAAGTTTTTCCGACGTTAGAACACTCGCAAATTGTTCGATTTGGTGTAACGGCCTTTGAGTCTCCTTGAGGTCATTAAAGATATTATATAAATGCATGTCTTTTCTCAACAAGAGACGTGAATGGGCACTCGCGTACTGCTGAAGACCAGAGCTTTAGGACAAATTGTGAAATGTTATCTGAAGTGTTGTTTGTGGGAGGCAGCAATGAAAGACTTTCAGAGTTGAGCCAAGGAGCCTCTGGAGGTCCTCGTGACATTTATTTGGAGCAGTCTGTTAAGCCATGGGCCCGGAATAAATTTAATTTTACAAAAGAGCAGCGCTCTTAAAATTGAATAAGTTGAAAGTGCTGCTTTTTTTTTGAAGGAAGATTGAGCCATAAACTCCAGAGTTGCCATGGAAACGCAGTTCAGTGCTTGTGGCTTTTCCTGTTTCTCTTTCCCATACCATTCACGCAAAGACAATTCCTTTTGAGAATCTGCTCATCAGGACTGAAAAATTAATTGCATCTTACTCGCCCGGAAGTGAACCTGTTGGAGCAGATTTCCGTCAGGTTCTGGTCACATGAATAGGAGTGAGGAATAAACCTGCTCATGATCAAAGCCTATGGGGGACAATTTTCCAGTTGCACCTGCCACAGAAATTGTAGCAGATGGGGAGGTGGTGGAGGAGAGGGGGGGAACCATTCAAAGGTCCATTGATCTCGGGTGGGATTTTTCAGTTTTCCAGATTTGCACTTGATTTTGATTTGATTTATTATTGTCACATTGTATTACCATAGAGTGAGAAGTATTGTTTTTTGCGTGCTATACAGACAAAGCTTACTGTTCATTGAGAAGGAAAGGAGAGAGTGCAGTGTTACACTCATAGCTAGGGTGTGGAGAAAGATCAATTTAGTGTGAGGTAGATCCATTCAAAAGTCTGATGACAGCAGGGAAGAAGCTGTTCTTGAGTCGGTTGGTATGTGACCTTAGACTTTTGTATCTTTTTCCCAACAAAAGAAGGTGGAAGAGAGAATGTCTGGAATGCATGGGATCCCCAATTATTCTGGCTGCTTTTCCGAGGCAGTGGGAAGTGTAGACAGTTAATGGATGGGAGGCTGGTTTGCGTGATGGACTGGACTACGTTCACAATCCTTTGTAGGTTTCTTGCGGTCTTGGGCAGAGCAGGGGCAATACCAAGCTGTGATACAACCAGAAAGAATGTTTTCTGTGGAGCATCTGTAAAAGTTAGTGAGAGTTGTAGCTGACATACTGAATTTCAAATGGGGTTCTGCTCCCTGTTTGAAATTTGGCATGTCAGCTACAACTCACAACAACTTTTACAGATGCACCATAGAAAGCATTCTTTCTGGTTGTATCACAGCTTGGTATGGCTCCTGCTGTGCCTAGCAGCGAAGAATAAATCTGCTCACAATCGAAGTTTGTGCGGGGAAATTCATGGCATGGAAATCATAGCAGGTGGGGTGGGAGGGACGAAGGACCATGTAAAGTTCTATTGACCTTGGGCGGGTTTTTCTGATTTTGGGGCGAGTGCGGATGGAAACTCCCATCCTTTGTTTCTGAATGGAAAACCTAAGTAAAATAAATTCTCACAATCTCTTTACATGGAATTATTAATAATTGGATGTTCATATTCTGCACAACATTCCAATTTAGAAATGTATTTGGCACTTTTGGCTTTCAAAAAATAGAATTGGATGATTACATGAGGGGAGAAAGTTTGCTGTTTGCAAGGACAAAGCAGGGTGGTATTTAAAAAAACACATCTTCTATGGGACATGAGGGTGAGTGGGATGAGCTAGCATTTATTGCTTGTGTTTAACTGCCCTTGATTTCAGAGGGCAGTTGAGATTGCTGTGGATCTGGAGTCACATGTAGATCAAATATAATTAAGATGCAGGTAAAGATGGCAGATCTCCCTCCCTAAAGGATATTAGTGAACCAAATGGGTTTTTCTGAGCATGGTTCCATGGTCACCTTCACACTGTTGATCCCAGACTTTTATTGAATGCAAATTTCATCCTGTGCCTTGGTTAGATTCAAACCTGGATGCCCCGTTCTTGCCCTGGATCTCTGGAATACCAGTCCAGTGACAATATCACTGCGCCACTCCCTCCGCATTGGTCTGGCTGAGTTGCTACTGCAGTGAGCTGGCTTGCAGGCCGAATGGCCTCCTTTGCTTGTTAGCATCCTCTGACTCTATCTCACAGACTAACCTCAGTTAAATCTCCACTTCTGATTCCCTGCTCATTTCTTATTACGCTAGAAATCCACCCCCCGCCCAACAAAAAAACTGCAAGAAGCTAAATGCCCATCCTTCATGTAGACCATTAATTATTAAACACACCATTGATTTAATTAGGAGGAAGCAAAATTAATTGGGAGGGAGAAAGGAATCAAAGAATATGTGAGGGTTAAGATGGGGGACTTATGTGGAGCATATGGCTGGTCTACCGCAGGGGAACCATGGCAGCCTAGCCCACATAATCCCAGGAGAAGCCCTGTGTCAGTCTCCCGGCAAGAGGGGTACTGCACCCCCCGATTGAGTCAGAGGTTGGGGGGGAGGAACTGTCACTGAAATCCTGGCTGCTGCCAGCGGGATGCCCGTTAAGGCTCTGTAACGAGTTGGTTGGCATCCAGTATGCCTGAGCCCACTGCAGTTCAGTGGTGGCTCAGGGATTAAATGGGAGCCGTACAGATTCCCCCGCGAGGTTTGCCAGCAGCCTCTCGGGAGGAGGGTGGATGCTGGGGCTCTCCCCTTATCGGACCCTCATTGCCTGATCGAGGGACTCGGAACCAGGAAGTGAGAGAGTTGCTGAAAGCCAATCCCAGCTCTTGCCTCTGATTTCCACCACCCCCCTCCACCCCCCCCCCCCCCCATGACCCCAGCCCACCATCCCCATCCTGTCCCCAACACCTTTGACCTGGGTCCTCTCGACACTCCTTCTGGTTATAGGATCCTACAGTGCAGAAAGAGGCCATTTGGCCCATCTGCACTGACCATAATCCCACCCAGGCCCTATCCCTATAACCCCATGCATTTACCCTAGCTAGTCTCCTTGACACTAAGGAACAATTTCCCGTGGCCAGCACATCTTTAGACTGTGGGAGGAAACTGGAGCACCTGGAAGAAACCTACGCAGACGCGGGGAGATTGTGCAGACTTCACATAGACAGTGACCCGAACCTGGGTCCCTGGCACTGTGAGGTAGCAATGCTAACCACTGTGCCACCGTGCTGCCCAAATGGTATTGCACTATGATTGGTGCAATACCATTTGTTGCCACCACTCCCAGTGGTGCTGATGAGCAATGGAGCCATGAATCCTGGAGAAGGCCCAACAGAAGCCACTGAAGTCCCTGAACAACATTTAATACCATTGATTCTCCCCTGTTGGAGGTCACTGCTGGTCGACTGACTATAGCGAGATGCCCGTGGGACTACTAAATCTGGCCTGTAGACACTGCCATGGACCTGTTGAGCTAAAGGGCCTGTTTCCCTGTTGTAAATTCTGTGCTGTTCTGAATATATGCGAGTAGGAATTTGCAATCGATTTCTCCATGAATAAACTGGCATAAAATAAATCAATAATGCCATTAAAAAATACCCTTTGATTCCCTGAGAATCTGGAGACAATTTGTTCAGCCAAGAAAGAATGTGCCCTTTTTGGCGCCAGGTTATTGAGTGATTTGCTGAAAGGTGAACTTGTATTGACATCAGGAAAGGACAGGTTTGAGTTACTTGCAGAGACTCCACTGTCCGGGAAAGGACAAACTTGCATTCATAATAATATCTGTAGTATCTCTGGGACGTCTCAAATTGGCTCACAGTCAATGAAGTACAACTTGAAAGACTTCTTATTGTTATTATGAGCACGCAAGACAGCTAATCAGTGCAGAGCGAGGTCCCGCAGGCATGAGATGCCAGATCCAGATAATCTACTTGGGTAGTATTGGCTGAGGAGTTGGGCCATTTGAATGAGGCGGAGGTTCCACGCTGGCTCCATGGAGACCCTTTTATTGATCACAATAAATTCAGGAGGGGAAGGGAGAAAACTTGGAGCAAAATCAAAATGCGATACTTCAAACCTCAAGTAAGCGTTCCTGCCCTGAACTGTATCCAGGTGACAGATGTGACCTGATTTTCTGGTTGGTGGCTAATCTTTTAACATGCCAAGTGTGTATTTAGCAGGAACGCTGTCAGAGAGAGGCTAGTTTGAAAAAAGAGGACGGCATTTCAACTCGTCACAGAGTGCTTTGTTGGTTGACTGTTCCTGTGAACTTTGGTTCTGACCCTGAGAAGTGTACAGATCTGTGAGCAGGTTGCAGTGTCATGGACAGTTTGTGCTTTTGGGTTTTGTCCAAAGTCAAAGGAACTTTAGATTAAATGATTTTCATCTGACGTTAACTGCCAGACAAGTACAAACTGCATTATGTTTTTTTAAATAATTAATCGGACATGAGGGAGAGAGACATTCAGAGGGGAAATAATTCACTGAATGGCAGTATCTGCTCCCTGTCTCACCCACTGAATCTTGCCGGTATACAGCTGAACGGGCACTTCTTTGCTGATTTTAATAACACGTCTGTGGCTATTCTTTAGGCCTGGGCAGGGGAAAGAGGGCACCAACAGCTTATCAGGCTGCAATGGCTATCATTGTTGGACCCCTTTTTTGCCTGATGTCCACACCTCAGTTTCACGCAAGAATCACCAGCTAATTCAATATAAACCTGGGCATTATTTAACCCGACTGTACACCAGTTAATTCAACATAAACTGGGCAATATTTAACCTGAATGTACACCAGCTAATTCAACATAAACCTGGGCACTATTTAACCCGACTGTACCAACTAATTCAACATAAACTTGGACACTATTTAACCCAATTAGGTCAGTTTTTACTGTGCATTAAATTAAATTTTAAAATAAATATAAATCAAAATACTCCTGTTCCCATTTCTTGTGCTCTCAGATTCTGGTTAGACTGAAGCATTGGAACGACATTGAGGGTGATGTCCTTTTGCATTGTGAAATCACCAGCACATTCGGTGGAAGCCTGCTTGCAGTCTGGTTGGCTTTTTGCAGCCATCACGTAAAGAATGTCCATCCCTGTAAAGTTTGTTTATTAGTCACAAGTAAGACTTACAGTAACTCCATTGCAGTGTTAATGTGAAATTCCTCTAGTCAACACACTCCAGCACCTGTTCGGGTCAATGCACCTAACCAGCACGTCTTTCAGACTGTGGGAGGAACCCAGAGGCAACCCATGCAGACACGGGGAGAATGTGTAAACTCCACACAGACAGTGACCCAAGCTGGGAATCGAACCCGGGTCCCCGGTGCTGTGAGGCAGCAGTGCTAACCGCTCTGCCACTGTGCCATCCCTGTGTGTATTAGAGGGTGTTATTCAATCATAGTTTGTAATCCATTGGTTGGATAATGATGCCTGTTTCGGAACTTCTCTCCAGTGACAGAGGCACGCACCAACCCAGCTCCCACACGGGCAGTTCCAAAAACTGCTCGACATCGTTGAGCTCAGGGTGTCAACCCAATCATGGCCAAATACTAATTGACCATTTGATTCATATACCATTGGCAGTTTATGTTGTCTATCAACACCAGTTCTGCCTTCAAAGGAATGTGGAACTAGTGGTGGGAAAGGGGGTAAGGTTGGAAATAATAATATTGTGGTTGGGAGTTCTGTGCCAAGTAACTCTCCCCCGACTCCAAAAGGCCGGGTGATCAGCTCCAAGGGACAAGTCACGAGTATGATGAGATATTCTCCGCTTGCCAACGTCCGGATGAGTGTAGTGCCAACAACAGTGAAAAAGCTTTACACCATCCAGGTTAAAGCAAACTGCTTAATTGGCACCCCATCCACCACTGTAAACATCCACTCCCTCTACCATCAACACAGTGACAGCAGTGAGTATCATGTACAAAGTACTTTAACTCATTAAGGCTCCTGCGACAGCACTTTCCAAACCCTCGAAGGACAAGGACAGCAGATGCAAAGGAACACCACCACCATCAAGTTGCCCTCCAAGCCACTCACCATCCTGACTTGGAACTGAAAGGTCGTTCCTTCACTGTCACCAGACCCACATCTTGAAACTCCCTTCCTAACAGCACCGCGGGTGTACCTACACCACATGGACTGCAGCGGCTCAGGAAGGCAGCTTATTACTATGTTTTCAAGGACAATTTAGGGGTGAGCCTAGACTGGCCTAGACATCTAGGGCCACATCCTGCTAAATAATTTTTAAAAATGCGAGCCTTTGGATAGAAAAATGTTGGAGCGTGTTTAGCCTGTGGCATGACTGGAATGATAAATGGATGTGTCAGTGGAGGGTGGAGAATTTTAATTGTAATCCCAAGAAGGGATATGTAGTTGACTGAACTAGGCCTCGCAATACAGTCACCTTTATCCAGTGTGGGAGAAGAAATGAATTAATTGTGGGTTTGATTTTCTATCTAATATTTCTCGATCAATAGTAGACTTGTGACGGCACAGCAAGGCTCCCCGTACGTCTGTGACTACATTAGTAAGAGGCTGCTTCTATTTAAATCAACATTTGCATGATTTTCAGCCACCATTGAGGCAGCCTTGTTCCGGGTAAATGGTATTGACGTTAAGCAAATGATGGACGGATAGCCTGCAAGAGAGGGTGCGTCAGCAACTTAAGCAAACGATATGAAGGGGAAGGGAAGGTTGGGGCTGTGTACTTTTCTGCTCAAAGGACAGCTTCCATTTCGGTTTTAAAAAGCAACTAATTGGATGCGGAGCTAGCTGTTCAAAACAAAAATCACATTTGCAGAGATCTGTGATTTTAGTCCAGTTTGCTCTTGAGCTTCTTGCAATGATGTATGGTGTGGTGAGTGACAGTGACACACAAACACACACACACACACACACCCCACTCCCTGGCCACCCCCCCCCCCCCCCCCCCCCCCACTCCCCAACACCCACGTACACTTTGTTGAGATCTGTGGTTTGGAGCCAGCCTCATAGATGGCCCTTGGACGAAGACCCTATGACTCCTACAATCACAGCTAACACCGTGCAAGGTCAGGCATTTTCGTGAGTGTCTCTCAGTGGATATACGAACCAAGCTTATGTTAATAATTAACCCGTCATTTAGGTAGACGTCAAAATGGAACAATCATCACTGCTTGGGAGATCAGGGGAGGCCCAAATACAGCTGGCAGCTCATTTCGTACCCTGGCAAATCGTTAGAGCACGCCGTGTTGCCAGTGTTAAATTGTCTGAGGCTGCCCTCGGAGTAAATATCCGGTTAATCCCTCACAAGGCAAATGATATCCAGATATAGGGGACACAGTGGTCAGCAATGCTGCTTCACAGCGCTAGAGTCCCAGGTTTAATTCCAGCCTCGAGTCTCTATCTATGTGGAGTTTGCACTTTCTCCCCATGTCTGCATGGGTTTCCTCCAGGTGCTCTGGTTTCCTCCCACAGCCCAAAGATTGGAGTCGATTGGTTGATTGGCCGTGCTAAATTGACCCTAGTGTCGGGGATTAGAAGGGTAAATGCGTGGGATTGCGGGAATAGGGATTGTGGTTGCTACAGGCTTGATGGGCTGAATGCCCTTTTGCACTGTAGGGACACTATGATATCTATTGTATATGTAAAGGGGAAATTGAGCGAAGGGTGTTATTTGTCCCTGCGTAAGGCATAGTTAATACTTAATTCATGTTTTGTTGTTTTCTTCCCTAGTTTTGTTTTCACAAAGTTGGTTCTTATACACATCAGTACTCCATTAGCTCCAGTACCGAACCGTATTTTGAGTACAATCCCAGTTTGGGCTGATGGTTAACTTCGCTTCATGTGGTGTTGGCTTCAGCGACTCTGGCCCTGGAGAAGGGGAAAACCATTCAGGAACATCTCCTGTTGTCTACCTTGACCCATTGTTGCATGTATTGCTTGCTGGTACGGAAAGTGTTAGGCTAAGCTCTGCCCAGTGCCCACAGTCCGATACTCTGCCAGTACTCCATGCCAAGGCTAGCAGGCAAAGAGTTTGCCTTTTAGGCAAAGAGGTAATCTGCTGCCCCCTGCTGTGCAGTTTGCCCCAGTTCAGCCAGTTGTCTTCAAGTAGAGGAGGAGGCGCCACATGTCACTGCCTAAGCTCACATGAAGAATACCTATCTGATCACATGCTGATTGGAAAGCTTGTACCTGTAGGACAGTCGGTCAGCAAGAGTGAATGCTTTTTGGATGCGATGTAGGGGAACAAGTAGAACTCCTTCCTGGTTCTGGTAGTTGAGAGTAAATAGCATCATCTTCCGCAACTGAAACCTCAGAAGAAATCAGAATCATGCTGTGCAGGTGGAAACTCAGTCGTTGAGCGTGTTTGACACAGAAACCAATAGATTTCTAGATATTAATGAGGTCAAGAGATCTGGTGGTAGTGAGGAAAATGGCGTTGAGTTAGATGACCAGCTATGATTGGTTTTGAATGGTGGAGCAGGTGTGATGGGCTGAATAGCCTATTCCTGCTCCTATGTTCTTGGGCCTTTTGGCCCACCACGTTCATGCCGATTCTTTGCAATTCCTTCTGTCTTTCCAAAGGACTGTATTGCGTCATCCCTAGTGTCTTTCTGGTCTGTCTCGCTTGCAGCTTTTCTGCTTGACGTCTCTCTTGCATTCTGTTGCATTGGTTTATTACTGTAGCTTAGCTGTCTGGGTGAGAAGCAAATGTGAAACTCTTGGCCCAGTTGGAATTGCTGAAGCATCTCTGGATGGTAGGGGAGTAGTCTTCATTTTGGAGAAAGAAAGTGGCGGGTGGGGGGGGGGGGGGGCGGGGGCGGGGGCGGGGTGGGTGGTGGTGGTGGTGGTTGAGGGGGGCGGCGGGGGGGGTGGTGGTGGTGGTTGGGGGGGGCGGCGGGGCGGGGGGGGGTGGTTTGGGAGGGGTGACTGGGGGACAAACAGATTTTGAGATGTGGCTTTGTGCTTTTGGAGATGAACTCTACCCTTGGAGAATGTTATTTTTGAAGGCACGATCACATCCTGGACAATGCCGACTTATTTAATGGGGAGGGAAGTGCAGGAGGGAGCCTAGGCCAGGTACTCCACAGGGGAGTGGGTAAGAAGGGGGAAGGCGTGCATCCTAACTTTTACAGATGCACCATTGAAAGCATTCTTTCTGGCTATAACGCAGCTTGGTATGGCTGTGCGTAGTGTTGTGAACGAAGCCCAGTTCATCATGCACACCAGCCTCTCACCCATTGACACTGTCCGCATCCCCCACTGCCTTGGAAAAGTAGCTGGCATAATTAAGGACTCTGGACACACTCTAATCAAATTTCTTCCGTCGGGAAGAGGATACAAAAGTCTGAGGACACGTACCAACCGACTCAAGAATAGCTTCTTCCCTGCTGCCATCCGACTTTGAATGGACCTAGCTCACATTAAGTTGATCTTTCTCTACACCCTAGCTATGACTGTAAAACTACATTCTGCACTCTCTCCTTTCCTTCTCTATGAATGGTATGCTTTGTCTGTATAGTGTACAAGAAACAATACTTTTCACTGTATACTAATATACGTGACAATAATAAAGCAAATTAAAATCCTGGAGAGCCAGGTCGTGTTCTAAAAGCTCAATTCTTTTCTTAAGTTTTGTACTTCTCTGCCCTCCGATATCAGTTTAACATGAAGTCTGGTAGAAGCCAATCTGCCCAGAACTGAACTGTAAAGTCACAGTGAAAACTCCCTCGAGACTTACAAACTCTTAATATCTATTGAAGCACGTTGACGCTTTGAAGAAATTCGGTTACAGGATCGATCGAGGACTCCAGGTCATGGCTTGAATGGAGATAAATGGTTGTGCTTGCTGAGCTGCCACTTATATATGTATTTGATGGGGCCGGCCCCTTTCAATGCTGTGCAGCTTTTCGAGATGCCTGGAGGGAAGTGTCCCCCTCAAAGACCAGTTTCAGGCAGTGTCCTAGGGGAGCAAATCCTGCCGAGGATGCTTAGATTGACCCGTGAATCGAAACTAAAGCACTTTGAAAGGATAAAGCATTATTTGCTGTATTTGTTTCTCATGACTGGGAAATCCGGACTCTGGGATCACATAGCGGATTAAGGGACTGAGCCGAGAAATGTCTTCACTCCCAGAGTTGTGATTCTTTGGAACTCTCCACTCCAGAGAGCTCTGGATGCTCTGTTTTCTAGTTGGATGGGTTTTTGGGTACTGAGGGAGTTGAGGGATTGATATCGTGGGAAGGTGGAGTTGAAGCAGAGGATCAGTCCCGATCCTGATGAATGATGGAGCATATTTGAAAGACTGAGTGGCTGGTATTTCTGATGTGGTGACAGTCTTGTTTCTGGGTTTGGAAAAGGGCTAAGAGGAACTGAGGTGGGAGGAAGATTTACTTAGAATCACAGAATCCTACGGTGCAGAAAGAGGCCATTCGTCCCATTGAGTCTGCACCCACCACAATCCCACTCAAACTCTATTCCTATAGCCCCATGCATTTATCCTCATTAATTCCCCTGACACTAAGGGACAACTTAGCATGGCCAATCCAACTAACCTGCGCATCTTTGGGCTGTAGGAGGAAACCAGAGTACCCGGAGAAAACCCATGCAGACACAGGGAGAATGTGCAGATTCCGCACAGACACTGACCCAAGCTGGGAAAGGAACCTGTATCCCTAGGTGCTGTGGAGCAGCAGTACTAACCACTGTGCCACCGTGTCGCCCACATAAAAAGTGGCATTGGGGTGGTGGGTATATTTTTGGTAAAGTTTATTTATTAGTGTCAGAAGTAGGCTTACGTTAACACTGCAATGAAGCTACTGTGACAATCCACTAGTCGCCACACTCTGGTGCCTGTTCGGTACACTGAGGGAGAATTCAGCATGGCCAATGCCCCTAACCATCTTTCGAAGGGGAATCCAGATTGATTTGAGGAAGTTTATTTTAACGCACAGTGGGATCAACATTGCAAAGGGAAAGATGTGGGGAGGTGACAAACCTTACAGTCACTTAAGAAGCTGCTTAGAAGAGGAAGTTCAGCTCATTTTGACATGCCTGAGACCCAGTGGGCTCGGCTGTTATCTGTATTGTGAGTTTTCTGTCTAGTCTCTGAGTCAGAGAAAGACTGCTCACTTCCTTCCTTGATGGACCAGTCATTTTGTGTAACATTCAGTGAGGAGATCTTACTGGTGCTGGCAAAAGAATTGTCTCTTCGCACACTTGTGCTCCTGATGCATGTCCTGTTTTCTTGCAGCCCATTGTTATAGAAGCTGGACTTTGGAAGAATATCTGCTTTCAGTAATTTCACATAACATATAGTTAAGAATCCACTGCTAAAAATCAAAAATGTCCAACTTTATATGGGAGGGGTGGTCATTAGGTCTCTGTAGTTCATCAGGCATCTCACATTAAGCCTTGCATTACCTTTCATTAAGTTGATCTTTTTCTACGCCCCAGCTATGACTGTAACACTACATTCTGCACTCTCCCGTTTCCTTCTCTGAATGGTATGTTTCGTCTGTATAGCGCATAAGAAACAGTACTTTTCACTGTATGTTAATACCTGTGACAATAATAAATCAAATCAGATCAAAATCAAACTAAGTTGATCTTTCTCTACACCCTCGCTATGACTAACTCCTTTCCTTTTCTGTGAATGGTATGCTTTGAATGTATAGTGCCCAAGGAACAATACTTTTCACTGTATATTAATATATAAGACAATAATAAATCAAATCAAATCAAAATCAAAAATACATTCATTGCCATTGCTGTAATCTTCCCCAATCCTCCAAGAACTTTGCATTCCTCCAACACTGGTCTGCTGTGGATTCTCTGGTTCCCCCCCACTCTTCCCCCAGCTCTACACATTATTTGGGCCGTAAGCTCTGGAATTCCCTTCTCTGAAACTCTTTGCTTGTCCGGCCTTTTAAAACCTACCTCCTCAACCAAGCTCTTAACGCTAGTTTTAATGTATCTCTGTCAGCTTTGCCACTGGTTTTTGGCTGATTACATTTCTGTTTCTGCATGCCCTCTTAATGTGGAGGCCACCATTTTCAATCTTCCATTATGACTATTATAACCTAGTGACTGTTAATTACCACCCAGCACATTTACTGTGATTACTCTATGATCCATTTATTCCACGTTGTGAAAAGCGACTTGATTAATGGCAGGAAGCACATTACCTGTTAGCATCTGGTATGACAGCTGGTGTTGCCCATAAAGGGGAAGTTTAGTTGAATACACACCAGCTCACTCAGCCTCACAGGATGTGTATACTCTAAAAATAACTGATATCCAGACGCATCTGATTTGGGGTTCAAATAACTCTGCATAATCTTCATGTGTGGCTTATGATGTTCTGTGTATCTTGAAAGAGGTGGCTGCCTTGTAATCATTCCTCAGTTTAAAGCTAAATTTATTTACTTATCACGCGTAGCCTTGCATTCATACTGCAATGAAGTTACTGTGAAAATCCCCTAGCCGCCACATACCTGTTTGGGTACACTGAGGGAGAATTTAGCATGGCCGATTCACCTAGTCAGCACATCTTTGGACTGTGGGAGAAAACCAGAGATCCTAGAAGAAACCCATGCAGACATGGGGAGAACGTGCAAACTCCACACAGACAGTGACCCAAGCCGGGAATTGAACCCAGATCCCCGGCGCTGTGAGGCAGCAGTGCTGACCACTGTGCCACCGTGCCACCCCAGTTTATGCATACGCTGCATGCATTGTCATCACACTTGTTTGGTAGCTCTTTCCATCTTAATATCAGACAGACTTTGAGTTTTGTACTATCTAATGGAACACATCATTGATGTACAAAGGTCTTCTTTATGACTTGTCCCTTTCTTTGAAATGCATTTTTGCCCTGGAATAGATTTTCTTGTGTGCATGAAACAAATGTCATTATCTAATTGAACCGAGTACTGAAGGACCATTTCAGAGTCTGCAGTTGCAAGAGAGACGGAGGCTAATGGGAACTGAAATCAGTGAAGGACAGGAGCAATTAATGGCTGCTTTACATTCTCCGACGCTGAAGGTCGATCATTGTAGAGAACGATTTGAGGCAAAAGTCTCGTCCAACTTAAATCATTTTTTTGAAATGCTGCCAATGTCCCTAAACCTTTCTTTCAAAAAAGGCAGATGACTTGAGAGGAAAATGCAATTCTCTCACAGCCTCTTGTGAGGCAGACCTATTGTCAAAGGGACGTTGTTCTTTGTGGGCAGAGAGGAGAAAAGAACTGGATGTCATTTTGTTACGATGGCAGCACTACAGTGGAGCCTTTGCAACCCAGCGCTGATGTTTCAGTAAGCACGTCAGTGGTATCGGGTGAAAGAATGAGGCTGCCAGGAACTTGAAACTGAAACATGGGATGGTAGCAATATACAGCTTTGACGCAATCACAGGAAGAAAGTCGTTCATGTTTTGGGGCTGAGCCTCCATGGGAAAACTCCAGATACTGCCCACCAGCCTTGACCATCTATCTGAGGCAGTGACATGTGTCCAGCAAACATGAGGTTTGCCAACTTGCAACCATAGCTCCTCATCAACTGGGTCAATGGGAAACAGCTGTTCAAGGTAATACACTGCATCATCCCATGTTCTTGCTGTTCGTACTCTCTCTTCAAGGCTTCCCTTGTACCAAGGTGCAGAAACACACGTGTCTCTGTGGTACTGAGACTGTCATTAGAATGGTGAATCTGGTTTTCAGATCCTGCTTCAGGAAGGATGTCAAGACCACAGAGAGGATACACAAGAGATCTGATGAGAAGCAGAGACCCAAAAAATAGAAACACATTTGCATTCTGTGTTTCATAGACTCAGGATGTCCCAGAGTGCTTTACTTATTGAAGTACTGATGTAATGTAGGAATGATGTAACTAAGTATCTCTTTTCATGCTCTTTTATCACATGATGTTATGTTAGATCTCACGGTGAGGTGATGGCCTAGTGGTATTATTGCTAGACTATTAATCCAGAAATTCAGCTAATGTTCTGGAGACCTGGTTTTGAATGCCGCCACAGCAGATGGTGGAATTTGAATTCAATGAAAAATATCTGGAATTAAGAATCTATTGATGACCATGTTGGGAAAAACCCATCTGGTTCACTAATCTCCTTTAGGAAAGGAAATCTGCCGTCCTTACTCAGTCTGGCCCACATGTAATTCCAGAGCCACAGCAATGCGATTGACTCTCAACTGCCCTCTGGAGGGCTACTAGGGATGGGCAATAAATACTGGCCAGCCAGCAACACCATGTCCCACGGATGAATACAAAAAGTGTTCTCCGCTAGTTCTAAAGTTGCTCTATAGCTGGTAACACCAGCTCTGCCACTTCCCGGCTTGATTCAGGCCTTCCACGCGGTCGAAGCACTCTGACAAAAGTAGGATTTTCTCCACTCTTCCCTTTTGGCCGTAGCCTTTCCTGTTGAAGATTTCATTCCGTTGAAGATTTTCCCTGGACGCTCTCGCCCTGCAATCATTGCTCTTGCCACTTCTTCCAGTCGCCGGGCTCTTCACTGATTGCTTCATCCATTGTGTTCACTGCTGCCACCATCTGTTATCAACATTGTGGGTCTAAGATGGGGTGGTTCAAGATCTGGAGAACAGATATGGCTGGAGGCAAGGCTGTTGGTAAACTCAACCTTTTACTGAACATTATATTAGCAGTATACAACACAGACTCAGCATGAGGCTCCATATAGAAAGCTGGAAGGAAATTTGGCAGCTACGACTCTCACCAACTTTTACAGCTGTACCATAGAAAGCATTCTTTCTGGTTGTATCACAGCTTGGTATGGCTCCTGCTCTGCCCTAGACCACAAGGAACTACAAAACGTCGTGAATGTAGCCCAATCCATCAGCCTCCCATCCATTGACTCTGTCTACATTTCCTGCTGCAAAGTAGCCAGCATAATTAAGGACCCCACGCACCCCGGACATTCTCTCTTCCACCTTCTTCAGCCAGGAGAAAGATACAAAAGTATGGGGTCACGTACCAACTGACTCAAGATCAGCTTCTTCCCTGCTGCTGTCAGACTTTTGAATGGAATTACCTTGCATTAAGTTGATCTTTCTCTACATCCTAACTATGACTGTAACACTACATTCTGCAATCTCTTGTTTCCTTATCTATGAATGGTATGCTTTGTCTGTATAGTGTGCAAGAAACAATACTTTTCACTGTATGCTAATACATGTGACAATAATAAATCAAATCAAATTAAATAGAATATCTCTCGTGCTCTGATTTAAGGTGACCATATGTCACTAATAGTTTAGGCTATATATTTAGTTTATACTACATCTCCCCCGCTTCCCCCCCACCCCCCGCCCCCCCCAAGTCCTTAACTCGCATAAATACTATTTACATTATCCTGCAGCTCAGATCAAATGCCTTCTTGTCCATTGTGAAAATTTATGATTCTAGAAACAGAAAGATCCCAGGTTTAATGGCTAATCTACTCTGAGTTAACTGATCTCCTATGCAGCACTGGAGGGCACTACAACCAGCTCCACTTACAGGCAGGTGAGGGAAAATAGTATTCAGATCAATGCGTTTGATCACTGTCTGTTGTGGATATGTGTAGGTGGCACAGTGGTTAGCACTGCCATCTCAGAGCGCTAGAGACCCGGGTTCAATTCAGGTCTTGAGTGACAGTACAGAGTTTGCACGTTTGCCCTGTGGGCTGAAAGATGAATTTTGTTTTGGAAACATTCAAGGACAGGCTGAATCTCTTGTACACAGAATTGAAGAGATCGAGAGCTTTCTGTAAATCTGGTGCAAGGTTGGGCAAAGACACTGCCAAGTTGCACTTAGTATCCAAAGGTGCGTAGGTTTGGTGGATTGGCCATGGCAAATGCATGGGATTAGGGGGATACATTTTTAAAAACTTTTATTTATTATTTTCACAAGTAGGCTTACATTAACACTGCAATGAAGTTACTGTGAAAATCTTCTAGTCGCCACACTCTGGCATCTGTTTGGGTACATTGAGGCAGAATTTAGCTCGGCCAATACATCCAACCAGCACATTTTTCAGACTGTGACGGGGAAACCGGAGCACCCGGAGGAAATACGTGCAGACACGGGGGAAACATGCTGACTCCACACAGTTAGTGACCCAATCAAAGCCAGGTCCCTGACCCTGTGAGGCAGCAGTGCTAACCACTCTGCTAGCATGCTGCCCACAGGATAGAACATAGAACATTACAGCGCGGAACAGGCCCTTCGGCCCACAATGTTGCGCCGACCAGTCTTATTTTTAAAAAAAAACATTGACCCACTAATCTAAACCAATCCCTTTTCGTCCATAAACCTATCCACCAATCTCTTAAACGCCCCCAAACTAGGCGCATTTACAACTGCAGCAGGCAGGGCATTCCAGTCCCTCACCACCCTCTGGGTAAAGATAGGGCGAAGGGCCCCAGTAAGAAGCTCTTTCGGTGATTGGGTGCAGACTTGATGGGCTGAATGGCTCCCTTCTGCAGTGTAGGGATTCCATGATATGAGTATTAGTATCAGATTTCAAAAGGCTTGTCAAATGTCACTGCCTAAGCTCACACAAGAATGGGCTACATGGTCACGCGCCTTCTGGATAGCTTGCACCTGTAAAATAGCATGTCAGCAAGAATGAATGCCATTTGAGGTTGGAAAGAAAATTGAACCCATTCTTGGCTCTGGTAGTTGTGAGTAAATAGCATCATCTTCCTCAACCAGAACCACAAAAGAAACCACATTAGCTCATTGGCTGATCATTATGTTTTCAGTTTGTGGAATTATGTTCCATACAATTTGCTGTCACATTTTCCCTCAGATGGCTCACGTATCATTTCTTAGTTCTGAAGCATTTTGGATGTTCGCAAGGTGTGATGAGGTCCTCCCTAAAGAGAATGTGCTTCTCTTTTTTAATGAGGCTTTCACAGGAAAGGAGTAACACGCTGTTTCACAGTCAAAGGCTACTTTCTGTAGGTCGTCTAAAAGCAAAGGAGAGAGTGCCTTAATAAAACATCTTTCTATGTTCTCCCAACACCATTGTGATTTTTGGTAGTGTTCGTGATTAAGTTTATTTATTAGTGTCACAAACAGGCTGACATCAACACTGCAATGAAGTTACTGTGAAAATCCCTGAGTCGCCACACTCTGGTGTCTGTTCGGGTACGCTGAGGGAGAATTTAACATGGCCAGTGCACCTAACCAACATGTCTTTTGGACTGTGGGAGGAAACCAGAACTCCGGGAAGAAACCCACAGCATCACAGTGATTAGCACTTCTACCTCGCAGTGTTGGTGATTCCTGGCTTGGGGAGACACGGGGACAACGTGGAAACTCCAATAGACTGTGATCCAAGCTAGGAATTGAACCCAAGTCCCTGACACCTGTGGGGCAACAGTGCTAACTACTGTGATACGTGCCGCCTGTTTGTGTTGAATAGAAAAACAATTCACCCCCATTAGTGAATCATAACATTGTAGAAACACCATGAGTGTGAGATAAACTAGGATGGGATGCACTGGGTGAACAATAAAGCCTTTCATTGTTACCAGACAACAGGTAGCACTTCCAGTATGTTTCACGCCATCTCAGAAGATTCTGAATATCTGCCGTGACTGAGATTATTGTCACCATCTGAAGTAATCAACAGATTTATTCACAAGTAGCTAGTATAGGCAGCAAGCTGTGAAAGTAAGGCATGGCATCAATCCAAACACATAGATTCTGCAGCCAGTTCATGAAGGATTAAACCATTATGGACAAGGTCGACTGAAACCTTTCCTATAGGACAAGTGTGATTCTGAGAGAGCTCATCATGGAATCATGTAGAACAAGCAGGAGTGCCACTCTTTGAAAGTGGGGTCCAGATTATCCCCTTCCCCTTCTCTTCACCCTCAGCCCTTGCAAGTTTTTCCCGTCTAGGATTTATCCATTTTGCCTTTCGAAAGCTGCTATTGTATGCGGAACCTCCGACATGGTCTTTTGTTGCCAGAGAAATCCAAGAAACACATCGAGGGCAACGTCAGGAACTCTCCATTGCATTCAACCTGATTAAAGCAGTTTGACACAATTGTGAGGCGCTGTGGATTGTAATCCAAAGGTTTGGGTGTTCCAAAAAAAAAGATGTCATCACAATCCTGCAATTGCTTCCTGATGATATGCTGTAGCTGTTGCGAGTGGGAGGTCTGAAACAGAATCCTTCACAATCTGGATTGGGGGGGTCAAGCAAGGCTGTGCGATTGCCCCCATTCTATTTACAGTCCACCTGATAGGCTATTTACCTCATCAGAAATCAACTTCCCTCTAGTGTCAGTATTAAACACCATCTGGATGGAAACCTCTTTAATTCAGTTGCTTTCATGTCAAACATAGCTTGATAGTTATGGATGACCTACAGTTTGCAGGTGACTGCAGTGTCATTGCCCATCTCTGAACCAGATTTACAAAACACTCTCGATCTCTTCGGTACAAGAAACCCGGAATGTCCTTGAATGTTTCCAAAGCAGAGTTCATCGGGTCAGCCATTCCACCTCCCGTATACATTGAAAGAAACCCTAGAATACGTTGAGCACTTTGCCTGCCTTGGCGGCCACTGATCACTGGATCAGCTGTACCAGCTCAGGGCTTCCACAAACTATGGCAGAGGCTATTTTGTAACAAAGATCTTCTGCAGGTCAACAAAAGTCCTAGGCCAGGATTTTACGCACCAGCACCCCCCCCCCACCCCCCCCCCCCCCCCCCCCCCCCCCTTCCCCACTTGGCGGGGTATTACGATCCAGCTGAACTGAATGGAGATTTTTGGCTTGGCGCGCTCGCTGGGGAAGACGTGCCATGGTGGAGCTATAAAATCCTGGCCTTTGTGCACAGAGCAGTCATCATCATCACATTGCCGTATGGCAGTGAGACCATGGTAAGAACAGGAGAGAATTTGCCTCATATGCGCCTAATGAATTGGGTGCAGAAGTGGATCATTCAGCCTTGAGCCTGCTCCGCCATTAAAACAAGTTGACAGCTGATCTGATTATGACCTGATTGCCACTTTCCTGCCCAATCCCAATAACTTCTATTGCTTTGTTGATCACGAATCTATCTGTATCAGCCTTAAAAATATTCAAATACATTGCCTCTACTTTTGTGTGTGTGTGTGTGTGTGTGTGTGTGTGTGTATGTATACATGCATTTGTGTGCGTGTGTGTATGTGTTTGTACTTTAGTGTGTGTGTGTATATGTGTGTTCTCGCATGTTTGTTGGGTGTGTGTTTGTGTGTGTGCATTTATGTAGGTGCATGTGTTTGTGTGTGTATTTGTGTGCACATGTGTGCACACATATGCGTGTTTGTGTGAGAACATTTGTGTGTGCGTTTCTGTGTGCCTGTGTGTGTTTGTGTGCATGTATGCATGTGCAGGTGTGTGTGTTTGTGTGCATGTATGCATGTGCAAGTGTGCTTGTTTGTGTGCATGTATGTATGGGCAAGTATGCGTGTTTGTGCATCCATGTGTGTGTGTGTGTGTACATCTGTATGTACATGTGTGTGTTGTATATATGTGTATGTGTGTGCATGTACATATATTTATATATGCCTATGTGTGTTCAGTCTCATTGTCCCATAGCCAGAGTGAAGAATAGAACTAGCTAAAAATTGGCAATGTTATTGCTCAAGACTCCTTCTTAGGTGTTAAAGCATTCTCGCCAATCTGTCCTGAGGATTTTCACAGTGCAAATATCAAAACAATTCAGTAAGGTGATGAGCTAACCATCTGGCAGGACCAATGAATAGGCAGCTGCACTCAAATAGTAATTAAGGAAGTATTCTAGTGGGACATTGACACTTACCAGCTTTTCAATTAAAATATTAGCAAATCAAAATGCACTGCCCCCTCAAAACAGCTCTTCGCTCACAGTTGGTGCCTTGGCTCAGTTGGTTGAAGCACCTGGCTACTAAACAGGAGACCCTGAGCTCAAATCTCAGCCTTCACTCGCTCCATTTAAAAGGCCTACAGCCATACTAATCTGAAAAAGAAATGCCCAGGTGAGCTGGCTGTCAGAAACCAGGCTGTTTCGCAAAGAAGGTCCAACTAATGCCTTTATAGGAGCATGGAAGAACAGCTCTTCCAAACTGCTAATGACAAAAATAAGGTATGGACAAAATATTCATCTTTTTGATCTACAATTTTAAAAAAAAACCTCCCATCATTTGAAACTTGTGCATGACGTGATTGAGATAGCGTGCTACATTCTGACTGATGCCCACTAGTCACAGCATTTTGCACTGGAGAATATTTAAGTACACTTCTGTCACCTTTGTAAAACAGTAAGTAGCATAGTCTTACTATTGTATCGTTCAGGCTAAATCTGATAGTTTGGTTTATTCTCAAGTTAAAATTGCCACCAAGGACCAGAAGAGGCCAAAGTAACTAAGAGTAAAAAGTTATTCTAAATGTAATGAAGAGAATTTTTGGGGATCTTTCAACTTGAGTCCAGAATAAAATTTTACATGAGCAGTGAGGTCATTGGATTCGCTCTCTATCTTCTCACATGGTCAAAGCAAGAAGAATTAGTGAACTGAAGTATTCAAGAAAATATCTGTCAGGTTCCTGTACAAAATCCTAAAAATAGCTGATAATGTATAAGCCACTTCTACCATCAAAATAAGTAGGATGTGAATGGTACCTTTTTGTGAGTCATATGCTATTGATGTCTGATTGACAGTAAATCATTTGGAACAGGTAGTAAGTAGTTAGTGTGTCCTGGAACAGAATCCAAAATTACATTAGGGTGCCAGACTAGACCCAACAGTTTTTTCTATCTTGGCATAAATGTGAGGATAGGATGTTTTGCTGCAGAAGTGATTCTGCTGACAAATTAGGAATCTTTTATAGTAAAATAACAGTTTAGCTCTAACTCTAACAAATGGAGCAGCTTAACACTTACCAGTTTGAACAATATTTAAACATGAAAGGGAATAACCTTAATTTCTAACTTATCACTGATTCAGTTCCAAATAAGCAACATTCTTCTTACAGACTCAAAAACAATTTAAATACAGCTAGTAACCATAAATGTACTTCCTATAAGGGTGTCAACAACGTTGAAGCTTTCAGGGAGATTTTGTGGAGAGAACAGCTTACAGACTCTGGATGGTATTTTGCCATTCCACCCGCCACAGGAATCGTAGTAGGTTGACCTCAGGATGGACTTTCTGGACTGGGGTGAGCATGGCCCAAAAGTCAGGCCCTGTCTTTAAACAGAGCTGAGCCAGAACTGAAAAGCTGATTTCTCTCTCCTACATCCCTAGCTCCTGCTATTAACCACATTATCACATGACCCTGTATACCGAAACCTATGTTCCATTCCTTTAATCAAAAACCCCAGGGAACTTTTAAATTTTGTAAACAAAAGTCCTTTAGGTCTCTCCTAATTAAACACTACATGGCAAAAATGAGTAATTACCCTGTTTTCCCAGCATTTGAGCTGTATTCCTACCAGACATACTATTTGTAGAAGAAAACTGAACTTAAACCAAGTCAGTGGAACAGATTTAAAAAAAAACAATTGCCCAATTTTATAACAAGTGTAGGACTATCTTCGTACTGGAGTTGACTGCACTTCTGCTGTGGTGAGGAGCTTGAACCACAATCTTTTGTCTCAAAAGCAGCAACTCTACCAACTGAACCAAGATGAAGCTACAACCATATACTGATAATTGAATAATAGCATTATGTGAACGCACACAGGAATTGCAGAACTGAACAGTGTTCATTAAGTTTGCTTTTTGACTCCGTGGGAGTAGGTGAAACCTGTGGAAGTGGCAAAAGCTGGGAAAAGGGATTTTGCTCAAGGTTAATACTTATTGAAACTGGATTTTACAAAGTATGGAAAATGGTTCAGGGACACTAAGGGAATCAAAGGATTTGGGGGTGGTGGGTGAGGAAAGTGGAGTTGAGATGAAAGAGGAGCCATGATTGTACTGAATGCTGGAGAAGGTTCAGGAAACTAAGTGACCTTCTCCTGCTCCGATGTCTCATATTGAGAAAAAGTTGCTGGGAGACTAAAACAAAGATGATTGAAGATGTGATTTGGTTCAAACACTGGCGTATTTCTGTGTGGGGGGTGGAATTTTCCCTGAATTGCATTACACGCAGTGACAGGCCTGAAAAAAAATCCTTATTCCCACCAGCCACAAGGGCGGGAACTTGCACCCAATCATCCCCTCCCCGCATTGGAGCATTGCTGGCATCCACTTGCCAATAGCAGGGAATGGTGATTGTGCCAGTGTGCCCAGCTGAATCTGAGAAGTAGGGTGCACACAGCCTGAGGAGGGCTCACGTCTTTTTTTCTTATTCATTCATGGGTCATGGGGGTCGCTGGTTGGCGAACATTTATTGCCCATCCCTGGTTGCTCAAGGGCAATTGAGAGTCAATCATATTGCTGTGGCTCTGGAGTCACATGTAAGCCAGACCAGGTAAGGATGGCAGATTTCCTTCCCTATTGGACACTAATGAACCAGATGGGTTTTTCCCACAATCGACAATGGTTACGTGGTCATCAATAGATTCTTAATTCCAGATATATTTTACTGAATTCAAATTCCACGGTCTGCTGTGGCGGGATTCGAACCCAGGTCTCCAGAACATTGGTTGAGTTTCTGGATTAATAGTCTGGCGACAATACCATTAGGTCATCGCCTTCATCCCTTGCTGCTCCTTGTGTGGAAAGAAGATAAGTCCTGTGTAAGGGGGCAAAAGGGATCTCCACCATTCACTGAGGTTCCATTGATCTCCTGCCACAAGAATTACAATGGTGTGCTTGTGGAATCACCGCTGAAGTTCAGGGCATGAGTGTTTTGAGGCAAAGACTTTTGGACCACAGCCACAGGAATAAGTGCTGGAAAAGCTTTCACTGTTAGTCGGATCAGAATATATTGGTTTTACAAGCAGTGATGGCTTTTCTCCGAAGCTCCTCTTGCTGGAAGCTTAAAAGCTTGTGGGACTTCATGGCCTTTTTAAAGTTCGCTACAATAGCTGAATCAATGTAGTGCTGAACTGTGACCCGTCTACAGTGGTTGTATAATCTTCTGACTCCCAGTGCTCTGGTTACTATGGGTGCATTGCTGGGCAAGTTCTTTTAGCGCTGACCACAGACGTGAATAGAGTGTTCCTTGCGGGTGTGCCGGTGTACACATTGTCGTGGCTTCAATCTCTGCCCGTGAAGTTTCTGAGATGGCCACACAGGCTAGCAATGTGTAAACAGCATTGCGCTGCCCTGAACCCCAGTCAGCTGAGACCTCAGCCTCGCAAGGCTGGGCAAGCTGGCAACCCCAGCACTGGCAGCAGCAGTAGCTGTCAAAGTGCTGTATCTCCGCACTGGAATGTTAGTGAGCCCCCAGCGAGATGAGACTCCATGCCATCAGGTGCAAGAATGAAGGCTCATTTACATATAACACAGTAAAGATGCTGGGATCTGAGCTGCCCCTGCACCCGGCACTGGAATGTCAATGCAGCTTCAAGGCCTCATGCCAACAAATGGACGTCATGTGATTGAGGTGCGTACTGGACTAAAGTAGATGTGACGGAAATGTAATTACGGTTGCTTTCAGTCCAGGCAGTTTTTTCTTCTGCTTTTTGTATTGATCCTGCACTGTTCCACAAAATGCGTTTAACAAGGATTGATTCAATATGTGTGTGCATTTTTAGATTTTACATTGCACTCTTGATCTTCTCCATTGAGAGCGTCTCCGTCCTGTCTGGAGTTGGCAGAAGTCTGGGCGATATTGATTGGTGCACGGATTTGTTACCTTGAACTGCAAGTGTTTGGAAACAAGTGCAAACAAGGTCACTGGGATGCTCGACCTTGTGCAGCTATCTATCTGTCAGTTAGATCTGTGATTAGAGGAGGCCTTTTTTCTCGTTTTCTCCTTTGATCATAAGCCATTGAAACCCAAGGTAATGAACTTCCGGCTATGACTTGTCAGAAGCCATGCAGGGTAGAGAGTACAGAGCAACACGATCGATAAGAAACTGAAATGAATATGGGTTTGAAAATGGTTGAAGTGGGGTTGATGAAGGAGAGTGTGTCACCTCACTTAACTTAGGGATGTAACGATAACGCAGTGGTTAGCAATGCTGCCTCACAGCGCCAGGGACCCGGGTTCGATTCCCGGCTTGGGTCACTGTCTCTGTGGAGTTTGCCCCGTGTCCGTGTGGGTTAGCAGCAGTGCCACCATGTGCGTCTGTGCAGTGTTGACACTGAGCGCCCACTGCCTCTTCCTCCCGGTGAGGTGAGATTGCTGGACGTCCTGCAGCCAGAACAGGGCTGGAGGACATTGTGTTGAGCCTCCAAAAGGGTCACTGACCTCTTCTTGCCTTTTGGGGCCAGGCCTTCACTGGGGCAGTCCTGGGCTGTCAGCATTGTGAGCTGCGTGCGCGGCTCCAGTTCAGATATGGCACTC
The DNA here is from genome assembly GCF_965287045.1 of Carcharhinus amblyrhynchos. NCBI lineage: Eukaryota > Metazoa > Chordata > Chondrichthyes > Carcharhiniformes > Carcharhinidae > Carcharhinus > Carcharhinus amblyrhynchos. The sequence goes on from NC_137324.1 coordinate 167,983,442, forward strand.
GGAGTGAGGTAGCGGCATGCTGAGCGATTCAGAAGCTGCCCACCAACGAGACGGTGTATGCTCTGAGGCTGCATTATCAATGAGGCGGGGAGGGGATGATTGGGTATAAAGACTTTTTTTTCTGGCCTGCCACCGCATGTAATGCAATTCAGGGACAATTCCTCTCCTACATATCCTTGGAAGCTTGAGGCCTTTGTGTGAAAAGCTGCCTCGTTATGTTAATGCTGGAGGGCACTAGGTAGCTGTTTCTGTTAGTTCTTCACCAGTCTATTCCATATTTTATAGAACATAATCAGTCTATTTCTCCCCCGCTTTGCTGTAAGAAATCGCAATCCCTGCACAAAAGCTAACCAAGCAGAGGGCTTGATCAGCTCTGGTAAACGTATTAACTTTTGGTTTACTTTGAAGACAACCTTTAATCTTCCAGCACATGCTATATTAACCCTCTTACTCTCATTCCCCAGTAGTCAATTGCTCCCCTCGCTTTCCAGTTGAAACTTACAGAATACTAAGAGGCCTACATAGAGTGGACATGGAGAGGATGTTTCCACTAGTGGGAGAGATTAGAACTCGAAGGCACAACCTCAGAGTGAAGGGATGCTCCTTCAAAACTGAGATGAGAAAGAATTTTTTCAGCCAGAGGGTGGTGAATCTGTGGAACTCATTGACACAGAGGGCTGTGGAGGCCAGGTCATTGAGTGTCTTTAAGACAGAGATAGATAAGTTCTTGATTAGTAAGGGGATCAAGGGTTACAGAGAGAAGGCAGGAAAATGGGGATGAGAATCATATCAGCCATGATTGAACGGCAGGGCAGACTCGATGGGCTGAATGGCCTAATTAAAATCATAGAATCCCTACAATGCAGAAGGAGGCAATTCGACCCATCGAGCCTGCACCGACCACAATCCCACCCAGGCCCTATTCCCATTACCCCACATATTTATCCTGTTAGTCCCCCTGACACTAGGGTCAATTTAACATGACCAATCAACTTAACCCGCACATGTTTGAACTGTGGGAGGAAGCTGGTGCACCCGGAGGAAACGCACGCAGACACGGGGAGAACATGCAAACTCCACACAGACAGTGACCCGAAGCCGGAATTGAACCCGGATTCCTGGCGTGATGTGGCAACAGTGCTGACCACTGTGCCACCACACCGGAAGTGGTAGTACAAGTATGTTTGTTGTAGGTTCGTAAGCAACTATTAATCGTTCGATATGTTAATTTTATTAACTTGTTTGTGTTCCAATGTGCTGGGTTTGAAGTATTGAGGTTCTATCATCCTCTTTCTGCACCTTATTCCATCTCTGTTCTTTCGCCCAGGGACTGTCCCCAGCATGCATGCTTTGTTCTTTGATCCCTGCTGTATTTAAATTGTACCTGAACCTGTGCAATATTAATGTGATGGGGCAAAATAGTTCATGTGCTGTGCATTGGAATGAGGTGTGCTCGGAGTTGCACAGGCCTGTGAGAATGTACTGAGCTGCCTGGCATGTGACTTTCCAGCTGATTGGATAGTGTCGTAATGCAGAGAGCGAGCTGTGTCGTTTTAAAAAGCAGCATTAATATTTGAATAAACCCGCAGCAACACACAGCGGCTCTCACCAGAGGTAGGTGATGCTATTTCTGGCTGAGTGGCTATAGCCCTGCGTGAGGAGGTGGAGGTGGGTTTCCCTCGGTTCGGAGGGAGGTCGAGGTGGCTGTGAAAGTGGGAACGGGGACTGATTTGCAGTCTTTTGCAGCATGGAGGTAGTTCTTCACTCTGACTTTGCCGGTAGTTTCTGATCTGTGATTAACGGTGAAGGGTGAGGTCAGTGGAGAGAGGCGAGTGCAATGTACTGTTGCCCTTTTGCTGCACCGCAGGCAACTCGTGATGATGAATGGGGCAGGTTTGAGGCTGATGAATTTGTGAAGGGACACAGTGCTTAAATCTACAGGACACAAGTGAGTGTGATACACTTGTTCTTTTATCATTAACAGCCGAGAGTGATGTTGACACTGGTTGAAGATTATCGAACGCTTGTTTAAAATATAATGGGATTTGTGCATCATTAGGAAGTACGTGCTTACTCTGAAGTGGAGGTTGGAATTGTCAGGGGGAAGAAAATATGTTAAATGGCAATATTTTCATTTTTTTTTGAAAAAAACATGTATTTTGGTGTATTGGAATAGCTCGAAAAGCTGTCTTCATTATTTCAGATCAGTGCAGCCCGAGAAAGATTTAGTTTGCAGAGGAGCAGTGAAAATGCATTGTGACTGATGATGATATGTCGATGCCTTTTCAAGTGCCGACAACTCGCTCCTTTACTGTCTGTAAGCGAAAGATTGTTTTTGGTAGAATGGATTCAGTACAAATGGTGGTTGAACCTGTTTTAAATCGACACCTGACTTTCTGTAACTGCATAAACGTTCCGATTACGAATGAGTGCTGGCTAACCATCAAAGATGGACTTGGAACAATTATGACTTGCATTTGAGAATTTTTGGTTGTTTTTTTAAGAGGTTTATTAATTAGTGTCACAAGTAGGCATACATTAACACTGCAATGAAGTTACTGTGAAAATCTCCTCTTCACCACACCCCGGCACCTGCTTTGGTACACTGAGGGAGAATTTAGCATAGCCAACGAACCTAATCAACGTGTTTTTCGGACGGTGGGAGGAACCCAGAGCACCTGGGGGAAACCCACGCAGAGATGGGGAGAATGTCTGAGTGGAGTCTGCACAGTGACCCAAGCCAGGAATTGATCCCGGGTCCCTGGTGCTGTGAGGCAGCAGTGCTAACCACTGTGCCACCATGCCATTGGCCCATTAGTGTCAAGTGAGTTATGATGTGGAAACATCGTAGGGAGGGGATTGAGCTTGTGGAGTTGATATATGGGATGATGCTGTGCATGTTTTGCACTTGCTCTCTTTCTCTTTCGCTCCCTCCTCTCCCGGAATGACAAACCCTAAGCATCATCTGCATTGCTCTTAAAGTAAAGTCATCGTGGTCCCAGATAAACCATCGGCTGCTCTCCCCTTTTGAGGGGCAGAGCTGACTGGTGGAGATTTTAATCTGAGGATCACCACACCTCAGGTGAGGGGCAAGGTTGAGAAGGCGGGGCCAATATGAATAACCTCAGCAGATACGGGCATTGAACCCGTGCTGTTGGCACTGCTTTGTGCGCTAACCTTAAAGTAGCCCCACGTGTGATATATCCTTCAGTTCACTGAATTGATTTTGATCTGATTTATTATTGTCACATGTATTTATCATACAGTGAAAAGTATTGTTTCTTGTGCGCTATACAGACAAAACATACCGTTCATAGAGAAGGAAACGAGAGAGTGCAGAATGTAGTTTTGCAGTCATAGCTAGGGTGTAGAGAAAGATCGACTTAATGCAAGGTAGGTCCATTCAAAAGTCTGGCAGCAGCAGGGAAGAAGCTGTTCTTGAATCGGTTGGTACATGACCTCAGATTTTTTGTATCTTTTTCACGAAGGAAGAAGGTGGAAGAGAGAATACCTGGGGTGCGTGGCGTTCTTAATTATGCTGGCTGCTTTGCCAAGATAGTAGGAAGTGTAGACAAAGTCAATGGATGGGAGGCTGGTTTGCGTAACGGATTGGGATACATTCATGACCTTTTGTAGTTTCTTGCGATCTTGGGCAGAGTAGGAACCATACCAAGCTGTGATGCAACCAGAGGGAATGTTTTCTCTGGTGCATCCTTAAAGGTTGGTGAGAGTCGTAGCTAACATGCCAAATTTCCTTCGTCTTCTGAGAAAATAGAGGCGTTGATGAGCTTTCTTAATTATAGTGTTGGCATGGGTGGACCAGGACAAGTTGATGGTGATCAGGACACCTAAAAACTAAAAGCTGCCCTGTTGTGCTGGAAGGAGTCTGCATTAAGTGCAGTGCCAGGCCCAATGACACATGACCAAGATTGGGAATGCATTTACAATGTAAGCTGCCAGCACAAAGTCCCAGTACTGAACACCAGAGAGACAGCGTGGGCGCATTTGCTAAAATTGAGGGGGGCGCTTTAGACATAGTAGTGGAAAAATATGGGCTAAGTGTTGCCCCCTGCCAGACAAACATTGTATCTGACCCCTCAGCAACTATTGTCAGATTTTATACAGTGACACAGAACGGTCTCCAAATTACTTTGGTAACAGGAACATTTAATTTTTATGCATTTGGCTTAAAATTTCAGATGCAACAACATGTTTGTTACATAAACCGTTTAAGATATCTGTACTATATGTATTTGTACTGCACTTAGAACCATAGAGTTTTACAGCACAGAGAGAGCCCATCCTCTTTGTGCCAGCCACTGAGCACCTATCTATTCTAATCCCATTTTCCAGTACTTGGTCCATAGCCTTGTATGCTACGGCGTCTCAAGTGCTTGTTTAAATGCTTCTTAAATGTTGTGAGGGTTCTCGCCTCTACCCTCCTTTCACACAATGAGTTCTAGATTCTCAGCACCCTCTGGATGAAAAGATTTTTCATTCGATCCCCTCAAAATCTCCAGTCCCTTACCTAAAATTGCACTGGACTTGCCGATAATTCAGTCCCTTTTTGGGAATGTGACTGGCAAAGATAAAAGCCCTTCGTCAGACTGAGCGAGCTACACAACTGTGCGGGGAGTGTTTGTTCCTCCTTTAATGCTACCTTGGTAACAGGGGAGAGAACTCCCATTCAGTCACTAATCGAACGGTTCATCAGGAGAGTGGATTGGTGTGAGCGTGGAGTCCTGCCGGTCTGACCTTGTTCTGCTTACAGTGGCTCTGCAATCATGTACCGTTTCCCTGCAACACTTTATGAAGTGTTGATTCGCAAGAATTTTCTGAGTCATCGACCAACAGTGAGTCCTGTTTAACCATGAGCAGGCCGGGAGGGGAGAAGTCTTTAAGGAGGGCTGCGACATCCCAATCACACTGATCCTATATTCATAGGATAGAATCATAGAATCCCTACTGTTCAGAAAGAGGCCAGTCGGCCCATCGAGCCTGCACCAACAACAATCCCGCCCAGCCCCTATTCCCGTAACCCCAGGTATTTACGCTGCTCATCCGCCTGACACTAAGGGGCTATTTAAGTTGGTTTATTAGTCACAATTAGATGTACATTCACACTGTAATGACGATACCGTGAAAATCCCCTAGTCGCCATTCTCCAGTGCTTGTTCGGGTGCATTGAGGGAGAATCTGACATAGCCAATGCACTTAACCAGTTTGTCTTTTGGACTGTGGGAGGAAACAGTGCGCCTGGAGGAAACCCATGCAGACACGGGGAGAACATGCTGACCCTGCACAGACAGTGACTCAAACCAGGAATCGAACCTGGGTCGTTGGCGCTGTGAGGTAGCAGTGCTAACCACCCATGGCCCACCAACCTAATCCACACACATTTGAACTGTGGGAGGAAACCAGAGCACATGGAGGAAACCCGTGCAGATAGGGTGAGAATGTGCAAACTCCAAGCAGGCAATCACCCCAAAGCCAGAATTGAACCTGGGTCTCTGGTGCTGAGAGGCAGCAGCACTAACCACTATGCCACATTGCTGCCCATATTCTGCCTGGTAACATCCAATTTTTTTTCCTATTCTTCTTTCTAGGATTTTGTTTGTGTTTGCTCTCACTAATTTGCAGACTGAATGAAAGATTTTCTGTGAATACATGACCTCCCAAGTTAGTGGGCGGGGTGATTGGACCAGTGATGGCAGATGCTGTTCATAAGAATATAAGGTACAGGTGGAGAATTAGGCCATTCGGCCCATTGAGTCTGCTCTGCCATTCAATCATGGCTGACAAGTTTCTCAACCCCATTCTCCCACCTTTTCCCTGTAACCTTTGATCTCCTTATCAAGAACCAATCTATTTCTCTCTTAAAGACACTCAATGACCTGGCCCTCACAGCTGTACTGTGGCAATGAATTCCATAGATTAACCACACTCTGGTTGGAAAAAATTCCTCCTCATCTCATTACTCAGGGGTCGTCCCTTTATTCTGAGGCTGTGCCCTCAGATCCTAGTCTCTCCTACTAATAGGAACTTCTTTGCCATATCCACTTTATCCAGGCTTTTCAGTATTCTATAAGTTTCAATGAGATCCCCCCTTCTCCTTCTAAACTCCACCGAGTACAAACCCAGAGTCCTCAAACGCTCCAGTTCCCATCTGAAATCTGTATATTGTGTCCTTGTTATGTGATGCTCTGATTTGATATTATAATTAAATAGTTGTGCTTGAGAAGCAGAGAAATGGTAGCGCAGGTTGAGGAGCTGCAGGATGCACTGCAATGTGCCACAGCATCACCACTGGTGAGGAGGTGTAATTACAGAGTGACAAGTTTACATAGGCAGTTTCCATCATTAATAGGGACAGAGGAATTTGTAGCAGTCACAAGTTGATGGTGAAGGAACAACAAAAACTCTGAAAAAGAAATACGTTTCGCACACAGAATGAATACATATTGAATTGTATAGATTAGATGGAAGGTTTGCTAGTTTCTCTGTTTTCCCCTTTGTTCACTACTTTGCTATAACTTTATAATTTAGCTTCCTAATGGTATGCAGTGTGATGGTTTGATTCCTCACTCTAGTCGAAAGACAGTCATTCTGTGTGTTTGTGATCCTGGGACTCAGTTTGCACCTTGCCTCTGATAGTAAAGGGAAGCCTATTTTTAGTGAAAAGTGGATGATTCATTATGTTGTAAGTTTAGACCATTCGCCGTAAATGTGCTCTTGTAATTAATTTCCCTGTGTAGTTACTGTCAGTACAGTGCTGTGCAGTCAGACTTGTGACACTATTTCAAACCTGGCAACGAAACGCGAGAGAAAAAAAAAATTGCTGTCTGCACTAGCTCGCTGAGCACGAATGAGACACCTGCTCAGGTTGCCGTTCCAGCTCCATTTAATAATTCACAAGCAGTGGGACTGAAAGTTGGGTCTAAACAGGATAGGGACAAAGTGGTTGGTGATGAGGGTCTACTTCCTCCCAATTGATGCATTATCTCAGGCCTCCCATCTGTTTGAGAGTGATGAGTGTGGGATTGTAAACCCCCTTAGGTTCCAGGTTTTGTGCCATCATGGTTCTGAAATAGCAAGTGATAACTCAGTCTGTCTTTAATCCATCTTCGTTCCCAGGGTCAGCTGAGCAATGAACAATCTTTCTCCATTTGATTTCTATTCTGCGCTGCCCTCACTGCCTCTCCCTCAGGGAGGCCAGTCCACCTGCTGATATTATCCATCCAAGCCGCCTTGGGTCTTCCAGATGTTTTGCCCCGAGTTACCATTTTTGCCAAACATTCCCCTCCTGTATTCATCTCATGTCCAAAATGTGAGAACCTCCCCTAATATCGGCACAGTGGTAGAGTAGTTAGCCTCACAATGCTAGGGACCGGTATTTGATTCTGGCCTCGGGTGACTCTGTGTGGAGTTGCACATTTTCCCCATGTCTCTGTGGGTTTCCTCTGGATGCTCAGGTTTCCACCCATAGTCCAAAGGTGTGCAAGTTGGATGAATTGGCCATGCTAAATTGCCCCTTGGTGTCCCAGATGTGCAGATTAGGTGGATTGGCCATGCTAAATTGCCCCTTAGTGTCCGAGGATGTGTAGGTTAGGTGGATTGGTCATGCTAAGTTACCCCTTATTGTCCCAGGATTTGCAGATTAGGTGGATTTGCTATGCTAACTTGCCCCTTCTTAGCCAAATTGTGCAGGTTAGGTGGTTTAGCTGTGATCAATATGCAGAGTTAGGGTTGGGGGGGAGGGATTGTGCCTAGGTAGCAGGCTGTTTTGGTGCAGACTCAGTGGGCCAAATGGCCTGTTCTGCATTGTAGGGATTCTGTGATTCTATGATCGCTGCCTCAAACACATTGCTCTTAACATGAGCTTTCTCGACCACCCACTAACTGATAACTCAGTAGCCCTGTGAATTACACTACCACATGGGTATTTGGACAGGCTGTCTCTTTGATCCCTGTTTGAAGATCAGTAACGTCTCTCTCCACCAGTATTTCACTTTGATATCTAACCCATACCTGCTGGATATATTTTCTTCCTCTGATTACTGTTAACACCATTCTCACTCCTGATTTCTCATTAAAATGAGCAAGAGAGGGGAACTGGAGTAACCACATATCCTGTTTGGGAAAGGTTAAGGAACATTTGCTGCAGTTACTTGTGTGCCCTTTTAGCAGAAAAAGAATCAGATATGGCAATAAACACTGGAAACTGTAGAGAATATGACTTTGCTTTGACATATCAACACCCTGTCTGTTAGTAATAACACAGGTGGCACCATTGCTTTCTAAAGTAAGTTGACACAGTCGTCAGCATTAGAAAAGTTCCTCCTCAGGACACTACTGGTATTGTCGGAGATGGAACAATGAGTGCCCCTAACCCAAGTATGTCTAGTATCTCACCAGGGACCAGAGACAGAGGGTGGTGTGAGGGTCAGTTTGCCATATTGGATAATGGAGTTGGGATGGGTGGACATGGGGAGGCAAAAATGTGGGACAAGATCGCCAAATCATGCCAGGGAAGAATGTTAAGCCTCTCAGTTCTTGTCCAGTAATAAAAGATGATGCAATTCCAGCTTCTTCACAGACTCACTTTATTCTCTTTCACAACTCCACGTACACATGCCCAACACCGAGTGCTACCTGTAACCCCTTTATCTGTCTCAGGGGCGTACTATTAAACAATTAACACACAAATTAGATCTAAAGTGGGAGGCTGCAGTTAACCCATTCCTAACAAGAAGGCACATCCACCACCCACCCCCAAACTTTTCATTGACCAGCTGCCTACTGGACTACACATATTGGACGCAGGCTTCGCCCGCTGCCCGTTATGTCGGAGCAGCGATGGGGTAAGTCCTTTAATTGACATTAATTTCCCACTCAAGGTCCTCAAGGCCATGGGCAGGTGATCCACCCACATCTCCCCCTGCCATCCAGAAATTGTGGTGGGGATGCCAGGCTGATGGTGGGCGCACTGCTGATGGCACGGTACCTAATTTACAGGTCCATCCGCCTATTTTCCTGCCTATAGGTAGCCTGTAAAATCTAGTCCAATTACTCTCCTAATTTGATTTTGATTTGATTTAGTATTGTCACATATATTAACATACAGTGAAAAGTATTGTTTCTTGCGCACTATACAGACAAAGCATATCGTTCATAGAGAAGGAAAGGATAGAGTGCAGAGTGTAATGCTACAGTCATAGGTAGAGTGTAAAGAAAGATCAGGATAGTGCGAGGTCAGTCCATTCAAAAATCTGATGGCAGCAGGGAAGAAGCTGTTCTTGAGTCGATTGGTACTCAGACTTTTGTATCTTTTTCTTGATAGAAGAAGGTGGAAGAGAGAATGTCTGGAGTGTGTGGAGTCCTTAATTATGCCGAGGCAGCGGGAAGTGTAGACGGAGTCAGTGGATTGAAGGCTGCTTTGTGTGATGGATTGGGCTACATTCATGACCTTTCGTAGTTTCTTACAGTCATGGGCAGAACAAGAACCATACCAAGCTGTGATATAACCAGAAAGAATGCTTTCTATAAAAGTTGGTGAGAATCGTACCTGACATGCCAAATCTATTTAGTCTTCTGAGAAAGTAGAGGCATTGGTGGGCTTTCTTAACTATAGTGTTGGCACTGGGGGGACCAGGACAGGTTGTTAGTGATCTGGACACCTAGAAACCTGAAGCTCTCAACCATTTCTACTTCATCCCCACTGATGTAGACAGGGGCAAGTTCTCCACTACGCTTCCTGAAGTCAATGACAATCTCCTCCATGTTGATGACATTGAGGGAGAGATTATTGTCGCCACACCAGTTCTTGCTAGTCCAAGATGGATCATGTACTTATAAAATGCACAGATGTTGTAAGGGGATCAGGCTCCAAAGCAAAATGTGAGCTTTTCTGCTAATGGCTTAATATACCATCTGAGCTAATATTGATCCAAAATAGTTCTACAGTTAAATCTACGGGATGTGCTGACTTAGAGAATCTTGACAAGGGCAGCTTTAGTTGATTTCAATTATCCTAGGCTTAAGGAGGAGAAATAATCAGCCAGCGCTCCCACTTTTTAAGGTGCTGTCACTAAACCTCTCGGCAGCAACATGCTTTAGAAAAATTAGCGTCAGCCTTAGCTCAGTGGGTAGCGCTCTGAGCCAGAGGATCTTAGGGTCACCTTGCTCCAGAGTTTTTTGTTCCATGGGCTGTGGGCATTGCTTGCAAGGCCAGGATTTGTTGCCCATCCCTAACTGAGTGGCTAGCTCAGCCATTTCAGAGGGCAATTAAGAGTCAACCACAATTCTGTGGATCTGGAGTTGCATGTAGGCCACACCAGGTAAAGATGGCAGACAGGGCACGGTGGCTCAATGGTTAGCACTGCTGCCTCACAGTGCCAGGGACTCGGGTTCAATCCCAGCCTTGGGTAACTGTGTGTGTTTGCGCATTCTCACTGTGTCTACGTGGGTTTCCTCCAGGTGCTCCGGTTTCCTCCCACAGTCCAAAGATTGATTGGCCATACTAAATTGTCCCTAGTGTGGGGTTATGGGAACAGGGCCTGGGTAGGATTGTGGTTGGTACAGACTTGACGGGCTGAATGGCCTCCTTCTGTACTGCAGAGATTCGATGATTCTATGATATGATTCTCCCAAAGTCCAAAGATGGGCAGGTTAGGTGAATTGGCTGTGCTAGATTGCCCCTTAGTGTCCCAAGATGTGTAGGTTAGGGGAATTGGTGGGGTACAATGGAGCTTTGTGAAATGATCTGTCAGAGAATTGGTACAGATTCAATGGACTGAATGGCCTCCTGCACTATTGGGATTTTATGATTTCCTTCTTTAAAGGAGATGCGTGAATCAGATGGGTTTTTACAACAATTGATAGTTTCACAGGCACCATTGCTGATACTAGTTTTCAATTCAGGGTGTAGCACATAGTACAGCCTGAAACTTCATTGCACTCATGAGGGAGGGCTGCACGGTCAGAGAACTCATCTTTCTAATGAGTTTTTAAACTGCGGCTGTGACTGTATTCACAAGTGGATGTACAAAGTACCATTGCGCAATTTCAAAGATCTGGGAGTGTCCTTCCTCTATCCGAATGAGTGCTCATCCTGTAACCAGCACAACTTAAAACAGACTGGGTGGTGCGTGCAGTTTATGGGAGGATGCGGTGTCTAACCATGTTTCAGGTTGTCTGAAGTGGGGATATGTTGGACAGGCAGGGCTTATTTCCACTGGAGTTTAGGAGAGTGATGGGTGGGGGGTGGTGGCGGTGGTGGTGGTGTGGTGGTGGTGTGGGTGGGGGCGGTGGTGGTGGTGGTGTGGGGGCGGTGGCGGGGTGACTCGATTGAAGAATAAAAGAGCCTGAACGGTCTCGACCAAGGTGGTAAGGACATTTCCTTTTGTGGTTGCGTCCAGAATTAGGGGGCATTGTTTTAAATTTAGGGATCTCCCTTTCAGGACAGAGATGAGAATCTTTATCTCTCAGAGGGCTGTGTGACTTTGGAACTTACTGCCTCAGAAGGCGGTGGGGCCGGGGTCATTAAGTATTTTTTAAAGGTGGAGGTAGATAGATTCGTGTTGGGCGAGGCAATCCAAGGTTGTTAGGGGTAAACGGGAATGTGGAAGTAGAAACACAGACAGATCAGCCATGATCTTATCAAATGGGGGAGCAAGCCCAAGGGGCCAAATTGCCTATTTTTTATTTCCCTATTTTACAACAGTGACTTACTGCAAAAATGCTGAATTTGCCTGTAAAGCACTTTTGAGGTCATGACAGGCACTATGGAAATGCAAGTCTGTCTTTCATTAGCAATTCACTTAACAGTGTGATTCATCGTCTCTCAAGTGGTTCACCACTCTTGGTTTCAATTACAAGTCTCCAGCAACCAGTGTATCGACATCACACAATGTGCTTTTCAGCAGTCGAGTGTACCCAATATGAACATTCAGCATATTTTACCAAAGTGTTAATGACAGGTACTGCATCAGGAAATATAGCACCTTAAGACAGTACATATCACCTTGTGTCAGTGGCCACACTGATACAGACATCAGCTTTAGAAGTGAGACCCAAGACACTCCTCAGAGACGGCATAGATAGTGCTGAGTTCTCTCTCTAACCTCTCCTTTCCTAGGGAGAACACCCCCAAGGCTTTTTTTTACTCCCTCGAATAGATGTTCAATAGATGAATAGGATCAGTTACGAGGGACACAAGTTGAAAGTGAGAGATGGGAGGTTTACATAGAACATAGAAAACTACAGCACAAACAGGCCCTTCGGCCCACAGGTTGCTCTGATCATATCCCTACCTGCTAGGTCTATCTATAATCTTATTAAATCTTAATCCCATGTACTCATCCAGAAGTCTCTTAAAAGACCCCAACGGCAGCTGATTCCACTCACCCACCACCCTCTGAGTGAAAAACTTACCCCTGACATCTCCTCTGTACCTCCTCTGCAGCACCTTAAACCTGTGTCCTCTCATAGCGACCATTTCAGCCCTGGGAAATAGTCTCTGAGAATCCACCCGATCTATACCTGTCTACATCTTATAAACCTCTAACAGGTCACCTCTCATCCTTCATTTCTCAGGGAGAAAAGACCTAGCTCCCTCAACCTATCCTCATAAGGCATGCCACCCAATCCAGGCAACATCCTTGTAAACTTCCTCTGCACCCTTTCAATAGCTTCCACATCCTTCTTGTAATGAGGTGACCAGAACTGTGCACAGTGAGGTCTGAGGGGATTTGAGGAAAATCTTCTTTACCCAGAAGGTGGTGACGGTCTGGAATGCACTACCTGGGAGAGTGGTGGAGGTGCGTCACATCCTTTAAAAAGTACCTGGATGAGTACTTGGCGCACCTTAACATTCAAGGCTGTGGGCCAAGTGCTGGCAAGTGGGATTAGGTGGGCAGATCAAGGCATTTCATGCGTCGGTGCAGACTCGAAGGGCCTCTTCTGCACTGTAGCAACCAGTGACTCCCAGGCACTGTTCACTATTGACACAGTGGGAGTACAGACCTGGATCCAGGATGGAATTTCTGTTGCCATTAGTTACATCAAGGTGTGTCCGAGGAATGTTGAAAACCACAACGTATCCAGATGGTCCTTTCTGTCTAAAGCAGGCCATCGTTCTGTAGGGAGTGGAGAATCCTGGACCGAGACCACAGGTGCACTGCACTGGTTGTGATTAATTGCATCACCTGTGCCAATACTGGATGAACAGATGTCTCGTTTGATCGGCTGGCTATACTCAGTTAGAGCCGACCCTTGGGATCTTCCATCAGGGATGCTGCAGATGGTCTCCGTTTCTCTGGGACATTGGGAAGCCTTCCCACTCCTGATCGTCATCCAGTGGACATTGCACTGTGACGCCCTCCAAGGTGAATAGCCTGCTCAGCTGGCTTGCATTTGAGGTCATTCCTTAAAAGTGGCAGCACAGGTGGAAAAGTGGCGGAATGGTGGCACAGCAGTTAGCACTGCTGCCTCACAGCGCCAGGGGGACCTGGGTTCGATTCCCGGCTTGGGTCACTGTCTGTGCGGAGTCTGCACGTTATCCCCATGTCTGTGAGGGTTTCCTCCGGTTTCTCCAGTTTCCTTCCACAGTCTGAAGGACGTGCTGGTTAGGTGCATTGGTCATGCTAAATTCTCCCTCAGTGTACCGGAACAGGAATGTGGCGACTAGGGGATTTTCACAGTAACCTCATTGCAGTGTTAATGTAAGCCTACTTGAGACAAATAAGTAAACTTTAACTTTAAAAAGGGCATGAAGAAAGCATATGACATGCTTACCTTCATCAGATGGGGCATTGAGTATAAAAGTTGGCAAATTATGTTAGTTATATAAAACTTTCATTAGGCCACATTTGGAATACTGTGTCCATTTCTGATCACCACGCAAGCAGAAGGACCTGGAGGCTTTGGAGAGAGTGCAGAAAACATTTACTAGGATGTTGCCTGATATGGGGGTATTAGCTATAAGGAGAGATTGAATAAACTGGGATTGTTCTTCCTGGAAAGATGGAGGCTGAGGGGAACCTGATAGAAGTTTATAAAATCAAGTGGGGCATTGATAGGGTGAATAGTTGGAAGCCTTTTCCCAGGGCAGAAATGAGAATTACAAGGGAGCACAAGTTCCAGGTAAGAGGGGAAAGGTTCAGTAGAGATGTGCGGGCAAAGTTTTTTTACACAGAGGGTGGGGGCCTGGAATACAATGCCAAATTAGGTAGTTGAGGGAGACACGTTAGCGACATTTAAGCCTTATCTGGATAGACACATGAACAGATGGGGAATAGAGGGATACAGTCAGTTGGTCTAGATAGGACAACATGATCGGCGCAGGCTTGGAGAGCAGAAGGGTCTATTCCAGTGCTATACTGCTGTTTGTTCCTGTTCTTTGTTGACGAGGGACTTACAGGCTGTTGGGTCTTGTGAAACCACTAACATCTCTCATGGAAACAGAAGGCATGTCTCCTCACCTGGAATATACTAAAGGGCTGCTTAACCTCAACTATTTGATTTTGATTTGATTTATTATTGACACATGTATTAGTATACAGTGAAAAGTATTGTTTCTTGTGCTCTATACAGACAAAGCATACTGTTCACAGAAAAGGACAGAGTGCAGAATGTAGTGTTACAGTCATAGCTAGGGTGTAAAGAAAGATCAACTTAATGCAAGGTAGGTCCATTCAAAAGTCTGATGACAGCAGGGAAGAAGCGGCTCTTGAATCAGTTGGTACATGTTCTCAGACTTTTGCATCTTTTTCCCGACAGAAGGAGGTGGAGGAGAGTATGTCCAGTTGCTTGGGGGTCCTTGATTATGCTGACTGCTTTTCTGAGGCAGCGGGAAGTGTAGACAGAGTCAGTGGATAGCAGGCTAGTTTGTATGAAGGAATAGGCTAAACTCACGACCCTTTGTAGTTTCTTGTGATCCTGGATAGAGCAAGAGCTATACCAAGCTGTGTAACTGGTTGCCCCTTCCCAAGCTTGTGATGTTCCCCACTGAAAGTCAGGACAATCCCATTTGCTGCCTTTTCACCTGCTCCTCTCATGGAGACACTGATAGCCCTCCAGTAACCCAAGTGATTTTTCTCATCTGTGAATCTAGGAGCAGGGTTCTCTGGTCTTCCTGTTGACTGCATCCCCATAACACTGAGAAACCTGGGGGTGTATGTGTGTGCACCGTTGGCAGGACCAGAAGTTCCTGCAGAGTGTACAGCCAGAAAGTTCTGACCTAGATTACAAGTTCAATCTTCAAACCAGCCACATAGGTCTTTGAAGTCTTGAAAGGGAGCACAGTTAGAGAAATATATATTTACTTAGATCCTATTTAAATATAAACCTTGTTTTTCCAAAGAACACAGTTACGAGAAAGCCAGCGTATTGACTGGTTAAAAGTTTAAAGCAGGACTGGGGGAGTTAGAGGGTAGTTTTTCTGATGAGGGATCAAAACAAGGCACCATCTGCCTTATGGAAAAGAAAGTTCAGAGGACTTCTGAAAGGTGTGTCGACCAATATTGATTCCCCACTGAACCCCAAACAAAACTAATTCACAGATCATTTACCTTTGCTATTTGTGGGATCTTGCTGTACATCAGCCGTGTTTGCCCTCAGAATAACTGTGACTACACTTTCTGAGTAATTCAGCATTGACTGCGAAGTCTTTGGATGTGCTGGGGATCTGAAAGGTGCTGCACGGTCAAGGTGAAGGTGGGCTTGCAGTGAAACTAGGAATTGGAAGTCACGGGTGTCCTGATTAAAGCCAGGATGTGGAGATGCCGGCGTTGGATTGGGGTAAACGCAATAAGAAGTCTTACAACACCAGGATAGAGTCCAACAGGTTTATTTGGTAGCAAAAGCCACTAGCTTTCGGAGCACTGCTCCTTCATCAGATGAGTGGGAGTTCTGTTCACAAACTGGGCATATAAATACACAAACCCAATTTACAAAATAATGGTTGGAGTGCGAGTCTTTACAGGTAATCAAGTCTTAAAGGTACAGACAACCCTCTCTCCACTCACATTGTCTGTCCCTTTAAGACTTGATTCCCTGTAAAGACTCGCATTCTAACCATTACTTTGTAAATGGAGTTTGTGTCTTTATATGCCCTGTTTGTGAACAGAGCTCCCACTTACCTGATGAAGGAGCAGCGCTCTGAAAGCTAGTGGCTTGGGCTACCAAATAAACCTGTTGGACTTTAACCTGGTGTTGTGAGACTTCTTACTGTGTCCTGATTAAAGACAGCAATCCTCACTTTGGGTATGCTAGCAAACCATGGCTGGTAAACTACTCACTTTGGAGTAGCACTTAGGTGCTACTCACCTAATCTGTAACTGTAGCCGGCCCTTACCCGAGTGACCTCAGCTAATGGCCAATTTGGACTTTTTTTGTCACTGGTACATAGTGTTGCAATGAAATATAATAGAAAACACACTGGGTTACAACACTACTGATTGCAATGTCAAAGTATTGACGGAACAAGATAAAGAACCTGTCTTTCTTCCACAGTCAGTTTATTCATTCATGCGTCCCGTTCAATATTGTTTATACATAAACACATACCACTGGGTGCGTTAAACTTAATGCAGAATTGCAGCACAGGGACATTGGCCTGATTTGAAAAGGAACCTCTTGTTTGTTGAACCCGACGCCTATGTACTTTCAAAGTCATTCCTTCCCTCCCATTCTCCCTCCCCTCCCCCAAACGCCTAGCAAACAGCCGAGGGGGAAAAAAGATCCATCTTTTGATCCACTGAGGAACCAAACGAGTGAGGTGAGCATTAGTTGGTGGATTTCATACACGTTATGTTCGAAGTCATCCTCCGTTTTGCCGCAGTTCTATTCCCAGACCTTAATCCTGTGACTTGCCAGCATAGTAAAAAGTCTGACAACACCAGGTTTTAGTCCAACCTATTTATTTGATAATATACTCACAAGCTTTCGGGGTTAGTCCCTTCGTCAGGTGACTAACCCCGAAAGCTTGTGAGTATATTATCAAATAAATAGGTTGGACTAAAACCTGGTGTTGTCAGACTTTTTACTGTGTTTACGCCAGTCCAACGCCGGCATACCCACATCATGACTTGCCAGCATGTCAGGGGCAGCTTCGCTCGATCATTGTGTGTGCGTGTGGTTGTGAAAATTGTCTGGGGCTGCGCCTGAAAGATTGGGTCAGCACCTGTGTGAAAACTCAGGGGACAATCGGCTTCTGAGATGGAACACAGCCGGGACTCTCGTAACAGGTGCAGTTCCATGTTCACGTTTGCCACTATTTTAGTGGGGGTGTATTCTGGAAGGAAGCACAGGCCAGTGTCCCTCCATTTTCCAGTGATTAAACCCTCTGTAGGTTGCTTTGGGGTATGGAGGGGATTGGGGGGGTGGGGAGCAGTTGATAGGGAGATGAGCGAACAGGAGAAGTCCTTTACCTTGCCGCAGGTCCTGTAAATCTAAATGCACTAAATCCTTTACAATATTCACTGGAACTTACAGTTGGAAGCTTCGTTTTCCTGTCAGAAATCTCCGTGGAGCTTTTGGCCAGTTGTTTTGATGTTTAGCTGTGGCTCAGTTGGTAACTGTGCTGCCTTAAGAGCCAGATAGCCGTGGGTTTTGAACACGACAAGACTCTCACACCAGTGCAGCACTCCTGAAGTGCTGCACTGTTGGAGATGCCGTCTTTCAGATGAGGTGTTCAACTGATCTACTGCCTTGGGTGGACGTAGAAGATCCTATTTTGAAGAGGGGCAGGGGTGACATCCCCCTGGTCAATACTAAACCCACAATCTGCACACCAGACGATGCGGTCGTTATCGCATTGCTGTTTGTGGGAGCTTGCTGTGCACAAATAGACGGCCTGATTGCAACAGTGACTTAGAGACAGCGACCAATGTGCTTCATTCGGTTGTAAAGCGCTTTTGAGATGTCCTGGGGTCGGGAAAGGCGCTATGCATCTCGTCATTCTGTACTGCACCCACCCTAACTTATAGTGCGGCCAGAAGCGTACAGACATTCGCTGTCAATCACTGGCCGATTGCTAGGAGGTGATCTCAGCGGACACACTGAGCGTCCTTTCTGTTTCCCTGCCTCCGTCCTTCTGCACTCAGCCGATCTAGATTCACTATTAGAAATCCTAATATCCTATCACTGCATGTGATTGTTAATTGCTACATTTCTCAGGATGTAGGCTGGCAGAGCCATTGATTTTTGCAACCTCTTGCCGAGTTGTCGTCCCACATACAGTTGGGTAGCTTGCTGGGATAGAACGCAATTAAGTGTCAAAAAGGACAACGTGCGATCAGAATCACTGAGTAAGGCTGGGCAGTTTTCCTTCCCTAAACCACATGTAGCTGAATTTTTTTTGACAATCTTCAAGACCAAGTTTACTAGTACTGTCCCTGCTGGACACAATCGATTGGATGTGATTTACTTGCTAAATGCAATGATGAGTATGACATAATTGTTACACGACACTACTAGATAATAAGAGCTCCCCCTGCCCAGTTTCCAGCTTGAGTCTGAGCTGCTGTTTTATTTAAATTGCAGGCAGCGCATGTTGAAAACTGCAACCCCACACCATTTAAAGAGAATGAGAAGGCCTTAATTATCCAAATGGTAATTGAACATTAATGAGGTATTATTTACATCTGTTTCTTCTTGTATTCAATGCAACTTAATGAGGTGCAACTAGTGGGTAAACACATCTATTTCTGGCCAAAATAAAACAGAGCATTTGTGACCGACAACTGTAAAATTAATATTAATGCAAATGTATAATGATTATTGAAACCTGAGCAACAGGTCAAAGCAGCTGTTTTTTTTATTAGTGTCACAAATAGGCTTACATTAACACTGCAATGAAGTTACTGGGAAAATCCTTTAGCCGCCACACTCCATCGCCTATTTGGGTACACTAAGAGAGAATGTAGCCTGGCTAACCAGCATGTCTTTCAGGCCATGGGAAGCACACGGAGGAAACCCACGCAGACACAGGGAGAACGTGCAGACTCCGCAGACCCAAGCCAGGAATCGAACCTGGGTCCTTGGCACTGTGAGGTGGCAGTGCTAACGACTGTGCCATGCTGCTACTATGCAGTAGCAATACAAGTGGTATATTTACCACTAATAGGATGCTGTCCTCAAGTCAGAAAGACTTTGAGTGGGATTTTACGGCCTCGCTTGAGAGCGACCCTCACTCGTGCTGGTTCTGTGGCGGACGAGGTGGTAGAGTTCCAGCCTATCTGGCCACCGTACAGATGTGTAATTTGATAAATGGATTTTAGTGTGATGCTGGGTACGTCAGCCGTATGCCACAATGACTGGGGGATCGTTTCAAACAGCACTCTCTCTTCGGTTGTTTGCAATAGGCAGACTACTGGTTGCCCTCAAACAACCCATGCTCACAAAACTCAAATCATAATATCTAACATTAGAAGTGATTCAGTGGCTGGACAGCACTTGCTGAACAATCTTGACTGTGCTGAGAATTACACCAGCAATCCAGTTTAAGTTATTCATTCGGTTTGCTGGCTGCTACATATATTCTTACACAGGGACCTGACCTCTGCAGGCAAAAGGAACATGTCCAGGCACTGCGCCTTTTACAACTTGCACGGGGAAGATAGTTCTGTGCTGCAATTTCCATGGCAACATCCTGATCAATCCAAGCTGACTTTCTAATCAATCAGCACCCTTTTCTAAAGCACTATAAATTGTTGCTTCCTTTGAAATTTGTATTTTTGCATCTGTCCTGATGAGTGAGAGGCGAACATGTTTAACCGTTATGTCTTTTTGTTCAATTCTTGTTGCATGTAAATAACCCATCATGTTAAATGTGGATGGCTTAAGTGGCAAGGACCAAAATCTCCTCTAAGCTTGTTTTGTTTCTCTACAGTACCATTGCACTTCTTTTTTTAGGCAGCTGAATGCGATGTCTCAAAGGGGACAACTTGTGACTGGCTTTATGGTACATTTTGGATTGCTGTATGTGTGTGCAGGGAATGTTGATGGCAGCTCTTTATTTCAAACCTTAAGATGCGAATTTGACCTTTCAAACTCTCAGGGTAGGGTTTTGCGTTCTCCAGGTTACTATACTGGTAATAGAACGATTACATGACCGCTTT